>NC_142341.1:11243750-12615000 GCF_054954075.1 Amborella trichopoda | reverse complement strand
TCCATTAGTTATCCTATTATAAGGGAAGTTCATATTCCACACCACCTGATTTCCCTTAACAAACATTTCAGCTAACGTGGCTTTTGGATTCTCCATCTTGGTGAAAATATTTGGGAATGCTAGTTTTAAGGAGCATTCACCAAGCCACTTGTGAGGATCAAATGGTGCCAAAAAGAAATTTGGCCGTCACACCTAACATTCTATCGCACATTCTGATGGATCAAATATTTGCATAGATAAATGGATCTAAAAAAAAATTGAATTATTGACAGTTCCTCGTCGATATCCAATCCACATACCATGTCTATCAGTACCATGCTTGGCAGAAAGAACTTGATACCATGAATGATCCTTAAAATGGAAATTACGCCACTATCATTTGCAAAATAGTGTTTGGTTGACCATTTTGATTCTCCTAATTCCCAATCCTCCTTCGCTCTTTGGAGTACACACGCTATCCCATCCAAGGAGGTGATATTTCCTCGTTTTATTAGTAGAACCCCACAAAAAGTTTCTCATCATGTCTTCAATTTTTTTTAGCAATTGAAGAGGGCATATGAATGATAGCTATCTGGGAAATGGGTAAATTCGCCAAACAGGACCTGAGCAAAGTGATCATTCCTCTCAAAGATAAGTATTTGTGCTTCTAGAGATCCAATTTGAATTGAATCCTTTATAAAAGTTTATCTCATACCGACATTAATAGCCTATCATAAGAGATTGGCAATCCTAGATAGGTTATTGGAAATGAGTAAATCTACACCATATCGATTCTGCAAGCTCCATAACCAACTCTTCCTCACAGTTGATCCCATCACAGAAGTCTTTTTGAAATTAACATTGAGACCCATCGCCACTTCACAACATTACAAAAATCTAGCAATGTTATTTACTAGAGAAAGCTCAGCTTTACAGAAGATCAATGTGTCATCTGCATATTGTAAATGAGATATACATAGCCCTTGATTTGTCACCCTAAAACCTGAGAAATTGCCCCTACTCTCCACATCACGAATCAGAAGGCTACCACATAAATAGTAAATAGGAAAGGTAATGAACGGTCTCCTTAGCATAATCCTCTGGATGCACTAAAGCATCCATATGGGCTACCTTTATAGAGGATGGAGAAATGAGCTAAGGACAGACAACCAAAAATCTACTTTTCTTCAAAACTCATATTTTTTCATGATCTTCAAAAGAACACCCCATTCTATTATGATGTATGTTTTTTTCCTATTTAATTTGATAACCACCCTCGACAATCTACTCATAACTCTTGAATGAATACATTCCTGTGCTACCAAAACACTATCTAAGATCAGTCTATCTTGGATAAAAGCAGATTGGGGATTTGAGATAATCGAATGCAGCACTACTTTTAATCTCTCAGAAAGAACCTTTGCCATAATGTTGTAGATACTAGTAAGCAAGTTAATAGGCCTGATATCACCCAAACTAGCAATGAGTGACTTCTTAGGAATCAAAGTAATAATATTGGAGTTAACACCTTTAAAGATTTATCCTCTTACCAAGAAACATTTGACCATCTCCAAAAGCTCACCACTAATCATATCCCAATATTTTGAAAAAAGAACAAGGGCAATCAAACTGAGCCTGATGCCATATCTCCCAGAAATGAAAAAACAACCTTCTTAAGTTCCTCTATAATGACATCAACTTCAAGTTGATTTTTGAGATCTGGTGGTATCACTTTGAAGGAAACTCGATTCATCTGAGGAGTGAATCTCACTTCAGATGTAAAGGCAATCTTAAAGTGACTAATAATAACATTTTCCATACCAGTGCTATCATCAGGCTCCATACCATGAATAACCATACCCGGTATATCATTTTGCCTTCTGTGAGCACTGTCGATTGTATAGAATAATTTGATATTAAGATCACCTTCTTTGAGCCACTTAGATCTAGATATCTGCTTCTAATACACTTCTTCTAATCTAATAATATCGTGAAGGACCTTTAATTTTACATTCCTTTCCCCCACCAGTTCCTCAGTTAATACTCAAGAAGTTTGGATGTTATTGTCAAGCACGTCAATATCAAGAAGGGCTTCGTCAATCTTGCCCTTCACATGATATCTATTTTATTTCTTCTATGAGATGAGTTTATATTTAATATTAAGCAACTTTTTATACAATTGAAAATCAAGAGAACCATTGTATTCTCCCAAACACCTATAATAATATCAATGGCTTCTCGTTCCTCTAACCACCCAATCTCCAACTTAAAAGGTCTAGGTCCCCTACTTATATTGCTTGAACTAAGCATAATAGGGGTTGGTCAAAAGATAGTCGAGGTAAAGGTCTAATAGAAGCAAAGGGAAAAACATGTCATGTTTAGACATTGATAGATTATTGGTATTATTATTGGACCAGGTAAAAACATTACCTCGAAATAAATAGGTCTAACAAGAATGAGTCTCAATAAACATATTGAAAGTCTCATAGCAGAGGTAATTGGACCCTGCGAAGAAGACTCATCTGACCATCGTATGAGATTGAAATCCCCCAACATAGAGAAGGAAATTAAAATTATGCAAAACATTTGTCATGTCATTAATAAAGCTTTATTTAAGAGCTAGAGAATTTGGTCCGAAAAAAAATAGACTGAAAAGATTGTATGACTGACGGGTCCCACGAAATCCAAAGTGCCTCGAAGCCCCAACAAAGTCTATACCTAAAAAATCAATTCCCCTAAGCCCCAAATTTCTCAGACCCAAGAAACAATGGGTTAGGGAAGTTTAGTCGCTTGCAAAATTACTATATTAAAAAAGGGAGAGGGGGGGGGGGGGGGGGGGCGGGGTTAGAAGAAGAATATAAGACCATCCAAGGAAGGTCCAAAATAAACTACGTGTGCAAAACCTCCAAAAAGTAGATAGGTTCGTAATGTGGAGAGTGAAAAATCTAAGAACCACAAGGTTGAATGCTTTTGTTGTAGGGTCAAATATTTTGTTTGGATTTCGTCGTTATCATGGAAGAATATGAGATAATACTATGAGTAGCAATGGTTTACAAAAGACCTAGCTAAGAATATTGATTTGAACCCCAAAATTTGGACATATAATCTACTCATCCCTCTTATGGACTTTAAAAGAAAACAAAATGAAGATAAACTTCTTTTTGGTTAACTATTTTTTATTAACTCAAAATTGCATACTAATGAAATATTATAAAAAAAAAATTCCACAAGTTGAATATAGAAAATTCTTCCTCTACCACAAAACAAACCTCTCCATCTCTTAAGCCACTTTTGATTTCATTCAAAATTGAAGACAATCTCCATGGCTTCACTAAATATTCGAGCACCAATTGATGACATTTGTAGAATTCCCTTCCATCATGACTTTTCTAAAATGAGATATGATATATTTGATGCCTCTGAACACAACCTTTAGCTCTTGTCCTTGGGTTGTGAGCTACTCTATCAACAACTTTGAATTCCTTTCTAATTTTTAACCAAAAATTTATAGATTTATCCAAGTCTGATTTCAGTATGTATACAACCTAAATCTTACCATCAAACAATCTATTATTTCTTTCTTTCTATACATGCCCCATAATTGCAGCTATGGTAGGATTATACTACAAGGAATCTCCACGCAGCCAAAAATCTCAATCTATTTGGGATAATAATCTCATTTTCATATTCATATCAGGGTTAGATCTAAAAAGGTATAGTATTTCAATACCTAAAGGAAAGGATCACACATGAAAAGTTAGGGCTTCACAAACTAAGCAATAATGCATCATGTTGTTTTGCTTGTAGGTTAGCTTGTTGATACTAAGATGGAAATCAAAATGAACTAGAAAGCTCATATTTATCATTTAAAAATTTCAATAGTTCACTTAAATCCCAAGCCCAATTATCTATACTTGACCGAATTGCCTGGTCTGACCAGTTAAATCGTCAACCAATGCATTGGTGGTACGGTCTAAGCAAAAACTAAATACTAGTTAAAACCAATGTTTGACCTGTTTTGGCTAGATAAATTGGTTGGTTGTTGCCCGCAAGATCAGTTAACAAAGTAAGCAGAAATTTTTTATATATATTTTGTATCCTTAAATTATTTTTCTTTTTTCTAGTTTTTGAAATTCAGGTCCAATTGGTTCACCAGTGGTTGAACAAATTTTGAAACAGGTTTTGACTAGACCAAATGCTAATTGGTTCCATTCCTAGTCTAATTTTGATAACATTAGACCAAAGTTATATATTTGGTTGTACGATCTAAACACTGTATTTTATTTTTGGCATGAAAATTTTCTAGGGAACATATCCCCATATCTCCTATTTTTAGGTTTCATTTCTTGATAAACCCTAGGTTTTAAAAGATATCTTCTAACCCCCTGACCACTTGAAACCTACCTTTTAACCTAACAAATGTGAGAAAGACATGCTCTTTCTAAACTCAATCATTTCTCTCTCTGCACTTATATACCCCAAACTTCTCTCTCTTTCTCTCTTCTTGTGTTTGTCACTCTCTTACTTCCGTGTTTCTCCAAACGCCTCTATCTCTTCTCCCAGTAACCTTTCACTTCCATGAAATCCAACCCAATCCTTTCTCTCTCGACAAAAATGAGCCAAAACCGGCAATGGAGTATGAAGATTTGCTTCCTATCATGACCGAAAAGCTCAAAGCCGATGCTTTTGTGAGAATATATATTATTATTACTTTTTCCAATTTGACATCTCCGTTAGCCACAACACCATCAAGTAAGCCCATTCATCAAGAGTTCAATCAAACCCAAAACCTCATTCTTAGCTACTTTTCTACCTCTGAAGATAACAAATTCATCATCATGGGTCCTGTGGTCTTTGCCTGGATTATCATCATCTTGAATTTGAAAGGAGGGTATCTGAAGCTCAAAAATACCCCTGATTGAACTCTTGGTCTCGAACCTGAATGGCTTGAAAGATTAAATGACAGGGGATCAAATTCTTCAAGTCGGACATGAATTTTTCTCTAATTTTATATTGAAACTCTCTGCGCTCTCTTGTTTCTCTTTATATGTTGTTCTCTTTCTCTTTATATATACTGTGTATTTGGGAGGAGAGAGAGTGAGGGGAGAGAGATGGGAAACGTGAAGAGAGAGCAAGAGGAGAGAGTGAGGGGAGAGAGATGGGAAATGTGAAGAGAGAGCGGAAGGAGAGAGAGTGAGGGGAGAGATGGGAAAGATAGAGAGATAAAGTGTGCGGGAAGAGAGAGAAAGATAGAAGTTTGGGATGATGAATTTTTAAAAAAGCATGTCTTTTAGATTTGTTTGGTCTAAGAAAATTAGGATTAAACTAGCTCATGGAGTTAGAAGAAATAAAATCTATAATTTTTATGCTTCAAGATATCTTTTAAAACCTTGGGTCTATCGTGAAATGAAACCTATAAATAGAAGACATGGAGATATTTTCCCAATTTTCTAATCATATCTTTATTCAACATTGTGATGAATTTCAAAGAAAAAATGGTCATCCATAAAATGGGCGGCACAAATAGTCATTATAGGAGAGGGAATTGATTGGGAGCGTTTAATATGAGCCCAAACCATTTATTCTTTGATTGACAGAGTTTTGGGATCAAACATGTCTACCTAACATGATGTACAATTTGGTCTCATATGTGGCAACAAATATTTTTCCTCTATGCAATAAAAACCACTATAAAGTACTAACTTGAAAAAACATCATAAAATAATATTACAAAAGCAAGGGTAAAAAGGGATATCAAATATTTATCGGTTATTTTGTATATTAAGTGAGAAGATGACCCCTTTTATTTTGACGACAAGTGTCTTTTTTACCTTCAATTAGTTTTTTACTTTTTTATTTGTTTTATTTGCAAATTAGTTCCGCGTATCATTGAATTTAATATTTAACAAGATTGTCCTTATCATTAATCATTAATAGAAATTTCTCTCTCCAATTTACATGCATAAAGATTCAAGAAACCTAATATATCAAAGGGAAGGCTCCATAAAAGGGTGGCCTGTGCTTCTTTCTTTCTCTGTCTAGGGTTTTTTTCTCAGTCATGAAAAAGGCAGAAAGGGAAGGCTCTATAGAGGGAGGGATGTTCCTCCCTTTTTCTCTCTCCAGGTTCTATTCTCAACCAGGTATGTTTGCCCTACTTTGGTTCTTTTTTTGCTGATTTTAATGCATATTTTTCAGTAATTTTCAATGGCATTATAGTTATTTGTGAGAAAGGTTGGGGTTTTTTTTTTCTAAGTTACCTCTTCTCTTCTCTCTTGGTGCTGATTGCTTTGTCGCATGCATATTACTAGAATATCAATTTTATTTTCTAAAATCTTTGGGTTGATAAGTCTTCCTTTCTAACATGGTCTAGAATGCACCTTCTCAATTACGTACATTTTTACCTCAGCATGCCTCCTTGTTGGCTAAAATCTAACGCATGTGCTTCAATGATGTTTGATGGGTGTCTTGGTGATTGCCATCGAGGTTGCATCTCTCTTGGTATGTCAACCTTATTTTCTGAAAAGAAAAAACTTTCTACGTAACCCCACCCACATATATAGTATATATGACCCATGGTCTCAGCCGTTAGATCTGAATAGATGACTTGAGTCACAATGTCACGAGCTAGCTGTTAACCATCAGATCTTGATCAAGGGACTTATAGTTTTTAAATTTTTATTTTTATTCTACAAATAATTTGAGCAAAACTTGGAGCATACATAGATAAGGGGCGTACAAGATAAACATAATAAAAAATATTTTCGATGATAAAATTAGCAGAATACCCTTCAAAATTGTATGGCATTTTGGTCATTTATTTTTATAAAAAATATTTGTTTTTTTATTTTGTTAGGTTCGCCCGAAAAATGTTTTGTACAACAAAAAATGAAAAATAAAATGATGTTTGACATGACATTGTGCTATGAACAATCATAGCCGTTCAATCTAAGAAGTGGAGTCACATATAACTTAAATGTGGTTGGAGTTACATAGAAACATTTCCATTTCTTAAAATCTGTGGGTTGATGAGTTTGTCTCTTGAACAAACACCTCCTTTGTAAGTCTAAATTTAAAGTACCAATTAAGGAATTTCCTATATTCGTCCTGGTATTGTCCTTTTGTCCATGTCCTTGCAATGATAGACTAACATGATTGAGGTAAGAGATTATAATATTTACACATTTTTTCGAAACTTGTCGAGTCCACATGGGTTATCTTGGTCATCGAGGCTACCCAGGCTGGGTCGCAACTCGGCATGTGTTTCTTTTTTTATATTTGTTTTTTATTTTTAAATAAAACAATATAAAATATGTTTTTTTTTTGTATTTTTTGTTTTGCTTTTGTTCAATCAATATTACATCCAACGTTTTGATCGATTTGGACGCAGATTGATCCATCTTAGTCCAAAAATTCAATATTTTGATCAAAATTCTCATTGGGAGATATTTTTTTTAAAAAAAAAAGAAGAAGAAAAAAATCACCATTTTTTTAGTCCCAAAGCTCTATATGAAAGATATCTACAAATAAAATATCAACAAATGGCCCTATGAAAGATCTCTATCATATATTGTTGGATCTAAGGCATTGTTTGAAGAGATCTAGTTGAATTCATATTTTTTACCTGAAATAAATAAAAAACAATGATTTCTCACTCAAGTTTCACCAATTTCTTCAACTTTGTCCCAAAGTGTTCCTAAGATACTCATCTACAAAAACCCTACTCAAAATATTTTCAATCAAAACGACAAATATCTGATATCTATTTTTGGGTTTTTTATTATTTTTTTCAATGATTTTCTTTTCAATTTTTTTTATTTAAATTTTTTATTGTTTTTGTTTAAAAGATCATATTAGAAGATGTTATTGAAGATCAAATATTTTTGAAATACGAAATTTTCTATAGATGATATTTATATATATTTTTTAGTTTCTATTTTCCACCTTTTTTACTTCTTTGTTTGTTTTTTTAAAAACACCGAGTGGCCTGGGATGACTTAGAACTCGTAAGTATCGGGTCTAGCCTCCTGAGCCATTTTTTTAAACACTACTTTATATATAATGTAAAAGAAAATTTTAGTAACCAGCTACCCTTGCCTACACCGAAGGAAGTTTTATAAAATTTATCACAATATTAATATGTAACATGATAGATTATCATGAGATTATTTCATGGCATCACGTCATTGCAACACAATGAAACCACATTTCTAGAAAATCATGGTTATGGCATTTATATGGCCTTAAATTTGGCACATACATTCTTTTCATCCCAACAATCAATCTCAGAAAAATAAGATTCAATCTGCACTTTAGATATGGTTAAAATAAGTTCCCTTCCAATAATGAATCTAGACCATCAATTTTCTAAGTTTAAGATCGAGGCCTTCATGAAAATATGATCACAATAATCTAGATTGTGAACAATGAATCCAGACAGTCAATTTGCTGAAATTCAATCAAGCGGATTTGACAAAAATAAGTTGGAAAAAATGGACATTTGCCTAAATTTCCAAAATTTACAGACATTTTATGAATAAAGGACACTTATGTTAGTTCCCCAAATATTAACATATCCAAGGCAATTAGATCAGTTTTTTAGAACTCAAATCGTAGTTTCTTTGTTTGAAAATACTATTAAGTGATTTCAATCGGGTTTCAAGATTTCAAGTCCAGAAAATCTTTTGTTTTTCTTGAGGGAGAATAGGTACACATTGTGCTCCCACATCAGTACATTATTTGTGCTCATATGAATTTATTCGGGTTATTTCTCTTCATTTTACGATTGGAAAAATTCACATATGGTGTCAAACTTACACTACAGAAATAAGTGCAATTCAAAAAGCTACTGGAAGAGGCTTTTTTGCTGCTGAAAAATCATTCAAATGATCATCTTGACCTCCGAGATGTATGAATATGAAGAAAAAAATGAATTTTAGGTATAAAAAATACTTTAAAATGCATTATTTAGACAATATATATTCAAGATTTTGAAATATTTGTAAATATGTTTAATTCAAGCGACTTTTGAATTTTATAATTATGGAAAAAAATAGATTTTTGAATGCGGTTTTTATGAGTCCTAAGACTCATATGTAGATAGGCGTCCCCTCGTCATTATCCATTTTTATGATGGATTTTGGACGTAGTGTTTTCAGTATGTATAATATCTAACGTGGAAATCATAAATGTGTAAAAGAAAATAATTTTTGAAAACTAAAAGTAATAAATTTTTGAAGAAAACTTTTAAATAATTGATTTATCCTTTTTTGGAGAAACCATTATTTATCCCTCAAGGGACTCAAATGTAGCTATGAGTCTCTTAGGCATAAACTACTTTTCCTTTTAAGATTTTCTACGGTGAAAAGTATTATGCTCCTGTAATAGGATGTCTATTTATTCGCTCAGATAAAACCCCATCGAAAATTAATTTTAGGACCCCAACTTTTAGGGATAGGACCTCTTCAACCCATAGATTAATCTCGACAAAAACAATTTCCTAATTGTATCTTCTATGTACTTAAACTAAATAATGTCTCGGGATTGAATAGAGACCATCTAATTTTTGGATGGTGAGATCCAAATGTTGGAAAACCATATTTCAATTTTTTATTTTTTTTTTAGGAATAATCATCTAGTAATTCTAAGTAGTTCCCAAAATTTGAGATTGAAAAAAATCCTTCCAAATAGGTATTCTTATGAGGGAGCAAAAGTAAATTATGCTCCAAAGGGAGCATATTATACGTGCAAAAACTGATGGGTGGTTTGTATAAGGTTGGAACCTTAAACAATCAAAGTAAGTTGCATCCTCATGAGATTAATTTTGGTATAAAAAATTCTTAGAATGGTACAAGAATCTATTTTTATCTCTAATTATAAAATTTTAAACTCCAAAAATAGTTTAAATCAATGAGATATATAAAACGCATGAAAATTTTGAAAAGAGATGGTCTAGATAGTATGGTACAAGATGTACTATTTTTAGAACTCAAAATCTCTTCTTCTTCTTCTTCTTTTTAATTCATATATATACATATCGACACCGTGGTGATCATTTAGATATTTTTTCCAACATCAAAACAACCATTTTTGAAGGATTTTATAGGTGCACCTTAATTCTACACTTTAATGTGTCAACCTTATATGAATGTTTCGATAGGCCGCAACTCTATGAAAATAATTTGAGCCTTACCTCAAAACTCACTAAAAATTGCAATTTTAGCATTTAAAAACCTTCAAATCAATCATCTCAGCCTTGACCATTATGGTTGTAAATAAAAAGTAGGATTTCAAGCCTTAGAAACAGTATACATGACACATTCTTTAGATAGTCCATTTCGCCTTAAAAATAAGTGTTCACATATCCACAAGATCTATACTATTTTTTAAGCTTCAATTTTCATAGTTGGTAATAGAAATTAATTTTATAGCCATCACCTAGTTTCCAATGTTAAAGTGATTTTCAGACGAGGATTTGAGCTCAGATGAAGATTAGAGGTGAGGCTTTACTTTATTTTTATAAAGCCTAGGCTTTATAGAAACTAGGGGTGGCAATGGACCCAAACATGATTCAAGACCCGTCGGGTTACCCGAATGGGTCCCACATTTGGACCGTCGGGTTCGAATCCAAAACTTGGGCCTGAATACTATTCAGGTCTAGGTCTGGGTTCGGTTGGACCCGACCCATATCCTACTATGGAGATAAAATACTTCAAGCCCTATTCGTTTGGGTGTATTAAAGATCTATACCATAAGAATTCGTAATCATCTTTAGCCGACAAATAAGACGACTTGAAATGTAATAGCGCGTTATAACTTTGTTGTCAATAATTCGAGTATATGATAGTAAAGAAAAAAAAAAAAAAAAAAAACAATGCACCCGTCCTGACCCGGGACCCGATGCGATAGGGACCCCAACTGATGGGCATCGGTCCTACTCATGGACCCAATGGGTCGGGTACGTGCGGAGTCCTTTTGCCACCCAGAGAGAAACTGCACTCCTTCTAAAAACTAATGTCACCAGGGGGCGTGTACCTCTTTCCTCATGAAAGATTCTAGAGTGGCTCATCTTCAATGCTTAGAAAAGGAGCCTTTTCTCTCCGTAAGGAGTGAGAAAACATGGGGAGAAGGACATGTGCCTCTTCTCTGTTCATCAGAAAACCTTGCCTCCAAAATAAGGAGGCGCGTCGGTCTGCAAAATCTGCATTCAAAGCCGTCTGCTCTTCTTCTTTAAATCTCTGCGTGCAAAACTCTCACCTTCATTTTTAGCCAACTTCTCTCTCTGTCTACATGTAAGAGCCTCTCTCTCTCTCTCATGGTTTATAGGTTCAATTTCTTTGATTCTTAACTGAAAACCTAGAATACTGTAGCACATAAGCGTTGCCCTGAGGTGGGTATTTTCTGTTTTGTGGGTTGAAGCTTTGTATGTTACATTGTGTTTTTTCTGTTTTATGGGTTGAAGGTTTGTATGTTACATTGCCGAGTTTCTCATGGGATGGTTATGCACTCTGTTTCATACACATGCTCTTTCTGGATTTGTAATTAGACTGGTTTACTGTTTTTTTTTTTTTTTACATAAATTTTCTGAATGATTTTCAGTTTATGAGTTTTCACTCTCTGTACCCCGGGCATGGGTTCCGGGTTTTAAGGATTTTAGGGCATGAGTTCTGTTATTATGGACATGGGGCGAGGGTTAATGCATGTATACAACTTCTGTAGGATTAGGGTTTTGGAGGAACTGTAGGCAGTCTGTTGGCTTTTTAGACCAAAATTTCCTTTGGTTTGCTTGGGGCCCAGATTTATTATTATTTTTTTATTTTTTATGTTTTTTTTAACCCTTCTTGGTGAAGTTCTCAGGAGTCTTGGTCCTGGCATGCGATTGTTTTCGATGAGATTAGGGTTTAGAAAGCCTGCACTGTAAAGCTTTTTAAGAACATCTGAACTGTTGCATTTTTAGGTAGTCGTAATTTGTTAAACCTAGTTTAGACCATTGAATTGTTGTATTGCTATTTGTTATATAGGTCTATTTGCGAGAATGGCTGCTAATAACGGTAACAACCAGTTGAGAAATGTTGGGGGTCCATCAACCTTTGGCAATTCTGCAATGAACCCATCAGCCATGCAATCCATGGCTTCTTCAGTGAACCCTTCTTCTATTCTTCACCCTCAATCTCAACCACAATCACAACCCACCCCTCACTTCCCAGGCCCATTTCAAACACCCATTCAAGCCCAAGTTCAAGCTCAAGTCCAAGCCCAGGCTGCCTTTGCCCAAGCACAAAACCACCCTTTTGGCCAAGGTCCATTCCATCCCCAATCCCAAGCTCAATCTCACTCCATCGCTCAAGCCCATGCCCAATTCCAGGCCCAATTACAAGCCCAAGCCCAAGCCCAAGCCCAAGCCCAAGCCCAAGCCCAATTGCATCCACAAGCCCAATCAATCTCGCTTAACCAATCCCAAATCCCAAACCCATTGAATGCATCTTCGCCCTCTCTTACGACCCCTAACAATGCAAGTGCAAAACGTGGGCAGCAAAAGCCACCTGCTCGGCCGCCTGGACCCCCCCTCCCCAACAATGCCGCTTCCCTTTATAAGAGCTCCGAGCTAACTCCTGCTGCCCGAAGGAAGAAGCGTAAGCTGCCTGAGAAGCAGTTGCCTGATCGGGTAGCTGCCCTTTTGCCCGAATCATCTCTGTATACCCAATTACTCGAGCTGGAGAGCCGTGTCGATGCTGCTCTAACTAGGAAGAAAATCGATATACAAGAAGCTCTTAAGACCCCTCCTACCCTTCAAAGAATGCTACGCATATTTATCTTCAATACTTATGCCAACCAAACTCGTGGGGCCTCGGAAAAGCCTGCACAAGAGCCGCCATCTTGGTGTCTTCGCATAATTGGGAGGATTTTAGACGATGGTCCTGACCAAGAAGCCTCAGGGGGGCTCCCCAAACCGAACCCAAATTACCCGAAATTCTCATCGTTTTTTAAGAAGATCACTGTGGCTTTGGATGCCAATTTATACCCTGAGAACCCAACAATTGTATGGGAAAGCAATCGCTCGCCTGCCCCTGTTGAAGGGTTCGATATTAAGAGGAAAGGGGATAAGGAATTTGTGGCGAAACTGAGGCTTGAGATGAATTGTGGGCCTGATAAGTTCAAGCTGTCGCCTGCTCTGACTGAGGTTCTTGGGGTTGAGGTCGATACACGACCACGTATCATAGCTGCTCTTTGGCACTACATAAAAGCGAGGAAGCTGCAAAACCCGAGTGATCCTACAGTTTTTGCATGTGACCCAGCTCTCCGTAAGGTATTTGGTGACGAAAAAATGAAGTTTTCAACGGTTTCACAGAGGATATCTGCTCATTTATCCCCACCCCAAGCTATACAATTGGAGCATAAAATTAGGCTTTCAGGGATTAACCCAGCTGGTAATATGTGCTATGATGTGTTGGTTGATGTTCCATTTCCTCTTCAGAAGGAAATGACAGGTTTCTTGGCTGGTACTGACAAACAAAAAGAGATAGAAGCTTGTGATGAAGCAATATGTGCTGCGATTAAAAAGATTCACGAGCATCGTAGAAGGCGGGCCTTCTTTCTAGGCTTTAGCCAGTCTCCTGTGGAGTTCATAAATGCTTTGATTGCTTCACAAAGTAGGGATTTGAAGCTTGTCGCTGGTGAGGCGAGCCGGAATGCTGAGAAGGAACGTCGTGCAGATTTCTATAACCAACCTTGGTATGATAACTATGGTTCCTTAAATTCCTTTTCTGTTTCACTCTGCTGGAAACTAGTGTGAGTTGACAAATGTATGGTTTTATGCCTCTTTTTTATGCTTTTATTTTTTTATATTTCTATGCTAGAAAGCTGAATTAATAAATCTATCACTTTATGCTTCCTTTTCTATCTTTACTCTACCAGAAGCTATACTGAATTAATGATTGCGTGGCTTATGCTTCCTTTTTCATTTTACTCCTGTAGAAAATCAGCTGCATTGATGAAAGTTTTTAATTTTGGTAATATGAACTTAATCGTCTTTTAGATTCTATCAGAAGAAATGGTTTTATGGGTCTCCTTGTGCATAGAACTTGTCAATAAGTTACTGAACATGAACGTGAGAGTCATTCTACCCCATTTGCATAATCAATTATAAATTAGCAGTGGCATCCTTTTGATACATTATCTGTCAAAAAACAATGTACCTTGAAGGCAACTCCTTAATTTTTCTGCATGTAATATGCTTAGGTGGTGCATAAAAAGGCATAAAGAAAATAAGGAAACTCTTTCTTGGTAAATTGCGTTAATTCAAACCTTACCGAGGGGCATGCTCATGGACAATACTATTATTTTTTTATTTTCTGACAGGGTTGAAGATGCTGTCATCAGTTATTTGAACCGCAAGCCAGCTGCTGGAAATGATGCTCCAGGAAGCACATAAAGTAAGCATGTTATAATAAATTCCGATAGTTGGAATAGTTCACTGCTGATCCCTCACCCACACTACAGATGTAGCGCTTGTTTCATTAGTTTCTTGTGGCAGTCTCTTCTATACCTGTCTTGATGGAAGAAGGGAAGTTGAACTTAATACATGAGAAAGCTTTGTGCTCAAAGTCACTCATTTTGATGCATGACTTGTCGTTCACAATTGCCATCCTGTCATGCTAGGGAAACCAATGGAACTTCATTTTCTCTTGGTTAAGTCCTTTTTTTCTATTTTTTTTTAATGACAATTACATTTGTTAGTGATTTAGTTTGTTTCGTGGGGATAGTATGCCATTTTGGTAAAATCGAAATATTCATAGCATTCCATGGTCATAGGACATGAGCATACTTGTTCATTTGGAGATTGGAAACCGTTGGAGTTTTACTATGTATATCTTTTCTTTGATGAATCAGGGATGTGTCCTTTCACATTCCTTTTTCTCTTTAAATCATATTATGTGATGTTCAACACCATCTTTGTTCCTTCCAAGTATTATTCAAATTGATTATGGTTATTCTCATCCTACTTAATTACTAGGGCTATCAATTAGACAAATAACATTAAATATTTTTCTTCTTTAATTTTGATATGTAAAAAATTTGAGGAATTTGTTGTTTTCTGGTGTGCAGTATTGTCTTTGGATTTGTTTAATTATTTATTTAATTGGCATTAGAATAGAAAATGAAAATATATAAGAGTGGCTCTCTATGTTGTTCACCTCTTTGCCCCCAAAACTTCCCAACTGCTGAGCATCTTTTGTTCCATGGACATCTGCACATCATTATGGATATGCTGTCATAGAATGTTCCCCTTTGATAAAGTTAAGCAAGTTGCTTCGCCCTCAATTTACTTGAAAACAGTAGGTGGACACTCCTAGTCCTGTGAAGAGAGCTTTCTGTTTTACCTCTGTGGAGTCTCATGTTGCTGTTAGCCTTTCTGGCATAAACCTTCCCCATCCTCCTTTTGATTACCCTTACGTACCCCTTAACTGGATGGGTCTGGTTTCACTAAGAAGCATTCATCAAAGTTAAGCTTTACTATTACTTTTAATTTGTGGCAGTTCTACAGTAGGTGCTGAAATTGGGATGTTGCATTTGTCAACCATTACAAATCAAGCCCAAGCTTGAGTCCTGCCTTAAGGTTACATTGTGGGAGCTTCCCACCAAGCTTTAGGCCTAACTCTGGGAATCTCTTTTTAAACCACTGTCCTTCAGTCGTGAACTCCAGGTTTAAAACCCTCAAATTTAGCTCTAGGATCGCACTCAATATATCAAAGCATACCATGATCATCTGTAATTACTGTCACTCATGTAAGGCTTCCTAGAAACTTAGCTACTTATTTCTTTTGAAATATCCCTAAAATATGCAATAAACGCATATGCTAAAGTGGGCACATTTTGACTTGAAGGGAGAAGTTCAGTGAGACCAACGTCAACATTATTAGAAAATCTCAAAAAGAAAAAATAAAGAAAAGATGAAGTTAAAAGGGTATTTTTGGGACAAGGTCAACTTTATATTTATGAAGTGTTGGTTACATCAAAGTAATTTAGAAGGCATCCCACAATTTGGGTGCTCAGAGTACAAGAGTTTGGCTGGTATGAAAAGAGACAAGGAAATAGAAAGAGAGTTTAAAGACGAGAATTACAAAAGAGGCCAAAAGCCCGGGTAGAGGCGGTAGTGATTGTAGCTGCTGAGAGGGGCTGAAGTTCTAAGGGTATTATGACCTTGCTATAAGAAAAAGGATGTTATTAAATTTTTGGTAACCCAACCATCTTATTTTCAGCTAAAAAGAATAGGATGATTGATAATCAAGAAGATTAGAAGGTGATTTAGTGGGGGTTTTTGGTCTTGGGTAAATTGCAAACTTCTCATGAAGGCTTTTGTCGATGTTGATGGTCATCAATGAACCAACTAATTTTGGGAGGACATTTAAGTAGAATTGGACATTACGAGAGTCAATAGAGGAAGGCCTTGGTGCCCTGATGGCATCTTCAACATCTTCCATTTATAGTCATCAAAAGCACTCCATGATGGTGGTTAGGCAGTGGAAAGCAATGCCGCAAGCACCATTCCTAGGTCTGCCTCAATGGGAGCTTCCTAGGCAGCTGCCCAGAAGAGTGTCTGAGCCTGACATATGAACCACTTGGAAGTTATGCTTACACAGGGATGGAAAGGGTGTTGTTCCTATATTGCAAAAAACCTTGCCTTTTTTTTTTTTCGGGAGGGTCATGGAGGTTTTTTGGCAGCATTTTGTTGATGAACAAGGTCACAAAAGTGTCACTCGAAAAGAGTAGAGTGGACCAACTGGGCTGTTTTTTGCCTCTATGGATGGAGCGAAAAACAACCCTCTTCCCAAAATTTGTTCCATCCATGCATGGCCCTAAGGACCACATTAATTTCATCTCGAAGGATCATAGTTTTAAAATGCGGCCGCATAATGCGTTGTGCACTGGCAACCGCATCGCATGAGGCCGCATGTGTGCTTTGGAGGGATGTGCCTGCATATGCACCACATCCCTTTGCATCCCATAGCTTGCATAGGCTGCATATGCGGCCAGCAAGTGATGTAACAAAAAAAGCCACTCAAGAAGGGGTATTTTCAGCTTTTTATGCCCCGCAAAAGGGGGAAAGGGTTTGGGAGGGTATTAAACCCCCCAAACTACCAAAAACCGCCACATCCATGGCCTTGATCAAATCGATAAAAAACAAGTGGCGAAATTTTTTTTTTTTTTTTTTAATTCTTATATTTTCGTCATGGATGATCTTTGGTTGTTGATTCGAGAAAGTTTTAGTGAAGTTTTGACAACAAATCGAGGGTTTCAAGGGCTGAGAAGAAATCGATATTTGCTTCAAGTAATCGTAACCTTTTTTTCCTACTACAGTAATACTTTTTTTTGGGGCAATGTCTTCTTCACAATCTTCTAGTAACAAGGATCCAGCTTGGAAATATGGAAAACTAAAAAATCCGAAAAGGCTGAAATTGTGTTATTTGTATGCTTTGTGGAATTACTTATATGGGGGATATTTTTCCGCAAAAAAAACATTTAGCCGGTATTTCTTGGGGATATAAAGCATACCCACAAGCTACCAAAGAGATAAAAAATGAGATTAGGGAATACATGCAAAGCTAGTTTCAAGTTTCTAGTTTCTACTTTCAAATGTCTTTTATGATCTATCAAGGGATAGTGGATACAGAATGCCTGACGGTTGATACTTTTGGAGTTAATGAATAAATTAAATACCTATTGTCACATAAATCACCTCCATATTTTTTTTATTTGCATTGACATATTTTTTTAGATTTTTGGAATTTTTTTATATTTATTGACTGCATTAGGGTGATGCACTCGCATCTGGACCGCATTGGAGCATCGCCCTTCCTCCCCCCCCCCCTCTCACCCCACCAAACATATCGGGCCGCATCTCGCATTTTAAAACACTGTGGAGGATTTAAAGCAAGGACCATCAAAGAAAAAAAAATAGCGAATTTAAACTTGAGAATTTGATAGCTGGGGCTTTTCCCCCCAAAAAGCCTCATTTTAAGTTTCTTTATTTATCAAAAAGCCTCATTTTAAGTTTCTTTATTTATGGATGGTGAGAGATGAAAATCCTATTTTCAAGAAAAATAAATAAAGAAAGCAGATTATACTTATGCATACTAGTTATAGCACAATATATATATATATATATATATATATATATATAACAATAAATAGTACCTGATGCTTAGTTTATTTTAAGCATTTATGCTTGTATTCATAATATATGTATGTACACTATATGATTAACTCAGCACTCAATCACATTTTGTGGGGCCATACACTTGAGAGGAAAGGCGTCTTGGCCCCATTTCCAATATAACACAAAATGCTGCTTATTCGGAGTGTTTTGCATTACCATGGGAGTGAGTTTGTGCTTTCCAATTACCAAAACATAACACAAAATGCTGCTTATTCGGGGCGTTCTGCATTACCATGCGAGTGAGATTGTGCTTCCCAATTACCAGACTACTGAGTGCCAGCTTGCAAACACCATCTCATGCATTATACCCTAGAATAGATTCTAGAAGCTCTCATAAATGCAGCCTTAATTTTTTTACTATTATCTATCAAATGTAGGTTTTAGAGTAGTTGGACTAAGACATAGTATATGAGATGCTAGTTTATTAATAATAGGAGTAGAGACGAGGAAGTAGTTAAGATGGACGGCCAAGAAATACGAAAAAGATCGTACTTTCGATATCTTGGGTTGATAATCTAGGAAAATGGAGAGATTTAGGAAGATGTCTCACACATAATTAGAGTTGGGTGGGCAAAGTAGAGATGTACAATTGGAGGTTTATGTGATCGTTGCTACAAATGGAGCTGAAGGGGAAAAAGGGGAAGTACGACAACTATGATACCGACTTTATTTTATGGGGCGGAATGTTGGGCGTTCAAAAAACAACACACTATAGGATGAGTGTAGCTGAGAAAAGGGTGTTGAGATGGATGGGTGGCAAGACAAGGGCTAGAATTCGAAATAAGTACTTTTGGGAGAACTTAGGTGTGGCTTCAATAGGTAATATGATGAGAGAAAGTAGATTTAGGTGGGCCAGCCATGTGCAGTGCAGACTGCAGGCCCAGAACAACATCTATTAGGAGGTGCGAGTTGGTTCAAGTGGAAGGCTCAAAAAGGGCAAAGGGTGGCCCATAAGGATATGGATGGAACTAATGAGAAAAGATATGTGGGGACTTATGACCTCACTAAGGTTATGGCCCTTGATAGCACAGAATGACGGACTAGGATTCATGTAGTCGACTCCCAATAGTTGAAAAATGATGGTGAAGATGATATGGCAAATATACATGCTTATTTATTTTGATCTTTGCCATGAATTCTTAGTCAGGTTGGCCCCCAACATGTTAAGGTTTTCGTGACATTGATTAGGTTCTCATATAGGCCTATGACAAGAAAATATGCACTATAGGGACCTTTATATATATGATAAGGTTCTTGAAGTTTGTAATTTTTCTTTGAGGTAATTCTCGGAGTGTTTTGGAACATGAGAACATCACTGTCGATCTCCTGTTCTGACGTTACATATTTTAATAACCAAAATGACTTAGGCATGATGTGGCTTGATGGATTTCTCATTTTGGGGTTTCAGTCTCATTGCCTGAGGTTATAAACAAACAGTTTGGTACACTGCTTCTGATTATTGTGTGTTCTTACTTGCTACAATGCTTAGATGTGCTGGCCTCATGTGTTTTGTATGGAAATTATGTGGCTATCGATGTTGAAGTCCTAGATTGAAGACACTAAATAAAAGGCCTAGATTGAGGAGTGGAGCTAGTGTGCTTTTGGTCATCTTTGGTTGTGGAAGGCAAAGTGACTAGTTGAAATATTTGGCTTAAACAAATGGCGGTAGTAGACTCAAAAGCATATTAAGCTGGAGACTAGAGTTGAAGTTAGAGACTTAAATCATTTGAGGCAGGAGGAAGTGAGCTGGTGACGGGAGCTGAGGTTTAGTTTGCTTAAGTTGTGGGAGTAGAATTCTAGCTTTTTTACACACGATAGCAAATGCTGAAAAGGAGATCAAATTGGATCCACATCATTTGTTTACAGCAGAAGGTATGGGGATTGATTAATTTTGGTTCTTTGGTGAGGATTACATTGCCAAAGGAACAGGAAACTAGAATCAGCTGGGTTGGATTTTGATTACAATCCAAGTGAGGTTGCAGGAGAGAGAAAATGAAGTTAGATATCCTTTGTTAAAACTATGAATGTCTTGGCCAGGGCTCTGGTAGCCCATTGATTCCAGAAGGCAAATTGGGCATTACATCAGCCTGTAAAATCAAAAGCGGCATCTAGAGGCAGGACAATCAAGCCATGCCTAGGCACTGAGGGCACCACATGGGCCGTCTAATGTTGCACCTTGATGGCTTCCTCACCACTCAGGCAGCTGACTAGACCATTCTCACATAAAAACTATTTTTTGAAAATAAATTCCACTGCCCCTACGTGGATACTATTTATAGCCACCCTAAGGGCATCCACCATCCATTCATTGATGGATGTTATGATTTTATAGATTGATATACCGTGGCAATACCTTATAAAGATTGATTGTACTGGTCTCTCCACTGTGCACTGCCCATTGATAGATGGGGGCTGGTGGATCCCCGATGGATGATACGGACATTATCCTCTGCAGGTATTACGTTGGTTACCTACCGAACACAGCCGACCACCTTTCCCCGGGCTTGGGATGGGTTAAGGGAAAGTTTAAGGCCCTCACCCTTCCTACACCAAACTGCCATATACAATATGACATAGTTTTTCATGTGCCTTTTCTCAATACCTTTTGGGGTGGCAAGGGAACTTTAAGAGAATGTGGTGACGACGTTCGTAAACCCAAGGAGGGTATGAGGTTAAAGATTAGGCAGTTGAAGATGATAATTTGGTAAGTGGCTGCATAAGATTAGGCAGAAGATGATAATTTGGTAAGTAAGATGATAATTTGGTAAGTGACTGCATGGGGATTTATTGAAAGGGAGGGGATTTATTGAAAGGGAGGACATTTACTAGGCTAGAGTTGTGAAGAGCGAGCATATGCAGGGCAGGGTAGGGATGGGTGGGATGTCTAGTTAGTCTTTTGAGGTGTCAAGTGTGGTTGGGGGTATATCATCTTAGTGGGTGTTATCTCTAAGAACAGGCCCAGGTTTATGTTCAGTTGTGAGAGTCATGTTGGGTATTGGATCAATGCTTGTTGTGGGTTGGCTGCTTCATGTATGGCTTTCTTTGACTAGCCTTAAAGCTCATTTTGGGCTGATGGAAAGTTATGTGGTCCTTGTGCGTCAGAATGGATCTTTTAGGATGGGAAAATTGCAGAATTCTCTGAGATTTCGGGCAATTCACCATTAGTGTTCATTTCACATGTTTGGATTGGCATGTCAATTTGGTCTTGGGACAATGTGAGCATCTTTCCAATCATGTTGGTTTTTTGGGGGAGATTCCTTTCCAGTTTTGTAGGCTATTAAAAAAGCTCTGTGAGCTCTTGCTCTTAATGGTTGTAGGCTATTAAAAAACCCCTGTGAGCTCTTGCTCTTAATGGTTGTAGGCTATTAAAAAAGCTTGCTTCTGAGACTTCATTGAGCAGCATGGGCTTTAGTTCCCAAATATATGCCATTATGAGTTGGGAAATTCAGGAGTTTGTTGTTTCAAGGCTTTGGTGGTCAGGGTGGTGGTTTGCTAACAACTTTACGTCGTGAGTTCCATTCGCACCATTGGTAGGGGAACCCATCCCAACTTATCTACCTGAAAAAAATAAAGATAAAAAATGAAATCAGAAGTTTGTGGATCATCTTATTGCCTTGCCTTTTACAATATCCCATTCTGAAGGGTCTGGAGCTTTTTTTTGGTGTGAGTTGACCCATGTAGTCTTCAATAACAAATCTTCGCTGTTTCTGGATGTCCCTTGCTTTTTATCAAGTAGATGACCTCTTGTGGAAGCTCTACCTCCTGGCCATCTCTTAGGATATTTGGAAGAAGTGGAAAAACATATTCGGAATGCAGACATGCTGATGTTGTCTATATTGGATTTAGGATACAGTTTTTTCATGGTACTTGGTATTGGATGACGTTCGGGGAGTTAGAGCAGAAGATTTGGTTCAAAAGTGGAGGAAGCAAGCACAACAGCTGTTGAAGCGATCTCATATCTTTTTTTGGTTGCCTATGCTTCTTTTTTTCTTGAGGATCAATTGTGATAGTCGAATTATGATAGTCGATCCCATGGAATCTAGGTCCTTCAAGAGATTACTAGGGATATCCCTATGAAAAGGGGAAGGTTTTTGCTGGCAAAGACTTGTGATTTTATAATTGTGGAAACAACTCCCATTTTGGCTAGTCTCATAGTGCGCATGTAACTTTTATTTCGTGTCTCCCTTAGTGTAAGCTAATTAGCTGAATGTTATTAAGCGGAATTGACAAGAAGTGATGTCCTATGGAAGGTAAGCGATCTTGTGGAGGAGATCACATTGGTCTGATAGCAGAGCCATTGTGCAGCCAATAAGAGGCCTAGTTGCCATTTGAAGGGGAAAAGCCAAAGTGGTCATATTGATTAGGGACTACTCTCTCGGGTAACTATTTCTTGTTCCATACTATTGTTCTTGTTCACTTTTATGTACTATATCCCTTCTTGGTATGTTTTTCCCCACCCTTGGCATTGATGTATACTGTACATATAGTTTACTGAAGAAAAAAGTTTATATAAGGTGCCAACCCTATACTGTACGAGTAAGGTGAAAACCCACTAGAGAAGGTTGTTCCTATTCTGGAAAACCCTCAAAACAGTCATCTCGACCTCGAGATTCATAGACATTAAAAAAAAAAAGAGGATATTTAGTCCTAAAAATTGTTCATCTTCTTACACATTATCGGGACCATCCGTTTTCAAGATTTACAAGTGCGTGTGGCTCAACTTGATCATCACCATTTCTAAATTTTAAATTTCATAATTGGGGGCAACAACAGATTGTCATATCATGTCAAAGGTTAGCAGCACCAAAACTGCATTTTCGGCATAGTTTTGAGGCGCACCTTACTTCAATAGTATAAGGTTCACCCTTTAATGAATGAATAACTTATTATAAAACTTAAGAAGCTCCATGCACATTGTTCGATACTCAATAGTTCTGCTCAAATACTCATGGTTCGTCAATCTTCAACTATTCTTTTGATTGGGCATGATCTTGGTTTGGATGAGTTACACAATCTCAAGGTTGAAACCCTTAACCTCCTTAATGCAAATCGGGTGTCATGGCTTTGGCATGTTCTTCTTTGTGATGACAAACAGCCCCCAAGTGTCTGACAAAATCCAATCCAACTAAGATAAAGGGTCTTCAAGGTCAACCAACTTAAAACTACTTGCTTGAAATATCTGTAGCACAAAAGTGAAAAGGCTGCTTCTTATCTATAAAAATGAAAATTTAGATCATTACTTTGATTCTGATACAGTTCAAGAAAACATTGAATCCATATATACGATTGAAATCAACATTTAGATGAACTCATGGCCGACACAAGTTCTAGTTTCTTTCACTTGTCAATATGCATGCATCTATTGGAATTTTAACACAAACACTACCAAATAGTCTTCTTTTGTTTCTCTCAAACGATCCAAGATTTAGCAAAAACTGGTGACTCTATACCCTCATTCGAAGTTACGGTAAGAATATTGTGACATAAGAGAAAAACTAGTGTGATTCGATGACATACTTGGAAGTTGGAAGAACACCTTTCTCACAGGTCCAACTTGGCTTCATCTTAAAAAGCCCCTCTGTTTGAGAAATCTGTATTTGGATTTTTATTACTTTTTATATTATGAAAAAATGTATATAGCGCCGAGGATCTAAACAATCGAATTAGAGCCCACCTCAAAAATTTCACTAGAAGAGGTTGTTTTGATGCCCAAATATTTTTCAAATTGATCATCTCAACATCAAGATGCATGGACACAAAAAAACAATAGATTTCAAGTTGTGAAAATAATGCATCTTATAACACATTTATAGTATAGATCGTCCTTTGGTGCTAATTTCTAAAATAGCTTCTCCTAAAATACTTTTATCCCAACCTCTCGAGAAAGTATATTTATCCCACAAAATAGAAAGAAAAGGAAAAAAAAAAAAAAAACTCCTTTGAGGTCCTCCACTTTTACTCATGAATTACTTTTTAGAAGCCCCAAATAGTCCCTCGCTAGTCATCTAAATGCTAATCCTAGTGAGAAATGGGAACTGAGAATATCCTAAGATTTAAAGATCTGTTAAAAGGTACCGTTATGCATGACCTTTTGTAGAGCGGTCCAAACTAAGGATTGAAGACTAAAATGCCTCCGTAAAATCTTTACTGACTGCTCAGCACAAAAAGGCAAAAAAATAAATAGAGAGAAAATGTATACTGACTACATTAGCGAAAATAATAGGTCTGCTAAGGGACATTTTAGTGATTTTATTTATATATTATGGTTTTCTAAGAAAGCTCGGGAATATTTGGATGAGGAAGTGCTCCGCGATGACGTGCAAGACAGAACGTTAGCACATGAAGTATAAATCATGAAAAATATCCATATAAAATGAATTTAATTACATAGATACCAGAGGAAACAAGGCACCTAGTGAACCCAAGAACGTTGATAGAACTTTTGACAATACAGTATCACTAGTGATGGCTGAGGAATTGATGCTCGACAGAGTGGAAAATGAAATATAGACTGGTACTGTTGAATTGTCTTCCAATTACTGCCCCTGTGATCCATCTACCCTCCCACTTCTTTTTTGTGGTCGAACGCATCAGGTTATCGCACCTCGGACATGTTACTCTTAGAGTAGCATTCCTTTTTAAATGATCTGCAAAATCGCAGCTGCCTTCTCCAATTACCTTCATGCATCCTTCCTTACTCCAAGTGAGACTAAGTCTTTCACGAGCTCTTGTGGGGGCACTTTATGATACTATTGTCCTACCTTTAACTGGTTGCTCATATAATGGACTGCTTTTGATTTAATTCTTGCAGTCATTGGTTTGTGGTTATCACCTTGCATCTGATTTTTTTGCCCTATTATCATCTA
Organism: Amborella trichopoda; assembly: GCF_054954075.1. NCBI lineage: Eukaryota > Viridiplantae > Streptophyta > Magnoliopsida > Amborellales > Amborellaceae > Amborella > Amborella trichopoda. The sequence continues at coordinate 12,589,941 of NC_142341.1, read as the reverse complement.
TCCTCTGCTAAATATTATTTCCCCTATCATATGGCCTTTTACACTTAGCATTAGTCCACCTTGTCTCTGGAACTAGTTCCATTCCACCATTTATCAAAAAGAAAAAGATGTTCCACCCACCCTATATCAAAAAATAGCTCAATTCCACCATTTATCCACTTAAAAAAGAAAGAAACTTTCCATTCCGCCATTGGTCTACCTCGTGTCTGAAACTCTGTTCTCCACCATTCCTCCTGTGTGTACTCGTACCATAATTCTTTGCCAAACCTTTGTATCCCCAAAGCTGCTGAAGGTCTTGCCATGGTCCTTTGCATGGCTCCCATACACGATCTTTTCCTTTCTGCTTCGCCTTTCAGATGGCCTCCTTCCATTTTCGCCATTGTTCGCATCTTCACCTCCTATTTGTGGATGGGTGGTCAGTTAGCTAGATCAGGTGCTGAATCTTGATTTGGTAGCATATATTTTTCAGCATGGATAAGTATAGCGCCACACATTTTCATATTGAAAGGCCGGCTTTTCTGAAAATGCTTACGACTACATATTGACAAACCACCCAAATGAAAAAAGGAAACGAGGGATTCTTTTTTTCCGAGAAAGTTAACCAAAAAGAAAAAGAGGTATTCAAGATGCTTTATTGCTCAAAGAGAAGTACATCAGCAAAGAATCAAAGACAAGTAATTCCAGTTGAAGGTGCTCCATTTTAGCGAGCCCATCGGTCATCTCGTTGGGCGCCCTATACACATGAGAACAAGAGATTGTAAGCAAAGCACTAATATCCTGAATGCTTAAAGGAGAGACCTAAAAGCCCAGGGTACCCTATGTTCCATATAGCACCACTTTATCACATTAAGGGAATCCCCTTCCAACAAGACGTCCTTAGGGAGACCACTTTTTGAAGATCTGCAGTCCTTGCCAAAAAGAAGTAAGTTCCGCCAAATTAGCTGCAGCCTCCCCACATGGGTCCACAGAATTAAAGATCACATTAGTGTCCCAATCTCTAATAACTCCACCAATTCCTGCCGGCCCTGAGTTCCTTAAGGATCTGCCATTGAAATTCAACGTCAAACGGCCAATCAAAGGAGGACACCACCTCCCCTTAGGTTCAATAGTGGAGACACATTGTGATGCTAATAGTCCCAGATGCAACTGATATCCACTTCTGAAACACCGAGAACCATCTCCAGGCACTAAATTTTTTGAATGACATCCTCTACCAGGAGACTAAACTCACTCCTTCAAAGGCCGTTTTATTCTTTTCCGACCAAAGTTCCCACAAAATAACCCCTCGAAGGATTTGCCAAAATAGAATTCCATTATTCGGCAGAGTGGGAATATAAAGGTGTTCAATAATATTAGATAGACTTCCTGGCAAAATCAAGTAACAACCTATCTGTTGTATTGCCCATCGCCATATAACATATACGGACAATGAATGCGGAGATGGTCCCCACTGTCTACATACTTTTTGTACAACAAACAAACATTAGGCAGAAAATTTCCTCTCTTGATCAAGTTATCAACAATCAAACAAATTACCTTGCATTGCCTCTCAAATGAAAACTTTAACCTTATATGGGATAGGCCAATTCCATATTTTATTAAGCTTTGGCTGAGACCATCTCATGCGATCATTGAATAGTAGTCGATAGGCAGATTCTACGGGAAAATCGCCGTTCCAAATATTAATAAGAATCTGATAAAATTTGATCAAGGGATAGGTTGTTCTGAACTTTCATTCATACTGCATGGCATATTGAAAGGATCCAGCCATTACTTGTTTATTAAAATCTCTAGACGTAATAAGAAAACTTAGCTGTTAATGTCTCATTAAGAGGGATGAGTTGATCTTGATTGAATTATGATTTGGCGAACAACTAGGCCCTGATGATTGCAATCGAATTCAAACTAGGGATGGCAACAGGTCGGGTGTGGGTGTGGGTGTGGGTGTGGGTGTGGGTCTGGGTCTGGGTCTGGGTCTGGATCCGGATTTGACCTAAAAATTAAAATATCTATGTATTTAACTGTATTCATATATTAGGACCCAAAAAATATTACCGGACCTGAACCCGGACCTGATGGCACCCAGTCCCGGAGCCAAATAGTGTTCGGGTCCAAACTTTGGACCTAAACCTGACCCGTCGAGTCCAAATTTTGGACCCATAACAGGACCCAGATTGGGTCTACCCCTCGGGTCTGGGTCCATTGTCACCCTTATTTCAAACACCAGTAGAGAATTAAGTGCTCCGGCAGATAGCCGGACATATGAAGTCGTCACAAGAGCTTCACTAGAAATCAACTGAGTGGAACTTAGCATATTTTCGGCCACCTTATTTTGTCAGTATTATCTGATTGACATTCTTTTTTGTAAGCCCTATAAGGGATTATACACAAATTTTATAAAATTTAGTTAATCAATGAAGTTACAATTCACGATCCCAAAAAAAGAAAAAAGAAAAAAAAAACTCGACCTTGAAGATGATAAGGTGATTAGAGATCTGGTTTCAATGCAGGGAAAGCTTTATATGTGACGCAACCCACATATAAGATATAAGGACCCCCTCTCTCACAAAGTCACAAGTTGGTTCTTGAGTGATTTGACGGTTTAAAGGTTTTTATTTTTAATTTTTATTTTATAAATCTGACAAGGATGAACATAATAATAGAAAAAAAAAATATTTCTTAAGATAAAAAATATAAAAATACCTTTGAAATTTTTGGGGCCATTTTGGTCTTTATTTTAACGAGAAATATATATTTTGCTAGGTGCATCCCAATAAGAAGGTGGGAGGCCTAAATTTCACCAAAAAACGTTATGTAAAAAATAAAATAAAAAATCAAATAGTATTTTGGTGCGACACTGTGAACCATTCAGTCAGATCGAACAACTAAGAAGTGAGATCACATATAATTTATATGTGGGTGGTGTCATGTAGAAAGCTTTCCCTTTGCAAAAGAGTTTTATACTGCCTCACTGTGGGATATGAAGGGAGATCCATTTGTTTTGTAACTACCTTGGATCAGTGTTTCAAAAAGCGTTAGGCGGTACCTAGGCGGTCGGGGGAGGTCTAGGCCGCCCAAAACTTGGGCGGCCCAGTAATTTTTTATTTTTTTTTAGTTTTTCTCTCTCTAAAGTAACATCTAATGGGGGTTTTAGGTTATTTGAAACCTAAAACCTACAATTTTGCACCTTTAGTATAAAAAAAAGACCAAAAAATGATCCAAAAATGGCCTCAACGAGCGGCATTTCCGCCCCTGGACGGGCACCTAGGCGGGTTCAGATGGGCGCATAGGTGGGTTCCTGAGCGCCTAGGTGGGTTCCCAGGCACCCAAGGATACTCGCCTAATTTGGCCGCCTAGGCCAGGGTGATGCGCCCAGACATTCTGGATCGCCTCGGCAGCCGCCCAAGCGCTGTGGTCTACTTTTTGAAATGTTGCGTTGGATAGAGCTTTCTTTTCTGATTATAGACATTTCCTTTTGCCTTTTTGGAGAAAAGTATATAAAGAGATCATTTTATTTCTTTTGGTACATAGATATCATAAGCGCTCTTGTTGTTTTGATTTCAAATCAGGTGTCTGTAAGTGTGTCATTGATTAGATTCAAAGTTTCAAAAGAAATTTCTTGAACTTTGTAGCACACTCTAAGCTGTCCAATTTAACATCAAATAATTAAAAGTAATTGTGATCTCCTTGTAACAAAGATAAATGTTCTCATAGCATGCAATCCCGTTTCTTTTCCTTTCTTTTTCATTGTTAATAACATATGTATAGATAAAATTACCCAATATTAATTAGATTAGAGAGTACGAGAAAATTTTTTGATAATTTAATGTGGAAGAGAAAAACCCAGTGCTAATATTTCTCAGCAATGGTTTAAAAAATGGGTAGACTGGAACTAGCCATTATGGATTGGGAATTGTCGGGGCAGTCCGGTTTTACCGAAATATTGGGAGCAAGCTAGTTCCTCCTGGAACCCGTCTTTGACAAAATCAACTAGTTCGGTCAAGAAACTGGTCCCACTTTATTTTTTAATAATTTTTAAATTTTTTGTTACTTAATTGTTATATCTTATATTAGCCTATTCACTCAGTCAGATGGCCGATCCGGATTGTTGATCTACCGATCTAAACTTGTTTTTCAAATAGGTGAACTAGGTCACCGATCCATGTTTTTAAACCTTGAGACGAAGAGGGGGAAAACCATAATGAGGGTACATGCACTTTCCATGTCCCTTATATTAATTGGTGAAGAGAGAGTAAACGTGATTTTTTCCAACTTTAAATAGGAGAGAGAGGATAACCAATTTTAACCATCCCACATCCCTAAACAATCCAGTTAAGGCCCACCTCCAAAATTTATCTTAATATGTAATTTTAGTGTAAAAAATTCTTAGGATTATCGTAAAATCTAGTTTCATATCTAATTATAAAAATTTAAACTCCAAAAATGATTGAAATCAAGTAGATCTATAACATATGAAAATTTTGAAAAATTGACGGTTTAGATAATGTGTTACAAAATGCACTATTTTTAGGACTAAAAAAAAACAAAAAATCTCATATTCATACATCTCGACATCAAGATGAACAATTAGAGGGTTTTTCAACATTAAAACAACATTTTCTGATGCCTTTTTGAGGTGCATCTTTAGTTCTATATTTTAAGGTTGCAACTTTATATAAACTTTTTTTTCATATATAATATTTAATTTAGAAATTTGACAAGTATGTTACGATTGACCGGTGGGGAGAGAGAGGGTGCATGTACCTGGTGCGTCCTCCTAATGGGAGTGGAGCAGTGAAGGGTGGGAGAGAATGAAGGGTCCAGAAGTCAACTATATGAACTCTTAATTTTAGGGGCAAGTGAGCAATATTAATAACCATTTTCCAATTTGGGCAATAGAAGTGGATTTTCTTTTGACAGCTACAAAGCTTTTGGAAAAGGAGATATTGGTAAAGGAGATACTAGACAAATCTAACTTTACCTAAAATGAAATGAAGAGTGTGGTTTTTATAAGGTTATAATATTAAACAATCCAATTAAAGCGCACTTCCAAAATTCATCATAACATGTAATTTTGGAGTAAAAAATTATTAGAATTATCTCAAAATTTCATATCTAATTATAAAATTTTAAACTTCAAAAATGATTAAAATCAAGTAGATCTATAAACATATGAAAATCTTGAAAATGGACAGTCCAAATAATGTGTTGCAAGATGCATCATTTTTAAAAATCAAAATCTTTTTTTTTTCATATTCATACATCTCGACTTCGAGATGATCACTTAGAGGGTTTTCCAACATTAAAACAATCTTTTCTGATGGACTTTTGAGGTGCATCTTTAATTTTACATTTTAAGGTTGCAACCTTATGTAAACGTTTTCTTTAAATGAATGATGTTGGCAAATCTAAAATTGCCCAAAAATTAATGATAGCATGTGAATCTCGATTTACTCAAAATCAATGAGGCAAATCTAATATTATTTGCGCTCAGCCATTTCTGGCTATATTATATTTGAAATTGAATAGTGGAGAGTATGTCATTGATTAAGCTCAAAGTTTTAAAAAAAAAATTTCGAACTCTATGACATACTTTAGGCTATCTGGTTTAACATTAGATGGCTAAGCTAGTTATAACTTTTCAAAAATAGATAGTCTTATACGATACAATCCCCTAAAATAATCTCCTTGATTAACGCTTTCATCTCGAACTTAATTGTGGCAAATCTGTGGTTGAAGAGAGCGAAAGGAGGTACGAATTAGTTAGTGAAGAGAGAAAAGTAAATAAGTGGACGCATGAAGTGAACCGCTCATTTTTATAGTTGCTTGCTTTGGCTATATCACATTAATCACTCCATTAAAAGACGGAAAAGAAACCCATATATTTAGGGGTGGCAATGGGTCCGGCCAGGACCCGAAGTCACAGACCTGAACCCCGAAAATACAATGTAGGACCTGGACCCGGATCCATACCTGTAGCCGGAGCCGGACCCAACCACACCTAATTAAAAAATCAAAATATCTATGTTTTTAAATATATTTCATAAATTAGGACCCAAAAATATAATGTAGGACTGGGACCCGGACCTGGACCCAGATCCAATCGGACCTGGACTCAGTCTTGGATAGTGTTCGGGTCCAAGATTTGAATCTGGGCCCAACTGGTCAGGTCCAATTTTCAGACCCCTACACAAGACCCGGGTTAGGTTTTACCTGAAAGGTCCTTGGTCAGGTCGGGTCCGAGTCCAGGTCCATTGCCACCCCTACATATATTGCACAGCCTTATAAAGGAGGAAACCCAAAGGCCTCAATAAAGCCAAACGGCATGCCTTCACCTAAGCTTTCTAACCAGACCTTCACCCCTAAGAATGCTCCCCCCTCCTCTCTCTAACCAAAGAACACAAAACCTCTCTCCTCATCTACTTTTTCTTTTTTCTCTTTTCTCCCATCAGTCCATCACCAAACGCTTTCTCCTGTCTATCATTTTCGAGAAAAACACCTCGAAATCATGAATACAAACTCTCTTGTCAATATGAGCTTTAGTGCCATTAATCCCATGAAAAAGACATCTAGCACCCATATTTCTCTTTTATTAAAGAAACCTTTCAAATTTTAATCTTTTTTCAAATAAAAGAACATATTCATCATGATACTCATTGTTTTTTTTTTTTTTTAACAATTAACTGGGGATTTTCATTGATGAATGAAAAGGTACAACAAAAGGAAAGCAAAGAAAATAGAAAAAGAGAGGAAGAGAGGGAGCAGCAAAGGGTGGGGAAAGCCATCCAAAAGTCATACTGCAAGAACCCTGGCAAGAGCATCAACAAGTCCATTCTGCTCCCGGTGGACATGGACAAAATGAACCTCTTTACCACGGAGACAAAGATCAATACGGTCACAAATTTGGACCCACTGCTACGGAGTAGAAGGGTAGAGACACCATTTAATAACATTAAGAGAATCGCTTTCAATGAACACTCTAAGGAAAACATCCTCAAGTCTCAAAGTTTCGCTTCATTAGCTGAGCACGGGTGTAAACTATCATGATACGTCTAGATAGTTCACCCCAAACTATCCCTAAGGAGACCCCAATTAGTGGCCACCTGTCCATCCTCCCGCAGATTGCCATATCCACCTGGTTGGTAGAGGGAACCAACGACTGTCCTTCAAGAATTTCCTTTTTTTCAAAGCTAAGAGCTCACTAAGATCTGAGTAAAAAAAACTCCTTATAAAAATGGTTGAAGGATGGATGTAGCTTTGCCCATCCAACAAAGTTTATAGGACGGAGGCTATGATGTCCTTCAAGACTTTCCCCTCTTTCAAAGCCAAGAGCTCACTAAGATGGAGTAAAAAAAACTTCTTATGAAAATGCTTGAAGGATGGTTGTACGTGGGCCCATCCAACAAAAGTTTTCAAGATGGAGGCTACGATGTATTCGATACTTCTTGCTTTTCCATCAAGGTATCTAACATTCCTCTCCTTCCAAATAGTCCGTAGAACCACTACAACGCATAAACGCCATTAGAGTAACCCCAAAGAGGAGAAAGGAGGCGGCCAACCATATTGAAATATACCATCAATGTGGCACGACATCACCAAGTGCCAATTGCACTTAGAGAGGAGCCAATCCCATATTCACTGAGCAACAAGGCAAGTAAGAAAAATATGAGAAGTACACTCCGCATCCTGTTTACTAAGGATGCAAACATTAGCAATGGGAACACACCATCATACGAAACTATTCAATAGTTAAATTACGGCCTAACTAAGAAGCCATAGGAAAGCTCTCACTCGTTGAGAAGCTTTGCAATTCCATGCCATAGAGGAGAAGAATTTGTAGGAATAAAGCTATCCACCAGTAGGCATTTATAGAGGAACTTCATCGAGAAAATATCACAGGGTTCCTCACTTTGTCTCCTTTAGATGATGTGTCACGCCCCAAGAATTTACAATACTGATATTCTTGAGATGTGACAGTCAAAACATATATACATCTCTTGATAGGACAAATTTACAGCGGCGAATTCTTACAAAATAACAAAAGAAAGTTTAACCACAGCTACAATAACTTCCAGAGTTGATCCTGACGAGCACTCAAAATAAAACCGTAGTTATCTTGAAAAAATGTTTACTATAATTTGATGAGTTTGGCTACTCAGTAAGTGATCATCATAATCCTAAAAATAATCATAGTTGAAAGATATCAATAATTTCAAAAAGGAGATCTATTAACAGAAATGCATTAACAGTTTCACTTTAAAAAATACATAATTAAGTATAATTCGAATCATTGAAATACATATAACATTTTAACGGCAGTGCATAATTCAAAGGATTTCACAAATTACGCTACTGGCGTCCCAAGTAGGTCACTTATATACACCATCAGCGTCCTAATGGGTCCACTTAATCCCTATCGACGTCCCAGATAGGTCCACTTAATCCCTATCGGCGTCCCAGATAGGTCCACTTAATCCCTGCAGATCCACTTATACCTCACCGGTGTACCGGATGAGTCCACTTAATCCCTACTGGTGTACCGGATAGGTCCACTTATACCTTACCTGCGAACCGGATGTGTCCACTTGCATACTTAAAGTATTTCTAAATCTCTTTAAACATTCGAAAGTAGTAATATCATGTACTCAACATGTCACTGAAATTATTAATATGAATTTCACTGAAACCATTAATAACACACTTTCAGTAACATTTCAAAAATAATCAGTCAAATATTTTGGGCTCAAATTTAGAAAGGTAGCAGTTCGTAAAGACAATCTAGCATAATTGCCAATCTAATATGTATAGAAAAACTCTTATAGAAATTCAAGAATACGAAATTATCACAATTTATGGGATGTTAATTCGCAAATAAACATTTCACAAACAATGCTATAATAAATTGCAAAAAAATCAGTTTTCAACTAATAAGGCAGTCATTTGCACATGAAATTTACAATGTCTAAATATTCAAAAACAGTAGAAAGAAATCTCACAATTTTACTAAAAGCAGAAATATCACATTTATTTCTAATAATTTTACAGTATCTAAAATTTTCTAACAATAGACAAGAAAAATAAATAAATTTATTTCTAAGAACTTACAGCATTTAAAATTTCTAACATCGATAAAATATCACACTTTTATTAAAAGATTATTTTTCAAAATAATGAGGTCGCTTGCACATAAAATTTATCGCGCCTAAAATTCATGATAATAAGCAGAAATAACTATTTCATTTTTTTTAAAAAAAGAACGGATTATTTTTCAAGATAATGAAGTCACTTACCTAAAATATTTGAGAGGGAGCTTCCGATAAAAATTCGGCTAGAGAGAGAAAGATCTCAAAAATTTTCTAGGGTGGAAGTCCTCGCCTCTCCTATTTAAATTCTTAAGACACCTTATTATTTTATTTTATTAAGTTACACCTCATACATGAGGTGTAACAATTATATTACACTTTAACGTTTAAAGCCCACATCCACTAAAGGACGTGGTAGTGAAAGGAAAAAGTTAAGAAAAGTAGTGATGGTCCCTAAGGACCATAATACTTATCTGGACCATCCTACTATAAAGAATTATTTATTTATTTATATTTATTATTATTATTATTATTATTATTATTATTATTATTATTATTGAAAGTTTAGGATTGTTACATTCTTCTCCCCTTAAAGAAATTTAGTCATCTAAATTTTTGTACCTGATTATTGAAAAAGATAGGGATATTTTTCTCTGATATTGTCTTCTCGTTCTCAAGTCAACCCCTCTCTTGAATGGTACTGCTATAATATACGGACCAAATGAATCTCCTTGTTGCGCAACACTTGTACCCTTCTATTCAGTATCAAAATTGGCTGCTCAATGAAGGATAGGTCCTTCCTGATCGGTAAATGTTCATATTTCAAGATATGGGATGGGTCGGGCTGATATTTTTGTAGTTATGATACATGAAAGACATTGTGGACGTTTGCTAATTCGGGTGGTAAGACAAGTCTATAAGCGACACCTACGATTCTTTTCAGGATTTCAAATGGTCCGATGTAACGTGGGCTCAGCTTTCCTTTCTTGCCGAATCTCATAATGCCTTTTATTGGTGAGATGTTTGAGAATACTCGATCACCTTCTTCAAATTCAAGATCTCTCATACGGTTATCGGCATAACTCTTTTGCCGACTCTGAGCTGTCTTGAGCCTTTCTCGAATTAATGCTATTTTATCCGTGGTTACTTGGATAATTTCTGGTCCCAAAAGCTTTCTTTCACCAACCTCTTCCTAACAGATGGGTGACCTGCATTTCTTTCTATACATAGCTTCATATGGTGCCATCTGAATACTGGCTAGGAAGCTATTATTATAAGCAAACTCAATCAGGGGTAAATGGTCATCCCAGCTTCCTGTAAAGTCAATGACACAGGCCCTCAACATATCTTCCAAGGTTTGGATGCTTCTCTCCGATTGTCCATCAGTTTGGGGGTGAAAGGCAGTGCTAAAGGTGAGTCTCGTCCCCATGGCTGACTGTAGCCTAGCCCAAAATTTAGAAGTAAACCGAGTATCCCTGTTCGATACAATACTGATCGGAACTCCATGCAACCGCACTATTTCCTTAATGTATTCCAAAGTGTACATCGTGCGAATCGGCAGATAGTGGGTAGCTTTTTGTCAGCCTGTCCACAATGACCCAGATGCTATCATGTCCTAAATTTGTTCTAGGCAAGCCAGAGACAAAATCCATAGAGATGTATTCTCACTTTCACTCTGGCGGGGGTAAAGGCTGCAACAACCCAACGGGCCTTTGATGCTCAGTAATAATAGTCACTTTCAGTAACATTTCAAAAATAACCAATCAAATATTTTGGGCTCAAATTTAGAAAGGTAGAAGTTCGTAAATACATTATAGCATAATTTCCAATCTAATATGTATACAAAAACTCTTATCACAATTTATGGGATGTTAATTCGTAAATAAACATTTCACAAACAATGCTATAATCAATTGCAAAAATATCAGTTTTCAAATAATAAGGCAGTCATTTGCACATAAAATTTACAATGCCTAAATATTCAAAAACAGTAGAAAGAAATCTCACAATTTTACTAAAAGCAGAAATATCACATTTATTTCTAATAATTTTACAGTATCTAAAATTTTCTAACAATAGACAAGAAAAATAAACAAATTTATTTCTAAGAATTTACAGCATTTAAAATTTCTAACATAGATAAAATATCACACTTTTATTAAAAGATTATTTTTCAAAATAATGAGGTCGCTTGCGCATAAAATTTATCGCGCCTAAAATTCATGATAATAAGCAGAAATAACTATTTCATTTTATTTTTAAAAAGAACGAATTATTTTTCAAGATAATGAAGTTACTTACCTAAAATATTTGAGAGGGAGCTTCCAATAAAAATTCGGTTAGAGAAAGAAAGATCTCAAAAATTTTCTATAGTGGGAGTCCTCGCTTCTCTTATTTAAATTCTTAAGACACCTTATTATTTTATTTTATTAAGTTACACCTCATACATGAGGTGTAACAATTATATTACACCTGAACGTTTAAAGCCCACGTCCACTAAAGGATGTGGTAATGAAAGGAAAAAGTTAAGAAAAGTAGTGATGGTACCTAAGGACCATAATACTTATATGGACCATCACACTATAAAAAATTATTTATTTTTTTATATTTATTATTATTATTATTATTATTATTATTATTATTATTATTATTATTATTATTATTTTTGAAAGTTTAGGATTGTTACATGATGCAAGGCACAAATTGTAAAGCTGGCTCAAAAGTTGAAAATATTGCTTTTCCACCACAAGGTTCACCCTGCTAGCACTCAAGGTTAAATTCCAAACGACCTTGTCGCCCTGAAACTCTGCTAGATCGCTAAACTTAGCAGTTTTAGGAGAGCATTCGAAGAAAGAGTTAGTGGAATTTAATCTTTAAGGGACAATCTCCTATCCACTTGGAATACCATAATTGTGTATCTAAACCGTTACCCACCAAAATCTTGCTATAGGCAAGAAACAACCTCACAAAGTCAATGTTTCTCCAGATAGTAGATGCAACAATCCCAACAGATAGCTTCTTCGGGATGCGATGGCAGGGGTCCCATCCATATTTAGAGATAATGATCTGCAACCATAAAAGCCCTTGTGATGAGGAAGCCCTCCACCACCATTTAGTGTACAGGGCATCATTAACTGCTCTCTAGGTCTCCTAATCCCCAAGTCTCCTCTTTTTTTGGGTAAACAAACTACCTGCCAACTGATAAGATGAATTTTTTTTTTGTTTTGAGACCTCACTTCACTAGAAATTCCTCATCATTCTCTCTGGGATCTTTATCATAGCATAGGGGGCATGAAATAAAGAGTAGAAGTAATAGATGGGAAAATTCACCATGGTAGCATTGATGAGGTTGAATTCCCCCAAAAGAAAAGAATATGCACTTCCACCCATCGAGCTTGCATTGAAATCTCTGAATTATTGGATTCCACTGGGCTATAATCAGATGATCATCAATAAGTGGGATCCCCAGATAGTTTGCAAGAATAGCATTAGCTTTACAATTCAACCAAGTGGCTCAATCCGAGATCTCCTCCTCCAAACAGTTAATACCCATCAAGGACGTCGTATGTAAATTAACTTTAGCCCCAGACACCACTTCATAGAACTAAAGGAATTCAGCCAAAGAGATATGTGAAAAGTCCCCTTCTGTCAACAAGAGGGTATCATCAATGTATTGTAGATGGGTGATATTAGCTGTAGTCATAGGCAAGCTTGAGATCAAGTTACTCTCCACAGCCCCAGCAAGCATGAGACTAAAAGATTCAGCCACAAGTGTGTAACAAAAAGGCGAAAGTGGATCCCCTTGACGTAGGCCTTTCGAAGCTTTAAAGTAGCCACATGCCTTACCCTTTATCAGAATAGAAAAATGGGCAGAAGAAAGAAATCCCTTTATCCATACCTACCACTTAGAAGAGAACCCCATAGGGTCTATAACCTTATCCAAGTAGTCCCACTCTGCTCTATCATAAGCCTTCTCGAAATCAATCTTAAGTAGCACTAGCTCTACTAGCGCTTGGTGGCTTTGGCAACCATCGAGTCATGCCAAATGCCGAGGCCGGCGTATCGAAACTCCCTTTCTCCCTTGGCTATAAACCAAATGAATCACTTCTTGTGCAATCATGATACCATCCATAATTTGCCTACCCTTCACAAAAGTAACTTGGGGCATTGGATCACCTCCCCCATGACCTTCTTGAGTCTATCGGCATGGACCTTGGAAGAATTTAATAGGAAGAAGAGAGAAGGTAGATGGGTCTAGGGTTCTGAAGAGATTTCATAGTTCGTGTTATGGGAATAAGGGCTAGAAAAATGGAGTTTAAGGCTTTGGGGACCACTCCATCATTAAAAAATCTTGAAAGATTAAAATGAACTCTTCTTTAAGATTGTTCCAAAATTTTTGAAAAAATGCTACTAGGAACCCATCTGGAGACTAAAGACTGACTCATCAATTTCCTCTAGAGAATTTTTTTTTAAAGATCCAATGCACTTTCAATTGAGAGTCTCTTAAAAGGCAAGCGATCAATGGAGCAAAAATCATGAGGCTATGACGTAAAGGCACCTTGATGATCGCATTTTCCATGCCCAAGGAATCATTTTGAGCAACTCTTGAGATTTGGATAGAGGAAATGTTACTGGATTGTCTACGAGAATTAGTAATAGCATGAATTTTTTTAAAAAATTATTGTTGCCTTTTTCAATCCATTTAGATCTTGATCGTTGAAACTAATAAATCTCTTCTTCCTTCAAAAGATCATGCAATCTAAGCTTTAGACTTTTCTAAGAGTCGATTGACCAACTTCCAGACCCCTTTGAACTTGCTCTGACTGATTAAGGCATTCCAATTGAATTGAAACATCTCCAATGTTGCTATTCATATTTCCAAAAAAAGTCTTTGCCCCATTGCTTAATCATGTGTTTCATAATCTTAAGTTTTCGAGCAATTTTAAAACTAGACCACCCATTGATGATAGAGCTTGTCCAAACATATTGAACTTCATGCAAAAGAGTTTAAACGAAATGGTGGTCGTCCAAAGCCCCCTCAATGTCAAGCAGCATAGGGACATGGTCAGAGGTTCATTGCAGCAACACACCGACAAAAATATTTGGAAATGCAGTTTCCTATCACAGAAAACCAAAAAGCTATCTAGCTTGGACATTAAAGGGTTCGTGGCCAAATTATTAAACCAAGTAAACATGATATCCACAATGTGTAGATCAAGCAAACCATTTGAGGAGATAAAGTTATCAAACAACACCATGGAAGAGTTAAAACCAAGAACATAATTGGATTCACATGGAGCCCTAGTCTGATTAAAATCACTCGATATACAACACAAACCATTAATAGTCGAAAAGGCCACAGAAAGGTCTGGAAAAAAAACCAACTTTGTCCCCAACCACATTAGGGCCATAAACATTCATCACACAATAATTATGAAGGCCCAAACCAGAAAAACAAACAAAAATGAGTCTGAAAGAAACATTCAAAATGGTCCCCACAAGAATCAAAGGGTGCCAAATAGTAAGTAAACCACCGAATGCTCCATTTGGCTCATGTGCCTTAAAAACTCTACACGTCCGATACACCAGGGGAAGACAACTTCGTCCCTTGGAGAAGCAAAATGTGCGCCCACCAACCATCTCAAAGCCCTTGTATTCCTTGTCTCCCCAAGTCCCCTGATGTTCCATAAGCAAACCTTCATTTGAGACGGAAGTCTTTTCCACCCCTGGTGACCGCCCTCGGGTCGGAAGCATGTGAATCAAGCGACAGGTCCGCAACAATTCTCTAGGCCTCGTTTTGTCGAGCTATCCTCCTTACAGGCACATGGTTCCAATTCAACTCTCAAATCCCAATGGCCTCCTCCACCACAACAACCATATTGTCGATCTTCACGGTGTTCAACGTTTCGGTCGTCTTACCTTGCACCTCCATCTACTTATAAGGCCTCATTAGACTAGTTATGAGAGCGGGGTGAAAGATCTTCCTCTGAAGAGGAGGATTCAATCACCAATATGGGCGGAGTGCCAGGGAAAGAGGCCAATATTAAGGCATGAGGGAGGTGCTTCAATGTAGCGTTCTGAGAAGGCACTTTAACATAGAGGTGCCCCCAATTTACCTCAAGCTCCCATTGGGAGAAATTCTTCTTAATAGCCTCATGAGGCAGGATCGGGATGGCGTCCGGGTCGTGAAGCAAGATATCCTGGTTCCTGGCATCCATGATGGCCACACTTTGAGCTTCCATTGCAGAAGAGAGCTGGTAACGACAAAGAGACAGCGTGAAAGCAAAACTGGAAAGGAAAACCCAAAGGAGACTCCGCCCAAACTTTCTATTGTCTTCCCTAAACAAAGAAGAGTAAAAAAAAGATTCTTGAGGGGTTTCCTTAAAAGGAAGAAGGGGATTAAGGAGATATCGTACCTTTCCAAGAATCAATATAACGGTTGGGTTCACCCCCCCTCATTACCGTCATACAGGTTGTAGGACCTTGCTGGCTCTCAAGATAGACTGTTGAGATACTCTGAGATCCATGAAGCAAAAGGTTATCAAATCTAATGGTGGTGGAAGCAGGCACGTTGTCAACTTCTCCCGACCAACAAGTCTTGTCTGCAAGCGCTAGTGTAGGTGTTGGGCTCGAGGAGGACTCTATCATCATGGAGGCCTTTCCCTTAGCCACATCTCTAAGAATAGGCAAGTCCGTCAGCCCATCAGGTTCAGATAAAGGGTTGACCAAAACGCCTTGAAAGACCTGAAAGTGGTATGAATTAGAAGAAGGGCTATTCACATGTTCTCATGACGGAGGTTCTTCTGCTTATTTCGTGAAACCACTTGCCATTTCTCATCGCAAGGTTAACAACAAGCTGGTTGCAATCCAATGACTTGTATTGCATCTAAGACGAAGTGAAAGGAACAAGATGGCTCGAGGACGCATCCTGCTCAATCAATAACGATAACTTAAATAAATCACCTACCACTTTTAAAACCAACATAAATGAAACATGCCTACTAGGTGGAACCTTAACCTTGAACCGAAAAACACCCAAAACAGGACCAAAGAGATAACCCAATCAAATTCCACTAGGTTTTCACATGCATTAATAACCAAAGAGGAAACCTCATTCGTCCAAGCATGAATAGGGGTACATCCGCCCTAGCCCAAAATGAGAGCACCAAAATGAAATAGTGATTCAAGAGAGGTGTATACCATTGGAGGATGAGAAGGGCCCCATGAAACCTCCAAAAGATTTGCTTAAAAATCTTTTTGGCACCCTCTTCAGTATCGGACACAACAAGCACGCGCCCACCTGAAATACTTTTGCATGAAACATGACACTTCCATGTCATAGAAATACAGCCATGAAAAGAGCTAAGGTCGTCTAGAGGTGGAAAGAAGGAGCAAACAATGGCCTTTTTAAGCGTCTCCTTCCAAGGCTTGAAACAGGAAGTTGGCACCTCAATAACTCTGGCATCCTCCAGAACAACTGCCTGAGGAGGATGAGAAATGCCAACCACACAAGAAAATGACCTTTCTACAACAACCTTATGAGATCCCGAATGCTTAACAACATATCTACGAATAACTCCATTATGACCATCAAAGGACTTGGTTTTGGAACCACCCTTTGAGGAACACCCATTGCTAAAGCTCGGCCTCAAGCCTTCTCTAAAAGTACCACTCCCATAGTAATTATTGTAGAGTTTATGTGGCCATTAAAGAGCTTATGAGAGTTTGTATAAACATTTTTATAAAGTAAAACATAAACTCAATAAGAGTGTGGTCTTCTTTAGGACCATACTAAGCAAATGTTATCTGTTGATACTCGGATTTGGCTCGACGTGTTAGGCCAGTCAAGTTGGAAAATCTAAGGTAGCTGGGCATAGAGATAAACCGATGAGGGTTCAGTGGGTCATCCCTCGTTGAGGTTGGAGTTGCCCAGATGAGTGAGCCGATGAATTGTGTGACCATTGTGTGTGATGGTTGGCCTTTAGAGACTGGGCCAAAGCCTCATCCCTGTACCATCACACGACATGTACATAGATAGCCGTAGCGAGAAAACAATCTACCATTGAAGGTGAAATGTGTACATGTGCGAAAAATTACCCCTATACACCATGGAGCCATGGTTGCATCATGGTATAAGGGACCATGGATTTGTCTCTAGAGGAGAACATGTAGTCCATTGACTGGGATTACGTCCCCCAACCTATTGCCTGACTTTGGTGGCCCAATCATGAACCCCTGTAGCGGATTATGGGTCATGAGAAACGCTGAGTTAGTTTGATAAAGCTAGAGTGGATCATGGTCCACAATTGCAGGTGGAGTGCTCCAGTATATTTATAATTCCTAGACCTATTCGGATCTTATTACCATCAAAATTAATTAGTTTTAATTAATCTTATATTATATGATTTTTAGAATAATTATTTGATTTTTTTTGTGATTCTCTTGATATTTTATTTTTGTAATTTAGATTTGTAATACAAGAGAAAATCAATTTTCAATGTTTCAAATAATCAAAGAGAAATAAGCTTTATTTCTAAAATTTTAAAAACTATTTTTTAAGCATTTTAAATATTCACTAAAATATGTGGTCCCACCACAAGGCGTGGGGCCACTAATTAACACATGACAATATTGGGTGGGGCCCACTTGGAGCCACCTAGGGTAGCACACCCCACCCATAGGAGGTTGGAATTACTACTTTGTGAAATGAAACCTCATTGCAAGTTGGCTTTTCATTTTAATGCAAAGCTTTATTGCATAAGGAATCAACATATTGAAATTTAATATGTCTTTTGAATCATGATATTTTAATTGAATGAATACAAAATGGATATTTATAAAAAGAGAAAGTATGACTATATTTTTCTTAATTGAATATTTGATGGGAATAGGTTTAGGAAATGGATGATAAGGTTCTAGCGCATTCATTTAAATCTTGATGGTGGATTTAAAGAAATGATGACTCGCATCTCTCACCCAACAAGTCTCCTCAGATCAATGGTCTAGATTTGATCTCACTAAAGATGACAAATCCTAAAGCTTAGAAAAACTATAAAGAGGGGTCTCGTCTCTCATAATTCTCTACACCTCTCATCTTCTCTCTCTCTAAACCATCACTTTCTCTCTCTAGGGGGCATGCCGCACTAAGGCTTCTCTCTCTTTGGAAGGTTGAATGGGGGGCACATGCCCCATTATAGAAACTCTTGCTAAGTCTCTCTCCCTCTCTCTCAAGATAGAAGGTGGCACATCCCACCTTGGAAGTTTTCTCTCTCTCTCATCTCTATACGGTTAAGTTAAGGGGGGCTTAAGATAGGCTAAGGCATTGAGGCCTTAGCACTTTAGTTCAAGAGAAGTTCCATATGCTTTTGGATGGTTTTGCCATACTTAGTAGATTGAGATCGATCATTTATCTTGAGCACCATTGGAAAGATGAGACTCCGTGTAGGGTGTATTAAGTTCGGTTGAAGTATTCTCCGACAACTTTACTTGCTTTATTTTTATTTTATTTTTGTGTGCTATTCTATTCTCATAAAGCAATGTGTCAAATTTTATTTATTGAATAAAAATAATTATATTTAAGTGGCAGCAAGTAAGAACCGTTTTTATTTATTTATTTATTTCGAGAGTGATTTTATTTTGTAATTGGACATTAAAAGTGATCTTACCGGTGTAAAAAAAAAACATTTTAAATTCATATACACCATACTTTATCACATAGTCCACCTTTCAATTATTCCACTTCCTTTTCGATCTAAAACCACCTCAGCTTCTCTTACGACTAGAAAACGCAAGGCTAGCATAACCAAATAGGCCATAACGTCCCATGTCGTCCTGAAGATCCAAGGGGCTCTGACATCTCTATCTATCCTTGACCTGTAGCTCACTACAGGGATACATCGCTTGGGAGCTTGATTATTGGCAACAAAAAGATATTGTTTTATTACAAGGAAAAACTATAGGCGAACCATTGATTTGAATGAATTGTAATAGCTATGATGTGACCTACAACCTCATGAGTGGAGTGGCTTGATGCTAATGGGGAGCTTAGAGGGACCTAGTAAGAATTGCACTATCATTTATGTGGACCATGGTGGTTAAATCATGGTCACGAGCATTGATCCATGGCCGGAGTCTCACAATGGAGAGAGATACTTAGATTCATGGGTATAATTAGCTCATGAGTGATGATGGAGGAAACAGTCACCCTTGTTTTGGGTTCTCAATCTCTCTCTCTTACTTAGTTGTTGAGCACGAGATAACCTCAATTTTTACTAAGGTGTGGTTTGTATAAGGCGTCGACCTTAAATAATAGGGTGCGGTTTGTACAAAGCATCAACCTTAAATCATAGGGTGCGGTTTGTATAAGGCGTCAACTTTAAACAATCATTTGTTGAAGTGTATGAATGATGAGGATGAAATCACCAAGTGAGGTTCGTGAGTGTCTTTTCGCGATGGAGGATGGATTGATGTGGGCAATTTTTTCATTTTGCAAATGAGTTTTTGCTTAATTTTTATTATGGTGGGGTTTGTATAAGTTGTCCATCTTAAATAATCAAAGGTGCAACTCTAAATTGTGTCAAAAATAAAGTTCTGATGCCGAAAACTCAAAGGCGCAACTCTAAATTGTGTCAAAAATAAAGTTCTGATGCCGAAAACTCAGTATGGCCAAAAAATTTGTTTTGACCCTACTCATGGTATTTAAAGCTCCAAAATGGAGGTAGATCAAGTAGATATATAAACATTTAAAATTTTTGAAAATGGACGGTCTAGATAATGTGTTATAAGATGACCTATTTTCTAAACTTTCCATCAATATTTGTCATTATACATATATCTCAATATTGAGACGAACAATTGGACGGTTTTGCGGCAATCTTTTTTGGTGGATTTTTGAGGTGTGCCTTACTACTAAAATATAAGGTTGACACCTTATATTGCCTTTTTCCTCGGTGTTATGTCTTCAGTCCTATTTTTCCCAAATGAAGCATGTGATTTAATTTTTAATTCTCTCCTGTGGGAAAATTAATGAAATTCCCTTGGTTTCTTGTACTTTTGAATTTTCTTAATTTTTGTTGGATACAACAATGTTATAGTTTCAATTTTTCTTTTTTTTCATTTGATTTTTTTTAAAAAAAAAATTGGTAAATGTATAATTACTTACAAAATATGAGTCGAATATTCGACATTTGGAGTGACGAAGGAGGGTTGTAACGACCTAGATTTTTCGGGCTTGATGACGCTCATGGCAGCAGAGAGAGCGCGCGGCAGTGTGAACGCGCACGGCAGTGAGGAGACGCGTGCGGCAGTGAAGAGAGCGTGCATCAGTGTAAACGCGTGCGGCAGTGAAGGGAAGAAGAGAGAGAACGATGTGCGCGGCAGTGTGAACAGGCGTGGCAGTGTGAACGCACACAGCAGTGAAGAAGAAAAGAAGAAAGAGAGCGACTCGCCCAGCACTGAAGAGAACGCATGGCAGTGTGAGCACACACGACAGTAAACACACACTGTAGTAAGAGGAAGAAGAAGACCGTCATCGTGCGCAATTGCTGTCGTGCGCGACAGCGAGTGTGTGCCGCCATGCATGGCAGAAGGTGTGACACCGTGAGCAACAAAGAGTTCTTACCGCCGTGTGTCGCTGTCGAGCATAGTTGCATCCAAGGGGGTGACCACTTGTCATTTGCATGATGCTTTAAGAGCCACTGGTCAATTGCATGTTGTTTGTGAGCTACTTGTCAGAGAGCCGCTTGTCAATTGCATATCGTTTGTCAGCTACTTGTCATTGCATGCTGAACCACCCCCTTTGTTTTGCCTATTTAAACCCCACCTCACACCCTCCTATGTATCTTTGGCCTTCTCTTCTCCTTTCTCTCACCAACGCGCTCTCTCTTTCTAGCTTTAAGAGCTTAAAAAGCTGGAACTCATCCCTTGAAGCCTAGCATTTGAAAGTGAACCTGTGTAAAGCACCTTGGGTCCTCATTTTAGATATTATACTCATGTCTCCGTAGTTTTGATTTTAAGCACAATATTAGCGGGGATGTGGCTGCATGTTAGTAAACTTGTATTTGTTTGGGCTCTGTTTTTTCAGGATTAAGGCTCTCATTTACATGATAAGTTGAGTACTGAAAATACTTTTGTTGGTAATGAAAATTTGTAGAATAATACTCATATGCATCTAATTTAAGATGAAAAAGGTCTTAAGTTAATATCCATTCTGGTTTGGGAGTTTTTGATCATTCTATAGTGTATTCCAAAGCTTTGCTGTGAAATTCCAGGAACACTACATATTTTTGAAATGAACTGTTCACTGATCAAACGGTGTCCAAATAACTTCAAACTATTTTTATTTGAAATATGGATGTCTACTTCAAAATTGGTTTTGAAGCTATGTCGAAATTCCCTATAGATTAAGAATTATACCTCTGTTTGTGTAGACATATCACTATTATCAATTGCAGTAATTTCCAGAAATATTGCATGTTGTGTACTGAACTATTCACTAACCAAACAGTGTCCAAATAACTTAAACAACCTCTATTTTAAAGATATGTGTGTCCATTTTTATTTTGGTGTTTATGCTCAGTTGAAATTCCTCCTAAATTGGAAATTGTGTTTCAATTTATGAGAGCATATCACTATTATTAGATTTCAGCAGATTTCAGAATTTCATTCCTGTTGTCTTGAGTTTTTGACTGACCAATTGAGGTCCAAATTCCTTCAAGCCACTTTATTGGAAATATATATGTTTCTGTTCGAATTTTGGTTTTGAAACTATCTCAAAATTTCTCACAATTTGGGAGTTAGGCTTTTGTTGGTGTGATATGTCACTGTCATGAATTGTTGTAATTTCCAGAAACTGTTATCCCTATTGTGTTGAGCTTTTAACTGGCCAAATGAGTTCCAAAAACTACCTCCATTTGAAAAATATGTGTGTCTACTTCGAAATTGGCTTTGAACCCATATCAAAATTTTGTATAGATTAGAAGTTACACCTCTATGTATGGGGACATGTTACTGTAAGGAAATTGCAGAAATTTCAGGACTGTAGTCTATTTTGCACTGTAGTCTATTTTGCATTGAGCTCTTGATTGACCAAATCATACTCAAATAACTTCAGGTTTCTTTGATTTATATATATATATATATATATATATATATATATATATATATATATATATATATTTTAAGCTGATGTTGAAAATTGAGTTGGAATGTCTTATGAATTAGATATCATGTCCCCTTTCGCATATGTATATCATCGATCGAAATGGTAGTGAATCCTAAACTGTTGTATGATTCAAAAGTGGTACATTGATTTATATGTTTCTTAATAAAGCTTAAACCCTTCATAAAGATATTGAAATTACCTGTCATGAGGCATTGAATATGCATGCTTATGATACTGTGAATGCTCTTAGATTCTTGAAAAATATCAAAGCATGAGTGAATGAATGCTTGAGTATGTATGTACACTGTTATAATTACGTTATAATTACGTGTGATGTGAATGTGATATGAAACACTACGCAATGGGACATCAATCGGTAGTGGAATCTATTATGATGTGAATACATATAGAGATACATGCTCTGTTATGAAATGAACACCTACTCTGTTATGCGAGGAATACTGGTTCAGTTATGAAATGAATATATGCTTAGTTATAAAATGAAAGCACGTTATGATATGATGAAAGTATGATATGATGTGTGACACACTGTGCAATGGGTCTTCCATTGGCCATTGGTAGTATGATGTGATATGTTTTGATTATAATAAGTGCTATGTGAATGGGTACTTACTGTGTGAATGATGGTGTCGGCAAATGTTTGATATGCATTTGATATGATATATGCGCATAGCAATATGTTACTTATGTGATATGTGAACGAGCACCTATTGTATGAATAATAGTGTTGGCAGCTGCTTAATATACTTCTGATGTGATATGTGTGCATAGTAATATGCGGCTTATGTGATATGTATGAATGGGCACCTACTGTGTGAATAACGGTGTTGGCGGCCGCCTGTTGGGTAGGACACTTACTGTGTGAATAATGGTGCCGACAGCTGCCATATTTCCTTAACTCCTTATGATAAGAGGGAGTTAAGATGAGTATATGATGGGAGGGTCGTACCCCCCAAAATTTTGTGTGATACAAAAAAAGGAAAAGTGAACCGTGTCTTGTAAGGCAAGTGCCTATCAAAAGTCCCAAAGCGCGTTGAGGACTATGTGCGTGTGTGTAAAGGCATTACGAATGAGATTAATCATTGTCATTATCATTGTCTTCTTTTATGAGTGATGGTAGAAGTCTTAAGCAATAAGATTGGCTTGGCCTGATGAATAGAGCTTCTACTTTGGGAGTAGGTGATTTAGAGAGTGAGTTGGTTAGTATCTACTAATTATGTTTATACCTGTTGTACTTGCCTACTAGTAATCTAGTAATTATGATGATTTGTTATGATGATGGGATGTAATAAATTAATAGTTCATATGAGATCTGATAGCTGATTGGGATTGCCCCACCATAAAAAGAATTCACTCACAACACACGACTAATATAATTGTGACATAATTGTGATATACGACTCTATGTTGATACTTATATGAATCTTGAGTATAGCCATGAGCCACCGTATATAGGCAGGAACACATGATATTGGATCTACTTACTGGGCTTTATAGCTCATTCTGTTTACTCTTATCTTTGTAGATTGATAGCAGGGAAGGGCGGGTGGTGATCATGACTGGCAAACTGAAGGTCTTCTCTCAAAGAGAGCTTCCTTATGATTGTAGGTGTTAGATGGTTATTGGCCGTAGAGTTGCTTTTGTTGTGAACTTATGTATTTTTGTGGGTGGGCTTTTCATGCCTTGGGCAAATTGTAATATTTTAGATATTGTATATGATTTTTGGTCTTAATTTATCTAGCTTTTATTATGGTACTAGTGGGAGTTTTTGCTTTTTTTTATGTTTTGCTCTGATTTCTTTCTTTTTAAAATGCATTGAGCTCACTCCCATCAGTGGCATTTGCTACCTTACGTCACAGTCCCGCATTCTGTCACCTTTGGCAAGTACAGTAGGGTTTTGGGGGCGGAGTCGTGACAATTGAGGAGTGTCCAAGATTGATGTAGAGTACAAAATGGCATATTTGGTATCTCCGAGATTTATCAAGGTAAGACCAAGGTGTGTTTAGATCCCGCAATTATGGGATGCTTAAAACTCAATTTTGATGGTTTAAAAGTCAATTTTGATGGTTCTTCATTTGGCAATCTAGGGAGGGCTGGGGTGGGTGGTGTATGTAAAGATAATGCAGGTAATGTTATTTTTTGCTATGTTGCACCTTATGGAGAGGTTACCGCCAATCATACAAAAATGGCAACACTTTTGCAGGGGGTGATGATATGGAAGGAGAAAGAGTTGGGGAGTGAGTTGATCATAGAAGGGGCTTCCATCAACGTTATCAATTGGTGCAGCGGTGTGTTTAGACCTCCTTGGCGTTTACGATCTTTATGACTGAAAATCATGGATCTTTTTTCGGTTAGCAATTTTTGCTTCAATCATGTTTACAGGGAAGTGAATCACATTGCGGACGACTTGGCCAAGAGAGGTGCTTCTTTAGACTCATTGGTTGTTTCTTCTCATTTATTTTAACTCGATCACTGTAATTATTTCATTGACTTAAATATTCAGTATTCTTGTAAAAAAAAAAAAAAAGTTGAGGATTCCTATAAAAGAAGATCAGTTGTGTTGTGTGCCTTCACCAAAGGCATGCACGTGTTGCATAAGCCCATGACACTATAAAAAGCATATGCATGTGAAAACTTTTTTTAAAAAAAGTATGTGCATGTGGAGACACAAATTGTTTTGTATGTGTGTGTGCGCCCCCTCGGGCACTTGAGTGTGTTTGTTTGTGTTTGTACATATAAAAGCAAGTGTGTGTGTTTGTGTTTGTACATATGAAAGCGAGTGTGTGTGTTCTTGTACATATAGAAGCCCTTGGGCCTATAGTGTAGCATTCTTGTTGGAGCTATAGGGATTTATTGTACTCAAAATTTCGTTCTCATCTTAATGATCAAGGGGAAGTGAAGGGAAAAATTTTCAAAACTAATTGTGATCATTTACTTTTAGTACATGAAAGTTTCAATTAGTTACAAACATCTGATGTGAAATTTGATAGTTTGGGTATGTCATAAAGTTTAAGAAATTTTTTTTTGAACTTTGAACTTGGTCAATGAAATAAATATAGCCACCCAATTTCACGGTCTAAGATTAATTGTGATCACTTTGTACTAAAAGTAAATGATATCTTCATGTATTTTCCCGAAGCATATTACTGGAGTTTCAGAAAAAGAAAAGCAATCAATCACATGGAGTCTTTCATTAGAGCAATGTACACAGGGCTATGTGCTCCGGAAGTGGGTGGGAGGATTCGGGCCCCTTCATAGGTCTTGTCGAGCTGGGCCTTTCAAAGTCTGTTTGCTCAACAAGCCAATCTCGGGGCCTTATTAAAATATTTTATGAAGTTTTAATTTAAATGGTGAAAACGGGCTGTCCAGGCCCCCTGGATCTTGAAGGCCCGACACTAATGTGGGCAGGGCCTAGGCACTTTTATTGGGCCCATCGAGCAGGGCCCGAGTTCAAGGCTGTTGGCTTAACAAGCAGGGTCTCATCTATCTAGGCCCGAACAAGGCACAACCTGCTTACGCCTTTTGTTGTGTGTTCTCCCATAAAATGCCACCACTTTGTTCCCACGATTTATAAATAAATATCGGGTTGGATCAGAATGGGCCAATCCCACTTAAGAATCTGCGGCATCTTGCCGGTTTCTTTAATATATAAGAACTAGTTGGTTCCGGACGAGGATTGCTGATTCCTATCAAAAAATCGTGATCCTCCCTAGTAGAATCAGTAGTTCCTTTATTGCCACTAATAATTGAGCATCTGCAGGCCTTTTTTCAAGCATTCTATTTTATTTTTTCCACGTTTTCAATCCAATAAGGGAATCCAATAATTGAAATGGGCCTCTAAGAAGCCCTAGGTAGATGGAAAAATTCATCCACCAGTTTTTCCATCGAAAAAAGCCCTTTTATCTTTTTACCATGTTTGGGAAATCTCTCATGTTTTAATTTTTAGCTTCAATTTAGAATCATGTTCTCTGAAATTTGAATCTAAATGCAGGTAATTGAATCCTTTAGAAGAATCTTGTGTCGATTTGTGTTATTAAACAACGGATTTGTGTCAATTTAGCAGCAGATCCCAAAAAATTTAGATAAAGCTTGGATGATGATGGTTTTTGTCAATTTGTCCCAAAGTTTTTGAGTTCCCATGGTTTTGGGAATCGTGTATCCAAAATCAAAGAGATCTTTTTTGAAATAGAAGTTGGGTTTTGGATTTATAATCATATAGATCTCTTCTATAAAAGGTCAATATATTTATAAAATTTATATCTTTTTTAAAGTTTTTTTGCTCGAAATTTAAATATCAGGGTTTATGAAATCCACCTAAACGATGGATTTCTTCTACATTATTTTTTAATCATATTGAAATGATCTACAATTATATTACTCCAATTTTGATCTATATTGATTATTGTCTAGATCTAGCTTTGGGTACCTGAAATTCTAAAACAGGGCAATATATTACAAGGAAATGTGAGATTTACCATCTTTAAGTACACTTTAATAGTAAGAAAATGAAAATAAATTATACAAGATTTCTCAAAATACGTTAAATGTATTATGCCCATAATGGTTGTGAAATCTATTATGCGGGTAATCTAACTATGGACATATCTTTCTAAAAAAATCCTCTTCCTCTATCCCATGCCCATAATGGTTGTGAAATCTATTCCATGCCCATAATGGTTGTGAAATCTATTATGCGGGTAATCTAACTATGGACATATCTTTCTAAAAAAAATCCTCTTCTTCTATCCCAGCGATTCTCCCTCTCTCCTGCATCCATTCTCTTGCCCAAAATAAATCCTCTATCTCCCTGATTCTCCCTCTCTTGGGCACATTCAATCCCCTGCAATTGTTCCTCTCTCCTGATCACATCCATTTTTACTTTCTCTCTCAACTCCACTTATAAGTGTTTGCCTATCCATTTCTACACTCTCGTGCAAACATCCATTTCTACATCACTCTATCCCCAATTTGGCTCAACTCCACATGTAAGTGTTTGTATCCATTTCTACACTCTCTTGCAAACATCCATTTCTACATCCCTCTATCCTCAATTTGGTTGTATCCGAAGCTATCATCTCATATAAAAATTAAAATAATAAAAATAATAATGGGTAATCAGTGAAAAATTACACAACACAATCATAATAAAAAATTTCACACAACATAATCCTCATAAAAGATTAGTACTTATCTAATGCCTCAAAATTTTCTACTGCAATTATCAAACCTTTTAGTTTATTAATCAAACTTCTTCCCATATTTTAACTTGTACCATGAAGATTTTGAATTTGATATTATAAATTTATTGCTTATTTAAAATTATATAGAGAGACATTTGAAATACTTTTATAAAAAATAAATAAAATTAAGGTTTATCACAATAAAAACATGGTGTTTCAATCATATGTTTCCCATGACTTATCATGTTGAAACCAAAGTCTAATCATGTTTGAAGACATGTGATTCCATGTAAGTGCCAAATGCATGCAAAATAAGTAGAAAATTGTGTGATGATGACTTTAGAATGGCACAAGTTATTATTAGAAAATCTTTTTGGAATGGTGATGATATTATTATTAAACAATCTTTTTTGAATGGTATGATGATGACTTTAATTCCGTATTTTCATAAAATTTTGTGACAAGAAAGAATGAATTAATAGTTTATAGGCAAGTGCTGGCAAAATGTTGGTAATGCATTTCCCATATTTCTTCCGGACATAGCAAAACAATAGCAATGCATTTTTAGGTTGCATCTAAATTCTACCCAAACAGTAACAATCCATTTGCAAGTAATGTATTACGTCAGTAATATATTTCACAGACAATATATATGCAGTAATCCAAACGACCCCTCAGGGCGTATGCTGTCAGGATCAATGTTAATAACCAGATTTTTTTATTCTTTCAATAGGTATTTTTATGACTTAATTTTTAGTTTTCATGAAGAAAATAGCATTTTACAAAAAAGGAAAAAGTTTTCTTTTATGCTTTAATATGAAAGTTTTTTGTTGAGGAATTTTGATGCATGTTAGGAAGGTTAGTGTTAATAATCATATTTTGTAAAACAATTTATACCTATTTGGATTTTTACGGATTGGTTCTTATTTTTAAGGAAAAAATAGATTTTTTAACAGGAAAAAGCCTTTTTTCATATTATAATATGGGCTTTTTGTAAGAGATTTTGAGTGATAGGCCATTAGGAAGGATTAAAGTCAATAATCAATTTTTTTTTCATTTTTATAATTATTTTGATTTTTTTTTTTCATAATCAAAATAGCAATTTTTAAAAGAATTATTTTTCATGTTACAATATGAAAGTTTGTTTATGAATTTTGATGCATTATGTTGTTAGGAAGGATTAGTGTTAATAGTCAGATTTTTATTTATTTTTATAATTATTTTGATTTTTATGCCTCTATTTTTATTTTTAGAAAAAAGTATTTTTTAGAAGGAATTTTTTTTTTCATTTTATAATATGAAAATTTGTTGGGGAATTCTATCATTTTATTTTATTTTATTGAATTTTGTTTATGATCTATATTGGCTTTTCTTTATTTTATGCTTTTTACTATAAATAGAATTTCTTTAAAAAAAGTTATTTAATGATTTATTACAAAAGAGTGTAAGTTCATAATTCCTTTTTAAAAAGTATTATATTGTCAATTATGATACTATAAAATTATTAATATGTATTATCTAACTTTTGAAAATGTTATCATTATATTTAATAAAATTTTGAATATGTCTATGACATAAACATAATCAAAAAATATTTTATTTAAAAAATGAAATTGATATATGACATTTGTCCTTTATATTTATTCAATAATTAGGATGGTAGTTTGCTTTGTAAGGTTTCTTTTACATCCATGATGTGTGGTTTCCAAGTTTACACAACCGTTTGTTCTTCATTGTGTTCATAAAATAGATAGTATGCATCGGTTTTGGTGCTTATTCAATAGGTAAAATGATGCAATTAATGCGTATTGTGACGGATTTATCTAATAAAATTGCAAGAATCGGTTTTGGCTCCTTTCATATTATAATTATCATGGCTAATTTTTGCATATCATGTGATTTGGGGTTCTTGGGTGGATCGACCGAGTCCGATTGTTGACTATGTGCATTTCCAATAGTCCTTAAGTTTTCACTATAGTCCAATCTAAGGAAGACCTTATATGGCAACATAGCATCCGATATGATCCAATCAAGAAAGACAAAATTGTTTGTACTTACTACCATACGATTTTAAGTAGTTGAGTAAATCGATTCAAGCAGCACTAAAGAATTTAGAAGGAGGTTGCTTACACCAAAATGTTCCTAGCAACGTGAGGAAGCATAGGGCGACTCTTTTAAAGGCTACTAAAGGTAGAAAGATAACTAAATGAAAGATAGATGAGAAAATAACTAGTGTTTATATACCATTAAGTGGAAAGGATCCAGACAAACAATTCAACATCAACATGGAGCTTGCAATAAGAGCAAGCTTAGAGGAAGTGCACCATCAAGAGAGTGGGATGGATATACATGATGATTATACCATATGCACGTATGGAGGGGCAGGGCCAAGTATGTGTGCAAGGCCAACCATGGTTATGTATAGATGGTCCAGCATGGGCAAGTATGGGGATCTAGGGGCACCTGGTGTCAGTTCTAGCATGATAGAGGGGTCGTCTGGGCAACCTTATCCTATACTTCAAATATAGAGGCGACTACTTCTGACTTGTTTAGGAGCGGCAGTGTCACAGAGAGCATGAAGGGTGCAAACACTAAACCTGGGAACCTCATGGCTCAGGGTCGCATAGACCCATTTCTAATGAAGCTTAGGTTGCAACATATGTCCCGGAGGTGTGCTCAAAGGTTCAAAGCATATAATGAAGAAGGCTATTGGGAATGGTTCTATGGTGAAGTGACCCCCTTCAACGCAGCCAACAACCCATATTATATAGCCGTTGCAATTCAAAATGTGGGTTTGAGGGTGAAGCTCCATGTAGCATATAAGTTTAGTGATGTAATCTTGGATAAAGAGTTAGAAGATATTTAAAAAAATGGATAGCCGAGTTTAAGAAGGTTTGGCTGAGAATGGATTTTACCATCATGAATGACGGTTGGTGGGACAAAATCAATTATCTAAACTTTCTATTTTATGTCCCACATGGGATGGCCTTCTTCTAGCAAAAAGTTCATAGGGTTAAGGAATGAAAGTTCTTGATACAATTATTGGACCAGATGATCGACGAGGAGGGAGAGACGTATGTAGTCCAGATTGGTATGGACAATGCCAATGCATATGTTTCTATGTGGCCAAAATTGATGAACAAAATAAAACAGCTAGTATGGAGCACTTATGTTACCCATTGAATTGATCTCATATTGGAGAAGATTGATGAAATCAAGATGGTGAAGGAAACTCTCGTTTCGGCAAGGACGGTAATGAAGTTTAGATATAACTACTTCATGATCCTTCATATGATGAGACAAGAAACCGAGAACAAAGACCTTATCAGGCCTGCTATCACTCACTTTGCAACAAACTACTTGGTTGTGAGATCTATTCTACAGTCCCAAGCTATATTAAAGAGGGTGAAAAATTGCCTCTTAGAGTCAAGTCGGGAACTTAATGTGGATGGCATAATCACCGATAAGAGGATTTGGTCCAAGTGTGGCCGTATTGTGAATGCCAACTATGGATGGCAAAAGAAATCCACCATGGCGCTTCTCTATGGAGGCATCGACAGAGCAAAAAGAGATATTTGGGAAAAGTGCAATTTTGCCCATAGAGTGGAGATCACATATAGAAGGTGGAGCAATCAATTAGGCTGCCCGATCCATTATACAAGTAAATCTTTATCTATATGTTTAAAAAATTTATATCAAAATATTTTATCAATATCAATTTAAATGGTTTCCATATCTTTGTGTTATCTATGTTTCTACTTCAGCCCCAAATAGTTTTATTCAATGCCTATTATTCCTATCAATGCCTATTACTCCTAACAAGGCCATGGAGGCGGTGAAAGATAATATTGGAAGGCTTAAGAGAAGCCATAAAAGTCAATTAGTGCACTAAGGGAGGTAAGATTCACATTTGATGTAAGAATTTCATTGACGTGGTGCATTTGTGAGGCAAGATTAAAGCACTAAAACATAATGTTTTCGCAACCTTCTATGTATAAGGATACAAGAGGCTCATCTGAAACTGGACTTGTAAGGATTTCTCGTGATACAATAGATCCAGGTTATTTCTTATCTAATTATGTAGCCTTTCATATCATTCATTGTATGAAATATTTCGGCCCTTTCTTATAATACAATTTGTATTTTGTTTCAGCATAATAGAGGAGTGTCATGATGTTGACGCACTTCACTTAAAACTTCACTTAAAAGGAATACAACAGAGGTGCTCTCTCAAGTATATTCAGCTGCTAGATGTGAACAGAACTAGAGGACGTTCTAGTGGACACACACTCGTAGAAGGAATCGACTGACTATAGAAAGTCTTCAGAAGCTCGTTTATGTCCATTGCATTTTGAAATTCCGACAACAAAAAATGAGAAGTAAGTCTAATCAACCTAGATGTGATATTTGTTGTAAATACAACCCTCGAGCGGTGGGTGGTCGAGGAAGAAGATTAATGCTACACGAGAGTATTCATTGAGGCAATAGGTAACATATATGAAGACGATGCTACGGAGTGGGGAGGAGGAGGTGACCCACCGACATATCGCAGTTCATTGGAGATATAGGCGATGTGGCGCCTGTTGAAGGAGAGTGGAAATGGGGTACTAGAGAAATAAGAGAGAAGCTGATTATGAGGCCACACTGTCCCAACTAAAATATATGCAACCCAAGACCCAACAACAAGAGTGTGGAGGCGAGCTAGAGGGTGGTGAGAGCATTAGGGATTGACATGCCTTAGGGATTTCAACCTAGGAGAGCAACAATTCACTAACCATGAGGGACTCTGGTATCGTTAGTTGGGCACCGATGATTCTGATGCATCTCAACAATTCAATGACTGGCAACAATATGATAGAAAAATGAAAAACGTTGTCATCTTTCATTTTAGTATTATGTTATATTTTAGTAGTTATATGCTTTATTTTTTGGGAAAGCTTTCTATGCTTCTCCTACCACATAAAACTTATATACTTCCCCTTATCCAACCGAGCATTATGAATGGAGGGCTAAGACTGCCCCAATCACAATGTCACATCTCTACACTATTTTATTTTTAAATTTTTTTCTATAAACTACTTTGACACAAAATTTTGGGAGTCTAATCCTCTATTAAACTCACAATATTGAAACATATTAAAAAAATATTTTTAATAAAATCAAATAACCAAACTACCCTTGAAAGTTTCAAGGGGTATTTTGGTCATTATATTTTATCAAAAAATTATTTTTAATATTTTTTTTTGGTGCACCTCAATGAGAAGATGACACATACAAAATTTCATATTCATACAATCTGTATAAAAAAAAACTAAAAATAAAATACTTTGAGACATCGGATCTAAGATCAAACGGTGTATGGCTCTCTTGATCAAAATTGGACCGTTGGATGGTAGGGGAAGCATAGATTTTCTATGTTGTAGGGGAAGTATAGAAACCTTTCCCTTATTTTTTTCCATGTATTTATATCTATAATGATTTTATGCTCATTTTCTTCGTGACGTGAATGTAATGGTCAACAGACATCTAGACACATTGAGAATGGCATAGGGCATTGGTAGTAATAATCCCAAGCTCCATGATGAGGTCTATAACTCCATTCTCATCAAAGGGCAAGGGCCCAAATCCCCACTGACTTACCTCTTTTTACTTACCCAAAAAAAAAAGACATCTAGACACGAAAAGAACCCTTTTACTTACCCCAAAACAAGGACATCTAGACAAGAAAAGAACGTCTCTACATTCACGTATTTTTTCAAAATTAATGCATAATGTATTTCTGTTATTTTTTTTAAAGAAAACAATACTTAGAAGGATCTTTAGTGATTTTTTGAATATTTTTGAGACTTGATCAGATCGATTCACCGATCGGGACCACGATTAGCCGATCAGGACTTATTTTTTAGATAGGTGATCAAGATTACCAATCCATTTTTCTAAACATTGGTTTATCCTTTTCCTTTATCTCTTTTTCTTCCTTTAGGTGTGGGAGTGCATGTGTGGAAACGCATAGAGTACGACCATTTTCTTTTAGTATGAGAAGACCACAACCATTATTGATCATTAGATATGAAATCTGCTGGTTAGGGATGTGTCATTGATAGATACGGAGTCCAAAATAAAATTTATTGAATGTTGTAACACACTTCAATCCAAATTTCACATCTAATGATTAAAAATAATTGTGACCTCCTTGTAACAAAAGTGGATGGTCTCATTGTAGACACCCAATTTAAAATTTGCTAATTTCTTAATTTCTCAAAAACCCTAAAAAACACCTATAGACTTGAACCATATGGACTTTACTGGACTAGTGAACCTTAGTGCAGTATAACTTGTGGTCCAAGATCTTTAAGAAAACCGCTAAATTTAACCAAATCTAGTCAAGTAAACCCAAATCTATATAAACCCATCTAAAGAAATCCAGATTGATTCAAACTTATCCGGAACAACAATACATATTTTTAGAAAGACAAAAAAACTTACATTAAATGCTCGAAACCATGTCAGAATTGAACCAAAGCAGCACCTTTGGACTCACAGGAGGACTGGCATGACCCGACAAATTTTGGGCCCGATCTGTTCTAAGGACAAGCCATGTGTCAGTGACCCAAAATGTGTCCAAAAATTTTGGGAAGCCCCGTCTAGTTGAGATACGTACTTTTTTCTTATTTAGTTGATTTTCGAGTTTTCTAGAATCCTAAGGACCTACACCCAATAGAAGACTGAATATTTCGACCCAATCAACCAGTTAAACCCTTTGAGCTCTTTCAAACCTAGAAAGTCCTAATTCTAAACTAATTAGAACTCCTATTCCTAATAAAATCAGGATGCTAATTGAAGCCTATACAAACCCTCCTTAGCCTCCCACAATTCACAAACTAAAAATCCCATATCCTAAACCCATATGTTAGAAGCCCTAGAGCCTAGAAAAGCCCTAGAGAAATCCTAGAGCTAGGACACCTAGAAAATCCTAGGTGACTCAATCTTAAGTCAATTATCTAAAAGGTGCAGTTTGCATACGGATGCACCGTAGGTATAGAAGTAAGGTGTACCTTCAAATTTTATCATGGTATATAATTTTGATGTAAAATGTCATTAGGATTATCTCAAAATCTATTGTTATATCTAATTATAAAATTTTAAATTTAAAAAATGATTAAAATCAAGTAGATCTATAAATATATGAAAATCTTGAAAATGGACGGTGTAGATAATATGTTGTAAAATGCATTATTTCTGAGACTTAAAATCTTTTTATTTTTCATAGTTCGAAATGATCAATCAAAAGGTTTTTCAGCATTAAAACGACCTTTTCCGATGGATTTTTGAGGGGCATCAATAGTGCTACATTACAAGGTAGTATCCTTATATAAGCTTTTTCCTTATCTAAAACCCTACTTCTCTACGACTCTAAATCAAAAAAAAAATTGAGAAAGAACATGCCCCAAGAAATGAAATCCTAGGAAGAACAAGCCCTACGCGCAATTCAATTAATTCTTAAAGAAATGAGAAAGCAAAAAAAAATAATCAACCCACGTTCTAATACGGGTCCTATTTACATTATCTCAGGGTTAGATCCCATTTTATCCTTAAAGCATGTATCCTCCCTTAATTGTGACTTAATAAGATAGATTGATACAACACACTATCATTAAATTCATAGTATAATTTGGTAATTTGAATCGTTGAACGTTTTCTTAGCCAGAATTCATAGTTGTCGAGCACCAAAGCATGGAGTGCATTGTACGTCTACTCTTTGTTAGACATGTCATAGTGCTTTTTATTATAAAAAATTAAGACTTGGTCCTTTGACTCTGGAGTTTTATGGGTCATGTAGATCATCCGCGTCCAATCCAGTAGAAGTGGGACCACGATATGGCAAGGAAACCTCTCATGACAGTATTAATTCGGGCTAGTAGTGGGTCCATCTGCCCCGGCCCTAAAAAGAAGAGCTTGGGCCACAAATTGTGGGCCAAGGGACGTACTATGTCTCCGCCTTTTTTTTTTTGTTTATTGTTATCCTTCTCCATTTGTTTGGCTCAGCCTAGAACGGCTTGGCCCAACCCAACACTACGGCCAAGGTTGGGCTTGGCCCAAGGTTGGCCCGTTGCCACCCGTATTGGTAGGGTCGAGAATTTTTCAGATCAGGTCAGGATCCAATCGGATCCAAAATTTTTGAATCGGGATCTAGATCAAAAATTATTTAGGATCTGAATCCGAATGCAGATCCGGATCAATTCCAGTTTTTTATATTATAAAGTTAAAATATAATTATAAAAATTAAAATAATTATATATTATATAAATATATGTAAATTAATAAATATATAAAGGATGCGGTTAGCATGTGGACCAAGCCCCCACATGTAAAAAAGTGGGCCCCTTAATAAATCTATTTTTGA
Organism: Amborella trichopoda; assembly: GCF_054954075.1. Taxonomy (NCBI): domain Eukaryota; kingdom Viridiplantae; phylum Streptophyta; class Magnoliopsida; order Amborellales; family Amborellaceae; genus Amborella; species Amborella trichopoda. The sequence continues at coordinate 12,554,091 of NC_142341.1, read as the reverse complement.
GATGGGTTTTTGGGCTTAATTTTTAAAGATATGTAATATCTAACATGGAGATCATGAATATGAAAAAAGAAATAAATTTTTAAAAACTAGAAATAATAATTTTATTAAGAAAACATTTGGACGGTTAGTTTCAATTGTTTTTGGATGAAGCACATATTTGTGGGGGTGAGGTTTGTATAGAGCCGAGGTTCTAAACAATCAAAGTAAAGCGCACCTTCAAATAGTATCAAGAAAAGTGGTTTCAATACAAGAAAACTTTGTGATAGACTTAAATTATATTTTCATCTATAATTATGAAATTTAAAGCTTCAAAAATAGTGTAGATCGAGAAAATCAATGAAAATCTTGAAAATTAATAGTCCAAATATGCGTTACTAGATTGTACTATTTCCAAAATTTGAAATCCTTTTTTTTTTTTTCTCATGTCCATGCATCTTGATGTCGAGATGATCAATTTGAGGATATATGGGTATCAAAACAACATCCGCCAGTGAAATTTTTGAGGTGAGCTCTAATTTGATTGTTGAGAGCCTCGGCTCTATATAAACTTTTTCCCATATTTGTATCCATCTTTTAGATGGATGCTTTATACTTCTGGACCACATATGTAGAAAAGCGATTGAATTCGCATAAAACAATTTTTCATATATAAATTATAACACACATGTGTATATATATATATATGAGATAAGATATATTATTTAAAAAAATCAGGTCAGATTTGGATCAGATCCACGTACCCGAATCCGACACAAATTACTACTCAATCGATCCAAACCCAAATCCGAATAGATCTGAGTTTCAGGTTTTCAGATCAGATAAATTCTCAGCCCTACTTCCTGATAATGAGATGAACGTTTTTGACCCTTTCAATTTAAAAGCAGAACGCAAGGATGGAGCTCACTTGCACACGTTCTCTCTCAATAAAAAGCGCAAATGAAACAGTGAAAGTATCCCCACAAATCTGGGTCAAGGTAAAAGAGGAGTGTATTCTATAGTCCTTGTCCCTTTCGTTTCCGAGTAAGGCAACTGTTGTTGTATACTAATGTGATGTAACAACGTTAAAAGACGTTTATTTAATTTAAATTTTAAAATATTTTTTTTATTTTAATAAATAATAAAAAAAATTAAAAATATAATTTAAAAAGATTTTTTTTAGCCCAATTAATATAAGCAGCTGATTTTGATCAGAGATATAGATTTAGGTTTTAAAAAGTTTTTTTATTTTTTATTCCTTTGATGGTTTTATTATCATTAGATAAATAATATAAAAAAAATGATTTTAAATTTATAAAAACTAATATATTGAAATTCATGAAATAAATAGCCTAAGTTTGTTTTTAGAAAAATTCATTTGACCATTTTTAAGTTCAAATCGAAATTTTTATTTTTATTTATTTTATTTTAAGAGTTAATTATTGAGATGCAAGAGTGCGTGGCAAAATTTGAGGTACTTAGAGATTTTTTAGAAGTGTTTGTACTATCGTACAACGGTTGCATTGAATCCTTGCACTTCGTTTTCTTCAATCCTTCAATCCTCAATGAACACTTATACGCAATCCTTCAATCCTCAGTGAACACTCATACGCAAAGGCCCACCACGCTCCCCCCCCCCGCCCCCCCCGCTCCGGCCCCCCGCCCCCCATCCCCCACCCCCCGCCCCCCGCCCCCCGCCCTTTAATTGCTCTCTAGGAAACCAGGTACATCTGATCTTTCATGATCTTAACAGTGTTTATTTAAACCAGAAGGAAACTAATAATTGTAACAGGACTTCTCAGAAACCCTAGAAATGGCATGGCCGTTTTTCTACTGATCTCTTCCGAAAATTACGTAATGGAGCATTTTTGAAAGTTGAGTCGCAAAGTTTCTCTTAATCCCTAACCATGGCGGCTGATGACCCGCTTCTCTTTTCAATTTTATCAAATTCTCGAAAACAGACTCCCTGAAAGCCTATATTAGTCCTGAAATCCGGAGTGGAGCCTCTCTGGAACATCTAAAATGTTGGCCAAGGGTCTGTTACTCTCCTTCTGTGTACTTTTAATGGTGTTTATTTACCTATCTCTTGGTTCCCTTGATCTCAGATCTCAGTTCTTTGCGCCAACTATCATAGCCCCCAGTAATTCTCCATTGAAAATTTACATGTATAATCTACCTCGTCACTTTAACATAGGAATGCTAAGACGGTCTGATCCGCACCAGGACCTGCCATTCACTGGTCAAATACCACCATGGCCACAAAACTCTGGTTTAAAGAAGCAGCACAGTGTTGAGTACTGGATGATGGCTTCACTCCTTTATGAAGATGGAGAAGGGAGAGATATGGAGGCAATAAGGGTTTCTGATCCAGAAGAAGCAGATGCTTTCTTTGTTCCATTCTTTTCCTCACTCAGTTTCAACACACATGGGCACAACATGACTGACCCTGAGACTGAGGTCGATAGGCAGTTGCAGGTGCAATTTTCTCTCTCTCTCTCTCTCTCTCTCTATCTATCTATCTTCTATCTACACTCATGCAGATTTCTGAATTACTGGACATTTCATGATATAATTTTACATAATTCTGAGTTTCTGGAAATTTGACTTCTATTTGCTTTTATGCTTCTTTTTATTATTATCATCAGTAGTGCTGTTTTTGATATGTTATTGTTAGTTTCAGTTGGCCTTTGAGTATAGTCATGGAATGATGAGTTGAGGAGAACTATGAGTTATGAACTTATGATGTTTGTCAGAATTATTAAAAATATGAATTTTATTTTTCTTTTGTGGGAAATTGCCAGTTCTACGCTTTGAACTTTAAATCAGATTTATTTACACATAGTTAACTCATCAGTGATTTGGTGGGAATGGACTTTGTAATTTTGTATTCCAGTGGTTGGGATTCTTGTAAAAGAAGAGTAATAGTTGTGGTGGAGTGGATTCTGATGTCGCCATAATCATACTTATGGCTGTCTTTATTTACTCTTTATATTTAAGTGGGCAAGCTGTAAATTTTGAGAAGTGTTTGGTTGATGATTGAATGCGGAGTGAGATGCGATTACATGTTTTGCAAAAGTTGTTGGGTTTGATGTGGCAAATAGACCATAAACTCTGTAAAGATAAAGCAGCAAAATTTTATAAAACAAAGTGGTAATTGTAAAGTGAATCAGCAAAATTTCATAAAACACTTACTTAAATGAGGAATTAAACAATCAACAATAACTAGGATTTTTAAAAGCAGTATTGTAAAACATGGATTTTGGTGCCTAGATGGCCAGAGGTCTAGGCTGCTGGGTGGGCTTCTAGTTCCCTAGGTAGCCCATCAAGGAAGGCGGCAGTTCTAGGCCCCAAGTGTTTGAGGGATTCGTTTGGAAACCAAACCCCACAAATTGATATTAAAAATCATACTTTTCAAAAATACAAATAAAAAATTTATATAAGTACCTAAAACATCGTGCATATAGCATCATCATCATCCGAGCCTTAACCTGACTATTCGGGGTCGGCAACAGAATCGTGTTCCGCCATTCCACTCTATCAAGGGTCGTAACCTCAGTTAGACCAGAGGTCTCCATATCTTCTCTCTACTTCCGTCCATATCCGTTTGGGCCTTTCTCTTGCCCTCTTAGAGCCTTCCACTTGAACCAAATTACCCTTCCTAGCAGGTCTTGTTCTGTGTTGACGTTGTACATGGCCAGATCACTTAGGTCTATTTCTCCTCATCTTATCGTCTATTGGAGATACCCTTAAGTTCCCTCAAATGTATGCATTCCAAATTCTATCGTTTCTTGTCTTTCCACTCATCCATCTTAACATCCTCATCTCAGCTACACTCATTTCATGGATATGTCATTTCTTGACTGCTCAACATTTTGTCTCATAAAGCATGGCTGGTCTTATATTTATCATATAGAACTTCCTCTTCAGATTCATTGGTGTGTGACGATCACATAAGACTCCAAAAGCACATTTGCACTTCGTCCACCCAGTTCTAATTCTAAGCATGACATCTTCCTCAATCTATTCATTCTCATGGATTATCGTCCTAAGATATCAAAAAAAAAATTATTTTAGGTACTTTTTGCCATCAATTTTAAATAATTTATCATTCTACTCCTATAAATGCTAAGCTTTCGTTTCATAGTATTTTGTCTTAGTCCGACTAATTTTAAAACTTTTAAATTCTAGAGAATCCCTCCAAAATTCAAACCTTGCATTGACATAGTCTCTAGTCTCATCAATCCAAACTTTGTTATCTGCAATGTTTGAATTTATAGAATCCCTCCAAAATCTTTTGAATTTTAAAACCTTTAAATTCTAGAAAATCCCTCCAAAATCCAAACATTGCATTGACGTCGTCTAGGCAGCCAATCGCCAAAAACGCCTAGGCAGAACCTAGGTGGGGCACCTAGGCAGGCAAGGCGCCGCCTAGGCACTATAGTTAAGGTGGTCGCCTTGATGCAGGTTCTTGAGGGCGGAAAAATGCCCTCAGCTATGGTCAACATAGTAATTCCTCCCCCCCCCGGGGCCAAGAAGGGGGGAAAAGAGTTTTGGAGGGACATTCTAAACCCTCAGAACCAAATCCGTGCCATCTAGAGATAGAAAAACTCCCTAAAAACTTCTATTTTATGATTTATTGAAAGATTGATAAATTTTCGATTTTTTCGATTTCTTCCAAAATCAAAGGCAATACTTCGTGGTAGTTTTCAAAGCTTCTAGTGGTCAAGAGTGAGGACTTTTGGCGATCGAATGGAAGAGGTGGGTTGACATCGTTTTCATTTTGATATTTTTAGAGCATTATGCCATTATGATATTTGAATAAGGGTTTTTGATTTTTTTTGCAATAACGTATTATATTTTGAATTTTTTTTTTTTTTTTTTAGTTTTTTCCCTTTTATGATATATTTACATGTTTGTAGTTGAAAGATTGATTTTTTTTGTAATTAATGGATTATTAACTCATTTAGACGATGAAATTGGTCATATATCGAATTGTTTTATAAATAATTGGTTCTTATTTTGTACAATGTGTGATGTTTTGATATCCTATTAGTTTTGTTTTACTTTTTTGGTATTTCTTCATATTTTTAGATGGAACTTTTACTGATTTGGACTTATATTTTGTGAATAGTCATAAACTTTTGATGAAATTGATATTTTGTGAATATTTGATATCCGAAAGCAAATCTTATTGATATTAATTAATAATAATAATTATATTATAATTTATATGTGAATAGTCTCTATCTGTCCTTGTTCCTGGGCGCTTGCGTAGGCAGCCAGACCCCCAAAACGCATAGGCGACCACACTGGTTATCCGCAAATAACATACACCGCAGTACCCCATCCTGTTGATGCCTAGTTAACTTGTCCATAACCAAAGCAAAAAATTACGAACTTAACGTTGATCCCTGATGTATGCCTACTATCATTGAAAACTCACTTCTCTCTCCATTAGTTGTCCTCGCACTAGTTCGCGTCCCTTGTACATATACCTTATCATATCAATATCCTTTAGAGACTCATTTCTTTTTCAATGCCCACCAAATTAACTCTCTCGGTACCCTATCGTATGCTTTCTTTAGATCAATAAAGACCATGTGGAGGTCTTTTCTCTTCTTCCTAAACTTCTCAATCAATTGCCTAAGTAAGAAAATAGACTCAATGGTTGATCTCCTTGTCATAAAACCAAACTGATTATCTGGTAGACTTGTTTCATGTTGCAGCCATTGCACACTTACTTTCTCCTACAACTTTAGTGTGACTCATAAGTTTGATCCCTTGATAGTTCATACAACTCTATATGTCTCCTTTATTCTTGTCAATAGGTACCACAATACTTTTTTTCCATCCCTCTAGCATTTCCTTTGTTATTAAAATCTTGTTGAACGTCTAGGTCAACTAGATCTAAAACTGAAATCGAATTACTAAAATTCTAAAATTATAAAAGATTAATAGATGCTCGTAGCCTAAATGCAAGATAATCTTGGCTTGAATTGAGGACTGTTGGCTAAATGCTCTTTGATTTTGCAAGGAATCTAAAAGTTCGAAAAAAAATTTAATCTTCATAAAATCTCAAAAATCTTGAAATTTTTATATTTTTATTTTCACTCTGAAACAGCGAAAACCTTTTTTTGTTTTTTTCTTGGGGGGGGGGGGGGGGGGGGGGGGGGTAATGCGGGGGGTAAATACCATAAATTGTCCTTGGCAGGAGGGAATCTTTCCGCCCTCACCCCAAGGGGCTCGAGGCATCGCCTAGGGTGGCAACTAGGTAACTCAGTACCTAGGCAGCCTGCCTAGATCAATTCGGTTCGGTGAGGCCTCCTGGCCACCTAGGCGGTCAAAGTTTTGAACAGTATGCAAAAAAAATGCTATTGAGAAGCGCATGGAATATGTGAGAAGCTTTGCTCTTAAGAAAGTAAAGGAAAACAGGATCTCCAATGGGCCTGTCTTGTCTTCTATCTAAACCTGTGTCCCTCAAATAAGAAAGAGAGTAAGAGGGAATAGCTTATTAGAAGCTAAAGCTCCTCGTGTTGGAGTTGTTTGAATGTATTTCTGACTAATGTGGAACTTGGTTTTAAAGTCACTAATGAACTTGTTATTGATCATCATCATCCCATCATTGATCCTTATCACAACTATTTGGGTCAGTTAATGAATAAATGTGGCAAAAAAATTTATGCTGGCTGTCAACCTAACAGAACTCTCCTCCTTTCTCCAAGCTTGGGATCAGCATTACCAATTTTGTATTGGCTCTGACAGACAGAGTTAATGAACTTGCTAATGATAATTATTTTATATGATAATTGTCACAATCTACTCTCATCAGAAGACATCTGGTGTTGAGATACATGTCCAGATGGTTTTGACCATTTTATTTTCTATATATTTCTATGAGATGAGCAGTAAAAAGTTAATGCTTATCAGTGAGACCTAATGGCTTTACTGCTCAAATGCATATGAGCAGTAAAACTTAATGCTCGTCCGTGAATCCTTATGGACATCACAAACTAAAGGAAAGCAAAGAAATTCATAATCAAATGGCTTTGATGGTTATTTGGGGAATGAATTTGAGAAAATTGTTGCAAACATGTAACAAATAGATTGGCACATTTGTTTATTATCGCTATGCACAATCTTTTTATTGCCAGAGCTTAGCTAGAGTGCTGCATACGAGAATCAAGAGTAGATATGAACTTGGGATTGCTTAGATGTGTGGTTCTTCATTTTGTTCCTTTGTCTATTTTGTTCTCTTTTGGATTATTCGGAAAGTCACAGGCAGAGAAAACCGATGATCTGCAGATGATACTTTTATAGTTGAATTATGTAGAATTGAATTTTCATTTTCAAACTGCTTTTCTATTTCATTTGGTTACTGATTTATTACTAATAAACCAATCGTTGTGAATTTATCTATAAATTAATGATGAATCATCCAAATCTTAATATGTTATTACATGACGCTAGATTGAATTGCTGGAATTTTTGAGGATATCCAAATTTTGGGAGCAGTCTGGAGGCCGTGACCATGTAATTCCCATGCACCACCCGAACGCTTTCAGATTTCTTCGAGAAAAGGTGAATGCATCTATTCTTGTTGTTGCAGATTTTGGGCGCTGTCCAAAGAACATATCCTCTCTCAGCAAAGATGTGGTAGCCCCTTATGTGCATGTCGGGGATTCGTTCATTGATGATGACTCATCTGATCCATTTGAATCTAGGACAACACTTCTGTTTTTTCGAGGAAGAACAGTCAGAAAAGCTGTATGTTTGTTTATACTTTATATGCAATTTAAGGCCCCTGTGATCCAGATATTTTCTTGTTGAGTGAAGGAGTGTCCTTACTGTGCAGGAAGGGATTGTACGTTCAAAGCTGGCCAAAATTTTAAGGGGTCAGGAAGGTGTGCACTTTGAAGAAAGTGTTGCAACAGGGGAGAGCATAAAAGCGGTATGTTGTGGCTTCTTTGTGTCATATGGGATGCTTTCATTTGGTCAGTAATGGTATTAGTCATGTGGGATGCCGTTCTTTTATTTTGTCATCATCACTTCTTGAGAGGACAAAGGAGGAAGTTTAGTGATTGCTGAATGTCAACATCACCCAGAATTTACCATGGTCCAATTGACTATGATATGGTCATTGTCCATTGGGGGTCATCAATGTCCTATGAAATGATGTGCGTTAATGGAGAGTGGGACTGATCATGGGGTTATGTCTAGTTCTGGTGGGTTCCATGCTCTCTCCATCATTTGATTGGATGTTGATGACTCCAATGGACTTGGTATGATACAATAGTCAATTGGTTCTCATTATATATTCCCATCAAATTTTTTCTTAAGGACAAACAAGACCACAAAGCTGTTTGGTAACTGAGAAAACAATAGAAAATGACCTGTCTCTCAGTTACCACATTTTCCCCTGTTTGGGAATGGGAAAAGCGTGGAAATCTGAAGCCCTGCATTTCCCCACGTTTCCACACTTTTCCACATTTTTGGGGAAACTATAGCTCACCCTAAGGGGTGTGATTCCGATTTCTCAGGGAAATGGGGAAATACGAAACCACCTTGTCCCTTTTTATTTCTCTAACCTCATGATCTCTCTCCTCTCAATCTCTATTTGCCCAAGCACTTTCTCTGGTTTTCATTGATAGGTCACCAAACAAGGGTTCTCAACTTCCAGCCAAGAGTTTTCTACTTTTCAGGCTTCTAGTTTCTCAGAGATTCTTCAGGAAAACAGCTTTCTCAGTTACCAAACATACCAAATGATACTCACCTTGAAAGGGTGGACGCATGCCTACTCTTTTAGTGAGATGTCGTGTTTCACACAGAAATAGCAACTATAATTGTGATGGTTGCCTGTAGAAATATTCATACACAAAAAAACAAAAACTGAAACAAGGCATCTACATGTGTATGCATTGGTCGTATTTTAAATGTATGCGCATGGAAGATATTTGCATTAGAAAAAGAAAAACTGAAATCGGGCATCTACATGTGTATGCATCGATCATATGTCTACATGTGTATGTGCATGGAAGACATTTGCAAAGAGACATGGATGCACATGCATATGTATCTATGATTGCATGCCTCAATATCTATGATTGTATGCCTCTTAATATGCAGGACTGTAACAATCTGCTGCCATGTCTATTGAGATATTATATCCTACTTTGATCTCAAGAAGAATCCGAAAAGTTTTCACATAAACTTGTGAAAACTTGCCATGTACCAAGTCGAGGAATCCCTTTAATAAAAGAGAACTATCCTTGCCAGATTATAAAACAGAATAAACAAGATTATTGAGGAAATTGTGCAGTTTTGTAGAAGCAGAGGCCTTAAATTTTTACCATTGACATTGCTAAAATTTGAAGCTAAAATTTGAAATGCACTAAAATGCACCATGTGTGTGTTCACTGTCCATCTGCAGTCACCATCTCTTTTTATCTTCCCCCCCTATCTCTCTCTCTCTGTCTCTCTCTCTCTCGCTCTCTCCATTCATTTGACACACATTAGCAATTTCAAGCAGAAAATATCCGGTATAAGTGATCATGCTTTGTTGATCAGTGGCATGTTATCGTCAAGATCCTTCTTTTTTCTTTTTCTTTTTTCTTCTTTTTGTTTTTGGCGCTATATGGGAGGCTCATTTTTTCTCTCTGCTGCTGTTGCTACAGTCCTCACTAGGGATGCGTTCATCGAAGTTCTGTCTTAACCCTGCTGGAGACACCCCCTCCTCTTGCCGCCTCTTCGATGCCATTGTTAGCCACTGTATACCCGTCATTGTAAGCGACCGGATTGAGCTACCCTATGAGGATGAAATCGATTACCGTACTTTCTCTCTCTTCTTCTCAGTTGAAGAAGCCCTGAGGCCTGGCTATATGTTGAAAGAGCTTAGGCAGATTAAGAGAGAGAAATGGGTTGAAATGTGGAGGAGATTGAAGGAAATTTCTCACCACTTTGAGTTTCAGTTTCCACCCAAGAGAGATGACGCGGTGAACATGATATGGAAGCAGGTTAGGCACAAGCTGCCTGCTGCTAAGCTTGCGGTGCACAGAAGTAGGAGGCTGAAAATCCCAGATTGGTGGGAGAAGAGATGATCTTGAGTTGTGAAAACATCTTTCTATCCAAGTCTTAGGTCATGATATTTTAGGGGAGGTGACTTTGGCTTATGGAACATCTCTGTTGCTAATGAGAGAGAGAGAGAGAGAGAGAGAGAGAGAGAGAGATTGGTTTGATATTTTAGGGAAATGATCTTCAGATTGTACATCGTCTCCCTGGATTGCTCTGTAAGGAACAATTCTATTCTTTGATTAATATACATGTAACTGTGCAGCATTAAAGAGTTAAAATCCTTCTTCTATTGTACCTGGTGCCAATCATCACCAACTGCTGTGATACTCAGGGTGGTTTTGCCCATTACTTTCCGAATAATATAAAATTACATAGTTATTTTTTGATCTTCTTGATTGGGTTCCTTGTGAATGGGATTGAATGTTATTTTGCGGGTTCTCATTCTCTCATACATCTTCCATCATTAGTGAGATAGATAAACAATTAAGAAATTTTGCATGTTTGGTATGCATGAAAATATTTTTAAGAAAGTATTTTTACATGAAAAAATTGTCAGTGAGAATATTTTCACACCTATTTATAACTAATTGGTTTGAAAAAATACATTGGCATCAATTGGTATGAACAAATCTAGTTTTTTCTCATGTTTATGCATCTTGATGTCGAGATGATCAATTTAAGGATATTTGCGCATCAAAACAACATTTTCTAATGAAATTTTTGATGTGCGCTCTAATTAGGTTGTTTAGAGCCTCGGCTCTATATAAGCGTTTATATCAAATTAAGTACAGCCTCATTTCATAACTCATCCAAAATTACAATTCAAGCATTGGAAAACTTTTACATCATTTGAAAGTTATGTTTGTAAAAAAAATTTATGATTTCAAACTCTAACAATAGTGTATATTATAACAAATTATTGACCACCCATTTCGCCCTAAAAATAAATGTTCACAAATTCGTAAGATCTGTTCCATTTTTTTAATTTTTAATTTTATTGTTTGTATTGAAAATTGATTTTAGAGCTATCATGGATATTTCTTTTGTCGAAAGTAATTTCCAAATGAGGATTCGAGATGAGGCTTTATTTTGTTCGATAGGGCTGCAGCCCTAAAGAAAGCTGTAAAACATGGGTGCGAATATAAGAAGTCTGTGACGCAAGTAGAAATATTCTTCAAAGAGCAGGGGTGTTTTCGTCCTCCAAAGCTCAAACGATGACTTCAGAATTAGATGGAGTGGCGGGAAACTCGCCAATTGCACCTGCCTACCCTGCGAAACCATTGCCCTCTCTTTCTCACTCCTCTCTCTTACTCTCAACTATTGGCCTTCTTTCTCTCTCCTCATCTCTCTCTCAATCAGAACCTCTCATCTCTCTCTCTCATGCATAGGGAAAATGGAGAGCAGCGATGGCAAATGGAGGAGAGATGTCGACGAAAATCTCCAAAGGCTTCACTCTCTGCTATTTGGTACTGACATAACCCTAGAAAGAGGCAATCCCTCAACCTCCCTTCTCCTAGGCCTTCAACTTCTCGGTTTTCTCGACTCTCGGTCCCAAAACCCCATCGATGAAGCCTTGGTCTATCCCATTCGTCGCCAAGTCTTATCAAAGATCACCTATGCTCGCCGATCCCTTGCACCAGACTCTGATCGGTAGGCTTTTCCATGCCTTTTTATGCAACTTCTCTCTCTCTCTCTCTCTCTCTCTCTCTCTCTCTCTCTCTCGTGGTACATTGAACTGAAATGGTGATTGGGGCAAGTGCTACAAGTTTTATGGCTCATGTTTAGTCAAAATGAGGGATTTATTTTGTTTCTCTGGGTTTTAATTTGAAAACGTTATAGAAGAATCTGTCTAACAGAAATAATGAAGCACACAACTTTGTCTGGTTTGATAACTAGTAATCACTTATCAGAAGAAAAAGCAAAGATTTTTGTGTACAAAACTTATAATGGGAATTAATTTAATTTATTGGTTGGTTTGTTTATTGCATGCTCTGTAGAATTACGCATTAACCATGGTCCTTGTTACTTTATTAGCATTTTTTGGATCAATACATATTAAAAGTGTAGTTGTTCTCTTTTAATATTGCCTCTTTTGAATTGGATTCGAGATTAAGATATTTCAAATCTCTTGAAATTTAAATTCTATATAAGAAAGCAAGGTGAAAATTCTCTTCTCCGCCAAATTCTTCATTTTTTGTAAGAAGTGATTTTTGACATGCAAAGTGGGAATTTCCATCTTTTCTTAGCTGTATTATTACTTTTCCATTTAAAAGTAAGCAAATCATGCTGTCGATCATTTGTTGTCTATGCAATATTCTTAAAGGCAAGAATTGTACTTGGAATAGTTTCTTTTCCTAAACGTCATCTTGTGATTGGAACTAATTTCTACTTGTCTTGACAAAATCATCGTTTTGGTGAATGGGATTGTTCCTTCTAGCTGAATTGGATTGCATTTAGTCATCTTGGTTTTGCAACAGTTCCCTGTCTACTTTCCAAATATTTGTTTATGGTGTGACTTATGAATAATCTACTCAAACACAATTAGTAGGCACCTTGAGGCACATAAGATAGCGGTTACATGGTTTCACCTCAAATTTGTCCCTACTCTCCTCTTTCTGGTTCCTCTGGGTAATGAGTCATAATTTGGAATTCTCCTTATTCAGCCAGGCATTTGAGCAAGCAAGAAGGAAAGAAGGCTGCATATTTGTCAAGAGGGGGGATGTGGATATGGATAAGATCAAGGAGTCCAAGTATTTTCAACCTCTACTTTGTGAATCCAGAACTGCTACTAGTGATTCTTCGGTATGAATGAACATCTTACATTCAAGTCAACATTTCTTAAAAAACAAAAAACTTACATTTTAAGCTAACATTTCTTCAAAAAAAATAAACACCTTACATTCTTTTTTGTTTTCTGTAATGCATAAGTGAAATTCAACACTAGTTCAACTTCAAATATAAGTGTTCTGTTTTTGTTGTTTAATGCAATCAACTATGGAGGTGGAACTTTCATTCTTTTTCGTTTTTCCTAATACGTGAGCCAAATTCAACACTAATTATTTAATTGAAACGTAGGCGTTCTTTTGTTTTGTTTTTCTTGTTCTTAGTGTAACCAACTACATAATTGGAACTTTCGACGTTTATATTACTCAAAAAGAACTTCCTTTGTTTGTATCCAGCATTTTTGTGCTCAGGGAGGTTTGATTTATGGGGTACAATCATAATAAGGTTGGATGTGTTGTGCTTGCTCAGATTTCCAAGCCCTCCATGTTAAAGGGAGACACATTAACTCAAACAGAGCCAAGGGATAAACAAGATAATGATGTAAGTGTGAAGAGTTCAAAAGTTTTGACTCAAGCCAAATTGACATCATTATACACCAATAGGAGTCTGAAGCCAACCGGCACTTCTTTCAAGGCACTTATGAACTCTGAAAGCAACAACTCAGATGAATCTAGTGCTGAAAAACTGAACTCAAATCGACTGAACCATATGAAAGGTCATGCCTCCCCTTCCTTTGTGCAAGCTGAAGAAGATAAATCTCATGAGAATGTTCTAAGGACAAAACGTCGTCATGTGTATGACACCACAGGGTCTCCGTCAAGCAATGACAACGCCAATGATGATAATATTTCCAATGGATTCGTGACTGCTAGAGTGAAATTGGTAACTTCTATGGCCATATTGTTATCCTTATTGGCATCTGTTTTGAAATTTCAGTTCAAATGTTTAGGAACCATTGCATTTCTTTGAATAAAGTTCTATCCAAAGGCATTAATATTTTGCATTGGATTTTACTGCTTTTGTCTGTCCATATTGCTATCCTTATTGTCATCTACTTTGCAATTTCAGGTCAAGCATTAGGAAAAATGCATTTCTTAAACTAAATTTAATTGCTTTGTTTCAAATGTCATGTGCAGCACAACATAGAAGGCACCCCTTATTTCTGTAGTTTGTGTGTATCACAATCATCATAAGAGAGAAATTTTGTGCTTGGCACTACTTTTTGCCCTTTTACAGCATTTCAAGTTTTCTGCTAGCTGTGCTTTAGAACTTTCAGAGATGAGATTTCTTTTAAACTACACTGGTGTTGTTTTTTTTTCTTCCTTGGTTTGTTCTTTATGGCTTTCATTAAGTGTTTCTTCTTGTTTTCTTACTTGATGGGCCTTATTATAAGTGGGATTTGTCAAATTAAGTGCCACCTGATCGAGTTGTGAATCTTATGAAGGATCGCTACGTATTCTGATCTTGTGAAATCCTTTGGAAGTGTTCTGGTGTTTTATCATCTTTATGTATTTTGTCAAGGCCTTTCCTACCTTCTAAAATGAGTAGGTTTTGGTTAAGTCATCATAGGATTGTACTGGTGACTGACTTAGACAATTTGTTGAACAAAAGCTTACCTAACATGATATTTCATGATTGCCTAGGATGATCTGGTAGGAACCCTATTTGATTGATCAAATTGGTTTAGTTTTAAATGTATTTCAGCACTATAGAAAATGATGTGGATTGTCTTAACAACTTAAACATTAGTACAGAATGATCAAGATCTATAAAGAGATCCATGAGAAAAAATTTGAGTAATTTGGTGTGCCTTGCAACTTGAAATTGGATGATATTGATTACTAATTTACTTCAATTTTCATTTTCTTTTAATCGGCAGTTATTTTCAAATATTTTTATTAATTTTTTTAGAATGAAAATTCAATGACCTTAGTGTTTTGCATGTCTTTGGATATCTGGCTTGTATTATTAAGAGGGTGATACCCTATCCTTTAACTCTCAGGCTAGAACACAAGTTATTAGAGTTCAAACCAACTGTAAGTCCAGAATTCTTTATTTTGCTCAAGAATTTGTTTTGCTAGTGATTTTAGTAAACATGTGATAAAAAATGATATCCAAGTTGACTCCACTTCTATCTAAATAAAAGCCATAGATGCCCCTTTCAGATTTTGAAAGTCCAATGTAAATTTGACTCCCGGAGATTACGAGCCCAATGTGTGCTCAGGATGTGAAAATATCTATGGCTTGAGCCTTGAAACAATATTTTTACCAAAGTTTTCCTGTCGGAGATCATGGAAGTTATCCACTTTGATAGAACCACATAAGCTTTCAATTGGATCGATCTTCCTCAATTTCAAATATGAAGTTAGAGAATTAGGCCCAGGTTTCAAAATGACTGGTCACCATTATTATCTAGGAGATTACAGTTGGATATATTTCTATTCTTTGAAAATGGACAATCTGACCTAGTTGAATTGTTGAATTAGGTATCTCTTTTTGAAAGAAATCATTGTCATGGGCTACACAATAATTTCATGTTGTATTTGAAATGCATGTTTCAGAAAAAATAAAAAGAAAAAAAAAAACCAAAGAAAAGAACAGAAGAAACTACCACAAAAGAGTCTTATTGCTACATAACCTTGTACATCTGTGTATGTCTAGAATAAGATGTTATTTTAGCGCAGTTTTAGCCCGGAATATCGGTGACCTTTCCAGGAAGTTTTTGAAATTTCAGTTTTGAAAGTCACTTGACTAGGTTCAACCAGTTAGAAACCATCAAATGTGAAACTTCTGGAGCTTTCTGGATGGGACATGCACATGATGAAAAGAAACAGAGTAGAATTGTGCTTCAAGGAGGTCGGGATGTAGGATCTTATTTATGGAGAAATCCCACATTCGAAGAAATGGTGTTTCGTCATGGGAATTGTGTTTCCTTACTCATGAGTAGAACCAACCTGCTGAAGCAGCTGAACAGACTCCCTCTTCATATGTTCCTGATTGCTTGAATATCCTGTTCCTGTTCTTCTAAAATTGTGTTCCCTGAATTCTTAAGATTTTTATCCTGTGTTTTTTTCTGGGAGAAAAATAATCGTAATTCTCTGAAAAATATTTATATATTTTTCATTTTAATGTATAATATTTTTTAGAGTAACGATACTATGAGACCCTCTCACATCCATGTGAGTAGGACCCCAAAGGATCACCATTAAATTTAGCACAGATCTCTAAAAAAGTCAAGTCCCACACCCATGTGATAACTTTTCTAGAGATCTGTGCCAAATTTAATAGTGATCCTTTGGGGTCCTAAACACATGGGTGTGGGAGGGTCTCACAGGATCATTACTCTATTTTTTATTTTAATTATACATATACTTCATTTTAAATATCATCTTACATTGTTCATCCTTAGCAATGGGAGGATGAGCCATTTGTTTTCTGTAATGCAGGAGATGGATGCGAGGCAGAAACAAGGCCTGACATGTTCACCAAGTGCTTCCCTCTCCCCATCCTCCGGGTTTGGTCAGCAAAGTGACAATAATTCAACAGGGAATATCAGGAATCCAGGTTTAAGATCTGTTGGAATTCCTCGCCGTGGCATACGCAGCAACTTTGTTCCTCCTGTGAGATCCAATGGGGCAAACACTGGAGGTACGACAGGTTCACGAGTTACAGGGAAAACAGATGATGCACTTGAAGAGTCCACAAGGAGATGGTTAGTTCTGTATAACTGGTTTGAGGACTGATTTGAGTTGCATTACATGTTTCTAAATGTAAAATGCTTTTTTAGTTAATCTATAACTTGGTTTATTGATTTCGTTCCTAACTTCAATCTACAAGCATCATTTACCTGCTCCATTCTTTATGCTCCAAACAAAATTATATTTGCATTTTCTTTGATAAGTAGTACTCGTGCTACGTGAACTAATGACCTAGTTTATAGCATTCTCCTGAAATACGTAGGAGTATCTTGTTATTGTCTGTGATGGGAACTTTGGACTCTGTTCAAGTATAATTTATCAGTTTTTGTCATCAATTTTTCTAACAAGTGTTTAAAGCTGCCCTACTGTCATCTTCTTTATCAGGTACGGATTCTTTGATTTCCTTGGAATTCTTATAATGGCCTACCACATGAAATTTTGGAAAGCTGCAATCTTTGTGAAAATTTTCTTTAATCTTGAAAATGGAAGATGCTAATTACAGGAAGTTCTGACTGCTTTACTAATTTATTTCTCTTGGCTTCCCCTTGAGGGGAAGTATACTATATCTATCCCTAGGTGCTGATGATGTTTATGGAATTTCACTTCCTAAAAATTTATGTTCCTCATGTGTTTAGGATGGAGCATGAATTGGGCATTTTGCAGTGATATTGTATCTGTTCCATTTTCCTTAATCTTTAGTTTCTTTAACACACTTTAGGATGGATGTTAGCAACTTAAAATGAGGCTAGTACTGTTTTATTTGGTAGTCTGTGCATCTTCCCCTTTCCTCCGGGGTTAGGCCTCGTGGATCCCATAATGTCCTTTATGGTGCCAGCCTTTTTGTTTGTACCAGTTATTTCTGGAAGCCTATGCCTGACTCATTTTTGCTGATGATTCAATGAATGCTTGTTTGATCATAAATATGTAGATGGAATGATAATAAATTATGTTATTTTGACATTTTGTTTGAAGGTAGTGTAGTAGTGATGTAGTAGTGATGTTTTAACAACCTATAGTTTCTGATTTCAGTTTGGAAATGCTATGTGGTCCTGATGGCGAGCTTCCAGAAAAGTTGAGAAACTTGGAACCTCGATTAATTGAACATGTTAGTAATGAGATAATGGATCGAGACCCCAATGTTCGATGGGGTGATATTGGTAAGGGGACCTTAGATGCTTTAACCTTTGTCGTACTTGCTTTCTAAGAAATTTTTTAATTAATTATTTCAGCAAACAAGTTATGATTCTGCTTCTAATTTTTTCTCTTGTGAAGCTGGCCTAGAGCATGCAAAAAAATGTGTGACTGAAATGGTTATCTGGCCTTTGTTACGTCCTGATATATTTAAAGGCTGTCGCTCACCGGGAAGAGGCCTGCTTCTCTTTGGCCCTCCTGTAAGTAATCTTGCAGATTAAAGAATTTCTCAGTTCGTTAGTTCGTGTTCTCATTGAAGGACCATCTTTTTCTAGGGAACAGGTAAAACTATGATTGGAAAGGCTATTGCTGGAGAGGCTAAAGCAACCTTTTTCTACATATCTGCCAGTTCATTAACGAGCAAGTGGGTATGTTTCCTTTTTATCAATATGTCCCTGTTGCATAATACAATAACTTCTTGCAGAAAAAGTTCATGAATTACAAGCTTTCTCTAATGATATTGAGCATCAAAGTTTGCAGACCTATAGCATCATGTTAAACTATAAGAAGTATCTTTATTTAAAACCAAAAGAATGAAAGAATTAATTCTATTGCAATCCATAATTGATAATGCAGCCAGCAACCATTTTGTGGTAATTTATTGATATTTTTGGTGCGGCATTGTGGCATACTAGTGCGTCTCCATGGTCATATGGAGAAATCTGTCAGAATGTGAAATTTATTTCTTGTCCTGAAATAATAAATTCAAGGAAAATAAATGTGTGAGAAAAACGTCCCTTATAAATTATGGGATTTAGTAGCAGCCCACATTAGTGTTTGAAAAATCAATAATCCAGATTAGAACCGGCCAATCCGGATCAAGAATCGATCGGAGCGATCAGGTTCTTATCAGTTGGAACGATCCAGTTCTCATCAAATATTGAGAACCGGCCGTTTCCCCCATGACTTAACATGCTTCTAATTTTATTTTTTATTTTTGATCTTGTCACTCAAAATTTTCAATATTTTTTAGTTTGGGGTGGTCAGGTGGCCCTTTACGCAGCCACGAGGCTGCTTCCAACTCATGGTTTAAGCATGCCTCCTTTTATAAGCTTGTTGCCCTTATTGCTCTTCAAAATTCCCTGATGTGGGATAAGTAAAAACAAAGTTTCCTTCGTGCTTCTATTATGAAGCTTTCCCCTTTGCCATATAGAAATAAAAATATAGTAACAAAATGGTTTCACTCACGCTTTTTCCTTCTCTCTTTATTTGCCATACCTAATAAGCACTCATACGATTTGCATGTGGCAAAAATCCAGTTCTTTTCCATTGTAAAAAGTTTATAGTAACCTTATAATCATAATTATATTTTGCAATTTTAAAATAACTAAATTTCTATTTAGGTTGATTAGTCTTCAACCTATGACTATTTAAAACTTGTACCGCCATTTTTTATTGTTTATCTGACTATATGTATCCAAGTTTAAAGGGCCATAACCCAGGGCTGGTCCTGATTAAGCAAGGTCCCGGGAGGGGTGGGCTGGAAACAATCATAACCTTTGGCTTATGCACAAAGTGGCTGGCTGGCCGCTCCCAGGACTGGAACCCACGCTCTTGCGCTGGCTATCCGAGCTTTTTACCGTCACACCAAGTGACGGCTCCTTACATGTATCCAAGTTTAATTATTAAAAAAGCTTAGAAAAAAAAGTAGGCAACCATTACAGATTCTTTTTTTAGCTTAACACTTAGAGCTTGTGGCTCTAATTAATAGTGAAACCACTCGACTTAAGAAATTATCCCTTCTACCTATGAAACTTAGGAAAATAAGAAAATTTTAAAGTAATTAAAGTAGAACAAGTGGAGGAATGGATTAACTCTCCAATATTTTTTAATTTAAATCAAGAAAATAAATGAGGCCTCAACCGAAGTGGAAGCGAGAGAGAAAGAGTGGTCAAATATGTTTGTGTGTGTGAGAGAAAGAGGGGTCTAATGTTTTTTCATGTGTTTGTGTATGTGTTTATAAGAGAGAGAGAGAGAGAGGGAGATATCCATTGTGTGTGAGAGAAAAATCGCACGCAAAAATGACAATGAGAATCACAAAATTAGTATGAAAAATTACAAAAATCATTTTGTCCTTCATTTCTTCACTGAGAATCACAAAATAAGTATATTTTTTTAAAAGTATTGTGTCAAAATTAGTATAAAAATAGTATCAAAATTAATATCAATAGACACTAAGACAAGAAATGACATTTCAATTTTCTCGTATTTTTGCAAAATAATGAAAACACATAATGCACTACCCCCATTTTTTGGAAACTTCAAAAGCAATATGTTTTAGGGGTTTTTAGTGATTTTTTTAAGTTTTTAATGCCTATTCCGGTCGATTCTCAAATCTGAACCTTCGATTCGACCGGATTTTTCATATGGACAATTTGGGTCACCAATCCGTTTTTTAAAACCTTGATTGAAGCAAGGCTCCTGTCTCATGCATGGGCATGGATACATCATATGCTGAAGTTGTGCAAGCCTACCTTGTTATTTTTTTTTCAGGTGGTTAATTTGCTACATTGGGGAGATTTATTAAGTCCAAGGAATCTTCTCTCGAGTTGCTCCTTATAACATAATTATGACAATAAACAAAAAGCTGCTCCTTATAACATGCGATTAAGTGTTAGCATCAATGATAAGTATCATACTTGCTTATCTTTACTTTAATGGATTGGTTATGCATGCAGTAATATTTGAGAAGCTTGAGTGGGATATTTTGGACTTGCCTGAGTTGATTTGCCTGGACTACTTGCTGATTTTTTTTTATAAACAAAATACTAGAATGGAAAGACTAGTTTTGACTTGGTGAATATTTTTACACTCAAGGGAGGCCATGAGTCTTTTGCGAGGTCCCCATGACCACTTTAATAAAAATTTAATTTTATGTTTTAATAATTTTATTTTGAACACATCAAGAAATATTATTTAATGACTCAAGAGCGTTTTCTCAACCTGGGAGCAAACTAGTTTGCAATCCATATTTGTGTAGACTCAAACACGCATAAAAACTTTGACTCGCACTAATGATGATGATAATTATGATGATGATGATCATCTCTCCATTCTCGATTCTCGACTCCGTTATATTCATTCCACATTCACGTTTTCATGGGTGACTCGTGTTTCTTTCTTGCGGACTACTATCATTTCACTCACCCCTGAAATTTGGAAGCATCGCCACTCTTCATCAGTTTGTAAATGGGAGAAGTCTCTGATTTGAATATCATTAAGAGGCATTATGTTGATGCATGCTGATGGTACTTAAACTGTATTTGCCATCAATGTCAAAAATTATGAATGGGAATTGGTGTGTTGAAACAATACAGTTGTCATAGTCTACTTCACAATGTTATCATCATCGTCCTTTAAATACTGTACACTAATAGTAAACCTGTTTGTTATTTAGGGGTCAGTGTTCTCAGGTTTACATTGCAACTTGGTTCGGTTTGGCTGGGGAAGAGAGTGTTTCAGTGCTTCAGCAAATTTGGGGAATTCCTGGGACAAAAAGAAAATTGAAAAGGAAAATTGAAAGAACACAAAGAAATATTTTTGGCCGAGAAATATTTAAGAGGCCTAACTGCTGGCTGAGGCTAAATCTGACTCTCTTCAGTTTGTAGTCTGAAGCTGAGGGCTTTGGCTTCTTTGGCTGAAACAAAGTGGATGTGATTTGATCACATGACTAGTAGTGGTAGCATGAATTAAATAATTTACTTTTGTAAGCTTGATTTCTGTAGATTCACATTGGATTCCATTTTAGGTTGCCAGCTTGCACCTAAAATCTTCAATGCCATGTTGATGTGATGAAGATGTTTAAATAAATTTGTCCTGTTTAATATTATATCTGATTTATCCATACTTAGAGGTTCTTGCTTATGGCCTGTAGATTGGGGAGGGTGAAAAGCTTGTGAGAGCTCTATTTGGTGTTGCTTGTTGTCGTCAGCCTGCTGTCATCTTTGTGGACGAAATTGATTCACTACTTTCCCAGGTATGTCTGCTTCTTGGAGTTCACTCTAATTGGCAAATCCTGAAAAATGAAGTGATCTTATACTTTGAAGATCAAAGACATATCATGCCCAGAAGTTAGTGTATTCATCATGAATGCAGCGTAAGTCTGAAGGGGAGCATGAATCAAGTAGAAGACTTAAGACTCAGTTTTTAATTGAGATGGAAGGCTTTGACAGCGGAAATGAACAAATTTTACTTTTAGGTACTGAAAACAAATCTATATCCTGTAGTTCTAATTATTCACAGTTACAGTTGATATTATCCATGGGGCATGATAATTTTTTTGATGTCTCTTATGGCTATAACTGAATGGCTCATTCTTCTGTCTCGTTGAACTGAAAAGAACGCATTTTTGTCATGTTTCTGTTAAATTCTTACCAGCTTTTCCTTTTACATGGTTTCATTCTTTGTCAATGAATCTTTCTTCCTTACTAGATGTTTGCCATCAAATTTTGTTGGCTAATTTTTCGTCGAACTTAAACAGAAGTTTGAAGAACAAGATAAATGGATCTCCAGTTCCTAGGTTTGATTATTTGTTGGGAATCTTTATGTAGTTGCCATTGACTACAGGCATATTGGGACCGGCTCTTCATGACAATTCAGGGTTGAACATGCCCCCCTTTAATGAGAGCGAGTGCTGGAAATGGCTTTTACCTAATTAAATATATGCTGTAGTGCTAGATATCTTTGTTGTCTTGTCGCTACTAAGGTTGCTCTCCACTGTACTTTGTTGGAAATGGACTGTGAATGCGGTACATAATACCCCACTGTTTACTGTATTACTCTTTTAGGTCACTTTCTTAGTCATTACTAGAAAGTCAGTTGCTGCAATTCAGCACACAGACAATAATGACTAGTGGGAGTATCCCTTGCAACTTCTTCAGCAATGTGGTCAACAATCTTTTTTTTGATAATGTTAACATTGTATTACTTTAAAAGACGAAGGAATACATAGATTGAGGGAGGAGAGGACCGAGAATACCCACGAGACAGGTATCTCAATCAAAAAATCGGTTCACTGACCCTATACAAAATATATCCTTTTGAAGTGGCTGTATATGAAAGATTGAGGTCTAAAAAAAATGGGCTTAAAAGCACACCCTATTACAAGAAGCAGCAAAAAATATCTATTGTCCTAGACAACCTCTGTGGTCCAGAGCAAAAAAGGAGATGGACCAGTCATTATCTTCCATGTGTGGTCGTCGCCGTGCTCCGTTTCTAGCCAGAAGGTCAGCGAACTCGTTTGACGTTCGCCATATATGCCTCCAACAGACGTTGGTATCCCTGCATAAGTGGTAAATTTCGTCAAATATCCTAGATAGGTACCAAGGGGGGGGTACTGGTGCCTGCTGCCCATGATAAAATGTTTTGAGCGTCTCCTTCCACCACCAAGGATTGGCCCCAAGATGGATTAAAAAATTTTAGGCCCATTAGGAGTGCCAAGGCTTCAGCAAACTGTGAGTCTCCATGTCCGACATATTCTGAGTATGTCATGAGAACTTTGCGATTGTGGCCATGGAAAACCCCCCTTACTCCTGAAGGGCCCGGATTTCCCAAAGAACAGCCATCGAAGTTAAGCTTTATGGCATTTTCTGGAGGAGGCAACCAGTTGTGAGGTCTTTGTACCTTGAAGGGCTGGAATTGGATAATGTTCTTAAGAACTCATAGGAATCCCACCAAAGATGCTTTGGGTGGAAGCCCAAAAAGTTACAAGGATGTAACCTTATGAAATAGCGCTGAAACATCATTTTTGTGTCCTTGAAAGACCCTCTCATTTCTTTCTAGCCATAAAACCCATATGGTAGCAGCGATTGCTGCCCTCCACCAGGTTCTACCTGCTTTGGGCCAATGACCACCTGAGTAATAAACGAATAAATCTTTAACCGAAGGTGGGAGGACCCAATGGAGACCAAACAAGTGGAGAATTAGTGTCCAAAGCTCAAAGGCCATACTGCAATGAAGAAAGAGGTGGGGATTTGACTCCTCTATCAGGCACATTGCACATCTGTTTGGGAGTGGCAAACTTTTTTGAAGCTGATCGAGTGTGAGAGCCTGTTGACAGCTTGCTATCCAATTGAAGGTCTGGACTTTTGGAGGAGCTATTGTGTTCCAAACTTTGGAAGGAGGAGAGGTGCGATTTAACGGAAATGTAGGAGGTTGGATAAGTTTCTTATAGAAAGAGGCTACTGAGAACTTACCAGATGGGGATATAGTCCATACCAAAGAATCATTCCCTGATGAAGGTAAGAACAACGGGTGAAGAGCAGCCGAAAGGTTGGTGAAAGCTAAAGTTTCCTCCTTGGAGAGATTCCTTCTAAAAGAAGGATTCCAAGTTCTATGCCCCCTTGCCAAGACCATTTCATCTGCTATAGTGGACTCTTTGTTGGAAGAAAGTTGAAAAAGGGTGCGAAATAGGTCCCTAAGGGGAGCATGTCCAATCCAAAGATCAAACCAAAAGCGCACTCTACTGCCTTGTTTTGGATGGAAGCTAAGTTCTTGCTTGAACTGAGCAGGAGAGGAGGCGAAGGATTAGCTCCTGAAGCCCTGGTGCAGGAGACCCTTTTAGGCACCCATTTGTGACTCAGAATGTTGTATTTATTCCGAATAACCTGTGCCCAGAAAGAGTTTGATTGGGTGGCCAATCTCCACCACCACTTCCCCAGCAGAGCCAGATTATGTTTTCTTAGATCTCTGATTCCTAAACCACCTTGGGATTTGGGCAGTCGGACTCTATCCCAAGAGATAACGTGGTGTCTCGTTTTTTCTGCTTGGCTGGACCACAGAAAGTTCCTCATTAGTTGGTCCAGCCTGTTAGCCACCGACGCTGGCATATCTTTGGAACATAATTTGGGATTGAACAAATGATGCTACTTTTATTGGAAAACCTCAAACTACTGTTTGGGCATTTCAACTCTTTATGATGTTCTGGTTGTAATTTGTCCCATGTCAATGTGTATAGCCGGTCACTCTCTCTATATTAGGGCCTGAGACTTGCTTACATAAGGCATGTGGGTTGGTGAAAGAGCCCTATCAAGAATTCTAAGGTTGCTACCAACGTCTTAAGAATCCTGGTCCGTCATTCTGCTCTATTAAAGACTATACTATTAGTGAGGCCATAAGTCCTTTTGAGCCTACCCATTGCCTTTTTTGAGCCTTCTACTTGAACTATCTTGCACCTTCTAACAAGTGTTGTGCTGGATCTGTGCCACACATGGTCAGCCCACCAAGTCTACTCTCTCATCTTATTGCTTGTTAGTGCCGCACCTAAATTTTCCTGAATGTATTCATTTAGAATTATGTCCCTTTTTGTCTTGCCACTCATCCATCTTAACATCTTCTTCTTCGCTACATTCATTCTATGAGTATGTTGTTTTTTGATCGCCCAACATTTCGCTTCATAGAACAAAACTGGTCTCATAGAACTTGCCCTTCATCTTCATTGGTATGTAGCGATCACATAAAATTCCATTTGCACATCTCCACTTCGTCCACCTACTCTAATTTTATGTGCGACATCTTCTTCAATCTCTCCATTGTCTTAGATTATCAACCCAAGATATCGAAAATGCGCTCTTTTTGGTATTTCATGACCGTCAATTTTAACTGCTTCCTCGTCTCTACTACTATTAATATTAAACTTGCATTTTATATACTCTATCTTAGTCCGTCTAAGTTTAAAACCTTTAGATTCTTGAGCGTCCCTCCAAAGTTCTAACTTTGTGTTGACGCTATTTTGAGTCTCATCAATGAGCACTATGTGACCTGCGAATAATTTCCACCACAGTACATCATCTTGTAAGTGTCTAGTTAAGTCGTCATAACTACGATAAAGAGGTATGGGCTTAATGCTGACCCTTGATTTGGACCTATTGTCACTGAAAACTCACTCGTCTCTCCACTAGTTGTTCGTATATTAGTTAGTTCTCCATTGTACATATCTCTTACCAATTGGATGTAGTGTCTTGAGACTCCTTTCTTTTCCAACACCCACCAAATCAAATCTCGAGGTACCCTATCATAAGCTTCTCTAGATCAATAAAGCCCATGTGGATGTCTATTCCCTTCTCCTTAAACCTCTCAATCAGCTGCCTAAGTTGGAAAATTGCCTCGGTTGTTGACCTCCTTGGCATACAACTGAATTGGTTTTTTGATACGCTCGTTTCATGCCTTAATCGTTTCTCAGTCACTCTCTCCCACATATTCATAGTGCGACTCATAAGTTTGATCCCTCAATAGTTTGCACAATTCTGTATGTCTCTTTTGTTCTTGTAAATAGGTACCATAGTACTTTTCCTCCATTTGTCTGCTGAATATTATCTGTAGACAGACTATGTTTACAACTATTCTGAAATTAATGCTTAATAAATGTATGTGAAATGAGTTTTGAGTACAGTCAAGTGTGACTGTGCAATAAGACCTGGAATTGGTTGGCTTTGAAGGGCTTTGCTGATGCTGGCCTGGCCTGAAAACTTTTGGCATTTGGATTAGTATTTTGGAGAAGACTTCACACTGAGAACTTTGCAATGCTTTTTCTTGACATGATGCAAGTCAAACTTTTCCATGACTTCTAAACCTTGCCTTTTCTTCTTGTCCACTTTATTTCTTGCAACCTGTCATTAAAAGCACTCATTCTAGTGGACATGGCCTCCAATGAAAGTATATTTATTGATTGGAAAAAGAAACAGGCAAAGTCCAACCATAGTACTGGTCCGTTTACTGTATCTCCCTTGACCTAAGTCATCATCATACTTCATTTCTTGTAACCTGTGTCATTAAAAGCACGCATTGGAATGACATCTCTCTAGTGGACATGGCCTCCAATGAAAGTATATTTATTGATTGGAAAAAGAAACAGGCAAAGTCAAACCTTAGTATTGGTACTTTTACTATATCTCCCTTGACCTAAATCATCATCATCAACATCATCACAGCCTTTTCCCAACTATTTGGGGCTGACTCCCTTGACCTAAATGTCCTTGATATCTCTCTTTGTGTCTGCTATTCTTGTACTCGCTTTTGCATTCTTAGTTACCACTGGATGAGATTCCATTGCCAGCAAGAAAGATAATGTTGTAATGTTGTACGGGATCAAGGTTTTGTAACTCAATGCATAAAACAAAATGACCAATTGAGGATCGTAGAAATGCATATTATTATGTTTCATCAGAGGAGTTTGGCAGAATATTCCAGGGCCATCACCAGATGAAGCTATAAGCTATGCATATGCATTGGTTCATGCCTAGCGCTATTTCTTATGCTCATACACATGTACATATTATTTATATCCATGTTTACATAAGGAAGCGGTCTCTATGTGGCCAGCCTGCATATTGTAGAAATGCAGGCTTGGCAATAAATATATTTTTTAAATATAATTTGATCCTAATTTTTAGAGAATATATAATCTTTAATATGGAGATCATGAATATCAAAAAAAAAAAAAACAATTTTGAAAACTAGAAATAATAAGTATATTAAGAAAATATTTGGGACTGTTAGTTACAATTGTTTTTAGCTGGACCACCTATTTGCATCCATCTTAGCTGGACCACCTATTTGCATCCATCTTTAAGATGGATGCTTTATACCTCCGGACTGCATATTGTAGAAATGCAGTCCAGCCCGCATGAAACAATTTTCCTTTACATAATTGTCTTTACATTGAAATAGGAGCAACAAACAGGCCACAGGAGCTTGATGAGGCAGCCCGAAGGAGACTCTCAAAGCGTCTGTACATACCTCTACCACCTTCAGGTAGTGATGGATTAACCTCTGCTCAACTTGTATTCAAATGACCAAGGTTACAAACATATTTGTGTTGGCATTGAAGAAGCTAGAGCCTGGATCGTGCGAAATCTGTTGGAGAAGGATGGCCTGTTTAAGCTTTCGGAAGAAGACACAAATGCCATTTGCAGGTTAACTGAAGGTAGGTTTTCTTTAGATCTATGAATCTTTTCTTTTTTTCCTTTTTCCCTTTTCTCTTTTTAGTGTATCTTCCTGTTTGTTAACCATATTTAGCAAAATTCAGAAGCGAAACATTAATATTAAATATCAAGGAAAAGAAGTAAAAACATTTAGATATTACACAAACAGACGTTCATTAATGGAAAATATCTGGTAAAAAGGAAGCCATTCCATTGTTTGCATTTCATGTTTCTTGGTTTTATTAGGCTATTCGGGATCGGATATGAAGAATTTGGTTAAGGATGCATCAATGGGTCCACTTAGAGAGGCTCTATGTCAAGGCATTGAGATTACCAATTTGAGGAAGGAGGATATGAGGCCAGTCCTGCTTCAGGTAATTTCACCCAGGTGCTTGAGTCAAAATGGACATCAGCTTTTTTGTTTTAAGACTTTTAAGAGTGGTGTATTTTCTTTGTTTTTTTGTCATTTAGGATTTTGAGAGGGCATTACAAGAAGTCAGACCCTCTGTTTCTCAACATGAGTTAGGAGGCTATGAGGACTGGAATAAGCAGTTTGGCAGCCTTTCTATTTAGGATTTATTTGTGACCATGTCGTGCCTATGCTGCTTCTAGATCTGCCAGTGTTCCAGAAATGTGTTCATTGGACACCGTAAGTCACTTGAAGAAGTGGGTGAGCGAATTGATGTTTGTTGTACATTTCAGTTTTAAAATGTTCAGGGACACTGGTTGGTTGATGAATCATTTCTCCTGTTTTTTTTTGTTGTTGCTTCTATAGTTGATGCATGGTCCTATTAGTTTTTGGTTTTTCTTTTGGGTACGGTTTGTGTAAGGTTGCCACCTTAAACAATTAAGGCGCACCTCCAAATTTTTTCTCCTAAATATAATTTTGGTGTAAAAAATTCTTAGGATGGTTTGAGAATTTATTTTGATCTCTAATTATAAAATCTTAAACTCCAAAAATGGTTAAAATCAAATAGACCTATGAACACTTAAAATCTTGAAAATGGACATTCTAGATAATGTGTTGCAAAATGCACTATTTTTAAGACTCAAAATCTTTTTTTCTTTTCATATTCATACATCTTGATGTCAAGATGATCAATTAGAAGGTTTTTCAATATCAAAACAACTTTTTGTAATGGATTTTTGAGGTGCACCTTAGTTTTACATTTTAAAGTTGCAACCTTATGTAAATACGGATGAGTGCAACCTTTTCCTTTTTTTTTTTCTTTTGCTCTTGTAGAGTTCTTCGATAAGAATGAGCCCAATTCATGTTTCTCATTGTCAACCACAAATACGGATGAACATGGGAGGGTAACCCATTTAATCTGCAGGATCAACTTGCTACCTATTGTAGCATGTTACAGTGCTTCAAAAACTCCCAAGCCAACTCGAAACTACCCAAGCCCACCCAAAACCGGTGGATTACTTTTGGGTCTAAAACCCCAGCAGTTTTTCCAAGCTCTCATAGGCTTTTTTATGTAATTCTTTTGGTACAAGAACACCTGTATTGGAAAATTCTGAGCCTGTGTAGAACCAGAGGGTGACCAGTTCGAGCCGGAGGTGAGATTTTCAAGGCACTAGTGGTTATTGGATAGGAAGTGCGCTATCATTCTTGAACATGCTCGTCACACTTTCTAAGAGCACTCCTCAATGGTAATCTAGTGAATTTCACCCAAATTTAGAATTTGATCATGAGAAAGCTGAGCTCTATCTTTATTGGTAACTAGGCCCTCATTGTTATCAAAGTAAATTGGGCATTTATGTCTTTTCACCCACATATTTTACGTAAAGGAGATTCTTATGAACCGTATCGCTTTTCTTCTCAGTGGCCAATTTAACCGCACTATCTCCAAAATCGAGTTGAACTTAGCTGGTGACCAGACTAAAAAATAAATAATTCAAATGCATGCCTCGATCAGGCAGAAAAAAAAAAGGGGAAAAAGACAAACCACCATTTCTAAAATTATAGTCTCAAATAATCTCCTGGTCCTATAACTATCCTATAGACGACCCCCAGAGTTAAATAAAGTTCAATAAAAAAGGATATTTAAATTTAAACATAGCCGATCGGACAATTCATGGATATCTCGTATACTCACAAAAAGAAGCCATAAGAGAATGTACCAAATACATTAATAATGGGGAGAGACATTCCTTGGAAACGAATTTGGAAGAGAAATCATACAATAGTGTACAGACCAATAAATTGGAGATGCATTCCTAAAAAATGTGTTTTCTCCACCCACGAATAGGACTCGCACCAGACAGCAGTATTTTAATACCGGTGTGGGAATTGGCCATAAAATTTCAAAAATATCTTAAAATGTTGAATAATGAAAAATAACAGAGAAGCAAACAACCGAGACTGACAGAAAACAATCAAAACACGCAGAATTAATTTCTCAACAAAAACTATTTTGAATGCTTTAAAATTTAGCATCTGGAACATAAAATCAAATAAAAACCTAAATTGCTGAAGTTCGTGATTTCATTTTGTTGAAAACTTAAATAAAAGATTTGACTCAATGATTCAAACGACTCCAAATTGATTAATTTTTTTTTAATTTGAAAAGAAGCTTGCATAAAAAAAAACTGGCGCATGAGAGGTTCAAAATAAAAACCCTCCTAACGATTCATACAAAAAACCTGGCGCATGAGAGGTTCAAAATAAAAACCCTCCTAACGACTCGTACGAAAGTGATAATGTTCAAAATAAAAACCCTCCTAATGATTCGTACGAAAGTGATCTAGTACTTTTAAACCAAGTTTTTAGAATCTCAAAACCTTTAAGACATTTAATGATTTCTTTGTTTGTTTAGCAAATTGTTTAAAAAACAAAACCTCAGACTCGTACCAGTCTCAATTTGTTACAAAAGAGTACTAAAAAAAAAAGTTTTCAGAGTTCAGCATTGGGCTGACTCCCGATATTGACAAAGAATCCGCTGAGTCACTGGATAAATCCTATAGGAATTGGCATTCCTGATCCGGATCTGTGAATTTTAAATATTCGCACGAAAAGTACACCATGTAGCTGAGTATGGTGAAGTTTGCACAACCAGACTGTAGTTTGGGCCTCCATGATAGATGATCTGATCAAACAGTCAAAACATATTCCATACGTTTATCTACAAAAGTGTAGCTATTTTCAAAAAACATTTCTCATGGTAGGTTATTTCAGATATTTGCAGAACATAGATGCCCTTTTCTATACCTATTAGAATGGAAGTAAAATAGACCAAGAGCCAAAGGACAATAAACCACAATAAAAAGTCCCCTTTTCCCGAAATAAGGCGCCACCAATTTTTCTTAGGAAGTTCAGGACTGCAACTATTTGAGCCCAAAATCCAGGTTCCACTACGTAGAACACAATATTTTCTAACATGAAAACAATAAGAAAAGCCAATAATCTGTTTTTCATGGTGTCTTCAGTCAACCAAAACCACCTTGGATCTCAATTCGTCCACAGCAAAATGTAATTCCTAACCATGCAAAGCAAAGGAGTCATCGGCCCCGAGAATCCAGAGAGCGGCTACGGTCAGATTTTGCCTGTTCAGAGTCAATTTGTTGCATGTAAATTTCTGAATCTCAGCTGCATTTTATATAGGAGATCCAGTTTCTATGCGGCCAAGTTCGCATATGTTGAAATGCGGGCCTCTTAATAAATCTATTTTTGAGATGGATTTAAGACTTAATTTTTAAGGATATGTAATCTCTAACATGGAGATTATGAATATAAAAAAATAAATTAATTCTAAAAACTTAAAATAATAATTCTAGTAAGAAAACATTTCAACTGTTTTTCCATTGCTTTTAGATGAAACACTTGTAGAAATGCTTTACACTTTCTGGACCGTATATGTACAAATGCGGTCCGGCTCACATGAAACAATTTTCCTTTTATACAACTTAAACGTGATTTGTGTCTGTGCGTGTGTGTGTGTGAGAGAGAGAGAGAGAAAGAGAGAGAGAGAGGGGGGGAGGGGGCATGTGGTAATGCTCTACCTCTTAGCGCCAATATTTTTGTCAAAGGACTATTTACATCATATGTTAAAGGAAGACCAGATTCACAATTCACAATAAATGACAAGGGTACATGTTAGTTGCTTTCAGCCATTTAATTCCGCCCATGTGGCTAAGAGGATACCCGTATCATTTACTGCAAACTTCATCCTGATCTACCACTGACAAATGACATAAGATGCCGCTACTAAAAAATGCTACTAAAAAATATTGGGCGCACAAGTATAGCAACCAGTGCTAGCAAAATTGAACCGGAAGGGTTAACCAGACATGGGCCTGGAAGCGGTATAACCGGCCTAACCGGTAAACTGGCCGATTCAACCGCTCTAACCGGGCAAGTCCAGTGTTGAAAAACAATAAAAAAAAATACAAAAACAAACTACTAAAATATGAAAAGCATATAAATAATGATTAAAACAAAACGCATTCAAATGAAGTTGAAAATTAATGAAAAAAATAGATTTCAACCCATTTTATATTTTCCAAGGGCTATTTTAAAAAATTTCTAAAAAAAAAAAGGAAAATATAAAAGTGAGTATTAATGACCAAAAGAATTTTTAAATCTTTACCATAATGTAAAGAATATTAAAAAATGCATTACAAATCAAATTACTTATTTTTTAGACTTTATATACATTTTTTTGATTTTTTTTTTTTAAATACCCGTTGATCACCCTAGCCACCCAAAACTGAAACCGGACATTGGTCGGTTCCGATCTAACCGGGCGGTTAGCGGTTAGATCGGGCGATTTTGTGAACAATGATAACAACAGAGTTCAATGACCAAAAAAATTCTTTAGCACAACAGCATATTACAGCAACTATGAAAAGCAATAATAACTTATGCATGTCATTAAGGACAATCCTCACAAGCACAACCAAAGGAAGAAAACATTCACAAGTGGTACATACCACAGGGGAGCGAGAACGCGAAATACTGCGGCTCCTGCTGGGGCTCCTCCTACTGCTTGTTCGCTTATGCCGACGCTGTGCCTCAAGGAAACAGAATGCCAGAATCAGAAACATAGTAAAGAACAACATAATTTTTTACAAAAAACAAGAAAAGGAATCCAACTTACAGAGGGAGATGGTGACTTTGACTTAGATCCAGGTCTGCAAAACAAAAATGTAAAAAAAGGGGAGAAATTAGGCATAAAATCTTGCATTCATAAACACATCCAAGAGTTCCAGTAAACTGATTAAAACACATGTAAAATGAACATGAAAAACAT
Source organism: Amborella trichopoda (assembly GCF_054954075.1). Taxonomy (NCBI): domain Eukaryota; kingdom Viridiplantae; phylum Streptophyta; class Magnoliopsida; order Amborellales; family Amborellaceae; genus Amborella; species Amborella trichopoda. Next base: position 12,521,199 of record NC_142341.1, on the reverse strand, counting down.
TGTTTTTAACCATATCAGAAACATATTTTACAATATAAAGAATCAATGGGAGAAATGGGTTCCATGAAGGCTGCCCATTTATTACTATATATGGTTGCATAGGAGTTTCAACCTCCTCTGCACATAATCCAAAGGAGATAATCAAGCCTCAGGTCATCATTTCGAACAAATTACACTGCCTGATACAAGGGTTCATGGTGTACCATGCTGCAGAATAACATCCTAAAAACTTGATATATTTTGTGAAATCATAAGAGGGTACACGATTACTAGATTCAAATGAACAATGGCAGCGCAATGATGCATAAGTAAGTTTACTAATACCACCTGGAAAAATTTGGTTCCAATGGGATTTCCAGTTCCACTTGGATGTGTCCAAAAGCTTTCCCAGAAATCCATATTTCAAGCTCACCCAATTTCAACTAAGTGGCTACGTAGAAAGGAAAAAGAAGAAACAGAGATTAGATGTCACTGCCTTAAAGCTATTCGACTGTATTTACACAATATATCAACAGTCTGTATTGTTCTGAACATTTACAAGCACATGCTTATTTATTGTTTTTTTTTCAACAGCATACCTCCTCAGGCACACATCAAAAGTAATCCAATTCCAGCCATCCCCATATATTTCCAAACAAGCAATCCCATAAATATGCTTGCAAGCCGCATGCCTCATCTAAAAACAAAAAAGTCAGTTTTCACAAACTTTCAAGTAGTCTCATATCTGTGGTTCTTGCTCCCATCCTTTTCCTTTGTTATATAATTATTAACTATATACATCAAAACCAAATGAGGGTGATGATAGCAGAGAATAAATGGAGTAAATAAAAGACTCTTCAAAACAAAAAAAATCTACCCAGAGATGAATTCATAAAAGTTTATCATAAAAGATCAATGTCTAATCTCAATAACTCAGTCATATCATGTGCCAATGCTTACGTGCACATCTTGATGCACTCATGCATGTCCATGCACCTGGGTCTATTGCTCACGAACTCTCTAGGAAAATTAAGCTAACAGTACAGATTATGATTACACAAGAAATTCTGCAGACTCAAAATCACTTCTAAATTTTTCCTTTGTTTCCAATTCTTTTTTTCTTTTATTCGAATCTACAGATCAATTAGGATCCAGGTCTCAATTCGTAACAGGGTTGAGGATAGCTATAAGTTGGCAAAGCACTCGCTTATCTCATCTTACCAAGGAAAGAATTTGAATCAGCAGATACCTTTGGACTTGTTCATTAATAAATGAGGGGAACTTCAATACAAGAATTGATTTTTCGGATCTTCTGCTACATTCCTTGATGAATATTCTCATTATACAGAGGTGTTTTTCCTATTCTCATATTGCTTGATTTCTTTAAATCATTTAATAAAATGGTTGAAACAAATAGAGCAAAAGATAAAAAAACTCCGGAAAAATTGGCAAAGGGAGCGCCTTTTATCTTTCTCAACTCGTGGGGACTGGAAAGCACATGACTCATAAACTTGATGATTTTATTAAAATTTCAAGGGATGTACACAACATATCTCATGCACACTACATAGCAATGTTTACAAACCCCAAACCAGGAACCTGTCGGGTCTGAGTCGGCCGTGTGACTAAGCAAGCCGCCCCAGCTAACACGATGACTTCTTTTGAAAAAGGTAATAAATAGAGAAATATGGGGAAAAAAAAGAAGAAAAAAAAGAAGAAAAAATTTATAAATATGATCTATAGGAGAATTTTTCCAAAAACTTTTATCATTCAACCGTTCATCTAGTATGATCTTTCAAATAAAAATCAAAATAAAAATTAAATTCAAGACATTTTTGAAAGAAAATCGAAGGAAAAAAATAGTAAAAAAGAACCAAAAAATTGATATAGATATTTTTTGTTTTTAATCAAAAACAATTCCTATCGCATTTGTAGATCAATAACCTAGGACCATTTTGGGACGAATTAGAACAGATTTGGTGCAATATTTGAGTGAGAAATCAAACTTTTTTTATTTTCGGTAAAAAATCCAAAAAATTCAACTATATATATATATATATATATATATATATATATATATATATATATATATATATATATATATATCTGGAAACAAGGGCTTAGATCAAACAAATTATGATAGGAATCTTTAAGAGAGCTCCAATACCAACATTTTGGATCAAATTTAAGACAAACTGATTGTTTAATGAGAGAGATAGTAAGAAAGGTGGAATGGTGTATAGGGATCTCTCCAAATTGCGATTCTGGATCAAAATATTTATTTTTTGGAGGCCTTAAGATAGATCCAAATTGATCAAAATGGAGGTTTAAAATATTATTAGTTAAGAAAAGAGAGAGAGAGAGAACCATAGCTTACCTCTTTTTCCACCTCAAAAATGAAATAAATAAATAAATAAAGGGTACCCAGGCCGACTCACTCGAGTCTGGGTGAGAACTGGCCTGGGTGCCTCTGGGTCCAATTGGACCCGACGAGTCTCCAGCCATGCTCCACAGCACAATAGGATTTGCTTTTTTTTCCTCGGAAGTTTGTTGAGCACAAAAACAACCATTCATGGACCCTGCTAGAGCTCTTTTGAATGAAAGCCATCTCCATCAATTCCATGGTTCATCTCCTATTCGTATAGATGTTATATATTCTTACCACATTTGAACACAACTATCATTCCCTTTATTTGTTTTGGAAAACTATTCCAATCTACTATCAACATCCAAATTAACTAAGTATCTCCCAAAATAATAAGGAATTTGCAGCATGTGATATTCTTTAAAGGCCTCTTAAAGTAAGTCATTTCTGGGTCGCGATTTCCCTATAAGTTAACGAGTCACAATCCCACCAGCCTGGCAAGGCACTCACAATCCACTGTCAACTTTACATAGAGTTTGGGAGGTAGTTGATCATTCAGACCTTCCAATGTCATAAATGACAATCTCTGATCTATGAATGGGTATATTCCCAATATTCACAAAGAAAAAGGGAAGTGACTTAGACAAAACGAGAAGTCACTTGGACAGAAAAAAAGCGAAGTGACTTAAACAATTTTTTTTTTTGATAACCTCAGTCAAATCAATTCAAGCACCCCTATTGATAGCTGATAATCATCCCTAAAGGTGATGTAGACATATAAGCTATGGAAGCTGTCTACATTCTACATTTATAAATTGCATCAACCCACTGATGGCCTATCCTCTTCAGCTGGGAGTTAACTCTAGAACTGAGAAACCAGTCCATTATGATATATTACTATGTGCAGCCCTTGACTCCTCCCAATAAATCTGCATAATACAAGACCTTTCCCCTACAAAATACACTTTTCTTGCTAATGTTCTTTTCTTACCACGACCATTAGCTTCATCACACAAGGCTGCTTTTGAGACATGGTCGCAACAAGTTGCAGTAAGAGTTGCAAGCTCATCAGAACAACCAACATGAGATCAATCTACAAGGATTGGGGAACTTGTGCACCTAGAAACAGTTCTTATCTGATCCATAACAGTCCAATCAGCAGGTGACCATTCAAACTAGCCAGCATAGCATAATAGAAAGCATTACTGAGAATATATAAAATAAAAAATACAAAGAAATTTGTTTCATTTCTTTTTTCCAGTTTCTGAAAATAATTTGAGTTTGATGAACTCCTTTAGAAATGCATTTGAAACACAAAAATTCACTGGTGTCACTTGTCTCATATGCAAATATCACACCGTTTAATAACAAACTGAGTACCTTGCCGGTGACAAATCCACCATATATCACCACAAAAATGAGCTGAAGTGCACCAAGTTCCACTCACTGCCATTTTATCCTCGTACTCAATGCTTTTCATCCATCCTACATGTCCTCGTATCTATCATGTTCCTACCGTTCCTGTGTCATGCCTCTCATCTCTACCAAAATCTGCCCTCATATTCCAGATGTTTTCCCCCCTATCTATCTCCCAGCAAAAAGTAAAGCCCCAGCTATGCCCGAATAACCCCACACACCATCATTCCACCTGTATCCTCCACACTGCAAATCACCGAATTAATCCAACTTGCCCACATGCATTCCATGTCTTCCTCTAAACACCTCTCTCCCAAGGAGCCTCAGCATAAGAACACCCTCCATTGTTCATGAAATTTCCATGGTGCTACTTACACAAGCTAAGACAAACGGCCAATGAAAAGCTATCCTCCACCCCCTTTTGTTTCTTCAGTATCTATTTGTGTAGCTTCTACATAACTCTGCAACCTATCTACTCCCACGAAGATGCTATGACCATGGAATGATCACAAAGCGTGATCTTGATATTCTCCAATTGTTCAAATATTTGGAAGGTTCAACTGCTACACATCCATTTCTCCTCCACATCTTACTGTACTACATTGCATGAGGTTCTGCTCCACTAATTGTCAAGATTTCTAAAATGAACCCCTCTTAAACTACTGCTACTACTGCGCATACTCCAGTACTGTATCCCTCCATCGTAACCACCATCATCAAGATCTGAAAACCAAACCCAATGGTAACAACACAGAAGAAGTCACTGGACCACTCTAGACTCCAGCACAGCCCAGCTTCCACAGCTGCCAGAGCTGTAACATTCTGTTCAATGTTCCTGCTGAGATGGTTTCGCCACAATGGTCCTATGCCCATTTAGTATTAGTATTAACATCCCTACCTCATGGCCCTCACAACCAACATAATAGGCCCAATACTTCCCCAAAAGAAAGAGAAAGGCAATAATTAAAACTTTGTAACATACAGTTATTAAACAAATAGAAAGCTTTGGACAAAATCTATTTACCAAAAATTAGAAGGGAATGAAGTATTCATGGAAAATCATAAAATGAAAAATTGGAAAGGTAAATGAGCAGAAAGACTTCATCTACCAAGAATTACCTCATAGCACAACAAAGAAACCATTGGATTTGACTGGACAGCCAGAGAAAGATGAGATCGTAAAAACAATTTTTCAAATGTCATGAATCAAGATGAATTTCATAGCTTTTTTTGTCCGTTACAAGAAATAGATAGAAAGAAAAAGAAAGAACCACCAATTCATGTAAAAAGCAAGTCAAATGGAAACGGAATATAAGAAGAATAAAGTACATTTTATGCAACAAATTCTATGATTGGACAAAATCTCCTCCAATTATAGGAAACATTATGCACTTGAAACATAAATAGATCCTTTCTAATGCATTGGGAAAAATATACAGAAACTGTACCTTCCTTTCACACGCGGTGGTGGTGATCGTGAACGAGAACGTGATGAAATGGACCTAGATCGAGATCTAGATAGGGATTTGGCCTTCGGGGGTATGCTGTATGAAAACATGAATTAAATTTATTTATCACTAGAAATAAACTAAATTGGCGACTTGACTACCCTAAATTACAGTTTCAAACCTTCGACTTCTGCTTCTACTAGGACTTCGGCTACGACTAGGAACAGGACTCTTGCTTCTACTTCTTGAAACTGAGTGACTACGACTGCGGCTACGGGATAGGCTCTTCCCTGACTTGTACTCCTTTACCTGGGGCCAAAAATAACCAAAGGGTTCTAACTAAAAAAAACAAAAGCAATTAAGCATAACACAACTACAAACCAAATGCAATAAGGGATTTATACGACAAGACCATTACCTTTTATATACAAAGGTCACAAACACCCCAAGCCGTTCGATGTCAAATCGGACATCTGAGGTGTATCATTTCTCCACACAGCTCACAAAATTTTTCTGAGTTCAAGCTAGCCAATGGTACGCCCCGGCTGCTTGGTTTCACATCAAATAGCTGGGGTGATTGTGACCTTTTTGTACCAAAGGAATTGTTATATAGAACTTTTTCTGAAAATAAGGTAAACTGCCATATGTAAACTCTCCCATTTAAGGATGACACTAATAGGATCTTAAAAACATCTATCTAGAGATAAAGTCCAGGAGAGATGCAACAAGTAGCATACTAGAACATTGCATGAGGAGACTCAAAAAACGGTAGAACAGGTAGTCCAAACTTCTTGACCCCCAATACAAATGGACATGTAACCATGTGTGGTCAATTCATTACATGTAAAGCAGAGGTTAGTCATGCATTATTACACGTCCATGGGAATGGGATGTAGATACAAAACAAACTATCAGAAATATGATATGTTTGACATGCATGTGTATGCATCCATGTCACATAACTAGAGATCAACTCATGACATGCATAAATACATAGATGGCCTGTTTTAATATAATGGTTATCATCGATAATGCACTGTTTCAATAAAGTTAATCCTAATAGTGAGTTATCTGTTGTTTAGCTGCGCCCATTCTAAAGTTATTTGAGATAAACTTATAGGCAGCTTTACATATAAGTTTATCTTTTTGAAAAGCTATTTTTACTATATTCAAATAAATTTGCTGAACATCACATGTTCTTCGCCAGAAATAACTAAAAATAGATAGGAATCATTGGAAAATGAAATATTTTAATAATATATGTACCAAACAGCTAACAAAATAATTCTATCCAGCATATATTAAATTTCATATAAGATTATGCATTCCAGATAAAATAACTGTCATCCAAACAGGCCACAAATAACTTTGTCTGATTAAAAACATAAAAACGAGATGCATCCACAGGCTTGTACATCTACTGCAGACATGCAAATTTTCTGTCGTCTCAGGAAAAGATACTCAATACTGCCCCGTGTCAGATTAATAGCCACCACTTACTCTTCTTGCTATTCAATACAAAAGGTTACATATTTTACTGTCATTGGAGACTAGTTTGGTGACTGCAGGTGTACCAAAAAGCAAAGGTGCTACAACAATTGGTGAAGAAAGCCAAAAGTGTAACTAAAATTCAATAGCTGAAAGGAATTTTACCCGTATGTAAGCCCGAGAAAATGCATTTCTGAACTCAGAGTCATCAAGTTTCCTTATCTGCTTGCAACAGACCATGAATATCATTTGAATCACTGATTTATATAATTCCAACAAGTTTCTCACGATAAACAATGAGGCAGAAATATGTCAGAAAACACATATAACAAACACGGAGATGCAAAGGTAGCTAACATGAATAATATGGAATAGAACTTGCTTCATTAGTGATAAAAGAAAATAAGCAAGCAAAACAACCGACCGCATATTTCATGTCATCATAGTTTGTGTAGTCCACGATACCAGTTGTGCCTGCAAACCATAGAACTAAATTAGACATCTGGAGCTCGGACAATAAAAGAAATAAGACTACTTAAAAGAGTTCTATTTTTAACTTTGCAAAGAGCATATTAAGACAACAACCCAAACACAGTATCAATGGTGGCCCAGATGTCTTCAAACAAACTGGCTAGCAAAGGCTTTTACCAGCTATTCCCTGCCTTTGATGGCTTTCAAATGGCCAGCTATTAAGTATTACAATCAGGTCAAACACTTAACACACAAGGGGCCATTTATATTTGAACCCCATCTAATTCTTGTTACGCTGCTCCCTAGACATCATATAGAAATTAGGGCAAATGCATACTCAGGAATTGGATTGTAATCACTGAGATACCTACTCGACTTTCCTCATGACACACAGGATTGCTACAGAAACACAAGAAAACCAAAGAAGAAAAGAACAAGATATGCGAAAGAAAACCAACGAAGAAAAGAACAAGATATGCGAAAATAACATGAGGCATAAGTTCCAAAGAACTGAGAATCGCACAAAAATAGAACAATTGGTGCAAACATCCAAATTATCTTAAATTCAGAAGTATTTCACATTCATGCAATGCAATGTATATAATGCTTTGCCTTAGGTGGCTTTAACATGCACAATCATGCACCACAGTATATATAATGCATTGTCGGAAATTCAGAAGTATTTCACATTCATGCAATGCAGTATATATAATGCTTGGCTTTAGAAGGCTTTAGGTGAATCTAGCATGCACAATCATCAAGACCATCTGTTTTCCTCTTTATTTACAATGATCATCAGTTCTGGGCACCTATATTATCTAGTTAGTTGAGAGCATCAAAAGTGTAAGGCATTTTTTATTCTTGTTAGTTTTTTTTTGCCAAGAAAGAAGCTCAATCTGATGACCGGTTTTTACTGGAAATTGCTTCACTTCCCGCATTTCTTGGCTTATATGGAATTACTTGTACCTTGCATATATGTGTTTGGCAGGTCTCCCCTGCTTTATTTGGTAAACTAAAAACCATATAAGCCAAGAAATGCTGGAAGTGAAGCAATTTCCAGTAAAAACCACTCATTAGATTGAGCTTCTTTCTTGGCAAAAAAAAATTAACAAGAAAAAAAAAAATGCCTTATAACTTTGATGCTCTCAACTAACTAGTTACATATAGGTGACCAGAACCTTCCACAGGAAAAAAGGACAAAAGAAGCTCAATTTAAAATGAAATATGTTTTCCGATACAACAGTCACATTTCTCAACAGTTCTAGCTAATTAGGCAGATGCAGAGATGCTAATGAAACCCACTCATTGGCATCAAAATTATGCTTTCCAATACACCCTAGAAAGTAGGATAAGTTAATCTCAGCACAATATTCTAGACATGATGCAGGATAGGAGGAGGAAAAGACTTACCACTGCCATCACGAAACACTTGAGAAAAGCAAACATCACCAGCCCGACGCATATGATCCTGAAACCATTCAACTCACACTCAAGACCACTGATGGATGGACCATCAAAATACGATAAAATCTTAACACACATACTTTCAAGTCTTGCCATGAAGCAGCTGACGGCAACCCAGTTACAAGCACTGCAAAATTCCAAGAATCAAACTCATTACAAGAAAGAAAACCATGGAAGGCACAGAAATATTTACAAATTAATACAAATAAAAAAGAAATCAGTTTAGTGCATAATTAAAAATAATTCCTTAGGTGTACCTCTATATTCAGAGCGCCTTGAAAGTCCACGCCCACCACCATAGCTACCACCATAGCGATCTGAAGATGAAGAATGGTTCCGACCCCCATGGGCAAGTTCTACCTACAAAAGCAAAAGAATTGAAAGCTATAGACCTTGACTCAAGACAAGCAAAGAGATGCACAAATATTAATCTAATAATACAAATTTGAATAGAGATTCCTCCTTCCGATCTTGAATAAAATACACTTTATTAATATTACAGTAAAGTCAAGCAACAATAAACTTAGTCAGCATGCTGCCTACCCTTAGCCGGTGGCCATCAAAGTTGTAACCATCACGACCGCGGATAGCATCTTCAGCATCACGAGCATCTTCAAACTGAAATAACATACAAGATAAAGTAGGGCATTAGAGATGGCCTTGAAGCTAGGCCGGGGAAACAACAAGATCGTTGAAATCACAGTTGACATAACAGATCATACCTCAATAAAACAGTAGCCAGGGGGCCTGGGGGGAATCTTCAATTCAATATCAACAATTGGACCATACTGTTTGGAAACAGTAACCATTAAGAAATAAGAACAATAAAGACAACACATGTTTACTTTTTCCATCTTTTCATAGGAAGAAAAATAAAGATAATATCTCAAAATGCAAATGCAATACAAATTGCAGTCCATTCAAATACATGCCAAAGATATAGCTGCTCCATAGAAGAGTCTAGTCACTACATTTAAACACCGACAAACCCAAAAAAAGGTGAAAAAGGAAAGAAAAAACTAGAAATAAAACTAGAGGAAATATTGTAGTACATAACAACAACTGACTCTGCAAAAAAGGGCCCATCATCCTAATGAAGCCCCGAAGACAGCATCCTAAAGTTGGTAGGACCCCAACAAAAAAAACAAGGAAAAGCGAAATGAATTTTTTTAAACGTCATTAACTATGACATAAATAAAAACAAACAACAAAAATCCCTCACTGGGAATGGATATAAAATCAAACCCAGAATAATTTTTATGAATAACAAACATGATGAAAAGAGACAACACCTTATAGAATAAATCTTCAACTTCTCTTTCACGAATGTCTCCTGGTAAATTGCCAACATAGAGGGTCCTACTGGCCCGGCCACTCATGTTTCCTACAATACCAATAAATAATCATCAGTGATACAATTGGATTAAACAAGTAGCAAATTCTTCAACTTCCTATTTCTATTTTTGTAAATATTTTTTTCATTCATAGAAAAGCTAAAAAAATGCAGAATTACATCTCAAAACACAAACAAAGAAAAAATATCACAATACCAACAAAATTTCAGTTTTCCTCATACAATCAAACAATCATGAAAGCCAAAGCACAGTAATCATCAGTAATTCAAAATTGACTAAACATCTACAGTTGCTTCAACTTTCTGCTCTTTTTTATCTCTCTCTCTACATAATAGGTCTTCCATCCATAAAAAGCTTGACAGGTATGGAATGGTATCTCAGTACCAAAGTGATTCAGCTTCTACCTTTGAATCAGACAATTGTGAAAAATATAGGCAGGGTTACCACTCAGAAACACGCTTAACACAAACACGGACACTTGAAAGTGAATAAAGCGTCACTTATAGATCCGTATCATGCAATAATAGCAAAATTCATACATGAAAACCGTAAATTAATCTGGTAATACAACACAATAATCACTCAAGAACCCAAAAAATGCCACGGGTTATTGTAGTTTGCTACAGATTACAACTCCACAACAACAAAGAAACAAGAAGTTAGGGTTTTTCACAGTGTAATGGGCAGAAGAAAGCAGAATACATTACAAAGGTTGGAGGAGAGAGCGTACCAGAAGAGAGAAAGTGCAGGTATCAGAAGGAAAGAGAGAGAAAATTAGGGTTTGCAGATGAAAGTCTCTGGAAATTAGCTGCAGTGAGTCGGACCAGCACCACAGGAGCCGTGCCCAAAGTCCTAAATGGTTGAAAGGTTTTCTGTCACCTTATATTAAAGGGCAGAATCACTGAAATGATCCTTAACATTTTAAAAATTCCGGAGATATCTTTGATTTATGGGTGCAGTTTGTATAGAGCCTAGGCTCTAAACAATCAAATTAGAGCCTACATTCAAATAGTATCGAGAAATATAGTTTTAATAATGAAAATATTTGTGATAGCCTTAAAATATATTTTCATAGTTATTTATAAATTTTAAAGCTTCAAAAATAGTGTAGATATCTATGAAAATTTAAAAATCTTAAAAATTGACAGTCCAAAAATACATTATAAAATACACTATTTCCAAAACTGGGAATCTATTTTTTTTTTCATGTCCATGCATCTTGATGTCGAGATGATCAATTTGAAGATATTTAAGCATAAAAAAAAAAACCCTCTTCTAGTGAAAATTTTGAGATAGGCTCTAATTTGATTGTTTAGAACATCGGCTCTGTATAAAGTTTTCCGTTGATTTATTGATTTTATTTATATATGGAAAATAGTTTGATAGGGCTGTCAAAATGAGTAAAGCCTCACCCTGCAACTCATTGAAAATTGTAGATCTGGCATCAGAAAACTTACATCGAACATCTTGAATTGACCATTATGATTGTAAAAAAATAATTAGGAATTCAAGCATTAAAAATAGTGTATATTGTAATTCATTATCTAGACTGTCCATTTCGCCCTAAAAATGGTTGTTTACGGATCTAAAAGATTTGCATTATTTTTTTAGCTTCAAATTTCATAATTGGTGTTGGTAAGTGATTTTAGTTCAATCATGAAGATTTATGATGCCCAATGTTTTTATGAGGATTCAAGATGAGGCTTTACTTATATTTCATGAAGCCTAGGTCTTATAGAAACTACATCTTTTATATATTGCTTGTTTTTTCTTTTTTGAGTGTTACCTTTAGATATAATTATCATGTTTAAAAATGTAGTAGCAGGAAGACACTCTTTGTAGCTATGTGGCTTTACCTTTTTCATTTTTTTAATAGACACCTTTATGATTATTTTGTGTGAGAAGACGATGTTCTCCCTCAGTCTATTTCTAGGTTTTTTTACGCATTTTGTTGTTTATTATTAGTTTCTTATATGCATTTTGTTCTTGAATTCAATTTATTAATATCAATTCTATGTTGATCATCAAATTTGCGAGGTCAAATGATGGTTTAGGGCCAGCAATCATGTTTTTTATGGGTAACCTAATAATATCTATTGGGTGCTAAGTTGCAGTAGAGATGGGTTTTGGGCCGATGGTAGCCATGGGAGTTAAGGAGGCTTATGGATATATTAGTTGGATTAGGTGCGTTGCATGCATAAAATTTTTTTTGTAGTTGCATAAAATAATTACATAAATTCAAAGTTTTGAAGGGCTTTAACATTTAAGTTGTGGCTAATTTGATGTTTGGTTCCAGTTCGATGCAGAGAGGAAAGACTCACTGCCATATTCAAGAGGCCTACTCTCTAGCTAGGGTTCATCTAAACTAACAAGAAAATTATGCTATCATTTGGGCTCTTGAGGAAATCTGCAATTGTTATCTATATCAATGCACATTAAACTAGACAATTGAAAGAAAACTACATTTTTTTCTTATTTCATTTGATTTTGACCTACTTATTACTATTATTATTTTCTTGTTCATTTGATTTTGACATATCATTATTATTATTATTATTATTATTATTATTATTATTATTATTATTATTATTATTATTATTATTATTATTATTATTATTATTATTATTATTATTATTATTATTATTATTTTGTTGTATTTTTCTTTTAGAGTCATTGAGGAGGAAAGTTAGAATTATCAAGAGTTTATTTCCAATTAGAAATACCTTTTCTCTATTTTTAGAAAATTCTTGAAAATTTCAGATATTTCTCCATAAATTAAGAAAATGGAACCTAAGAAATGTATCAAAAAATATGGTTAAACATTTAGAAATTTCACTAAAATAAAATGTGATTTTTGCTAATATTTATTCTTGATAATAATAAAACAAGACTGAAGCTAAATAATAAAATAAAAAATAAGTACTGTCATATATTAAAAGAGTACTTTATTTATGTAAATAAAATATTTTGTCTGAAGTTGCAGTATATCATGCTAGTATTTTTTAGTATTTTTGGTATTAAAAAATACTTATATGTATTTCAAAACAATCTTATAGTTTATTCTTTCATAAATTGCTTTGCTTTTGATTTTATTGTTTTTTCCCAAATTATTTGGTAGAGAGAGAAGGATGTGGGTTTGAGTCCTACATTGAAGATAAGAGAGTTTGTTAAGCTATATTTAAGAGCACGCATTCCTATATAATATATTCAAAGTGTTGGTACATGTGGGTGCGCATGGGGCCTTTAAACGTGCCATATTTTTCTCTCTTTATTTTTATATTTTTCTCTCTCTTTATCTTCATTGAGAAAGCCTTCTCTCTCTTTATTTTCATATTTTTCTCTCTCTTTATCTTCATTGAGGAAACTGAACATTGGAGAACTGCCTCCTCGCATCCCTCATTAAGAAGGGAGGTACAAAACAAAATATAAAGTTCTCCTTGTTCTGGTATAACTCGACCTCTATGATCCATCTTACAACATTGCCATTAATCATGGGAGCTTGGTATTATTTTCATCATCTTCTCATCAATAGTCCAACATTGGTATCAGAACAAGGTTCCATTATTGATTTATTTATTTATTTATCATTGCTCTCTTGATATTATTTTCATGTTTAACTTGTGCTGCTGAGATTTTTTGTTTATGCTCCTTGCCTATGCGGTCATTTCTTTTCCCTCTCACCATCCTTTAAGATTTCCACGGTTATCTTGTTAAGCATTCGTGGTTTCCTCATTAGTCAAAAGGCAAGATGGGTAAACATAAATTCACTGCATTGCAGTAAATTTCAGTGAAAATAAAATTTCTCTTCTCTCTCATAAAGGTCCGCCACAATTTTTATTTATCTGATAATGCTGAAGAAATCAGGTGCTTATCTCCCCAATTAAAATACTTATCTTCTCAATTTTTCCTCTCTTGGATGCATATAGAGGGTAAAAATCTTATCTACCCAATTAAAGTATTTATCTTCCCAATTTTTCCTCTATTGGACATACATAGATGGTAAAAATTCCTCAGCCAAGTATTGACTTTTCAACTGAATTTTATCACCATATTCACCCCATTCATATAGGACAAATAATAGTACTAAAACAAGATAAAGAAGAAACTTTATTTTCTTTCATCCTACCACCGAGTAGCCCAATAGTTATTTTATTTTATATTTTGATCGCCTCCTTGCAAAAAGGCGCCCTTACCTTTGTTGTTGAATGGCATTAGAATGACGGTTGACACCAAGGCTATTATAGGTCAAAGGTGAAGTGCATAACAATTAAAAAAGGAAAAATTGTAAAGACTGCCCAAAATTCTTCTACTCTGTGCACGGTAGCTGAGCACTCATACTTGCTTTTCTTGAGTAGTGAGAATCTAAATTTCCTTACTGTTATATACTCTTTATTGACCATGAACTGCTGAAAATCAGTTAGCTTGCATCATTTTTCTTCCATCTATTGTTGCTGAAAATTAGTGCATATTTTTATTGAATTATTGAAAATTGTTATGCACACAATAACTATTCTAGTAAAGGCCGACATATCAATTGCATGCATTTTTTTTGTGGCTTATAATTTAGGGATTTTCTACATATTTTATTTGCATACTAATTATCATTGCATTGCATAATTATTCTATGCTTTGGTCGTTTTAAGTAAGAAAATTTAATGATCTTGATTTTGTGAAATCATTTTTTGTGATATATGTTATGCCTTATTTTTGTTGAAAAATATTAAATATCATTGTAGATTCTCTCTAGAGCTAAAACATATATTTATGAAAATTAGTCTTATGCAAGAATTACATAAAGTAGACTGTTGCCTTACTTTTTGATTTTTTTGCCTCACAGCAGTGTGAACATAAACCTTTTAAGAGAATTCTTCATTGAAATCACTGGCCATACAAAGTTGGCAACATATTGATTTGACGAGCAGACATCCTGTTCTTAAACACAATTGAATTTTTTGAACTTTTAGATATTATCTAAAATGTAAAATGACATCTAAGCTAATCATGTCAGAACTATCCAAACTTGAAAATCTCAATGGAACTAATATTTTTATGTGGAAAAGAAAATTTTGATATATTCTCTTCCAAGATAGGGTAGATTATGTTCTAGATATAGAACCACCAATTTTAGAACCTAATGTCAATGGTCAAGCTAGAAGGCAAATTGAAAAATGGTTAGAAAATGACAAAGTAGCTAGGACTACTATGTTGAGTTTTATGGAAGATGATTTAATTAGAGTCTTTGAGGATCACACTACAGCTCAAAGTATGATGTATGCCCTATCTAAAAAGTATGGAACCACTTCTAAAACCCATGTACAATTGTTATTAGAAAAATATAATTATTGCAAAATGAAATAATCAGACTCAATGACCTAGCATGTCAATAAAATGACAGTGCTTGCAAAGGACTTTGCTGAAGCCTGGAATCCAGTCCTTGATCGTCTGCAAGTGTCCATCGTCCTTAACAGTCTCCCTCCGTCTTGGGGCTTGTTGTAATTGCATCAAACTATTCTGCATAAGGGATATCTATGTTTAATATTCCCATACACCTTAGTATTGAAGCTGAGAGGAGAATGATAAAGAAATCAAATGAGTTCCACTTTGCCCAAAGTTTGTCTTCTCATATCCCCAAGAAACCTTATAATAATCAAAACAATAATAAGTATAAGGGAAATGAGATAAATTTTTAAAATCAAAATAAATTTTAAAAACCTATTTTTATTGTAAGGAAATTGGGCATATCAAGTTTAATTATCATAAATTGAAAAACAAAAATAGGAACTTGAATAATAACCATGCTCAAAATACTTAAAATAAAAGAAAATACTTGATTTGCGTAGACCTAGGATCTTTAGTTGTCGACCATGATTTGAGAAATTGGTAGATCACCTTAGCCTCCACTCGTCATGTCTTGAGGACTAAGGACGGATTCACAGAGTTGAATGAGATCACAGCTAGTAATCAATGAATTTATATGGGGAATGACAACTACTGTGATGTACTTGGTATCGGTACTTTCAAACGATGTTTACCAGGAGGAACAAATCTCCTTGTCTAATACTGTCTATGCGCCCAGTATGAGGCGCAATTTGATTTCTGTCTATACGCTAGACGACAAGGGTTATAAAATAAGGTTCAAGTCTGATCGGGCCATAATTGGGAAGCATTCTAAAGCATTGGTGTATGATATTAAAGTTGACAATTTGTACCAATTGAATATTAATGAAAATTCATCTTTTTCTGGTTATTATGATGCATCTTTTGATGCTTTTGCTTGTATAGATGATTCATATTTATGACACTTAAGATTAAGATATATAAATAAAGATAAAATGAATCAAATCGTTTAAAGAGGCTTACTCCCCAATTCAGGAGAAATTGTGTTCAAAACTTACAAGCCATATATTTCTGGAAAATTAACTAAGAAGTAATTTCCTTAAAGGGAAAAGGTCTAATGAACTATTTAGTATTATTCACTCTGATATATGTGACCCTTAAATGTAAATACACATAGAGGTATGAAATCTTTCATAACATTTATAGATGATTATTCACATTATGGATATGTACACGAAGTTAATAAAAAAATCAGATGCTTTAGAAATATTTAAAGAATATAAAGCTGAGGTAGAAAATCAGTTAGACAGACATATTAAAATTCTTTGAACAGATAGGGGACGTGAATATTGCTTCACCTTATTTATCGAATTTTGTAAGGAGCATAATATAATTCACCAAACAACCATATTATTTACACCACAACAAAATAGTATAGCTAAAAGAAGAAATAGAATTCTAATAGACAAGGTCAGGTCCATGATGAGCCATTCAAACTTATCACCTCATTTTTGGGATGAGGCTCTTAATACTGCAATGTATATTATTAATTGCATTCCAACTAAATTTATAGACTTGACCCCATATGAATTATGGACAGGTAGGAAACCTAACCTTACTATCTTGAAAGTTTGGGGTTCTTGGGTACATGTACTTATACCACTACAAAATAGAGATAAATTACAAAGCAAAACTATAAAATGCTCATTTATAAGTTATTCAAAATTTTGAAGGGATATAAATTGTATAACCATGATACTAGATCATTAATAGAGAGTCGTGATGCTCATTTCTTAAAAAATATAAATGATGAACATAATTTGAGTATGCCTATTGACTTACATGAAATTAATAGAGATAAGGGTCTGGAAGACCCTATTTCTCATTCTCCCTCTACCATTGGTGAGAATGATTCAATTGAATCAAGTATACCAGATAGACTTAAAAGAACTAGAGTCTCACCTACGACTTTAGAAGAATTTTATGTGTTTATGAATGAAGATAATTATTCTTCAATGAGTAAGGATTTAATAGATGAACCTCAAAGCTACAGTGAAACTATTAACTCACATGACTCAGCTGAGTGGACTCAAGCCCTGAATAGTGAGCTTGATTCTATTAAAATAAATCAAGTTTAGGAGTTGGTTGACCTCCCTAAAGATAGAAAAGCTATTAGTTGCAAATGGGTATTAAAAAAAAGAAAGCTTAATGCAAATGGATCCATTGATAAATATAAAGCTAGGTTGGTAGCAAAAGAATTCACCAAAGGGAAGGTATAAATTATGTAGAGACTTATTCTCCAGTAGCAAAATTTTCATCTATTAGAATCATCCAAACATTAGTTGCATATTATGATCTAGAATTATTTCAAATGGATGTCAAAACAGCTTTCTTAAATGGAGGATTAAAAGAAGATATATACATGAAACAACCAGAATGATATGTCAATTAAAGGCCAAGAAGACAAAGTATATAAACTTAAAAAAAAATTATATGGTCTAAAACAGTCTTCTAAGAAGTGGTACTTTACTTTTCATAATGCAATAACTGAAATTGGTTACATAGCCAACAAGTTAGACCATTGTGTATATGTTTGGAAAAGTGGAAGCATTTTTATTATATTATCACTATATGTAGATCATAATTTGATAGCTAGTAATGATGTTGACATGATTAACCATACCAAATCATGGCTAAGTTCCCATTTTGAGATGAAAGATATAGGAGAAGCCTCATATGTATTGGCCATTAAAATAACAAGGGATAGAAGTTCGAGACTTCTATGTTTATCTCAAGAACAATATTTAGAAAATATTTTAAAGAGATATAAGATGAAAAATTGCAAGCCCATAAATACACCCATTTGTAAAGGCTTAAAATTGTCAAAGAAAATGTGTTAATTAAATGATAGTGACAAAGCTGAAATGAAAAGAATTCCATATACTCAAGCTGTATGATGTATAAATTATGGCATGTTGTGTACAAGACCTAATTTGAGTCATGCATACGGTATTGCAAGTAGATTTTAAAGTAATATTGAGATCGCTCATTGGCAAGTCGTAAAAAGGATACTCAGATATATTCAGAAAACTAAAAATTACAAGTTGTGCTTTCAAGCTAATAACTTAGAGGTTACTGAGTACGATGATGCAGACTTTGCAGAAGACCTAGATGATAGAAAATCAACCACAGGATCTATATTCCTCTTTGTAGGTTGATGTATTTCTTGGTCTAGCAAGAAACAAGGTTGTGTAGCTCGGTATACTATGGAAGTCAAGTATATTACTTGTAGCATTGCTATAACTTATGCCGTCTGGATTAAACGCTTCATAAATGATTTGAAGCTGGATATAGCCGACAGACTTGTCAAAATTTTTTGTGATAATCAGACTGTTATCTCATCAATTAGAAATGGAGCTTATAGTTCCAAGGGTAACCACATTGAAATTGAGTATCATTATATTTATGATATTATTGGAAAGAATAAAATAACTGTAAGTTATTTACCATCTTCAGATATGATCGCAGATCATTTAACAAAGGAATTGAGTTAAAAAATACTATCAAAGCATGTAGCTTTGATGAGACTTAGAAATATATAAGTCAGGAACACCCAAATGGGTTTTTTTTTTTTTAAGTCTTGGTTATGAGAGGAAAAGCCGCATTAGCATGAAAAACTTCATGACATGACTTTGGATATTTTTTTTTATAAGATGCATAACTACACTAGCGTAAAAATCCTCATGACAAAGTGTAGACAACCCATTTTAAATCTGGTAAATTCTATGGTTTTCTAAACCCTTAGGACCACGTTATCCTAGTAGACTCAATTTAATTACTTCAAAACTACTAAAATCCATATCTCAATTTGAAGTAGAGCCCAAGAGCTTTCTAACGGTTCAAGAATCGCCAGAATTGGACCTACAGATAAAAACATATAATAAATGACAATTTAGTCCCTATGAGACCCAACTGTTGGGCCTAGAGCCGGGTTATAACAGGCCCAGACGTAGGCTGATGACGTAGTCAACGCATCTGATGATGCAGTAAACGCGTTTTTTTTAATTAAATAAAGCTAAAACTTCAAGATAAATCCAAAAAATTTCGAAAAAGTCCAAACAATTTAGGAAAAATCGCTAATTGAATCTTATATATATTCACTCTACCTAACCCAAAAAGAGAGAGAAAAAGAGACCGAAAAAACCTTAGAAATTCTAGAAATTAGGGAAATTATCCAAAAATACCAAAAATAGAAAAAACCCTTAGAAACTTCATAAAAATTTAGGAAAAATTTCCAAAAATTAGAAAAAACATCTCAGAATTCATATTCAACCTATGAAGGTCACAAAACCCTTAGAAAACTAAGGAAATTCTCGTCCAGACCTCAGAAAGACCTACAGCTTTAGAAAAATCTCTAGATTGAAAACCCTAGAAAAGATAGAAACCCTAGCCTCCTGAAATCCTAACCCCCAAGACTGAGAAAACCTAGACTGAGTGCACACAAACCCTAGATCAAAACTAGAATTTGAGCACAACAACCCTAGATTTAAGCCTTTACACCAGAGATCTGCTGGTCAACATCCGAATGAGAGAGGTAAAGAGGACCGGTTCTGATACGGGCGAGCCCTTGAACGCTCGAGAATCCCGGGCCATCCGGCCTGATTTGGTATTATTTCTTCTCATCTCTTTCTTCTTTTTTTTATGATTTTTCTTCATTTATTTATGCTTGATATGTTAACTTGTCTTAAAAATTGTATTTTAATGCTCTGGATCATGTTGGCTTTGACACATATCTGAGAGTAGATCTACTCGTTTCCGAGCAAATCTGGCCACAGATCTGAATTCGATTTGTCCCACTTCCTCTACCACCTTATTTACATCTTTTTAATTAGTTTAAGGTGTTAAAATTCGAGAGATCTTCATCAGAAGATCGGTCAGATTTTCATCGTAAACAGTTTGGCGCCCACCGTGGGGTTATTTCGAGCTTGATCCAAGCTTCAAAATACGATTTTTATTCATTGTTTTTCACCATTTTCAGTCACAAAAGGTCCCAAAAGTCGGCTGTGACCAGAATCTAGGGTTTCGGTCCGAAACCTTGCTTTTTCAGGGCAACACTCCCAGTGTTGGCCAAAGTCAAAGGCCTTAGAAACCTCTGGAACTTTGTGGATCTGTTCTAGGGACTCTTTTGTGACTGCACAAAAAATTTCAAATCAAAATAAAATCTTTAAAAATATATAAAAAAAATATTTTTCAGTTCAATATGGGCTTTCTGTTTTACTTTATTTTAATTTATTTCATCATAAATATTTTTATTTCCTGCTTCTTCCAAGTTTAAAGTTATCTTATTTTTATCAAGACTAACAAGATATATATATATATATATATATATATATATATATATATATATATATATATATATATATATATATATATATATATATATATATATATATATATATATATATATATATATATAATATTTTTTGGGCAACACTAGCCGTGTTGCCCACCCTGCAAGGGTGACACCACCCGTGTTGCCCAACTGCAAGTGTCCTAGAAATATTCTAGGACCCCACAAGACCATTCTAAGGACTTTTGGCTCCCTGTTGACCAATTTTTTACTTAAAATAAAATTTTCCAAAAAAATAAAAAAAATATTTTGCTTCAAATATATCTGTTTTGTTTCTGCCTTTTTTATTTTATTTTAGTTTGTTAATTTTGACTGAAATCATATTTTCCCTGCTTTCACCATGCTTAGTTTAACTGTGTTTCATCAAAATTAAAACGATAATATATATATATATATATATATATATATATATATATATATATATATATATATATATATATATATATATATATATATATATATATATAAAAGAAAAATATATACAAAATCCTAAAAAAAGTTCTAAATATAAAAAGCATAAACGAAAAATACCTGGATGCTATAAATGTGGAAAATTAGGACACTATAAAAATAATTGTAATGTCAAGAAAAAGATAGAATCATTAATATTAGATGAAAATATAAGAAATCAGTTATATGAAATTATTCAACTATATGATCATGATATTAGTACTACCTCTTCCTCATATTCAGAAAGTTCTGATGAAAATAAGAAATCATAAAAGATGAAGATTTATTAAATGAGACATCTTCAGAAAACGACAAATGTGCCTGTCATACTCTTACAAAAGAAGACAATTTAATCTTAGAAATTATTGACAAAATCCCAAATATTGAAGATAAAAGAACAATAATCGGTCATTATATTCAAATAGCCAAAGCGAGGAATAAACCAACTCCATTAATTAAACCACCAGAAGAATATAGCTTCTCTGAGATTCTTAAAAGAATTGGTCAGAAGAATACCATTCATAAAGAACCTACTATTACTGAATTAAAACACGAAGTTAATGAAGTAAAATCTGAACTTAACAATTTGAAAAATAGGATTAAGTTATTAGAATTAACAAATGAGTTAGCTGATACTCCTTCCGAAGACGAAGAAATAGAATTTGATGAACTAATATTAGAAAAACAAGAATCATTAGAAAATAAGCAAGAACCTCAGTTAAATTTAATCAATAAAATATTAAATAAAAAATGGTTTACTTTAGTAAAAATCATAGTTCACAATGAATACCATTTTCAATCCATGGCCTTGATAGATTTAGGTGCCGATTTAAATTGTATAAACGAAGGACTCGTCCTTACAAAATATTTTGATAAAACTACTCAAATTCTAAATACAGCCGACAGAAGCAAACTAAAAATAAACTATAAACTATCAAATGCAGCCATATGCAATAATGGTATTTGTCTAGAATTACCATTTATCATGGTTAAAGGACTCAACCAGGCTGTTATTCTAGGTACTTCTTTCATAAGTATGCTCTACCCTATTGTTATATACCATACATGAATAGAATCAATGATTGAAGGAATGAAAGTAAAATTCGAATTTATTGATAAACCAAAAATAAAAAAAATAAATAATAGAAAACAAACTATACAAAATAAAGAGAAATTTTTATATCTGCTCAAACCTGAAATAAAATATAAAGCCGTTGAAGAACAGTTATTACTTCTTGAAATAAAACAAAAAATTGAAAACCTAAGGCAGCAATTTGAGAAAGAAATATGTAGTGATTTACCTAACACTTTCTGAAATAGACGAAAACATATAGTATCTCTTCCATATGAAGAAGGATTTTCTGAAAATAAAATAACAACAAAAGCTCGTCCAATTCAAATGAATTAAAAAATGGTAGAAATATGTCATAAAGAAATAACTTCTCCCTTAGAAAAAGGATTAATAAGGCTAAGCTCATCTCCATGGAGTTGTGCCGCCTTCTATGTAGAAAATAATGTTGAAAAGGAACGACGAGTTCCAAGATTAGTTGTTAATTATAAACCTCTAAATAAAGTTATCAAATGGATCAGATATTCTATCCTTAATAAAAAGGATTTATTAGATAGATTAGTAAATGCTTGTATTTTTTAAAAATTTGATCTTAAATCAGGTTACTGGCAAATACAAATAAATGAAAAGGATCGCTATAAAACAGCCTTCAATGTTCCATTTGGCTAGTACGAATGAAATGTAATGTAATGTCATTCGGTCTAAAAAATGCACCATCTGAATTCCAGAAAATCATGAATGATGTTTTTAACCCTTATATAGCACATATGCTAGTTTATATTTATGATGTTCTTATTTTTTCAATTGATATTCATCAACACCTTAAACATCTAAATATATTTCTCAATACTGTGAAAAATGCAGGACTTGTAGTTTCTACAAAGAAAATGAATATCTGTCAAACTAAAATTAGATTCTTAGGTCATAATATCTTCCAAGGTACAATTATTCCCATAAATGGAGCTATTTAATTCTCTACTAAATTCCCTGATATTATTTTAAATAAAGTTGAATTACAAAGATTTCTAGGATGCATAAACTATATTTATGATTTCATTAATGATCTCACTATAAATGGTATAAAGACGTTTTCTTTTCCCGCCTTCTTATCCGTGAAGATAGTAGTGCCGATCATTGGAAAGAAAAATTTATTTCTAGTCTTCCCTATCTCTTTGTTGAAAAAGTCCGTAATCGACTTAAGACAAAAAATGGAGGGATCATACCATATCCACTCTACACTCTCGGCGAATTATCAGCCGAAATATGTGCAGAAGGGCTAGCTCTTTGTACTGATCTAAAAGGAAAATTTTCTATGAAGATTGTCCTAACTATATCTGACTCTCCTCTAAATACCTATCCACTTTTATCTCTAGCAAGATCAATCAATTACCCATAATATTTATCTCAACCGAAATCCACTCTAGTTTTCACTCCTGCATCTAGTCCCAATAAATCTAGCAACCCAAATAAATCAGTATATGAAGAAACTGATTTCTTGGTCGATGTTACCATTGATGACAAGCATATACATATAGACCCAAATAAATTAGCCCCTCTATATTTACAAAATCACCACTATCCTTCAAACGGCAACAAGACCAGAGAATGGTACGAAGCTGTCCTTTTAGAAACATGATCTATTTCAATAGTTCACTTCTTCAATCCCAATACAAAAATAATTGGATATTCGAAAATACAAATAAGAAAATTATTATCATATGATGATTAGGGATGCAGCCCATCTCAGGGCCGAAAACTTCATGCCCCTGAATTTCAATATAAATCATATCGATATACTGAATATATAGATGCATGGCATAAAGTATTTGCATATCAAAATCAAAATAATTCTCATACATGGTTTGTTCAGATGAAAATGCCTGTTTTTGAAAGATTCCCTAGTTGGTTCCGTTACTGATTTCTAATCTAGGGATCCGAAACTCAAATATTGCCAGATCCATTTAAAAGTGCTCAAACAACATTTGCTAAATACAATGGAGTTGATGATGATATTGACTATCATCTTTATTTTATGACTATGTATCAAATACCTTGGATAGTAAAGTGGGAATATGGACTAAATGAGACTATTCATAATAATTTTGAATATATACCCCGTTTGGGAAAGAGAATATCGATTGGATGGTTGGATGTTTTTAGCATGGACCCAAATATGATAAAACCTAAACGAATACCTCCTGCTACTCATGATTATCAGAATACTCCCAAATTTGACCCAAATACTTTCGCCGAATATATAAAACAAATGCAAAGACAAAACCCTAAAGCGACCAAAGATGAATAAGAAAATCAACTGTTAAAGATCATACAGGAAGAAACTTCCGAAGCTACCACTTCTCCGTTTGAGCCTGATGATGACTTCAGCCAAAAACCCGAATAGCCCGGCTCAACCCAGCAAAGACTCGAATAGCCCGGCTCAGCCATCAACCTGTATAGTTTGTCACATCCTTCAGATGTCTTGTCATTGTGAATAAGAAGCCACATGTACAGCTATCCAGACGAATCTAAAAAAAAGACAAAAAGAAGTCGGATGGCATCCGCCGTACGACAAAAGATGCTTTCCGTACTGTATGGCCGACAAGATATTTTTGCTTTTTCTTTAAGTCATGTCATGTACAAAAGTTACTTTTACTTTTTCTTTTAGTCGTGTCATGTCTTTAAGTCACATTTGACTTTAAAGATTCCCTTTTGTCTTATCCACCTTGTCAGCTTACCTCTGTGAGTGCAATGTCAGCTCACTATTTCCTTTCTGTCTTATCCTCCCTGCCAGCCTACCTCTACGAGTGCGATGTCAGCTCATCACTGCCACGGATAAGATTCTTTTCGCTTTAAGATAAGTCTCCTCTCCACTTTACAGCTCGACTCCTGTGCTTGCTCGCTCACACTTGCCTATAAATACCTCTCTTCTCCTTCATTTGAGACATCGGGGATTTTCACCTTCTCTCTCTGTTCTGAGAAGCTCTACATGCTCACTCTTTCCTTCTCTCTAAAGCTTCAGTGTTCTATACCCTATTTACTCGATCTATCCAAACTTTCCATGCAAGCCTTTCTCAAGTAAGATCTTTCCACTAGTCTTTATTTTCTATTTGCAATGTGTGACTGTAATATACATAAGTTATCGTCGTTCTATCCGGACGAATGGCAACACTTTTCAAGTTTCTACTTTTGTAAATTGTAAGTTGTATACCGTCTGTATTCAGTTTCACTCTGTTTGTAATTTGTATCTGTTTGTCTCTGTATTTTGTTTAAATCTGTATTAATAAAGATTGTTCATATTATGCAGTTTAAAGTAATAGGCAGCGTTAAGGTATTAAATAATAATTATACCACTTGGATATTATTAGATATATCTGCTTTTTCATTCATTATTATTCTATTCATCTTTCTGTATTACACTTCTCTCCTTAAATCATTATTAGACTATAGCACCATGTTTTCTATGATATTAAGATAGAATTTAAGAATTTCAAACGAATGTAGATCTTGGAGCTATTTGGTATCAGAGCCATTAGAAATTCTCAAATTATTTACCGTTAGATTATTTTTAGCTGATAATAGTTTTTAAAAGATAATATTATAATAAAATTAGTCATTTATAAGGTAGTCCGAGTGTTAAGACTCATTGTCGCTCAGTCGTTAAAGACCATCTAGGTCAGGAAGAGTCGTTCAGATTGTTCAAGACATTAGAGGTTGACCAGAGTCATTATCCGCACTTATAAATGGAAAATTTTATTAAAACCTTATCTAATAAAACACTATCATCTTCTAAAAATACTCTAAGGGTAAAAAATAAAGAAGAAGTAATTATTGAAAATGTTGAACAACATATTCATAACTGGAACATACCAAAAGTCCCAGTAACAGACGTTTATAAAAAGGGAAATTTTAATCTAAAAATTGGATACGCTATTAAAACAGTAGAGCAGAGTCTACCTGTTCAAAATAAACAAGAAAATCTTCAATTATTAACGAATAAAATTATATAAATGCATAAAAATAAAGAATATCAGTACCTTCACATAAGATTAATTCAAGTAGCGGTTAAGCCTTTAACTAGACTAGGACTAAATACTTCTATTCTATTATGCCTAAGAGATGAAAGACATAATAATTTCTCAGATTCTCTATTAGGAATAATTGAATCCAGTTTATGTAATGGACCAATTTATTTTAATTGCTTTCCTAATTATGCTATATCATTAAATGATCCAAATTTACTTAAAGTATTAACTTTAAATATTAAAACGTAAGGATTTGATATGCTACAAGGATCTCAAAATATAGCCATCATTTATCGAATATATTATAAAGTAATGACCACTTTATGTCATAATGTTATACAAATAGATATAAAAGGACAAACTACTTTCTTTCAAACAAATACTAAAAGATCAAATGTAATTATCCCTAAGAAAATACAATGGTCACAGATACAACTTCCTCAAGAATGGAAAATTCAAACAACAAATCAAGCAATTAAAACCCCTCAGAATAATATTCCGAATCAAATAATAGAAAATCTAGATGGAGAAGTATAAATACTATTTAATAAAAGAACTCCTTCCTTAAAAATAAAAATCGATAATTAACTTCCAGTATCAAAGAATTCGTCAAATTTCTTTTCATCTAAAAGATCTGATATTCATCAACACTTTAAACATCTAAATATATTTCTCAATACTGTGAAAAATGCAGGACTTGTAGTTTCTGCAAAGAAATGAATCTCTGTTAAACTAAAATTAGATTCTTAGGTCATAATATCTTCCAAGGTACAATTATACCCATAGATATAGATATTGAATTCTCTACTAAATTTCCTCATATTCTTTTAAATAAAGTTGAATTACAAAGATTTCTAGGATTTGAAGTTCAGACATTCCGTCGATATTCCAATTAACTGCGGATTCATTTTGAGTGCTAGTCAAGATCAACCTTGGAAGATATTGTTGTTGTGCTAGCTTTCTTTTGTTACTTTGTAAGACCTCGCCACTGTAAATTTTTCCTATCAATAGATGTATTTATGTTTTGTCTGTCACATCTCAGGAATAACAGTATTGTAAATTTTTGGGGTGTGACAGTCATAGATCACAAGCCGAACAAGGAAATTCAAGGATCTGTAACCACCTATGATCTACCAGCTCATCTCGGGAAGATCTAGGCTCAAATCTCCATCTTGGAGCTACTCGCCAATTCACCAGCACATAGAGCCCAGATCGAGAAGGTCCTTGTCAATACACACATCCCGAGCAACACACAACCGGATGAGTTGTGCAGAATGATCAACCAACTGATGACACCAACACCAATCGTGTTCATAGACGAAGACATCCTATCCAGCTTCAACCGATTTCATGTCCAATCTCTGCATATCGCCGTCTTTATGCAAGGATATGAGATACAAAGAGTGCTTGTTAATGGGGCATCCTTAAACAATGCCCTATGAAAACAGTGAAGCAGAAAGACAAAAGCCCAGATGACTTTGAGCCATGTTAACTATTGCTGCATATGACGGAACCAAAAGACAAGTTGAAGGCATACTGCCTCTCACACTCAAGATTGGCTCTATCGTCCAAGTGATAGAACTTTATGTCTTGGATATAAAACCTTCTTTCAACATGCTGTTAGGAAGACCGTGGTTGCATGAAAACCTCGTGATCGCCTCTACACTCCATCAATGCTTCAAATTTCCAACTAAAAACAGTGGTGCAAAGGTATGTGCTGAACCCCCTGATTTTCTCAATCCTAGTATACATAACGGGAAGCTAGTTGTAGGAGTCGAGCTCGGAGAAATCCCGCTAGCTTCCTTCGAGCAAGCCGATTGTACCACCTTACGCTTAGAGGTCGGTGACCCTGTTCCTCAAATTTTGCAAACTTCTGCATCGATGGATGACATTATCCAATGTCAACATCCATACAGTTTCGGGTCCCTCCCTCAAAGCTTGTCACATGCTCTTCTCCCAAGGCTTCAAATCAGACCGAGGCTTGGATAGTCAAAGGCAAGGCGTAACGGAGAAAATTTCTGAATCATTCGAAGCCAAAACTGAAAACGGAGATCGAAGAGGTCTCGGGTGTTCTCTCACCTTATTACAAAGCTGGATGAAGCCTTCAAGCTATCTGGGCTTTGTATCTGGAGGCATTCAAAGCCTCGATCCTCTCGATGCCCGTCTTTCAAAACGCCCTAAGGTGATCCTTGAATCCCCAATGGGGAAATAACTCTTCTTCCACATCTTAGCACACACAAGAACTGAATATTGAAAACCTTTTTGCTGATATGAATTTGAAGGTATGCACAATCGGCTTTAACACAGCCAAGCGTGCTCATCCACCGATTCAAACCCAGGAACAGAATTGGTCGATCACTCCCTTATCTCGAGAATCGCTTGAAGCATACCAGCGGCACCTTCAAGTACCGGTGCCCAAAAATGGATAGGCGCAGGGTGACCATCTAACCACCCTGCATGTCCAGTCCCCAACATTTCTCTCGCAAGTCCCATAAGGGACACCTCTTGTGTTATTTAAAAACCATTGAAAAATCAAAACATGATAAAACTGATAATAATAAATTTTTTTTTTCAAAAATAGCAATCACTCAAGATAAATCGATAACAGTGCACATTACCCAAGATGACGAATTGGATGACCAAGACGAAGATCAAGAGAGCCAAGAGTCTGAATAAATCCCTCAACCTGAGGAACTCACTTCCCATGTTGTCAAGAAGAGGTTCGATGGCGACCCAATGGCTATCATTAAAGAGACGATCAACATAAACTTAGGAAGTGAGAAGGACCCAAGGTTAACCAAGATGGGAACCTCCCTATCTCCTGAGGAGCGAGAAAATATGATTTCCTTTCTTAAGGAATATCGCGATGTCTTCGCCTGGTCATACGATGATATGTCAGGGCTAGATCCCACATTGGTGCTACATCACCTAATATTCAATGAAGGGGCCAAGCCTGTTAGGCAGAAACTCCGACGTCAGAAGACCCACCTTGAGCTCAAAATTAAAGAAGAAATCGACAAGCTGCTTAAAACGAAGTTTATTACCCCCGTCGATTACTCAGAATGGTTGGCCAACATAGTGGTCGTACCTAAGAAAGACGGGAGGATTCGAGTGTGTGTTGACTATAGAGACCTCAACAAGGTATGCCCAAAGGACAATTTTCCATTACCAAATATAGATGCCTTGGTCGACAACACTGCAGGGCACAAGATGTTGTCATTCATGGATAGCTCCTCAGGTTACAACCAGATCTTCATGGCAGAAGAAGACCCGATCAAGACTTCGTTCATAATGCAATCGGGAACTTATTGCTACAAAGTCATGCCCTTTGGCCTAAAAAATGCAGGGGCAACTTATCAACGGACAATGACTAGCATCTTCCACCACTAAATGCACACCATCATGGAAGCCTATGTCGACGACATTCTGGTCAAGTCGAAGACCAGGCTTGATCATCTCACCAACCTGAGAAACATTTTCGAAAGACTCCAAAAACATCAACTCAAACTCTATCCACAAAAATGTGCCTTTGGGGTTGAATCCGACAAATTACTATTCTTTATAGTAAGCCAAAGAGGCATTGAGGTGGACCCATCCAAAATACGAGCCATCACTAAAATGCCCTCTCCCTGGAACATTAGAGAAATTCGTGGGCTGCAAGGTCGCATACAAGTCATAAGGCATTCCATCTCACAATTAACAGACAAGTGCGCGCCGTTTAATAAACTACTCAAGAAAGATACCCCATTCATATGGGATAATGAGTATAAAAAAGCATTCGATCAAATCAATGAGTACCTCACAAAACCTCCCATCCATAGTCCTCCTTGTCCAAACAAACCTCTATTCCTATACATGTCAGTGAGAGACAAGACCATGAGGGCAATGTTAGGATAATACGATGACCATGGAAAAGAACAAATGATATACTACATCAGTAAGACTATGGTGGACTATGAGACAAGATACACAGATGTCGGGAAGCATTGCTTGACGCTTGTGTGGGCCATGCATAAGTTAAGACAATATGTCTTATCTCATTCAGTCAATCACATCTAAAAAATAGACCCATTCAAGTACCTATTGGAGAGACCAATCGTGAACGGACGTTTGGCAAGTGGAGAATGCTATTGAGCTAGTTCGAGATCGAATATGTTACTAAAAAATCTATTAAAGGACAAGCCATTGTTGACCACTTAGCTGAACACGCACTGCCAGATAACATTCCCATCAAACCTCATCACAATTGAGGAGTGAATTTGGGAGCTATACTTCGATGGTACAAGGAATGAATACGGGTCAGGTATAGGAGTCATACTATGCGCACCCGAGAAGATTTTATTGTCAACAACTATCAGATTGAATTTCCTAGGTACCAATAACGTTGCTGAATATGAGGCCTTGATAGTCGGGCTCGAGAACGTCATGGGAGTGAAAATCCAACAAATACGAGTGATTGGTGACTCCTTACTCGTCATAAACCAAGTTAAAGGGATTTGAAAGGTGAAAGAAGAAAAACTCAAGCCCTATCAAGAAAAGGTGGAAAAATGATCCCATATTTCAAGAAATCCACCTTTTAGCATGTAACTAGGGAAAATAATCTATTCGTCGACGCCCTTGCAACCTTTGCTTCAATGGTTGATATTCCTCCAGAAATCACCACGCTGCCATTCTATATCAAGAAAAAATATGATCCTTCCCCACCAAGGATCAAAGAAGAAATAGAGCAAGAAAATGAGAACGATGGAGAAGTGTCGCTCGTGGCTTCAGATGGGTTAGTTAAGTTAAAACCATGGTTCCATAATGTTCTATCATTGCTGAAAGATGGGTTATACCCTAAAAGAGCCACCAAAAAGGATAAAGAAGCTCTTCGAAGATTTTTTATGGGATTCTTAGTAAGAGGTGATCTCATGTTCAAAAAGTTCTTTGCTGAGATCATTTTACGGTGTCTTGATCAGCCAGAAATCGACCAAGTATTGACAAAGTTACATAATGAAGGAGCTCATTCTAGCGCAGCCGCCTTAGCTTAGAAAATTAGGCGCCAAGGCTATTACTGGACCACCATGGCTGAAGATTGTTGGAAGTTCGTAAAGAGGTGTCCCAAATGTCAGCTTTATGGAGACCTCATCCATGCACCATCTGTACCACTCAACTCAACACCTCCTGTATGACCCTTTGCCATGTGGGGTCTTAATATTATCAGAATGATCTCACTGAAAGCCTCAAACAACACCGTTTTATATTAACGGCTACAAAGTACTTGACCAAATGGGTAGAGGTCGCATCATTTGTCAAAATTGAGGGAGAACATGTTGCCCATTTCATAAAGAAAAGTAGTAAGGTTCAGTGTTCCTAAGTCAATCATTACTGACAATGAATTTAATCTAAAAAATGAAAAGGTCTTTAAGATGTGCAAAAAGTTTGGGATAACGTAAAAATTCTCCACACCTTACTACATTCAAGGAAATGGACAAGCAGAGGCTACAAACAAAGGACTTCTCAGAATTATAGACAGAAGAATAGAAGGTGGCAAAGATTGACATGAAAAGCTAAATGACGTGCTATGGGTCTACCGGACAACTGAGAAGACTTCTACTGACATGACCCCGTATTCATTGGTGTATGGTATGGAAGCAGTGTTATCCATTGAAGTTGAGATACTGTCTCTCTAAGTTCTTATTCAGAAATATTCAGATGAGGAACAAAAGATCGAAGCACGAATCTTTGCCCTCGTTAATTTAGATGAAAGACGACTTTTAGCAGCATAGAATCGAGAGGGCATACCAAAGTAAAGTTGTTCCTCGACAGTTCAGGGAAGGGGACATGGTACTCAAGAAAATCTTCCACACTCCTGCAAACCCACATCCTTTAGGCAAGTTCAAACCTAATTGGGAGGGGCCATTCATGGTCACCCCAGTGCACGCAAGCAATTATTACAAGATCAAGAATTAGGTGGGGTACGAGCTCAACAACCCCATCAATGCGATGTATCTCAAAAAATACTACCCATAACAGGTTCAAAAGAGTGGTGAAAACCTACAAGGGCATCACAAAAAAAAAAAAAAGAAAAGAAAAAATGGACATGGTGAAAACCTGAAAGAGCATCATGGGTAAAAAAAAAAAAAAAAATCTCCAAGAAGGAGCTTCTGATTAAAAAACACTCAAGTACAAACAAGTACTTGCAAGTTCCAACAATACGACACAAGCAGACCTTGAGGACAAAGACTCCTCCTAAACCCTACAGGTTCCCAACATAACCAACTCAGAAAGATGTAGAAACGTGATGTGAATGGAAAACCGAAGCGACTTCGACGAATCTTGGAAGAACATAGGGACCTCTCCAAGATAGAAGCTCAGCAAGAATCCAGAGAACTCTTCATCAACCCGTGAAGCATAGGATGAAAGCTCCAAAGATAAAAAGACAACTTCGAGACTTTTGAGTTCTCACGATCCCACAAGGAAATCCTTTCATCATCTTTGGGTAAAATATAATAAAGAAAATGACCATCAAAGGGGCCACAGGTGGCAAAACTGTAAGGCTTGTCCCTTTTAAAAACGCTTTTTCAATCTGATTGTTAAAACCCTCCATTTCCAAAACCCTTTTAGAAAGGACTTCCTCCATCACTACAAAACGTTAAACCGTTAGTCGGTCTGGCCTCGTTCTCGAAGCCAACTTCCTACGCCTGTTATGAAGGTTTGAAACTAGCCAGGTACTTCATGGTTGTATGAGTATAACTACCAACTACCACATATCGGATATTGGTGAACCTCGCTAATGACTATATTGGCTAGTCTGGGAGCGTTTTTCTCTCGATTGGATCCCCTGACGTGAAATGAGGCAAGCTCATCCCCGTGTGTGCATATGATGTCCCAAAGTCCAATTTAGAAAAGCGTCAAACTCGTGCAATGTAAAAGAGCCGAGACATGATAAACGTCAAACTCGTGTGACGTAAAAGAGCCGAGACAGGATAAGCTTCAAACTCGTGTGACGTTAAGAGCTAAGACAGAAAAAAACGTCAAACTTGTGACATTAAAAGAGCCAAGACAGGAAAAAAACATCAAACTTGTGCGACGTTAAAGAGCCGAGACAGGAAAATGTCAAACTCGTGCGATGTTAAAGAGCCGAGATAGGAAAAACATCAAACTAGTGCGATGTTAAAGCGCTGAGACAGGAAAGACGTCAAACTCATGCGACGTAAAAGAGCCGAGGTAGATATCGTCTACCCACGTATGACGTGAAAGGTCGGGTGTATTCAGGGCACAACCACCATGTTTCAATGGAAAGACATCAAACTCGTGCTATGTAAACCAGCCGAGGCAGGTACCGTCTATCCTCGTATGACGTGAAAGGTCGGGTGTATTCAGGGTACAACCACCCTGTTTAATGGAAAGACATCAAACTCATGCGACGTAAAAGAGCCGAGATAGGTACCGTCTATTCCCGTATGACGTGAAATATCGGGTGTATCTAGGGCACAACCACCTTGTTTCAATAGAAAACATCAAACTCATGCGATGTAAAAGAGCCGAAACAGTATCTTCTATCCCCGTATGACGTGAAAGGTTAGGTGTATCTAGGGCACAACCACCCTATTTGATGGAAAAACATCAAACTCATGCGATGTAAAAGAGCTGAGGTAGGTACCATTTATCCTCGTATGACGAAAAAAGTCGGGTGTATCCAGGGCACAACCACCCCGTTTGATGGAAAAATATCAAACTCGTGCAACGTAAAAGAGCCGAGGCAGGTACCGTCTAGCCCCGTATGACGTAAAAAGGTCAGGTATATCCAGGGCACAACCACCCTGTTCGATGGATTCCATCTATCCCCGTATTGATGTAAAGGGTCGGGTGTGGGGTCCATCGCTGCATGACACTAAACTGCTTAGAAGGCTCTATGGTTGCAGGAGTTAAAACTACTAACCAACCTTGTTTTTCGAAATATCTTTCTCTTTTCAAAATTTTCACTATATGTTTTGTGTTTTCCAAAAACTTTAATTTTTTTGTTAAAATCGTAACATGTCCTTGCCCCGGGTTCTATTTCAAATTTCCCCCTACTTTAAAAAAAAATTCTAAAAAAATCTTAAAAAAACAAAGGAGCTTGGACACCCGTATATGATGATTACCGCATTGCCACGATTGCCTTGTTGCTACATCATCTCTCACTTCAGATTCGGCTAGACAACTCTTTCTCTATAGATAAGCCTTTTCCTATAGACATCCTTAGGCAACCCTAAGGAGATCAAAGAAAATGCTAAGGTTAAAATTTCAAACTACAAAACCCCCTGAAGTTAAGTGGCATGATTAGAAAATCTAACTCGAGTTTCAAGCTCGTGTAACTCATCGACATCACGCCGAAAATCCTAGGAGGAAAAATGCCCTAGGTGGGTGAGCTCGGTGAGCACAAGGACTTGGAGGGATAGTTGGTGCGCCCCTTAACCTCAAGAAGAAATTTAAAATGTCTGTTTTATCTCAAACGTTCACCTGCTCCTTGAAGGACATGGACCGCCAAAGTGTTTACTTCTTTGCCACTCACCTGTCCCTTGAAGGATAGGGAGTCCCAAAGAGGGGCAACTATAGACACACTATTTTAAATATGGTAAATTCTATAGTTTTCTGAACCTTTAGGACCACATTATAATAGTAGACCCAATTTAATTACCCTAAAACTACCCAAATCTAATCCCAATTTGAAGTAGAGCCCAAGAGCTTTCAAACGGTCAAAGAATCACCTGAATCAGACTTATGGATAAAACGATATAACAAATGACAATTTAGTACCTGTGAGACCCAACTGTTGGGCCGCGGGCTGAGCTGTAACGGGCCCGACAGTCCCAAACGTGGGCTGATGATGCATTCAACGTATCTGATGATGCAATAAACGTGTTTTCTTTAATTAGATAAGGCTCAAACTTCAAGATAAATAAAAAAAATTTCAAAAAAACTCCAAACAAATTTAGGAAAAATAACCAATTGAATCTTATAAATACCCTCTCTCCCTAACCCAAAAAGAGAGAGAAAAAGAGACAAAAAAAACTTAGAAATTCCTGAAATTAGGAAAATTACCCAAAAATACCAAAAAATAGAAAAACCCCCTAGAAAATTCCTAAAAATTTAGGAAAAATCCTCCAAAATCCCTAAAAAAATAGAGAAAAATCGCAGAATTCATATTTAACCTCTAGAGATCACCAAACCCTTAGAAAACCGAGAAAGTTCTCCTCTAGAAAGACCGACAGCTTTAGAAAAATCTCTAGATTGAATACCCTAGAGAAGATAGAAACCCTATCCTCCTGAAGTCCTAACTCCTAAGACTGAGAAAACCTAGACCTATGGTACAAAAACCCCAGATCAAAACTAGATCTGGGGTACAATAACCCTAGATCTAACCCTTTACACAAGAGATCTGTTGGTCAACATCCGAATATGAGAAGCAAATATGACGGATTCTGATACGGGAGAGTCCTCAAAAGCTCGAGAATCCCGGGCCCATCCGGCCCTGTTTGGTATTATTTCTTCCTATCTCTTTCTTCCTCTTTTTACTGTTTTGCTTCTTTTATTTATTTTTAATCTGTTAAGTTTTCTTAAAAATCGTATTTTAATGCTCTGGATCATGTTGGCTCTGCCACATATCTCAAAGCAGATCTGCTCGTTTTCGGGCAAATTTGGCCTCAGATCTGAATTCGGTCTATCCCACTTTCTCTATCACTTTATTTACATCTTTTTAATTAGTTTAAGGTGTTAAAATTTGCGAGATCTTCATCAGAAGATCTGTCATATTTTCATCGTAAACACAAACATATGCCCATAAATGTTTAACCCACTAAGTGGTAAAGACTTTATGATATTTCAATATATCTGGCCCTCGTGGCTAAGTGGGAGATGTTGGTATATGTGGGTGGCCATGGGGCCTTTAAACGGGCCATATTTTTCTCTCTCTTTATCTTCATCATACATTTTATTTTTATCAATAAAAAAAGGAATTCTTAGAGAGAGAAGATGCCATTATCCAACAGGTAAAAAATAACTAACCACCTCCCAAGATTAGAGGGCCATGTTTATTAAAAACTCTAGGAGGAAGCCGAACATTGGAAAACGACCTCCTCCCATCCCTCTTTAAGAAGGGTTTCATGTCTATGGAGAGGTGTACATCGAAATATAGAGTTCTCATTGTTCTGGTATAACCTGACCTCTGCGATCCACAGTCTTACGACATTGCCATTAATCCTAAGAGCTTGGTATTATTCTCATCATCTTCTCATCAATAGTCCAACACAAAGTACAATGGAGAGAGAAGGCACATGTTCGGAGAACGTGAAGCATGGGCATAGGCATGGGAGTGGGCGTGGGCATGGGGGGATCCTACGGTCATCTAGCTGTTGATGTATGTGGGACATCCAACGGTCATCTAGCCATTGATGAGATGGAGACTTGTAACAATAGCCATCAAGTATATGTAACTCATGTAACTTGTAGTTGTTAGATGATGCCCATCTTGGTGCTCTATAACAAGGGCCCTTCTACCCTTATGATTTTATATACTTAGAACAATCTATGAGCCTCTCATGCAATTCCAGCAAGCAAACCAATGGGCTAACTCTCTCTACTCGATTTTGTCTGTTTCTCTCTCTAATACAACAATACTCTGATGTCTAGTGTGTGGGTTCCAAGCTCGGGTGCACATAGCTTAGGAACATTGTTAAAGACCTCTCTGTTTTATTGTATCCCGATGATGAATTGCCATTCTTACCCACATCAAAAACTCAATTGAAGGGTGGCAAATATCATCTTGAGATAGCACTTATGAGTGCTTGAAAACAATAAGAGTCCGAGATCCAATTTTGCAAATCATACCCTTTTCTGCCCCCATTTCACCCACTAAATTTAAAAAATTCAAGACGATATTTATGGGTGAAAGAAATGAGACTGCTATGGCTTCTTTGAAGGTCATGAATCACGAATTTTCTTAACTCGAATGCTTCAACGGGCTAAACTTCAAGAGATGGCAACAAAAGGTTCTCCTTTTGCTTACCACTCTCCAAGTGGCTTACATAGTCACCGAGTCATTGCCTGCACTGCCGCCACCATCGAATGACTCCACCAACGAGCAAACTCAATCATACAAGATATGGATGGATGATGACTATATATGCAATAGTCATATCTTAAATGCCTTGGTAGACCCAATCTATGACATGTATGCCTCCATTGGCACGGTGATAGAGTTATGAAAACTACTTGAGACCAAGTACCTTATTGAAGAGTTTGGTAACAAAAGATCTTTGATCTCTAACTTTTTAGATTTTAAATTCATTGAAAACAAGCCTAAACTCTTTCAAGTATATGAGTTGCAACTTGTAGCCAATGAACTTAAAGATTGTGGTATTTCTTTGGATGAATATTTCTTAGTTGGCTCAATAATTCATAACTTATCCCATCTTGGAGAGAGTACTAAAAGAAGATGAAACACAAGAAAATTGATCTTTATTTGGTTTAATTTCAAAGATATCTTCATATTAAAAAAGAGAATAGACTTAGGGAAAAGAAAGATGAATCAATTAATTGTCACTCTAAGGTAGACCTTGTTAAGAAAAAATCAAATGCTCCATATAACAAGAAGTTTTTATTTTCTAAGGTCCATAATGAAAAGTATAAGGACCAAAAGTCTATTGCCAACAAAATTAAAAAGAAAGCCACTTGTTATGTATGTGGAATCGAGATATTATTCAAAGGAGTGCCGACACCGGAAAGGGCTCAAAAGGCATAGAGACCAAGTGAACTTGATTACTGAAGAAAATTTTGTAGCAATGGTCACCGAAGTAAATATGATCGATAAAGAGAGTGGATAGTGGATCACTACCGACACTATCATTCATGTGTCTAATACTCGAGACATATTTAAGACTTTTGAACCAGTGGGTGACGGTAATTTAGTTCAACTCAGAACCCTAAACAAATATGCTTGGAAAGGGAACAGTGGAACTAAAGTTTAGTTCATGCAAGGTATTCACCTTAGAAAATTTGTAATACGTACCAGACATGAGAAGAAACCTTGTTTCAGGCTGTATCTTGAACAAGAAGGGCTTTAAAATGGTTATCGGGTCTGACAAACTCATATTGACAAAAAATTGTGTATTTGTTGGCAAGGGATACTCATGTGATGGGATGTTCAAGTTTGATATTGTTAAATAAATGAATAAGTCTTCTGCTTATATTGCGACTTAATGTAATGTATGACACGGTAGATTAGGACATGTTAATTATTCTTCCAAATCTTTGGTTAAAATACGATTAATTTCTAATTGTGATGAATTAACTAAAGAAATATGTGAAGTATGTGTATAAGTTAAAATAACTAGAAAATCATTTCTTTCAATTGAAAGAAATAATGAATTGCTAGGACTTATACATAATGATGTATATTATTTAAATAATGTTATAATTAGATGTGGTAAAAGATAATTTATTACATTTATCGATGATTTTTCCATATTTTCTTATGTTTATTTGCTTAGACATAAAGATGAGGCATTTGAAAAATTTAAAGTTTCAAAGCAAATGTTGAAAATCAACTTAGTAAAAAAATCAAAATCATTAGAAGTGATAGAGGAGAATATTTATCAAATAACTTTAATGAATTTTGTGAAAACAATTACATTATTCATCAAGTAACTGCTCCATATACCCCTCAACAAAATGGACTAGGGGAAAAGAAAAGTCGAACTATAGTTGAAATGGTTAATGCATGCTATTTTCTTCTTTGCCATTGAATTTGTGGGGTGGAGCTTTATTAAATGCATGCTTTATTTTAAATAGAATTTCATATAAAAAGAATGATAAGACCCCTTATGAGCTTTGGTTTGATAAAAAAATTTCTTTGACTTTTTTCAAAGTATAGGGCTGTCTTGTATATGTTAGACTTCCATATCCTAAAAGAAATAAATTGGATCCTAGAACCTCGTTTTTGTGAGATATGCTCAAAATAGTAAAGCTTATAGATTTTTTTGATCTAATTTCTAACTCAATTTTGGAATTTAGAGATGCTGATTTTTTTTTAAATCTCACTTGTAAAAGTGAAGTGAATGAATCAAGTAGCATGCAAAATAAATATAATCAAATGATCATTATGTTGATGAAGAACATGTAGAAAATAATAATGATGATAATAGAACCAAGAAGAAGTAAGAGAATTAGAGGTGATCCATCTTACAACTTTGGACCTGACTTTTATATTTATCTTGTTGAGGCTAATTAAAATAAAAATTTGAATTCGTAACCTGTAGTCTCAAATGTGGAGGAAGACCTTACATCTCTAAATAAAGCTTTAGCATCTCAAGATGCATTTTTTTGGAGAGAAGCTATTAATAATGAAATGGATTCCATAATAGCGAATAAAACTTGGAAATTAGTAGATCTTCCACTAAGTTCTAAACCCATTGATTGTAAATGGATTTTTAAAAGGAAAATGAATTCTGATGATTCTATTCATAAATATAAAGCAAGATTAATTGCTAAAGGTTTTAAACAAAAAAATGATTATTTTGACACATATGCTCTTGTGGCAAGAATTACTACTATTAGATTGCTCTTAGCAATAGGCTCCTCTAATCATCTAGTCAATACATCAAATGGATGTAAAAACTGCTTTCCTAAATGGTAACTTAGATGAAAAAATATATGAAACAACCCGAAGGGCTTGTAATGTCAGGTCATGAGAATAAAATTTGTAAATTGGTTAAATCACTTTATGGACTAAAACAAACATGTAAACAATAGCATAAGAAATTTGACATTAAACGGTTTTTAGATAAACGAGGCTGATAAATGTGTGTATAGTAAGAAAATAAATTTTTTATGTGTTATAATTTGTTTATATGTAGATAACATGCTTATTTTTTGCTCTAATCTATAAATTGTAGAGGAAACTAAAAAGTTCATCGCTTCTAACTTTGATATGCAGGACTTAAAAGGGGCTGATGTGATACTTGGTATCAAAGTAGTGATAAAACAAAAAAAATGAATCTTGACTTAATCTCGCTACTTTGAGAAAATGCTTGATAAATTTGAGCATACTGATAGTACGTCAGTCTCTACCACTATAGATCCTCATATTAAGTTAAAGAAAAATGATGGGGAGATGTATATCTCAACTTGAATATGCTGGGCAATTGGTAGTTTAATGTATGCAATGACTAGAACGGGTCCTAATATTGCATATGCGGTAGGGAAACTTAGTAGATATACAAGTTGCCCAAGTAAAGAGTATTAGGATGTTATATCTTGAGTATTAAGATACTTGAAAGGAACTATCAATTATGGCATAAAATATGTCGGTTATCCCGGAGTGTTGTAAGGGTATAGTGATGCTAATTGGAATAATGAAATCCAATATTCACTATCAACATCCTGATGGATATTTACATTAGCGAGATGTGCGATATCATAACGGTCAAATAAACAAACATGTATTTCACGCTCTACTATGGAGTATGAAATTATTGCTTTAAACTCTGTCGGCAAAGAGGTCGAATGGCTAAAGAATTTGTTATATGGCCAAAACCAATACTTGCAATAACAATATATTGTGATAATCAAACTACTATTGCGAGAGCTTGTAATAATGTATATAATGGAAAATCTATACATATTGCGAGAATGCATAACTCCATTAAAATGTTAATTGAGGATGGAGTGATCAGTGTAGAATATATAAGATCAAAGGAAAATTTGGCTGATCCTTTGATTAAAGGCCTTACAAGGGATGATATTAGTAGATGTCAAAACGGATGGAGCTAGAGTCCATTGAGTAATCATCTACAGTGGGAATTAGTCTTTTGTAACCTCAAAATTCTAGGTTCAATGTGGTAAAAACAAATTATACGTATAGTTAGTTTGGTCACTAGACGACAAAATATAATAACACACATGCTAAGAAATAAGTTTAGTGATCATCTGTATGATAGTAGGATGAACGATGCTCTTAATGTTGTCTATGGATTATATATATATATATATATATATATATATATATATATATATAAGTCAGAGTGTTTTATATACATGGGCACTCTTGATAGACACACCTATATAAATGTAGAAGTGAGGCTGCTTTCTATGAGATGGAGTCGTCTCTCGAGCACTTATGAAATCGGGATATGGGCACAAGGCCCAAAATGTGATGGTAGCTAAAAAGACACAAAGTTGAATATTGTTTGTGAGTTACATTACCGGTCTATTAGATAAGCAACCTGGTTCAAAGCTACACGCTACGTACTTGATGGACTTTGTAGTGTACACTCCAAGTGAAAGTTCAAATCGAAAGATACTTTTATGGTATGCAAATAATATGTTTCCCATATTTTGTTTTGTTATTTTGAAATAGTGGGGGAAATAGTTAGTATTTTGGTATCGAAAAATACTTATAAGTATTTCACAACGACCCTATAGTTTATTCTTTTCTAAATTGCTTTGCCTTTGGTTTTATTATTCTTTCCTAAATTGCTTTTTAGAGAGAGAAAGATTTGGGTTTGACCCCCACATTGAAGAAGATAGAGTTTCTTGAGCTATATTTAAGAGCACGCATTCCCATGGAATATACTTTAAGTAAAATGGAGAGAGAACGCACACGTACACGTGCGTGTGCGTGGGCACAAGAGCACTTGATGATGTATTTTGCATTACGGGCTCGTAGGGAGATGCAGCAGTCGTCTAGCCGTTGATGAGATGGAGGCATGTAACATCAGTCATCAAGTGCATGTAACTCATGTAACTTGTAGTTGTTGGGGTGCATGTAACTTATGTAACATGTAGCTATTGGGTAATGCATGTAACCACCACAATACTCAATGGGGGTCATGCATGTAACCACCACAATACTCAATGGGCAGCCTCTTGGTGGTCTATAACAAGGGTCCTCTTACCCACATAATTTTATATACTTAGGACAATTTGTGAGTTTCTCATGCAATTCCAACAAGCAAACTAATGGGCTAACTCTCTCTCTCTAATACAACAAGACATTGGCGTCTAGTGTGTGGGTTCTAAGCTCGGGTGCATAATGAAAGAAAGACCTATGTGATCTTTTGCAGGGAAAATACAATTATTAATAATAATAATAATCACCCCTTATGTTTTGGCAACAAGATTACTCACAGATGGTCTTATTACAAACAATTGATATTCCAAAATAAAATTTCATAACAATAAAATTCAACTACTTGATGTCATTCATACAACCTAATATTATGCTTGAGAATATAAAATAAAAGAATAAGTAAATAAAAGAAAAGATGTCGGAGATTACCTCAAACGGGCTTTTTACACCCTACACCGAGTCACCACATCCAATGATACGGGATCTGTGGTCTAGCTGCAATCTTAAACCGGGAAAGCTAATTTCGGCCAAACTAAGTAACCACCCTTAAAATCTCTACCAAACCCTAACCCCCAAAAATAACTTTAGGCTTCCCTCTGATTTCTTACCCTAGTTTCTTCTTAGGTCTAGAGAGGAGAGAGAGAACTACTTAAGGTTGGGCGTGCCCCTTTGAGAGTTTTGGGGAGTGAAGGTTAGAGAGAGAAATATAGAAAAGAGAGTGGGGCATGCCCCTCTAGGAGAGAGAGAGATCATGGGAGAGAGAGACGTGTAGAGATAGGAAATAAAATCCCCTTGTATAGTGTAAAGTTAGGTTTAGGATTTCTTTGGGTTTTTCCATAATTTGCCCCTGTCATGAGATTGAATCTAGATCGTTGATCAAGGTGACTTGTGGGGTGAAAGATCTGAGCCATTCATTCCATAGATGGGCCATCAACATTATGGAAGGTGCTTGGACTATTATCCCTCTTTCCTTAAACCATTTTCCTATCAATATAAAATTGCATAATCCATCTCACATATTCAATAAAGATATAGCAAATATTATCAAGCAAATAAATACTACCAAATATAAATAAGATAAGGTCAATATTTACTATCTATTCAAATTGACCGTATCCCTTTAAAACAAACTTGCAATAAAACAAAATAAGCCATGGTCAATATTTCTCTTCCAAGATTTGACCACATGCCACAAATCAAAGTTACCATAACTTAAAGACTTGAACACAAAGCAAAGGCATGCCACCCATATGTGGCACATGTGGGCCCCCACCCACATGCCACACGGTGGGCACATGTGCACTTTGGCCCCCCCATGGATTTTTATAAATAGTTTTAAATTTAAATAAAACAAATATGTATTTGAATTTTTACAACTTTGTAAAATTAATAACTATATTTTGATAAATCCAAAAATCATAAATA
This sequence comes from Amborella trichopoda, assembly GCF_054954075.1. Classification (NCBI taxonomy): domain Eukaryota; kingdom Viridiplantae; phylum Streptophyta; class Magnoliopsida; order Amborellales; family Amborellaceae; genus Amborella; species Amborella trichopoda. Next base: position 12,477,629 of record NC_142341.1, on the reverse strand, counting down.
AAATATTGAGAGATTCATAAAAATTCCAATAATAAAACTAAAATCATTTCAATAATAAAATGCACACAATTAAATTAATATGATGGGAAAAGGATCCATATGGTTTTAGGAATTCAATATGTAATTATGGGGTACTCCACCTTCAACTGTGGACTACAGACCACACTAGCTTTATTGAACATACCTAGTGGTTCCCATGACCCACAGTCCAAGCAGGAGCTCATTAACAGGTCACCAAAGTTAGACCAATGAATTAAGGGGTCACAATCCCAGTCTGTGGATTACGGGTCCTCCCCTAGAGACGAGTCAAGGTCACTACGACCTGATGCGACCACAACTCTATGGCGCATAGGGGTATCTATCGTATATGCATACGCTTTACCCAAAGGTGGATATCTGGCTTTCCCAAACGATCTATCGATATGCATGCCGTATGATGGAACATGAATGAGGTTTTGGCCCCTGTCTCAATAAGGCTACCATCACACACAAGGGTCACACAGTCCCTCGGCTCACTCATCTAGGCATATGCTCCGACCTCATCAAAGGCTAACCCAAAACCCTCATCGATTAATTCTTTATACCCAGGTACCTTGGGTTTTCCAACTGACTGGCCTAGATTGATAAGTACAGTCCGGTATAAGGAAACATCATTTGCTTAGTATGGTCCTCGAGGGACCACACTCCCATTGAGTTTATCTCACTATAATAAAAGTATTTCAATACACACTCATAAAGAATTTAAAGGCCACATAAACCCAACACATAGAGCTAAGGAACATTATTAAATACCTCCCTCTTTTCCTGTATCCCGATGACGAATTGTCCTCCTTATGCACATCAAATACTCAATCGAAGGGGGACAAATATCGTCTTGAGATAATGCTTATACGTGCCCAAAATTAGTAAGAGTTCGAGATCTATTTTTGTAAATCATATCCTTTTCTGCCCCCATTTCACCCACCAAATTACCAAAAAATTATGTGTTGATTTGGTGGAATAATAAAGAGCGCTTCGATCTCCTATCTCTCTGATAGGAATGAAAATGCAAGGAGACCATATGACCTAGTTTTTTCAATGGTCTCTCCAGATTCTCAATTAAAAAATTTGTTTATGTATATTCTCAATTGTTTCCATCTTAAAATTTTGTAAGAGGCAGTAGTAAGAGAGAGATTGTAGTTTAACAACATTGACGTAATGGTTTTTTTTCGAGTTTTTGAGAGAAAGAAACACTAGCAAGAGACGCCATGGAAAATACACATGAACAATTTTTTAAGATATAGCTAGTAGTTACAAAACGTTAAAAATTACTCCTCAACAAAGTTTAAGATGTAATATTAGTGATTAGAATATACAAATTTTTAGTATAATCTTAAAAAACAAAATAAATATATATTTAGAGGAGACATAACATAAAAATAGTCATCAAAAACAATTTCTCAGTCATAAAACCATAGGTGTTATACGAAATAAACATATAAAAGCATATCCTCGAACCCTTGCATCACCTTTATATCATGTTGCATGTAGAAGAAAAAAAAGAGATTGTATATTATGAGATTATTTACTTTTGGTACAAGAAGGTCACAATCGTTTTGAGCTATTGGATATGAAATCTAATAGATTGAGAAAATTTATTTTGAACTTTGTGCCCAATCAATGATACATTTTCAACCTTCCGATTTCACATCTAACGGTCGATATTGATTGTCTACAGAAAAAAAAAATTAATAGAACCTGCATCAAAAATTTAAAGAGAGGCAAAAAGAGCACAAATTATGTACATATTTCTTCTTGTCTAGAGCAAAAAAGTCCAAATAGAGAGAGAGAGGCATGATTCAAGAAATCAATGATCCTTACCTAGTAAGGCTCATGTTGTTCGTGTATAAAAGATGAGTAAACACCAAAATTCTCTAAAAAAACGGAAAAGTTTTCTAAATATTCACCATGCTCTCTTATAATAATGTGTGGACGCCTAAACTCATAGTATGCCTAATTGCACATATATCACAATTAAAAGTATATATTTCTTTTAAAAATTTGACTGATTTTCTGATTTCATAAATGTATTTGATCGTATACTTTATCATGAAAATCCTTTTATCTGGGGCCACATTTGGTTCATGTGAAATAATTTTCTTGTAGGAAATTAATTTCTTGGGAAATCAATTTCTTAGATTTAGATCTCACATGTTTTTTTTCTCATGTTTGGTAATACTATCTAAATTTCCTATAAGAATGTTTTCTTTCATTTGGTAAGCTATTTGAGAATCTACCATCTTGGAATCTGCAATGTAAACTATTCTCACTCTAGAAATCCAATCTCTCTTTCTCTCTCTAAAAATCCAATCGCTCTCTAAAACCCATCATCTCTCTCTAGAAACCCAATCTCTCATTTTCTATCAAAAAACCTATTCTCTCTCTAGAAACCCAATCGTTCTCGTCCTTTCTAAAAATTCATTGTCTTTCTCTCTCTAAAAACCCATTCTCTCTTTAGAAACCCAATCTCTCTATCTCTTTCTAAAAACCCATTATCTTTCTCTCTCTAAAAACCCAATTTTTCTCTCTAAAAAGCCAATCTCTCTCTAAAAACCCAATCTTTCTCTAAAAACCTATTATCTCTCTAGAAATACAATATCTCTTTCTCTCTCTAAAATTCTATTCTCTTTTCCTCTCTAAAAACTCATTATCTCTCTAAAAATCCAATATCTCTTTCTCTCTCTAAAAACCCATTTATCTTTCTCTCTCTAAAAACCCATTTATCTTTCTCTCTATAAAAACCTATTTTCTCTTTAAAAAACCAATCTCTCTCTCTGTAAAAACCCATTCTCCCTAGAAACTCAATCTCTCTTTCTATTTCTAAAAACCCATTCTCTTGCTCTAGAAATTCAATCTCTATTTCTCTCTCTAAAAACACATTCTCTCTAGAAACCAAATCTGTCTCTTTAAAAAACAATTCTCGCTCTCTAGAAACCCATCTATCTTTCTCTCTCTAAAATCCATTCTCTCTCTAGAAACCTAATATCTCTCTCTTTTTAGAAACCCAAACCCAATATCTCTTTCTCTTTCTAAAAACTCATTATGTCTTTCGCTCTCTAAAAACTCATCCCATCGCTCTAGAAATCCAAACTCTCTCTCTCTCTAAAAACTATTATCTCTCTTTAGAAACCCAATCTCTCTGTAAAAACCCATCCTCTCACTCTAGAAATCCATTCTCTCTTTCTCTCTAAGAACCCACCCTCTTTTTGGAACCTCAATATCTCTTTCTCTATCATAAATCCCATTATCTCTTTCTCTCTCTAAAAAATCATTCTATCTAAAAATCCAATCTATCTTTCTCTCTAAAAACCCATTCTCTATCTAGAAACCCAATCTCTATTTCTCTCTCTAATAATCCATTCTCTCTCTAAAAACCAATCTCTCTTTAAAAACCCATTCTATCTCTAGAAACTCAATCTCTGTTGCCCTCTCTAAAACCCATTCTCTCTCTCTAGAAAACCAATCTGTCTCTCTCTAAAAACCCATTCTCTCTCTTTACAAAACCAATCTCTTTTTCTCTTTCTAAAAACCCTCTCTCTCTAGAATCCCAATCTCTCTTTCCCTCTCTAGAAACCCAAGCTCTCTTTCTCGCTCTAAAAATCCAAGCTTTTTTTCTCTCTCTAGAAATTAATCTCTTTTTCTCCCTAAAAGCCGAATCTCTCTTTCTATATCTAAAAACCCAATATCTCCTCTCTCTAAAAACTTATTATCTCTCTAGAAACCAATATCTTTTTTCTCTCTAAAATTCCGATATCTCTTTCTCTCTCTAAAAGCCCACTATCTCTTCATCTCTCTAGAAGCCTAATATTTTTTTTAATTTTCTAAAAAATATTTTTGGCTTACTAAAAACAAGAAAAAAAGGGAGGGGGGGGGGGGGGGGGGGGGGGGGGGGGGGCGGGGACTTCTTAATGGGACGAGCCGAGCCTAGGCCCATGCCCAATATATTCATTTCGGGTTGGGTTGGGCCGGGCTGGGCTAGGCTTTGATAGTACATATTCAAGGACGTGGTGGGATTTTCAATACACTTTTCGGGCTGGGCCTTACTAGGGTAGGCCAAAGTATTTTCAGGCTTTGCCGGGCCTCGGGCCAGCTCAGCCTGATGGCAGCCTTACGTACACCCCTGCCCCAATTATTTTGAAAGAAATTGGAATCATACCTACATAGGTATGATTCCAATTTCTTAAAATTTGGCTACTTTTATGGAAATTAATTTCATAGGTAAAAAGATTTTTTACTCTTGTGATTAACCAAACATGAAAAATTAGTTATTTTCTAAGAAATCATTTTCATACGAACCAAACATGCCCTTAAGTCTTAGAAGATGCATACTTCTATTGCCCCAAACCATTTTTTTTTTTTTTTGGGTAATTTAGTGGGGATAACGAGTCTTTATCCATTTTTTGAAATCATTAGTAGTTTTAAATGTATTGGGTGAGAATGAAAGCCTAGACATTAACTGTTACATAAGTGGTGACTTCATCATAGGGCTCGACAATACTACCGCCAAAGCCCAAAACTATTCTCCCGAAACTCATTTTGTCATAAAAAATCCTATACGTGAAATTTGGAGAAAGGATATTATAAAATGTGAGTGTATACACTCGCCCAAACCAATAGAGGATAATGGGCGGTGTGATAGTATAAGGAAGCTCCAAATTATCGTCTTGAAAAGCCCATACCCAAACAAAAGTAATGTACTAACATTCAAAAGGAAGTCTCATACCTATGGCTTTTCTAACTTCTTCAGATCACCAAACAAAAGACAGGTTTGCACCATCACCAAGACCAATAGCCTTTGCTCTTGCCTAACTACTATAATACCCAAGGCAGAGACATTGGTAGGGTGGTAATGGGTCGGGTTGGGTCGACCTAAACCAGGATCTGACCAGATCTAACTCTGGTCTAGGATTTTAGATCTAAGTTTTAGACCCAGCCCCAACCTGATTCGGGGGGGGGGGGGGGGGGGGGAGGGAGCGGGGACTTCTTAATGGGACGGGCCGAGCCTAGGCCCATGCCTAATATATTCTTTTCGGGTTGGGTTGGGCCAGGCTAGGCTAAGCTTTGATAGTACATATTCAGGGGAGTGGTGGGATTTTCAATACACTTTTCGGGCCGGGCCTTACTGGGGTAGGCCAAAGTGTTTTCAGGCTTTGCCGAGCCCCGGGCCAGCTTAGCCTGATGGCAGCCTTACGTACACCCCTACTCCCGATTATTTTGAAAGAAATTGGAATCATACCTACATAGGTATGATTCCAATTTCTTAAAATTTGGCCACTTTTATGGAAATTAATTTCATAGGTAAAAAGAGTTTTTACTCTTGTGATTAACCAAACATGAGAAATTAGTTATTTTCTAAGAAATCATTTTCATACGAACCAAACATGCCCTTAAGTCTTAAAATATGCATACTTCTATTGCCCCAAACCAATTTTTTTTTTTTGGGTAATTTAGTGGGGATAACGAGTCTTTATCTATTGTTTGAAATCATTAATGGTTTGTAAATGTATTGAGTGAGAATGGAAGCCTAGACATTAACTGTTACATAAGTGGTGACTTCATCATAAGGCTCGACAATACTACCGCCAAAGCCCAAAACCATTATCCCGAAACTCATTTTGTCATAAAAAATCCTATACGTGAAATTTGGTGAAAGGATATTATAAAATGTGAGTGTATACACTCGCCCAAACCAATAGAGGATAATGGGCGGTGTGATAGGATAAGGAAGCCCCAAATTATCGTCTTGAAAAGCCCATACCCAAACAGAAGTAATGTACTAACATTCAAAAGGAAGTCTCATACCTATGGCGTTTCTAACTTCTTCAGATCACCAAACAGAAGACAGGTTTGCACCATCACCAAGACCAATAGCCTTTGCTCTTGCCTAACTACTATAATACCCAAGGCAGAGACATTGGTAGGGTGGTAATGGGTCGGGTTGGGTCGACCCAAACCAGGATCTGACCAGATCTAAATCTGGTCTAGTATTTTAGATCTAAGTTTTAGACCCAGCCCCAACCTGATTCAGGTATGATGGGATTCGACTTGGGTCCAAAGATTTGGACCCAGTCGACCTGTCGGGTTATTTGGTTGAACCTACCTGATTGCCTCCCCCTATATATTTGTGTACAAATTGCCAAACCCCAACTTCTAAGAAAATACCGTAAGTACTCTAGAGCATACCATTTATATTGAAAACAAAAGTCCATTTTTTATAAAGCCATGTGGCACACACTCCATATGCACACTATACTCATTTTAGGCTTTGGCTACCAAATAATGCCTGTTCATTTAAAAACAATAGCATAAGGCAATGGCCTTTTGGAGGTTGGCCTAGTGGCTTAAAACCTAATTTGCATGTGAGAAATCAAATGTCTCAACCTTCAACAATTTCCCTCGTGCAAAAAACAAGTGATAATAAGAAAGAGTATTGCACTTGTCAAAAAAAAAAAAAAACAAGTGATAATAGCATCAGAAGAAAAGAAAAACATGGGGCCAGCTTTTGTCACCATTTGGGATTGGTCTTGTAGGCTATAACTCTACCTAAGGGATGGATATGCCATGCAAATTTTGCCTAATATTTTACAGAATGGAAAAAGTTTATCTCTATCAAAAGAGTGATTTACGTAGGGACTCTAAATGTTTTTTCTAAAATACGAAATACTTTATTTATAGGTGGAAGTTACAAGTAAGGTCGGTCAACCCACTATTTTTTTTATTTTTTTCAAAATTATCCCTCAATCCAAGAACATCCTCGGACCAAATTTTAATTTTTTTTTTTAGTTTTTTCGTTAATAGGGTACTACCCTCCTACTAAAGAAAAACTAACTAAAAAAAAGGAATTTAAATTTGGATTGAGGATTCCATTGTTAGAGAGAAGGGTAATTTTATCGTAACATGATTTATTGTGATAAGTTTTACCTCAATAAAAGTAAATCACTTCATATATGTTTACCTTTAGTCTTGGAAAACAATGTTATTGAATTAATAAATCTCTATTTACATTTCAGAAGTAGACATTATTGAATCTTTCTTTTTCAGTTTTTTTTTGTGAAATTATGCTTGAGCTTGGCTAATTAGTAGTTGACATTGACAACGTTATATTTTAAACTCGATTCCTGGGCAACTAACAAAAAAAAAATAAAAACAACCTTATTACTCTCTCTCCCCAATAAAAAATGCTTGGGCTTGACTGACTAATAGTAGACATTGACAATGTTATATTTTAAATTCGATTCTTATTGCTCAACTACCAAAATAAAATAAAAACAACGCTAGTACTCTCTCTCCCCAAAAAACAAAAACAACCCCATTACTCTCTCTTTCTCTCCAACTTTGACGGATGATATGACATATTGGCATTGCTGCTGGCATTACATTTTACAACTATGCTTGAGAATGATGTTTTGGATTAGGGAGGGCTTGCTCCAAACAAAAGAAACTTCGAGTGAAATATCATAAATGCGAACTTTTTGGAATACCTTATAATAAATAGTAGAGCAAGGGAAGCATACACGTGATAATTTGGCTGAGAGGGAGAGGGAGATGTAGGGTACCCCATATTTGAGTTACATTGTAGTTTTTATTTTCACTGACAGTTTCAAAAGTCACAAATTAATTAAAAAAAAATGAGTAGAGGCCTGTCATCCCCACTAAATAACCCAAAAAAAAAAAAAGAATTAAAAAAAAAGGTAGAAGCCTGTCATCCCCACTGAATAACCCAAAAAAAAAAAAAGAACTCTCACTGACAGCTTCAAAAGTCACAAACTAATTAAAAAAAATGAGTAGAGGCCTCTCATCCCCACTAAATAACCCAAAAAAAAATTTTTTTTTTTTAAAAAAAGGGTAAAAGCCTGTCATCCCCACTGAATAACCCAAAAAAAAGAGCAGACTTGGAGTGGGGCATAGAGAGAGACAAGGGGATGGTTTATTTTTATTTTTTGTTTTATGGCCAATATTATGAACTTTTATTAATTTAAAGCATTCAAAATTTCTAACATAGATAAAATATCACAATTTTTATTAAAAAGATTATTTTTCAAGATAATGAGGTCACGTGCACATAAAATTTATCGCGCCTAAAATTCATGATAATAAGCAGAAATAATTATTTCATTTCATTTTTAAAAAGAATGGATTATTTTTCGAGACAATGAAGTCACTTACACACAAAACTTATAAAATAAAGATCCTGGACGGAAATATCACTATTTATTAAAAACAGACTATTTTTCAGAAAGACGATGTCACTTACACACAAATATTTGAGAGGAAGCTTCCGATAAAAATTCGGCTCGAGAGAGGAGTTCACTGTGTTTCGACCAAAGAGAAATATCTCATAAGTTTTCTAAGGTAGGAGTCTTCACCTCTCTGAATTTAATTTCTACTAACATATTATTTTATTCTTTCATTACGTTACAGGTGTGAGCGTTAGTTTACGCTTTAAACACCTAAAGCTTTTATTACGTTACAGGTGTGAGCGTTAGTTTACGCTTTAAACACCTAAAGCCCACATCCTTTAGTGGACGTGGCAAGAGCAAGGAAACACAAAGCTTTTAAAACAAAGGCTTTTAAAAGTAACGATGGTCCCTAAGGACCATCATGTTCAAACGAATTGTCATGTATTAATAGTTTTTTTTTTTTTTTTTTTAAGTTTAGGATTGTTACATTCTTCCCCCCTTAAAGAAATTTAGTCCTCTAAATTTGTGTACCTGATTACTGAAAAAGATATGGATATTTTTCTCTAATATCGTCTTCTCGTTCCCAAGTCGACTCTTCTCTTGAATGGTACTGCCATAATACACGGACTAAAGGAATCTTCTTCTTGCGCAACACTTGTACCCTTCTATCCAGTATCAAAATTGGCTGCTCAATGAAGGATAGGTCCTTTCTGATCGGTAAAGGTTCATATTTCAAGATATGAGATGGGTCGGGCTGATATTTTCGTAGTGAAGATACATGAAAGACATTATGGACATTTGCCAATTCAGGTGGTAAGGCAAGTCTATAAGCGACACCTCCGATTCTTTTCAGGATTTCAAATGGTCCGTTGTGACGTGGGCTCAGCTTTCCTTTCTTGCCGAATCTCATAATGCCTTTTATTGGTGAGATTTTTAGAAAAACTCGATCACCTTCCTCAAATTCAAGATCTCTCCGTTATCGACATAACTCTTTTGCCGACTCTGAGCTGTCTTGAGCCTTTCACGAATTAATGCTATTTTATCTGTGGTTATTTGAACAATTTCTGGCCCCAAAAGCTTTCTTTCACCAACCTCGTCCTAACATATGGGTGACCTACATTTCCTTCCATACAGGGCTTCATATGGTGCCATCTGAATACTAGCTTGGAAGCTATTATTATAAGCAAACTCAATCAGGGGTAAATGGTCATCCCAGCTTCCTGTAAAGTCAATAACACAGGCCCTCAGCATATCTTCTAAGGTTTGGATGGTCCTCTCCGATTGTCCATCAGTTTGGGGGTGAAAGGCAATACTAAAGGTGATTCTCGTCCCCATGGCTGACTGTAGTCTAGCCCAAAATTTAGAAGTAAACCGAGTATCCCTGTCCGATACAATACTGACAGGAACTCCATGCAACCGCACTATTTCCTTAATGTACAACTGAGCCAGTCGATCCAAAGTGTACGTCGTGCGAATCGGTAGAAAGTGGGCAGCTTTGGTCAACCGGTCCACAATGACCCAAATGCTATCATGTCCTGAATTTGTTCTAAGCAAGCCAGAGACAAAATCCATAGAGATGTGCTCCCACTTGCATTCTGGCACGAGTAAAGGCTGCAACAACCAAGAGGGCCTTTGATGTTCAGCTTTTACTTGCTGGCATGTTAGGCATTTAGACACAAATAGTGCTACCTCTTTTTACCAAAAGGTTTTCTTCAAGTCCTGATACATTTTAATGCTTCCTGGATGTATCGTATAACGAGAATGATGTGCTTCTTCTAAGATAGCTTTCTTCACACTCTCATCATTTGGGACACAATCCCGACCTTTGAATCTTAGCAAATCTTCACTACATATAGAGAATTCATCTCTCTTTCTTTGCTTTACCTCTTCTATAATTGTTATAAGCTGATGGTCTTTCTTTTGTGCCAATCGAATCTGTTGGATTAATTGGGGTTCCGCCTTAATGTTGGCAATCATACTTACCACACCATTAATGGACGGAGTTGGATGCCAATCCACTATTTCATCTAACAATCTCATTTTTTGGATCATTAGATGAGCTAAAACTCCCGTAGATTTTCTACTTAGAGTGTCGGCCACAATGTTAGCTTTTCCTGAATGATAATGGATTGTACAATTATAATCTTTTAAGAAATCCATCCATCTTATCTGTCGCATATTTAAATCATTTTGAGAGAAGAGGTATTTCAAACTCTTATGATCCGTGTATATTTCGAATTGCTCACCATATAGATAATGCCACCATATTTTCAAAGCGAATACTATTGCAGCTAGCTCCAAATCATGAATTGGATATTTTTTTTCATATTCTTTCAACTGTCTTGATGCATATGCCACTACTTTCCCATATTACATTAATACACAACCCAAGCCTTTATGTGAAGCATCACTATAAATCACAAATCCCCCACTCCCCTCAAGAATAGTTAAAATAGGTGCTGAAGTTAATCGAACTTTTAGTTCTTGAAAACTCTCATCACATTCACTTGTCCACTCAAATTTGACATTCTTCTGTGTCAATCGAGTCAATGGGTTTGCGATTCGAGAAAATTCTTCTATAAATTTTCTGTAATATTATGCCAATCCCAAAAAGCTTCGAACTTCAGTCACATTACTTGGTTGTTTCCAATTAACAACGGCTTCAACCTTTGAAGGATCAACTGATAGACCTTCCTTTGATATTACATGTCCTAAAAATGTCACTTGTTCAAGCCAAAATTCAAATTTACTAAGTTTGGCATACAATTTCTTCTCTCTTAATATTTGCAATACCATTCTTACATGTTGCTCATGTTCCTTCTGATTCTTGGAATAAATTAAAATATCATCGATGAATACCACAATAAATTTATCCAAAAAGGGCTTAAAGATCCGATTCATCAAATCCATAAATGCAGCCGGTGCATTGGTTAATCCAAAAGGCATGACTAAAAATTCATAATGGCCATACCTTGTTCTGAAAGCTGTCTTGAGTACATCTTCACTTTTAATCTGAAGCTGATGGTATCCAGATCTAAGATCAATTTTTGAAAACACTTGTGATCCTTGTAATTGGTCAAATAAATCATTAATTCTAGGTAATGGATACTTATTTTTCACTGTCACTTGCTTCAACTGTCTATAATCAATACACAATCTCATAGTCCCATCTTTCTTTTTTACAAACAGTACTGGAGCACCCCAAGGTGACACACTGGGCCTGATAAAACCTTTATGTAATAATTCTTCTAACTGTTGTTTCAGTTCCTTAAGTTCTGCAGGAGCCATTCTGTAAGGTGCCGTAGAAATTGGTGCTACCCCTAGCAATAATTCAATGGAGAATTCAATTTTCCTGTCAGGCGGTAATCCTGGCAATTCTTCTGAAAAAACGTCAAGAAATTCTCGGATAACCGGAGTGGTATCCAAATTTATTTCTTCCTTCCTATCTTCTTTGATATAGGCAAGAAAGCCTTGACACCCTTTTCGAAGGAGGCGATTAGCTCGAATACAAGAGATTAAATATGATGGGGAGTCTTTTTTGACACCATTGAAGTAAAATACTGGTTGATTTGGAATACTAAATATAACAATTTTCTTATAACAATCAATACTTGCATGGTATGCAGAAAGCCAATCCATGCCTAAGATTACATCAAAATCTTGAATTTCCAGGAGTATTAAATCAACCAACAGTTCCTTTTCTTCTATCTTTATTATACATGATTTGTACACTATATTGGTGTTAATTGAATTTCCCATCGGTGTGGCTACCTCTGGAATCTATTCTAATTGTTCTGGTTCTACCTGTAAGTGGCATGTAAATTGTTGTGACACAAATGAATGAGTAGATCCAGGATCAATCAAAACATGAGCTACTTTTTGGAAGATAGTAAGAGTACCTTGGATCACTGATTTTGAGGCCTGAGCGTCTTGCTCGGTAATCGTAAATACTCTTCCCTTCATCTGAGGCTTTGGAGCTATCTCTCCCTGCTTTGGAAGCTGTTGTGTCTGTAAGCTAAGACATTGTCTAATCTGGTGTCCCAATTTTCCACATTTAAAACAGGCTCCGGTATTCCAATAACAAGGGCTTGATCCATGATTTTTCCCACATTTTCTACATGGATCTATTGCGTTTTGAAATGGCGAGGGCCTTGACTTCTTGTTTGGCCTTTCAAACTGTTCTCGATTAGATGATGTAGGTCTAACATGACTTTTCTGATTTTTCGTCTTTTGGTAATCTTCAAAATCTTTTTCGACAATTTGGGCTCGATCTACTATTTCAGCATAAGTTCTCAATTTCAAGACTGATATTTTGCTTCTAATAGCTGGCCGGAGACCCCTTCCAAATTTCTTCACCTTTCTTGCCTCATTGTTAATCATATGTGGTGCAAACCTGGCCAATTCAGTAAACTTGCCATCGTATTGTGCAACTGTCCTATTTCCTTGGATTAATTCTAGAAATTCCATTTCTTTTTGGTCTCGAATAAAATCTGGGAAATACTTTTCATTAAATGCCTCTAGAAATACTTCCCAAGTCAAGGTTTTATTTTCTTTGACCAATACTCTTTTTGCCATTAGCCACCAATGTTGTGCTTCACCTCCTAACATATAGACTACCAAGGCCACTTTCCTATCATCAGGACATTCCATTACCTCGAATATTTTCTCCAATTGCATAATCCATCCCTCGGCTTCCAATGGGTTTACAGCACCCTTAAAAGAAGGTGGGTTCAATTTCTTAAATTGTTCGATATTACTCCCACCATTTCCTGTAACTGACTGCCTGGGTGGATTGTTGTTTTCCATCTGATGTTGCATTAGAGTAACCATATTTTCCAAGGCTTTGTGAATTCCTTCCATATTAGCCTCAGCTATTCTGGATCTTGACTTTGTCCCGGTCTGTACACACAATAAATGTGATTTTAAGTACATTCTTTTTAAATTTCCTAAGAATCTTAAACCTATTTTGCTCTGATACCATAATTGTCACACCCCAAGAATTTACAATATTGTTATTCTTGAGATGTGACAGAAAAAACCTATATACATCTATTGATAGGACAAATTTACAGTGGCGAGGTCTTACAAAGTAACAAAAGAAAGCTAGCACAACAACAATATCTTCCAAGGTTGATCTGGACTAGCACTCAAAATGAATCCGCAGTTATCCTGAAAAATGTTTACCATGGTTTGATGAGTTTGGCTACTCAGTAAGTGATCATCATAATCCTAAAAATAATCATGATTGAAAGATATCAATATTTTCCAAAATGAGATCTATTAACAGAAATGCATCAACAGTTTCACTTTCAATAAATGCATAATTAAGTATAATCCGAGTAATTGAAATACTTATAACACTTTTAACGGCAGTGCATAATTCAAAGGATTTCACAAAATACCCTACTGGCATCCCAAGTAGGTCACCTATATACCCCATCAACGTCCTGATGGGTCCACTTAATCCCTATCGGCGTCCCAGATAGGTGTACTTAATCCTTGCAGGTCCACTTATACCTCACCGGCGTACCGGATGAGTCCACTTAATCCCTACCGGCGTCCCAGATAGGTCCACTCATACCTCATCGGCGAATCGGATGAGTCCACTTGCATACTTAAATTATTTCTAAATCTCTTTAAACATTCGAAAGCAGCAATATCATGTACTCAACATATTACTGAAATCATTAATATGAATTTCACTTAAACCATTAATAACAGTCGCTCTCTATAACATTTCAAAAATAACCAATCAAATATTTTGGGCTCAAATTTAGAAAGGTAGCAGTTTGTAAAGGCATTCTAGCATAATTGCCAATTTAATATGTATAGAAAAACTCTTATAGAAATTCAAGAATACGAAATTATCACAATTTATGGGATATCAATCCACAAATAAACATTTCACAACAATACTATAATCAATTGCAAAAATGTCAATTTTTAAATAATAAGGCAGTCATTTGCACATGAATTTTACAATGTCTAAATATTCAAAACAGTAGAAAGAAATATCACAATTTTACTAAAAGCAGAAATATCACATTTATTTCTAACAATAGACAAGAAAAATAAATAAATTTATTTTTCATAATTTACAGCATTCAAAATATCTAACATAGATAAAATATCACAATTTTTATTAAAAAGATTATTTTTCAAGATAATGAGGTCACGTGCGCATAAAATTTATCGCGCCTAAAATTCATGATAATAAGCAGAAATAATTATTTCATTTCTTTTTTAAAAAGAATGGATTATTTTTCGAGACAATGAAGTCACTTACATACAAAACTTATAAAATAAAGATCTTGGAAGGAAATATCACTATTTATTAAAAACAGACTATTTTTCAGAAAGACGATGTCACTTACACACAAATATTTGAGAGGGAGCTTCCGATAAAAATTCGACTCGAGAGAGGAGTTCACTGTGTTTCGACCAGAGAGAAAAATCTCATAAGTTTTCTAAGGTAGGAGTCTTCATCTCTCTGAATTTAAATTCTACTAACATATTATTTTATTTTTTTATTACGTTACAGGTGTGAGAGTTAGTTTACGCTTTAAACACCTAAAGCTTTTATTACGTTACAGGTGTGAGCGTTAGTTTACGCTTTAAACACCTAAAGCCCACGTCCTTTAGTGGACGTGGCAAGAGCAAGGAAACACAAAGCTTTTAAAACAAAAGGTTTTAAAAGTAACGATGGTCCCTAAGGACCATCATGTTCAAACGAATTGTCATGTATTAATAGTTTTTTTTTTTTTTTGAAAATTTAGGATTGTTACAGTGTAAGTTAACGTGTAGGGGATAAGCTAAGGTGTATGGTGCACTATCGCATATGATGGAAGGGATACGCTAAGGTGTATGGTGCTAATTGGTACATGGTGTAGTGTAAGGTGCAGGGTAACTAAGGTGTATAAGATATGCTAAGGTATATGGTGTTCTAGGGGTATTTTCCCTCTCTAGAAAATGTTTATCTCTCCTCCCATCTTGAGCCTTGAACTTGAAAGCAAAACCAAAGAATAAGCAAAAATTGAAGAGTTTTACTCCAAAGGTTCAAGAGTTTTAGCCCAAGAGTGTCCATTACAAAGGACTTGAGTTCCTTATATAGAGCAACCACTAAACAAGGGTGGAATGCTAAAAAACTACCAAAATTATTTAAAATATACATTTTATGAATTAAAATATTAATCCCGTTTTTGGACCAAATGACCAAAATACCCTTAAGTACTTTCCAACGAATGACAAAATCATCCATCTATGAGGGGCCTCATGCTATTGCTAGGCCTCATGAGCTTTTTTCGGACGCTTACGATGGTAATTTAGACGATCAATCGTTGTAGAATTGATGCTTGAACTATTGCGCACGTTTTGATACCATTCGACTGTCGTGAAACATATTTTTTAGGAAGAACCCACAATCCACCCAAGTTCTATGAACTTTGTGATTCTTCGATCACTAATCCGGCAAGATCTATGATATTCCAAACCTTGATTTTTATCACAAATTGAAAGGGATACTATCACGATCATTTTACAATAAATTTCCTCCATTTTGGCCTCTGTTTGAGTACATTCCAATTTTGGGAAGTCGCTAGAAAATGAGATTCTGGCGAGCAAAAAAGTAAACCATTTTCGACCTCAAAATTCATGTCATTCAGTCTCCGATCATACATTCAAATTGTAGCTCTTCGAAGCGCGGTTGTAACGGATCTATACTTGCGACGATCAGACATCGAGATCTTGAGCTATGGCCTCTCAAAAATTGGATGTTCTTCTTTATAAAATATGAATTTTCATGTTTTCGAGACCATCTTCTTTCAAGAAATTTTCTCTTTTCGGGCTACGCCATGACGCCTCCCATATGTCAAAACGATCGGGTCGTCGAGATCTAACTCGTGCTTGAATTTGGGCTTAATTGGACTCAAAACGAGCAAGTTATGAGTATTTGAAAATAATCATGAAATGAGAAAACATAGTTTCCATAAATAGAAACTAGTTCACCGAGGCTGCACCGTAATAGTGTAAAACCCACATTTTTATGGTAAGTTTGGCCCAAAATGGTCTTGAAGGCTTTGATTGAGCCACAATTTGATGCCTAGGGGTTTCTCGATGTTTTGAATCTAATGACGGTGGTCTAATATTGTTTTTAGACCCATAAAATAGAGCTATAGTTATAAAGTCCATTTTTAGCATGATAGGAACTGGATTTGTCCTGATCATATCAAAACTCATCAAAACACGAAAAAACCTTGTGGATATCCTTAGAGTATAAAAAACTACCATCTCATGCAACTTGAGGCCATTTTTACACTTCTTCAGAGGTCGCCCAATTTTAGGCTTATTGCTATAGTGTTCCCGTGGTCTGGTAGTGTCGTGGGCCCCAATGGGACCAGGTTACTATCGGCTCTCTTCTTATTCATCTTGGAGATATAAGTACATCAAAAATGACATATAACAGTGTGAGAGGGCTCTAAGAGGGTGAACTCAACAAGTGGTATCAGAGCGTGTTTCCCTCGTCGCTTGGTCATCCCTATCACTGTTTTTTGGTATAACAAACCTAGCAGTCGTAGGATTAGTAAATAAGAACACAAATCCTGCTCCTTTAATCTTAGTCACAGCTCCGGTCTCTGCCCCTACTCGACTTTAAATTAATTGAGCTTTGGGGATTCACAAATCCTTGGGCGGCAGTAATGATCGGATGACACAATGATCAGGCGGCAGTAACGATCAAACGACACAACGATCGGGTTGCAGTTGACAATCGGGTGGTAGTTGACGATCAGGCAATAGTTCACGATCGGACAGTAGTTCACGATTGGGTGGCAATTCACGGCTAAGGGGATTCACAAACCCTCAGGCGGCACTAACAATCGGATGACACAATGATTAGGCGACAGTAATGATCAGACGACACAACGATCGAGCAACAGTTCACAATCGGGTGATAGTTGACGATCGGGCGGCAGTTCACAATTGGGCGGTAGTTCATGATCGGGTGGCAGTTCACGATCAGGCGACAATTCACGATCGGGTGATAGTTCATGATCGGGCGGCAGTTCACGATCGAGCGGCAGTTCACAATCGGGCAAAAGTTCACGATCGGACGACAGTTAACCGAAACGATCGAGCGATAGCTAACTGTAACGCACCATGGATAGCTAATGTGTGTGATTTAAGATGGATTCTAGTACTGGGAGCAGGATGATATCGCTTAACGGGAATAACTTGATCATCTGGAAGCCAAAGATGGAAGATCTAATTTACTGTAAGGACTTGAACACACTCATTGAAGGGGTAGAACACAAGCCTGAAGGTATGATAGATTATGAGTGGAAGAGACTAGACCGAAAGACTCTCGAAACCATCCGATAATGGTTGGAAGAAAATGTGTTCCACCATGTGTCAATGGAAACAACCGCCAAGTCATTGTGGAATAAGCTACATGACTTGTATGAGAGGAAGATCGTCGGAAATAAGGAGTTTTTGATTTAGAAGTTTGTGAACATGTAGTTCAGGGACTAGGGATCTGTTGCAAAGCATTGTTAACTAACTCGCAACGATGAAGTTGTTATTGGAAGATGAGCTAGAAGCTCTGTTTTTGCTCGGTTCACTATTGGACAGTTAGGAGACCCTGGTAGTCTCAGTGACCAACTCAACACCTGATGGGATAGTGACCATGAGTCAAGTCACTAGCAGCTTGCTGAATGAGGAGATAATAAGAAGCTCCTCTGACACATTAAATCCACAAGCTCTTGTCACAAATTGAGGAAAGTCCAAAACCGATATAAGGATAAAACTAGATAGAAGTCGAGAAAGGGAGTCACATGTTATCATTGTGGCAAGAAAGGGCACTTCACGAAAGATTGCCGGAAGTTCAAGAAAGAGAGGAATGATGACCGCAGATGTTGACGTGGTTGAAAACTGTGGTGAATGATGCATTAATATTGCATCAAGTTCATGCAACTTAGACTAGGTTATAGATACTTGAGCATCGTTTCATGTTACCCCACATAGACACTATTTTGCTTCTTACAGAGCATGAGATTTTGGCTCTGTAAAGATAGGGAATGTCGGTTCCTCAAAGCTTGTGGGTAAAGGAGATGTACATATCAAGATTAATATTGAGATGAAGCTTGTGCTAAAAGTTGTCAGACACATACCAAATATCCATTTGAACCTCATCTCAGGAGGGTGTTTAGATGATGAAGGGTATTATTCAGTGTTTGATAAGGGATATTGGAAACTAACAAAGGGATCTCTTGTCATAGCAAAGGGCAAGTAGTGTTGTTCACTATACAAAACACAGGTGCAAGTCTCCGATGATGAAGTTAATGCTGCCATAGAAGAATCCTCACAAGATCTGTGGCACATGCATCTTGGACACATGAGTGAAAAAGGAATGCAAATCCTAGCAAAGAAGCAGATTCTTCCCAATGTTAAGAATACATATCTAACCGATGTGACCGATGTTTGCTAGGAAAACAATATAGAGTTTCTTTCTCCAGTAAGAGCTCTAAAGATATGAAAATCCTGGATCTGGTGTATTCAGATGTATGTGGTCCCATGGATGTCAAGTCACTTGGTGGCACATTATACTTCGTCACCTTTATCGATGATGCATCAAGAAAGGTGTGGGTGTACTTAATGAAATCGAAAGATCAGGAGTTTGAGATATTTCAGAATTTCTATGCTAAGGTGGAAAGGGAGACATGCAAGTTGCTGAAGTGTCTCAGATCAGATAATGGGGAGAGTACACCTCGAATGTTTTCAAAAGCTACTGTGCTAAGCGTGACATAAGGCATAAAATGACAGTGCCATATACCCCCAGCATAATAGTGTAGCAGAAAGAATAAATCACACCATTATGGAAAGGGTTAAGAGCATGCTATTCGCCTCCAAGTTACCAATGTCGTATTGGGGTGAAGCAGTTATCATAGAATGTTATTTAATAAATTGATCCCCTTCATTTCTTCTGGATGGTGATATCCCAGAGAAAGTTTGGACCGGAAAATATATATCTTATTCACACTTGAGGGTATTCGGATGCAAGGCATTGGTGCACATGCCCAAAGAACACAGATCCAAGTTGGATGAGAAAGCACTTTTATGCATCTTTTTATAATATCAGATGAAGAATTTGGCTATAGGCTCGGCACCTTGAGAACAAGAAGGTAATCAGGAGTATGGATGCAGTCTTTTAGCAAGACCTTACCATTGAAGACGTAAAGAAGTCAGAAAAGCCACTGATCTCAAATGGTTCAAAACCAATCATAGTTCCTCCTACCATGGTACATGAAGACGGGAGAGAAGTGCAACAAGAGGATGGGTCCCAAGAGTTAGATGCGCCAGTTCCAGATGATGTGGAACAGGGGGAGGAGCCTGTTCAGGAAGTTCCACCTACAGTTGATCATTAAAGATGAACCTCCCCCCAGAACTGGAGGGAGAGATTGTTGGGTGTCCCGTCCTATGTTAGGAGAGCATCAATGGAATTGTCCTAGTTAAATAGGAAATATGGGAAAGTGAAAAAAGGGGGTGACTTGTTGATCAAGTCACCATCCCACAAAAATAGGATCTGACGTATGTTTTTGGTATAGGGGGATATTTCTTTTATCTCTTCCAAAATGAGGAGATAGAGATGGATTACCTTTTAGGAGGTTATGGATATACTTCCAAATATGGTGGTTATCCCTTGGCCCATATACAAATGGAAAAACGTAAGAGACTCTTGGTATTGTCGTTGACTCTTCTTGGTGTATTGGAAAAAAAAAAGGGGGATCATTCTTTTACAGAGAAGAAGAAGAAGAAGAGAGAAAAAGTCATCATTCTTCTAGAGGGAGAAGAATAAGATAGAAAGAGAGATTATTTTCTTTTAGAGAGAGAAAGTCTATAAAAAGAAAAGAAGCCTCTGAGAGAGAAGATCCTCAGAAAAAAAAACTTAGAGAGAGAAAGCCTCTAGAAGAAAGTACAGAGCCCAATAAATGTTGTTTTTTGGAAGACCATTATAACTGTGAAGTTTATAGTAGATTTGATCTTTTTCTTGTGGACGTAGCCTAAAAAAGTGAACTACGTAAATCCAGTACCAACAAGATTTATTTCTTTATTACTTGTTTTCCCACTCAAACACACACATCGATTTTGACATATTTTTTGTTTTCCATATATCATGATTTCACAATACATATCCGCATTCGTATACGAGGGTTTTAAGTGGATAAGCTCAACAAATATTACTTGTAGGATTGAGTCTTTATCTTTTCTATCCTCTAACCCCCTAGATCCCCTTGGCTATGTATTTTTTACCTAAAAAAATAATAAAATGATGCCCTCTCAACAAATTTTTTCTTTCTCCCTTAACTTTACTCTCTTTAAACACCATCTCTCTCTCTCTCTCAAATACCCAAAACACCACCTCTCTCTCTCTCAAAACACCCTCTCTTTCAAAATTCCATCTCTCTCTCTCAAATACCCAAAACACCGTCTCTCTCTCTCAAATACCCAAACTGTTGCATAAAGTTCCCCTCTCTCTCTAGAATTTTGGGTTCTTCTCACATTGCATATTCATTTTCTTACTTATATTAGGTTCGAATTTTGGCTAATTATGCAAAAAGGAGAAATTTGATGAAAATTATTTCATTTCTGGGATAATTTTTGCATTTACTTGTAAAATTTGAAAAAAAAAATCAAGAGGAAGTTGAGTTTTTTTCAGTATTCTTATCTGCTTGGTTATCTGTTTTATTTTCAAAATTGTGTACTTGTGTTCTTGGACTGGTTAAAAGTGGAGATCACTTTTTAGTTTTTACTCTTTCATTGGAATTTTTGGTATTTATTATTATTATTATTTATTTCATTTGCTCACTGTTGAAGCAAAGGGGTTTATCAGTCAAGCATCTATCTCAAGAATCAATTTTGTCTTCTAAAAATTTGTAAACTTGTTGAGAGAGAGAGAGCACCTAGCAGATCTTTTTTAAGCAAGGGTTTTCTCTTGCATATACAAACCAATTTATAGCTTCTCTATACACTTCATTATCCAAAATTCTTACCAAATTTGCTCCTTTTTTTCATTTTGGGCAAGAAAAATCGTTTTTTCATTGAAAACCCTCAACAATCTAGTCCAAAATGAAGCTCTATGTTCATGTAATTGAAGCAAGAGGCTTGCCAGCAAAGGATCTGAATGGTTTAAGTGATCCTTTTGTGAAAGTTCAGCTTGGAAAAAACAAGTTCAGAACAAAGGTTGTGAAGAAAAACTTAAACCCATCAAGGAACGAGGAATGTTGTTTTAGAGTTGAGGATTTGAAGGAAGAATTGAACATATGTGTATTGGACAAATATAAGTACTTCAATGATGATTTCATAGGAATGGTCACAGTGCTTGTTTTGATGGTTTTCGATGCAGAGAAGACTTTGGCTTCTCAAGAACAAAGACTCTGGTATTTACTTGCAACCGTTTGTGTATGAGAGAGAGATATATATTTCCTTGCAACCGTTTGTGTAAAAGAGAGAGAGATGGTGTTTTGGGTATTTGAGAGGAAATCGTGTTTTGTGGGACAGAGGCAGTGAAGTTTAGGGAGAAGGAAAAAAATTATTGAGAGAGTGGGGATTTAGGGGGTTAAAGGATAGAAAAGATAGAAATTCTATGTTGCAAGAAATATTCTGAATCATTGGGTCTCATGATAAATAGATGCAAAAAATCGAAGAGTATGGAGATATTTTCTCCTTAATGAATGTGGTAAGTAGAAAGTTATGTTATAGTGGGTAGTTACTCCAAAATGGAAATCATGTAGTAAGTTGTGGGTTATTTCTTAAACTGATTAAAAAGCCTATAAATAAGTAAATATTAATGGAATGTGGGTGAACCTTTGAGTTGGTGTTTATATATTTAAGCTTATGTTTGTGAAGGAGTACCAATGAGCTAAGGAGGACCGTTAACCTTTAGGCCATAGCATACTCACTTTAATATTTATTTTTATATATTTATCGTGTTTATGTGTAATCCCACTTTGAGTTAATACTTGAGTAAAAATGCAGTCCAGCTCGCATGAAACAATTTTCAAAATGTTAATACATGGATATTTTATCCATGACGACCAATAGAGGAGACCTTTTTTTTTTTTTTTTTGGTCCTCTCTCCAAAGATTAGAAAACCCTAACTATCACAGGTCATTCTACTCTATTGCCCTCAAAGTGATTGCATTCTTGTATCTCCTCACATTTTTGAATTCTTGCTTTTAACATTAAATAAAATAAAATCGAACATGAAATTAAATTTTGTTGCGGGTCATGGAGTTGAAAAGCATCCTGTTCACCTGGTCCTTTTTAATGCCTCTACACTTGTCAATTTAGAAATTTGTTAAAATCCCAAATTAACTTAAAATATCTTCAAAATATTAAAAGATCGAGGTAGGTAATAATCCAAATCTTTTAAAAAGAAAATCAAAAAATTTTAGCCATTCGAACAAGAGGTTGAAGAACTAGAAAACTGAGAATGATTTCTAATACGAAAATTTAAAATTTAAGTGAAGCAATTCAAATAAGATTCAATAGAAATTCAAAATTGACCCAATAGAAAATCAAAATTGATTCAATAGAAATTCGAAAACCATCATCAAAGAAATGTTGGATACTAACCTAGAGAATTCTCTACCACCTAGAGGAAGTGGAAGAAGCCCTTACCGGGTCCTAGGGTGAAATGCCACGATAAGCACCATTAGTTTTTAAGAAAGGGCAAAACGAAGGTTCATTCACAAGTGGCAATCTGCAAAGTCAACAAATAAGCCACAAACATTTCAAGTACCAGTCATAAAGCCAATCCATGTGGGTGGGTCAGAAGAGAGAGAAAAAGAAAAGCGACTGAAAAAAGAAAATAAATAAAAAATGTAACTAACAAAAAAAGGTCAAAAAGAAAAGGTGGAAGAAATCTTAAAAGAAAAAAATTACAAAATGTCGAATGTTTCTCAAAAGTAAATATCAATCCAGTGCTTAAAGAGGTCAAGGGCCATTAGCTTGACAGATCATAGTTAAGGACTGCCTACCTCAACCATTTGAACTTCAAATGATTAGTAGAGGCATGAAATTGAAAATCCAAAAAGATCCCAACCACAAGGGGCGATATTTTGCATTTTTTTTAGATACTGGTTCGTACAAAGACTTCAACGAACTCCTTCTTGAATTGCAACAATAAGGACTAAGATTTGAAGACAATAAAGTATCTAATGATTCCTAATACCAAAAAGTCCCAATCAAGGTTGGCTTAACTCATGACAATGAACTAAATCCATTCAAGCCTTAGCGCAAAGTCCCTCCACAAGGTCACAGGTAGAACTCTCTCTTATTGATTGAGTAAATAAAGAACATACAAGATCTGTATAATCTTATTGATTGAGTAAATAAAGAACATACAAGATCTGTATAAATATATGGTGAGTAACAATCAAAGATAAATACCAACGGTTATGGATAACTACTAACTAATCTTATCCTAATCAAGAGACACCTAAGATATATATATCTATACATATACATATCTCATTATGTATTCATAATGATATATATCAATAAAGATAAACATACTCTAATACTCCCCCTCAAACTCAATATGCTTTACACAAAGCAACTGGAGTTTGAACAATAAATTATATAAACGAACGAGTTGCATAAACGAACGAGTTGGATCTTTAAGTCTTCACGTACATGGCGTGATCAATAGAAGCAGTGGTCTCTTGCTTGAAGAGGCACCTAAAAAACTAACAGAACTCGATAAGGAACCAAGATAGATTCAACAACTCGCAGACCAATAGAAGCAGTGGAAGCAGTGGTCTCTTGCTTGAAGAGTCACCTGGAAAACCAACAGAACTCGATAAGGAACCAAGATAGATTCAACAACTCGCAGTCCATAACAAAGACAAAGATTGTTTTACAGAGAGTCAAAGAACGACTCGGCAGAGAGCCGAAGGACGACTTGGCAGATAGTCAAAGAATGACTTAGCAGAGAGTCGAAGAAGGACTCGACAAATAGTCGAAGAAGGACTCGACAAATAGTCGAAGAAGGACTCGGTGGATAGTTGAAGAAGGACTCGACGGATAGTCGAAGAAGAACTCGGTGGATAATTTGAATAAGGACTCGGTGGATAGTCGAAGAAGGACTCGGCGCGAAGAACGACTTGGCGGATAGTCAAGGAACGACTCGGTAGATAGTGTAGATTGACCGTTTTCAGAGGCCATTTTAAGAGGTGGATGAAGACTGTGGGTAGCAAACACCTCTGCAGCCACCTAAGAATGGACGCTTTGCTACTACCTGCTCCAATACATGCTCCAAAGAGCTATTTGAGCTTACTAAAGACCACACGCTTTTAAAGGAAAGCTTTAAAAGCAAAGTCAATTGCCTTTGGAAGAAGTTTTCCGATGTACATAGCCTTATCATGCATGCCTACCATATGCAGAACGTGGATATTCAGACGGATTACTTTGCCTTTCACAAGGCCTTGTATGTTCTTTTGAATTGGAACTACGCCAAAGTACCCGATAATTCAAAAGCGTACCAGACTTGCAGCTGTGAATTAGAACGACTATATCATCTGCCCCCGATTGATATAAGCAAACGGAGATTTGCAAAAGCTTTTGCTTTGCAAGTATACAAAGACGTAGGGGTGCTTGCAAGGAGAGCAATTGTTGAGCAAACTTTGACCAAATTTGAGACGTAGGGGTGCTTGCAAGGAGAACAATCTGTTGAGCAAACTTTGATGAAAATTTGTGAAGAGTGAAACTGTGCGAATATGATTGAATAAGCCGTGGATGATATCTGCTCTGATACCATGTTAAAAACTGTAGTTCTGTATATTTGGGCCTTAGGGCCCCATAGAACTCTCTCTTTATTGATTGAGTAAATAAAGAATATATAAGACCCGTATAAATATACGGTGACTTACAATTATAGATAAATACCAACGGTTATAGATAACTACTAATTAATCTTATCATAATTAAGTGACACCTAAGAGACATATCCATACATGTACATATCTTACTATGTATTCATAATGATGTATATCAATAAAGATAAACATATTTTTATAAGTGGTAAAATTGTAGGACTCATCCCATAGAAGGAGGAATATTGAAAGTCTTAAAAAGCTCTGAAAAGATTCTTAAGTAAAATACAAGGGGCAATTTGATCCCAAAATTTAGCTTCGGGTTAAGTTTTAGGTCGATGAGAGTCCCTAAATAAATAAATAAAATCATAGAATTCAATTTCCACCGTAAGGGTCACAAGTGGCAAAATTGAACCCACACCTTTTAAAAATGTTTTTGAAAAAACCTAGTTGCAAAAACTTTTTAAAATCTATTTTCAAGAAAAACTTTAAGAAAAAGTTCTCTAATGGCATGTTCTTGAACTACAAACTTCGTTGTTTGTAAAAAATCTCCCTTTCTTCAAAAGTTTCTAGTGTTACTTAACTTCAAAACTCATCTTAAGAGCAATCCCAATTCGGGTGCTTTCAAAACTTTGTGCCTTGTGATTTCTCAAAACTTTAATTTTAGAAATTTCGCTTCTTTTTAAAATCTTATTAATATTTTGAAATGAAAAGATTGAGGGTTCATCCAAGACTGTATAGCCAAGAAGCAGTTTAGAGCTTGGAGATCAGCACATATTTCATCATGATTAGAGTCCAAACTGAAAATCCAAGAAGATTGCTTGAACCCGAACAGTTTCAACAAAAAGTAGGTATAAACCCATAATGGAAAAGCCAATAATAAATCTCACAACCCTAGAAAATCCTCAAGAGCTAAGGGTCTAATAGGAATTCAATCATCCAAAATTTACTTCCATAAGTCTTTCTAATTCATATTTCTCTAATTCAAATGAAAATGAAAATCCTCACGAAGCAGAACTTACAATGGCTGACCATTGTCGGAACACTGAGTTAAGGGTCAGAACCCTGACAAAGGCTGAACACTACCTCGAAGCATTGGCAGTTGAGGGCCGGAGGAATCAAGGTGAACTAACAACGACTGACCATTGCCTCGAAGTATTGGTAGTTTACAGATTGAGTAATTAGTTTGAGCCTGCGACATGGCCATTGCCTTGAACCATTGCCTTGAAGAGTTCACAGGCACTCATTATAAATCTTAGGTGTTAGGTATTCAAGTAAATAATTCATTATTTCTAACTTTAGGATCTCATGTTTATACATCTTTGTCACTCACTTGTTCTTTGAAGAACGAAAACCACTAAAGAGGGGCAACTGTAGATAACCCCTATAATATTTTGGCTAAAGGAATTCATAGTAAACCTATGGCCATAGACCATATGGACCATACTAGTATTGTACATCATATTACACCATAAACATGTAGGTCATTAGTTGAGGGAATTCATAGTAAACCTGTGGCCCTAGACCATATGGACCCTACTGGTGTTGCACACCCTATTAAACCACAAACATGTAGTTCATAGTCTGTAATCCCAAAAAATCATTAGAAATTCTAAAATTATTAGGCTTATCTAAATCATCCAATTCTACCCAAATCTTGGAAAAAACATGAGCAAAGAGACGACTAGAACCCTGAAAAGAAGTCCAGACTGGGTTAGACTATCACCAAAGTGCAGCCATGGGACTTCAAAATAGTTTGATGCTACCAGTGGCCCAATAACATGGATCACATCACTAAAGGCACCAAGCCCAACAACGCGAACCGCATCGCTGTGCCTATCGACCTTCTGGAGGTTTCCAGAAGGTCGGTGCTGACTTTTGGTTCTTTTGGTGCTCATTAGGAAATTTTGATGCTGACTTGGAGGACAAAGTTTTAGATCTATGGGGAATTTTAGTAGCCCTAGAATTTTGAATTTTTGGTCAAAAGTTAAACATAGAAGTGTTAAAGATATATCATGGGACATGGATTTCTAATATATCTAGGCGCCAATTGAAAACTATGTAAAACCCTCTTTGATGCTTTTTAGAGCATAAATGAAGACCCTAAAGCTAGAGAAACCTAGAAACCCAAGGATTTAGATCGCCCCTAACCTTTGGCTCTTCAAAACCTTGAAACTCTAGACACTTAAACCCTAAAATTCCCTGCAATTTCAGCAGCCATGAAACCTTAAAAACAACCATGAAACCCTAAGTAAGCCTTAGGGAGAACATTGCCATAAGTACTCAAAAGCTTAGGAAGAACATGCTCTAGGTAAATTCTTCTTTCAAAGCTTAAGAAATTCTCCCAAATTAAATGAAATCTCTTAGGGTTAAAGACAAAGAAGCTTCAACTGCTAGTCTAATGCGGTCTAGGAACTCCTGGTGTGGGGCCTAATGAGAAGACATGATTATTTTTTATTTGCCTAAAAAATCGAACTTCAATTAAGTTTGCTTCAGAATTAGTGAAATTAAGAAATTTTAAGTAAAACCAAAAATTTCCCAACTTCAGATTGAGTCATTCCCACTTGCATGGATGCAAACACATAGTAAGACGATAAAATATTAAAGAACAAACCTTGATAATGATATATTGGCCTATATGGATTTATTAATACACCATGACATTCCTCTGTGGCTTATATGGTTTTATTCTATGAGATTTCGCAATGGCACTATAAATGCTTGAATTGTTGAGAGAATTAGTAGGTTTGGGTTTAATTGATTAATAAGATTCTGCCAGGTAGAATATGACTAATTTGGAAGGTGGAGTTCCTTTGAATAATTGAGAGTTTATTTAAGCATTTTTAGGGGTCGCTTTGAATAGTTGAGGGTATAGTTAAGCATTTTTAGGGGTCTGAGTGAGACTGAGAGAGAGAGAGATTACTCCGTTCTATATTAACAAGGGCACGTATACTATGTTCCTTCAGGAGCATAGTTTATTTCCACTTCTTGAGAGAATTTCCACTTCTTAAGAGAAAATACCTATTTGGGAGGACTTTTTTCGATTTGAAATTTTGGAAACCATTTTGAATTACTAGATGATTATTTTCAAAAAATGAAACTTGAAATTTGAGTTTTTTAACACTTAGATTTCACCATCTTAAAATTGGACGGTCTTTATTCAATCTTGAGACATTATTTTTTCAAGCAAATAAAGGGTACAGTCACAAATTCTTTTCTATTGAGGTTAATCTATGGGTTGAAGAGATTACATCTCCAAAATTTGGGGTCTTAGTGGGATTTTACCCAAGGGAGTAAATGAACATTCTACTCCCGCAGAATAGAATATCTTTTGGCTTTTAACTATATATATATATATATATATATATATATATATATATATATATCTATATGTGTGTGTGTGTGTGTGTGTGCGTGTGTGTGTGTGTGTGTGTGTGTGTGTGTGTGATTGGCTGGTTAAGAGGCTGGTGGGATTTCTATGTTGATGATGAAACAAAAAATAGAATCCTTACCAATACTAGACAATGGACAGCCAGAAATGAACAAAATCAAGAAATAATCTATACAGAGAGTAGTAAACACTTTAATTTATACTATTACTCTACACTTTGTAGGAAGTACAACTTTATTAGCAGCAAGGTCAGAAGATTTGCTGTCAAACCTAAGATGTCCTACCCTATCTCATTATAAGTGGTATAAGGATGTATTCTTTTCAAGATTATTAATAATAGAAGATTGCCAATTAGACCATTGGAAAGAAAAATTTATAGTTGGTCTTCCTTACTTATTTGCAGAAAAAGTCAAAGAAAGACTTAGAAAAAACATAATGGAGTTATCATATATTCTACATACACACTTGGAGAATTATCAACAGAAATATGTGCTGAAGGATTAGCTTTATGTATTGACCTAAAGCTTAAGCGCCAACTTGATAAACAACAAATTACTAAGCGAAAAGAGCTTGGTGATTTTTGTGAACAATTTGGTTATCATATAGATAGAAAAAATAAATAAGAAAAAGAAAAAATACAAGAAAGAAAAATATAGAACGGATAAAGTACATAAACAATATAAGAAGTCTAAACAACAGAGATTTATAAAAAATTATCGTAGTTGGTACATCCAATTTAGGATGCCCATTTTTGAAAGATTCCCTAGCTGGTTTAAAAATTGGTTTTTAATATGGGGTTTTACCACTGATATTTTACCTCCTGCCTTTCAAAAAGCCCAGGAGCAGTTTGCCAGCAGATCGGATCAGATAGCTGCATATAAGATTGATATGAATACAGATCCCCACTTATACTTTGTCACGTTATACCAACTCCCATGGATCATGAAATGGGAATACTCTATCTCTGCAAATAATACAACCGACCATACTTATATTCCCCGCTTAGGCAAAATATGTTAAATGGTGGGACATTTTCAATATGGACCCCACGACAATAGTACCCAAAAGGATACCTCCAGAAAAACCCATATATAATCCCAATCCAACCGGATATAATACTGTCAATACCTCATTTGATTTTCCTACCTATCTCCGAAACATGCTCCAAGCCAATCCCAATACTATCAAAGAAACTCTCGAACAACAATGAGGGAAATATTTGCAGAAGCTGGACGTAAACCAGTATCATCAAAAGAAACAGTGCAATCCTCTCTAATGCGTGCAAATAAATATTTCCCATTAGAAGAAACAGATCCAGAAGAAAAAGAAGAAGGGGATCCTGACGAATGCAGCCAAAGACCCTGAAACCATACAATATACTGTGACCACCAAAGCATAAAACAAAAAAGGTGTTGTTGCCACTCACATAAACCGACAAGAAGACATTGTAGCCACCGACAGTCTACTGTAGCCACCGACATAAGACGACAAGAATTTCCTGTAGCCACCGACATATGAAGACAAAAACGTGACTGTTCCAGGATGTTGTTTTGTCCTTTTCCTTCCGACACCGATGGAAGAATATTTTCTTTTTCTCTTTTGGTTTTTGTCTTTTCACTTTAAGTCTCTTCTCTCTCCCCTTTATGTCAAATCAAGGTCATTTCTCTCCTTTTCCTTCGTAGCTAAGGTTCCTCCCTTTGGCTATATAAGGCAGTCCCCTGCCTTCAAAAACTCAGGTCGACTCGGAGTTTCTTCCCTGCTTACGAAATCCCTCTACTCTCTCTGCTCTCCTGCAGATAGCTCTGTTCTCTCTGCTCTCTCACTCTTTCACAGTTATCTCTCTCTGCTCTCTCACTCTTTCACAGTTATCTCTCTCTGCTCTCTCACTCTTTCACAGTTATCTCTCTTCTGCTTCTCATCTTTTATGCTCCACTACTGCTCCATAGCTCTACAGTCGTTGTCTTGACCTCACAGCCTAAAACAATCCTATGCTCTCCAGGTCTTTTTCTAGTTTCTCACTTTACCAAAATCAGGTTCTATCTTCTCATTTTCTCTTATAATTCTCTTATACTTTTAGTATGTGCGACTGCAATTTTCATTCACTCCCTTCATTTTGTCCTCAACACTGGAAACTCTTTTCCAATTACAGTATCTGTAAATTGTAAATGTGTATTTAAAGTTTCTTTTGTCTGTAACATACAATGCTATGTTGTGTATAATGTTATGATGGTTTGCTAAAATAATATACAGTTCAAATTTGTTTTTAGTATTAAAATCGGCAATCACACTCACACACAGTGGTTTGTTATTGATATATCTGTTATTCCGTTTATCTGCATATTTTCCTTTTGTTTAAATTACTATCTTATTTTACAAGAAATAGTAAAATATAATAGCTTACTATTCACATACCTTCTATAGACATTTCACTGTAAATTATTCTACGGTCAAAAAGGAATTACTTGCTATTGTACATTGTGTCACCAAATTTCAAAGCGATATTCTCAATCAACATTTTCTCATTCGCATTGATTGCAAAGCTGCTAAGGATATTATGTAAAAAGATGTTCAAAATCTTGTTTACAAACAAATTTTCGCTCGCTGGCAGGCCATTCTTTCTGCCTTTGATTTTACCATTGAACACCTTCACGGTTCTACCAATTCCCTTCCTGATTTTTTTACCCGTGAATTTTTGCAGGGGAAAGCTCTTTCTATGAATAAAGAGCGAGGAATATTAGGCCTTTGAGATGGCCTTGATTGAGCAGGAGTAAAGGCCGGAGTGGATGTATTAGCCTCTGGGTAGGTTATCTGGTGAATGAGTGAAATAGAAGGTGAGAGAGAGGCCAAGGGTGGATTTTCACTGAAAGCAAGTATTATTTCAAGAGGGCGTTTCTCATTGCAAGAAGAATTGCTACGAGTGCCCATGATAGTAGGTAGATTAGACAAAGTATTATTATTATTAGCTGCAAAGAGCTGTAATGCAAGTGAAAGAGGTGTTTCTTCGTTGTTTGCGTCAGTGTAGCCCCCTGCAAAAATTCATCAAAAAATCAGGAAGAGCAATGGTAGAACTGTGAAGGTGTTCAATGGTAAAATCAAAGGCAGAAAGAATGGCCTGCCAGCCAGCGAAAATTTGTTTGGAAACAAGATTTTGAACATCTTTTTGCAGAATATCCTTAGCAGCTTTGCAATCAGTGCGAATGAGAAAATGTTGATTGAGAATATCGCTTTGAAATTTGGTGACACAATGTACAATAGCAAGTAATTCATTTTTGACCGTAGAATAATTTTGTTGGGTGGAATTCCAGGCCTTAAAAGTATACCTGAGTAGTTGTTCATGACCATCCACTTGTTGTTTTAGGATTCCTCCTAAACCCAACTCTGAAGCATCACATTCAATGATTTTGAAAGCAGTAAGGTGAGGTAGAGAAAGGTAAGGGAGAGTTTTGACTTTCGTTTTAATTAATCGTACTGCTTTGGTATGAATATTTGTCCAAGGTGGATGATTCTTTTTTAATCTATCATGTAGAGGTTTGGCATCAATAGCAAGGTCTTGATAAAAATCAATAATATAATTAAGACATCCTAAGAACCTTTGGAGTTCTTTTTTATCTAGAATTTGATCTAGAAAGTTATCAGCAAATTGTATTGATCTATCGATAGGAATAATTGTGCCTTGATAGATATTGTGTCCTAAAAATCTAATAGTGGTTTTGAATAAAGTAATCTTTTTCACTGATACAACTAATCCAGCATGTTGTACTACATGAATAAAGGTATTAACATGTTTTACATGTTCATCTATAGATTCTAAAAAGATCAGAACATCATCAATATAAACAATCATAAATTGATAGTAAGCATTAAAAAATTCATTCATTATCTTTTGGAATTCTGATGGAGCATTTTTAATCCGAATGGCATAACATTCCATTCATATTGACCAAATGGAACATTGAATGTGTTTTATATTTATCTTTTTCTTTAATTTGAATTTGCCAGTATCCTGACTTCATATCGAATTTGGAGAATATGCAAGCATTGGCTACTCGGACTAGTAAATCTTTTTTATTAAGAATTGGATATCGTATCCATTGTGATACTTTATTTAATGGTTTATAATTGATAACCAGTCTAGGAACTCCTCGTTCCTTTTCAACATTTTTGTTGACATAAAAAGCTGCACAACTCTATGGTGATGAGCTTGGTCTGATAAGCTTTTTAGTTTGGAGTTCGGCAATTTCTTTTCTACACATTTCTAGTAGAGTAGTATTCATTTGAATTGGTCTTGCTTTCGTAAGAATTTGTCTTTCATCAAATCCAGGTTCATATGGGAGACTGATACTATGTTTTTTTCTTTTCCAAAAGGCATTGGGATGTTCACTACAGATAGAAGTTTCTATCTGTTGTTGAAGTTGTTGGATCTTTTGTAGTATCAACAGATTTGTAATTGTTCTTCCACATGTTTATATTTAATTTCTTGTTTTAAAGTGCAGAGAAATTTTTCTTTTTTTTGTAATTGGCTTTTTACACTATTTATTTATTTGAGTTTTGGTTTGTGAATAAATTCAAAGTGTATGGGGACATCTTGATAAATAGATGTTATTCCTATATGGTCTATAGATAATGGATATAATAAGGTAAGGAATGGGACTCTAAGGATAACTGCTTGGCTTAATCCTTTTACCATAATAAATGGTGTTTGGATACACTGATGATTATTATACACAGAAGCATTAGATAATTTATAGTTTATAAAGAGTCTATTGTCATCTGCAGTATTTAAGATTTGAGTTGTTTTATCAAAATATTTTGTTGGTACAAGTCCTTCATTGATATAGTTTAAATCAACTCTTGAATCTATTAAAGCTGATGTTTGAAATTTATAATCTTCTGCTACTATGATAGTTACTTGAATAAACCATTTTTGGATCATAATTTTGTCCAGCAGGTTAATAGAAGAATGTTCTGTTATCAGGAGTGGTTTAGTTTCTGAAGTTTTTGGAATATCTCCTGGTGGGTCAGGACTGTATGTTGTAACTAAATGATTGAATTCTAGTTCATATGTATCTGAATTTTGATTAGATAGATTTTGTAATTCTAAGATTTTAATTCTATTTTTTAACTGGTGTACTTCTTTTTTCACTTCGTTTATCTCTTGTTTTAGGTATGAGATCGAAGGTTCTTTTTGCTTAGTGAGATGTTGTTCACTAACTCTTTTCATAATAGAGGCAAAATTATATTCATTTGGTGTCTTATTGATAGGATGTGTTTTTGCTTTTGTTTTAGCTAAATTTATAAATTTCGTAATAACATATCTTTTTTCATCTGGATCTGTAATTTTCTCTATGGGATCTAAAATCAAATTATCTTCTTGTGTTAGAGTATGAAGATTGTGCGTAGGAATAGGACAAGCACAAGTAGATTCTTGCATTGGATGTGATAATTGTCCATCAGTAGAAGAGTCTGAAGAATCATATGACTCTGTCCATATGAAATCATCTTCTTGGATATTTCCGATTAAAGATTCATTGGAATCTGTATTTGAGGAAGATGTATCATAATTGATAATAGTATACAATTTTGATTTTAATGACTCATCTATTTGTAATGCATCTATTTTCTTTTTAAATTTACATTGGTGTTTATAATGACCAAGTTTTCCACATTTATAACATACTAGTATTTTCTTTTTATTTTTACTATTGGGAGAAAACTTTTTTATAAATCCTTGTTGTTTAGACTTCTTATATTATTTATGTACTTTATCCGTTCTATATTTTTCTTTCTTGTATTTTTTCTTTTTCTTATATAGTTTTTCGGGTTTATTTTTTCTATCTATATGATAACCAAATTGTTCACAAAAATCATCAAGCTCTTTTCGGTTAGTAATTTGTTGTTTATCAAGTTGGCGCTTAAGCTTTAGGTCAATACATAATGCTAATCCTTCAACACCTATTTCTGTTGATAATTCTCCAAGTGTGTATGCAGAATATATGATAACTCCATTATGTTTTTTTCTAAGTCTTTCTTTGACTTTTTCTGTAAATAAGTAAGAAAGACCAGCTATAAATTTGTCTTTCCAATGGTCTAATTGGCAATCTTCTCTTATTAATAATCTTGAAAAGAATACATCCTTATACCACTTGTAATGAGATAGGGTAGGACATCTTAGGTTTGACTGCAAATCTTTTGACCTTGCTGCTAATAAAGCTGTATTTCCTACAAAGTGTAGAGTAATAGTATAAATTAAAGTGTTTACTACATCACTTTCTGTATAAATTACTTCTTGATTTTGTTCATTTCTGGCTGTCCATTGTCTAGTATTGGTAAGGATTCTTTTTTTTGTTTCATCATCAACATAGAAATCCCACCAGCCTCTTAACCAACCAGTAAATCCATTTACTATTGCTTTGGCAACCTCTTGATCCGGATTACCATCCATTTTATTAGTTGAGGCAAACATAGCCATATGTCGCATGACATCTAATATTTTTAAATCTAATAGACCATCTATAGTCCAATTGACAATTGATCTGCCTGAATATGATACTGCTTGTTGTATGGAATCTTCTTCTAATTGAACATCAACAGGTATGGGTCTTTTATAATATGGTAATGCTGTTATTGGTTTCCATGTTTTACCATATGCGATTTTGTTTAGATCATTGGTGGCCGTATCCATAAAGGCTAATTCTCTATTTTGCTGAGTATCATCTATGATGGGTTTCTCTTCTTGGAGCATTAGAGTCTCGTGCTCAGGAATTTTCAATTTTCCTTTATCCGATGATTCGGGAATATTACATAGAGGTTCCGAAATACTAGGTATTGGGATAGGAATACTTAGTTTTGGAGAGGGGATGCCTTTGATATCTAATTGGGCTAATTTGGATATTAATTGATTCATGAGGGTTTTGTTATCCTCGCCTAAATGAAATTTAGTTTTATTAAGTTCTGGAGGGGGTTTAAACAAAACAGCTTTAGGAATAGGAGGAATTACTCTTTTAAGTTGAGGAGTGACTAGTCTTTTTATTCGTTCAGCTTGTTTTCCTAAGGATTGCATGTATAGATTGGTATAATTATTTTGTTCCACAATATGAGGGATTAATTCATGTTTTTTCCCCATATCCTTAGGTACAACCTTATAAGGTGTTGCAATGATTTTGTATAAGGATTGTGGTGGTTCACCTTTTACGGGTGGAGTTTTTGCACCTTTTAGGATGATGCTTTTCTCAGGGGGATGAGTACTAGCTGTAGTAGTTCCATCTGTACTTATATAAGTTTTCTCTTCTATTGTTTGAATATTAAACTGGGGAATTTGAATGTTATATTGAGCACAAATGTCTTGTAACCATATAAAGAATCCTTTTGTTTCTCTTTCTTTTTTCAGAAATTTATTGTATTTTTTATACAATAATTCTACTAATCTGGGTTGAAATGCTTTAAGATACCATTCTCTAATACCTTGGTTCTCTTGGGATAAATAATCATCTTTTAAATATGCAATATCTACTTTTTTCTTTTTTGCTTTTAATTTATATTCTAGATAGTTATCTATGTTTATATCCTCTTCGACTTGCAGGGTGAGTATTTGGAAATCAGCGATGTCAGGTTCGGAGGTATAAGTGGGTATTACTATATGATCAGCTGTTCTCTTTACTCCTTGTATTTGTAAGTCTGAAGATGCTGTAGGTATTGATGGAGAAGGAAGGATAATAACTTCTAGAGTTGATTGACAAGATTTTCTTGCAGGCACTATGTACTTTTTATTCCTTTTATTGATTGCTAAATCATCCTGTATTATTGGTTTAGTATTTTGAAAATTTATTTCAATATTTCCATCCTGATGTTCTATTATTTGGTTGGGAATATTATTCCTTGGTATTTCTTTTGGTTGATTTTCATTTTGGATAGACCATGTTTGGGGTAAAATAATATTTGACCAAGTAATAGTTTTTGGAATAATAGTGTTAGATTTTTCTATATTAGTTTGAAATAAAATAGTTTGATCCTTCTTATCTGTTTGCATAATATTCGGAGAGAGAGTATTCATGACTTTGTAATAAATGCAATATACTATAGCTAGATTTTGAGATCCAGGAGTCATATTGAATCCATGGGTCTTAAGATTTATGGTTAATATATCCAATATATTAGGGTCAGTTAATGAAACAGAAAAATTTGGAAAGCAGTTAAAGTAAATGGGTCCACTACGAAGGCTGGATTCAACCATACCTAGGAATGAATCCGAAAACTTATTGTGCCGCGTATCTGTCACACCCGAGAAATTTACAATACTGTTATTCCTGAGATGTGACAGACAAAACATATATACATCTATTGATAGGACAAATTTACAGTGGCGAGGTCTTACAAAGTAAATAAAGAAAGCTAGCACAACAACAGTATCTTCCAAGGTTGATCTTGACTAGCACTCAAAATGAATCCGCAGTTATCCTGAAAAATGTTTACCATAGTTTGATGAGTTTGGCTACTCAGTAAGTGATCATCATAATCCTAAAAATAATCATGATTGAAAGATATCAATATTTTCCAAAATGAGATCTATTAACAAAAATGCATCAACAGTTTCACTTTCAATAAATGCATAATTAAGTATAATCCAAGTAATTGAAATGCTTATAACACTTTCAACGGCAGTATATAATTCAAAGGATTTTACAAAATACCCTACTGGCGTCCCAAGTAGGTCACCTATATACCCCATCAGCGTCCTGATGGGTCTACTTAATCCCTATCGGCGTCCCAGATAGGTCCACTTAATCCCTGCAGGTCTACTTATACCTCACCGGCGTACCGGATGAGTCCACTTAATCCCTACCGGCGTCCCAGATAGGTCCACTTATACCTCACCGGCGAACCGGATGAGTCCACTTGCATACTTAAATTATTTCTAAATCGCTTTAAACATTCGAAAGCAGCAATATCATGTACTCAACATATCACTGAAATCATTAATATGAATTTCACTTAAACCATTAATAACAGTCACTCTCTATAATATTTCAAAAATAACCAATCAAATATTTTGGGCTCAAATTTAGAAAGGTAGCAGTTTGTAAAGGCATTCTAGCATAATTACCAATTTAATATGTATAGAAAAACTCTTATAAAAATTCAAGAATACGGAATTATCATAATTTATGGGATATCAATCCACAAATAAACATTTCACAACAATACTATAATCAATTGCAAAAATGTCAATTTTTTTAAATAATAAGGCAGTCATTTGCACATGAATTTTACAATGTCTAAATATTCAGAACAGTAGAAAGAAATATCACAATTTTACTAAAAGTAGAAATATCATATTTATTTCTAACAATAAACAAGAAAATAAATAAATTTATTTTTCTAATTTACAGCCTTCAAAATTTCTAACATAGATAAAATATCACAATTTTTATTAAAAAGATTATTTTTCAAGATAATGAGGTCACGTGCGCATAAAATTTATCGCGCCTAAAATTCATGATAATAAGCAGAAATAATTATTTCATTTCATTTTTAAAAAAAATGGATTATTTTTTGAGACAATGGGGTCACTTACACACAAAACTTATAAAATAAAGATCCTGGACGGAAATATCACTATTTATTAAAAACAGACTATTTTTCAGGAAGACGATGTCACTTACCCACAATTATTTGAGAGGGAGCTTCCGATAAAAAAATTCGGTTCGAGAGAGAAGTTCACGGTGTTTCGACCAGAGAGAGAGAGAGATCTTAAAATTTTCTAGAGTGGGAGTGCTCACCTCCCCTATTTAAATTCTTATAACGTATTATTATAATATTTTATTACGCTTTACCTTATACCTGAGGTGTCGCGTTAAGCGTCTGCTTTTAACATACGAAAACCACGTCCGCTAAAGGACGTTGCCAGCTGCAAGTAGCAACTGCAAAGGCTGCAAACAAAAGCAGCAGCAAAAGTTTTAAACCAAGTAAAAGTTTTTGAAAATAGTGATGGTCCCCAAGGACCATCATACTCAAACAGACCATCACTTATTTAAAAGCATCTTTTCTCCTTTTTTTTTTTTTTTTGAAATTTTAGGATTGTTACATTCTTCCCCCCTTAAAGAAATTTAGTCCTCTAAATTTGTGTTCTTGATTACTGAAAAAGATAAGGGTATTTTTCTCTGATTTCGTCTTCTCGTTCCCAAGTCGACTCTTCTCTTGAATAGTACTGCCATAATACACGGACCAAAGGAATCTCCTTGTTACGCAACACTTGTACCCTTCTATCCAGTATCAAAATTGGCTGCTCAATGAAGGATAGGTCCTTCCTGATCGGTAAAGGTTCATATTTTAAGATATGGGACGGGTCGGGCTGATATTTTCGTAGTGAAGATACATAAAAGACATTATGGACATTTGCCAATTCGGGTGGTAAGGCAAGTCTATAAGCGACACCTCCGATTCTTTCCAGGA
The DNA here is from genome assembly GCF_054954075.1 of Amborella trichopoda. NCBI lineage: Eukaryota > Viridiplantae > Streptophyta > Magnoliopsida > Amborellales > Amborellaceae > Amborella > Amborella trichopoda. The sequence goes on along the minus strand of NC_142341.1, from coordinate 12,438,702 downwards.
TTTCAAATGGTCCGATGTAACGTGGGCTCAACTTTCCTTTCTTGCCGAATCTCATAATGCCCTTTATTGGTGAGATTTTTAGGAAAACTCGATCACTTTCCTCAAATCCAAGATCTCTCCTTCGGTTATCGGCATAACTCTTTTGCCGACAATGAGCAGTCCTGAGCCTTTCACGAATTAATGCTATTTTATCTGTGGTTATCTGGACAATTTCTGGCCCCAAAAGCTTTCTTTCACCAACCTCGTCCCAACATATGGGTGACCTGCATTTCCTTCCATACAGAGCTTCATATGGTGCCATTTGAATACTGGCTTGGAAGCTATTATTATAAGCAAACTCAATCAGGGGTAAATGGTCATCCCAGCTTCCTGTAAGGTCAATAACACAGGCCCTCAGCATATCTTCCAAGATTTGGATGGTCCTCTCCGATTGTCCATCAGTTTGAGGGTGCAAGGCAGTACTAAAGATGAGTCTCGTCCCCATGGCTGACTGTAGTCTAGCCCAAAATTTAGAAGTAAACCGAGTATCCCTGTCCGATACAATACTGACAGAAACTCCATGCAACCGCACTATTTCCTTAATGTACAACTGAGCCAGTCGATCCAAAGTGTACGTCGTGCGAATCGGTAGAAAGTGGGCAGCTTTGGTCAGCCGATCCACAATGACCCAAATGCTATCATGTCCTGAATTTGTTCTAGGCAAGCCAGAGACAAAATCCATAGAGATGTGCTCCCACTTGCATTCTGGCACGGGTAAAGGCTGCAACAACCCAGCGGGCCTTTGATGTTCAGCTTTTATTTGCTGGCATGTTAGGCATTTAGACACAAATAGTGCTACCTCTTTTTTCATATTATTCCACCAAAAGGTTTTCTTCAGGTCCTGATACATTTTAATACTTCCGGGATGTATTGTATAAGGAGAATGATGTGCTTCTTCTAAGATAGCTTTCTTTACACTCTCATCATTCGGGACACAAACCCGACCTTTGAATCTTAGCAAATCCTCACTACATATAGAGAATTCATCTCTCTTTCCTTGCTTCACCTTTTCTATAATTGTTATAAGCTGAGGGTTTTTCTTTTGTGCCAATCGAATCTATTGGATTAATTAGGGTTCCGCCTTAATATTGGCAATCATACTTACCACACCATTAATGGACGAAGTTGGATGCCAATCCACTATTTCCTCTAACAATCGCATTTCTTGGATCATTAGATGAGCTAAGACTCCCGTAGATTTTCTACTTAGAGCGTCGGCCACAACGTTAGCTTTTCCTGAATGATAATGGATTGTACAATCATAATCTTTTAAGAAATCCATCCATCTTATCTGCGGCATATTTAAATCCTTCTGAGAGAAAAGGTATTTCAAACTCTTATGATCCGTGTATATTACGAATTGCTCACCATATGGATAATGCCTCCATATTTTCAAAGCGAATACTATTGCAGCTAGCTCCAAATCATGAATTGGATATTTTTTCTCATATTCTTTCAACTGTCTAGATGCATATGCCACTACTTTCCCATATTGCATTAATACACAGCCCAAACCTTTATGTGAAGCATCACTATAAATCACAAATCCCCCACTCCCCTTAGGAATAGTTAAAATAGGTGCTGAAGTTAATCGAACTTTTAGTTCTTGAAAACTCTCATCACATTCACTTGTCCACTCAAATTTGACATTTTTCTGTGTCAATCGAGTCAATGGGGTTGCGATTCGAGAAAATCCTTCTAAAAATTTTCTGTAATATCCTGCCAATCCCAAAAAGCTTCGAACTTCAGTCACATTACTTGGTTGTTTCCAATTAACAACGGCTTCAACCTTTGAAGGATCAACTGATAGACCTTCTTTTGATATGACATGTCCTAAAAATGTCACTTGTTCAAGCCAAAATTCACATTTACTAAGTTTGGCATACAATTTCTTCTCTCTTAATATTTGCAATACCATTCTTACATGCTGCTCATGTTCCTTCTGATTCTTGGAATAAATTAAAATATCATCGATGAATACCACAATAAATTTATCCAAAAAGGGCTTAAAGATCCGATTCATCAAATCCATAAATGCAGCTGGTGCATTGGTTAATCCAAAAGGCAAGACTAAAAATTCATAATGGCCATACCTTGTTCTGAAAGCTGTCTTGAGTACATCTTCAGTTTTAATCTTAAGCTGATGGTATCCAGATCTAAGATCAATTTTTGAAAACACTTGTGATCCTTGTAATTGATCAAATAAATCATCAATTCTAGGTAATAGATACTTATTTTTCACTGTCACTTGGTTCAACTGTCTATAATCAATACACAATCTCATTGTCCCGTCTCTCTTTTTGACAAACAGTACTGGAGCACCCCAAGATGACACACTGGGCCTGATAAAACCTTTATCTAATAATTCTTCCAATTGTTGTTTCAGTTCTTTAAGTTCTGCAGGAGCCATTCTGTAAGATGCCTTAGAAATTGGTGCTACCCCAGGCAATAATTCAATGGAGAATTCAATTTCCCTGTCAGGCGGTAATCCTGGCAATTCTTCAGGAAAAACGTCGGGAAATTCTCGGATAAACGGAGTAGTATCTAAATTTATTTCTTCCTTCCGATCTTCTTTGATATAGGCAAGAAAGCCTTGACATCCTTTTCGAAGGAGGCGATTAGCTCGAATACAAGAGATTAAATATGATGGGGAGTCTTCTTTGACACCATTGAAGTAAAATACTGGTTGATTCGGAATACTAAAGGTAACAATTTTCTTATAACAATCAATACTTGCATGGTATGCAAAAAGCCAATCCATGCCTAAGATTACATCAAAATCTTGAATTTCCAGGAGTATTAAATCAACCAACAGTTCCTTTTCTTTTATCTTTATTACACATGATTTGTACATTATATTGGTGTTAATTGAATCTCCCATCGGTGTGGCTACCTCTAGAATGTTTTCTAATTGTTCTGGTTCTACCTTTAAGTGGCATGCAAAGTGTTGTGACACAAATGAATGAGTAGATCCAGGATCAATCAGAACATGAGCTACTTTTTGGAAGATAGTAAGAGTACCTTGGATCACTGATTTTGAGGCCTGAGCGTCTTGCTCGGTAATCGCAAATACTCTTCCCTTCATCTGAGGATTTGGACCTATCTCTCCCTGCTTTGGAAGCTGTTGTGTCTGTAAGCTAGGACATTGTTTAATCTGGTGTCCCAATTTTCCACACTTAAAACAGGCTCCGGTATTCCAATAACAAGGGCTTGATCCATGATTTTTCCCACATTTTCTACATGGTTCTATTGGGTTTTGAAATGACGAGGGCCTTGGCTTCTTGTTTGGCCTTTCAAACTGTTGTCGATTAGATGATGTAGGTCTAACATGACTGTTCTGATTTTTCGTCTTTTGGTAATCCTCAAAATCTTTTTCGATAATTTGGGCACGATCCACTATTTCAGCATAAGTTCTTCATTTCAAGACTGATATTCTGCTTCTAATAGCTGGCCTGAGACCCCTTTCAAATTTCTTCACCTTTCTTGCCTCATTATTAATCATATATGGTGCAAAACTGGCCAATTCAGTAAACTTGGCCTTGTACTGTGCTACTGTCTTATTTCCTTGGATTAATTATAGAAATTCCATTTCTTTTTGGTCTCGAATAAAATCTGGGAAATACTTTTCATTAAATGCCTCTAGAAATACTTCCCAAGTCAAGGGTTTATTTTCTTTGACCAATACTCCTTTTGCCATTCGCCACCAGTGTTGTGCCTCACCTTCTAACATAAAAACTGCCAAGGCCACCTTCCTATTATCAGGACATTTCATAACCTCGAATATTTTTTCCAATTGCATAACTCATCCCTCGACTTCCAGTGGGTTTACAGCACCCTTAAAAGAAGGTGGGTTTAATTTCTTAAATTGTTCGATATTGCTCCCACCATTTCCTGTAACTGACCGCCTGGGTGGATTGTTGTTTTCCATCTGATGTTGCATTAGAGCAACCATATTTTCCAAGGCTTTGTGAATTCCTTCCATATTGGCTTCAGCTATTCTTTATCTTAACTTTATCCCGGTCTGTACACACAATAAATGTGATTTTAAGTACATTCTTTTTAAATTTCCTAAGGATCTTAAACCTATTGCTCTGATACCATAATTGTCACACCCCAAGAATTTACAATACTGTTATTCCTGAGATGTGACAGACAAAACATATATACATCTATTGATAGGACAAATTTACAGTGGCGAGGTCTTACAAAGTAAATAAAGAAAGCTAGCACAACAACAGTATCTTCCAAGGTTGATCTTGACTAGCACTCAAAATGAATCCGCAGTTATCCTGAAAAATGTTTACCATAGTTTGATGAGTTTGGCTACTCAGTAAGTGATCATCATAATCTTAAAAATAATCATGATTGAAAGATATCAATATTTTCCAAAATGAGATCTATTAACAGAAATGCATCAACAGTTTCACTTTCAATAAATGCATAATTAAGTATAATCCGAGTAATTGAAATGCTTATAACACTTTGAACGGCAGTATATAATTCAAAGGATTTCACAAAATACCCTACTGGCGTCCCAAGTAGGTCACCTATATACCCCATCAGCGTCCTGATGGGTCTACTTAATCCCTATCGGCGTCCCAGATAGGTCCACTTAATCCCTGCAGGTCCACTTATACCTCACCGGTGTACCGGATGAGTCCACTTAATCCCTACCGGCGTCCCAGATAGGTCCACTTATACCTCACCGGTGAACCGGATAAGTCCACTTGCATACTTAAATTATTTCTAAATCTCTTTAAACATTCGAAAGCAGCAATATCATGTACTCAACATATCACTGAAATCATTAATATGAATTTCACTTAAACCATTAATAACAGTCACTCTCTATAACATTTCAAAAATAACCAATCAAATATTTTGGGCTCAAATTTAGAAAGGTAGCAGTTTGTAAAGGCATTCTAGCATAATTGCCAATTTAATATGTATAGAAAAACTCTTATAAAAATTCAAGAATACGGAATTATCACAATTTATGGGATATCAATCCACAAATAAACATTTCACAACAATACTATAATCAATTGCAAAAATGTCAATTTTTTTAAATAATAAGGCAGTCATTTGCACATGAATTTTACAATGTCTAAATATTCAGAACAGTAGAAAGAAATATCACAATTTTACTAAAAGCAGAAATATCATATTTATTTCTAACAATAAACAAGAAAATAAATAAATTTATTTTTCTAATTTACAGCCTTCAAAATTTCTAACATAGATAAAATATCACAATTTTTCTTAAAAAGATTATTTTTCAAGATAATGAGGTCACGTGCGCATAAAATTTATCGCGCCTAAAATCCATGATAATAAGCAGAAATAATTATTTCATTTCATTTTTAAAAAGAATGGATTATTTTTCGAGACAATGGGGTCACTTACACACAAGACTTATAAAATAAAGATCCTGGATGGAAATATCACTATTTATTAAAAACAGACTATTTTTCAGGAAGACGATGTCACTTACCCACAATTATTTGAGAGGGAGCTTCCGATAAAAAAAATTCGGTTCGAGAGAGAAGTTCACGGTGTTTCGACCAGAGAGAGAGAGAGAGATCTTAAAATTTTCTAGAGTGGGAGTGCTCACCTTCCCTATTTAAATTCTTATAACGTATTATTATAATATTTTATTACGCTCTACCTCATACCTGAGGTGTCGCGTTAAGCATCTGCATTTAACATACGAAAACCACGTCCGCTAAAGGACGTTGCCAGCTGCAAGCAGCAACTGCAAAGGCTGCAAACAAAAGCAGCAGCAAAAGTTTTAAACCAAGTAAAAGTTTTTGAAAATAATGATGGTCCCCAAGGACCATCATACTCAAACAGACCATCACTTATTTAAAAGCATCTTTTCTCCTTTTTTTTTTTTTTTTTGAAATTTTAGGATTGTTACAGTATCTCTTAGGCATATGAGCACTGAATTGTTTAATCCTAAACGAGTTAAAGGTTTTATGGCTATTTGTATTAATCCAATGTGTAAATACTTATAATTATTTTCTTTATGTTTTTCTATTATTTTTCTGGATAACAGTTGGAAGTCTTCCTGATTTTGTGTTACTGATAGACTTTCTTCTACTGTTTTAATAGCATATCCAAATTTGAATTTAAATGTTCCCTTTTTATAGATATCTTTGATAGGTACTTTGGGAATATTCCAATTTTGTATATGTTTTTCAACATCATTTATTACTATCTCTTCCTTATTTTTAACTCTTAAGGTTTGAGGTTGAGTTACTGTGTTATCTTTAATATTCCTAATTAAATTTGCCATCTGTAGGTTGTGGATAATGACAATCTGGACGACCAAGGGTCCAGCGTGTTCCCCTAAGTGGCTCTTCCTGGCCTTGGCGGATACTTTGCCTAGTCTACTTTCGTCTCTTGCCTTAACTCTCGGACCAACTTTCTTAGATGTAAATTTAGTTAGGTTTCTTCAATAATACTGTAACTTAGTTTCTACTGTTAATGTTTCACTATTGACTCTGATACCAAAACGACGCCAGGATCTACAGTGAAATGTTTATAGAAGGTATGTGAATAGTAAGCTATTATATTTTACTATTTCTTGTAAAATACGATAGTAATTTAAACAAAAGAAAAATATAATAGCTTACTATTCACATACCTTCTATAGACATTTCACTGTAGATCCTGGCGTCGTTTTGGTATCAGAGCCAATAGTGAAACATTAACAGTAGAAACTAAGTTACATATATATATATATATGGGGATATGACGGCATAGGTTCACTAGCCTACAGCTAAATATGAGCCCAATGGCTCAGATTCAATCTGAGCAGATCAATGGTCACGATTGTATTTAGTATTTGAATTTTAAATTTTTTCTATAAATCCAAATCACTTGAAATTTTGGACGTATTATTTAAAAGTAGAAGAATCCTATAAAAATATCAGCATATTTTATAAAAAATAAATTGACCAAAATACCTCCAAAACTTTTCAGTGATATTTTAGTCAATTTAATGTTGCAAATTATTTTTTAATATTTTTATTAGGTGCGTCTTGATGAGAATGATAGATACCTAAAATTTCATATGATTTGGATTTGTAGAAAAAAATTAAAATGAAAATACGAAATGATGTTTTAACCGTCAGATCACTGTTAGGCTCATATATAGCTGTAGGCTAGTGGGCCTATGCTATTATTTCTTTTATATATATATATATATATATATATATATATATATATATATATATATATATATATATATAGGAATGATCAAATGTAATAGTTGTATCATAATATAATACAACGATACTTCTAAAAAATCATGTTTGTGGTATTTGTATGACCCCAATTTTCCATACACACTATCTTCATCTCAATAATCAATCCCCCAAAAAACATAGTTCAATTTGAACCCTAGATATGGTCAAAATAAGTACCCTCCAAAAATGAATCTAGACCATTCATTTGGTGAATTTTATGATCTTAGCATTTATGAACTCAAAATCATTTTTTTCTTTTTTAACATTGTTTATCTAAAGATAATTAAGTCATCCAAAAAAATTGGAACTGAAAAATCCTTCTAAGGTCTAGATCTAAGCATCTCACTAAAATGAATGCCTATGTTAATTGGGCTAAAAAAATACTTTCTAGGTTGTGTTTTCAAATTTTTTTTTTTTTTTTTATTGTTCATTAGAATGAAAAGAGTGTATATTTCAAAATTTGGATCCAACAAATGATCATAAGATGGTTTTTTAAGATTATTGCCTCATATTACTACACAACCATTCCATAAAATCATTGCCTATATATATATATATATATAAGAAATAAATGCTGGTCGGTCTGTTCCACGTGTGTATTGCCCAAAACTAGATCTTTTAGTGATAGTCCTTGACATATTTAAAGATATCTTATTCGTAAATTATGGTCACCAAATATGCATAGAGATAAAGAACATGCTTGCTTTTGCGGCAAACGGTGTAAAGAATATGTAAAGCATGATCCTCTTGAAGGATCCCGATTCTATCGGGTCGCAAAGTTTTTTAATTTTCTTTTAAGTTCGTTCATGTGGGTAGGTAAAAGGAAGATTATGTGCGATTAAAGATTGAATGGAAGTACACAACTTCCCTGGCTAAAGATTCAAGAGAGAGAAATCCTGCTTAAGAGGAGGAAAAATTCGTGTTTAAGAAAATGAAAACTTATAGGTAAAAATGGGGTTTACGCATAGGTCCATTTTTGTTTTTTGCAAATTCTATATAGAGGTCTACCCAACACATTTGTTTTTCTATTTTGCTCTTAAGTATGATGTTCTTAACATTAGACCGCTTTCTATTTTATTTTTAATTTTTTTTGGAAGTGTATAATGTCCGCGGGGGGAGCTTAAGATGTGCAGTTTGATGTAGTAAGCATTGAACTACTTATAGCAATTATTATTGTCCTGTTTTGTTTGATCTGAAATTAAAAATATTGGACAACTTATCACTATGTTTTTCACAGTCCAATGTTCAAAATATCAGACCGCCTGTCAATCCAGTGTTTGCTTTGAAGCACAATGTTTTTCATGACATTGTTTGATATGGAATTAGAAATATTGGACAACTTATCATTAAGTTTTTCACAATCCGATGTTCGAAATATCAGACCGTCTATCAATTCATTATTTTATTTTGAAGAATGTATGGCCACAACATTGGACGGCTTTTTACCGCTCCGATGTTTTCAACATCAGATTGGTCTTTAATTCATTTTTATGATATTGAACTGCTCAATTTAAGGGCAATCCAATATTGGAAACCACCCCCCCCATACGGCCATCGCTACACTCCAAAAAATGTTTTTTAAAAAAAAAAGAAAAAGTGGTCAACATTGGCCATGAGATAAAATTGAAGGAAAAAAAATGGATTATATACAATGAGATCATTTACCTTTGATACAATGCGGTCACTATTTCTTAAATCATCCGATGTGGTATACAATGAGATCATTACCTTTGATATAATGCGGTCACAATTTCTTAAATCATCCGATGTGAAATTTGATAGCTTGGGTGTATCATAAAGTTCAATAAATTTTTTTTGAAGTTTGAGCTCATTCTATAGAATTAATGCAGCCACCCAATTTCACATCGAATGGTCAAGATTGACCATCTTATACCAAATATAAATAATTTTGTACATTTCCAAAAGAAAAAAAAAATGCTTGCAGAGGTGGACCTTTGCGTAAAATTGTATATTAACTCCTTTTACTTATGGTACGGACATAATTTTTCCTTAAGAAAATGAGCGGATATATAAATACAATATATCATTCTTAGAATGATTGAAGGGTAGAGAGAGAGAAAGTTAAAAAATAACTCTAAAATTATTTTAAAAAAAAACAGGTAGGCACTGTCTTTCCCACTAATAATCCAGATGCAGATGCACGCATATGAGAACAATATGTCATTGTGAGGGTGAAGATTTGAGAACGAGATTCGTGTGGTGTTTGGTTGGAGGATCAACGGATAAAGAGATTCCAAGATTCTATTCTCATTTATGGGAGAGAGAGAGTTTTCATTGTAAACATGATTAGTCAATAAGTGATGTGATGTGGTGCATAAACGAAGACGGCAAAAGGTGAAGAAATTGAATAAAGGCAAATTGAGAGAGAGCTCGTATCTTCATGGTAGCACTTAATTATGAACGAAGAAAACGGCAAACCAATAAATAGTGACACAACGAGGATTGATTTCACCGACCAATAGGATGTGGAGGAGAGAAGGAGAGAAAAAAAAACTAGCTGTATATGTCAAGACAATTTGCTATTAATGTTAGGCGGTTATAATTACCCTTGACTATTGGATGTTAAATTGGATAGTTGTATTTATTTCATCGATTGAAGATAAATAAAAATTTTCAAACTTTATAACACATCCAAACTATCATATTATACATGGGATGGTTATAAATAATTGTGATCTTTTTATATAAAAGATAAATAGCCTTATTGTTTAGAATCCCAAAAGATATAGTGTGGCTTTGCTACAACGAAAGTGACAGCTAACCCTGACTGTAGCCCGACTCTATTCCTCGAGAGCGCCCGGCTCTATTCGAGGAGCGGTGCTCACCATGTGGATCGGGGCCACGCGTGGTGATAGCCGTCCTCCCTCTCTTTACGACCACCATGTCGGCAAATTTGCATCACTCCTCATCCCGCCCCGCAGAAATCTCTCATTGTTCTCCATGTGCTAAAATATCTCATTATTCTCCACGTGCTTCTTTCCTTCTCGTGTTTTTGAATTTTTTTTGTGGTTACATTGGAATATAACCTCATTCTACAATACCCTATTGAGTAGAATATGCTTGTATTTTGATTTTTTTTTTTTTTGAGAAGCAGTAACATTTTATTACAATCATAAGAATCTACAGGTTACATCAAAATTCAGTCTCAAATATTGTTAAAAAAACCGGGCGATCTAACCCCTAATCGCCCTATTAAATCGGAACCGGCTAGTGGTTGGTTTCAAGTTTTGGGCGGTTTGATGATTGACCGGTATTAAAAAAAAAAATTCAAAAAAATATAGATAAATTTCCAAAAATAAGAAATTTGGTTTGTAATGCATTTTTTAGTATTATTTACATTATGGTAATGATTAAAAAATTTTTGGTCATTAATACCCACTTTAATTAAAAATCGATTGGTTAAAATCTATTTTTTTCATTAATTTTCAACTTCATTTGAAAGTGTTTTTTTAATCATTCTTTATATGTTTTTCATATTTTGGTAATTTTTTTTTATATTTATATTTTTATCTTTTCAACACTTTTTTTACCATAAGGGAGTTGCCCAATTAAAACTGTTGAATCAGCAGGTTTACTGACTAAGCCAGTTAAACAACTTCTGGTCCCATGTCCAGTTAACCGTTACGGTTCGATTTTACGAACACTGGTCCAAAAGCCAAATACATCATGTAAACCACAAAAAAAAAAAAAAACCTTCTATCCTATATTACATCTTAGGGCTTACAACTATAAGACTGCTAACCCCCATGCCTCATTTTGCTAACCCATCCGCCTCCATATTGCTCTCACCAAAATACATGTACCACATTACATACCAAATCTCTCCAACAATCATTTACTTCACATATACATGTACCACATTACATACCAAATCTCTACAACAATCATTTACTTCATAGATCATACTATGAAGTTTTCATGGATATGCAGCTTCCCTATTAATCCATTTAACAATATTCAATGAATCCCTTTCGATTATCATTGGTTTTTAAAACCTCTTTACCAATTTAATCCCTTGACTTCATTCGCAGTTGTCTCCCCTAAAGGTCCATAATATTTCAACAATACCTTTCCTTTACAGTCCCTAATGATCCCTCTCACCTAAGCTGGCCCAGGATTACCCATAAAACTCCCATCGAAATTCAATTTCACTGGACCCTGGACATTTCTACATACCTATCCTGATTTTCTTCACCAATTTCTCTCTTAATAACAGATTTCTTCACCAATTTCTCGCTTCGTTTCGACTGAAAAATTCAGATATTTGGCCTATACCAAAGCGAAGCAAAGCTTAAGTGCATCAACTTTGTCATGCTTCGGTCTGATTCGGCTTTTTCAATCAAAACTTAAAAACAAATTTTTTATTTATCTATAAATTTTTATTTTAATACTATTTATTTATTTTAATATATTTTTATATAAAAACATATGTTTCAATATTAGTTTTTTAAAAATTTCAAAGTATTATTCTTAATATGACGAAAAATCGAATTGCTTTATTTTTCTCACCAAACCAAAAAAGAATCTCCAATTAAACATTACTCTGCGGCGAGTAATGTACTCATGGAAATGAGTTCTAATTCCATCGCTTTCAGTCATCCGTTCTGCTGAAGCCTTCCGAGCCCATCTCTCTCTCTCTACTCCTCTCTTTCTCTCTTTAGATCATAGTTAGTAAGTCTCGGATTTAATCGCAAATTTTTAAAAAAGATATGTGTTTTTTTGAAAAATGATTTAATATGTGACTTTTTCAATAGATCAGTAAAAATACGTGATCTTTTTAGGTTTTAAAATGTGATTTTTCAAATTTAAAAAAAATCGTTTCAAAATATCTTTCCTATTAATATATTGTGATTTTTTTTTTTTTTTTCAAAAAGTTTAATATCTTTTTTTTGTTTTATGAAATTTCTATTTCTATTCTCTCTGAAACTTTCTCCGATTCTCTGCTATGGATATAATGCATATTTTTTTGGGTGGTTACATGTGACCATAGTTAGCAAGTATGGGTAGATAATTTCTTTTTAGAAAGATGAAAATTGAATTCATTTACCCAATACTTATCTTGACGATTAGAATGGATAATCATCTTTTGATTAGAGATATATCACATTGAATATTTGAAATTTATATTTATAGGGAGGTCATTTTTATACTGAGTGATATATATATATATATATATATTAAAACATTACTCTTCACTACTATTAATTTTTTCTATACTGAGTGATATATATATTTAGAGTTTTAAAATTTCTAATATTTTAAATATATATGATATTTTGAGCCTAATCCCATATATTCACGGTCTCTTTACTTGCCCATCTATATTTTTTATCCGAATTTTTTATCGGACTTTTTAAAATAAAAACTTTGGTGAACCGATTTATTGATAATCCCTGCTAAGTATGCTCTAGACTCTGGAGTACACACGACGATGGTCCTGTCCAATCTCTCTCTCTCGCTAACTTCGACCATTGTTGTTTCTCTCTCCACTCCTGGCCCCAACTTGACTTTCTCTCTGTACTCCCGGCCCCATCTCTCTGGTTTCCTTTTCTCCAGACGCCAAATGAATAGTGTTTGTAAAATGGGTTAGGCCATCTCTCTCTTTCTCTCTCTAGAATTTCTCTCTCTCTCTAAAATACACCTCACAAGTGAGAATCCCTCACGTATCTTCTGCAACTCAAGAACCATGTGAGCATTTCCCATGTCGGTCACCCTATATAAGAAGGTCCTCCTCACACCCCATCTCCCCAAGAGAGAGAGTCACTTTGTTATGGAGAACAAATAAGAGAGAGAAACTGTGCAAAGAAGAAAGAGAATGGCCATGAAAACCAGGTCACCATTTTTGTATTACTCCCATGATTTCTTCTATCTGTTGTTTCCACTATTGCTGCCTGTTCTTCTCCTCTCTCTCAGCAATTGGCTTCGCAAGAGGTCGTTGCAGAACCGCTGCTATGGACCGCGAAGCTACCCCCTCGTCGGGTGCATGGTGGCTTACTGGAAGAATCAGTACCGTCTGCTCGACTGGTACACAGAGCTCCTTGCTGATTCTCCGGGAGGGACGATCGTGGTCCAGAGACTGGGAGCTCCTCGCACGGTGGTCACCGCCAACCCTGCGAATGTCGAATACATGTTGAGCACTCAATTCTCCAACTTCCCCAAGGGTAAGCCCTTCACCGAAGTGCTCGGCGACCTTCTTGGCCATGGCATCTTCAACACTGATGGCGAGCTTTGGCACACTCAGCGCAAGGTTGCCAGCCCCGAGTTCGCCACTTCGCACCTCCGCAGATTCGTACTTACTACCCTGCGCAATGAGATCGAAGGTCGGTTGTTACCGATTTTGAGGCAGGAGGCACGGAGCAGCACGGTACTGGACCTGCAGGACGTGTTCAAGAGGTTCACATTTGATTCAATCTGCCTGGTTTCATTTGGGATGTACCCCGGATGTTTGGAGGTGCCATTGCAGGAGTCGAGACTGGCCAAGGCTTTCGACATTGCAGCTGAGATTAGCGCCAGGAGGGGGGCAGCGACTCTACAAGCAATCTGGAAGATAAAGCGGGCCCTGAATTTGGGCTCCGAGCGCAAGCTCAAGGAAGCGGTCGGAGTGGTGCGTGAGGCTGTTGCAGAGATTGTTAGGGAGCAGGCGCCTAAGGGAGGAGACCACCTTCTGGCGAGGTTGTTGAGAGCGGGGCTTGGGGAGGAGCTTGCCAGGGACATGGTGGTTAGCTTCATAATGGCTGGCCGGGACACCACCTCGGCGGCACTCACATGGCTGTTCTGGCTTCTCGCCCGGCACACGCAGGCGGAGCGCGAGGTCATTCGCGAGGCGCAGGAAACAACCACACTGGATTACCAGGTAAGGTTTCTGAAACCCATTATAACAACTTCTGTTCTGGTAACCCTTATAAGAAACACTGTAACTGTGTTTGTAACAGCAATGCACCTAGGTGATCGTTGTAACAACAAAACACGAGTTCAAAATCTTGTTAATGTCACAACTGTTACTCTGTGATTGTTACATTGACAATGTTACCATTCTTGTTATCCAGGGGCTTATGGGGCTCAAATATCTTCACGCATGCCTCTGCGAGACAATGCGACTGTACCCGCCGGTGGCGTGGGACTCGAAGCATGCAGCCCGAGACGACGTGCTGCCGGACGGCACCGGGGTCACAAAGGGGTGCCGAATCACCTACTTTCCGTACGGGATGGGGAGAACGGAGGGCATTTGGGGCAAGGACTGGGCCGAGTTCCGGCCGGAGCGGTGGCTCGAGGGGCGGATAGTGTCTGCATTCGAGTTCCCGGTGTTTCAGGGGGGGCCAAGACAGTGCTTGGGGAAAGAGATGGCGTTTCTGCAAATGAAGTATGTGGCCGCCTCCGTATTGAAAGAGTTCAGGGTGGTGCTCAAGGAGGCCGACAGGGTGCCACTGTTTGTGCCATTGCTAACTGCCTGCATGGGTGGGGGCTTGGCTGTGAGGGTAGAGGAGAGGGAAACAAGCATGGGAGGGGTGTTATTGTATGACAATTGTAAATCTATGACTAGCTAAAGTGGCTAGTGTCTTGATTATGGTCATAGTTGTACCATTTATTTATATTTTATAATCCATGATATGTACAGGGATTAGTATATTTTTTAGAGGAAAATTCTACTCTTGTAACCTTGATTATTGTGGAAGTGATTATGGATTAACTATATTATATTTATTTGAGTTATTCTAGTCGGCAACTATGTTGGCTTTTTTGCTCCTAGTATACCTTCAATAGGAGCTCAAAATACATACCAAAGTAAAAAACTGCATAAAGAATATGAAAAAATATAATCGAGGGAAAATGCATAATTGAGGTCAGAATACATAATAATTATGGTAAAAATGCATCATGATTATCATAGTCTTTTTCCAATTATTTGGATCGGCTATGTGAATCCTAGTTCGCCATTCTATTTTGTCAAGGGCCTTACTCTCAGTGTGGCCATAAGTCCTATACTTCGTCTCACTACTTCTAACCATGTCTTTTTAGGCTTACTTCGTGTCTTTTTTTAGTCTTCTACTTGAACCACCTCGCATCTCTTAACATATATCATACATCGTATTGGCTCTGCGCTGCATATGCCCCATCCACCTAAGTCTACTTTCTTTTATTTTATTGCTTTTTGGAGTTACACTTAAGCTCTTTTGAATATATTCATTTCAAAATTCGTTCTTTCTTTCTTTGTCACTCATCCATCTCAACAGTCCTATCTCAGCTACACTCATCTTATAGGTATCTTGTTTCTTAACTGTCCAATATTTCACCCCATAGAGCAACACAGTTCTCACAGATATCCTATAGAACTTTCCATTATTTTAAAAAGCATTATCATCATCATCATCAGGGGTTTTTCTCAACCACTTGGCGTTGGCTACACGTTTGATCCACCATTCTACTCTATCAAGAATCATACCCTCAATAAGGCCGTATCTTTTTTTACTACATCCTATCATATCTTTTTAAGGTTATCCCTTGCTTTTTTTTTTTTTTTTAGCCTCGCACTCTTAATACGGTAAAAACTTTATCCTCTTAGAACTTCTTGAAGTACAAAAGTTAATAGTGAAATCCTGACTTCCAAACATACCTAACACTTCACTTTGTGAAGTGTAACAAAGTTTTGAAAAAAAAAACTCCTACTTCACTCAAATACTCAATGGCCCTTTGTTTCAACAGTTGAAGACACTCAGGCATGAGATGCTCTAATTATCTTCGAGATAATTAACACCTCAACTTGGAGAATCCGAGATGTAACCATGTCGGTGCCACCATAATGCATCCCACCTTTTTGTAGATTTTTTTGAACTGCATGTTCAAGAAACGTCCTTGTACTCGACATATTTCATACCCGATTTGTCTTGAAAAGACTCAACCCAGGTTAGATAAGGCTGAAATGAAAACAGGGAAAGGAATAATTAAATTTAGCTTTTAAATGGGGTGCATATATGGAAGGCATTGGGTAAGTGCGGTTGAATCGGACAAATATTTTGGTCAGTGGGGAGAGAAAAATTGCTTTTAAAAAGTGCCCAAAAACCGTAACCATCGCCTAAAGTCGTATAAACTGCAAAAGCCTCCTAACGTCAGTGATTTAAAAACGGGATTGGTGTTCGGATCGGGTATTCCAAAAACCCATCCAGATCAAAGAATCGGCGGTTCAGATTAAGAATCGACGGATTCGATCGGATTCGGTAATAAAAAAATCCAAAAATATTATTAAAAAATATTATAAATGTTGTTTTTTAGGAATCCAATAAAAAATAAGGATACTACATTATTAACTTTCATTTTTTCCATCAATATGTAAATATTAAGATGTTCTTTCCCTGTATGAATTTTTGTTAAGTTAACATTAATATAATATTGTTTCAATTATAATATAGTATTATTATATTACATCAAAACAATTTAAAAATATTAGAAAACACTTCCATATAATTTAAAATTAATTTTAACGTATATAAAAATAATTATAATGATATAAATTTAACTATAAATTTAACATAATTATTTAAGTTATTAACATAAATAAACAACATTTTCATTTAATTATGTTAATTTTTGTAAATTATTATATGAAATTTTATTTTTGTAATTAAAGATTAAATCTTAAAAATAAATAAAAATAATTAATCTTAAAAAGAATTATAGACCATTTCATTTGATAGATGTCATTTTATAAGAGAGAGATCTATTTATAGAGCATTTAATTTATACATCATTGTATATATGAGAGAGAGAGAGAGCACTATTTATAAAAAGGTTTAAGAAGTGGATGTGCACTGCAATGGATGTGCGTTGAATTATCCCACCTCGAAGCTTTAAAGGCGAATTTATTATTATAAAAAGTTTGTGGCGCGGGCACCTTAATGTGATTATGTGACTGAGACGTGTTTCACACATAATGACAACTGACAAATATAGGAAACGTGGCAACATAAGCTCTCAATTTTGAAAAACTTTCGAGAGTTACCATTGTAAATAATTAATTTGTGTACCTTTTACTTTATATAAATTTCAAAATGATCCATGTTCTAAAAAACTGACAGGGTCTCGTTTTTTCACCAGATCTGAAACGAGCAAGACGATACCCGATTTGAATCGCCCGATTCCAGATCGGATCACCGATTTTTAAAACACTAGAAGTAGTTGTCCTACCGATCTAGCTTGAACTACGCCCGCATATTAATATGCCTATGAGATACCACGTACTCTATTAGAAAATTGTTTAAATCGTGGTTTTCATAAGCACTCTAGAAAATGCTTGATTCCCATAGGGACCAACTTTGGTTTCATATTAATACAGGTGAACCCATGGAGGGTGCCCTGCAACACGACCTGCCTAGGCATCATCTAGGCATATGTATTAAATAAATATATTGCTCAACATCCCATAGTTGCAATTCATTCATCCCCATAAGGTGCCCTGCACTCGAAAGTCATGCCTAGGCATCATCTACGCTTATGTATTCAATAAGTACATTGCTCAACATCCCACAATTTTAAGATCAGAGAGGGAGAAGAAACCTATGTTTTCTAGAACTAGAAGTTGTGGCATTTTAAGATTGTAACAAATTGTTTTAAGAAAGGTAATGATTTTAAACTTTCTTTTAACTCGTTTCAAACCCAAGTAAAGAATGTGAGTTGTGTTAGGTAGGCAATCGATATAAAACTTTGTCAAAATTTATATATATATATCCTAAGATGACAACAAGCATGGCTGATTTTTGCCCTTGAGCCTTGGACTTAGGTCTCCTCATCTACTTTGTAGAATTCTTGTTGGATTATGAGGGAATAGATGGACCCCAAAACTCCCAAGATTACTAGCAGTGTCGTGGGACTGATGATCGCAGAAGTCAGAGTTTTCCATAACAATGAGAACTCAAAAGATAACTTCTCTATCTATGCCTCTCCATGGCCATGAAAGACCTGGTTACAGAGGGATGGAAGAGGCCGTTCTCCAACGTTCAGCTTTCTTTTGAAAACTCTGAGAAACGTGACTCATAATCTTGAGAGGTGGGTGGTTATCATCTACTCGTTAGATGATAACCTCTTCTCTCTCTAAAAAAAGGCCCTTATTTTAATGATAAATATAATCTTTATGATAAATATTAAAGAGAGAAAAAATTGCATGTATGAGGGCCTATAGCCACCCATACGTACCAATATCTCTCACTTAGCCATAAGGGCCAGATATATTGATATAATACTACTTAATGGGTTTAACATTTATGAGCATTTCTTTGTCATGGGACTTTTCACGTTAATACGGTTATACATCTCATAACAAAATATATCCAAAATCATGTCATGGGTTTTTCACGCTAATGCGGCTTTCCTCTCATGCCATGACATCAAAAGAAATATCCAATTTGGGAGTTCTTGACTTAAATAGTTTTAAGTGCCATTAAAGCTAAATGCTTTGATAATATTTTTGCACTCAATCCGTTTGTTAAAAGGTCTGCAATCATATTTGAAGATCACAAATAACTTACAATTATTTCATTATTTTCAATAATATCATAAATGTAATGACAATCAATTTAAATGTGCTTACCGTTGGAACTATAAGCTCCAATTCTAATTGATGAAATAGCAGCCTGATTATCATAAAAAATTTTAACAGGTCTGTTGAATATATCCAGCTCATTTATGAAACGTTTAATCTAGACGGCATAAGTTGTAGCAATGCTACAAACAATGGTTTTCATAGTATACCGAGCTATACAACCTTATTTTTTGCTAGACCAAAAAACACATCTACCTCCAAAGAGGAATATAGATCTTGAGGTTGATTTTCTATCATTTAGGTCTCCTGCAAAGTCTGCATCAGAGTACCAAGTAACATCTAAGTTGTCAGCTTAGAAGCATAACTTGTAATTTTTAGTTTTCTCCATATATCTAAGTATCCTTTTTATGGCTTGCCAATGAGCCACCCCCATATTACTCTGAAATCTATTTACAAGACCATATGCATGACTCAAATCAGGTCTTGTACACAACATGGCATAATTTATGCATCTTACAACTTGAGCATAGGAATTCCTTTTATTTCTGCTTTGTCACTATCATTTAATGAACACATTTTCTTTGACAGTTTTAAGCCTTTACAAACTGGTATATCTATGGGTTTTTCATCTGAAATCTCTTTATAATACTTTTTAGATAATTTTATTGAGATAAACATAGAAGTCTTGATCTTCTATCTCTTGTTTATCTTAATGCCCAATGCATATGAGGCTTCTCCCATATCTTTCATCTCAAAATGGGAACTTAGCCATGATTTGGTATGATTAATCATGCTAATATCATTATCGGCTATCAAAATATCATCCACATATAGTGACAATATAACAAAATTGCTCCCGCTGTTCCAGACCATTGCTTCAAACCATTTCTCTTACAATACTCTAATGAATGCACTCTTCAAAGTTTAGAAATCAATGTAATCATTCATTCTCCAAAGAAAAATGGTATCAGAAGGGGAGAGAGAGTGTTGAACCCAAAAATCCAAAAGGCATGAACAAAGCAATGATCAAATAAAAAATAAATAAATGATCAAATAAAAATAAATAAATAAATAAATAAATAATGGAACCTGATAGCTCTGATACCAATATTGGATTATGAAAGAAGAGATGGACCCCAAAACTCCCAGATTACTAGCAGTGTTGTAAGACTGATGATCGCAGAAGTCAGGGTTTTTCAGAACAATGAGAACTCAACTATAACTTTTCTGTGTATGCCTCTCCATAGTCATGAAATGCTTAGTTAACAATGAGAACTCAAAGATAACTTCTCTGTGTATGCCTCTCCATAGCCATGAAAAGCTTAGTTATAGAGAGATAGAAGAAGTCATTCTCCAACATTCGGCTTTCTCCTTAAAACTCTGAGAAACGTGACCCATAATCCTAAGAGGTGGGTAGTTATCATCTACATGTTAGAAGATGACCTCCTGTCTCTATAAAAAAAAGGCCCTTATTTTAGTGATAAATATAATATTTATGATAAAGATTAAAGAGTGAAAATATAGCATGTATGAGGGCCCCATGGCCACCCACACATACAAACATTTCTCATCACTTTGGGACTCAGCTTGAGTGGACTTCAATCCCAACCCTTTAGTTGACCCATGCAAATACATCTCAATCTTCTATCATAGACTTTACTCTTCACTTAGGGGCCGTTTGGATACCTGGAAATATATTGTATGTGAAATATATTATTGGCGTAATACATTACATGCAAATGGATTGTTATTGTTTATGTAGTATTTAGATGCAACTTGAGAAATACATTGCTATTGTTTGGCTATGTCTGGAAGAAATATGGGAAATGCGTTGCCAACATTTTACTAACACTTGCCTATAAACTATTATTTCTTTCTTTTTTGTCACAAAATTCTATTGAAATGTGGAATTAAAATCATCATCACACAATTCCAAAAAGATTTCTAATAATAACATCATCACAATGTCAAAAAGAGTTTTTAATAATAATTTATACCATTCTAAAGTCACCATCACATGCTTGCTTTTGATACTTACATGGAATCACACGTCTTCCAACACAATTAGACTTTGGTTTCAACCGAGTAATAGAATTTTCACCTCTCACCGTGCCTAATCAGTTTCGTGATTTTTGAAAAAATCTCGGTAATCTTGGTTAATCTCTTTCCATTTTCTTACTATTAGAGCATGTTTGATAACATGAAGTGTCTTCCTGGAAGTTTAGAACTTCTTAAAACCTGTTCAAGTTTTGTGCTTGATAAAAAAATTGAACTTCAAACAAAACTTCAACGAACTGTTCAAGTTCCAATCTTGCTTTAAAAAAAGTTCCAACCCAAGGGTTGGAACTTAAACTTGGAACCTTTTTTTTATGAAACCCCCCCTACATATAAAATGTATATATTTTATTGTATAATATACAATATAATTTATTATATAATATATATTATATTTTATATATTATTTATATAATAGATATTTATAATATTATATAATAAAAATATATACAATGTATAATAATATATATATATATTATTTTATATATATTATATAATAAAAATAAAGATTAATAAAATAATTCACTATATAATATATCTTATATAATACAAATATATATCAATAAAATAAATATAAAATGCACTATTTTATATTTTACATTACGTTATATATGATATACGTATGTATTTTATTGTATAATATATAATATACTTTTCATTATAGTATATAATATATTTTATTATATATCGTATTTTATTTATATAATAGATATTTATAATATTATATAATAAAAATATATATATTAATAAAGTAAATATAAAATACAATGTATAATATAGACTATATTATTTTATATAAATATTTATTATATATAAAATAAATAAATAATACATTATTATGTTATAAATATATATATATATTATATTTATGAAATATAATATATTTTATTATATAATATATATTATATAATAAAATATATATAAAATACAATGTACAATATACTATATTATTTTATGTAAATATATAATAATAAAATAAATAAGAATTAAATTATTATGTTATATAATATATTTTATTATATAATATATATTATATAATAAAATAAATGTAAAATACACTATATTATATATTATACTATGCTATATATATTATATAAAATATATATTTATAATATTTTATATTTATGTAATATAAGATATTTTCATTCATATATATATATATATATTAAACGTAAATATAAAATAGAGTATATCATATATTATAGTATGCTATAAATATTATATATATTTATATTTAAATTATTATCAATAAAAATATAAATGTAAGATATTTACCATATATCCATAGAATTATCAAACACAAAAACTATGAACTTCTTAACGTCTCAGGGAGATTATCAAACACAGAAACCATTAATTTCTTAATTAACTTCTAATTTATAGTTCTTGATGAACTTCCAGCTTGCAGTTCTTGAACTTACTTTCCGTTATCAAAATGGCTCTTAAAGTGTACTCAATTGTTATGTAATACATTGGGAGTACGGGTATAAGCCCCATGAACTATACGGGTATAAGCCCCATGAACTATCATAGATTTTATTCTTCACTGTACAATAACTTTACGACCACAGTACATGTGGAGTATAGGTACAGGCCGCATGAGCAAGTTGTGCATCTACAAGCAAGCAATTTTTTTTAGTCATTCTGTGATGAAGACAGGCCCCTACCGATATTTCCACATAGATTAGGGAACTAGCTTTTTTGAAGGGAACTAGGTATGGAGGTGTTACTACCGCGACCCAGCCTCTTTCCTGCATCTACTGCAAGCTACCACTGGCCCTCGGCAATTAACTTTGACATTATGGTGGCTATACTGCACATCTGGCCCTAGGCAATTAACTTTGACATTATGGTGGCTATACTGCACAACTGTGCCCCACCAATGGTACTGATCTAACTACTTGTAGAATGGGATTTTTAAAAATTTATTATCCAGTTTAAATAATTGTACACTTTCAGCATTGCGGGTTCATCCACATAATGTAGACCAAAGTCCACAATCGGTTTGAGATATCACTGGACTCTAAAAATAGCATTCCAATTCTTTTGACCTGGGTTGGACATGTGGATCTATAGGCTTGCCCACTGCAAAGGCTATATAAACACGCATATATACACACTTACCATTGAACTTATATAAATCTCACAGGTAAAACAATTAGAAAATTTTCTAGTGAAGATATTTTACTCCTGCGAGAGTAGAATGTTGATTTACTTTTTCAAGCAAAACCACAGTTAGAATTAATTTTAGGATCCCAAATTTTGGGGATGTAACTACATCAACCCTTAGTTACTTTAATAAAAAAAAGTTTCCTAATTGTACCCTCTACGCACTGAAAAAAAAAAAAAATCTTGAGATTGAATAGAGGTTATTCAATTTTTATATGTAGAGATCTAATTGTTAAAAAACTCAAATTTTAATTTTTCTTTTTGAGAAAAATCATCTAGTAATTCTAAAATGGTTCCCAAAATTTCAGATTGAAAAATCTTTCCAAGTGATATTTTGATTGAGGGAGCAGAAGTAAATTATGCTCCTGAAAGAGCATAGTATATGTGCTCAATATTCTAAGCTAATTTGACAAAGTATATTTATTTGAGAAAGTAAACAATTAAAAAAATCATAGCTATTTCTTGTACATCAAAAGCTCATCCCTTGGGTAAAACCCAACTTAAAATAAATTTTAGGACCCCAAATTTTAGGCATGAAACCTCTTCAACTCATAGATTAACCTAAAAAAAAAAAACCCTAATTGCACCCTCTATGCATTTGAAAAACTTATGTCTTGAGATTGAACAGAGGCCATCCAATTTTTAGATGGTAAGATCTAAGTGTCAAAAATCTCAAATTTCAATTTTTTTCTTTTGAAAATAATCATATGGTGATTCTTAGTTGGTTCTCAAAATTTCATATTGGAAAAATCCTCCCCAAATATGGATCTTCTTACCGAGGAAGTAGAAATAAACTATGTTCCCGAAAGAGCATATTATATGTGTTGTTCTTGTACTTTCTCACTTTGAATTTTTATTATACTGTTTTCCCTAATTGTACCCTCTATGCACTTGAAAATAATAATATCTTAAGATTGAACAGAGGCCATCCAATTCTTTTTTTATTATACTGTTTTCCCTAATTGTACCCTCTATGCACTTGAAAATAATAATATCTTAAGATTGAACAGAGGCCATCCAATTCTTAGATAGTAAGATCTAAGTGTCAAAAACCTCACATTTCAAATTTTTTCTTTTGAGAATAATCATCCCAAAATTTCAGATTGAAAAAATCCGCCCAAATGTGGGTCTTCTCACCGAGGGAGTAGAAATAAATTATGCTCTCGAAGTAGCATATTATACGTGCTGTTATCGTACTCTCTCACTTTGAATTTTATTATACTGCTTTCCCTCTCTTGGGCTCTCTCTCTAAGTTAGAGCTGACAGCTTTTACTAGCAGGAGTCGTCTTACCCCCTCTCCAACAAAAACCAAATACAGGCTCAATGATTTGTCCTCCACCCATGGACAAAATTATATTCAATCATTCAATACTTTATTGCAATGTCACCTTCTCCCATCGCTTTTCGACGGTCCAGAATGGTCCGATCCCCTATGACCATAAACCACCAAAACTGCCTAACCCCACCTACTATCAACTCTTTCAATGCAAGGTCATGAGCATCAAATTAATTGCTCTATATATATATATATATATATATATAGAAAGAGAGAGAAATAAAGATACTACAAAACGCCTATAGGCAAAAATAAACAGTGATTTCTCTTATGCTCATCACCGTCTAAAGTTCATCGATGTCTAGCAGTATTTTTTTTATATATATATATAAATCAGAATGTTCTGATATTTGAAGAGTTTATTCATAAAATATAGGCGAATCTACGAAAAATATTAAAAAAATATTTTACATTAATTTTTATAAGGTGAAACTCACTAAGATATACATACATTCCAAGTTACAAATTATTCTGAGTTGGAAAAAAAATAAAAAATAAAACACTATCGGATAATAGTGACTGTGTGATGAACTTTGGACGGTGATGATGGTAGGCGAAATCACTGTTCATTTTTTCCTACAGGCAATGAAAAGACTTTTCTATGTATATATATATATATATATATATATATATATATATATATATATATATATATATATATATATATATATATATATATATATATATATATGGAGAATGATTTCATGGAATGGTTGTATAGTAATATGATGCAACAAACCTTCAAAAGCCATGATATGGCTATTTGTTTGATCCAAATTTTGAAATATATGCTTTTTTCTTTCTAATGAACAATCACAAAAAAGAAAAATCTGAAAACACAATTTAAAAAATATTTTTTTAGCCTAATTAACATAGGCCGTTCATTTTGGTGAGATGCTTAGATCTATGCCTTAGAAGTATTTTTTTATTTCCAATTTTTTGGATGAATTTATTATCACTAGATAAATAATATTAAAAAAAAAAAAAGATTTTGAGTTTATAAAAGTTAAGATCTTGAAATTCACAAAATGAATGGTCTATATTCATTTTTGGAGGGGACTCATTTTGACCATATCTAGGGTTCAAATTGAACCTTTTTTTTTTTTGGAGGGGGGGGGGGGGGAATTGATTATTGAGATAAAGAGAGTGCGTGTGTAAAATTTTGGGTCATACCAATACCACAAACATGGTTATATATATATATATATATATATATATATATATATATATATATATATATATATATATATATAGCATTATATCGCGTTATCATCATTAGATTAACAATACTAAAAAAGAGAATCTTTTGAATTTGTCAAGGCCTATATAGCGTTATCATCATTAGATTAATAATGCTAAAAAAAAAAAGCGATTTTGAATTTGTCAAGGCCTAGATCTTGAAATTCACTAAATGGATGGTCTAGATTCATTGTTGGAGAAATTCAACAAAATAACTAAAATACCCTTGAAAGATTTAAGAGGTATTTTGATCATTATATTTTATCAAAAAATTCTTTGTAATATTTTTTTTTAGTGTGCCCCATTGAGATGATGGCACCTACTAAATTTTATATTCATATAATTTGTAAAAGAACTAAAAATAAAATACTCTAAGGCATCGGATCTAAGATCAAACGGTCAATGGCTTACTTGATCTAAATTGGACAGTTGAATAGGGGGCGAAGCATATATCTTCTATGCAATAGGGGATGCATAAAAACCTTTCCCTTGATTGATACTCTAAATAGTTTATAGGAATCATCAAATATATTGATTTATTCTCGCATGAGATTATATTTTAAGAGAGAGCTATTTATATTAGAAAAATATATATATAAGGTTGCAAACTTAAAATGTAGAAATAAGATGCATCTAAGGAATCCGTCATAAAAGGTTGTTATGAAGTTGGAAAACCATCTAATTGATCATCTCAACATTGAGTTGTGTAAATATTTTTTTTAAAAAAAAGATTTCAAATCCCAAAAATAGTGTTTATAGATCTACTTGATTAGAACTATATTTGGGGTTCAGAATTCTATAACTAGAGATGAAAATGGATTCTCAAGCCATCCTAGGAATTTTCGATACCAAAATTATATCTTATAATAAAATTTTATGGTGAACCTTACTTTGATTGTTTAAGGTTGCAACCTTATACAAACCACGCCTTTTATATTGTAATTTACTTTTTGAAAAAATATCTTTGTAGACCCCATTTTTGGGTTTTATTTCTCGATAGACCTAAGGTTACAAAAGCCTATCTTGCATCATAGAGATTCTATCAATCGTATCTTTTAATCCCCTTAACCAACTTTACTCATTTTTATCCCATCTTTTTAGTCCAAATAAATTTTAAAAAGACATCTTTTAAACCCTTCTCACTCCCTTTTCACGCTTTTCTCTTTCTCTCACTCCCCATGAATCTCCCAAAGCTTCACTCACACCATATCCTCTTTGATATAGAGAGAGAAAAAGAGGGGGAAGTATGGAGAGAGAGGGGTTTGGGAGATTTATGGAGAGAGAAAGAGAGAGAAACACATGAGGAGAGATGAGGTTTAAAAATGACGTCCTTTTTAAATTTGTTTGGACTAAAAAGATGGGGGAGTTGGAAAAGTACGGAGAGAGAGAGAGGTATGGGAGATTCACGGACTCAGATAAAGAGAAACACGTGAAGAGAAAAGGAGTTTAAAAAAGATGCCTTTTTTAAATTTGTTTGGCCTAAAAATATATGATAAAAATAGATAAAGTTGATCCAGGAGGTTAGAAGATATATTGATAGAATTTTTATGCAGCAAGATAAGTTTTAAAACTTTAGGTCTATGGAGAAATAAAACTTAAAAATAGTGCCTATGGAGATATTTCCCCTTTTCTTTTTATTCCTGCGTTGTACAAGCTTCAACATTGTTTGCTCTTTTATTATACAAAGAATACAAGAGTGGGGCCAATAAAACTCACTTCACATACCCCACAAAATTTCTCACTTCACATACCCCATGAAAAACATGTTAGTCAAGGGAGTAAAAAAGGTACCATGATTACTCATTTTTTATCATAAATGAGGACCATTGGATGAGACCCACACCACAGTAGGTTTGAAATGCCATGAGCAAATTATGAACTTTTGGTGTCCACTTAGAAAGGCAAGAGGAGTATTATGGAGAAAATAAAATTTGATTTTGAGCTCCTAGATACTTAGCTTTAAATGTCTATAAAATAAACAGCCACCATTCGATTTTAATTCATTATTTTTTCAGTTCAACATACATACATTGAATATATTTTTCTTTGTTTTTCTCTTTTAGGCTGGTCGCTCGGTTGAGGTGGTTATTTCCCAAAATTTGAATTCATAAAAATATCTAGGATTTAACATAACACAGTGAATGGATGATATGCTTTCAGGGGAGCATATAATCTTTTGGCTATAAATAAAAGAATAATACGAGAATTTTATAAAAATACCCTTAAAGGATGGACTATTCAACCTTTTGCTCATTTGCAACTATTCCCATTCATGATCAAGTTCTTTTGATGATATTGAAATTAAATGAAAAGATATAAGTAAAATATTAAATAATTTATAGTATGAGAATTTTATAAAAATGCCCGTATGGGGTGCACTATTCAACCTTTTGCTCATTTGCAACTATCCTCACTCATTCATAATCAAATGTCTTTTGATTATATGTTTTTTGATGATATTGAAATTAAATGAAAAGATATAGTTAAAATATTAATGTAAACAACCCATCTCGCTCTATTTCCCATAAAGCAGCTATCAAGCGTAAATGCATATGGCGGTTATTAAGGATTTGGTTTTTTCCCTCGCAAGCTTTCAACCACCACCCTCCTTACTTACAAACATCATCAATGGGCAGATAAAGCGCATATGAAAGTCAGTGACTGAGTTGATTAGGTTACATTGGGGGAGGATGCAACAATGGCCATCGCTTCTTCTTCAGTTATCCATCAAACTCCTTTCTTTGTTACTTCAAACCCCTCATGGGTCCAAGCTTTGCCCTAACCAGGTACACCTACGTCTTGACAAGCCCTCTAATTTGGGTTTTTCCCTCTCATAGAGTTAAGCCCCCCAAAACTAGGGTTTTTCTATCTTATCAAGTTAGAGCTTTTGCTTCCTCAACCACATCGCCGAACACATACATTCTTGGAGCTGCACTTTCTATTTCTAAATTGTTCATGGCCACAGCCCAAGGTTCCGCCTCCAAGATTAGGGTACTTTGCTTGAACCCCACACCGTAGGATGCGACTTCTCTTCGAATTCTTCTGGATAACTTAGTTTGCACAGTTGGGCCTCTGTTCTTCGTCACTAGGAAGGACAAACTAGCTTGTTGTTTTAACACGTCATTAGCTGTGGTGAACTAATAAAGTCTCATATATCGCGCGAAATTGAGAAGTTGTTCTTATTTTGTGATCCTTGTTAGTTGGTGGTGGCTTTGTTTGTGCAAAAGCATTCTTGGTCAATGCTATGAAGGATGGACCAGCAAGTTCAGGAATCTGCCATTAACTGTGATGAAGTTAGTAAATGTTTTTTAAAAGAAGAATGGATGACTCACGCTGAAATAGGGGAAATAGGGGAGGGCCATTGCTTGGCCCATAGAACTATGCTGAAACAGGGGATGGTGGCCTTGGTTAGATGGTGATTGTGGCTTCGGTAAGTAGTGAGGTTTAGGTAGGTCTTTTTCCCTATGTGGTTCTTGATAGGGATGCTTTGGTGAAACTTGACATTAAGTCGGGATTTTCCTGTTATTGGGTCTTTCTCTCCTCCCATCAAGGATCATTTTGGGCTGGCTGATTGGGGGAGACGAGGATGGAATTTGGATTATTTGCCAGATGTTAAAGCGATAGGGGGTTGTAAGGTGGTATTCAAACTGAAGTCTCAAGTTGATGTTTCTAGTGCATTGCAAAATCGCTTTTGTAAATTTAGAGGTTCTTTGTTGTCTTCAGTCTCTTGGAAACCTTTGTGGTATTTTTCATGCAAGAACCCAATTTGGATTCGTTTGTGGGGTATTCCATTTCATGCTTGGAAACTCATAATCATCCAAAAATTAGCCTCTTGCTGTGGAGTTTATTGTGATGTGGATTGGAATTCTTTGTTGGGTGCACACTGTAGCTATGTTCGTGACAAAATTTGGTAAAACTTGGGTTCTCCATTACCAAATTATATCAATCTTCTAGTTGATAATAATTTCTTTACTATCAATGTTTCTTTGGATAGTGATGGCAAAGAAGGGGTTAGTAAGGTTAACATTGTTGTTTCGAAGGAGAAGGTTAAGGATGATTGGAATATTGTGTCTCATCATAAGTTGCCAAAGCTTGCCCCGGAAAAGATCTCGGAGCTTGCAGAGTTGGTTGCCCAGTGTTTTTTGAGATGGAGAAGAAGACGAAAACGACTATTTCAGAAATTTTGGAGAAAATATTCCTCTTTCAATTCAAATTCACTTAGAAATGTGAATTAACTAAAAAATGGGTCCCTATTGGAAGGTTCCCGGAGCGGACGAAGGGTTTTTCGGCTCAGGCTTTGCCTCAGCTGGAGAAGCATTCTCGTGACTTTTCAACATCTCAATTTAATTCCCCTTTTGTGAGTCCATATGAGGCTTCGACGTCTCAATTTAATTCCCCTATTGTGGGTCCATATGAGGTTTGTGATCCTACAGGTCCTTTGTCACAGCTCCATCTTCTCCTTACTGAGAAGCTTTCTATTTGGACGTCGGTGAGGGAAAAGGATAATCTCTTGGAGGAGAAGAGATTTCTTGGCTGGAGTTTCATTCTTCTATCCTTGGCAAAGAAAGGAGTGCTACTGAACTGGTGCTCAAAGCCTGGTTCGTTGTGTTGTTTACTTGGCTGGAGAAAATCATGTACCCATTACGTTATAAGAGTGCCGCTATCAAGGGTCAACCTCCTAAGGCTAGAGCGAGGTTTCATCCCCTTCTCATTGATCCCCTTGCTATGATGGTGCTATAGTCTGATGATGAGGGTTCGGCTTTAGTTCTTGGTGAACAGATGCTGCCAATGCATATTGAGGGGGTACAGTTAGAGGATGCCCCATTTGATCCGAACATTGCCTTGGCAGTTTCTGAGACGGTTGATCCTTTGAGTGCTATCCCCCAATTGGAGGTTTCTCCTTTGCGGCTTCTGAGGGAACCACATGTAACTGTCAAGGATGGGGCGTTTGTGTCTGAGACTATGACACTGAAGAGTCGAAGATTGCTGCTAGGGCTTTTGATATAGGTTTGGACTTCAACGTCCCCATTGGGGTCTTCTTCAATGAGAAGATGCATATCAAGAAGGCTAGAAGTGTTGTGGTATCAGGGACAGAGGTTGCTTGGAACAGAGAGGGGATGTCTGACAAAACCCTATCAAAGTCGGAAAGGTTTCTAAGCCTAAGAAGTTTTCTTCTTTGGGGTTGAGATCTTCAGTCAGGCTTAAGGCTGGTGGCATCATCAAGAGTACTGCGAAGCCGAAAATGTCTCTAGGTAAGGAACCAGTACTAATTGATCTCTCGGAGGTCCCTTCAGACTCATCAGAGGATTTAGATTCTGCTGCCTTCAATGAAGCCTTGATGCTGGAGGATCTTTTCTTTGGTGCAGGTCCTTATGGGTCACATTCTACCTCTAAACCTCCTTGTTTATGAATATTCTATCTTGGAATGTTAGGGGTCTGGATGACCCTAGGCGGGGATGTCTTATTTTTTGTTTCTAAATTTAAGCTTTGGATTCTAATTCGTCAAGAGACCAAACTCCTGAGTTCTAGTGTTTTTGGGGCTCGGGGGTGTCTCTTTTTGTGGTATTGATGTTATTGGAGCATCTGGTGGTTTATGGGTGTTGTGGGACCCTCTTGTTCTTCATAATTTTGAGATTGTTCTTCAAGATAAATTGTTATTTCTATGGTCCTAATGACCTAGATAGATTGTTACTTATTGGCTTTCATGGTCTTATCCTAGGGTTTTCTTGGGGTATTATGAATGTATATGGTCCTAATGATCATGCTCTTAAGGAAGGTTTTATCAATGATATGGATAATATGATTTAACAATTTCAATTTCCTCTGTGTATAGGGGGTGACTTTAATTTCATTAAGTGGCCAGATGAAAGTTCGATAGGTTATTCTATTAACTTGTTTATGAGGCTTTTCAATAGATTTATAGAAATTCATTCTTTCTTTGATCTACTGATTGTTGGGACCAAATTTACTTGGTCGAATAATGATATTATTAGTTTTTCAATGTCTAAATTGGATAAATTTATGATATCTATAGATTAGGGTGATGCGTTCCCTCTTGTCTCTTTTAGAGCTCTTCCACGTTTTCTTCTGATCATATCTCCATTTTTTTATATACCAGCATGGATAGAAGTGGGTTGAAACCTTTTAGGCTTGATATTGGGTGGTTGGAAGAGAAGACGATGGTAGATGTCATTAGAACCACCTGGTAAAATAGAATTTCTATTGGTTCCTTGAATTTTCAATTACAAAAAAAGCTTATCAACATTAAACATAAACTCATCGCTTAGAAGAAAGAGAATAAGTACAATGTTCAGTCTAACATTGATGAGGCCTTATTTGAAATTGAAACCTTGGACCAACATGCGCAATCTACAGGTGTGTTGACTGAGGAGTTGATGGGTGAAAGGAGTTCGAAGTTGAATTCTCTTCTTGATCTTCATAGAGTTGAGGGGATATATTGGAAACAAGTATCAATGATTAAGTGGTTAAAGGAGGGAGATCTTAATACCAAAGTTCTCATTCCATTGCAAGTGCAAGAAGAAGGCAACATGATATTTATGGTTTGTCTATCCCAGGTGTTGATGCAGAGGATAATGTTGCTATGAAAGGGGATATTATTGACCATCTTAAGAAGGCTTTTATGACAAAGGTGAATTCACTCCTATATTACAAAGGGTTCCCTTTAAAGTTCTTTCAGGCATAATGAGTTCTAACTTGGAGTGTAACATTTCTATGGAAGAACTAAAGAGGGTTGTTTTTGCTTTACCTGGTGATAAGGCTCCAGGCCCAAATGGCTTTCCTATATCTTTCTTTCATAAATTTTGGAACATGATAAAGTCTGAATTGTTGGAGATGGTTAGAGCTTTTACGACTAGGGGTGGTTTTCAAAGGGGTTAACACCACTTATATTGCTCTTATCCCTAAAAAAATCAATGATTGCAGAGCATTTAGGTATTAGGCCTATAAGTCTTCTAACCAGTCTGTGTAAGATTGTGGCTAAGGTATTGGCTAAAAGATTGAAGTCCGTGTTACCTTTTCTCATCTCCAACATACAATCTACTTTCATTCAGAATCGTCAAATTACTGATAGTATCTTGGTGGCTCAAAAGTGGATTCATTCTAGAGTTAGAAGTCAAGCTCTTGGAGTCATATTAGACTTGGAAAAAGCATATGATAGAGTTGAATAGGGGGTGCTTTTGGAAATCCTTAAAAATATGGGTTTTAGGGTTAAATGGAGAAGTTGGATTTTTGGATGTTTATCCTCTGCCCATTTCTCAATGCTTGTTAAGGAAAGTCCTATTGATTTTTTTAAGGCTTTCAAGGGTCTTCGTCAAGGAGACCCCATGTCATCATTTCTTTTTTCCATCTATGCATATGCTTTAGTCTGATGATTCGTAATATGGAAGGTTCTGGACATTTCTCTGGTTTTAAGGTGGTTGAGATGGGTCCAAGAGTTTCTCATTTGCAATATGCAGATGATACACTTATTTTTTATGAAGCAGATGAGACGTAAGTGTTAAGCATTGCGCGTTTTTTAGACTGCTGTGAGGTGGCAATGGGCTTGAAGGTTAACCTCCATAAGACCTATTTGATAGGAATTAACTGCCCCTTGGTGATGACTCTATCTTTAGCAAATTGTTTGAGTTGCTCTGTGGGCTCTTTCCCGTTACTTTACTTATCTGGGAATGCTACTCTTTGATACTAGGCATTATGGTGCAGTTTGAGATAAGGTGCTAGAGAGAGTCCAAGTGAAGTTGGATTTGTGGAAGCCGAAATACCCGTCACTTTGTTAAGTTCTTGTTTAGCTAATTTACCACTCTATTTGATGTCTCTTATTCATATGCCAACCGCAATGATTAAGAAAACTAAAAGAATAATGCGTAATTTTCTATGGGGATCTTTTAAGGAAGAAATGAAGTTTCATCTTCTGTTAAGTTCTTGTTTAGCTAATTTACCACTCTATTTGATGTCTCTTATTCATATGCCAACCGCAATGATTAAGAAAACTAAAAGAATAATGCGTAATTTTCTATGGGGATCTTTTAAGGAAGAAATGAAGTTTCATCTTCTTAGGTAGGATCGTGTTTGTACCTTAAGAGTGAAGGTGGTCTTGGCATCAGAAAGATTAAATATATAAATGAGGCTTTGCTTTGCAAATAGTGGTGGAGAAGCTTGCAATTTACAGATCAACTTTGGTATCAAGTGTTGTCTTCGAAATATGGTCTGGATAGACAACGTATGTGGATAGGAGGGGGTAAAAATACAGAGTTGTCTTCTCAGTGGAAGTCTATTTACAAGTGCAGGCCGATTATTACAAGTTATTTTCATTGGAATGTGGGATGTGGTGATAACATCTCGTGTTGGCATCATAAATGGATAGGTGATGCTCCTCTTAAGCTTACTTATCTACAACTTTTTGCTAACGTCTCGCAACCTAATGCTAAGATCTCGGATAGGGTTGAAGTGAGAGGTAATCGTGCTGCTTGGAGTATTAATTTTCCGTATGATAAGTTTGAAGAGGTTTATCTTCAGTGGAATGACTTGATGGGTATTTTGGACTCGACTTATATTTCACAGGGGCGTTGGATGAAATGATTTTGAAAGTTGAATGCGATGGGGTTTTCTCGATCAAGTCGCGTTATAGGATTTTTTTTCCACGATCGTTGGAGATGGTCTTTACCTAGTGTTGCCAAAGTGTGGAAATGACCTATCCCCTATAAGTACATGTTTTTTTGTGCTATCCAAAATAAAATTTTGACGGTGGACAATTTGATTAAGAGGGGTAAAATTTTATCCAATATTTGCTTGATGTGAAAAGTGGATGAGGAATCTAGCGATCATCTTTTTATCCACTGCCAAGTTGCCTCTAGAATTTGGTATCGGTTGTTTGGGCTTCTTGGGGTTAACGCTTCACTTCATCGATCAATGTTGGGCTTAATGTCTCATTTAGGCTTTAATCATCTACCTTCTGTGGGTGTTTTGGTTTAGCAAATAGCAAGAGGGGCTACCATTTGGGAACTCTGGAAAGAAAGAAATAGGCGGATGTTTGAAGGTAAGAGTCTCCCTTTTGACAAATTGCTTAGTAATGTCAAACTGTCTATTTGGTCTTGGTTCTCGGTTACAAAGGAGGGTTGGGGTATTTCACAACCTGATGTTTTGTTGAATTTGCCAAACCTGTTTTTGATGGGTAGAGTTAAGATGACACCAGAGTGTCGGGGTTTTAAGTTAAATTTCGATGAGAGCTCTCTGCGTAATCCATATTTGGCTGGTGTTTGGGGTGTGGTGTGTGACTGTTTTGGAGAGGTTATCTTCTCATATACTGGCTCTATTGGTGTAGCCACCGCTAACCAAGCAGAGCCATTGGCACTGTTGCAAGGGATTAAAATTTTTATTGCTAGAAATTTGGGGGGTAATTACATCATTGAAGGGGATTATTTGAATGTTATTAAATGGTGTAAGAAGGAGCAGCGTATTCCTTGGGAGCTGAGGTCTTCCTAGCTGCAGATTATGGACCTGGTGGCCCCTTTTTCAGTCTTGTTCTGTCATGTCTACCGTAAGGCGAACTCCTTGGCTGACTCTTTGGCTAAAGGAGAGGCTTATTTTGCCTGCTCTTGCTGTTTCCTCTGATGTAATTTCGTTTGAGTAGTTTTATTTAATAAAGTAAAGAACATTAGTCAAAAAATAAAATAAAATAAATAATTTACCTCCTCTAGCTATTTTGTTAAACTCCCTAATAACATTGGATCTGATTTAGCCTAACTATACCTTTCGTTCACACCAGATAAATATGGGTGGCAATGCTAGCTTGCTAGCTATTTCTATATGACTTTGCCATCCATTTTTTTGTCTCTTGATTAGGAAAAACACTAGGCATTGGGCTTGATTTGAGTAATTAGTTCGATTCTTACCACTGAATTATTTTTTATTTATTTTTTAAAAAAGGTACTAGTGATAAAAGTATAAGAGGGGACAATAGTAGCAGTTAAACAACCAAAGAAATAGAATAAAGGGATACCTTAACCTTACTTTATGAAAATACCACTAGTACAACACACTTTTTCTCAAGACGAAAATCAAACTACGATAGTACAATGTGTGTTAGGCCGGCACATTATTTAAAATAAAGCGAATCCAACACAATGTTGTGCCAGATTCACACATTGTTTAAAATGAAGCTAGTCTCGCACATTTTGTGCTAGACCAGCAAATAATTTAAAATTAAAGGAGTCTAGCACATTATGTGCCGTACCGGCACATAGCTTAAAAGGAAGCCGGTCTGACACATATTGTAACTGACCAACATTATTTCAAAAACTAAGAGCGCGTGAGAGAAACATGCATTACAAGGGGTATATTTTCATCCTAAGAGACATCACTTTTTGACTTAGGGAACAGTTGCAAAATAAATATTTGGAGTTGGTGTAGTTTTCAAGACGGAGGCTATGCTTCGGGAGCATCTATAATTTTCCCTAGAATAAAAAGGTAGGGGTGGGTGGGGGTAAAAGATGTTAGATGGAGAATAGAGAAGGAACGAATAAAGAGAAAGAAGTACATGTCCCTCAAAACCCAATATCTTGGTCACATGATTTTACATGGACCCACAAACAAAAATTCGTAGGACCCACAAACAAAAATTCGTAGGTTCCCTATTATTTTGTGTTTTGGGGTAGGCCCTTTCAATTGTAATAGTATAAGAAGTTGTGGGAGTAGGATGGTTAATTAAAAGATGGGAACAAGAGAGAGAAGAAAGGAACATGAAGAAGTGCATATCCCTTGATCCTCATGAATATTTATCTTTAAAGATGGGAACAAGAGAGAAAAGAACGGGAATCAAGAAGTGCATGTTCCTTGATCCTACTGAATGTTGATCTCACCTCCATTATCCTCAATCCTCCTTATCCTTCTTTTCGTTTCTAAATTTTAAGCGTTTTTTCTATTTAAAGAAAGGACCATGAAGAAGTGCATGTCCCTTGATCCTAGTGAATATTTATCTTAAAAGATGGGAACAAAAGAGCGAAGAAAGAAACATCAAGAAGTGCATGTCCCTTGATCCTAATAAATGTTTATCTCACCTTCATTATCATCAATCATCTGTTAGTCCTAATGAAAATAATAATAAATAAATAAAATTGAAATCGACAAACAAATTACTGGGATATGTACTTAAATCACACGAGGGACCTAAGGTTCCATACCAAATTGACCAAGCCATCTGGTGACAGACTACCTTGAGAGTCTTCTTGGTGAATCTTCTTCACCTCTTTTCTATCATTCTCTATCTTTTCTAAATTCGTTAACTTCTTTTTATAGAGAACACTTTATTTAGTAACTCTCACATTCATGGTCTATAGGAGTTGAGATCCAAGTGTAACTCTTGCCTTAATTCCCTTGAGTGCAGCTAATT
The DNA here is from genome assembly GCF_054954075.1 of Amborella trichopoda. Classification (NCBI taxonomy): domain Eukaryota; kingdom Viridiplantae; phylum Streptophyta; class Magnoliopsida; order Amborellales; family Amborellaceae; genus Amborella; species Amborella trichopoda. The sequence continues at coordinate 12,401,656 of NC_142341.1, read as the reverse complement.
AGAATTAACAAGTCGTCACCAAATTGTTAATCCTATGTAATGAGTTAATCGTAACATGTCATTAGTCCACTAATGACTCATATAATAGGATGTCATCCAAGCATTTTCACAATTTACAAGGAATCCAAATACACCACTGGATTTTCCCTTCAGTGATACTGGGTCTCCCTCCAGTGATACATCCTATTAAAGCTCAAAAATAGGTCGATGTGTATGATATTGCCTCATGTTAACCACATGAAATTTCACATATACTTCAATATGGCTTTTGTATCATTATTGAAAAAAAATGAATTTCTGAGAGAAAAAGGGCCTGATAGGCCACATTTCCAACAACTCCCATTTGGTCTGAAGGCCCTTTAACATCTTATACATGACATTGCCCCATGCTTTTCACATGGGATTTTCATATACTTAGCCAGTGTAGTCACACACCACTTTTAGATAGCATTGCCTCATGTACTTATTTCACATATACCCTATTAATGTGGTCATACATCACACTCAGATTTTCTAGTCTCAACAACTCTATACATGACATTGCGTCATGCTTTCCACATGGGATTTCACATATACTTACCAATCTGGTCAAACACCACACTTAGAATTCTTGGCCTCAATGGTTTTATATATGGCATTGCCTCATGCTACCTGCATGGGACTTTCATATACCTTACTAGAATGGTCATACACTACACGTAGATTTCCTGGCCTCAATAACCTTCTATATGGCATTGCCTCTTGCTAATTGCATGTGATTTCATATATAGCTTGCCAATGTGGTCAAACACATCACTTGGATTTTTTTGCCTCAATGGTTTTGTATATGGCATTGCCTGTGTATGAGATTTCTCATATACCTTACCAATGTGGTCATACACCACACTCAGAAGCCTCTGTATGAGATTTCTCATAAATACCACATTGGTAAGCTTATCATTATTATTCTAAATATTTATCATAAAATATCATGAACTTTATTAATAGTACTATAACCATAACATATAATTTCACTATATTTTATTATAATATAATTTTATTAGCATAATATAGATATCATATTCTGTTAATATCAAAATATTGTATATTTTATTATAGCTTGTATTAGAGTTATGATACCAATAAAATAAAATAAAATTATTATATAATAATTATTATTATTATTATTATTTTATTATATAATAATAATATTTATGTGCATTACTATTATTGTTATTATTATTATTATTATTATTATTTGTGAAATATCCTCAACATAATTTATATTAGTATAAATATATTATAATATAATATTATTATATTGACAAAACCTTTGCTATACGTGGGATTTGTTGTATACCAAGTTGATCCAAAAGCTACCCAAACTGCATTCCTCCTACAATTATGCTTAAAAATATTGGAATTTGTATACCCAGGTGTTGATGCATAACCACGTTTTGCAAATACAAGGCCCCAAAGGACTGCTAAAGGTCTATCATCTCAACTACTATGATTTGAAAAAAAATGAATTTGTTCCTTAAAAATGGTCCATCTTGTACCTTTTAGGTGCTCCAAATTTATGGATCCAAGGTAGCCATAGATAAATGGATTTCCAGTGATTTAGGATATGTTTTGGGTCCTAAAACCCTTTAAATCAAGGTAGACACAAGAATCAACAAACTCACCATGAACTTTTCTAATTATAGTAAGAGAAATAATCCCAATATGGCCGAACAGTATAAACAACAGTATGAAGAAAACATACAAAAAAAAAAGAATTTTTTTCCATCATTGTAGAACTAAAAGCATGAATGAAAGTTGGTACACTTTAGCTTGGCCCATCCATGGTAGGTTTGGTCCTCCAGATAATACAAGCACATGCATAGGAAGATGCTTTTGCCTCTTATAAATCAATATATTAGTTCATTTTATTGTAGATAACCTACTCTTTAATGAACCCGTCTTGTATTTCTTAAGATTTTCATCTTATAAATACACCATAGAATAAGGAATTAGAGCCCAAAGGAGAAAAGAATTAAACTTCTAATGAAGATGCTTTAGCAGAATATTAACATAGAAAACCAAGTGAACCGGTTTAATCTCCTAGAAATTATAGAATAACTCAATATTTTGGCAGTTTCTAAAAAAAAAAAAAAATTGAAATTTGAGTTTCCTACCATTTAGATCTTACCATCTAAAAATTGGATGGTCTCTATTCAATCTCCAGATATTATCATGCTCAAGTGCATAGAGGGTATAATTAGAAATTTTTTTATTGAAGTTTGTTGGAAAAAATACGGTCCAATGGCCGAAGCGAAAGCAAAATAAAATAATCGAAAATTGGGTATCATACCTGAGTGCTCCCACAACAATTTTGGTGAACAAATGTGGAGATGAATGATCAACTCAAGTAGGCACATTCGACAACTACTAGAGTTGCTGAAATCAATTTTACACCGTCAATCTCGAGCAAGGTGAAAACTCACAAACACTCCAACATATGCGATAGGAGCAATCCAAACTTGACTCTCACGCATAACTTTTTATCACTCAGGGCCGGATCTCTACTTAGATCTCAAATGGGAGGGAGATTATACTCTCTCACAAACTTTTTCTCTATCTCTCAATAGGAGCACTCACACCTTTCTTGTATGTGTTGTAGTGTATTTATAGACCTCCACCCCTCCCCTTTTTATAATGAGATAAAGTGTCATCTCATGAAGAGGTATAACCCCCTCATGAAGAGGTGTAACCTCATGAAGAGATGTAATCCCCTCATGAAGAGCCGTAACCTCATGAAGAGGTGTAACTTTTCCCCGCCTCCCTTCATGTTGTAAGTCAAACATGAACGGAGTGTGGTTCACTTGGGTGTTCCCTCACACTAGGGATGCACCCTCATGTCTACATCTCCCACTTATCCCGTATGTGGGAGTATTATATGCCCAAACAAGGGTTATGGCTCATTATCGCATCATGAGTATTATTTCATAAAAAGGGAAAAATGCGATGTGTGACTTACTAGAGCAAACATTATGTTAGATAGAACCATACCAAGTTTCCAACCAACTGGCATGGAACACCTCATCTCTCCAAGACCTGCAAGACAAAAAACTGCTCCACTTGCCATTGACTCGATTTGACCACACCGGACTAAGTTTTCAACTAATCCCTCACGAGCCCAACTCAAAAGATTACCCATTCATACACAATCATTGTCAATAAGCGCATAATGTTTATTGTTTTCTTGTGGTACCAAACTAGAGTGTGATATCAAATGGTCTTCCCTTACAACATACATTATTCTACTCTGACCCCGACTATTGTCTCAGTAATGTGCCAGACGAGTCTCATACTTGACCTTAAGGAGTACATACCAAAGTGAATGATCGAAGTAAAGTTTTCTAATGCAGTCTAAGGTCCATAAGGGCATCACAGGTCACCTACTTATTAGCCTCGCACAGTGGCAAAAAAAGGATGATATTCTTTTTCCACACGAGTAGGTGTTTTGGTCACTTATAAAACACATGTGGTATGAATCATACGTCATGGTGTCGGAATCAACACCATGTATGTTATAATCTTTTCATTGCCATGCAACTGATCGCCACCTAGCGTCCCACAATCACATCCATGTGTCAACTTGAACATCCTTGATGTTCATCCCTGACTACTTACAGGCTATATAATCGTCGGGATGTCAATTTGAACTGATCATGTCAATACACCACATGTATATCTCATCCTCCAATATCCTAGAAATTGAGCGTCGCTCATGCGGGTAATGAGCTTTGGCTTGTCAACAAATTAAATGATACTCGCACTATTGTGCTTTCGTGTGTATTAAAGTACATAAACCATCCATAAAATAACATCCATATTTAATTATAACAGCGTACCAAGTGTAACATAAATTCATAGGGTCTTGAGTCCCATAGTTCTTACATGAGTCTGATGTGCAATCTTGACAATTGCCTCAGTCTTAGGATCCGCCATCATTTTAGTTGTAGGAATATGAGTTAGTACCACATATCAATGTGCAATAATATCTCGAATATAATGATATCTAACATCAATATGTTTTGACTTTCTGTGGTACTTTAGATCCTTTGCAGAAGCAAGTGTTGTTGTATTATCACAAAATACAGTGACAGGCTCATTACTAGTTGCAATGATACCTAAGTTCCTTAGGAATCTTCTCAACTATACGGCTTCTTTTATTGTTCCACTATAAGCAATGTATTTAGACTCCATATTGGAGAGAGCGACATATGATTGCTTCTTGCTACACCATGAGACTGCACTGCCTCCTAATAAGAAAACATAACCTGAAGTCGATTTGCACTCATTTACATCTGCTGCCCAATCAGCATCACTGTATTCATGTAAACCGCAAATCGGTTCCTTGAAAACATAACATCTAACTTGAGGTTCCTCGAAGGCATCAAAAAATCATCTTCACTACTTGCCAATGACCTTGTCCTGGGTTACTCTGGTATAAGCTAACAAGACCCACTGCATAGTCAATATCTGGACACGTGCAGAGCATCGCGTACATCAAACTACCAACTGTACTTGCATATGAAACACGAGACATTTTGTTCCTCTCAGCTTTTGTCTGCGGACACATGTCAAGACTTATAGTATATGATTTCTCAACTGGAGTATATATGGGTTTCGAGTCTTGCATACAGAATCGCTCAAGAATCCATTGGATATATGTTTCTTGTGACATAGTAAAAAACCTTTGAGAGCGATTTCGATGTATCTTAACACCGAGTATGTAACTCACCTCACACATGTCCTTCATCTCAAATTTGGAGGACAACCACTCCTTCGTAGCAACAAGTTGCTCCAGATCATTCCCAGCTAATAAAATATCGTCAACATACAAAGACAATATCTGGATGTCTTTTTTATACTTCTTAATGTATACACAATGGTCTTCTTGAAGCATTTCAAAACCATAAGTCATTATGGCCTTATGGAATCTGATATACCATTGTCTTGATGACTGTTTCAGACCATATATGGACTTCTTGAGCTTGCACACTTTGCGCTCAAGGCCAAGGGCTACAAAAACTTTAGGTTGCTCCATATAGATCTCTTCCATCAAGTCAACATTTAGAAAAGTAGTCTTTACATCCATTTGGAAGAGTTTTAGGTCTATATGTGTGACGATTGCTAGGATCAGATAAATCGAGGTCATTCTCACCACCGGGGAGAATGTCTCATCGTAGTCCACTCCCTCAACTTGGGTGAACCCTTTCGCCACTAAACGAGCATTATACTTATATATAGTTTCATCTGCCTTCTTCTTGATTTTTAAGACCCACTTATTTCTAATTGATCTTTTATTAGGCAGTAGATCCACAAGTTCACAGACTTGATTCTGCTCTATAGAACTGAGCTCATCTTTCATAGCAAACATCCATTGATCCACAGTAGGAGAATTCAAGGCCTCTTGGAATGAGTTAAGCTCATCAGCATCAAGTGAAATGCACGTGAGATCCTCTACTTCGAAGTGTTTACCATGAACTTTCCCACATTGACTTTTTCGAAGTTCAACCTGCGATCCACTCTCAATAGGTGTCTCTAGCATGGTCGGTGACTCAACATAAGTCATATGCTCATTCTCAACCAGTGCCTCACTCCCACTATCATTGACAATCATGGAAAGACTCCCACTATTACCCTCAAGTGAAGGAACTATCTCAACGTCTGTATGAGATTCAGGCTCTTCATAGAGTTCTTCAGATATACGAGACTGCTTCTTATTAGAGAATTTTGTCTCTATAAAATCTACATCGCAAGATTCTATTACTTTCATCCCACCACCATCATGTTCTTGACAGAACACATATCCTTCGAGTGCTCAGAATATCGGATAAAAATTCATTTGAGAGACCGCCTGTCTAGTTTCCCTATCAATTGAGAAGGCATGTGAACATGTGCAGCTGACCCCCAAGGACGTAAATGATAAAGATATGGCTTTCTACCTGTCCATAACTTATAAGGGATATTAGAAATGGATTTTGATGGCACTCTGTTTAAGACGTATATCGCAGTGAGGAGTGCATCTCCCCAAAATAATATTGGGAGGTTGGCATGAGCCATCATAGTCATGTCCAACAAAGTACAATTCTTTTTTTCTGTAGCGTCAGTTTGTTGCGGAGTGTAGGACATCGTTTCTTGTCTTCAGATTCCCTTATTCCCACAAAGCTTCTTAAATTGATCAAATAAGTATTCTCGATCTCGATCAGTACGAAGAGCTTTAATTCTTCTATTCAATTGATTTTCAACCTCTAGCATAAAACGACGAAAACGATCTATTGCTTGCGATTTATGCGAGATTCGGTATACATATCTATAGCGAGAATAATCATCGATAAATGTGATAAATTAATGGGAACCGTCACGGGCCATCTCATTAAATAGACCACAAATGTAAGAATATATTATGTCTAGAAGACCGATTGCTCTTTTTGCTTTAAGAAATGACTTTCTAGTTGATTTTCCAGCTATACATGATTTACAAATAGGTAGGTCTATTTTGGATAATGGCAACAATCCTTCTTTGGCCAACTGGATCATCCTATTTTTTCTTATATGAGCAAGCCTAGCATGACACATTATGGAGTTATACGTAATATAAGAGGTGGAAAAGGATGACGATGTCATATAGGTAGAAGGAAGGGAAAAATTAATATAATTATTATCCAAAATAACTAAGTCATTAAAAATTTGGCCATAATAGTTAAAATCATCTGGAAATGTAAAGGTAACATAATTAAGCATGAAACTGATTAAGCAACCGTCTCTAACTAGTCATAGAATTGAAAGAAAATTTTTTCTCATTCCGGGAGCATAGAGGACGTCATGGAGAAGAAAGGTTCGTCCACTTTGGAATCAAAGTTGGTAAGTTCCAACCCCTAGCATATCCTCTGATGCGCAATTCCCCATGAAGATCTTCTAACTTCCAACCGGCAAAGTTTGGAGCCCAACGAGCCCTTCTCGATCCCTTGCTATATGCCTTGTCACTCCTGAATCCACAATCCACCTAGTAAATTGTGAATGAGCAACAAGCACCTGAGTGCAAACATTTGCATAGCCAGGAAAATTAGTTCGTACCTTTCTAGGTTCGGGGCATTCACGTGCATAGTGGCCCTTTTTTTCGTAATTGTAGAATTTATTTTGGATTTGTCCTTTGTTCGTCTCCCGTGTCTATGCCTGGCCTTTTTCTTTTCCTTAACCTCTTTTTTAGGTTGCTCCTTCCTTTGAGATGCCCCATTTTTAAACTTACCTCGAGGTTTACAGCCTTGAGGCTTGCTGAATTGGGCAATTAGAGCGGTTCCAGCTTCAGAAGACCGGCGGTGTTAGGCATCGCCTTCCACAGCCGTGGAGTAATAGTGTCGTGGCCTCTGGACGACGCTGGACACTGCTGCTCGCAGCGAAAGGTTGAGTAGAGAACTACAGATGACATTGGCCACAAGAAGGCAGCACGACCCTTCGCGGGCAACGATAAGTATATAACGCACGAAAAGAGCCTGCGGATGGCGATAGGCATCACTGTCTGCGATAAGCACAGGGCGTAAGTGAAGCCTACGGACAACAATAGGCATCGCTACGACCCTTCACAGGTGACGATAGGCTACGTCGTCCGTGATAAGCACAGGGCGCAAGAGAACAGCTATAGGCATCGCTATGACCCTTCGCGGGCGGCGATAAGCATTGTCGTTTACGATAGGCACAGGGCACAAAAGAAGCCTGCCAGCTTCTCACTAAGATTTATTCATGCTCAGGCCACCTAATGGTGAGTGCCAACCACCAAAATGTAGATCTTGGTGAGGCGAATAACATATACGAATTTGGGCTTCATTAGCTTCAAGACAAAGGAGAACCATCACTTGCAAGTTTCCACAGTTTTCGAGATGCACAATTACTAAAAATATATTCCCTTTATGAAAAGTGCGACCTAGAAAGGTCGGATTGAGCTGAAATTTGGCGTGGCATCTATTTTCGGCCTCTTGGATCAAATGGAGGTGGTCCCACATTCATTGGAGGTCTCTAGAGTATGTTTCCCTAAATGTGAATATTGTCTGCCAATAGAAACCTGCCATTTTTGGATAGCAGGACCCAGGTAGATCGAAATTTGGCATGGTGAATGGTCTTAACCTTCCAAGTCCATTGGCGGTGGTCCCACGGTCATTGGAGGTCCCTAGAGTTGGTTTTCCTCCATCGGGCAATGAACTTATAGACTAGGTCACCAGGCTCTTGAGTCAGAGTGAGGAGCTCGATGGTTTCCACATTTCTCTGGATTTCATAGAAGCACCGGTAAAATAATTGTTCCATTTCCTGCCATGTGTATATCGAGCTTAGAGGTAGCTGAGCATACCACTGAAGGCTAGCCCTTCGAGAGTCTCGACGAACTGACAGAGGGGGAGTTACCCGTCAGTTGCCGTCTCTCGACAAGCTGCCTGGAAGTGAGCGGTATGATGGTGCAGGGATGTAGTACCATTGAACAAGGAGAGCTTCCCGTTTTGATAGTTTGGGAAAAACGGCACCTGGTTGATATACGAGGGTACGACTTTTGGTAAAGCGGTTCCCCTTTCATGCCCGGAATCTTACTCTTGAGACTGTGAGTCACCATGGCATCTACATCAGCTTGCAAAATCATACAGGGAGTAGAGCTATCTTAGGACGCCGGTGGGGGAGTTTGCCTTATGGTGAGGTGGAGAAGTAGGGGCCTTGGAGGCCTCTAGGTGATCCATCTTTTCGAGAATGGACTGCATCATCACCTCGAACTTGTTTATCTATTCTTCTGAGGCATCACTCGACTCATTGATGACCATTACGTTGACTGTTTCTTTTGGAGGGTAAGAGTCAGGTGGAGTAGTGGTCTGCCGCGGTTGGCGAGTCGTATGCAGCAAGTCGGTCTGTAGGGGCTCAGCATGCCCCTACTGGATTTGAGTCTTCTACGCCGACCGTGTGAGGACCGGTTCTTGACGGTCTTGGGACCGTGACTTCTTGCTAACTTGGTCTTTTCATGTGACAGAAGCCACCTAGCAATATTCTTAGACCTCTTGCTCAGGTTCTGGAATCTGAAGAGTGAGAAGGGATTGTGAGGTAGGAGGTCATCAAGAGTGGTAACCTCAACTGCCTTAGGGGCATCTCTAGTCAGGAGCTGCAGACCTCTCTGCTGCTTGATCTTGAGGCTACAATAGACTTCTCTCTAGAATCGAGCCTGAGATCTGAATTGCCTCATCTTTCTTGAGCATCCGAGGGTTGTGTCCATCAACTAGAGCAAAGAGTGAGATGGAGGTTGTAGGCTTCTATCTGCCATCATGCCTTTGCCCCGAATTCCCTTGTGAGGTCCGGGTGCATGGATGACCTGAGGTGTGTGTGAGGTGGAGGCCCCAAGATCTCCTCCTCGGTGTGTCAAGCCTCTAAGCATAGAGATTCGGGACGATGGAGGAGTATGGAAGATGGCCTTACAACGACCCTCATGAGTGATAGCAGCCTGCTTGCCATTCGCGAAAGCGGACAAGGGAGCCTTTCGATGTACCTTAGCAATGTGACTAGCAAGGGATTTTCCAATAGCATGGTGCATGCTGTGGGTGGTAGCAAACGTGCTACCCATCCAAAGGGGCTTGGTGGAGGGTCCACAAGGACTAGAAAGTGCAGAGTTAAGGACCTTCAAGTCCCTTCTCACACCAATCCAGGAAAGAACCTCGAAGCCGGACTGTGACTCCTGACACAAAAAGAGTGTAGGGAATGACGCTTGAGAAGTTCGCTTCCTCGGGATGGTCTCGAGTGCGGGGATGAGAAAATCCCCCACTCGGATGAACGGGTTGAATAACCCAGACGCCATGGAAGGGAATGCAGAAAATAAAAGGTGATGCCGATAAAGAAATAGCGAACCGACAAAGGGGTAGCAAGTCCCTAGTGGAGTAGCCAAACTGATCGGATGCCTCGATCTCACCCCCCGGATCTAAGTGATCGGGTGACACGTGTCTTGGGGTTCAGAAGACCCGGGACTTAAGACCGCTCTCTTGGTAACCTTGTTCACTGAATAAGGGCAAGTGCCTAACTAGTGAGAGACGAATTTTAAACATGAGGTGGGGACCAACGTCACTTGAGTTTGTGACTTACTCGTGCTGACTCGTGCGGGCACCCTCTTAGATCACGATGGAAAGCCCTCCAGCTGCTTTAGCTGGTTCGGAATGGCCTCCCTTGACCTGCAATCTCCTTGTTTTCTATAAAGCACTGACATGGTTAATTTTCAAGACAAGTGGGTTGAAGAACGCACCCTTGTCTTGGGGTGAACATGCACAGATGTGCTCATTCATATGACAGAGGAGATGAGAAATTAGGGTGATGAAAAAGAGGGTGCGAATAAGGGGAGAAAAGAGAAGAGGCTTGACAAGGGGACGAGCCTAGCTTGATAGCTAGACCAGTGATCGACTCGGAGTGGTAGCAAGGGGAGCATGATAACTCAAACCGATGCGACGGAAATACTACTTGAAAACTCAACCTCTATCTCAAGGTGATGAGAAAGTTGGGAAAAATTTGTTACAACTTCATTATACAACATCAATGACTTTTTGTTTTCCCAATATTATAGAAGAGGCCTAAGCAATCCGAGTATTGCCTCTAGATCATGTATCATTTGAGACATTTTCGAACATGATCCGCCATTGACACATTTAGAGGCATTTTGTATGTCTCAAAAGCTATAAATAAAGCTCGTAACCGAGCAGTGGAAGTGCCAGCATACTTCTGCTGAAGCGCATCCCACATGGCCTTTACCGTGGTGAATCCCTCGAATTCACAAATGAGGTCATCAACCATAGCACTTAGCAAAGTGAAGCGAGTGCTACGGTCAGCATTGTCACATGCCTCATATTCACAGACAAGTTCTTCAGCGGCACCTTGTTTAGGTTTTTGCTTAATGATAGTTAGGTGTTCAAGTTGCTCATTTATAAGGTATTGCATTTTCCTATGCCACATAGGAAAATTGCTTCCATTCAACTTTTTACCTTTAGTGAGATTCGCAATCACATTTTTAGAAGTCATTCTAAGTCAAAACGATAAAATTACACCAATTAATATGGATGTCACATGGTTTGTTTGATACATAATGGCACTTAGATTATCATTTTTACGTTTGCTAATTGTCTAGCTACTTGAAAAAACTGGACCTTTAAAAGTCGTGATATAAAAATTTCGCGTGGCCATATTGAACTCTTACTTGTAATCAATACCAAGTTTCTTTTTTGGATCTAGTATCTCAAATACTTCACAATTTGCAAGCGGTACATCTTTCTAGATGCACTCTAATAAAAACAAATGCCCTTTTTATGCGGCCTTGACATACCACAAAAAGATAATAAAGCCCACTATGCATGGCTTAGAATATGAGGTCTATCAAGATTAGTTAGCCTTGATCCTCATGGTCTAGGAAGTCTCAACTTACAAAACCCATGCCTAAGGCCAATACGACTATAAAGATTGCATAATGCACATGCTTATAGTTTTAATATAACCATTATGTGCACTTTGCAACATCATAGGCTAACCACAGCCAAGCCTTCATAAGTAAGGTGGGAATGGTTATGCGAGCATAATCGGGAACCCAACTTCACGATGGCTCTAATACCAATGTTGAAAAAAATATGATCCAAAGCCCGAAACGAAAGCAAAATAAAATAACCAGAAATCGGATATCATACCTAAATGCTCGCACAACAATTTTAATGAACAAATATAGAGAGGAATGATCAACTCATGCAGACACATTCGACAACTACTAGAGTTATCGAAATCAACTTCACACCTCAAATCCCGAGCGAGGTGGAAACTCACGAACACTCCAACAGATGTGATAGGAGTAGTCCAAACTTGACTCTCACGTACAACTCTTTATTACTCATGGCCGGATCTCTACTTAGATCTCAAATGGGAGGGGGATTGTACTCTCTCTCACACTTTTTTTCTATCTCTCAAGAGGAGCTCTCACACCTTTCTTGTGTGTGTTGTAGTGTATTTATAGACCTCCACCCCTCCCCTTTTTATAATGAGAGAAAGTGCCCTCTCATGAAGAGGTGTACCCTCATGAAGATGTGTAACACCCTCATGAAGAGGTGTAACCTTTTCTCACCTCCCTTCACGTTGTAAGTTAAACATGAAGGGAGTGTGGTTTACTTGGGTGTTCCCTTACACTTGGGATGCCCCCTCAAGTCTACAAAGTTAATCTATACGTTGAAGATATTACATCTCCAAATTTTGATATCCTAAATGTAATTCTAGGTTGGGTTTTACCTGAGGGAGTAAATGGGTATTCTACTTCCGTGGGAGTAGAATCTCTTTTGTCTACTCTTAATAGAACTCAACAATCTACTGTACGTGCAATGACAAAAGGTCAACAAAATTGATACTAAGATGTTTTGACCATTATATGTTGTTGCATCATCCTACTATCTTCAAATGAGTTTATCCACAGTTGCAGTGAATCATTAGTGCGTCGGTTCGCGGTTTATTGATCCAGATCAGTGGTTCATTGATCTGGATTGACATACGGATAAAAGTAATTTTTTTTTCAAAAAAAAGGAAAAAAGTACAAAACAAATGCAAATCTGTTTGATATCGGGTGATTCGGGGAATTCCTAGACCTGGATCACCCCTACCATTCTAGGGTGGAACAAGGTTAAAACCCAGCTATGGAGAAAGGAAATAAGGTAGTGCCACAACCCGTATTGCAACATTTTTAGTGAAGCAACTATGCACTTGATAGGAACAATACCCCCTCCCTTTTTACCTTCTATTCCCCAAAAGACAATAAAGATGAAGTAGGAACAATCCTCTATCAGTGCTACAATAAAGGTGACTATTCATCTTATTAGTGCCTTTTGAAGAAAGAGGATTCCCCTGCCTTCAACTTTGTTTTATGTGTGGATTTCTAGAGAGAGGGAGGCCTAACCATGTGTGTGCATCTCATATATGTAACATGTTCAGATGCTGTTCTCCAAGCACATCCTCATATATAGGACATCCAACCAAAGCTGCCACTTAGTGACACTCACTGGCCAAACACAAAATGTAAGGTTCCTCTTTGCTGCTTATACTTTTTAGGGTAGTTTGTGTTGCCATCCTAGCATTTAATCACATTCTTGAATATTTCCACAACTCACACTTTAAAGGTGAGTTATAAAATGGCCCCAATAAAAGTTGGCTTTAGTTACAAGTGCACTTGATTACTACAGTTATCTATGCATGCATGCTCCATAAATCTGCCAAAAGTGTTCTCTATTCATTTACATGGCATGTGAAGAAACAAATTTTATAATTCCACAGATTTTAGCACTACTCTAAAATAGTATATAGAGAAAATATATCATTTTTTTTTTCCATTTGGGGCTGGTCAGTGTAGGATTGGGACCACATTTCTAGTGTAAATCCAAGTGCGCGTTTGGCACGCACAATTTATTGGAGAGGAACGGAGTCTCCTATTACTACGGAAGAGCATTCTTCCATCATTTTTTATGGAAGAGCAGCCTTTTGATGGACGGGTGGTCTTCCAAAAATGGGCCTATTTTAATGTTAAAAAAGAGGTATGTGGAAGGGCATTCCCTTCCAAAACCCCTGTGTTATCAAGTATGGAAGTGGAATGTTCCACTCCCACTTCCAAAATCTCCTTGTTATCAAACACGCCTCAAATTCTGCTCAAACATAGGATAATTATCTTCTCCCATAAGTGCCCTCATGTTAAGAAAATCAGTATAGAACAATGCCATTTTTGTTATGTCAAGGCATATGTGGAACATGAATAGTGTCCTTCACTCTATTCAAGGCTTTCATGCATCATGCTGCTGCTGCATGTTAATTTCAAATATAAAATTTACGTAGGCCCTTTACCCAAGTCACTAAAAGGCTTCATCTTTTAGAGAGAGATCCAACTTTTGTTTTTTTAGAGAGAGAGATCCCTTAGGAAATAAGGTCTTTTTTTTAGATGAATTATCTAATGCAAGTAATGAATTTTGTATTATGATGTGTGGGTGGGGATTTTAATGTTACTAGATCATCATAAGAGCATAACAATCTAAGATTATACCATGTATGTGGAATTTTGATTATTTCATTACCACAAATGAAATGGTTGATATCCTTGTCACTGGGGTGCACTTCACATGGACTAGCATTAGATCAAATGACCTAACCATTTCAAGATGGGATTGATTCTTTATCTGAGCATCATGGGAATCAACTTTACCCAATAGTTGTATCAACTCTCTTACCAAGTTGAGATTGGTCATTTACCCATTATTGTTGATCTTGGAGGTGCATTACATAGGCCCATGATAAAGCAATTGTGCAGCACTTCAAGAATGTATTCTTGGAAAAATACATAGTGAAAACAAACATTGATCATATACCTGTTGACAAACTTAGGGAAGAGAAAATAAGGTGTTTCAAAAGGCTTTTTATGGAAGATGAATTAAGGGAAGTAATTTCTAGCTTGGTTTGGAGCAAGACCTAAAGGATTTTCATTGGATTGGAGTTAGTAAGAGAAGATATTGTTAGGAAAAGAGCCCGGGCTTAATTGTTTAACGCTTGATGATTTTCAACGCTACGTCCTAGGCTCAATTCCTACCAAAGGTAGGTGCCTTTTCCCCACTTACCCAAAAACAAAAAGAGTTTTTATCGTGGAGGAATGATCAACAGAGCCATCAAATCAACCTTTATCGTGTTGATTTCCAGAGATGGGTGTTGGAAAGCTTAGCTAACATAAGATTGATCAGTCTCTAAGCAGTCTTTATAGCCCAGACCGTAGCAAGGAGACTGAGCCAAGACTTTTAACAAGGAGACAGAGTAGAAGTGTTATCTTCAGTAATATCAAAATATCAATAAGCCTTTACAGAAGGGAGACCAAAGTGTGGAGTATATATTGAATGCCCAAGAGTGTATGCTATCAAGAAAATTTGAAAACAAACCTAGAGCTATTTGCGAGAAGGCATATGATGGAGTTGATTAGGATTTGCACTGAAATTACCTCTAAACCCATTTTTGTTAAACTCTTGTTGCTAAGAGATTTGGTTTGATGTTGAGAGGTGCTTATGAAATTTGTATATTCTCTTAACTTTAAAACTTTAACATGATCAAACCATTTTGATGATGATACATTAATATTTTTTGATGCGAAAAAAGAACACTATCTTCTTCGATGATGTTATATGCTGGGATCTGGTGTTCTACCTGCAGCGCTTTTGGAATATCAATCTCCTCTCAATGAAGAGCTTGAGGTTATTCATAATTTGTTTTGAGATGAGATCTGGTTTGATGGTGAACTTGGAAAAACAAAACTGGTTGGAGTGGCATGAAGTGAGGAAACAATCAAAGGTTTGGCTTACATTATAGGATGTTGAGTGTATAAGTTCCGATCAAATAATTAGGATGACCTTTATTTGACAATAAGGTCCCCCCAGATCAGTTGTGCAAAGGTTTCAGGTTTTTATAGAAGGCAAAGTATTTAAATTTAGTTGGAGAAATAAATTTAATAGAATCAACATTGTCTAGTATAATGTCATGTTCTATGTCTTTGTGTTATACACCTAGAGCATCTTGAATATATTCCTATGTGGTAATAGAGAAGAAGGTACGAAATATCTTCCAGTAGCATAGAACCACATTCCCACTGAGTTTATGGTCTACTATATTATTCATTTTACAAGCACTCATAAAGCCTTTAAAGGCCACATAAACCCAACAAATATCTTTTGGTGGCACGGGACAAGATTTGTACTTCAAGGAATCATCGAGGAATGGGTAATTGAAAAATTAAAAGTAATACATATTACCGTATTAACTAAATGGTGGTGGAGGAGTGCACATGATGATAGGCAGTCGTAACAAGGTTTTGAAAGAGAAGCATGTTTTGATCAGAATACTCAGCTTATTGAAAGAAGTTCTAGTTGTGTTATCCAATCTATAATGTGAAGAGATATTTGATACTTCAAAGCTTTATTTCTAAAAAAAACAAGGAGTCTGATCGAGAAAGTGGAGTGGTGATAGACTTCTTAAACTTACATTCCCAAAGCTCTTCTAGAAAGTGTCAAACCCATCAAGAAAGGTACAATACTAATTTTTTCATTTTGTGCAAGGTACACTAGAATATGTCTATTGTTAGGCAATACTGAACGTAATGCTTATATTTATGCGTAGATCTCAGCCGATCTCTAATGTGAGATCAACTCAAATCCATACAGCGTGAGTTGAAAATTTGAAGATGCATAGAGAAGTGGGGCGACTCAAATTATAGATCTGGAACTATCACAAATCTTGCATATCTGATTCTTTTCTAGATCTATTGGCGATGCCAGCAGTAGATTTCACCCACTACATCATTAAAAAGCTAAATTTCAACTTAAGCTAATAAATAAAAAAATAAGAAGAAAGGTAAAAATAAAATAGAAAAACAAAGAAGTAAGTAAAAAATAAAGAGAGGGAAAAGGAAGATCATATACTTGAGAAACATTGAGTTGGAGCTTAGGGTCTCTAACCTAAAGTTTTTTTAAGAAATTTCCCTAATTTTTTAAAGGTTTTTCTTAATTTTTTAGGGATTTTAGGATTTTTCATATTTTTCTAGGGTGGATGAATTTTCTAATTTTCTAGAATTTGTTAGGCATTTGTCCTAAGTTTCTAAGGATTTTTTATTTTTAGGCTTTTTTTCCATTTTCTAGGGCTTTTTAAGGCTCTAGGGGCTTTTTGAGGATTTTCCAAATGATTTTAAGGAATTATGGAGAGAGTTTGTAGTAGACCTAGCCTAGGAGTGTGGTTGAAATTTAGGCTATTGGTCTTGGTGTCCTAATAGAACTTGGAAAGGGGTAAAACTGTAATTTTCGGGCTTATCTTGTCAAAGAAAAAACCTCTGCAGAAGGCCTTATCCACATGCTTTTAGAAGCTCTGCCTTGCCTTGGGCCCATTCTGCCTGTGCCAGTTGTAGAGGCTCGGGGCTGCTACTTGTGCAGCCCATGTGGGACTTGCAGAGGCTCACGGCCAGGGTCTAAAAATATAATACAAAATACACTATTTCCAAAACTTGAAATCCATTTTTTTCTCATGTCTATACATCTTGATGTCGAGATGATCAATTTGAAGATATTGGAGCATCAAAACCTCTTCTAGTAAATTTTTTGAGATAGGCTCAAATTTGATTGTTTAGAGCCTCGGCTCTATATAAACTTTTTCCTTCAAAGTGAATTTCGGTGTAGTCTTATGCTTCCCAATAAAGAAAACAAATTACTTAGTATAATATAGAATGAGTTGAACAAAGAAAAAAGTAATGGATGGCTATACCAGATGGAAGAGAGAGTGAGAGAATTAAAAAAGAACAAATAAAATATTGGTGAATTCCCATTAACCAATATTGAATAGAGTAATGATCCTATAGGACCCTCCCTTACCCCAAAAGATCATCATTAAAGTTGGCACGGATCTCTAAAAAAATTATCACATCGGTTTGCGACTTGACTTTTGTATATATCTATGTCAAATTTCATGGTTATCTGTTAGGGTCCCACACACATAAGTTGGGGAGGGTCCTATAGGATCATGTCTCTATTGAATATACACTCTATATTTTGGTTTAGATCAAACTATCCTTATATAAACTCACCTAAGGCCAGGGTCAGGGCCGAGTTTGAGGCCCAAAACGAGTGTTTAAAACATTACTTAATTTCGTGGCAAATTGGGCACACCACCTAGATATCTCTGACAACCTTTTTCAGTGAGCTTTAATTCGGCAGATCGATATTTACTTGAAAATATCGATTCAAACTGGCCTCTCTTTTGCATTATTTGATTATTCTCCAAAGTCCAAAACATTAGAGACTCTATGTCTAAAACATGCATGACCCTTGAAGAGCTGAAACCACTGCAACATTTATCTGAGACTTTACAATAGATTATAGTTTTATATTGCTACCTGCTCTAGTATTCCTTGTAATTCTTGAGTTTAGATTCATCTTCTCTATTGTTTGAGCCACTATAACTGCTTGATTGACTGAGAAAACCTCTTCTAGTTGGGCATGAGCTCTCAAAAGGGTTTGGTGGCTGGTTCAACTTTGAAAGCTTCTCAATTTTATAGGTAAGCAAGTAATTTTCAAATATTTACACAAAAAAAAACCAATGCCAATCATTGTGAGAAACAATCATTTCTGATTCCAATAGACATCTCCCATGGCTAAAACCTTTGCAAGGATAGATGTACCTAAAAGCCCTTTTCGGGTATTCAAGTTTATAGTGGAAAAGGACTATGTCAAGGAAGAAATTGATAGTAAACACAAGATGACATGCTACTATTGAAACTAATAAAACCTCTTGACCCTCCTATCTAGAGAAATCAGAACTTTGAGGTGGATGACTTCTATGTAGGTTAACAATATAAAAAGGGAAATTGATCAAAATACCTATAGGAGATTTATTATTTAATATTTTATCTCTTCATCATTATTCCACCACAAGATCATGTGTTTTTTTATGGGTATTTTGATTTTTTTTTTTTAAATATGGATAAGATGTTAAATTGTTTATCTCTTATGAGTAACTTGATAACTTTCTCACATAAAACTTTACACATAGTTCCAAAGTAACTTGCATTTGTTCTGGTGATAAAAGAAATTACTAAAATTCATTAGCTACGATGACGACTTTGAGGCCCATGAAGTGGGGGTAAAGGCTTCAGTTACGATGAATGGGAAGATACCACGGATAAACCAGATCGGATGTATTAAATTCTCGTTGAGCCCTCAAAGAGAATGAAGCATAAATGTTGCATGGGAAAAGGCTTCCGTGAGCCAATGAGCTTACAAGAAAAAATGAGTTCAATGGTTTAGATTGAATCTGGGCCGATCTAACGATCACGAATGTTTGATAGTGTTTAAATTTTTTTTCTACAAATCCAAATCACTTAAAATTTTAAATGTGTGTTGATAAAAAATAGGTGAATATTCTAAAAATATTTAAAAAATATTTTACATGAAAAAAAAAGACCAAAATACCTTCGTAAATTTTCGGTATATTTTGATCATTTTTAATTTTATGGATTATTTTTTTTTATATTTTTATTAGGTGCGGCTTGATAGGAACAACATTCATCTAAAATTTCAAGTGATTTGCATTTGTATAAAAAAATTCAAATCAAACACTTTCGGTCGTCAGATCGGCCCAAATTCAATCGGAACCATTGGACTTATATCATTATGTGAGCTAACGGGCTCACTCTAGCATCTTCTATGTTGCACGAATAAGGAAGATACTTGAGTAAAAAGGAAAATGTAGGAAAGAGGGTTGGTCGTAGCTGTAGGACCCCCATACCTAGTTGCTACATTATGGTTTTCAATCTTGCTGACGCCACCTACTAATATCTTCAAAATAGCTAACTCACTAATCTATATGAGAAAATAGGTAGGGGTCTGTCCTCCCCACTCAATTGCCCTAAAAAACATGGGTGTAGTTTGTATAGAGCCGAGGCTCTAAACAATCAAATTTGAGCCTACCTTCAAATAGTGTCAAGAAATATGGTTTTAATATTGAAAATTTTTGCAATAGTCTTAAAACATATTTTCATTTTTAATTATAAAATTTAAAACTTCAAAAATAGTGTAGATCGAATAGATCTATGAAAATCTTGAAAATTGACGGTAAAAAAATGCGTTATAAGATGCACTATTTTCAAAACTTGACATCCATTTTTTTTCTCATGTCCATGCATCTTGATGTCGAGATGATCAATTTTATGATATTTGGATATCAAAACAACTTCTTTTAATAAAATTTTTGAGGTAAGCTCTAATTTGATTGTTTAGAGCCTAACCTGTATATAAACTTTTTCCAAAAAAAATCTTATGATTGCGGAGATATGTGGCTTTGAGGGTCATCACTCATCACCATCTAATCAACAAGTTGGATGTTGGATGATGGAGGAAAAAGAGTGGAACCACCATGAAATCACATGATTTTGATGGTGATACTACAGTCTGTCCCCGTCACCGTCCAACCTACTGAGCAGGCTAGGAAATGACCCTAATAACAACATAACCCATTTAGCGACAAAGAAAATGTCATCATTTTCACCTAATTTCGTTTTTCTCTGAATTAGATCAGAAAGAGTATTGTTGACAGTTAAAAGATTTCTAATAACTCTGACTCCTCAATCCTCAAAATTTGCTAACAAATAAAATTGCTTAGTTCATACACTTAAAATAAAAAACTTTTTATATAGTTCGGTTTCAATGGTCAAACTAGAATTGGGAAGTGAAGCTCATTGCAGTGTTGCTGAAGAAGGCATCTCAACCAATCAAGACCAACCTTAAATCCAAATTTTGGAAAAACTAGTTCATAACTTGTGCTATATATAGCCTCCAATCAAATTATAATGGATATTTTTTTTAGATATTTTACTTTGATTCACATAAATATTTTTTAAATAATAAAAGTTACGATAAGAAATTAAAAAAAAAAAAAAAAAACATAAAAATTTTTATCGTTTATTTTTCATCCTAGAAAGCAAAGAAACCTTATTTTTTGATTGGGATGCTTTTAAAATAGGAAAAAGTTTATATAAGGATACTACCTTATAATGTAGAACTACGAATGCCCCTCAAAAATCCGTTAAGGTAGTTTTAATATTGAAAAGCCCTTTGATTGATCATCTCGACATCTAGAGGTATGATCATGAAAAATAAAAAGATTTTAAGTATCAGAAATAATGCATTTTATAACATATTATCTATACCGCCAATTTTCAAGATTTTCATATATTTATAAATCTACTTGATTTTAACCATTTTTGAAATTTAAAATTTTATAATTAGATATAAAAATAAATTTTAAGATAATCTTAAGAACATTTTACATCAAAATTATATACCATGATGAAAGTTGAAGGTGCACCTTACCTACGTATATGCCGACTGCACCTTAAACTCCCATTGAGTTTTGCCCAAGGAAGTAATGAACAAAATGCTCCCTCACGAGCATGAAATCTTTTGGATAACTAGCTTCTGGTTTAAAAAACGGATCGGTAACCTGGATCGGGCATCCCAAAAACCGATCTGGATCGGCGATTCGGATTTGGAATCGGGTCGAATTGCTCTGATTAAGCCTTAAAAAATTCAAAAAAAATATTAAAATTCATTATAAATGTTGTCTTTTAAGAATCCAATAAAAAATGGGGGTACTACATTATTAACTTTCATTGTTTTCATCAACTTATGAATATTGAGATGTTCTTTCCTTGTGAACTTATGTTGACTATTAAATTTACATCACACAAAAGAAATCATAGAATTATCATGGATTAATTATATAATCATATATGGACTTCAATAAAGAGTTGACTAAATCGATGAAAATTTGGCCACTAAAATCTTGAATTGGCTGAAAACCCTAATCCGTTAAAAAAACCCAAATTATTACAACCTAACTAACTATATTTTATAATTAATTTATTATATAAATAATAACAAATCCAAAATATTTTATAATATCATCTAATTCAAAATGTATTATTGACAAATGTATTATTGACAACTGTAAAAAAAATAGTACACTACATGATTTATAATACAAAAATTAATAAATAAAATAAAAGATTTAGTTATCAATATAGAAATTATTAGAATACGTATCAATTTTCTTTAAGTTTTTAGGTTTCTAGAATAAATTAGTAGAAAAGATTGTTAGCAAAAACAGATATTTCAAATGGCCCCATTGTATGAATCCTATCTTTAAATTAATATTACTAAATTTATGTTAAAGACCATCATGTTATAAAAATAAAAAATATAATTAGACTATTTATTCCTAGATTGTATTAAGAAATACCTTTTATTTTTTTGAAAAGAAATACTCATTGTGTTATCTTTTATTTGTTTTTACAAGAAAAATATGATACTTGCTGATTATCTTCTTCTTTTTTTTTGACAAAAGAAGAAGACATTGCACTACATTTTTTTTTTGCTTGTTGTATTATTTTTTATTTTTTTTCACAAGAAAAAAAAAAATGATGCTGCCAAAGTACATTTTATTTTTTTATGCTTTTTGTTTTATTTTTTTGCAAGAAATATTTGTTATATTACCTTGTATTTTTTTTACAAGAAAAATAAAAAAATGTTGTATTATACTTTTTATCTTTATCTTGAAAAGCCTTTTATTTTTTATTTTTTCTAATTTTTTACAACAGTATTTTCTGCCTTTGTTTATTTTTGTTGTCAAAAATATTTTTTATGCGTTTTGTTTTATTTTTTTGCAAGAAATACTTTTTATATTACCTTGTATTTTTTTACAAGAAAAATAAAAAAATGTTGTATTATATTTTTATCGTTATCTTGAAAAGCTTTTTATTTTTTATTTTTTAAGCTTTTTTTACAACAAGAAAAGATTTTTATTTTTTCAATTTTATTTCAAGTTTTTTATTCATTATCTTGAAAAGCTTTTTATTTTTTATCTTTATCTTAAAAAAAATGTTGTATTATAAATGACGCGGGGGTTCAAACTCAAGACGCCCGCCCGAAAATTCAAGGTTGTCAACCAACACCACCACATCGCTTGATATATTTCATTAGCAACGATAATATAATACATATTGAATCATCTTGCTTGAATGGCTTTTTGTGGGAATTATTCCATATCGAAGGATAAGAGACCCTTTGTTCTCTATAAAGTGTTGTGTACTAGTCATTCAATCACGCGTGTAGAAAAGTGAGGGGGGCATACGAGCGAGGTGAATTGCCACGCGTGGAGGGTTTGTAGGAGCCACGTGGCCGCATGTGAACCCAAAAATATTTACGATTTTACTATTGGGAATCGCCAGAAATCGCTCGGTTTTTATTGGGGTTTCAAAAATATTCGGTGAGACTCGCAATTTTACTATTGGGAATCGCTAAGAATCGCCCGGTTCTTATTGGGGTTCTTATTGGGAATCGCTAGGAATCGCCCGATTCTTATTGGGGTTCTTATTAGGAATCGCCCGGTTCTCTCTGGACACGAGCCATTCTTGATTTTTTGTGGAACGGGCTCGGTAGCCGACGAGTCGTGATTTTACTATTGGGAATCGCCAATAATCATCCGGTTCGGCGATTCCCGATTTTTTCGACGATTCTCGATTTTTTCGTGGAACCGGCTCAGTAGCCGACGATTCTCGAGTCGAACTGAGAGATTCCGACTCGACTTTGCGAGTTTTCAAACACTTCTAGCAGCAATACACACCTCGAAAATGGCCGTTAGAAAGATGTGACTCTTGGATTATGACCGTTAGAAGGATATGACCGTTGGATCATGACCGTTAGAGGATATGACCGTTGGATCATAATCGATCGATCGGGCCCTATAAAATCCCGTTTGGAGTCATTCTTTCATCCCTGTACTCTCTCTCTCTCTCTCTGTATGTAACGCCGGCGAACCGTGTTCTGCAAGCCTTGAAAACCAAGGTAAGTTACCTAGAAGTGTCTTATTTCTTTATCAGTGTTGCATGTGAACTTTTTATTATCGTTGATGGTTTCTGCAATCATGTTAGGAACTCATGAAACATCTCATGGGAATATCCTTTTGGGAAACAAATTTGATTTCTTTAGCTGAATGTTACAACTAAACTGCCACTTTTATATAGGCAAAGTTTGGGGTGTCATTCTAATGCAACTTAGAGTTGATTCTTCTATTGCTGCATCACTTTTATATAGGAAAAAGTAGGGGTATCATTCTGATGCAAATTAGGGTTCATTCTTTCATGGCTGTATCACATTCGTAAGTATTATTAAGCTAGGAATTATTATTCATTTTCTTTTAGTTTCTGCAATCATGTTAGGAACTCATGTTATTCCTAATTTGTATCATTCTGATGCAAATTAGGGTTCATTCTTTCATGGATGTATCACATTCGTAAGTATTATTAAGCTACGAATTACTATTCCTTTTCTTTTAGTTTCTGCAATCATGTTAGGAACTCATAAACATCTCATGGGTATATCCATTTAGGAGACAAATTCGATTGCTTTAGCTGAATGTTACAATTAAACTGCCACTTTTCTATAGGCAAAAGTTGGGTATCCTTCTGATGCAAATTAGGGTTGATTCTTTCATGGCCGCATCACATTCCTAAGTACTATTAAGCTAGGAATTATTATTCCTTTTCTTTTAGTTTTCTTTTTTTGATAATTAAGTTCAAGAAAATTGATGCATCAAGTTGCTTCTGGAGGTGCAGACAAAGGAAAGGAAGGCACAAAGTACAAGGAGAAGGGAAGGTGAAATGGGAGGGGTAGTCTTGCATTAGGACAATCCCCATGAAAAAGCATGATTTCCTATGTATATGAGATACGATTTGCTCAAAACTTACTACTTATTTGAGATACGATTTGAATTGACTACTAATGTTATGTAGAGAAGCGTAAGCCCTGTAGTGGGCCACAGTCTGCATTTATAAAAGGGAGACAAATAATGGATTATATTTTGTGTGCTCAAGAGTGTATTAGAGAGTGTATTACCTCAAGTAAAGCTAGGACACAGGCTTAATATGTAAAATCAATTTGGAAAAGGCCTATATCAAGGTGGAATGATGTGTTCTTATGAAAGTGATGGATGCAATGGGTTTTGGGGTTAAATGGATAAGATGGATTGAGTAATGTTTGAGTTTTGTCTATTTTATCAATTTTGATAAACGGGCAACCAAAGGGCTTTTTCAAAGAAACAAGCGTGTAAGACAAGGTGATCCACTATCGCCTTTTTGTTTATACCTTAATATGGCCGAGACATGTAGTGTGATGCTTAGAGAGTTGGTGGAGGTTGGACTGTTGAAGGGATTTAAAGTGAGTGATAGAGGAAGCCAGATATTACATTTTTGGTATGCAGAAGACACACTAACCTTTTGTAGTGCACAAGAGTGTGAAATAATAACTTTGAGGGAGATTCTTGTGTTGTTTTGAGGTGGTTGTAGTCTTAGAATGAATTGGAACAAGACCAACCTTATCAGGGTGTGTTGGAATGATGAAGAGTAGGAAAAATTGCTGCAGTTCTTAGATGTGGTGTAGGGAAGTTTTCTGTTATGTCAAGGGCTTCTAGATCTATATGGGACCCTGTGTTCCAAGTGTGCAGTTTAAACTTGACTTATGGAAAGCTAAAATTTTATCCTTGCTAAGTCCCCTCTAAAGAATTTCTGTTTGTTGGCTTGGTGGAATGGATGTAAAAAGGTTGAGGTTAATGAATAGTGCTTTACTTAGAGAAATGTGGGAAATACCGATGGCAGATATGGTAGCTGAGAGCTTAAACAACAACGGCTTTACTCAGATTTGGAAGGGGATTGTTACAGAGAATGAAGTATTTTTAAGGAACATGAGAGTGTCGACGGGAGATGGTGAACAAACCAGATTCTCTAGCAACAGAAATGGGTGGGGAACATATCTCTGAAGGTACAATTCCCAACTTCGTTTGTAAAAGTGACTTCATAAAATTCGAATATGAAAGATACAACTGGTTTGGTGAAGAGATACAACTGGAATATTACTTGCAGATACAACTGGTTTGGTGAAGAGATGGTTAGGTCTTTGCAGATGTGTAAATAGTTCTATTACTGTCCAAGGAAAAGATATATTATATCATTTAGAACCAAATTCTAAAGGGGCTTTTACTGTTAGGCATATGTCTTGCTGTAATGATAGAAGACGATGGCAAGAGACGAGGTGGATCAGAATTTGGAAGTTGCCCAGTACTAATGAAAGTAAATGTTTTATTTGGTTGCTTAGCATGAGCAGCTGTTGACCATTGATGTGCTTAGAAAAAGGGGGAAATTTTTTTAACAAATACATGTATTCTGTGTAAAGGTTGAAGAGAAAAGTGAACATATGTTTTTGCATTGTGGGTATATAAGGAAAATATGGAATTTGATATTGATGGAAGTGGGTGCTACAGTACATGTTACATTGTGGGAGTTGTCAAGTGTTAAAGGTGGAGAAAATTCACTTTGGAAGATCACTATAGGGGCGGAATGGGGCATCTAGTAGAAAGAGTGTTTGGAGATGGCAATGATTGATAGAATGTATCAGTTGCATCACTTGATAAGGATGACGTGTAGTGTTTACCCATCGAGAAGGCGGGGGAACCCCCTAATAAATTTTTATGGAATCTCCATGGGAAATCCTGGCAGAAGGTGGTATGTATTGGAGGTGCAATTAAGGATCATAAAAACAGATATCTCAGTGTTGCAGTTAGCCATTCAGAAGGCGGGGGAACCTCCTAATTTTTATGGAATCTCCATGGGAAATCCTGCCAGAAGGTGGTATTGGAGGTGCAGTTAAGGATCATAAAAAAAGATATCTCAGTGTTGCAGTTGGAGTAGCAGTTTGGTGGTGGTGGTATTGGAGGTGCAGTTAAGGATCATAAAAAAAGATATCTCAGTGTTGCAGTTAGAGTAGCAGATTGGTGATCGGATAAAAAGAAAGATATTGTTGGCCTATGGGTATTGTTAACAGCAAATGAGGCTGAAATGATATCAGTGTTGCAAGGGATTAGAGAAGCAGATTGGTGATAATGGATCATTGTGGGTGTGATTCTATGAATGTCATTGGTGTACAAAGAAGGATCATAAAAAAAGATATGTGTTGCAATTAGAGTAGCAGATTGGAGATCGGATCATAAAAAAAGATACCGTGGGCCTGTGGGTATTGTTAACAGCAAATGAGGCTGAAATGATACCAGTGTTGCAAGGGATTAGAGAAGCAGATTGGTGATAATGGATCATTGTGGGTAATTCCATGAACGTGACTCATTAGTGTACGAAGGAAATGTGACAATTTTTATAGAGATATTGTGGTATGGGAGGGCTAGTTAGGGACCATATTGGGACAATTTTAAAGAGATATCGTGCGCCTTTAAATATCTAGCAAATGGAGCTGAGATAAGATCAGTGTTGCAAGGGATGGCTGAACAATTTGGTGGTAAATTGATCTTTGAGGGTAACTCCATAAATGTGATTCGTTGCTGTAATAAGAAAATGGAGATTACTTCGATGCTTTGGGATGAAGTTATGGTTCATTGTCTTGATAAAGATGTTAGAGGTTCATTATATAGAGAGAAAAACTCAGCAGCATATGCTTTGGCTAAAGAAGCAGTCTAGATGCAAGTGTTTAACTGTGATATAGATGGGCCCAGAGTTAGGGGGAAAGATTGAATGTAAATAGTTGAAATTTTCTGTAATGTTGTATATTGTGTGTGATGGCAAATTTTGTAAATTGCATTGCTGCTGCATTTTGTTGATGTACTTATGTTATTTTCATTTTTTTTTTTGGAAAAGTACTTATGTTATTTTGTGAATGAATGAAGAAGTAAATGTTACCATTATTAAAAAAAAAACCTGATAATTTTTAGTTTTTGGGTAAGTACTTATGTTATTTTGTGAATAAATGAAGAAGTAAATGTTACCTTTGTTTTTTTTTTTTTTTAAAAAAAAAAAAAAAAAGCCTCATAATTTATAAGGTTAATAAAATTATGTTTGACTCTTCTTTTATTTTAAATAACCATTAGTGCATATTGAACAAAAATGGGCGATTACTTTGTAGGGAATTTTTCATGTATATAGAGAGAAAAACTCAGCAGCATATGCTTTGGCTAAAGATGCAGTCTAGATGCAAGTGTTTAACTGTGATATAGATGGGCCCAGAGTTAGGGGGAAAGATTGATTTAAATAGTTGGAATTTTCTGTAATGTTGTATATTGTGTGATGGCAAATTTTGTAAATTGCATTGCTGCTGCATCTTGTTAATGTACTGATGTTATTTTCATTTTTTTTTTTGGAAAAGTCCTTCTGTTATTTTGTGAATGAATGAAGAAGTAAATGTTACCATTATTAAAAAAAAAACCCTGATAATTTTTATTTTTTGGGTAAGTACTTATGATATTTTGTGAATGAATGAAGAAGTAAATGTTACCTGTGTTTTTTTAAAAAAAAAAAAAAAAAAAAAAAAAACCTCATAATTAATAAGGTTAATAAAATTATGTTTGACTCTTCTTTTATTTTAAATAACCATTAGTGCATATTGAACAAAAATGGGCTATTACTTTGTAAGGAATTTTTTTTAATCAATACCCTGTCCATAGTGCGTTCTATATTCTCAATAAGGTAACATCTGAATTCATTTCAACAAAAAGAATAAATAGGTAATGTCTGAAATCCATTTGGTTTTAAAGCTATTAGCTATGTTTCTGCTTCAATCAGCTACAACCATTTGCATATAACGTTTGTGAAGTATATTTGAAGTATATTTAATGATTTTACATAGTCGTTCGTGCTTTTGAGTTTTGAAAAGCACAACCTAGAGTTTTTATGATTCGTGTACTTGACTTCGATTGACTTAGGGTGATTTCATTGTAATAACCCCAAAAGGCCTAGTCTTGTTATTAATTTCAAACTTGCTCTCTCTATTTATTTATTTTTTTAACTAAGGTGACTTTGCTTCCCTCATTGTCTCTTCTCCCCCTGTCACCCAGCTTTTTTTAACCTCTCTCTCTCTCTCTCTCTCTCTCTCTAAAAGCTTATCTCATCCACTCTCTTTGACCTGGTAATCCATTCTCTCTCACGATGGGTTCTCTGGCAAATCCATTCTCTCTCACGATGGGTTCTCTGGCAGGCATTTTGGATGATGACTTTGTAGAAGAAATCCTACTCAACTTGCATGTCCCTTGTATCTTGGGTCTCAAGAGTGTCTCAAGATCTTGGAATGAACTCTTATCCTGTGCCATCTTCCTCCCATTGTCCCACCACGAAAAATCTCTAATTTTCACCATCTCCCTGAAACATGATAGCATCATGCAACTTCATGACCTCTCCCATAATGAAATATGCTCTTCTTGGATGCCTAGAAATCGGACATGAGGGTGGGATGTAGGACAGGTATGGGTGTCAACCCTACCTGTCAATCCGGGTTTTGGCAGGCCAATCCGCCTGCCTTCTTGCTGTTCCCGGCTCCTCAGCATACTATTTCGGATTGTATTTCGACCCCCAGCATCGCAAATTCAGGGTTTTGACTACACAGTATCGAATGTTGGCATGGAAGCCCATTCCGGAATACTAGCTGTTTGACTCATCGATTGGACAGTGGAGGCGAAAGCATGCCAAAAAAACCTCTAATCTTTGGCATGAAGAATCTCATATCGATTGGCCATACATGCTATCACTATAGAGATCGACATGGTGAGAGAGTGCACAGTCGGAGCTTCAAAGTGGGCCATACTTCTCTTGTGGCTGTAGGGATTGATCTAAAGTTGGGTTTAAAAAATTGAGGACAGAGTGGGAGGAGATAATCAACGTACATCTGCCCGAGTTGGGGTTCGAATATGATAGTGAAAATGTGCTGAAGAAAAGTGAGACCCTCTCCCAGTGCTTGTATGTGGAGGCCACATTTTTATGAGTTATGCATTCAGCAGTGGGAGGCTGCATATGCCTTTTTTCCAAGTGATAGAGATTGTATGGTGAGTATATATGCTAAACCCACCCTGTCTTCTTTGGATTTTTATGGTGGTGGGAGAGGAATGGGGAAATGTGGTAAGAAGAAGGGTCTCTCTCAACCAAGCCTACGGCGGGCAAGAAAAAGAAGACCTCAAAACTCCGTGCAATATAACTCTCCCATGACAACAACATGGTTTGGTGGTCCCCAAGACATCTTGAATGGGGTTGTTGAGTTTGTTGAGAGACTTGTCTTGATTCGGTTGCTTTTTATGTTCCATTAATCTTTGTCTATTACACTTGTAACTATTTTATTAAATACTTTTTTGATGTCTCTTGGGTTGGTTATTAAATACTTTTATGCTCCATTATATTTGCCTAAATGCATGTCTGTATGTTCCATTATATAATGTATGCTCCATTATATTTACCTAAATGCATGTCTGTAATTGATATTTCTCTTTCTCTCTCTCATACCAATTCGCGTTTGACGCTGAACTTCAACAATTAAAACGAGGCTAAAGTTTGTTGGCACACGAGCAAAAAAGGGGTGTTACTGCTCTCTCCTTCCCTCTCTAGAACTTGAGCGCAGTTTGCGGGAACTCGTCAAGGAATTTGTCCTCAGAAGCTGCCAAAAAACGCTCACATCGAGCTGATAATTGCCAGCAATCTCAGGTGTTGGGCATTCTGGATTTTTGTGGGCATTGCCACATCAGGTCTGTTTATATTCTTTATATTTTAAATGGAGTTCTAGATATAATTGTGAGTAGTTCCATGAAATAGTAATTTTGTTGCGTACTTGTAGAAATTCTTAGAAGGTCATTTCCTATAACAATGCTGGTATCCAAAATCATTTTCCTATGTTCTCTTATATTATCCATCAATTCCTATGGCATTTGTTGTTTTCTCAAAAATTGCAATTTCAACATAACTATTTTCAGAAGCTTTAGCAGATGTGTTACCACGAAAATGCTCAAAATGTTTTGCATTCCAAAATTGGAAGCATTCCAATATGCTTACATTCTTTAAATGGAGTTCTAGATATAATTATGAGTAGTTCCATGAAATAGTAAGTGTACTTGTAGAAATTCTTAGACCTATGTAATCTTTTGCCAGGGAAATACATATTTTTTTTTTTAAATAATATCACCCTTTATAATTTTGGCAACAAGATCACTCACAAAAATTAAATAACACATCAATAAAATAAATCTCAACTACTTGATGCCATTCATACAACCTAATACTGTTCTTGAGAATATAAAATAAAAAAACAAACAATTAAAAAAAAAGATGCCGGAGATTACCTCAACCGGGCTTTTTACACCCCACACCGAGTCACAATAGCGCGGGATCAGTGGTCTAGCTTCAATCTCGAACCGAAAAAGCTAATTTCGGCCAAACTAGGTAACCACCCTTAAATCTCGATAAAACCCTAACTCCAAAATAATTAGGCTCAAACCCTAATTTTCCTAACCTTTAGATTTGATCATGAGAGAGAGAGAGAGAAAAAAAAAAAAAAGAGAGTAGAGAGAGAGGGGCATGGCCCCTAGGGAAGAGAGAGAGGGACGTGGCCATAGGGAAGAGAGAGAGAGAGAGTTTATGGGAGAGAGAGATGTGTTGAGATGGGGGGAGAGCATCCTTATTTATAGTAAAATTTATAGATCTAGAGTTTTTTTAGGGTTTTCCATAGTTTGCCTATTTCTTAAAATTGAAATGGACCGTTGATCAAGGTGACTTGTGGGGTGAGAGATCTGAGCCATCCATTCCATAGATGGGCCATCAACTTGCATGAACCATTACCCCCCTTTCCTTAAACCATTTTCCCATCAATATATATATAAATAAATTAAATCAATTAAAGATATAGTGCATACCGTAGTGGGCCAAAGTGCATTATGAGCCTCCATGTATTTTTTTTTTTTAATAAATATTTTTAAAAAATGAATTTTAAAACATTATAACTTTGTAAATTAATAACTTCATTTTTATAAGTCCAAAAATAAGAAATAAAATATCAAATGACTTACAAAAATTCAAATAATAAATTTGAAATAATGCAACACAATTAAATTAATGTGATGAGAAGTGGATCCATATGGTTCATGAATTTAATCAACGATCACGGGGTACTCCACCTTCAACTGTGGACTATAGACCACACTTACTTTTATCGAACTGACTTAGTATTTCTCATGACCCACAGTCCAAGTAAGGGCTCATTAGCGGGTCACCAAAGTCTGGTCTATGAGCCAAGGAGTCGCAATCCCAGTCTGTGGATTACAGGTCTTCCCTAGAGACAAGTCAAGGTCACCACGACCTGATGCGACCACAGTTGTATGACGCATAGGGGTATCTCTCGCACATGCATATGCTTCACCCAAAGGTGAATATCAAATTTTTTCGAACGATCTATCTATATGCATGTCGTGTGATGGAACATGGATGAGGTTTTGGCCCCCTTCACTGTAGGCCTATCATCACACACAAGAGTCACACAGTCCGTCGGCTCACTCATCTAGGCACTTTTCTCTATGCAGATTCTATTCGTTGAGTAAGCGAAAAGGCTGGTTGCTTGCCTCCGACACTCTAAGTGCCAGCTGGGTCCATGCCGTTGAGAGAAGAAGGGGGCTCGTAAAAACCCGGGGATGGGATTGAACTCATAAGGAAGGCTGGTTAGGTCAGCCTACAAACTCTTGAAGTATGGTGAGTAAACCCTAATTTTCCCAACCTTTAGATTAGATCATGAGAGAGAGAAAAAAAAAAAAAAGAGTAGAGAGAGGGGCGTGGCCTCTAAGGAAGAGAGAGAGTTTATGGGAGAGAGAGGTGAGTTGAGATGGGGGGAGAGTATCCCTATTTATAGTGAAATTTATAGATCTAGGGTTTCTTTAAGGTTTCCCATAGTTTGCCTATTTTTTGAGATTGAATATGGACCGTTGATCAAGGTGACTTGTGGGGTGAGAGATCTGAGTTATCCCATAAATGGGCCATCAACTTGCATGAACCATTACCCCCCTTTCCTTAAACAATTTTCCCATCAATATATATATAAATCAATTAAAGATATAGTGCATACCATAGTCAATAATATCAAGTCAAGATATTCCTTCAATAATCAAGATAAGATATGGTCAATATTTCTTAATCGATATTTGACCATATGCTACAAGATGTAGTTACTATTTTTAACAAACTTAAAGACAAAACAAGATAAGATATCCAAGGGTGGGGCGTGCCACCCATGTATGGTATGTGGGGCCCCACCTAATACCCACATGGTGGGCCCATGTGTACTATGGGCCCCCATGTATTTTTTTTTTTATAATAAATATTTTTAAAAAAATGAATTTTAAAACATTATAACTTTGTAAATTAATAACTTCATTTTTATAAGTCCAAAAATAAGAAATAAAATATCAAATGACTTACAAAAATTCAAATAATAAATCTGAAATAATTCAACACAATTAAATTAATATGATGAGAAGTGGATCCATATGGTTCAGGAATTCAATCAACGATCATGGGGTACTCCACCTTCAACTGTGGACTGCAGACCACACTTACTTTTATCGAACCTACCCAATGTTTCTCATAACCCACAGTCCAAGCAAGGGCTCATTAGCGGGTCACCAAAGTCTGGTCGATGAGCCAAGGAGTCGTAATCCCAGTCTGTGGATTACAGGTCCTCCCTAGAGACAAGTCAAGGTTACCACGGCCTGATGCGACCACATCTGTATGGTGCATAGGGGTATCTCTCGCACATGCATATGCTTCACCTAAAGGTGGATATCAAGCTTTCCTAATCAATCTATCTATATGCATGCTGTGTGATGGAACATGGATGAGGTTTTGGCTCCCTTCACTGTAGGCCTATCATCACACACAAGGGTCACACAGTCCCTCGGCTCACTCATCTAGGCACTTTTCTCTATGCAGATTCTATTCGTTGAGTAGGCGAAAAGGCTGGTTGCTTGCATCCGACACTCTAAGTGCCAGTTGGGTCCAAGCCGTTGAGAGAAGAAGGGGGCTCGTAAAAACCCGGGGATGGGATTGAACTCATAAGGAAGGTTGGTTAGGTTAGCCTACAAACTGCTGAAGTATGGTGAGTAAACCTTAATTTTCCCAACCCTTAGATTAGATCATGAGAGAGAGAGAAAAAAAAAAAAGAGAGTAGAGAGAGAAGGGCATGGCCTCTAGGAAAGAGAGAGAGAGAGTTTATGGGAGAGTGAGATGTGTTGAGATGGGTGGAGAGCATCCCTATTTATAGTGAAATTTATAGATCTAGGGTTTCTTTAAGGTTTCCCATAATTTGCCTATTTCTTGAGATTGAATATGGACCGTTGATCAAGGTGACTTGTGGGGTGAGAGATCTGAGCCATCCCATAGATGGGCCATCAACTTGCATGAACCATTACCCCCCTTTCGTTAAACAATTTTCCCATCAATATATATATAAAAATAAATTAAATCAATTAAAGATATAGTGCATACCATAGTCAATAATATCAAGTCAAGATATTCCTTCAATAATCAAGATAAGATATGGTCAATATTTCCTAATCAATATTTGACCACATGCTACCATTTTTAAGAAACTAGAAGACAAAACAAGATAAGGTATCCAAGGGTGGGGCAAGCCACCCATGTATGGTATGTGGGGCCCCACCTAATACCTACATGGTGGGCCCATGTGCATTATGGGCCCCCATGTATTTTTTTTTTTTAATAAATATTTTTAAAAAATGAATTTTAAAACATTATAACTTTGTAAATTAATAACTTCATTTTTATAAGTCCAAAAATAAGAAATAAAATATCAAATGACTTACAAAAATTCAAATAATAAATCTGAAATAATTCAACACAATTAAATTAATATGATGAGAAGTGGATCCATATGGTTCAGGAATTCAATCAACGATCATGGGGTACTCCACCTTCAACTGTGGACTGCAGACCACACTTACTTTTATCGAACCTACCCAATGTTTCTCATAACCCACAGTCCAAGCAAGGGCTCATTAGCAGGTCACCAAAGTCTGGTCGATGAGCCAAGGAGTCGCAATCTCAGTTTGTGGATTACAGGTCTTCTCTAGAGACAAGTCAAGGTCACCACGACCTGATGCGACCACAATTGTATAGCGCATAGGGGTATCTCTCGCACATGCATATGCTTCACCCAAAGGTGGATATCAAACTTTCCCGAACGATCTATCTATATGCATGTCGTGTGATGGAACATGGATGAGGTTTTGGCCCCCTTCACTGTAGGCCTATCATCACACACAAGGGTCACACAGTCCGTCGGCTCACTCATTTAGGCATAAGCTCCGACCTCATCAAGGGCTACCCCAAAAACTCTTCTTGATTTATTTTTTATGCCCAGGTACCTTGGGTTTTCCAACCGACTGGCCTAGATCGTCAAGCACAATATGTTATCCGCAAATATCATTTGCTTAGTATATAGTCTTCGAGGGACCACACTCCCATTGAGTTTTTGTTTCACTATAGTAAATGTTTTTCATTACATACTCATAAGGCCTTTAAGGGCCGCATAAACCCAACAAAAAGGTCATTTCCTATAACAATGCAGGTATCCAAAATCATTTTCTATGGCATTTGTTGTTCAATATGCTTTCCGAGGTAAGATTTAGTTCTCTTATATTATCCATCAATTCCTATGGCATTTGTTGTTTTATAAAAAATTGCAATTTCAACCGAACCATTTTCAGAAGCTTTAGCAGATGTGTTATCACGAAAATGCTCAAAATGTCTTGCATTCCAAAATTGGAATTTAGACAATTTTTATATTTCTTCTTTTTTAAGAATTTTTTATTTTTCTATTTTGGATTCATTAATTGTGATTTCTTCTTTTAATCACATCTCCAAGTTTAAGAACTTCTTGTTCTTCTTCTGTAGAGACTTCTGATAGTGCTTCTTCATTCATCATAAAAACTAATTTAGAATCACTGTCTTTTGTTTCAGACTTAGTTTCTATCTCAAAAATTATCGATTCGCTCTCAGAAATTTCTTCTCCAAAACATATTTCAAAATTGTTTTCTTCAATGATTTTTATCATTTTCTTGATATTTTTTCCTTTTTTGAGGACAATTTAGAGGTATGTGCCCTTCTTCGTTACATATGTAGCAATGACATTTTCTTAATAAAAATTTGTTCTCAGGTGCAGACTTTGGGATTTTGAAGTATTGCTCAAAATCCCAAAGTAAATTGAATTGTTTTATATCCTAATGGTTTGGGTGTATAGATTTTTGTTTTGGATCTAGTTGATCAAAACTTAACCTTCTTATCATCAAAAAGATTTATTGGTATGTTAAGACTTAACCTTCTGTTAAAGAATCTTTGATCAGAAAAATATATATTATTTTCTTATGCTTAGAAAGTTACATGCTGTACTTCTTTTGTAGAAGTTCTATCTGTAATTTCTATTAACTAGTTTGCATGTATTTCCAAATCTCGCCAATTAGTTTTGGTTTGTATCTATGTATCAAAATTGCGAGGTTCAAAAACTTCTACAATTTGAGTATTTATATCTTTTGTAGATGTTTTCGTTATACTAGTTAATTCATAGATGACTTTCCATTCGATAGCTAAATCGAAGCTATCTTCTTTCATCCCGACATTTTTTGTTTGGATAATTATTTTAATTGTATCTCGATAGCAACTCTGGTTTAGAGTTCATATTTGTTTCGAGTACAGGGTTTGAAAATGAAGGTGAAGATTTTTCTTCTTTATTTTGGAAAAAATCTTCTTGCTTAAGATTTTTTAAATCATTTTTGAAACTATCAAGGGTCTAGAGTCTGGTTTCTGGGTCAGAATCCAGATGATTTGATTCTTCAATTTTTCTTTTCCCTTAATTTCAGACGTATCTTCTTTTTTAGAATCAAAGTCATTTACTTCACTTGCAGTAATCTTTTCTGATTCTGCGTCACTATCATCTAAGCTAACTATGAGATGATAATTAATTTCTTAACATGAGTTCTTCATGTTCTAATAATAACCTTTGTATGTAATAAGATGGTTTCTTGTTTCAAAGTCTTTTTCCTTTATGTATCTTGATTTCCAATATTCTATAATTTCTTTGATGGCTTCAAAATTTTGGGATTCATTTTCTTCTAAGGTAAGCATTTCAGCTCCATAAAATAACTTTTTTCTAAGTACACATGGATTTTTTCAGTCCAAGGTGCTTTTTAATAGGGAAGAGTTCATATTTGAAAGAAGAGTTTTAGATTCTTGTTCCAGCAATTCTTCTCCTTGCAAATTTTAAATACTTCTAAATTTTCTTAAGAAAAATTTGTTCTTGCTAACTTTCTTGGCCGGTCTATCAATGGATAAAAAGGGCCATTCCTACAGAAGGATTCCCTAAGGCAAGGGAAGGAAATTGTATTGGTACAAAGAGGATTGGAGAATCATATAGAAACAACCCTATGCTCTCAATTCAGTCAACCCA
Source organism: Amborella trichopoda (assembly GCF_054954075.1). Lineage (NCBI taxonomy): Eukaryota > Viridiplantae > Streptophyta > Magnoliopsida > Amborellales > Amborellaceae > Amborella > Amborella trichopoda. Next base: position 12,364,724 of record NC_142341.1, on the reverse strand, counting down.
ATATTCCTGAACCAACTTCATACAAAGACATCATAAAGATGCGGAAACAAATACAACAGTCTTATCTAGTAGATACCAAGTAGGCATCCAGTTTTATAAAAATCTCAATATTCCCAATGATATTTACAATGAATTGAACGAGGTATGGAAAACATATACTTGTAAACTTATCTAAATTTTGAAAACATATAAAAAAATTATCGGATTTGATCGCAAATCAAAGTCTAGAGTTTTCAAAACTAAAAGAAAAAATATTTATATCCATTAAACAAATATGCATTGGAATGAAGAATTTACTTTTGAAAAATCAATGCATTTTTTGAAGTAGCCCATCTCATAGATAATCAATCTAATGAGCCTATCTTCGAAAACAAAAAAATGATATGTCTGTATGAGAAGGCAAAAACTCTCCTGCCTCAAGAGATTTTTTAAAAGTTTTCTAAACTAGTAGATGATGACCAAATCTATTAGAACAGTACTTTTCGGGATTATATAAAGATCTTAGGAACAATATAAAAACTTTAATATATGTAGATCATGAAGAATGGTGCCATGACGCCATTGACTGTGGAATTGCAGGAAGACTCGTCTTTAAATATAATTTTTTTTCCAAAAGTACATTTAAAGAAATTCTAAGATTTTGAAGTATTGCTGGAACATTGTAAGGAGATACCTTAGAATTCCTATGAAAACGGGAAAATTCTACAAAAGGACAGGTAGAAAGGCTACCCTAGTTTCAGATAATAATAGAAACTTGGAAGATGTCTTAAAGAATTTCACAAAGATCTTAAAAGAAGAATTTTGTTGACAAGTCGACGAATAAGGTTGTCAAAATTAAAATTATGCAAAATCAAATACTTTGAATTGTTTGCAAAAAAGAATACCAGAAATAGTATCAAATGCTAGATGATGTGAAAACAGATTTCTGGAAAAAACAATTTTTCCCTAAAATTGCCAGTCCCTTGAGACGAGATCTGTGAAACTGATTACGACAAAAGCTACCCTAGGAAACAGGATAAGTTTTGTTTCAAAAACATTGCCTAAATCTAAAAGCATCAAAACAAGTCAAGAAATGACTTTGGATGAAAGATTGAAACCGAATTCTCAAAAACAATTTCGAATTTGGATGTGAAAAGAATTATCAAAAGAACTATTTCAAGAAGAAAAAGTTTAAATGGAAAAAGTGGAATAAAAGAAAAAATTTTAATAAAAGAAAATGGTATGTTGTTAAGAAAAATAAAATAATCCAAAAATAAAATGTTGTTCCTACATATGTAACGAAGGACACAGCTCCAAATTGTCATCAAAAAGGAAAAAATGTCAAGAAAATGATAAAAATCCTCGAAGAAAACAATTTTGAATTTTGATTTGGAGAAGAAATTTCTAATAGCGAATCGATAATATTCGAGATAGAAATTGAGTCTGAAACAAAAGACAGTGATTCGGAATTAGTTTTTATGATGAATGAAGAAATACTATTTGAAATTTCTACAGAAGCAGAACAACAAGTTAGTAAACTTGGAGATGTGATTAAAGAAGAATTCACAATTGATGAAATCCAAAATATAAAAATAAAAAAGAGTAATGATACTATGGGACCCTCCCACACCCATGTGAGAAAGACCTCAAAAGATCACCGTTAAATTTTGACACAAATCTCAAAAAAAGTTATCAATAAACTCATTCACCCAAGTTCCACATCCATGTGATAACTTTAAAAAAGAGGGTCTAAATAGTGTTATTACTCAATAAAAAATTATTAAAAAGAAGAACTATACAAATTGTCTAAATTAAAATTTCGGAATAGAAGACATTTTTAGCATTTTAGCGGTAACACATTTGCTAAAGCTTTTGAAAATGGTTCGGTTGAAATTACAATTTTTGAGAAAACAAAAATAGCAAAATTGATTAAGCGATACCCAAAAAAACTTAGGTATTTGCGTATTGGAATAATAATGAAAAGTTGTGTTGTGTTTATGCTGCTACTTCACTGCTATGGTTTATGCTGCTACTTCACCCATGGTTAGGTGACATTGCCTAATTGGTATCAAAGCCTTTAGAAAGTTCGTGTTCATAGTTTTCAGGTACATTTTTATTTCGGTTCACTTTCATTTTCAACTCGTTTTTGTTCATTTTACTTGATTATGTATTTTATCTCAGTTAGTACTGTATGAGTTCTCAAACCCATACACCTTGTAATTTCTACCTCATAAGTCATATCCCGTTTTTGCACAAGATTGGGTTTAAAGGAAAAGGACTGTCAAGAGTTACTGAGAGAACTACATAGGGAGGGCTTTAGGCGCCAAAAGGGAATCTCATATGGCTGACCTAATCGGTGAAAGTGATCAGAAAGAATCTGATTTCGATAATAGTTTACATATTAATAAGTCGTCTAAAAATAATATTATAAGTAATGTCGGTTTCAATGGACTCGTAGATCTCTGTAATAGTTGGATATAAAATGTGGGACATGTCTATCTCAAGTTCATATTGATATACATCATTATGGATGTATATGTATATATCTCTTGATAAGGTTAGATATCTAGAAAATATAGACCAAATTATTTGGTCATCAAGTTATCATACCATAATCATCTCCTCTACTTGTATGATTGTCCTCTATATATAGGGTAACGTATAGATATAAAGCATTTATCCAAAATAATGAAGAGGTATTTGGGCTTTGGATCTGTGCACGTAGGCTTCGGCCTGAACAATGTTATCTTATCTCTGTCGGCTTCCATCCTCAGAGGACTGAACCCCACAGCCATGGCTGTCTAAATCTGGCTATGTCTAAATCTTGTGTTATCTCTGTCGGCTTCCATCCTCACAGGACTGAACCCCACAGCCATGGCTATGTCCGTTAGCCCATTCATCTGCATAACTATTCCCTTTTAAAACCTATAAACTCCATATCCATGTCTCATACCCATTCCCTATCTATACTGACCTCGGTACCTGTTCCCTCGTGCCCAAGTCTCAATTCCATAGCCATCATACTTACCATCAATCCAATCCCCTTCATATCCCTCACTTCCATAATAGTAATAAACCCCACTTCTTGAGCTCTTCCCTTGATGGAATTCGCCTTCGTACATATTGCCATTACTGCCATTACTTATTAGCTTCTAGTTCTTGGGGACTTCCATCATGGTGTTAGGGCCTTCCATCATGGTGTTAGAAAACCACTCCTGGTTTGCCCTTTATAAGCATGGATTCTGTACTGCGAGATCCTCTTAGAGAGGCAGAGATTGAGAAAGCAAACCGTTGAATGGAAGAAGAAAGAGAGAGGTCGTGTTAGAGAGAGAGAGCGGGAGAGAGAAAAAGAGGAAGGTGCAAGTTGTAGAGACGGAGGAGATAGATCGAATTCAGCTGCTATTGGCCTCTCATCAATCCAGAGGGTTAGAGATCTCAAAAAAAAAAAAAGTTTACAAAAGTGCAGAGAGATAATTGGCTTGCTCTCACATGGAGAGAGAGATTTGTTTGGTTCATGTTGTGGGCCTCCAAATTCTCTGGTGTTTTCCTTGCATATCTAATATCTGTGGTATCTTTTCGTATAAATCTGTTGAAACTGATGGTGTTTTGGTGGCTTTCCGTATTTATCTATATTTGGAGAAAGAGCCCCGCACTCTGCTTTCTGACGGTGCTTGTTCCGTGTGTTTTGCAAATATTTTGGAGCGCCATGGTTGCTCGTAGGTAAGTTGATTCAATTACAGAAGTGACAAAGGAGGACAACTAAGAGGCAAGTTACCAAGGTTGCCCAGTTGAGACGAGGGGCAAATTTGTCCGACTACTGAAGGGTTGGGCACATTAAAGTGCAACCCCAATGGTGTATAGAATTGAGAAGTAATAGGTGTGGCTGCATGCATCTGAGTACAGGCAGGACCCGTATGGGGACGTTTATACTTGTGTCTAGACGTAGCCATGGACGTCGAAAACCAGCAACTTTTCGAGGAGCGAGAAAGATGGCAGTGTTTCAAAGGTTTCAGATTTTTTTATTTATTTTTGTTGGCTCCTTCAAGTGCTTCATGTGTGATGATCGAATTTCTCAATCTTGGTTGATGATCAAGTTTTCTGTTACTTGATTTTGTTTGATGATGGAGCTTTCCGTTGCTCCATCTTGTGTGATGATCGAGTTTTTCGTTACTCGATCCCAAATGTTCCGATAGCTTGTTGTTTATTAGTGTAATGGGAAAAATATAGTGAGCTTTTTTTTGCAGAGAAGACAAGAAAAAGAAGAGAGAAGATCATTTGCTTTTAGGGAGAGTTTCTAAAAAGAAAAAAAACTTCTGAAGAGAGAAGATCTTCAGAGAAGCCTCTGGAGAAAAGATCCTTAGAGTCCTCTACTTATGTGATTGTCCTCTATATATAGAGGAACTTATTGATGTAAAACATTTATTCAAAATAGTGAAGATAGCAGTGGATCCGTAGACGTAACGCTTCGGCCTGAACCACGTAAATCTTGTGTTATCTATGTTTTCTCTTCTTCTTTCTCCATTCTATACTCCCAAAAATTCTAACATAAAATGCAATTTGAAAATAATAAACAATTATTAAGTAAAATAATGCAAGTTGAAAAAAAAATTGATAATTTAGAATCAATAAAAAATATTGATCTAAACCAAGATTCACAAATCTTCTTACAAAGGTAAATTCATCTTTGCAAAACAAAATCCAAATCTAGTAATCCATATGAACCTGTAAAAAGGTTATTCTATGGAACAGAATTTTGGCTATAGAAATTTTGGCTTTGGAAGATAATGAATCAAAAAATTTTGAAGCCATAAAAGAAATTATTGAATATTGAAAATCAAGTTATATAAAGGAAGAAGATATTGATACAAGAAATAAACTTTTTTCTAACATGCTAAAAAACAATTTTCATCTAATATAATCAGTTTAGATAATAGTGATACAGAATCGAAAAGTATTCCTGTAAATGAGATAAATAGTTTCGATTCAGAAGAAGAAAAAAAAACGCAAATTGTGCCCCAAAACAAATCATGCTGAAAAACAATTTTCATCTAATAAGCAGTTTAGATGATAGTCATAAAGAATCGGAAAATATTTCTGTAAAGGAGAAGTAGTTCCGATTTAGAAGAAGGAAAAAAAATACAAATTGAGCCCAAAAAAAAATGATTCTCAAGGACATTATACTCATTTATAAATCCTCCCATTATACTCGAGCACATTATACTCCTCTATGTAGTCTTCTGGCCAAAAAAACGGAAACCGTAGAAACCAAAGATCATGCAACCAAACCACCTAGAATCTCAAAATTGATTTGATTGAAAAGCAAATAAGGGAGCATGTCTCCATCCATTGATCCACCTATCCTTCATTTATCACCTTCATTTATCAATCGTAAGCATCAACGTTTGAAAAACCGGATTAAAAAACCGGATCAGTGACTCGAATCGTTCACACTCATACTCGTGTCGGATCGAAAAATCGGTAGATCCAATTGGAGAATCGGCAGAATTCAATTTTTTTTTCAAAAAACCACTATAAATCTCTAAAAATAGTATTATTTAAGTTTCTAAATATAATTAGAAATGATGCATTATGTACTGTAACAATCCTTAACTTTCAAAAAAAAAAAAAACTTTTAATAAGTGATAGTCCATATAAGCGTGATGGTCCTTAGGGACCATCACTACTTTCAAAAGCTTTTGATTTAAGTTTTTGCTGCTTTGCCACGTCTTTTAGTGGACATGGGCTTTAAACTTCAGGTGTAATATGATTGTTACACCTCATGTATGAGGTGTAACTTAATAAGATAAAATATTAAGGTGTCTTAAGAATTTAAATAGGAGAGGCGATGACTCCCACCCTAGAAAATTTTTAAGATCTTTCTCTATCTAGGCGAATTTTTATCGGAAGTTCCCTCTCAAATATTTTAGGTACGTGACTTCATTATCTTGAAAAATAATCTTTTTAATAAAATTGTGATATTTTATCTATGTTAGAAATTTTAAATGCTATAAATTCTTAGAAATAAATTTATTTATTTTTCTTGTCTATTGTTAGAAAATTTTAGATACTGTAAAATGGTTAGAAATAAATGTGATATTTCTGCTTTTAGTAAAACTGTGAGATTTCTTTTCACTGTTTTTGAATATTTAGACATTGTAAATTTCATGTACAAATGACTGCCTTATTATTTGAAAACTGATATTTTGCAATTGATTATAGCATTGTCTGTAAAATGTTTATTTGCAAATTAACATCCCATTAATTGTGATAATTCCGTGTTCTTAAATTTCTATAAGAATTTTTCTATACATGTTAGATTGGCAATAATGCTAAAATGTCTTTACGAACTGCTACCTTTCTAAATTTGAGTCCAAAATAGTTGATTGGTTATTTTTGAAATGTTATTGAAAGTGACTGTTATTAATGGTTTCAATGAAATTCATATTAATAATTTCAGTGATATGTTGAGTATATGATAGTGTTGATTTCGAATGTTTAAAGAGCTTTAGAAATACTTTAAGTATGCAAGTGGACTCATCTGGTTCGCTGGTGAGGTATAAGTGGACCTATCCGGTACGTTGGTAGAGATTAAGTGGACTCATCCGGTACGCCAGTGAGGTATAAGTGGACTTGCAGGGATTAAGTGGACCTATCTGGGACGCCGATAGGGATTAAGTGGACCCATCAGGACGCTGATGGGGTATATAGGTGACCTACTTGGGACGCGCCATTAGGGTATTTTGTGAAATCCTTTGAATTATGCACTGTCGTTAAAATGTTATACACATTTCAATTATTCGAATTATACTTAATTATGTATTTTTTAAAGTGAAACTGTTAATGCATTTTTGTTAATAGATCTCTTTTGTTAAAAATATTGATATCTTTCAACCATGTTATTTTTAGGATTATGATGATCACTTACTGAGTAGCCAAACTCATCAAATTATGGTAAACATTTTTTCAAGATAATTGCAGTTTCATTTTGAGTGCTCGCCAGGATCAACTCTGGAAGATATTGTAGTTGTGCTTAAACTTTTTTTTGTTACTTTGTAAGAATTCGCCACTGTAAATTTGTCTTATCAAGAAATGTATATATGTTTTGACTATCACATCTCAAGAATATCAGTATTGTAAATTCTTGAGGCGTGACAATTATAGTATCAGAGCACTAAGGTACACAAATTTAGGGGACTAAATTTCTTTAAGTGGGGAAGAATGTAACAATCCTTAACTTTAAAAAAAAAAAAAAAAAAGAAGAAACTTTTAATAAGTGATGGTCTATATGAGCATGATGGTCCTTAGGGACCATCACTACTTTCAAAAGCTTTTGGTTTAATTTTTTGCTGCTTTTCCACGTCCTTTAGTGGACGTGGGCTTTAAACGTTCAGGTGTAATATAATTGTTACACCTCATGTATGAGGTGTAACTTAATAAGATAAAATAATAAGGTGTCTTAAGAATTTAAATAGGAGAGGCGAGGACTCCCATCCTAGAATATTTTTGAGATCTTTCTCTCTCTAGCCGAATTTTTATCGGAAGTTCCCTCACAAATATTTTAGGTAAGTGATTTCATTATCTTGAAAAATAATCTTTTTAATGAAATTGTGATATTTTATCTATGTTAGAAATTTTAAATGCTGTAAATTCTTAGAAATAAATTTATTTATTTTTCTTGTCTATTGTTATAAAATTTTAGATACTGTAAAATTATTAGAAATAAATGTGATATTTCTTCTTTTAGTAAAACTGTGAGATTTCTTTCTACTGTTTTTTAATATTTAGACATTGTAAATTTCATGTACAAATGACTGCTTTATTATTTGAAAACTGATATTTTGCAATTGATTATAGCATTGTCTGTGAAATGTTTATTTGCAAATTAACATCCCATAAATTGTGATAATTATGTGTTCTTGAATTTCTATAAGAATTTTTCTTTACATATTAGATTGGCAATTATGCTAAAGTGTCTTTACGAACTGCTACCTTTCTAAATTTGAGCCCAAAATATTTGATTGGTTATTTTTGAAATGTTATTGAAAGTGACTGTTATTAATGGTTTCAATGAAATTCATATTAATAATTTCAGTGATATGTTGAGTACATGATATTGTTGCTTTTGAATATTTAAAGAGCTTTAAAAATACTTTAAGTATGCAAGTGGACTCATCCGGTTCGCCGATGATGTATAAGTGGACCTATCCGGTACGCCGGTAAGGATTAAGTGGACTCATCCGGTACGCCGGTGAGGTATAAGTGGATCTGCATGGATTAAGTGGACCTATCTGGGACGTCGATAGGGATTAAGTGGACCCATCAGGACGCTAATGGGGTATATAGGTGACCTACTTGGGACGCGCCAGTAGGGTATTTTGTGAAATCCTTTGAATTATGCACTACCGTTAAAATGTTATACGCATTTCAATTATTTGAATTATACTTAATTATGCATTTTTTAAAGTGAAAATGTTAATGCATTTTTGCTAATAGATCTCCTTTTTTTAAAATATTGATATCTTTCAACCATGATTATTTTTTAGGATTATGATGATCACTTACTGAGTAGCCAAACTCATCAAATTATGGTAAACATTTTTTCAGGATAACTGCAGTTTCATTTTGAGTGCTCGTCAGGATCAACTCTGAAAGATATTGTAGTTGTGCATAAACTTTCTTTTGTTACTTTGTAAGAATTCGCCACTGTAAATTTGTCATATCAAGATATGTATATATGTTTTGACTGTCACATCTCAAGAATATCAGCATTGTAAATTCTTGGGGCGTGACATGTACTTTTATTATTTTGTAAAAATAAGTGAATACTGAGACACTGTTTTCTTGATTGGATGTTTGTATAATTATTAATAATAATATGGTCTTATAATATTGTATCAAAATAATTTAAAAATATTAGAAAATACTTTCATATTAAAATATTAAAAAACAATTCTTATACGAAGTAAAATTAGTATCACATCAAAGTATCAAATATTTCTTAATTTTCTTTACTCATCTAAAATTATAACAACCTAACTAACTGTAATATTATGTACTAAAATTGAAACTATTGGTTTATAAATTTATATTTTATAATTAGTTTACTATACAAATAAGAACAAATCTAAAATATCTTATAATATCATCTAATTTAAAAAAATGTTATTTACAACTATAACAAAAAATAATAAATTACATAATTTATAATACAAATAAATTAATAAATAAAATACAAGATTTGACAATCAATGTATAATTATTAATATTATAATAAATATGTTTAAAAAGTTATTAAAAAATGCTTCCATATCATATGATTAAAAGTAAAAATAAAACCTCTAATAAATTTTAATGCAATTATATTCACATGATTATATTGACATAAGTTTGACAAGTTATTAAGATAAATAAACAATAATAATTTAAATATAAGTATACTAAATTTTTTAATTTAATTAAATAGAATTTCCTTTTAATTATATCTAATTAAAATTTAACTATATATACTTTTATTTTTTTATTATAAAAAAATATAATTAATCTAAAAAATAAATAAATTCTATTTTGTAGATTATTTGGACGAATATAAGTAAGAGAGAAATAGAACCAATCAAACTTATGCATAGACGAAAGTACAACCCTATGTATGCATTGAAATATGACGAACTTGCTTTGGAAATGTAGAAGGCTATAAATAATCCCACATCCAAGGATTCGGTGCATGTAAGGTAAGCATGGCGTGAGGGTTGGGGTGGTTAGTTGCAATTGTAATGATGACCCACGTGGGGTGCCCCATTGTAGATTTTTTATATGAAAATTATTCAAACTTCCGGTTTACTGTAGTGATTCCTCCTCCCGTGACGTTGTACCAAGTCCATCGGCTCATGACATCATAATACCGATTCACTGTAGTGACACGTTCGGATGTCACTTCCGGATCCCATTTTATGGTCGGATTTGAAATGTTACAGCCGATACCTTATCCAGATCACCTAATTCTAGATTGGATCACTGATTTTTTAAACACTGATATACATCATCAGGGAACATTTGAGCATACAATCACGAACAATGCACATGCCTAACCTATGGAACATTTGAGCATACATTCAAGAAATATGCAAAGGCTTAACCTTGAAAGTTGAAGCATGTCATATATTAAATCTATCACGGCTGCAAATGGAAAGAACGAGAGAGAAAGGAGCAACCCATGACTGAATCTTGAAAGGGAAGAAGAGAATAGGGTGGGAGGGGTACAATAAAAAGGCGGGTTTGAAGCTGTATCATTTTTATAAATGCCCTCTCATTTTCTTTTGAAAGTAATTTCGTGTTTTTCTTTTCCTTTTGTCCACTGATATAATCTATTTTATTTTTTCAATGAAATTTTGTTGAAGTTCAAAAAATAAAAAATAACAAAAAGAAGAAAGAAAGAGGGTATTGGGGAAATACTATTGGCTGATGGGAAAGACACTATTCAGCCACTTTGCTTTTCACATGAACAAAGATGATTAGTTATGCACATATTCAAAGACCAACTCAAAACAAACATGCTTAGCAAAGAGTAAATTAATACATGTGCCTCAAGATTGAGGGAATGTAACCTTCGCCTAGTTTTTCGGCTTAAATTCGTTGATCAGTGGTAGATAAAGGGGTTCTGTCGTATTGTAATCAGGGGCAAGAGACTGTCCACATGATCGCCCCTGTACAGATTATCGGCAGTACCAGTTTGTGAAATGGTGAAATAAAAATTGTGGGAAAGTTTTGAAAAGGGGGCTATCGTATAAAAAAAGGTGAGATTGAAAAACAGTTTTAGAAATAGACGAGAAAACAAAATGAAAAGGAAAGAAAGGGGGCGAACCTCAAGCTAGATCCCCAAGCCCGACACCTAGAGTCGGTGCCAGTTCAAGATCAGGTTTGATGCGGCAATTTGTATAAAATGAGCTTAGGGGTGTTTGAGGATATTAGGATATGGATCAGATGTACTAGGATTTGGGTTCTAATATACTAGGGGGGCTCAAAGTTAGTATCCATTCCAGCAGAATCTCGCTTGAGGGTTAAGAATCCGGTCCAGAAAATGGGGATGGAGGTCATCCCCTATTTATATAGACTAGGTTCCCATTGAACAATGTCACCAATTCATTATTGAATCTGGGCCGTCCATTTTCAATGCCGCCGGTAACCACGCTGACGTTGCTACTTGCGATGCTCAGCTTTGGAGCCATCAAATTATTTAAAACTTGATATGTTAGTGATGGTATTGGTGGGGCATGATTATGGGTAATGTAATATGGTACCTCTTCATTACGAACGATGTGATTTTGGGCGGTGGCATGCGTCAAATGATAGCTGACACTGGTGGCAGCGTTGGTCGTTGCTACTAGTAGCACCCGTTCAGGATTGATTTGGGCGTTGCTAATTGCTACCCCAGCATTGGTACCACGGGCGTCAGCATAATGATGATAGCTTTCTATTACATAGTCGCATGAAAATGTGTTAGAAAATATCTTTATGATATTATGACTCCATATCAGAGATATAGACTACAAGAATAAATACAACCGAGGCCAAATTCGCCCTTAAGTTTCGTTTGACGGAAAGAAGGGTCTTTACATATATACTGGGTACGTGAGTAATTCCAAGAACTTCTGATTCTTGTTACAACTTATATCTACCCTCTCTATAGGGTCCAACACCCTTGTTTTGAGTCTTAAAGCCGATACACTCACATATCTAAAAAGAAAATACACTGACAAATAGAGAATATCAATACCAAGGGGGTGTATAGGGCCTGTATACCTGACTATAAGCAGGGGTATTGTTTACGGATCTGCTCCTCAAAATGAGGCTTCAAGTGAGTCATATAATCAACAACTTTCGCTTTCTTTGATGATTTTCACACTCAAATAATAAATGATGACGCTATTGGGGGCATGTCTATTGACTGTCAATGCAATACGTATGTAATCACTCTCTCATTTCTCTCTCTACCATGCACAATAGATGGGAAATGTAAAAAGGGGGGTATATATGAATTTCGTCCTTTCCCTGTCTCATTGAGAAGTGGATTTAAATAGATTTTTTGACATGATGAGGATGAAGGTTGATGAAGCATATCTAAACCATTTACCATATTTGCTCATCTCTCGTGATTTGGTTTGAAATGATAAACTCATATCATTGTTCAAATTTGAAAGCACTTATATATAGCTTTAAGGATGACTTTTGTCCTTATTTGATCTTGATTTTGTCCTGACGTTTAGAATTCGAGTGTGCAACTACCAAGATTCATCGTGATATTCCTTGACAAAATCATGGAAAATAGTTATTCTTATTCATTGTCTACCAGTTTGCAAGACAATATCAACATGTCTGAGTATTTCAATTGCCGCTCTTTGATGACAAAACTTTTCATCATGAAATTTTGTGAAATGATAGAGTACTCAGATACATAAACAACGGTTTAAACCTCTCCTCAAATGGATCATACATAAGGGAGATGTGATCCGTCGAAGTGAATGCATTTCTGCATTGCAACAACAGATCTAAAGATTGCAAGCTCAACCACTAGGAATTATAGACCCTGGGAGTATGATAATTTTGTAGAGGGGACTATGACACATATTTTCATAAAATTTGGGCTCAAGATTGTTCATACTTTAGGAGAAATCATGTAGTTGCGGTCAAGATTTTGCACAGATGTTTTATGGATATTGTTGTAGAGCTTGTGACTCTCACATGAGAGATTGATAGGATGCCGCACTTATATGGCGAATAGGGCATTGAGTTGGGAATCAAATGGTCCAGATCCCCTGAGAAAACTTCCTTTAGATTAAGATAATTTCAAGTGATCGGAGGATATCTTGGTTATCTGACTGGCTAACGATGTATAAAGATTTGGTTGCCGATGGCTAATCCATCTCCAAATGGCCTAAACCTTTGAGATGAGGGATTGGATGCCTCAAATATGATTTCTCAAATGTTTCGAATTAATTTCCAAAATATCATGTTTAGGGTCATCAATCAAAGCATATTATGGCCACCAACGAATTATGGACGATGAAACAAATGAGTTCATTTTGAATGATTCATGGACTAGATGCATATGAGTCCTCACTAAATATATATGCAATGGCACGTCTCAATGTGATATCACATGATGATGTTTGCTTATGATCCGATTGCCAAATATTCATTTGGCAGACAACGGATTGAAAGACGTATTGTACCATATCAAAACTTTTCTAATATTGTGTGAGAGGCATATTCTGGCCTTGAGGATATATGACGCAGATCTTTTCTCAAATTGAGGTAACTTGATGATCTTTTATGGCCAATTGTTAGCCAAATTGCACATATTTGATTTACAACGTGTTTGAAAGTATATTGTACCGTATCCAAACTCTTCCAATATTACGTGGAGAGGCAGATTGTGGCCTCGGTGATATATGACCCCGAGCGTTTCTAAAATTGAGATGGCTTGATAGTCTTTTCGATTGGTCATTAGCCAAAAATGCACATATTTGACCAATGATGAGTTTGAAAGTGTATCGTACCATATTCAAACTCTTCCAATATTGTGTATAAAGGCATATTGTGGCCTTAAAAATACATGACCCAAAGGGTGTCTCGAATTGAGATGGTTTCATTTCCTTGGCTATCGTTGGTCGTTAGCTAAGGTGCATAAATTGACCAAAGACCAGGACTCTTAAGGCGTATTGGGGTCTCATAATTTTAGGCACATCGTACTCCCCCATCTTCCTAGGACTATGCCTCACAAATATTTTTTTTAAGAATCATATCTGTTCGGTTTGTATAGTGACTCACTGTCTACCAAGATATATAGATCTGACATCTGTTCAATATTTATTTCATGCATTATACCTTTCAGGCTTGTATTAAATTTCTCCAAGCGTACTTAACCTTGTATTTTGACTAAAAATACACTTAGCAAAGCCACCATGCGCACTGCATGTGCGGGAGATCACAATAGCATGCGACATCCAATCATTTTGGGTGATATTGCCGACATCCAGTATCTCTCTTCTTTATGTTCATCATCCCATGCATGCATGTTTCACAACCTTCAAGACTGCCCCTTCATTTTAGGAGTCTTGGTTCATGAGTAGATTAATACTCGTCATCCCATATTTATGACCACTCGCATAGTTTTCAAATGTCAATATCGCATTCTCCAAAGGGAGTTATCTCATCTTCTCCTTGATGTTATATACAAAACATCTTTAACTTGAAATGAACTCATCTCCTACGGTGAATCCTCATAGCCTATCCTCTTTGGTCCCCTATTATTATAGATCCCTATCCTCTCCTTTTGCGATCAGGAAAAACGAAATTTCAAGCAGAGGACGAACTCTCAATACCTCAGCTGTATTGGCCATGGAGATTAGTTATAACATTCTTCAAACCCTCAATAGATAAGGTCTCGGGCTCGCAGCCAACTATTTTTGCACGAACCTCTTCTTCTTCTAATAAATTTGAGGAGAAAGTGTTTATACTCAAAAATGCGGGCAAGGAACTTGGTCATGGCCTTGGTTTTGGGCGTAAACTTGTCAAAATGAGTTGGTCATGAAAATAGTCCCATCAAATTACGTTTCGACCAAGAGTCAAGTCACAAGATCTTCTCTCAGTCGGACTGCCAAAACCAACTTCCCACACATCTTAGCCTTGGAGTTCGAAAGAAATTTCAAAATGTTTAATGAAAACAATGGGGATTCTATGAAGAGCTTTTAAAACCAAGAAAAGTTAGAAAATATTCACAAGGAAGCTAAAGAAAGCTTATAAATGCCACTAATGAAACAAAAAACAAGAAGAAAAATGATACCTTAGATCGGACCCCTAGGCCTAGTGCCCGAAGTCGGTGTCGGTTCAAAGTTTGACAATTGCATGGCTAGTTATGGTCCTTCAGGTTTTTATCAAATAAAGCTATGGGTGGAAGAGGATCCGAAAAGTCTGATTATCCGAATCGCCTTCAGCTTGGATTGAGTTGGGTAAGATTTCTAAGATTTAAGATATGAGGTACGGGTTTGTTTCTTGGGGTTAGATAGGTACAGAGTCTAATCTGACAGAGCTTATGCACAATTTATGAAAATTTATGACCTTTTGCTTGAGGAGGAGTGCCTTATTTATAACCAAAATAATTCCATGATCATCTTTGAATGTTTTTTATGCAATCTGGGCCGTCACTTGCAATGACTTCGGCGCTGCTGGCAATGGCGTCCAACTAGCATTAATTATTGTCAACTCAATTAAATGCTCCAAAATTACATGATTCTGGCCCGAGTACAATTTTGTAGGACGGTGTTAGAGGCCCAACAACGTTGGCAGTGTCGTTGGAGACATTTGGAACCACTTTCTGACATAAATTGCCAAGTATCGGTTTTTGGGTATTGTTTTGTACAACCAACTGGCCAATAAGATTTATGCACCAATTCGACTGTCATTAATGCCATTCCCAGTGTCGTTGATGCCAGTCGACCATTTGGACGCCATTGTATGATTAATGGCTCAAGTGACATTTCGTTTGACGAATCTGATAGTGGCACGACCTTCCGTATTGACACTTGACATGTTAGTCCTTGCCGACACATGTCGGCCCATATTGACATGTGACACAGGTCAGTATATCCAAGTTGTATCTATCTTTGTCTGTCAGAAGCATAACGCTAATGTCAATGGTGCTGACACCATTGACAATAGCATTCGTTTTTTCCTTTTCTTGCATGTCGTCGTGTTTGTCTGGAGTGTCAGGTAGGTTTCTTGTGTTGGCATTGGTGTCAGAACTTCATGCTTCTGGACTGCTTCCAACTTGGTAGTTCTTAGTTATGATCTACCTTGTTCATTCTTCACCGGCATTCTTCAATAATACGATCTCTACCGAGAGATTTAGGTTCGTAAGGGATGGTTTATGGTTAGATCAAGAACGGGTGTGAATGGTTCAAGTTCTAGGGTAGCTTGCCTGGGATATTCCATCTTCTAAAGCTTCCTCGATCGGGAATGGGGTGTCTATAGGTAGCTCATGATGCTATCTTAGATATTGAAAGCAAAGGGAACCCTGATCCTGATGAATTTTCTCATCTTTAAGAATTAGTGAAAAAGCTTTATAGAGAGGTGGATCATTACTAATGCTTGGCCGATTATTACGAAGGAGAGGCCAACTATGCAAAAAGGACATTGCCACAGGTTCAAAGGAAAGTGGCAAGAATTTCAAAAGTCATTTGCATCTACGATTAATGCGATATCAGCCAAAACAGGAGCTATTAGACTTTAAGATATTTCCTTCTTTCTTTTTTTCTCTTTTTTTTTTGAATAAATTGTAAGGGATTTTAGTCCTAACAAAATCCATGAGTAAAGCTCCTGGTTATCAATTTTCATGTAGATATCTTTTCTTCATGCTTTTTTCACCTATCTTATTTTTTTCATGCACCATAGGCTAAACACGCGTGCTTGGATAAGCATCCTCGTGTTCCCAAATAAACTGATAAAACTTCTCCCCAAAATCTGCGGCTTAACTCAAACATAGGAAAAGTTTCTTTCAAATTCAAAAACCATAACATCCAGTTTTTGTTTATACTGGTTTTGTAGGTGAGAGGTTATTTGGCGTGACAGTATTGATCAAAATGTGTTTTTTTTATCCCCAAAAAGACTTAAAATCAGAATAAAAAAAGGGAAAAGTTTATATAGAGCTGAGATTCTAAACAATCAAATTAGAGCACACTTTCAAATAGTGTCGAGAAAGGCGGTTTCACTACTGGGAATGTTTGTGATAGCTTTAAAATATATTTGCATATTTATTTATAAAGTTTAAAGCTTTAAAAATAGTGTAGATCGACCGATCTATGAAAATCTTGAAAATTGACAGTCCAAAAATGAATTATAAAATACAATATTTTCAATACTTGAAATCTATTTTTTTTCTCATGTTTATACATCTTGATGTGGAGATATCAATTTAAAGATATTTGAGCATCTAGACAAACTCTTCTAGTTAAATTTTTGAGATAGGCTCAAATTTGATGGTTTAGAGCCTCTCCTCTAGGTAAACTTTTCCCTAAAAGAAATCCAAAAAAAAAAAATTGGATTACATGTAAACATGTTTTTTACTATACGAGGTAATGTTGAAAAAATCACCGATCCAATCCAAATCGGGTGATCCGTATCGAATGACTGTTTCGAATCCAACCATAAAGTGAGATCCAATCATCACACTTTTTTTTCAAAATCCAGAGGGTATTTTTGTAATTTTTTAAATCAAAAGAATATTTTTGTAATTTCTATAAAAACAGCCCTCTATCTTTGTTCTATGTGGGACAACTAATGGAGGCCGGCAGGGTTCGCTTTTCTCTCTCTCAGATATAATAAATGGCATAAAGGCCTGAGAGCTTGGGTTTTTTTTCTCTCACTCATGGCATTAGTTTATCACTACCATATTGAAGGCGAGGTTTAAAAGGCTGGGACCAGCTCTTTACTAAGAAATAAATGATATAATTATATATATATGTTTTATAACATGGTGGCCTTTAAATATTAATTCAAAGAGGAAGACAATTATTAAAAATAATAATTAGTTGATAGGGCCCACCACCCATATCCTTCACCAAAAAAATTTAAATTTATTTGCTCTAAAAATAAAAACAATGACTAAAATTAAAATATTAGCTAATTGGGATTAAAAAATTAGTACTAGCTTATAGGATATTAAATAATAATAATAATAATAATACTGATTTATTGAATATTAAAAAAAATACTAGTTTATATGATATTTTAAGAGAAAAAATAACTTTAGCTCATGCTACTTTAGATTTTAGTTCAAGTTGCTTTATCAATTATCCCACATTGCAAAGATGGATTTCTTTATTTATTTATTTTATTAAGATATGATTGCAAATTTATGCTACTAAATTCTATATTTCTATCAACGCTAATTATTATACATTAGATTTATTTATCTGTAAGGGTCATACCCTTGTTTTTTGAATCACGTTGATTATAATAGGTTGCAGTTGGCATGCAGATGCATCCGTGGCTGTAGAGGTTTGGTGCACCTTCAAATTTTACTATGGTATATAATTTTAATGTAAAATGTTCTTAGGATTATTTCAAAATCTATTTTTATATCTAATTATAAAATTTTAAATTTAAAAAATGATTAAAATCCAGTAGATCTATAAACATATGAAAATCTTGAAAATGGATGGTATAGATAATATGTTGTAAAATGCACTATTTCTGAGACTTGAAATCTTTTTATTTTTCATGGTCATACATCTCGATGTCAAGATGATCAATCAAAGGGTTTTTCAACATTAAAACTACATTCTTCAATGGAATTTTGAGGTGCATCCGTAGTTATGCATTATAAGGTTGCATCCTTATATAGATTTTGTTCATTATAATATTATAATTAATAATTATACTAATTACAATGATAATCAAATATTATATTTTATTTACTAGTTTATTTATATTATAAATTATGCAATGTATTATTTTTTGTTATAGCTGTAAATTAGATTTTTAAATTAGATGATATTATAAGGTAAATTTCAAATTTATTTTTATTTGTATAGTAAAATGATGATAAAATAAAAAAATACAAACGAATAATTTTAATTTCAATATATAATATTATATTAGTTAATATTGAATAAATGTTTGATGATAATCTTCATACAGGGAAAGAACATCTCAATATTCGCATGTTGATACAAAAGCAAAATTTTTTAATGTAGTACTATCGTTTTCTATTGGATTCCTAAAAATCAATATCTATAATAATTTTTAATTTTTTTTTGAAATTTTTTTAAAACCAAATTTGATCGATTTGACCAATTTTCAATCCAAAACCGATTTACCGATCTGGATGGGTTTTTGGGTCCCAATCAGGAACACCGATCCATTTTTTTAAACCACTGGTGGCCGTAAGTATTGACGCCACCCGTTGCGCACTTCTTCTACACCTCTTAGTCTCTCTCTTCCTGAACGTTGGCCGCCATTTTGCATCAGTCGTGAAGCTCTTGTGCTCCATTCTCCCTGCCATCTTAACCATCAGAAGCTCAGAAGCCATAAAAAAAAAGCGCCATCTTCACAGCAGCAATTTGGGCTCCATTGTTGGGCCATTTTTTGCAGGGGCGAAACTTGCTTTTCAACGTAACTTGCTTTTCAACGTTTCTTTTATTCAGTTTTGCATCACCAGGTATGACAAAGAACTGGATTTTTTCGCCCATTTACTGTATTTCGAGTAGACGCAATGAATAAAATGTCAGGGTTAGGGTTTTGATGATGTTTTTGGAGGGTTTTCCTAGAATCAAATGCGTGAGTAGAAATGGTGAAAAAAATATCTGTTTTTCAGTGTTTGTTTGGGCATTCTGTAGATCTGTTGGAGGGTTTACTCATTTTTTGGGTATCAATATATTTAGGCATGGCGCTGACCCTTTTACCCCAATTCGCGGGCTTCAGCGTCATTTGTGAAGTCTGGATGGTTATTTAAATCCATAGTGCAGAAGTTATAATGGAGTGCATATATCTGATTATTACTTTATTAATTCATTTGTATTTTGTAAGGCATAATTTTGTTAAAGGGGGGATTATGTTACACAAATATGAATTGTATACATCGTTGTCCACCTTGATAACAAAGAAAATTATGAATTAGAGAGCTTTGGTGGTGTGCAAGTATGTATTGATGAGTAGGATTAGGAATTGATCCCTCCAATTTATCAATGAATATTTAATTTAAGTTTTTTATTTAAATTTTTATTTACATTCCTTTGTTTTTACAGAGTTTGATGAGTGCCAGTGATAAGGATAGCATACTTCATGGTCTTGATGAAATTGAAAGACAAATTGAAGCAGGGGAGTTTGTTTGGAGAGCAGATAGAGAGGATGTTCACATGATAAGGCAGCTTCAGGTAATCGAGTTTTATCTTCTGCCCTTGTAATCACTTGGTTTCTAGTTCTTTGTTATTGGTTCCTCTCTTTCCGATTTGTGGAATCTCATGTTACTACCCTGTTTTTATTAATTGCATTTCTATTCTTTTACTTGTACTCGTCTACTGAGGTTGCAAGCATTATTGCTCTACTTTTTCCAAGGTCGCAACCATCTTGCTGCATCATTTTGCTTGAATTTTTTTTACTTTTGTTTATTGGGGGAGTGTATGTTAAACTTAGGATTGTGGAAAAACGATGGCCACTGGTTCCTCACTGTTGATGGGGTTAAACTTAGGAGTGTAGAAAAACCATAGCCACTGGTTCGCCACTGTTATGAAGTGCAGGTTCTTCCTGTTGTGAATCTTTAATTTTTTTTTTATTGGGACTTTTTTTATTATAAATTCACATATTGGGTTTCTATGGATTAATTTAACTTAAAAAATTAGAATTTTCTTGAAGTACCAAGACAATTGATTTGGAGTTGATGAAAATTGAGACAGTGAAAATTCTAAGCTGATGTTAGTATGGTTTGGGGTTAATGTTTGTGAACTCTCTTTCTTTAGAATGGTTTCTGATTTCTTGTTTATTCGTTTATGCATTCATGGTTTCTGGTTTCTTCTCTTATGAATGAATTCAATCCTTGCATTGTTTGGTTTTCATGAAAAAGGTTAGAAAAGCTCAATTGGGTGGTTTCATGCTTTTTACTGTAATAATTGCTGGCTTTCTCATTTTGAGTGGTTGTGGTTAGTGAGATAGCTGTATTTAATCTTTCTTTCGCTGGTTGATTGTCTTTTGGTGTCTTTTTCTTTCAAATGACAATGAATTCGTAAGTTCAAAGTTCAAAGTTTGGTGTTCATGTAGTTGGTGTGAGTAGGGCATAAGTTGTGCTTTTGGGCTGTACATTCCACAAGTTTTTTTAAGCACTTTGTTTCAGCTGCATTCTGCAACTGTTGTTGCTCCCATAACAGTTTGTTCATGGTCTTATTTGTTCATTTGTGAGTTGGTCAGTGCGTGTAGAGCACAAACTGCGTTCTTGTGCCGCGCATTACTAAAGTTTTTTAGGCACTGTTGCTTTGCAGCATTCTGTGATAGTTGTTGTTACAACAGTGAGCTCATGGTCTTCTTATGATCATCAGAGAATGTCAAGCTTGATGCGCATGATAGAACTTGTGTTGGGATGACTGTTTGCTCATATTTTGTTAAGTTTATGTCCTTGAGAGTTGTGTTTGATTGTTGCTGCATTTCCTGTTAATAAAGACCTCTTTAGACTTTGTTTGATAGAGTTTCACTTGAGTGTTTGTGTTGGCTACAATATACAACTGTGATATGCTCGATTTGCTGCTGATTTTACAGCAGTCATCACTTCTTATGCCGTTTTGGAGCTTGTGAGAACTGGTATTGTTTGATACTTCGATTTTTGTAGCTGTTGGTGCTGCTATGACTGTCACTTGTTGCAAACTGAAGAATCTTTAATTCTGTACCAATTTGAAGGTGTCATAGGTTGCAGCCACATAAAATAGAAGAACTTGATCTAGTAGAGGATAGCACTAATATAAATGACACACATCTAAACATTATCAATCTCAATAAACCCATCTGGTACATTTGATGAGAGGATATACTATACCATTCGTATGTAACATCTCCACAACTACCTTATGTGACATTTCATTACTTGACCAACAATCCTTGGTAGTATGAGGGTTTTAGTTCTGAATTCGGTAGGTTATACCTCCACGGTATTTTCGACAAGCTTACCATGGATACTTCTTCTCAATATTCCTACCACAACTTTGTTGGATTGTGCAATTTCAGTCTTTATGCCGCACATCATGATTATGAGGCTCGAGGTGAGGGTGTCCTATCAGTCACCCGACCTTCAGTTTCCATCTCTTATCTTCTCATCTTCTCCTTCTACCTTCCTCTTCTTCCTTAAGACCAAGTTCGTTCAACTCTCTACAACTTCCAGCGAGTGTTCTGGGTATTTGAGATTCCCTGTTGCTTTCGGGAATTTCGCCAGAAGTTTGTTCCCTCCTCAAGGTTCGAGCCTTTGGGTTCCATGGTTCTTTTCCATTCTTTTTGGCCCCTTCAAAGATCCAGGGTTTCAACCCTCTCTTAGCAATTTCTCTCTGATTTCTTAGCAAGGCGAGGAATCCTAGTCTGACGCTTGGTGTCGCAACCGTAGGCTGCAGCAAAGAACCTTGTTTCGGTTTCCTTTGCCTCCTCGAGCTTTGGCCACTGAATTTTGGATTTTTAGACCAACCTCGAAAAGGTGAGGTTTCCTCTTTACTCTTTTTTTTATGTATATTTTTTACCTTGCCGCAATTCCTTCCATTTTTAATTTAAATATAAATGACTAAACTTGTCTCTAATGAAATAAATAAATAAAACTCAAAAACTTCCCCTTATTATATGATTGCCCCTTTCTTTTCCCTTGGTTCTACAACCCTTCTTTGCTCAGCCACAGACTATTGGCTGAGGCATGGTTGCATCATTTCCCTTGGTTGAAAGGAACTCGACTCCGACGAGTTAATTTCAACATAGAGGTAGTATAAATCTGCATCCACCCTTTTGAACTCTTTCTCAGAAATCTACATACTATCAGAATATGGCCTACCCGTCCATTTGACCAGATGTTGGCGATAGGAACCCTTTCGAATTTAAAAGTTTCCCGTCTTCAAAACGTGCTCAGTTTCCTCTTCTTTCTTTCTCAGCAATTGCTTTATCATATCAACAATTACTTCTTCTTGGACTTTTAGAGGGTCTCCATGAATTAAAATAAATAAACTATATGAAATATCGGGGAGATATCCAATGCCTTTAGTAATTCCACCTCATATGCATTATTTTCATATTTCTTTGAAATTAGGCAATGGCCCACCTCCTTGGACTTGAGCTTATTATATGTCCCTAATGGAAACGTCTCCTTTCGCTAATATACTATTATTAAGTCACCCTCCTTGACCATCTTCTCTTCTATGTTCATTTGAGGCTTTTCGATACTTTGTATTGCTTTCCTCAATTGCTCAGCAATGCATCATCACTTATCTTGGCTGACATGGGTAATGGCATTAGGTCAAGCACATGATTAGGAGTCCGCCCATTAACAATCTTAAATGGTGATTTTCCTATAGACCGATTCATTGAACTGTTGTAAGCAAACTCAACCTATGGCAAAGTGAGGTCCCACTAAGATATATTATCACCAACAATACTCCTCAAAATGTTACTGAGGCTCCTATTCATTACTTCAGTTTGCCAATCTATTTGAGGATGACAAGTGCTATAAAATTGAAGTTTGGTTCTCAGGCGCGTCCACAAAGTATGCCAAAAATGACTTAAGAACTTTGTATCTCGATAAGATGTAATATACTTGGGAATGCCATGTAGCCTCACAATATCTTTGAAAAAGAGATTGACAATGTGTAGAATCTATAGTTTTTCTACAAGGAATAAAATGTATCATTTTGATAGATTGATCAACAACAACAAAAATAGAGTCCATACCTCGTATGGTATGTGGAAGTCCAAGTACAACGTCCATAGAGATATCAACCCATGGGGCATCTGGAAAAGGGAGGGGAATATAAAGACATGTATTTTGTGAGTGACCGTAGATAATTGACATGTTCGTCATCAGGCCACAAATTTGATCAACATCGCTTCCTATGCATGCCCAAAAATACTTTTCTTCAACCATAGTCGTGGTTTTGTCCCTTCCAAAGTACCCATCTTAGCGTCTACCATGACGCTCCATAATTATACACTTCCCTTAGGGAGCAATTAGGTATGCATAACCGTACACCTTTAAATAAATAGCTATCATGCATGAGATACTCACTCATGGAGTCTCACCCATCAACGCATCTTTCAAGGACCTTGCTGAAAATTAGGTCATCTTTATATTGGTCTTTTATCACTTCAAATCCCAACACTTCCATAGACAAAGTTCCAAACAATGCTACTCTTCTACTTTAAGCATCAGTTGCCTTATTTTGGGTTCCAGCCTTGTGCTTTAATAGGAAGGTTAGGTGTCCACTTAGCGTGCTGTGCATTCAACTTCTTTTGGGAATTCAAGTACTGGAGTTCTTCATGATCCGAGTATAGATCAATAAATTCCATATGGATCAGGTAGTGCCTCCACTAGCACAAGGCATGCAACACTGCATAAAACTTGAGGTCATGGACCGAATACGTTTTACGTGCTTCATTCAACATCTCAAAACCCACCACTCCACTGAAACACTCCATAACCCTCTCTCTTGGCCCGTACGGACCCAACCCCATCACCGCGGACCATCTCAAAACCTACGCCCGCTTGAACCACTCTCCCTAAGTCCCTGCCCCACCGCTTTCGATCCTCTACCCTTGTCTCTTTCTCTCTCTCCATACCAACACAACCCCATCACCTCTCATCCATTTTCCCTTTCTGCATTTTAAAACACTGATCCAAAGCCCTACAAGATATCATGGTTCAAGAAAGGAAATGACAACAATATCTAAACCCTAATCACAAATTTGCAATTACAAACTTTAAAATTACAAAATACACACTAAAAATCTATGAAGATTAAAGAGTTCAAAAGTCAAGTCAAATGATCATCATTTTGAAAGTCATGAGACTCTAAATTTCAAATCTTAATTAGACAAATTATTTATGCATCTCCATGTGCATCATCATCATCACTATCATCATCGACGACCTCCACATATTTTTCTTCTTCCTCGGCCTCCTCTAAGTCCGCCTCCCCCTCGACCGATGGAGTTGATGTGCGACTGGACCTAGTTGTACCCCTTTGTGCTCTAGTGTTAGGCTGTTCTTCTTCATTAGCCCCTGTGGCTAGATCGACATCAAGCCAAGTAAGATCCTCACCCTCAAGCACTAGCTCTACTCGTGGATCCATGGCCCACTCACTTGTACAATCGCTATCAAATTTATACAATTGAATTAGGTTGAGATCCATGCGTTTGTGATACCTCTCCCTAAGCGGCTCATTATACTGCGCATAAACCAAATCATTCAACTTCTTCTGCTCCAACCTATTTCTTTTTTGGTATTGAGCTATGGTAAACAAGGAAACAAGCAAAAGCAACATATGTTATTTTCTTGTTCCTACTTTTACACTTCTTAGATAAGTTAGTTATTAGAAAATTGCAAATTGAAATCCTAGAAATATGGATTAAGGACTTACATATTCAAATGCACTCCAATTGCGTTTGCAACCAAATGAGCTACATGTGAGACTCAACACTTGAATAGTGAGTCGTTGTAGATTTGGTGTCTCACTTCTATATAATGCCCACCATGCAGCTGTATAACATTTCATAATTTAGATAGATATTTAATTATTTATATAAATAGAACTATACATTATACAAGTAAAAAACTGTAAAGAAAACAAAATGGAAATTAAAAGGGCACGTTTGTCCTTTACTTGGATTTATAGTGTCCCTGTTTCGAGTAGCAATCTGTTTCCCAAAGTTTCCCAGTGCTAACTTGAACTTGATCAATTCTTGGCTCTGGATCTCATCTTGGATATCTTTATCAGGGACCGACCTTTCAAACATATTTAAGAACCCGCTATGTATTACACAATCAGACTCAATGGCTGGGTGCTTGTAGTGAAGAGATGGATTTAGAAATTAACCGGTTGAATGTAGGTGCCTGTGAAGCTGGTTATCCCATCTCCTATCAATAATTCCAAGTATTTCCTTACATTTCTGTTCATCATCCTTTAAAGAGATTTTATGTCTCCCTTTGCCCTAGTCATTGCCTCATGTATATAGCCCATGGCGGGCTTCACTTCACCATCAACCAATCGAAACATTCTCACTAAAGGGCTAGCCACCTCCAATGTATGATATATCTGATCCCAAAAAGATGTATTGAGAATAATTTGTTCAGCCTTTCTCCCATCCCAATGCTTTGACCACTTACTTTTACTCCAATAGTTCGAAGCAAACATGGTCCTCAAGGCATATTTTTGCTTGCATATGCTTTGAAGAATGAGAAATGATGTGGCAATCTAGTGACACCCGGTTTCATTATATCTCTCTTCTTTGTAAAACTTCTCACCATGCTAAGGACTATGGTGTGTAATAAATAAATCTAACAACAAACATAGCTTTTGAAGTCACCCCACTAAATATTGATATTATACTCATTTCTCTAAGCATGAGATTAATACAATGAGCTGCACAAGGAGTCCACAACATATACATCCTCTTCAAAGTGAAAAAATGCCCAACTGTAACATAATTGGCACCATTTTCAATGACAATTTGTACCACATGTTTCTCTCCAACAAATTCTACAATCTCATCTATGAAGTCACATGATGCCACATGTGACTTCTCTGATGCATCAACAAACTTGACAGAAAAAGTACATGTTGGACAGTTAACTAAAAAAATTAATAAATTCCCTTGACTTCCTATTAGACCATCCATCACACATAACAGTTGCAGCATACTTCTCCCACTGTTCTCTTTGAGAAATCAAAATTTGTTAACATCGGATAAAGCATCCTTTAATAAGGGCTTGCCTAATCTCATATAATTTAGGAGGATCAAGTCTTGGCCCACATTGCCTAATTGTCTTGACAATACATGCAAAACTATCGAGGGTGATAGTATTAAATAGAATGCTAGCCATGTAAAACCACTTTACAATGTACCTATATACCTTCTTCTTCTGTTCTTTCTTATATCGATTTTCAATTGTGGTTTGTTTTGTTTCTTTCCTCTTCAAACCACAATTTTGGGTCAGGGGTGCAAAATGTGTCCATTGGCCCCTTAGAGAGAGGTGTTTTCTTTTCAAACATTGCGAACAATAGTTATAACTCTCTCTCTCGACATTTGAGTACCCCTTTGCCTCGTAGTCGTACTAATTTCTGACATATCGTCATGATCTTCATCATCATCAAATAATTGAATTTCATCTATTAATTCTTTTCATTTCATTTATTTGTCTTCTTGTTTTTTCAAGCTATCTATGTATTCTCTAATTTTCTTTTTGATATCTTCGGTGGCTTGTGGGCATGCTTTGACATTCCCAGAAATACCAGCTAATTGTTCTTTTTGCCAAAAAATACCCCCATATGAGTATTTCCACAAAAAGTGCAAATAACACAATTTCGTTCTTTTGGCTTTTTTAATATTGCATATTTCCAAACCAGATCCTTTTTACCAGAAGATTGTGAAGAAGACATTGCCCCCCAAAAAAATATTAGTGAACTAGGAAATAAAAACTTAGCGATTACTTTAAGAAAATATCGATTTCTTCTCTTGTAAGTACCTTACCTTAAATACTAAAGTTAACATTTCTCAAAAAAAAAATATTGATTTCTTCTCGGCCCTAGAAGCCCTCAATTTGTTGTCAAACCTTCACTAAAACTTCCTCAAATCAACACCCAAAATAAACAAATCAACAACCAAAGATCATCCGAGATGAAAATCCAAGAATTTTGAAAAATAAAATTTCTGCCACTTTTTTTTTGATTGATTTGGTCTCATAAAGGCCATGGATGTGGCTGATTTGGGTGATTTGGGGGCTTAATACCCCCCAAACCCTTTTCCCCCTTTTTCGGGGATTAAAAAGACCAAAATACCCCTTTTCGAGGAGGTATTTTCATTTCATAGGCGTTTCGCATATGCGCCCTATGCAGGTTATGTGCTAGTTGGGCACATATGCGGTGGGATGCGAGCACATCCCACCGAAGCGCATATGTGGTGTCAGGCAATGCGGTTGCCAATGCATCCCTCATTATGCGGCGATGCGGCTGCATTTTAAAACACTGCTTTGGATGGTTTTTTGTTTTCAACTTAGTTTATCTACCATCTCCTGAATTTACAGTCAACACAGTAGATAATTTCAAAATGACAGAAGAAAGTGTCTCAGATATCTCTTTAGATAGTGTTTCCTCTTCTAGTACAGATTTAGGTCCCTTGTTTTCTAAACAAGAACATCTTTTTGAAATAACCTATACCCCTGAAAAGTTTTCTGAAAATAGTTCTCAATTAATTAATCGTCATCATGTTTATGATAAATCTAACTTAAATTGGACCAAAAGAATCAAAAAGCTTTGTGGAAAAAAGAACCCTGAAGCTATCAAGGAATATGTTGAAGCCTTTTCCTTTGACCAACACCAAATCCCTGTTACCCAAGCTAAACAATACATTACTATTGCCTTACCCAGAAACCTTTTTTCCCAATGGCTTAAAGATGGATATACTCATATCCATTTTGGAGCTATTAAATTAGCCTTAACATTTCATGGAAGAAAAGGTATGGAAGCAGTTTCCCGAATTGCTTTGTTAGATTCCAGATTTTTAGAATACCAGCATGCCTTTATTGGAACTGTGCAAACAACCTTAAACGCTGGCACCATTGTTGTTACCGTTTTTCCAAACTTTAATATCCCAATCAAAGACCCTCATTTGAGTTTTGCTTTCAAAGTCCAATTACAAATTACAGGAACCAAGCAAATTGAAACAGCTACTGTAGCTACACTCCATTACCAAATGGTGTATAGATTACAAAACCATGCTTTTGATATAGTTACCCCTTTATCCCCCGAACATGAAAATACTGCCTTGTTCATTAAAGTTGACAATACTTCCCAGCTTGTCTGTCATTACATTCCTAGACAAATATCTCGAGAAAGGTTGCTTGAATTGATTGCATCCACATGGGTGACAAACTACGAAAAATTTCACAATCAAAGTCCGCCAGTGATGCAATCAGATTCCAGGATGACAAGAATGTCTGATGGAACAGTACAGATAAGTTTTCAGACTCCAAGAGCTATTGAAAATCAAACCGGAGAAGTTTTCCCTACCCAATTTCAAGGACTGCTTGAAAAGGTCCCAATAGTTGCTTTTGACAAAATAGGGAAACCAATTTATGAACAGAAAACTTCTAATGGTCATAATTGGTTTGATACTTGCAATTGTTCCACTTGTCTTAGAGATGATTTTGATGAAATACCAAAAAAGAAAAAAAGAAAGAAAATTTCTTCTCAGCAAAAGCTTTATCAGAGATATATTGAAGGTGATCCATCTGTTGGATTACTTGGAGAGAGTTCAAGAAAATGGGATTATTTTGTGACTTATGGTAGTCAAAAACCCAAACACATTGTTTCGAAAATCGTCCCTACAGGATGGGATGATCACAATGAAAATTCTGAAAGAAAAAATCACATTCTAGAATGCTTAGCCTTTGATCCTCAAAGTTCAAATTATGCCTCAAATTTTCCTCTATTAAATGATTATGAAAAAATTCAAGAAAATGAAAAACATGTATGGAAGATAAAAAATCCAAGTACAAGAGATGTTTTTGGAGCACAAAAGTCCATATCTCCAGCTGAAACAAGCCTCAATTGGCAAGCTGAAAATGCTAAATCACAGAATTTAGCATTACTTCGAATAGAAAAAAAACATAATGTTATGTCATCTCAATTACAAGGATTAGTTGGCATAATTGTTCAATTAAAGGAAAAGATTCAATTGTTACATGAAGAGTTGATGCAGATCTTATACACAGTAAAGGATATTCATGATCAATCCTATTTACTAAATCAGAAAGGAAAGGAAAAAGCTTTTTTAGAAAAATAGTTATAAAGCCTTGAAAAGACCTTTGGATGAAATCTCAAGATCCTCAGACACAATACCATTCCCAATTTCAACCTTTGCTTGCAAACGCATACACCCAAAATTACCCACCCATAAGAAGTCCTGACCCTTTCCCACCTACAAGAACACTTTACCCACCTACAGGTTTGATTCCACTTAGGCAATTTGGTTTTAGAGCTTTAAGTTCTTTTGAAGATGAAAGACGTTTTCCTGAAGAGATGTTCTTTCCTCAACTAAGAAAACAACCAAATGTATCAATACCCAGTTCATCACAAAATAATATACCTAAACCCTCAGTTGCCTCTACACCAGTAACAGTCCAACCAGTTCAACCACATACTATTCTTCAGGCACCCAAAAATGAAGCCCAAATGTTTCAGTCATCTGATACTGAACCTAATGTCATAGCCTCTTCAGTTCCAACCCAGTTGATTTCTCCCAAACCTTTGAATAATATGAGTTCATTCCTTAAAAACCTGACAAAACAACCTGAAGTAAATCTTCAAACTGAAACACAATCCTTAGAAGAAATGTCTGATACTTTTGAAACTTTTGAAGATAAATCCTCCTCTTCTTCCCTGGATTCAAAATCTTTATTAATGATGAACCCCCCTGAACAACCTCATGAACCAGACCCAGACCCTGCCATGGAAGAAAAATTTAGACCTCCTAACCAACAAGAACCTCAACCTACGCCGACCTATGGAGATTCATCTAAAGGATTTACTATTGATGACATTCCACCTTCACGATGGAATGATAGATTCAGAGAGATTCAAGGATGGATGCATTCAGAAATGCTTAACCCTGCAAATACATTAGCCAGTACAATTTCTAAAGTTATTGTAAGGCTAAGAGGACGCCTTTTTGACTGGCACATAAGTCTTGGAGAATACCGGCAAACACAGTTAAGAAATAGTCAGTCCATTGCTGAGTTCCTTAATTACTTAGTCTTTGAATTCTCAGGCCTGGTTAAGCATGAACAGATTGCTGCCAGAGAAGAATTTTTTCAGCTTAAATGTTGTTCTTTGAAAAGACGATCTTGAAAAACATTTTTCAGAGATGAACAAAAGATAACATAAAATAGGAGGAATTGATGATATAAATTTGAAATAATTTTATCTTGAATCCATACCTCCTACTCTTGGTAAAGAAGCAATAAAGACAATGGAAAATCAAGGACTTACTATTCAAAACACCAATTTTGGTGAATTATACCAGTTTGTTCTCCATGCTTTAGAAATACTCTGCAATCAAGTTGAATTTGTGAGACAAATGGAAAAGAATAAGTATTTACTTGGAAAATCTTATGATAAACCATATCTCAAGATTAAATGTGATGCAAAAAAACAGTGTTCATGTCCACCCACCTCGAAAGGAAGAAAAAAGGTTGAACAAAAAAGAAAAAAAGAAAAAATTCAAAAAGTTCAAATATCTCAGAAGATCACGATTTCGAGGTATCAAACATAAGAAAGGAGATAGATGCTATGTCTGTGGAAAAAAAGGTCATTTTGCAAAAGATTGTCGAAATCAGAAAAAGAAAAAAAAGATAATACATCTTTTATCACAGATTTTAGATGAAGAAATTGTTGAGGATTTAGAATATGTGTTTTCTCTTGATGATGAGCAAGGTCCAGAGACCTTACTATCCATTTCTTCTTCTGATGGAAATGAGTTAAATGAGATAAGCAACACCTTTATTCCAGAGATATTGTCTCCACAAGATGAAATTTCAGAAATAGATCATTTACCATATCAGCCTACCCCAATAGCCCTCGTCCAGATACTCCAAGAACACTATTCTAAGCCTCTGACCGTATCAGCATTTTTTGATACAGGAGCATCTGTTAGTATTTTAAAACCTGATTTATTACCAAAACAGTTTTGGGAAACATGTAACCAGACTTTTAGAGCTGCTAATGGAGAGAAGTTTACTATAACCCAAATTAGTAAACCCATTTGGATAAAACGGTTTCCAAAATTAGTTATCCAAGCTAAACTCTTAGGATCCTATTTACCCAAAAAAGAACTTTTACTTCGATTTGATGTTTTGCATCAAGTAAAACTTCAATGGACTTCCAAAGGACTACATTATAGGAACCTAACCTTGCCCTGGATAGCCTGTATAGAACCACCTTATACCTTAGAAGCTGTCAAACAAAAAATCATATCAGACTGTTGTGCCAATTCCCACTCTGAGTTTATCAAGAAATGTACAAACCCATTATGGAGAAATCAGAAGTTTTATGTTAAACTGTCTTTTAAGAAAAATGAAGACATAAATCCTACAAAGTCTTCTCACAGAGGTTTAAATCCAGATTTGTTGGAACAAGCTAAACTAGAGATTCAAGATTTGATAAAGGAACAGTTAATTGGAATAAGATAACAACACAAGACATAAGGACGTAAGGAAACAACAGAATAATAGAACACTATGAACATGCACACCGAAAGTTTATAGCAAAATATAAGGATCAAACTTAGTACAAGCAAAGCAAAAGCAAGAGTAAGAAACTTAGAAGTAAAAGCACGAAGTAAGAAAAAGAAACACCCCAAGAAAGAAACTAGGCTAAGTAAGAAAAAGAAACACCCCAAGAAAGAAACTAGGCTGAGAGGCTCTAAGTAGCACTTTGCCGTTACAACTGACTTAAAGGGCCTTATATAGGCACCGGACTTGAAATCCAGATTCAAAACGACAATAAAAGAAGACAGATGGCCAAGACAAGTGGCCATGATGAACAGTAAAAAGTAGACGTACGGTGGACAAATGGCCAGCATGAACAGTGAACAGTGGACAGGTGGCCGACATGAACAGTGAATAGTGGACAGGTGGCCAACATGAACAGTGAACAATGGAGATTCTTGCTTATCTTGAACAGTGATATCTACAGTGGTTTTGAACAGTGTTGTCTACAGAAATAGTGATATCCACAGTGATGTTGAACAGTATTGTCGATAGAATAGTGATATCCACAGTGATGTTGAACAATGTTTTTCAATCATTGTCATAATTGAGGGGATAACCATCTGAATCGTAGCTTGGTGAAGAAGGATTGGACGGGCGGTGTGAGGGTCCAATAAAGGTATCATCACTGGAACTATCTGTTTGTATTTCTGCTGGAGGAGGATGATCAGCAAGCCATATGTGAAGTTGGTGTAGCAGAGCAGCTCCTCGGGAAGTCTCATCATTCCAAATTGTGGTTTCTGTATAGACATCCAAAAGAATCCATTCTGGCTGGATTCTGTTAATGTAGCACATGAGAATTTTTAACTCTTTCCATAATTCTGTTTGAAATATCCAAAAATTCAGGAGATTAGAATCATACCATCCAATGGTAGGATAATAATTTCCTTGCATAGAAATTAAAACATATATGGTGGTGATGGGTAAGATACCAGAGGAAACAAATTGCTTCTTTTGGAATATTATAATAATGTCTAGTTTGGAATAGGGATAAAAATGGATATGTAGGAAGGCATCGAATTCCTTGAAAACATTCTCCGTGATTTCTGATCAATATTTCATGCAGTTTTTGTTGCATATTCTCATTTCTTGATTTCATTGTTTTACTGAGAATGATGTCATATATTTCATCAGGAACATCTTTTGTTTCTTCATCTATTTTGATCATTGTTCCTATGATAGGAACAACAGAAAGACTTGTTTCTTCAGAAAATCTTCTTCGGGAAAACATATCTGCCAAAATATTGTTCTTTCAGAAATTGCTTATACTCAAAATTCCATTGAGAAAACCAATTTGCCCATCTGAGTAATTAGGGATTCGGAAGTTTTGTATTCTTGAATTTGAGCATATTTGGAAAAGCAGATAAATCCATTTCAACAAGGAAAGTATGTCCTCTCAAATGGAATTGGAATTTTTCTATTCCTCTTTTTACTGTAAGAATTTCTTTGAATGTTGAATGGTAATGAAGTTCAGATTCTTTGAATTTTCCACTTTTGTATCCACAAATCATTCTATCTTTTTCTTTTTCTTCAAGTAAGATACATGCCCAAAATTCATTAGATGCATCTGTTTGCAAAATTCTTTTTCTTGTAGATGAGATTTTTAAAGAAGGTAAATTTTGAGATAATCTTTTGAGCTCTAGAACACATTCAGTCTGTTTTCTTGTCCATGGTGGTGCTTTTTCTTTAACAAAAGGTAAAGAGGACTAGTGAACAGAGAAAGTTTGGGAATAAAAATGGACATATAATTTACAATTCCTAAAAATTGTTGGATTTTCTTTACAGAGGATAAATTATTTGAAAACTCTAGCAAGTGTTTGGCTATATGGGGCTGGAGTTTGTACATTCCATTGTGAAAATGCATATCAAGGAAGTCTATTTCTGTAGTAGCAAAGACACATTTCTTTTCAGAAAGCATAATACCATATTTACAACAGAGGGAGTGGAATTTATCTAACAAGAGAACATGACTATCTAAATCAGGAGAAAAGAGGAGTATGTATTCTATATATATCAGTGCTTGTGTTGAGATTAGTTCTAGAATGGTAGTTAAAACTTTTTGAAAATATGTGGGTGCATTTTTCAAACCAAAAGGCATAACTGTCCATTGAAAATGGTAATTTGGTAAACAGAAGGCTGTTTTTGGACGATCATCTGGGTGAATTCCTATCTGCCAAAATCCTGATTTTAAATCAAATTTGGAAAATATATGAGCATGAGAAATCTGAGAAAATAGTGCAATTTGGTTTGGCAAAAGAAATTTATCATCTGCAAGGAAAGTATTCAAAGGCTGGTACCCAATTTTTCCTCGAATTTGTTCAGCTCTTTTAGTTACATAAAAAGCTTCACAAGCCCAAGGAGAATTGGTAGGCTCAATTAGTTGTTCCTTTATCAAATCTTGAATCTCTAACTTAGCTTGTTCCAACAAATCTGGATTTAAACCTCTGTGATAAGCCTTTGTAGGATTTACGTCTTCATTTTTCTTAAAAGGCAATTTAACATAAAAATTCCGATTTCTCCATAATGGGTTTGTACATTTCTTGAGAAACTCAGAGTGGGAATTGGCACAACAGTCTGATATGATTTTTTGTTTGACAGCTTCTAAGGTATAAGGTGGTTCTATACAGGCTATCCAGGGCAAGGTTAGGTTCCTATAATGTAATCCTTTGGAAGTCCATTGAAGTTTTATTTGATGCAAAACATCAAATCCAAGTAAAAGTTCTTTGTTGGGTAAATAGGATCCTAAGAGTTTAGCTTGGATAACTAATTTTGGAAACCGTTTTATCAAAATGGGTTTACTAATTTGGGTTATAGTAAACTTCTCTCCATTAGCAGCTCTAAAAGTCTGGTTACATGTTTCCCAAAACTGTTTTGGTAATAAATCAGGTTTTAAAATACTAGCAGATGCTCCTGTATCAAAAAATGCTGGTACGGTCAGAGGCTTAGAATAGTGTTCTTGGAGTATCTGGACGAGGGCTATTGGGGTAGGCTAATATGGTAAATGGTCTATTTCTGAAATTTCATTCTGTGGAGACAATATCTCTGGAATAAAGGTGTTGCTTATCTCATTTAACTCATTTCCATCAGAATAAGAAATGGATAGTAAGGTTTCTGGACCTTGCTCATCATCAAGAGAAAACACATATTCTAAATCCTCAACAATTTCTTCATCTAAAATCTGTGATAAAAGATGTATTATCTTTTTATTCTTTTTCTGATTTCGACAATCTTTTGCAAAATGACCTTTTTTTCCACAGACATAGCATCTATCTCCTTTCTTATGTTTGATACCTCGAAATCGTGATCTTCTGAGATATTTGAACTTTTTGAATTTTTTCTTTTTTTCTTTTTTTTTCAACCTTCTTTCTTCCTTTCGAGGTGGGTGGACATGAACACTGTTTTTCTGCATCACATTTAATCTTGAGATATGGTTTATCACAAGATTTATCAAGTAAATACTTGTTCTTTTCCATTTGTCTCACAAATTCAACTTGATTGCAGAGTCTTTCTAAAGCATGGAGAACAAACTGGTATAATTCACCAAAACTGGTGTTTTGAATAGTAAGTCCTTGATTTTCCATTGTCTTTATTGCTTCTTTACCAAGAGTAGGAGGTATGGATTCAAGATAAAATTGTTTCAAATTTATGTCATCAATTCCTCCTATTTTATGGTATCTTTTGTTCATCTCTGAAAAATGTTTTTCAAGATCGTCTTTTGAAAGAACAACATTTAAGCTGAAAAAATTCTTCTCTAGCAGTAATCTGTTCATGCTTAACCGGGCCTGAGAATTCAAAGACTAAGTAATTAAGGAACTCAGCAATGGACTGACTATTTCTTAACTGTGTTTGCCGGTATTCTCCAAGACTTATGTACCAGTCAAAAACGCGTCCTTTTAGCTTTACAATAACTTTAGAAATTGTACTGGCTAATGTATTTGCGGGGTTAAGCATTTCTGAATGCATCCATCCTTGAATCTCTCTGAATCTATCATTCCATCGTGAAGGTGGAATGTCATCAATAGTAAATCCTTTAGATGAATCTCCATAGGTCTGGGTAGGTTGAGGTTCTTGTTGGTTAGGAGGTCTAAATTCTTCTTCCATGACAGGGTCTGGGTTTGGTTCATGAGGTTGTTCAGGGGGGTTCATCATTAATAAAGATTTTGAATCCAGGGAAGAAGAGGAGGATTTATCTTCAAAAGTTTCAGAAGTATCAGACATTTCTTCTAAGGATTGTGTTTCAGTTTGAAGATTTACTTCCGGTTGTTTTGTCAGGTTTTTAAGGAATGAACTCATATTATTCAAAGGTTTGGGAGAAATCAACTGGGTTGGAACTGAAGAGGCTATGACATCAGGTTCAGTATCAGATGACTGAAACATTTGGGCTTCTTTTTTGGGTGCCTGAGGAATAGTATGTGGTTGAACTGGTTGGATTGTTACTGGTGTAGAGGTAACTGAGGGTTTAGGTATAGGATTTGTGATGAACTGGGTATTGATACATTTGGTTGTTTTCTTAGTTGAGGAAAGAACATCTCTTCAAGAAAACGCCTTTCATCTTCAAAAGAACTTAAAGTTCTAAAACCAAATTGTCTAGGTGGAATCAAACCTGTAGGTGGGTAAAGTGTTCAGCAAGCCATATGTGAAGTTGGTGTAGCAGAGCAGCTCCTCGAGGAGTCTCATCATTCCAAATTGTGGTGCTTGCCATTATCTTTAGGATACTCCTCAGCAAGGTTTACCAATTTTCTATTTAGACACTGAGAAGAGAATTGTCTGATACACCAACACTTAAAGCACTTAATGATGCTGCTGTTTGGGCGATTTGGATGACTTAAATTGGCGCCACCACTCACTGCATCTTGCTGTTTGGACGGATTAGCCGATCGTGAAGACTGTACAGCCACCAAATTCCCACTTTTTCCCTTGAATTAGCTTCCACAGCACTTGTACTACCCGAGGCTATACCCCACCTTAATGATAGACACCTTTGCTGAGCTTTAGCCTTTAACTGCTAGGTTGTAAGCCTAGTCTAAGGTATAGTAATGCTGCAAAACCACTACGTCTTGTATGGATGTCCTCAGCCCCCCAACATAGCGAGCTAGGCACTGTTCCTCTTTTTCTACCACATCACTACGAGCCATCAATTGATAAATCCATCGGTATCCTCCTCTATATTCTTTCCTCCCAAACAAAGGTTATTTCTTATGATAAAGGGATTGGAGACAATTTTCATATATGTATTTTTCCTTTAATTTCTTTTTCATCATCTCCTAGGTATTAACTTTGGGTTTTTTCTTTCTCTCCTTACTAGCCCTAAGTTGTTCCCACCATATGCCGTGGCACCCTTCTTTAATTTTATGGTTATAACTTTCGCTGTTTTATTTTTGGGAACTAGTTTATAATTACAACTCTTTCTACAATATTTAACCAATCTATGACTCCTTGGATTGAGGCTTACTGTCAAAATCAAGTATATCTACTTTCAAATTGACATCCCTAGAACGATGCACCCCACATCTTGGCTTCTTGTTGCTATCCTCATCACTCAACTCCACAAATGGAGTGCGACGGTGAAAAGGATTGTATTCAATATCTTCTTGGGCCTAAAGATCACCTCCTTGCCCATGAGTGATACTCGTAAACTGTTGCGTCGGTTGCGGAACTTGCCTTTTACTATCATTAGTTTCTTTATCTTTGGTATTACGAAGTGGGTTTGCCGAAATCACAAACCCTAAGCAAAGAATCAACATAAAAGAATCAACAAAAACCTCTCTAAAACCAGCAAGACTTAGGTTGAATTTAGCAAAACTTGGCCTAAAATCAGCCAACCCTAGACATGGTTGTATATTATTCACTTTGTTGTTGAAGAAAATTTGCATTGGAAACTTGAAGGAAACAATAAAATCAGAAAGAAAACAAGCCAATCACAATCACTTATTTAGAGTAAGCTACGATTTCTTTCTTTGCACCCAAGCTAGGGTTTCAAAAGCCTTGAGTTTTTACTCTTCTTTTCTAAAAAATAGATCACATGAATGGCCTCTGGTCTACCCCCGCATCACTTTACATTATGTATTTAATGTTTAGAGGACATTAATTGCCTATACACACAAGAAATTGACCCTCGTGTCCTAACTTAAGCACGAAAGTTTGTAATTCTCTTTACCTGGCTTAAAATGGCTAAAACAGTCCCAACTTAAATGTAACTTAAAAATAAACACCCTGGTTTTAAATAGAATTCCTAGAAAGTCCCTAATTGGTCCAGCAAATAAAAGTCATTAAAAATAAACTAAAATAACCCTAGATAGCTAGAAAATTATCTCAAGTAATTCTTGGTCTTCTTGTTCTTCTGTTTGTGTCCACTTGATGTGTTTTGCACATCATCAGATCGCTTTGCTATTGTGGGTGATCAATTTGAAACCTTGGATTAATTTGAAACATTGGGAAGCTCAAGCATTTGGAACCCCAATTTTAGGCGGCCCCTATTAGACGATGAATTGGCGGATTTTGAGGCCCTGTCTTCTCTACTACAATTAACCTTCCTTTCCATAACTGGTTCTGTCTAAATGATATGGACCACCTTGAGGGTTTTTCGAGTGTCCCTTTTCTAACATAAACTACAACTAGCCCCAACTTTCCCACTGCAACCCCCCCAACAGGGGATCCATTGTTGCGATGGCAAGTCTAGGTTTTCAGCTGGATAACAATGTCCGAGAAAGCTTTGATGGTGGACCAACTACAAAGGAGGGGATTGCCAATCCCCAGCAGATGTCCGATGTGCAAAGCAAATGAAGATAGCAATGCACACTTTTTCATCCATTGTGACTTAGCAGGGGCCATATGTGGGGACCTGCTACAACTCTTCAATTGGAAGTGGGTGACTCGTAGATTTGTCCCCCTCCTTTTCATCTTCATAAAATCCTTACCCTGTTTGAAGTTGGGCATTCTTCTTTGTGTATGATTTGGGCCGAAAGAAACCACAGGATCTTCCGCAAGGAGGAGTCCACCATTGGTCCATTAATAGACCGGACCAGAATATTGGTCATTTTTTGGGCAAGTAATCGTAAATTCTCATGGCATCATTGATTTCCCACAAGATTGGCAGGCCATGTTAAACTCCCTTCGGAGATGGTCTACCAGAGCTAGGCCAAACTAAGCTAAATTGTGACGGTTGCTCCCTCACCAACCCCAGCCCAGTAGGAGTGGGGACTATCTTTAGAGATAAGGATGGCTTTACCCTTCTATCCTTCTCCAAATCATTGGACATCGGAATCCACCACGGCCGGATGCTCTTGCCATCCTTGAAGGGCTTAAAACTTTAACCGTAATGGGAACCATGTCTTGGTTATCAAGGGGATCTCCATAAATTTCATTTCCTGGGTCTCAAAGGCCTCATCCTGCCTGTGGAGACTTAGGCATATTTTTGACAAAATATTCCACATTCTCAGGCCGATGCATATCTGATGGAGATATGCATGGTGTGAGGCCAACTCAGTACCTGACAGCCTCGCTAAAGAAGGAACCCTCGAAAGTGGCACGACTGGGACCTTTTTGGCAGCTTTTTGAGCTAATGGTCCTGCAAACTTTATTTTCTTTTTTGTCATACCTAAGGCATTGCCACTTTTTTTGGATGTATAGCTTTTTTTTTGTCTAAATCTCATTTTTTGTACTGAGCACCCAATCTGTGGGCAGCCTTAATTTCTGTTTTTGTACTTCTACTCACACTTAATACAAATGTTAACACTTGAAAAAAAAGAAAAAAATAAGCTTTGCTTGGATTTGGTGCATTATGGCTTGCTGCTATCTTTGAGTTGGTGTAGGTAAGTAGCTGTATGGTGGTGGCATTAGGGTTATTTGGGATTTTGAGTGAGATCTTCATTCCTTAATGTTCCCAGACTTTCATATTGAGATTTTTAATGTAGTTTCAAGCAAGTCACATTTTTTCGTTGATAATTATTTGGGGAACATTTGAGCATTGGCTTTTCTATGCATGCTCTAATGGACAATAGAATTGGTTGTATGAAACCTGAGATAGGAAGAGAGTATCACATTTGTTGTGCACCCCAGTCTTTGTGACCAGCAGAACATTGATTAGATCAATTGATGCCAGGCTGACTAGATACTTTGTGGTTGTATAGGTCATTGTATACTTTTCTGGAGAGAGAGGAAATGTTAAATTTTCATAAATTTGTGACTCTAAAGATAGTGAAATTTGACCGATTCCATTAGAGTGCTTGGTGTTGTACAGAGTGTAGTTGTAAGTATCCGTTTAGATGGCAAACAGTTTGAAATGCAATAATATGTCTCTCTCTCCATGCCGATGAAGTTCTTTTAAAACTAATTTATCCCTTTCTGCAACATATGTAGCACACGCCAATTGCTAGTAATAAATAAACAAAATTCTTGTGTGACCAGATATAAAGGCCAACCTGTAGAGGAGTGTTGTACTGCTTGCTACTCGCTGCTAATCGTTGTCCATCAATTATCTGTAAAGACTTGTTCCAGGAGCCATTAGAATATCTGCTAATTTTATTTTTCCCTTTTGATGAAGATGTCTACTAGTATTATATTCTCATATTTGAAGGGATAGCCAGAAAACTTAGTAAGCTCACCAGTTAAATTGTCTGTTGCACCTCTCATATGGCGCATGAAATTTCCAGGTTATCGTTTTACTTTAAGCATGACAAGAAAGATAGATGCGTATTTAGCATTGACTTGCATGTGGGTTTTGTAAATGTTGCTATAACCCTTCTGGATCAGTTGCTCCATTGTGGTTTCATCATCCAGAGGATGTCTTCTCTAGTGCATGTCTGTGTGCATAATGATCATTAAAGGTTGCTTGTATTTGTGTAGCATGCATCCTTGCACATGCATATGCCTTGCCCAGATGATATTTGCAAACTGAGCTCCAATCCTATCGGCTTTGGCATGTTATATTTTCAGAAAGTTGGAGAATTGTAATGGACCACAGTATAGAAGTAGGACCTGTAACTACTGCCAATCCTTCCATGACAAAGGAACATGATGAAGCGAACAATGCGTTGGTATGTTTCCCTACAATCATTGAAGTAACCCTTTTTAGAAGTTCTTATAAAATCAGTATGCAATTTTATTTAACTGGTGTGCGATGTTTGTTAGTCTCACTGGATTTGGGCTAGTGCCAGCCAAAGTGTGGTATATTTTCTTAGAAAGATGACAATTCTATTGTTACTAACAAAACTTTACATGCCACGGGAAAGGCAAACATCTAGATGACGCTGTCATCTAGATTTGGTATGTTCTTTCTTACCAGCAAGGGTGTTGTATGGTCTTTCTTTTTTGTATTTTCTTTACTTGTCATTTCTTATCATCCCCCCAGATGATAAATCCTGACAATGTGATCTGGTCGGACCAGTATTCACACTATCTTTATTGTAGATTGGTTTGAACATGAAAAGCACCCTTTTGCAAGGGTGGTGCCTTTACCATCATTACTGTGTGTCCATGCTCTCTCTCTCTCTTTCTCTCTCTCTCTCTCTCTCTCTCTCTATAATGAGAGGCAAGTTTTAGAATTTTTTGTATTTTTTGGGTGCATGTCATATGGAGATAATTGTTGCTTGCTTTCCCCATCTGAAACTACTTTCACACCTTGTAAATGAAACCGTTTATAGGTATGTTCTGGGAACTCATCTAGATGTGCTCAAATCCGACTTGTGGCTTCAGACCCAGAGGTCTATGAACCTTGTGATGACTCATTCGCATTGGTTGATGCCCTTCTAGCAGAGAGAGCAAACCTTGTGGAGTTCAAGCCAAATTTGTGCATGGAGATTGGTTGTGGGAGTGGTTATGTTATCACATCCCTAGCCATCATGCTTGCTAGTCAAGGGAGAACGGGGGTTCATTATATGGCCACTGACCTCAATGAGGTTGCAGCTCAAGTAACCTGTAAGACCCTTGAAGCGCACGGTGTGCATGCCGAGATAGTGTGCACCGACATCGCATCCGGTTTGGATAGGCGGTTGGTGGGGATGGTGGACGTGATGGTGGTGAACCCTCCTTACGTCCCGACTCCTGAGGAAGAGGTTGGGTGTCATGGAATAGCCGCCTCTTGGGCAGGAGGGGAGCATGGACGAAGAGTCATAGACCGCATATTGTTGGTGGTCCAACACCTGTTGTCGATCCGAGGTTGGTTCTATTTGGTTACCCTTACTGCTAACAACCCTCTAGAGATTTGCCTCATGATGAGAGAAAAGGGCTATGAATCTCGGATAATTGTGCAAAGGTCGACAGAAGAGGAGAGCCTGCACGTGCTCAAGTTTTGGCGCTCCAAGGATTCACCCCCACAAAGGGAGTCCAATACTGCTAATGCTTCCTCCGACTCATCCTACTTTACTCTCCCTCGTTGGGCATTCTGGAGGGGTAGATGAAGGCAGATGCTATTTCCAACCTTTCTGAAGATTTGATCATAGTTCTCCTTGGCGACTTGCTGCTAATTCGATCTTTGCTTCTAATATTATTTTTTTCCCTCTACTCAAAACGTGATAGGTTTAAGGTCGTCTTCACATTATGTTTAGGGCTTACTCATTTGAATTAACATGTCTTGAATTATATTATTTGCGAACTCTTGTGCTAGCTTTTGTCCACCATGTGATTTTGATGGGGGGCAATGTGGGCTCACTGATGTTTCAATCTGGAATATATTAAGAGGGCATTACATGTTAAAAGATGGGACGGAGGGTTGGCAGATGCAAGTATTTGTGCTTGTTTCATGGAAGCCACCTTCCATTGGCCCTAAATATAACATCAATTGACGTCTTTAGGGAGCTGCCACTTTCATGTACACCTATCAAAATGGCAGTTTTCAAAACTTTGTGAAAGAGGGGCCTCTACCATGAAACAAACACAACCTGTTTTGCCTTGTTTTTTCTTTCCCTCTGTTGGTTTCTTGGGAGGAAAAAATTTATATAAGGATGCTACCTTATAATGTAGATAATGTAGAACTACGGATGCCTCTTAAAAATCTATCGGAAAAGGTTGTTTTAATGGTGAAAAACACTTTGATTGATCATTTCGATATGACTATGAGAAATAAAAAGATTTTGAAGTCTCAGAAATAGTGTATTTTACAATATATTTAGACCGTCAATTTTTAATATTTTCATATGCTTATAGGTTTATTCGATTTTAATCATTTTTGAAATTTAAAATTTTATAATTAGATATAAAAGTAGATTTTGAGATAATCCTAAGATATTTTACATCAAAATTATATACCATAATAAAATTTAAAGGTGCCCCTTACCTCTACTCCTGCGGATGCATTCGTATGCAAACTGCACCATTCTTGAGAATTTACCTAACACCTACGGATGCATCCGTATGCAAACTGCAACCTTCTTGGGAATTCACTTCACATCCCTTGGTACTCAAAAGTATGAATTCGAGGATCTCTCTTGTGATAGGCACGCCTATTAGCTTCTTTTTTTTACACATTCTGTCTTTTGGGTATACTTCATATGAGACAACCTTATTTTAGAAGAAGTAAAGTTGTGTCCTGCACTGCCTATCTTAGTTGTAGATACGAAGAAGTAAAGTTGTGTTTTGCACTCCCTATTTTAGTTGTAGATACAACGCATCTTTTAAGACTATTAAAACCTGATATTATCCTTTAAGCAATATTACTTTGGGAAAATTACAAAAACCTCCAAAAATACTATCTATGCAATAAACCCTCCAGTGAACCTTTCCTCTCACATTTTTCCCCAGTATTATTTTTCCTGGTAAAAACCCCTCAAGGTAAAAAGTTATTCTTTGTTGGATGGAAATGCCATTTCCATGCAAAAAAAAAGTGTCAATTGGCGGTCCTAAGTAGCGTATTGTTGGAGCGACCAATTCAACCATCAGAGCGATGTGGCTCTAGAAGGTGTACTGTCGGAGTACGTCTTTGCACTGTCAGAGCGCTTGTTTTCATTGCTGGAGTGACCTATTCAACCACGGAGCGCTGTGGCTCCAGAAGGTGTATTGTCGAAGCGAGTCCTTGCATTGCTGGAGCATGTGTCCTCATTGCCAGAGCGACCTATCTAACTGTCGGAGCACTTT
The DNA here is from genome assembly GCF_054954075.1 of Amborella trichopoda. Classification (NCBI taxonomy): domain Eukaryota; kingdom Viridiplantae; phylum Streptophyta; class Magnoliopsida; order Amborellales; family Amborellaceae; genus Amborella; species Amborella trichopoda. The sequence continues at coordinate 12,320,632 of NC_142341.1, read as the reverse complement.
GGCTCCAGAAGGTGTACTGTCGGAGCAAGTCTTTCTATGACTGGAGCGTCTTGTCCTCATTGTCGGAGCGTTTAAATAGATTGCGGAAGCGTTTAAAATGCATGAGGAGAGAGTCATGGTAAAAGCCACGAGGAGAGAGAGGGGTAGTTTAGTTTCTTTTTTATTTTTTATTTGGATTGGGGGGAATATTTGTGAGAAAAGGTGGTTGTGGGGGAAAAATATGAGAGGAAATGTTAGCTGGGGGTAAGTTGCACAAATAATATACTTGGAAGGGGGTTGTAATTTTCCCTATTACGTTTAGAAAAAGTGTATATAAGGTTGTAACCTTAAAATGTAGAAATAAAGATGCACATAAAAAATCCATCTGAAAAAGTTGTTTTAATATTGAAAAGCCCTCTAATTGATTATCTCAACATCGAGATGTATAAAAAGATTTTTGAGTCCCAAAAATAGTGCATCTTGCAACACATTATCTAGATCGTCCGTTTTTAAGATTGTCATATGTTTATATGTCTACTTGATTGTAACCATTTTTGGAGTTTAAAATTCTATAATTAGATATGAAAATAAATTTTCAGATAATTTTAAGAAATTTATGCCAAAATTACATGTTATAATAAAATTTGGAGATGCGCCTTAATTGAATTGTTTAAAGTTGGAACCTTATAAAAGCCACACCCTTACTTTTATACCATCCAACTAAAATTATAGTAATTTATATTGTTTATTTTAATCAAATTATATATATTAAACATATCTTTTAAGAATGTCAATTGTTGCAAACTCAAAAGACATGGCAAATCCATTAATTAACCATGCCTAACTATTAAAGGCTATCTATGCTGCAAAGGCATTTTTCAGGATGGGGTTTCTCATAATGGTACCGAGGCTTTATCGTTATTCCTGATCTTGCATCCATCCCTGAGCATGGGAGGTTTTTTTTTTTGCCTTCTTAAGTTGTTATTTTCTAATTGGAGGATTTTTCCAAGAGGATCCAAGTTCAAGGAATTTTTGGCATCTCTTTATAAAGTTTGTGGAAGTTTTATTTGAGAATTAAAAGCTTTCCTCAAGAAATTAGAGTATGAGCCATTGTGGCTCCCACTTATTTCATGTCAGTGGACATTTCTTTGCTAATAAGAATGCTAATTAGATAGTGTCTGAAGTTTGTCAAAAGCGAGGGGAAAATAAGAGAAGAAACAAAAGACAAAACAAGATCATCACATCATATTGGTAGTGGCCCCACTAGCCTAAAGGAAAACTGAAGACAAAATCACTTGCAACAGTCCACCAAGCTCATCCAGGCACAGTTTAGATTCCTTGATAACCTCTGAATGGATTCACTAACTATTTCCCTTTAAACAACAATCCTTAATTAACATCAATAGTATAGCTAGCTGCCCTGTCCATTCACTGATCGCTCCAAGATGGGCCGAAAATGGACCAAAGAACTTCACATTATACCTGTTAATAATACCTGATCCTTCCAATTTCAGAGCTCACAATATATTGGCCAAACAGAATCTATCCAATGGGTGGGGAGCATTCAAGCTTTGCAAAATCGTTGTATACCTATGTGCCTAAAACTTGAAATTCTTCTTCTTTGCTTTTCCTTCATCTTGCACTTCCTCATTTTCTCGGCCTGCACAGAGTTTAAAAAAAAAAAAAAACCATGAGAATCCAACAACCAACATGAGCAAAAATTCCACCCCACTCCAGAATGCACACAGAACAAACCTTTGCCACCATGTCACTGAAGTCCTCTAGTTGATTCCGCGGCTTCTCCTCTTCCCTTGCTTCCTCATACCTGCACGATGCCCACCCCATGATGAATCACTCACTCCAATAAAACTATGAATGCTTGCATTAAACAGCGCATCACGAGTCCCGGTTCCTATTATCAAAAAACGCTTATTTGCTGCCAGAGTAACATCATCCAAAGCCTCCAATTCTTCCGGCCTAAGAGTGACATCCACTTTGTCTGACTTTTGCCCTTGCAATAGCTCAACCTAGGTAAGGATAATGTGAAATCGGCATGACAAAATGCAGAGGATAATTCGCACAAGGTCGAAAGAATTTCAGATATTTATAAGTAAAAAAAAGAAAAACCATATAGCCAACAATTTGAGCAGTAATTAAGTTCCCATGGAATAAAACTAAGGTTCGGAAGAAAAAACTCGCTTACCCTTTTAGCTGTCTGTTGCCCCAAGCCAATACATGTCCACGGGAAAAAGTTGTCAAAACCAAATAAAGAATTTCCCTATGTTAACCTTCTCTCAAAGAAAGAGTCCACTATGAGAAATAAAAATATGCACAAAAGAAGTCCTAAAATTCATGAAAGCGATGGTCAGGTAACCAACTAGTTAAGGTGACGACATACGTGTTCTGAGTAAGGTTCCTGAAAGCAATCCTTTCTTCTTCGAGTACCTTAGTGGAACAAGAGAAAATGTAAATTTTGGAGTAAACTCCACGTGAATAAAATGGTAAACAAAAGATGGCCTACTAAGATACCCCTATGATAAAAGTTATCCACTAAAATACCAATGTAGCTCAATGGAAGGTCATAACTAAAATCTTTCAATGTACTCACTTGATAAAGAGGCTTCTCTGGCTCTTTCCTCTGTTGCTTTCGGAGATCAATGACATCAGGTGTCTCCACACCAGTTAACGTGCTGTGGGGAACCTAAAAAAGTCAGTTTATTAAACACAGGGCAGAGAGAGAGGGAGGGAGGAAGGGCACAAAGAGAGAGAGAGAGAGAGAGAGAGAGAACCTGGAGAGGCTGTCAACTGATTGAATGCCAGCGTCCATTTCCTCTTCTTCCATCTGTTCCTCCTCCTCTTCTTCCTCCAATTCGCCCCAATGCGTACTCCTATCAACAGGTTCCTCCTGCAATCAAAGTAAAATGCACAATGAGACAACAACAATATTGTTATCATTAAGGAATATGAAAAAAAAGAGGTCATTATTAAGAAAACCATAGAAACATGGAAACTTGTATTCTTAACAAAGGAAGATGTCAATTGCATGCCCACCAAGTTTGTTACAATAAGGGAGGATTTATTCTATTAATTCAATTTCCAAACCTTACCCAAAAAAAAATTTCCAAGAAAAATGGATTTGCTAAAGTTCATAACAGTCGAATAACCAAGAGAAAAGGATATCTCCATACCTCATAATTAGACTGTTCTTGCTGTTGGACACCGAACACATCTCCATATAGCGGGCATCAAACTACATAATAAAATTTCACAGAATCAGTCACCAAAGAACAAAAAACCATATAAAATATTGCAAACACTATGAGAGCATGAATGCAAGAATCATAAAAGCTCACTTCAACAACAGGAGGTTTGCCCCAGCCTCCAGGATGATAAGCAAAGCTAGCTCCAGGTGGAATAGGAGCATTCGAGCTAGGAATTTTCAGATGCGGGTAAGATGGAGGAGGACCATATCTCTGTCACAAATTTATAAATCAATCATGAGGAAAACTAACAGTCTTGTCAAGGAATTCAACTAAGATGATTAACTACTCAAGCAACAGAGCAAATAAAACGACAAACCAAAAAGGACTGTACCAGATATTCACACAAACCTGCATTTTGATGAGCCAAGGAGGTGGTGCACCTTCAGGCATACCAAGAGCTTCCTTTCGCTTCTGAGAGAGAATGCCTGGTTTCATTTCCCTGAGCTTGACCTGTATAGCAAGTACATGAGCATAAACACGCAGATGAACAATGATCTCAACAGATAACTTCAAATAATGAAAATTGCATGCACTCATGAAGATATATTCCAAGCAGCTCATCAAGCCAAAATGAAAAGACCTTGTATCAAGAAGATGTCCAGCAATAAACTGGTCACCTAAAATTTACAGATAACAGGTAAAAGCAAGAATATTCATCATGTTGGAGTAAATCTGGGCCAGAACTGAACACAAAAGAAGGAAGCATTGCCACTGTTATTATCATTGTTTTGTTAAAAAGAACTAAAATTCTAGTTTACTTTGTTAGGAAAAAAAATTGTCTTTTATTAACACATGATTGTACGTTATCACAAAAGCAATGTAAACATTAGGATAAGTGTTTTTTTTTTTTGGGCAGTTATGACAGTTGTATGTTAGTGATGAGTATTGATTTAAATGTAGCAGAATAGCCATATAAGTCATGACAACAAAAAACAAATGTCAGTCTTCTCGACTTTTATACAAAACTAAAAACTGTGACGTAACTAAAAGGCTTTGTTTTTTTAGAAGCCATTTTTTTTTAAGAGTATGCATCGTGCTTAGAATCACAGCCAAGAAAGATTCCATCTACTATATACAGGAATTTCTATATGAAAGAATGTACTGATAGAAATGATTAGGGCCCCAAAAGACTGATAATATTCCTATTGCCACAGTGTACATGGTGAAACTGAAAGGAGGTATCCATAAATAAGGAAACATCCTGGATCTCTCCCAAATACCTTATGACCATATCTAACTTTGTTTCCTTTAATTTGCCTGAGGCAATCTTATAAAATCCCGTATTCCAGCATAGCAGTCTCACCATCTGAGTCTGCCCTCCTATCACCACTAAGTGATGTAATTTGGGCGCATGTATCTGTGGTTTATAGTACATGTTGACACATCAAGACACGACACATATGTCAGACACTTCATCTTAGCTCTTGAGATAACCATATGAAAGTAATTAATATCGTTTCAAACCACTTACTTCCCCTTTTAAATAATAGACATTTCCCAAAATCAATGATACATACATATAAAGTATAATATATAGTAAATAATTTAGAAATATACAGTACATCTTGTTTCAATAAGCAATAAGAAAATTGTTGTATGCATCGGGGGGCGCATTCCCACATTTGCATCCCCGAGGCATAAAACATCCATCTTAAAGATGGATGCAAATGGGTGGTTCCCTAGAAAAAGTTAAAACTAATAGTCTAAATATTTCTTCAGAAAATTATCATTCCCAATTTTAAAAATTTATTTATTTTTACACATTCATGATCTTCCTTGATAAAGAAGATTAGAGGAACAATAGCAGACACCAAATAGTTAGAATAAGGCTTGGATGATGATGACCTCTATGTAGAGATTATTTATTCCTTAAGAGTTAGGTCCAAAATCCAGGATTTCTAAGAAGGGACTCATTAGTCCTAGGGCTCATAGAAAGCGTGCCTGAAGTACTAATATATAATGCATCTTTATTATATTAATATTGTAATTTTTTCCCTTTTTTATAACTTACCAGTAGATTTTCATTAACTTGTGTAACGATATAGTATTGGGAGTGTAGATCTCAAAAATGTGTACTTGGAAACAAAAGCCTGACAAGGGCATAATATGTGAACAATATCATGGTATGGTTTAAATTATTAAAGTGGGAACATTGCAAACTTCCTCGTGCGCAAGGGAGATGACCAATTGGTTTGACTCCCAAAAAGTGAGAAAATTGAACATTGAGAGCCACTGCCAGTAAAAAATTTCAGCAAGAAACGGGGTGAGGTGCCATGGACATCGGAGACAGTGCGATGCAGAGAGAATACAAATATTATTGGTCTTCTAAACCCCTAGTTATTTTCTTCATCATTGCTAGTTTTCTTCTGAGTCCCCCAGCTATAACTCTATTGCTCTGCCAAGTTATTGTGACAAGATCTAAATTGAAGTATTATTAGTCTTCTAGGGTTTTACTACTCCAACACCTTTCAAGAGCAAGGAAACTACCCATGATCTTAAAAATTGAAAGCCATCATTCATGCATTTACAATCCATGTGACTGTATTGATACTACTGAAAAGCGTTCTATTTGCTCGTAGCTCCCGTTTGATAGCAAATCTGGGTTTTCATTTTCCTTGTGACAGACTCGAAAGAGGGGGAACATGTTGAGTCATCTTCAAGATATTAAGAATGTTCACTGAATGAGCAATTCAATAATAGAAACAGATCTCGGATCTAATCGATTTTGGCAAGTTTCATATGAAGTATTCCGACGATCCCCACGATCCGAGTCTGAGCTGTTCGCAATCAGATTCACCTAGGAAACCCACCTAAAGACATGACCAAAAGCTTCAAAAGTATGATGAACTACAAGCAGTTACCTACACCTTTGCACCCTTTCCCTAAAAATTAACCACCCACAATCAAACACTCCAGAGGGGAGGAGACATGACATGGAAGACAATTATTGCAAGCCACTCCTAGTACCACAAAGAGTACAACAGAGAAGTGTAAGTAATAATACAATTGGCAAGTTCTACTGCAAGACACATCAATACTCTCCACCCTTGAATAGAAACCAACATTTTAACAAACTATAGGTCTCCTGACTCCCGTCTCAGATCCCTTAGTAAACACAAAACACCCCACATCTATAAAACCGAAGTTGTTGTTTTGAAATACATTTGAGCATTTTTCAAACAAAAAATACTAACATCCCTTGTGCTCAAATCACTTCTTGCACGATAGTAAACTTTACTTTACTATGGTGCAAACATGCTCAGAAGCTTAAGAAAAACAATTTTGTCCCTAATACCTCTTATCACTTTTAATAGCCATCCAATCACCAGACCTACAAAGGGACCTACAAAGCACCTCATCCCTAATCCCCTCTATACAATATACAACTCACCATCTCATTCACACGAGTTATTCATCCTCCAAGACCACAATGGCCACCTACCTGAAATTGCCCTATTCATCTTCTTATCCTACCCTGCACAAAAATGCCCCCCTTTACCAATATGGAATTACAATCACTTGTAATCTTCAATTAAGAAGTTTATTCTAGCCTCTCTAACTTCGCTCACAGTGATTGGCCACCAGGAAATAGCAAATCGCACATTTGTTGAACCACCTTCGATTCAAATCCCTCCACAAAACAATAACCAAGCGAACTATTTCCTGATCATGGTCAGTGAACTGAAAGGATTCTAGCACAACATAAAGGATGGGCAAAAGGTGTGGCCTCCTTAAGTGGCAGAACTAAGCTATTTGATTTAGGTGCTAAATCCTCAGGTGATCCTAGACCTTAGCTGAGGTACAAGTAGTGCTGCCACCACGACTCCAACCCCATTCTCAATATCAATATGATATTGGAAACAATATAGAGCAAAAATTAGATTGATATGAAAGGAAGGTGATAGCCATCTAAACAAGGAAAGTTTAATTGAGATGAGAAAAAGGGATAATTTTTTATTTTTATTTTTTTTAAATGTCTCCAAAAGGATCGGTGATTACTTGCAGAAGAGGTAGGATGAAAGTGTGTTTTTTATTCAAATTTCTCCAAAGAAACTGGTGATTACTTGCAGGAGAGGTATGGAAAAAGTGCGTCAAAGTTTGGAAGAAACAATGTTCACAAAATCAGTGACTCAGGGTCGGGCTTGCTAGAGTCACTTAAAACTAGCAGGGTGCCAGTCCAGATGAACAAACCTAAGATCTGGGCAAGTCTACTAATGTCTTCTTGGACAGCCGACTTTATTGAGTCGGACATGGACTTGGGCTTAGCATCCATGGCGATTTCGAGAACAAGCCAGGGCTTTTAATCACTAGAAGAAAGAGTTAATGAGGTTTAAATAGCTTGAGGGTGTTTAAACATGGAATCATAATAGAGGGAAAAATTATATATTTTTTTAAAACAAAAAACTTTCGAATGAAGTCGAAAATTCATAAAAAAATTGATTTTAATAAATCGATTTTTGAATTAAAGTGAGTATTAATGAAAAAACAAAATTTAATTTTTACCATAATGTACAGAATATTAAAAAATACATTACAAACCAAATTTTTTATTTTTGAGATTTTATATACATTTTTTTGAATTTTTTTTAAAAATACTGGTCGATGACCAAAACCGTTCAAAACTGGAACTGGCCATTGGCTAGTTCTGATCTAACCGGGCAGTTAGCGGTTAGATCACCCGGTTTTTCTAACAATGATTGAGGGTGATTCCATGAATGCGAGCCATTGGTGTACGAAGGAAATGTGCCAATTTTATAGAGATATTGTGGTATTGGCGGGGTAGTAAGGGATCATATTGGGAAACTTTTAAAGAGATATTGTGGGCCTGTGTGTATTATTATGAGAAATGATCCTATAGGACCTTCCCCCACCTATGTGTGTAGGATCCTAAAAGATCACCATTAAATTTGGCACGGATCTATAGAAAAGTCAAGTCCCACACCTATGTGATAACTCTTTTAGAGATCCGTATCAACTTTAATGGTGATCCTTTGGGGTTCTACACACATGGGTGGAGGAAGGTCTTATAGGATCATTACTTTATTATTATATAGCAAATGGAGCTGAAAAAAGAAAAGCGTTGCAAGGATTAAAGTGGCTGAACAATTTTATGGTAAATGGATCATTGAGGGTGACTCCATGAATGTGATTCGTTGGTGTAAGAAGAAAATTGAGGTTCTTTGATCTCTTTGATGCTTTGGGATGAGGCTATGGTTCATTGTCGTAATAAAGATGTTGGTTCATGCATTTATAAAGAGAAAAACTTAGCAGGAGATGCTTTGGCTAAAGATGCAGTCTAGATGCAATTGTTAACGGTAAAAAGATAGGCATAGAGTTACGGGGAAAGATTGAATGTAAATAGTTGGAGTTTTTGTGTAATGTTGTATATTGTGATGCCAGTTTTTATAAATTGCATTTCTGCTGCATTTTGTTGATGTACTGATGTGATTTTCATTTTTTTTTGGAAAAGCACTTATGTAATTTTGTGAATGAATGAAAAAGTAAATGTCATCATTGTTAAAAAAAAAAAACCCTGATAATTTATATATATTTTTTTGGGTAAGTACTTATGTTATTTTGTGAATGAATAAAGAAGTAAATGATAATTTATAAGGTTAATAATGTGGTATGATAATTTATAAGGTTAATAATGTGGTATGATAACAAATATGTTTTGTAAAAAGAAAGTATATCTTGTGAACCGGGTTAATATGATTGGAATATATACTTTTCATATTAACCTGATACACAAGATATACTTTCCTATGACTTGCAATATATAGTTTTGGTATTAACTTGATACACAAGATATACTTTCCTTGTTTGACTTTTTTTTTATTTTAAAATAATCATTAGTACGCATATAGAACAAAATGGGCTATTACTTTGTAGATAATATTTTAATATACAACTGGCATCTGAAAATTTTCACTTTCAAACCTTTTTACTTACTTGTAAAGTTTTGGTAGCTTCTTTTGTGAATTTTATTTGAGAAAGAGGTGGGGTTTTTTATAATGTTGTACATCGTGATGGAAGTTTTTATAAATTGCATTGCTGTTGTATTTTGTTGATGTACATTGTTATTTTGTGAATGAACGAACAAGTGAATGTTACCATTGGTACTAAAAAAAGCCGATGTAATTTATAAGGTTAATAACGGAGTACACTGAGAAGTATGTTTGTGCATGCTGAACAAAATGGGTTATTACTTCATAGAGAATAATAAAGTGGCATATGAAATATGAAATTTTTCACTTTCGAACCGTTTTACTTAATTGTAAAGTTTTGGTAGCTTCTGTTATGAGTTTTACTTGAGGAATCAAAGATGACAAATTCTTTTGGTAGCTTCCATCATGAGTTTTACTTAAGAAATCAAAGACGACAAATTCTTTAATTTGTGTTTTTTTGTTAATCAGGTGTACTCTTACAACAAAAATGGTCTTTGTGCTCTTGCCTCATAGGTGGACTTCGCGAGGCAAACATGATCGCTGAGAGGCGGTCTATTGTCCATATCTTTTGCGAGATGAACATGGTAGTTGATGCACTCGTTGAGAGAGCATCTGCTTATTCAAGCGCCATGATTTGGCACAATCGTACACTAGACTTTCTTTCTCTTATTGTATGGGCGTAGTCATACAATAGACTTTCTTTCTCTTCTGTTATTGCTGGTGCAGCTGCTTGTAAAATAACGTGTTATTTCTTTCTTATTAATGAAAAATCGCGTAGAGGCCTTCCCCCAGTTACTTGCCCAAAAAAGAAAAGATCTTTTGTGCCTTGGCTTTTGCGGATTATCATTATCCATCTGTATTGCATGTTCTCAATAGGGTAATATTTGTTTTCTATTTGGTTTTAGGCTTCTGCTTCTACTTCATTCAACTAAAACCATTCGCCTATTACCGTATTGGATTATAATTCAAGCGGTGCATATTTAATTGCCCTATTATATAGGGTTGTAAAATAACGTGTTATTTCTTTCTATTAATGAAAAATCGAGTAAGGGCTTTCTCCGCCGGTTACTTACCCAAAAAAGTAAAGGTCTTTTCTGCCTTGGCTTCTGCAGATGATCATTACCCATATGTATTGCATGTTCTCAATAGGGTAATATTTGTTTTCTATTTGGTGTTAGGCTACTGGCTATCTGCTTCTGCTTCATTCAGCTAAAACCATTTGCCTATTACTTTATTGGATTATAATTCAAGCAGTGCATATTTAATTATTGGATGAAGTTTTTATAGGGCCTAGACTTTTTTAAAAGAAAATAAAGCCTCGCCTCAAATCCACATTCGGAAAGCACTTTCGGCATTGGAAATCTCTAAAATTAATTTCCAACTTTGACAATAAATTTTGAAATTAAAAAAATAGTATAGATCTTACAAATCTGTGGCCACTTAGTTTTAGGGCAAAATGAATGGTCTAGATGATTTGTTGCGATATACACTATTTTTAGAGTTTAAAGTCTTAAATGTTTTGCACAAACATAATGTTCAAGCTGAGACGATCGATTTAAAGGTTTTTCAACACTTGAATTGCAATTTTTGATGGGTTATAAAGTGAGGCTTTACTTATTTTGATACGGTTCCAACCCTATGAAACCATTTTCCTTAATTATTTCTATAGTCGTTATTTTGAGTTGCAAGACTTAGAGTTTGAATGATTCGTGAACTTGATTTCCATTGAATATTGGTGATTTATGGTAATAACAAAAAAAAAGGCCTAGTATATTTATTCATTAGAAACACGCACTCTCTCTCTCACTAACTAGGTACATCTTTCTTTCTAAGGAAGCTTTCCTTCTCTCTCTCCCCATCTCTAATTTATTTCACCCACTCTCTCTCAACCCTGTGCTATCTTCCTCCCATTCTCCCACCATGAAACATCTCCAATTTTCACCATCTCCCTCAAACATGACAGCATAATGCAACTCCATGACGTCTCCCTTCCTTTAATAAATTATGTTCTTCTTGGATGCTAAGAAAACTGGATTTGAGGGTGGGGTGCAGTAATGGCATCCTTTATACCTTGACAGGCAGGGGTGTCTTCACTATTGTCAACCCTGCAACCGACCAATCTACTGCCCTTTCCTGCTGTTTCAGGATCCTCGGCATTTTATTTTGGATTCTATTTCGACCCCAATCATCATCGCAAATTCAGGGTTTTGACTATGAAGTCGAATGTGTTTGCATGGAAGCCCATTCCATAATACCAGCTGTTTGACTCGTCGATTGGACAGTGGAGGCGGCTTGAAAGCATGCCAAAAAAATCTATGATCTTTGGCAGGAGGAATCTCATATCCATTGGCCATACATGCTACACGTATGACATTATGGAGTATAGGTTGTTCGGCTTCGACATGGTGAGTGAGAGAGGCAGTACACATCGGAGCTTCAAAGTGGATTAGAACCCTCGGTGTGGGTTGACCATCTTGTGTTGTGGTCTTGGAATGGAATCCACCCGTATGTGGGCTGCCTCTTTAAATTTCACTTCCTCTTGTAATTTTCGCTATTATAATACATTAAAAAATAGTTACCCCCCTCTTATAATTTTCGCTACTCTAATACACTAAAAAATGATCATCCAATTTTATTATTAAACAATATTAAAGGAGGGCTCTAAACCAATAGTTGACCTATCCTGAAGTCCTGAAGTAGTTGATAGATTGACAAGTGTATACACTCGGTATTGATGTGAATGTAGCCATGAACGTTAACATCTATGGCTACGCACATATGATAACCCCCCCTTATTTTTCACTCACTATACAAAAAATTGCATATGCAGCACCTAAGAAATTTTTACAGTAATCATCTTTCCTTATAGTTCGGCTAAGGTCGGAACCTTAGACAATCAAATTAAGGCAAGGCATGCCTCCAAAGTTTATCTTAAATATAATTTTTGTTGTGTGGGACAATAATTCCATTGATTGAACCCACAGCATCGACATTCTTTTTTTCAAGGTTTGAAAACTCGCCGTCACGGATCAAAATTGTTAAGGTTGTGCCGGTTCTTTTTATATATCCCGGTCTTAGAGAAAACCGTCTAGTTCTCTAACAGAACAAACAGGCCTACTCTATTAGAGAACCGGGCAGTACAACTCTATAACGAACCAACAACCTTTCTTTAAAAGAAAATTGAAATTTTGTTATTAAAGAGAGAGAAATGTGGTGGGCCCATCCCCCTTTTAATTTTTGTGTTTTTTATTTTGTCGAACTTTAAAATTAAGGTTTTACTATTGAAAAAATTATTAAATATAGAATTAAAGATGCGTCTCAAAAATCCATCAGAAAAAGTTTTTTTTAATGTTGAAAAACCCTCTAATTGATTATCTTGACATCGAGATGAGTAAATATGAAAATAAAATAAAAAAATTGAGTTTTAAAAGTAGTGCATCTTGCAGCATATTATCTAGACCGTTCATTTTTTAAATTTAACTATTTTTAAAGTTTAAAATAATTAAAAATAAAAATAAATATTCAAATAATTTTAAAAAAATTTATACCAAAATTACATAAAATTTCCATATTCTTATTTAAAGTTGCAACCTTAAAGAAACCACATCCTTTACAATTTAAAAGCCTCCTTTTTAAAAAGATGTCCCGTCCCCCTAAAAGCCTCCTTTTTAAAAAAGATGGACCATCCCCTCAACCCCCTGCCTCCCCTCTTATGACCACCGATCCACGAGTGCTACACACGTGGCACACACCCACAATCCTCCATTACCTCGTCCTGTTTTATATGCTCTACCATCAGTGACCCTTTGGAACTCTTCAATGAGGGACTAAAATGTATAGGTGAAAGAGAATTTCCAACGCAAGCGAGACAGAGATAGAGGGAGAGAGATGGGTAGTGATGGTTTCTATAATTTTGTTTTGAAGAACAATAGGCAACGAATTTTTGTATAGCTTTTTTAGTGTGAAATTGTATATAGTGAGATTATTTATTTTTACTACAAGGATGTTATAATCACTCGTACTTATTAGATATCAAATTGGAAGGTTTGGACTAATCATGAAGTTCAAGATTTTTTTTTAAACTCTTCTGTCTTTTCAATGACACTTTGACAACTACTCATTTTGAAATTTTAGGGACAAGTACTTGTAACCTCCTTCACAAGAAGTAAATGGTCCCTTTGTATAGAGCAATGTTCTCTTTTATTATTATAGTAGTGGAATAGAGAGGAAACATCTATATAATTTAAAAATTATCAAAAGTTTACATGCTCTAGCAAAACCTCATCCTCCATTCACACTCTGGTAAAATGGTAGTGTTTTTAGAACCCAAGTTTGGTTCTAGTGAAATATATATATATATATATATATATATATATATAAGGTAATCTACGGTCTACCTTTGATATACAAAGTTCGCAAATCACCTTATTACAAAGAATTGATTGCCAAATAAAAAGAAAAGAAGACAGTGTTAAGATGCATACACATAATTAAAACTATGTAGGCTAAGTGGAGATGTGCAATTGAAATTTTGTGTGGTTACTGCATACCAATGAAACTGAAGGGTAAATTCTATAGGATAGCTGTGAGACCAATTTTACTCTATGGGACGGAATGTTGAGCGGACAAAAAATAATCACCCATAGAATGAGTGTAGTGGAGATGACGATATTGAGATGGATGAATGGCAAGACAAGAAGGAATAGAATTTGAAATGAATCCCTTCGGAAGATTTTAGGTGTGGCATCAATAGGCGATAAGAGGAGAGAGAGAGTAGACTTAGATGAGTTGGTGAGGATCTTTAGATCGTCATGAGGGACCCATGTGCTCAATCTGGGAATGAAATGATGTCTCTATCATGGCTTTCCAAAATAAGGCTTATTTGGTCAGGGTTTCCGTAGTCCATTGGTATTTTTGGTTCCTGTGGATCTAGGTTACCACTGGCTTCTTCATTATTCGCATCGAGGATACAAGCTTGTCAAAAATACCCTACAACAATATCGTGTTATCCATATCATGTTCCATGGTTCAGTTAATACTTTTCCCTTGATGATTGTCCTAACAACCTCAAATTATTATGTTTTTTTGGGTAAGATATATTGTTTGTTAACTATGTTCTCTCTCTTTCTCCCCCTCCCTCCCCTTCTCTCCCTCTCACTAAGACAAAACAAGTTCCCCTCTCTCCATCTCACACGAAACAAGTATGAAGAAAGTGATAATTGAAATGTGATGGTACAAATTTCATTTTAGATACCATCAAGAAAAATTTGCACCTCAACTTGGGCACAAAGACTCCACACATGTAGAGTTCCATATATTTCTTTTCACTTCATTTTTAAATTTAAAAATGTCACAAGAATGTATTAATTATATATTTTGAATTGATTCAGATGGCATGAGAAATAATTTTAGCGTCGAATTACTTTCTTTATCCATTTAGATGAGATAGGGAGGATGAGTCATTAACAGTGAAGTGGAATTGAAGCCAACAAACGCATAAACATGAGACAGGTTCTCAACATTTACATATTTTCAATAAAATAACTAAAAACTATAATACTATACAATTATTGTTTTAGAAAACCTAAAAATTAGATTTTTACGAAATTTTAGAGATTTTTAAAAACTTTTTATTAATGTTGGATCCCTCCGATTCGCCGATCTCTACCCCTCATCTGTCAATCCCAACTGATTTTTCAGATGGATGATCCGAGTCACCGATTTATTCTTTAAACCTTGCTTTTTCCCATGTTTTAAAACCCGAATTGGTAGGACGGAATGCTCACCCACAAATCCATGTTGGATCACTAGATCAACAATCCAAATTGGAATATGCATCGGTGATCCAAAACATATTAAAAAATAAATAAAATAAAATGAAAATAAAAATAGAGATCTATAAATTGGGATTTTAGAGGTATATATATATATATATATATATATATATATATATATATATATATATATATATATATATATATAAGCCAGTACGCAACTCCTATGGGCGAAAATGAACAGTATTTTCGCCTAGGCTCGGCGCCATTCAATTTTTCAGACGGCGTAGATTTACCAAAATGGACATAGTAGGTGTGGTGCCGTCGTTTTTTCATACAAAATTCACGGGAAACCACAATGGCTCTCATGAGCCATTGCGGGCGAAATCACTGAGCATTTCACCTGGTTCACCATTCTGCTCTAGTAATAGTCATATCCTCAATGAGACCATAAGTCCCCATATCTTTTCGGAGTACTTCAAACCACATCCTTTTGGACCTATCCCTTGCTTTTTTTAGTCCTACTTGAACTAACTCACACCTCTTAAGTGGTGTTGTACTTGGTTGGTTGGGCTTACACACATTCGCTCACTTGTGCCCATACATAGCTAACTCATCTAAGTATACATGGCTAACTCATCTAAGTCTACTCTCTCTCCTCTTATCGCCTATTGATACAACACCTAAAATCTCTCGAATAAATTCATTTCGAATTTTGTCCCTTCTTGTCTTACTACTCATCCTTCTCAACTTCGTCATCTCCGCTACACTCATTCTAGACAATAAGACATTAATTACCATTATCCAATGCCATTCTCACACTTGGTTTTAACATTCAATATAAAACCATTCAATATATGGTGAACTAATTTGACAGGGCTGCGGTTTGTATCAAGCCTAGGCTCTAAACAATCAAATTAGAGCCTACCTTCAAATAGTATCGAAAAATGTGGTTTCATGATTGAAAATCTATGTGACATCTTTCAAATATATTTCCATATTTATTCATAAAATTTAAAGCTACAACAATGGTGTAGACCGCTAGATTTATGAAAACTTAAGAATCTTAAAAATTGACAGTCCAAAATTGCGTTACAAAATGCACTATTTCCAAAACTGAAATCCATTTTTTTCTCAAGCCCATACATTTTGATGTCCAGATGATCAATTTGAAGATATTTCAGCATTAAAACAATTTCTTCTAGTGAAATTTTCAAGGTAGGCTCAAAGTTGATTGTTTAAAACCTCGACTCTATATAAACTTTTTCCATTTTACGGTGAATGGATTATACCCATTGGGCAATACAAATGTTTACATAAACATTGTGAGCGAGATAATATCCACATAAGGGTATACTACTCTCCCTCTATCAACTGAATTGTTTCACTCTTTTCTTCACATCCAAAATAATCATGATTATCTAGGCTGGAGCTTCAAGCAAAGAGGCCAAATCACACAAAAACAGACCAAACACATAATTGTTTTTTTTTTAAAATACAATTTTGTACTTCAGCCGAAATGCCCGAATCAGACCGAAGTGGGCTGAAGCGGGATGCACTAGAGCTTTGCCTCAGACTAGGCCGAAAATCCAAAGATTTCGGCCTCTCTTCGGCCAAAGCGAAGCCGCCAACATTGGGTAAAGAGTAGTAGGTCATGAAACAATCACATTACTAACAAAAGTTCTAAAACACTTTCGTGGTAACTAATGCCTACAATGTAAGGACATTGGTGTCCACAACGGAAGACACTCAAGCCAAAACAATGACCCAAATATGATCTAAGGCTCAAACTAGCCAATTCAAGCAAGAAAAGATCTCTCCAAATTGGGTGACTAATTCTTGGTCCTTATACAACCACAAAATTCTTTACGAAATGTTGCAAAAACATGACCATTCAAATAGAAGGAAAAAAGATGTCAATCTCTCAGAGTAAATCTTCAAGTTGACGCGATACCAATCTCTCTTACTCTGCAAAGCTTTAAGATGAAGCCCCACTACGAAGAGCTTGAGATTTCTTCGTCCTCTTGAGCACCACTTCGGTTTCAGCCTGCAATCATCAATGCAACCCATCAAAACTTCAAAAAAAAAAGAAAAAAGAAAAAACACATAAAAAACACACACTCTCCAAATATTGCATACATATCCTATTTCTTAGAATCCATGTCATTAAGCTCGGTAGAAGCTGATTCAAAGGGATGATTACCTCTTTCTTAACAGGTGCCTCCTTTTCAGACAATATCAACTCAATATGACAGGGGGAGGACATGTAAGCTGTTCATCAAAAAGAATTCAACCTTGCTCAACACAACAATCCCACTCCGCACTGGAAGAAACAAGGAATTAAGGATATAAAATCAAAGGATAGGAAACTTACGGTTGATTCTTCCATGGGCACGGTAAGTTCGCCGCCTCTGCTTCTGAGCCTGATTCACCTGGATATGCGAAATGAATAGTGTATCCACATCCAAGCCCTTCACCTATAAAATTGAAATGCAAAAAAATCAATACAATATATAAGCTGAGAGATCAAAGCTTGAGTTTGTAACCAAGTAAAATCCAATAAAGACTATAAAACAAGCAAGCAAGCATGGATGCTGAAATTATTAGGAAAGATAAATAAGAAGCATGGTTAAGGAGAAGAAGGTAGAGAGGCCTGAATATGAGAGAGATGATGTGATGAAACAGAAGCTTGATTGCTAGCACGCATGTATTTGTGTTTGTGTGTGTGCATGTGTGTGTGTGAGAGAGAGAGAGAGGATTGCATACATCAGCATTGCTCTCAGCACTCTTGAGCAAGTTCAAGATGAACTTGGCAGACTTGACAGGCCACCGCCCTTGTCCATTTGGATGGCGGTTCTTTGCTTGAGCAGTGCGCCCAACACCTCCACAAAAGCGCCGGAAAGGGATGGCCTGCTTGTGGGCAAGAACATCCTCCAAATACCTCTTAGCCTTGGCCAATGGGAGCTTCCTGAGAGCAAATGCGGTTTCCCTGGTGTTCTGGAGAGAAACAAGTCACGCCATGAGTAAAAACCCTCATAAGTTGATCCTCATATCACACAAATTACCATAAGCTTCTTCCAATAAATTCAATTTCCAGTTTTTCTTTGAAAAAGTGCCACAAATACATGCCATTCATAAGACCTCTAGTGTATATATAAAAATACAAAATAAATAGATGTCAAAAAACAACAGAAACTATGGTAAAGATCTCTCCGGGGAAGACAATGAAACAAATTATGGAGCCTACATAAATAATCACAGTCAACTTTTGTATACATAAAATACACAATAAATAGATGTCAAAAAACAACAGAAACTATGGTAAAGATCTCTCCGGGGAAGAAAATGAAGCAAATTATGGAGCCTACATAATCACAGTCAACTTTATCGTTCAAGATTTTCCAGACTTACACTATTAAGATGATATCACACTATTGAACTTCTAGAATGTACATAAAATACAGCATATTATTTTATTTTCTTGAAGATTTTAAAATATAGCAGAAAACGTGGTAAAGATCTTTCCTAGGAGCACAGTGAAAAAAATCTGGAGCATACATAATTACAGCCAACTTTTTAACTTTAGAAATAAAGTTATCATTCAAGATTCTCCAAACCTGTTTACAGTAGACAATCTTTATCGAACTAAACTTGATTGATGACCATAGGAATATGGCGCACAATATCAGACCAGAACAATGTTTTGGAGCAGCAAACTTCAAGCATATTTTTAACAGTCTTTTTTAGATCAATTTTCAAGCATGCTGCTAATAATATGAAGTGTTGCACTATTTACTGAACCTTTTGCAATCAGCACAAATACAGAGGTTCACCCAATAATAATGCACTGAATTTCCCTTAGGCTTACGAGTGGCCGGGTCTTAAGAGAAACAGGTCCCTGCTTTTTCTCAGGTACAACAAAGAGAATGATATACTAATTTCTATCTTCAACTGAGTCAGCAGCAGAGCCATAAAATTTATACAACAATCTGACATCTGATTGGAGCAACAGCACACACTTTTTTCTAATGGGTCAAATGAGCAAAAAGGTAAACTTCACAAATTACTGACTTCTGTTTTGTCATTTCTTTTTCCCTTTTTAGGACAGAAAGAGAGAGAGAGAGATAAGCAATGCCATTATTTTTTGCTCCAAGTTTGACATTACAACATAACGCTACGGGAAGGATGCATTAGAATATGGTCATCTGGCCAAATTTTGGATCGAGAATGCGTTCTTTGGAAGTCTTTCTCAATCACAACCTTTAGAAAGGGCATTCAGAAGTAACATGATAGGATTTCAGACGTCTGAGGGCAGAGCAAATGGTGATGATAGAGTAGATCAAGACAATGCTCATCAATCAAAAATTTATTAGGGAGGAGGAGGGTCTGATCGAGAAGCGGAACAATACAGGTGGTTCTCCATTCCCTTAGTCCCCTATATGAAACTACAATAACATACAATAGCAAATACTACTTCGATCTTATGCATTTTGACAGAGAAAAAGGAGAATGGATTGAAAATCAAATTTCACAAAGCCTTCCTTAACTAAAATCAGGTATGGCCCCAACTTCAGTTTCAAAGTGATGTCCAGCTTCACAAGGAGTGAAAGAAGAATAAATGAATTTCAATGAAATATCCTAAGACTAAAAGAGCATCTTAAAATACAACACAAGAACAACCATCTTACATGATGTCACACAGAAGCATAGGATTGAAAACGACAATTAAGAGTTGCTAACCTCCAAATGTGCAGCA
The DNA here is from genome assembly GCF_054954075.1 of Amborella trichopoda. Classification (NCBI taxonomy): domain Eukaryota; kingdom Viridiplantae; phylum Streptophyta; class Magnoliopsida; order Amborellales; family Amborellaceae; genus Amborella; species Amborella trichopoda. Next base: position 12,300,912 of record NC_142341.1, on the reverse strand, counting down.
AGAATGCACCTCTTATAAGCTTGATTGATTAGCTAATCAATGGACCAAAGTTTATCAACAGTAATGGACTAATGGTGTAGCTGATTGAAAAGAAACTAAAAAGGAAATTGAGTCGGTGTGAACTTCATTGCACCACCTTTAGATAGGTTACAAGAAAAAGTTGGAAATAAATCAAAGTTTTTCTAAACTAGCGCAGGTAATCTTCTCCTTTTCCATCAGCTATAATGGACTAGCACTCAACCAGTTTCCATTGTAACAGTAGAGATTCGAAATGTCTTACCATTCAATGAATCTTTTGTTACCAGTGTGCGTACAAAGACTCGCCAAATAATAATGCAAGCAATTTCATGCGGCTTACTAGAGACCAGTTCATAAGAAAAACAGGTCCCTGCTTTTAGTTGGGTTCAGGGACAACTTAGAAAATCCCCAATTCATGGTAGGATCTTCAGTCAACTACAGTAACAGATCATAAACCAATCTAGACCTCATTTTGAAAGAAATCAGATATGAGAAACAGCAACACCAGTATCACTTTTGAACTCAAAATAACAATAATAATTTACTTGATTCATACTAAATAGTGCGCTTGGCACAGTAAAACAATATGAAGAAACGTACTTGCATTTTGGTCGCATGGATAACTTATACATTGAGCAACAAATTAATGGAGTGGGTAACATGACTGAGAAAAATTTCAATTCAAACCTCACTTTGAAACATTGGAACCAGTAAATCGAAGTCCCATTTGCTTATGGATTATAGCACCAACACTATGTATGAATCTCAAAAAATAATGACAAAATAAACCAGGGAAGATCCACGTTGAAATGGATCAAGTATCTAGATACATTAATAATATCAAAAACTAATCCATGTCTCGTTTGCATATGGATTAAAATACAATAAAATAGTTACATTAAACAAGGCATATCATGCAGGGTAAACAGTAGATTATAACCTTCCTGTGAGAGAAAACAATATTATATAACTAGCAGTGGAAGATTTGGAAAGTTGTGAAGATTATTAATCCAATCGGTTTTTATTAAGTCTTAGTATTGAAACTATAACTTTGGATAAACAATATCTTCAGTAAAATTCCATCAAAATATCAACCATTTAGCACTGTGTTATTGATACCCTTCTTCACAGTCCTATCCCACAAAGGTTTATCCCAAGGACCTGATTAAAAGAGTACCAAAAACATTTAAGGCCAAATCAAACATCTTTTGAAGAGCTATCAAATGTGTCTAATGATCAAATTTTGGATACAAGTGATGATAATATGTTTAATTATTCAAGTTGACAACAAAGTAGTGATGCGAAGTCAGTCACAGCCATAAATCTCAGTAGACAAGCATATATCTATGAACCAAGATCGAGCGATTCACATCAGAAAGACAAACTTATAATAGCAATTATAATGTCGCAACATTTATTGAACCTTTTTTCACAAGTATAGTTTACAAAGGTTCACCCAATAATAGTGCAAATAATTTCCCTGAAGTTTACAAGAGGCCATCTCAGAGGAGATAAGTACAGACCTCAGCTTTTTTCCCTCATGTTACGGAATCAGATATTAACTCACAAATGACATGCAAAGATACACAAGAACTACAAAATGATTTTTTGAAACATCCAACTAGATGATGCTTCAAGGAAATAGAAAGAATAATGGGTGAGCAAGAACGTTGCATTTAGAGTGTGGTGTGCACTTGCTACATAGGCCCAGACTCAAACAAAATTATCACTCTTCACATCCAACCAGAACAACAAACCATTTTCAACTAAAGTACATTTTTACTCCTTTTATTTTTTTAAAATGACACACAATTTGAATCTTGTCAAGTATATAACAATCGGAACCCCACAACAGCCCACAACAGCCACTTCCAACTTATCAATCCAATCAGTTTTTATTAAGTCATAGTATTGAAAGTACAATTTGGGATAAAAAAATATCTTTGATAATATTCCATGAAAATATCAATCATTTAGCACTGCATTATTGATACCCATGTTCACAGTCCTATCCCACAAAGGTTTATCCCAAGGACCTAATTAAAAGAGTACCAAAAACATTTAAGGGCAAATCAAACATCTTTTGAAAAGCCATCAAATGTGTCTAATGATTAAATTTTGGATACAAGTGTTGATAATATGTTTAATTATTCAAGTTGACAACAAAGTAATGATGCAAACTCAGACATAGCCATAAATCTCAATAGATAACCATATCTATGAACCGAGATCGAGTGATTCACATAAGAAAGACAAACTTGTATTAGCAATTATAATGTCACAAAAATTTATTGAACCTTTATTCACAAGTATAGTTTATAAAGGTTCACCCGATAATGGTGCAAATAATTTCCCTGAAGTTTACGAGAGGCCTGCTCAGAGGAGAAAAGTACAGACCTCTGCTTTTTTCCCTCAGGTTACACAATCAGATCTTAACTCACAAATGGCATGCAAAGATCCACAAGAACAACAAAATGATTTTCTGAAAGATCCAACTAGTTGATGCTTCAAGGAAACAGAAAGAAGAATGGATGAGCAAGAACGTTGCACTTAGAGTGTGGCGTGCACTTGCTACATAGTCCCAGACTCGAACAAAATTACCACTCTTCACATCCAACAAGAACAACAAACCATTTTCAACTAAAGTACATTTTTACTTCTTTTATTTTTTTAGAATGGCACACAATTTGAATCTAGTCAAGTATATAACAATCGGAAGCCCACAGCAGCCATTTCAAACTTATAAGTCCGATCGGTTTTTATTAAGTCTTAGTATTGAAATTATAATTTTGGATACAAAAATATCTTCGATAATATTCCATGAAAAAATCAATCATTTAGCACTGTGTTATTGATACCCATGTTCACAGTCCCATCCCGCAAAGGTTTATCCCAAGGATCTGATTAAAAGAGTACCAAAAACATTTAAGGCCAAATTAAACATCGTTTGAAGAGCTATCAAATGTGTCTAATGATTAAATTTTGGATACAAGTGATAATAATATGTTTATTCAAGTTGACAACAAAGTAGTGATGCAAACTCAGTCACAGCCATAAATCTCAGTAGATAACCATATCTATGAACCGAGATCGAGTGATTCACATCAGAAAGACAAACTTATATTAGCAATTATAATGTCGCCACATTTATTGAACCTTTATTCACAAGTATAGTTTACAAAGGTTCACCCAATAATGGTGCAAATAATTTCCCTGAAGTTTATGAAAGGCCTGCTCAGAGGAGAAAAGTACAAACCTCTGCTTTTTTCCCTCAGGTTACGCAATCAGATCTTAACTCACAAATGGCACGCAAAGATAAAAGAACAAAAAAATGATTTTTTGAAAGATCCAACTAGATGATGCTTCAAGGAAATAAAAAGAAGAATGGGTGAGCAAGAACATTGCACTTAGTCCTAGACTAAACAAAATTACCACTCTTCACATCCAACCAGAACAACAAACCATTTTCCAATAAAGTACATTTTTACTCCTTTTATTTTTTTAGAATGACACACAATTTGAATCTTGTCAAGTATATAACAATCGGAACCCCACAGCAGCCATTTCCAACTTATCAATCCAATCCGTTTTTATTAAGTCATAGTATTGAAATTACAATTTGGGATAAAAAAATATCTTTGATAATATTCCATGAAAATATCAATCATTTAGCACTGCGTTATTGATACCCCTGTTCACAATCCTATCCCACAAAGGTTTATCCCAAGGACCTAATTAAAAGAGTACCAAAAACATTTAAGGCCAAATCAAACATCTTTTGAAAAGCTATCAAATGTGTCTAATGATTAAATTTTGGATACAAGTGATGATAATATGTTTATTCAAGTTGACAACAAAGTAGTGATGCAAACTCAGTCACAGCCATAAATCTCAGTAGATAACCATATCTATGAACCGAGATCGAGTGATTCACATCAGAAAGACAAACTTATATTAGCAATTATAATGTCGCAACATTTATTGAACCTTTATTCACAAGTATAGTTTACAAAGGTTCACCCAATAATGGTGCAAATAATTTCCCTGAAGTTTACGAGAGGCTTGCTCAGAGGAGAAAAGTACAAACCTCTGCTTTTTTCCCTCAGGTTACGCAATCAGATCTTAACTCACAAATGGCATGCAAAGATAAAAGAACAACAAAATGATTTTTTGAAAGATCCAACTAGATGATGCTTCAAGGAAATAAAAAGAAGAATGGGTGAGCAAGAACATTGCACTTAGTGCTAGACTAAACAAAATTACCACTCTTCACATCCAACAAGAACAACAAACCATTTTCAACTAAAGTACATTTTTACTCCTTTTATTTTTTTAGAATGACACACAATTTGAATCTTGTCAAGTATATAACAATCGGAACCCCACAGCAGCCAATGCAATCCGTTTTTATTAAGTCATAGTATTGAAATTACAATTTGGGATAAAAAAATATCTTTGATAATATTCCATGAAAATATCAATCATTTAGCACTGCGTTATTGATACCCCAGTTCACAGTCCTATCCCACAAAGGTTTATCCCAAGGACCTAATTAAAAGAGTACCAAAAACATTTAAGGCCAAATCAAACATCTTTTGAAAAGCTATCAAATGTGTCTAATGATTAAATTTTGGATACAAGTGTTGATAATATGTTTAATTATTCAAGTTGACAACAAAGTAGTGATGCAAACTCAGTCACAACCACAAATCTCAGTAGATAACCATATCTATGAACCGTGATCGAGTTATCCACATCAAAGAGACAAACCTATATTAGTAATTATAATTTCGCAACATTTATTGAACCTTTATTCACAAGTATAGTTTACAAAGGTTCACCCAATAATGGTGCAATAATTTCCCTGAAGTTTACGAGAGGCCAGCTCAGAGGAGAAAAGAACAGACCTCTGCTTTTTTCCCTCAGGTTATGCAAACAGATCTTCAATCACAAATGGCATGCAAAGATACAAGAACAAAACAATTTTTTGAAACATCTAACTAGATGATGCTAAAAGGAAATAGAAAGAACAATGGCTGAGAAAAAATGTTGCACTTAGAGTGCGGTGTACACTTGCTACATAATCCCAGACTCAAACAAAATTAGCACTCTTCATATCCAACCAGAACAACGAATCATTTTCAGCTAAAGTCCTTTTTTACGTTTCTGTTTATTAAAATGCTACACAATTTCAATCCAGTCAAGTATACAACAATTGGAACCACACAGCAGCCATTTTCAGCTTTAATATATTCAATAATTCAGCCATAACAAATGCAACCTAAGTGATACAGAGAAATAATATACAAACAAACAACATAAGTAAAGCAAACTCATTATGGGCAATCAAGATAAACTACAAAAGAAAATAATATAAGAGCAAAAAACTCATCACAGTAGAGAGTTTGCTGCGACAAACACTGTTCGATCACAAACGTAGCTGGACATCACCAAATGAAAACTACAAGAACAAAATAGAATATTTAAATACCTTGAAGTGAACCCTCAAATCAGATCCTCTGGCCTTGCAAGCTGAAACAAGAGAGCAATGAACCACATCACAAAATAAATCATCTTCTTAAAACCCTAACTAGAAAATACATCACTAGTTTATGGAAAGACCGAAAATAAGAGCATGAGGGAGCAGATTAACAAATTCACAAACAATATAATCCCCAAGAAATTACAAAATGAAACTTTTATCATAGAACCTAGTGCAGAAATAATCTATAGATTTGGAGTGTTACATTTAGTTGGATTGTCCGGCTCCCTGGAATACTTCACCTGTTTGCATAGAAAAGGAGAAATGAATACACATTAGAGAGAGAAAGAAACTTTTATTGTTACTGTGTCTTCTCCAATACAGGTAGAGATAGAGAGACAGTCCATGACTGATCTAGCACAAATGGAGAGAGAGAGATTACCATGGCTGCTGATCGAAATGGAGAGAGAGAGATTACCATGACTGCTCCCAGAGGCCGAGGGTTATGAGCGCCTCAAAGCTGTGAATTTTTGTGAATCCAAAAACCCTAAAATTCTCTCTCTCTAATCGCAACGACAAAAGTAGGAAACCCTAAGGGCCCAACCAATTATATTCATGAACCCATAAGCATTATTCATTAAAAATAGAAAGGTAACAAAAAGAGCATGGTAGCTACAGCATTCATAATTGGAGCTAAGTAAAACTGAACAAACCCAAAAATAAAAAATAACAAAAGGTAAGTAAGATTATTCTCAATTCTACTAACATTCAGCATTTTATTCACAAACCCACATCATAGCTGTGTATCATAGAAAAATATATCAGATTTCATGAACCCACATCATAGCTGTATATCAAAGCAATTTCAAAAAGAAAAAAAGCAAAGCAATTTCAATAAATACTTGGAACAAATGAAACCATTGAGTGAAGAACAAATTCAGGAATGAAAACAAGCAAGCTAGTAAACAATAGCAACTAAACTTCACAGGTTTTCAGATAAGCATGAATTGTGACTAATGAGAATCATGAATTGTAACTAATGAGAATCAAAAGAGAACTATGGGAGAGAATCGACAATTGTGAACAAAGTACCACAATGAATTTTAGTAATCATTGGAAGCTCAAAGTACAATCCAGTAACCAAGTTCTACAACAACGAGAATGCAGAACTGTTAAGCATTTGACCACAATTCAAAGATCAGAATAAGAATTCGTTGACCACAATTCAACATGCTGAACTGTTTAGCATTTAGCACACAAAAGGTTCCCAAGGATGCAAAAAAAGACAATGTTGGAAATGTACATGGTCAACCAGAAATATAACCACCCTATACTATTGAACCATAAATAAAGCATAACAAAAGAGAGCATAATATTCTCAATAACTCAGCAATAATTTTCTAAAAGGCATTGAAATGGTTAATGGATAAATTGAATTGTCACCCAAACAACAGCCGAGCAATTTCTCAAATAAGGATGTGACATGGATTAGTTAAACAGAAATACAGAAAAAACGACAAACAACATTTTAATTAGCCATGAAGGGAAAGTTAATCACTTCGGAAATCAGTGTTCAATAAGAGCACTGAAACCAAATCCTCATTTATTATGAACCCGAAACCATGTTCCAATTTCCAAATTTGACTATGACCATTCCCAAAAACTAAAGTTTCTTGATAGAAGGCCTACAAAACTAAAACCAATAACACTCATTTGATGAGAATAGTCTCTGAAAAATAGCATATGGGTGTCAAATTTCTTCTCTCTCTTGGTGTCATAGCATGGACAATAGTCCCTGTGCTTGGTATCGCAGAACTCGAAGAAGTTGGGGATGGTGGTCTCATAGTCTGATAGGTTTGGGAGTGAAGGATCAGAGTGGTGGTGTTCAAAGCCTTACCCCATTACCAAAACAATCTGCAGTTGAATTGGAGAATGAGTTTAGGAGAAGAGAATATGGTTTTTTGTGGAGATTTGAACCAAGCAAGTAGGAGAGGAGGTAGAGGAGAGAGATACAGAAAAATATGAATTACCCAAGCTAATCAAAACTACTTTTTTGACGGACTACTCAAGCTAATCTGCAAATCCGAATCAAGTAAGTCTTTGTTTTTTCTAATCCTCTTTTTCAAATAAACTATCTTTGGAGTGGGTTCTCTAAATAATATTCGATTTGGAGCTCCAAAAGATTTAAATCTTTTGCATTTGTCCAAAATTGAGGGTTGAGCATTCTTGGAGCTCTAATTCAATTTTTTCAATTTTTTATGGGATTGTTTCCATAATAAAAACAATATAACAAATTTTAAGGTTTGCATGAATTAGGATGATGCTAACGTAGCAATCTCACAGTGAATCAAGCTAATCAAAATTACAGCAGTCTGGAATGAAGTATATTGATTCCAACAAGAACCCAAACTATCAAATGATTGTTCATCCATATTCTTATCATGCAGACAACCAACAAGCTCTCTAATATCTTATCATGCAGACAACCAACAAGCACTCTAATACGGATAGATTGTCAGGGAACTTGATGTCAAGCACTCAAAACAATCAGTTAACCCTGAATCTAGATTTACAACATAGAAAAATCACGAAATAAAGCTTTTGCATTGCCTTAGAACTCGATTTACAACATAGAAAACTATTAAACCAATTTAATACTACATTCAAACATAGGAAATTATACAAAAATAAGTAGATTAAACACTAGAAATGTTTTTATATGGTTTCCACCCAAAAAAACCCTGAGAACAATGTTGTTAACAGAGAAATCCGAAATCAGTAAGAAAAAAAGAAGAAAAAATGTAAAATCAACAGAGAACTCACTGATTGGAGGTACCTGTTGAGGTTGCAAGGCCGCGAATAGTACTGGGCGAGAGGCTGCCTTTACTGGGAAGAGAGAGCGAGAGAACTTTCGCAGTGGAGCTGCTGTTTTGCTGAGCGGCGAAGAGAGGGTGGGTGGGTGAGTGGCTGAGTAAACCTAGGGCTTTTATCGGGGGAAGTTTTGATATAAACTGCCCTTTTCTACGTTCCGACCTTTTCGTCGGAAATTTTTTTACATGATAAGTTCGGACCATGAACAATGATAGGTAAGTTCTTTATTTACCTTACCATTTTTTAATCGAATACAAAAAACTAACAATAATAGGTAAGTTCTAACTTTCAGAAAACTAATTATAAAAAAACACGCTCTTGGTGTTATATTGTGACCCTCGTATGGCCAATGGTTATGGTGCATCTAAGCAACCATTGAAAACCCTTCTACATGGTTGGTGATAATCCTTTAATTGACATCAATGGTGTACACCATGTTGTTCTCTCTTTCTCTTTCTCATATTTTGTGGCTCTTATTTCTGTACTTTTGTTATTATCCATCGATCTCTCTTATATTTCTTGTCTCTCTTTTTCTGTTCTTATCCTTTTCAATTTAAAATGAAAGTTTTTAGGTGTTGTGATTGTGATAGACAATCAATTAGAAGAAAAAAATTCCTAACTTGATCAATCAAATAAAAGGCCATGGATATCTCGTTCATACATATATTCTCTTTGTTTCATGAGTCCCTAGTGAGTTATATACAAAGTTAGAAAATATTAAATCTTTGATGATTCCATCGTACATGATGGAGTTGCGAAAACTTCTGGATAGTTATCCTCCACCTAAACTGAATTCTTTCTGGTTAAATAATCTCTTTCTAGTTGCTCTGGAACAATTAGGAGACTCTCCGGAGATACTAAACCACCCATCTTTTTCCTGATATATAAAAAAACAACTTCACTATTAAATGATTCGTCTTTTTTCTGATTAATCTTTTTCTTCTGATTAATTTCTCTACCTTTTAAGTTTTTCCATTTTGGCTTGGCGGGTGAAGTTGATTCCATGAGAGGGAAAAGTATGAATGTTCAACCTCCACACAAACTAATGAGTCATTACCCATTGCATTATACCAAAGCTTTATATGCAATGCTATGGGACACGCTCAAGTCCACTCGAAGTCCATGACAAAATGTCATATCGAGTATAGAGTCAGAGTATGTAGCTTCTTGTCTTACAACAAAAGAAGCCATCTAGTTAACAAAAGAAGCCATCTAGTTAAAGAAATCCTTTATTAGCTCAAGTTTGATCCAGTAAGGTATTTGTATATGAGGATCTTTTATAATAATGAGGCAGTGATTTGCATGACTAAGAAGCTAGGGTTTCATAGGAAACCTAAGCATAACATGGCAGACTATTATCACACTCGCAACGAGATCTGAGCACGAGAGATTAGCAAATCATTGACTAAAGAATTAGTGATAAATATATTTGCCAAATATGTACATGGGATGGGCTTGAGAGATAATGAGATGACGTGATTATAGGAGGGCCTTCCAAGGGATGTTAGGGATTTGCGGTGTTTAAGACCATGAGAGCATATAAACATAAAAAATATAGTGAATTGTGCATTTCAATGGGAATGTATGTTGATTGACTAACTTAAGGTTAGCAGTCCATGGCCATGGTCATATGTCCAAAACCTTTTTTCCCCTAGGCATATGCACTATCATTGAAAGTTGAAGGTCATCCATTGCTGAGGTCAAAGAGATGCTTGACAACGATTTGTAACCCAAGAGAGCTTCATGGTATTCGGTGTGTGGTTGTAGGCCAATGAGAGTAAGGCTAAAAATTCTCAAAAAAAATTTGCACGAAATATACCCACGACAACTACCTTCTGGGAAACAACCATGTAGAGGGATACGTGTACATATGCATAGAGAGAGTCTCCATTGCACTATGTTGACACGTGCATCTGACTTGTTCTTAAGGAGAATTTGTAATTCACATACTAGAATTGCGGTTCTACTATTTATTAGTCAGCTTTAATAGGTCAGTCATGAGTCATTGAACATGAATGTGGGTCATGGGTTCTGTTGTTTAGTTTAAGAAGATAGTTGTAGAATAGGCTCGGAGTGCCTGATAGTTACTTTTCTTTACCCATTGGCACTCAATCCTAGATGTATTTCTAAGTGTGTGTTTTTTTTTTTTTAGAACTTTAAAAATATTGTTTTCAACTTTAATTATGCTTATATGAGTTTTTAGAATTTTTTAATTTGTGAAAAATTATATTCTGCTATAGACACCCAAAGAGAGCAAAATTGATATTTTATAATCTAGTAGGGGCATGTTTTAAGTGTGATCCATGTACGGGGGCCAAGAACCCAGCTCCTACATGTGAGTAGGCCGCATAGGGATGGGATGTGGAGCCCATAAGGGCCACACCACATAGAGGTGGGATGTGGGGACTACGAGGGCCACACACCCCACGTAAGGTTGAAAGCTCCTGATTAAATTTTAAATATCATTTATTCATCATTTATTTTAAAATTCCTAATTGTATTAAGATTTATGTTTGGATTAAGATTCGTACTTGGACTAGGACTCTTATGTAGATCATAATTCAAATGGAAATAAAAGTCGCAATTGTATTAGAAATCATATTTCGATTATGATTCCTACTTGGACTAGGACTCCTACTTAGATCAAAATTCTAGTTTAAATAGAATTTGTAATTGTATTAGGAGTCCTATATGGATTAGGATTTTTAATTGGGCCAGGGCTCCTATTTAGAAGCCTATCTTATCCTAATTTGACTAAAAGTAGACATAGATCAAAATTTTAGGGAATAAGGTTCCTAAGATACCTCATTGAATTGTGATAGCTGGTTTTTTAGATGGATGGCTCATATTTGTTTTCTCTCTCACCGCACAAATTGTCAAGAATTTCTATTGAGTAAAATTAAATTCTAATTAAAATAGCCATACCCTAGAAAAACTATAAATAAGGGATTCACCACTTATTCCATTCATTTTATTTAGTGGCTCATAGTGGTATGCCTTAAGAGCTTTCAAAAAAACCCTAGAGCCAGCTTATGCTCTCAAATCCCAATTCTCTAGAGGGTATTGCCTAGGGAAATTCAGCAATGCCATAGGGTTAAGTGTGCCATAGGTGTGGTAATTGGATGGGAGATAAACTAAGTCCTAAGAGTATGACACTAGGCAAAGTTTAGTAAGTCTTCCCAACCTAATTTATTCATTTTTAGATTAGAAGTTCTTACTTTATATTTATTTATAGCATCCTATTTGCATTAGAAATATTTGAAGTTTTGAATTCAATCATTGAATAAAGTTTTATTTTGGCACTAAAAGTTACATATCTTAATTGTAGTATATTTATTTTTTCTATTTCTACATTATATTGCAGCAATTGTAAGTCAAACATTTTACCAAGTGTATGGTTTCTTTGAGGTTGCAACTTTAAACAATCCAATTAAGGCGTACCCCAAAATTTTATCATAACATGTAATTTTGGTGTGAAAAATTCTTAGGATTATCTGAAAATCTATTTTCATATCCTATTATAAAATTTTAAACTCTAAAAATAGTTAAAATCAAGTAGATCTTTAAACATATGGAAATCTTGAAAATAGACGGTCTAGATAATGTGTTGCAAGATACACTATTTCTGATACTCAAATTTTTTTTATTTTTTTTATATCTATACATCTCAATGTTGAAGTGATCAATGAGAGAGTTTTTCAACATTAAAACAACCTTTTCTGATAAATTTTTTATGTGCATTTGTAATCCTACATTTTAAAGTTGCAACCTTATAAACTTTTTCCTTTTACAAATGGATCTTTATAGAAACCCCAAATAGTTCTAACTCCTACAATAGAATCTAACTAAAATGCAAACCCATTAAAAATGCCTTGAACTGGTTTTCCTTGTTCAATTTGCATGTAAAACTAAATCTTTGAAATTTCAAAAATTTGCATGGTACTCAAATCTTGCTTGCCTTCCCAAGGCTCCTAATAATTAGTTGTATTTACCATGATACTAAGAGACCACAAATATTAACTCCTCAAGCATAGGACACAGACTTTGCGAAGAAAACAGTTACCATATTGTGGTATCCATTTCTACCACCGATTCCCCCAATTAACACCTTCAAAATGTAACTCCTCAATTTATTGAAAAAATGGGTAGGGCCATGTCATTCTCATTGAATTACCCAAAAAAAAAAAATAGATGTATTGAATTACTCAAATAAATATATATACATATATATATATATATATATATGGATGTGCAGTGAGAGAAAATAATAGAAAGGAGGATCTAGGAGAGAGAGTCGAATTATGATTGGGGAGAATTTTAGGAAAAGCAAGAGGGGGCAATCACATTAGAGAGAGAGAGAGTTATTTTTGGTTTGTTTTTTCAAGAGTGGTGCGGTTTGTATAGAGCCGACATTCAAAGTATCGAGAGATGTGGTTTCAATACTATTGTGAGAGCTTTAAAATATACTTTCATCTTTAATTATAAAATTTAGAGCTTCAACAATACTGTAGATCGAGCAGATCTATAAAAACTTCAAAATCTTGAATTGATGGTCCAAAAATGCGTTACAAGTTTCACTATTTCCAAAGCTTGAAATCCATTTTTTTTATCATGTTCATGCATCTTGATGTCGAGATGATCAATTTGAGGATATTTGAGCATCAAAACAACATCTTCTAGTGAAATTTTTTGAGGTGGGCTCTAATTTGATTGTTCAGAGCCTCAGCTCTATATAAAGTTTTTCCTTTTTTTATTTGTGTTTAAGAGGGAGAGGCTTATGTGTAATAGATTTGGATATTTTTTGTAAAGAGTTTATTTTTATCAAAAAATGAGTTTTTTCTCATTTTGGGATTGATTTACAACCATATCGTTTTTTTTCATAGTTGTTGAATTTTACTTGCTTCAAGATTGAAAGAAAGATTTAATTTCTAGGCTCCTTTCATATCATAAATTATATGTGCTAATCTTGCCCAATATTGACACTTCAGGGTCGAACGTGGAACTTGGGGTAATTTTGGCAATAAAAGAGAGCTGATGACAATGGGACCTTGCCATAAAATTGGAAAATTTTGAGATCGTTTTTAAATTTAAAAAAAAGGGATCCATGTGATGATTTGATTTAAATTTTCTTGTTAGCATATTGCTTTTCTCTTTTTTATTTTATATCCAAAATTGCCACCACTTCGAATCTAAAGTGATTAAATTATTTTATTACTTTAGATGCCAAAGACCTGAAGTTGCCCCCTTTTGCTACAGATCCGAAACCACAAGATTTCGAATATTGAAGATCCAAAATTACTTATAACTTGGGAACTTGAAGATCCGAAGTCATGCCTTATAAATATGAATTCTGATATTCAAGATCTGATGTTATAGGTTACTTCAAATCTTGAAAATCTGAAGAAGTGACAAAATGGAGAGGGAAAAAAAAGCCGTCAAAAGTTGGTATTAGGGACTTCCAATCTTCAAGATTCAAAATCATGAAATCATTTTGTGGATATCCGAAGGAATTGTAGATTAGGAATTAAGAAAAGTGAGGAAAAATGGCTATATGGATGGAAAACCTTTGTTTCTTTTTAACTCTAATTCAACCTTGAACTACTATAACTTTACAATTTTAGTAGTAGGGCTCTTAAGCATGACGAGGTGAGCTACACATAAGATTTTCATTTTTTTTTTTTCTACTTAACCATATGTAAGTGGCTTGACCCCTGAAGGTTGAATTATACTTAAGGTTTTTTTTTCTTTTTTTGTTTTTTTTTTTTTGAGAAACTTACGTGCATATTTCCAAATTTCATTATTATTTACTAATTAATCAAAAGTTTTATGTTATTTATTTTGAAATCACCAAATTAACCATATTTCTAATCTTCAATATCCGAAATTTATTTTGTGGAAGTTCGTAAAATTTCGGATCAAATTTTCAGATCTTGAAAATCTGAAATTTAAAAAGCCTGGAATTATCAAAAGTTCAAGTTTTGGAAGTCTAATTTTTCTGATATTTGAAATCCGAAGTTTTTGATCTTCATATTTTAAATTCGAAATCCCACGACACACTAGAAAAGGGTTTGTCACGCCCAGGGAGCTAGAAAAACTTTCCAATTTTTAAAATCCAAAAATCTCCATAGGAAATTTGGATATTGAAGATCGGACATTTTTGGCAAAAAAAAATATATATAAAATTAAAAACATAAAATATTTTCTTCAAATTACAATGTTTAGTTGATATGTGAGTTGAACACATTTTTTGTCTATGATCGAATTATGTAAAGCCGTTTCTTACTTCAAAACAAAACTTTATAAGTTTCGTTTTAAAGTCAATTAGAATAAAACTTAAAGTTTCGTTTATAATAGGGAGGAGGGGTTTTTTTATATGAGTAAATTATGCATGTATGGGTGTGGTTTGCACAAGGTTGCAACATTAAATTATCAAAGTAAGGTCCTCCTCCAAAATTTATCTGTACTTTTGGTATAAAAAATTCTAAGGATAATTGAGAATATATTTTCATCTCTGATTATAAGGTTTTAAGCTTCAAAAATGGTTTAAATCAAGTAGATCTATAAACAAATAAAAATCTAAAAAATAAACAGCCAGATAATATGTTACAAGATGTACTATTTTTCAGCACTTAAATTGTTTTTTTCTTTTCTATTCTCATATCCATTCAACTCAATGTTATGATGATCAATTAGAGGGTTTACCAATATCAAAACAGCCTTTCCCGACGAAATTTTAAGGTGCACTTTAATTCTACAGTTTAAGGTTGCAACCTTATATAAATTTTTATTATTATAAAAATATATTTTATATTATAAAACTATCTATTTTTGGTACAATGAGGTCACAATTATTCTTAGTTATTGGATGTCAAATCCCACATATCAAACGTGTCATAATAATTGAGGAATTGATAATCTCGACCTTGACATTTACAAAATACAAAAGGAAGATTTTAAGGCCTAACATATATTGTAAAACCTGATATGGACTATCTAGTTTCAAGTGCTTATATATCTACTATTTTTGAAGCTCCAAATATCACGATCAAGGTGAAAATAAACTTTCATACCAACATAGAGGTTTCCAATGCAAAAATATGCATTTTCAATGTGTTTTTGGGATGAGGATTTATGTTGGTAGGTGGCTAGATTGGGAGCCCTGCCTAAATCAAAACACGAAATATGGAAATTTCAATGATATAACACCATTAATATGACAAACGAAGTTTTAAAAAGATTTTTTAAAATAAAAAGTTTCAGAAAATAAATGAATCTATGACTTGACTAAACAATATTTGTTCAAAAAAGAAAAAAAGTTAACATAAGGTATTGAACTTATACTTTAGAAGAAGTTGCATATTAAAAACCCACTGGAAAAGTTATTTTGATACTACAAAACCTTCAATTAATTACCTCTGAGTCTTTATAGATCTACGTGGTTATGATTTTCAAGTGTTTATAGATTTACATGGTTATGCCTTTTTGAGAGCTTTAATTTTATGATTATAGGTAAAAGATAAAACTCCTACCCCACAAAAATTTATGTTACCAAAACTACATCTTTTTGCACAGGTTGAAGTAAGCATTGCTTTTGATTGGCGCCTTGTACAAACCACAACTTAAAAATATCTACCATCATGTCATTTTACTCTCTCTCTAGGTTTTACATTGAAGTCTCTAGTAAAAAAAGAAAAAAAAAAGATTTTTCTTACTAAAATGTTGACTTTGTTGGGCCAAATATATGAGGATCAACCTGAAAAAACAAAAGGATTTTCATGATAAAAATTCTCGACTTTCACGTATAGCATATGTGAAAATATTTTCATGCAAGTATTATCACATGAAAGAACTCTCTTATGTGATTGGATATATGAGTTTTTTTAACGCCAGTTGGTTCCAACACATTTTTTCACACCAATTGCCATTCAATTGGTTTTAAAAATTTCGTATATCAGTTCCTTCATGTGAAAATACTTTTAGAAAAACATTTTCACACATACTAAACGTGTTATTTCACCAGCCTTATCGAAGTGCAAATCTTACAAAGAGAAAAGAAAAGGAATGTGATTAGATATGTGAGTTTTTTTTAATATCAATTGGTTCCAACACATTGTTTCACATCAATTGCCATCCAATTGGTTTGAAAAAACTTCTATATATATATATCAATTCTTTCATGTGAAAATACTTTTACAAAAATATTTTCACGTGTACTAAACGTGTTACATTAGCACCAGCCTTATCAACGTGCAAATCTTACAAAAAGAAAAGAAAAGGAATATGATTAGATGTGTGAGTTTTTTAACACCAGTTGGTTCAAACACATTTTTCACACCAATTGCCATCTAATTGGTTTGAAAAAACTCCTATATAAATTATTTCATGTGAAATACTTTCATAAAAATATTTTCACGCGTACTAAACATGTCATTTCACGAGCCTTATCAAAGTGCAAATCTTACAAGAACAAAAGAAAAGGAACGAGGATTGTATACTATGAGACCATTTATCTTTGCTATATGAAGCTTACAATTATTTTGTAGCCATTAGATGTTGAAAGGATGGCTTGGGAAGTGTTACAAAGTTTGAATAATTTTTTTTAAAAAAATTTATATCTAGTTAATGACACTCAAAACCACATAATTTGAAATCTAGCATACGAAACAGTGATTATGACCTCTTTATAAAAATAAGGGTGTGGTTTGTATACAGCCAAGGCTCTAAACAATCAAAGTAGAGCCCACTTTCAAATAGTGTTGAGAAATATGGTTTCAATACTGAAAATTTACATGACAACCTTAAAATATATTTTCATCTCTAATTATAAAATGTAAAGCTTCAAAACTAGTGTAGATCGAGCAAATCTATAAAAACTTGAAAATCTTGAAAATTGGCGGTCCAATAATGTATTACAAAATGTACTGTTTTTCAAAACTTGAAATCTATTTTTTTTAATGTCCATGCATCTTGATGTCAAGATGATCAATTTAAGGATATTTGGGCATCAAAACAACCTAAATTTTTGAGGTAGGCTCTGATTTGATTGTTTAGAGCCTTCTGCATAAACTTTTTTCCAAAAATAAATGGGCAATTTATAAACGTTTTAAAAGGAATTGATCTCAGCCATCATTTAGATTCCCTACAGTACGCTACTCATTCCTGGTCAGCCATGAGCTGCCCCGGCTGACCACAATGACGTGAGTATCAATCTTCAATCAATCTGTAGCCTTCCATTTTTGAAATTGGACGGCGGGGAATGTGATGACACTTGGTAGGAAACCGTGTTATTTTTTTTTTGTACATAACTTCACACGTGCTTAAGGAAAAGCAGTGAGCGACCTTCATTTCGATCAACATCGATGGTAATCTTTGAGGCGCTCATAACCCTCCCTCTACCTCTGGAAAAGCAGTGAGAAACCTTCATTTCCATCAGCAACGATGGTAATCTCTCTCTCCATATGCGCCAGATCAGTCATGGAGAGTCTCTCTATCTATATTGGAGAAAACACAGTAACAATAAAAGTCTCTTTCTCTTGTATTCATTTCTCCTTTTCTCTGTAAACAGGTGAACTATTCCAGGGAGCCGGACAATCCAACTAAATGCAAGCGCTCCAAATATATAGATTATTTCTACACTGGGTTATATGATAAAAGTTTCATTTTGTAATTTCTCGGGGATTATATTGTTTGTGAATTTGTTAGTCTGCTCCTTCATACTCTTATTTTCGGTCTTTCCATAAACTAGTGATGTATTTTCTAGTTAGGGTTTTAAGAAGATGATTTATTTTGTGATGTGGTTCATTGTGGTCGAACAGTGTAGTCGCAACAAACTCTCTACTTTGATGAGTTTTTTGCTCTTTTTTTTTTTTATGTTTTTTATTTTATCTTGATTGCCCATAATGAGTTTGCTTTACTCATGTTGTTTGTTTGTGTATTCTTGCTCTGTATCAGTTAGGTTGCATTTGTTATGGCTGAATTCTTGAATATATTAAAAAACTTAAAATTAATACGATATCTTACTAATAAAAAACTTAAAATTAATATACCTCTTTAGCCTCCCCCAATACCTTAAAATGTCCTTCAATGTAATCAAGAAGCTTTATAGTTTGTTAAACGAAATTTTCTGCAACTTCTCTCTCGTTTTTGAGTTGAGCCTCATAAATTAGCTAAAAGTTATATAGAGAGAGGCCTGAAAGGTTTTGCATCACCAAAAAAAATAAAAAAATAAAATCTTATCACAATATAAATACGTTATTCCAAAGTCATGTCATGATTTCAAATCAAAAGTCAAAGGCACAAAAAAAGGTTTTGCAAGGTCATATGCCCTGTATATTTATAAATTTAAACTATATTTTAGCGGGATTGCTATTTGCACCATATTTTGCTAAAGTAGAAAATGTAGGTGTAGAGAATAAAAATAATAGTCAAAATCATTAATCCTCAAAATTACTTTTAAATTGGACGATCCACCCCAACGATCCAGGTTTTGAAACATTGGTTACTACTATTTGTGTCACTATTAAACTCATGATTTATTGCACCATATCCATATACGTTAATCTTATGACAATATATTATCTAACCATTATAATAATGATATTGTTATATAATTATAATATTTTTATGTAGCCTTATTACTATTTATTATTAATATTTAAAATATTTATTATTGAATATTTATCATAACAGTAATGAATTAATATTCACTCAAATATTAATTATAACTAATATTATTCTGAGTGGGATATATTTTGTTGGTCATATTGTACTTATCATTTAATATTTTCATTTAAGAACTATATCCTTAGTAAAAATGAATATATATTACAATATATTGATTTTGACTTCGTATTTTAAAGAGAAAATAACATATATATCCGTTATATTTAGTGTTCTTATATAATTACTGCGAAGTTTCTGTTATCACATGTATATGCGCTTTTTTCAACTTCATGGCTATTAAAAAAGGCGGAACTGCCCTTTTCGATTTTTGAAAAATAGAAAACTATCATTCTATTTTTTGAAAAACAAACTTAATTGAAAAAAGAAACAAATTTTTGATTTTTTAAAAATCGAAGTTTTTGTGTTTGGTTTTTCAAAAACCGAAAATTGAATCTTTTCGATTATTCAAAGACCGAAAACTATCTTTCATTTTCTAGTAACTTACTGAAAAATTTGCTGAAAAGAGACAAATTTTTTATTTGTGAAAAACCAAAAATACGACAGTTTCGATTTTTCAAAAAATAAAAAATTGGATCAATTTTTTAAAAACGGAAAACTATCTTTCATTTTCCAGTAATTTACTGGAGAGTTTACTAGAAAAGGTGGCTAGGAATGTTCTCTCATTTTTTTCCGCCTCTTACTTTTGCATCGATATTACTGTGGAAGGAGCTAGAGATGGTCAAAAGGTTGAACCTCTGGCTTGTCCTCTAGAGGTTGAAGAATGACACCTTGTTCAAAGGAAAGGTTTTAAGGTTCCTCGTCGCAAGAATGATCACTCCAGTAGAGAGTAGGGAGAGACCCTGCAACTAGATCCATGCTAAGCGCAGGTGGTGGGCCATGTGGATCAATCATTGGTAGTTTCCATAAACCCTTTAACTCCCTTGAAATTTAAAAAGATTTAAAAATCGGGAAAGGTTCCTTGAGTTCTTCTTAGGGCAATTTCTCTTTAAAAAGAAAGGGTTGTAGGTATTTTGAAAGATGGTATGGATAATTCCTTTTCGAGCCATTGGTCTCTTTCCAAGAAGGTCCAACTGTCTTTTTTTTTTTTTTTTGCAAGGGAGGGGGTAATTTAGTGGGGAAGACGAGCCACTACCCGTTTTCTAAATTGTTAGTATTCTTTTTGTAAGGCGTTAGGTGAAAATAGAAGTCTAGACCTTAGTTGGGGCACAAGTAATGCTACCACCATGACCCCCAACCTGATTTGCCCATAGGAAAAGTACAAGATAACAGGGGATCTCTTGAAACTAAGAAAGTGTACTGGGGGAGGTTGAGTTTAAAAGCCTGTGAATAAAAGGTTGGAGAACTCTTTTAATAAGAGCAAAAAGCGGATGATGCATCAAGATTTCCTTGAGAGAGAAAACTACCTTTCTCTTTACAGGTGCCTAGGTCTTTTTATGCCAAATTTTTGTGGGTATTTTGCTCCTTCCTCCCCACTATGAGGCGTGAAAGACTTGTTTCCTTTAGAGTTGCCGCTTGTCACCTGTCATCGGGACATTTGACTAGTTGGGTCCCTCCTGAAGAGTAAGGGCTTCCAGTTGTTGTTCTCGACGGGGTTCAGTTTGATGTAGAGGTGGCCATGGAGCAAGAGGTGAAGGTGACACCACCCTTGGCGATGTCCCTACTCGTTATTGATGTTTTTAGTGATTGACCATTGCTGCCTACTATGACTAAAACAGAACTTCCTATGGCACAAGGCATGACAATGACTTCCTATTTTGCCCCCATTGTCGGTTCGCTCTTGGTTGATCAACATCATCTTTTATTTTTTGCACCGCATTCTATGGCATCCGGGTTATTCAACCCGTTCATCCGAGTAGGGGATTTTCTTATCCCCACACTCGTGACCGTCCCGGGGAAGCGTGCTTCTCAAGCCTCGTTCCCTACACTCCTCTTAAGTCAGGACTCATAGTCCGGCTCTCAGGTTTTTTCCTGGATTGGTGTGAGAAGGGACTTGAAGGTCCCTAACTCCCCACTTTCTAGTCCTGGTGGACCCTCCATCAAGGCCCTTCGCATTGGTAGCACTTCTGCTATCACCCACAACACGCACCTTGCTACTGGTAAGTTCCTTGCCAGTCATATTGCTGAGGTATGTCGAAAGGCTGCACTGTCCGCTTCCGCAAAAGGCAAGCAGGTTGCCATTGCTCCGCAAGGCCACCCCCCATACTCCTTCACCACCCTGAACCTCTATGCCTAGAGGCTCGACACACCGAGGAGGAGATCATGGAGCCTCCACATCTCACACACACTTAAAGGCTCGTGGTCTGCCCACTCGAGCCACACTTCGAGGCAACTTTCATGCTGCCTTGAGCTCACATCCCAGGTTAGGCCTTCTTGGGCGGAGCCTTGCGCGCGTCATGCATCTGCATCCCATAGCTCGGGGCAGCGCCAGTTCTGCGCCAGCTTGAGCACACGGGGGTCGACTACTTCTTCCTCCCTCTCAGCACACACGGCGTCACCCTAGTGAGAGATAGGCTACCACCCAATCCCTCACAGACACAAGCTTGTAGGTCTCGGCCTCCTAAGGTTGAACCAACTGACCGAGCCCAGGTTGACCCCCAAGTCACCTTGAGGGCTGCCTCCAAAGGTGCACATGCACCAGCTTCACAGGTTCCTCCCCGATCCCGACTCAAGAGGAGTTGCGAGCTAGTTCCTTCTTCTGTCACCCTTTCTTTGCCAAGCAAATACCTCGAGACCTGGTACTCAAAGGTTTTTCCAAAGAGTAACATCTTGAGTCATCCACCTCAAGTCAGTCACTCACCTAGACCTCACAAGGGAACTCAAGGCAAAGGCCTGATGACAGATAGAAGCCTACAGCCTCCAAGGCTGTAGCCCAGATTGCCCTCTGTCTTGGAACCTCACTCTTTACTCCAGCTGATAGACACAGCCCTCGCATGCTCAAGAAAGACAGGGCAGTGCAAATCTCAGGCTCAATTCTGGACTGAAGACTATTGCAGCCTCAAGATCAAGTAAAAGAGAGGCCTATAGCTCTTAACCAAAGGGGCCCCTAAGGTAGTTGAGGTTACCACCCTTGATGACATCCTACCTCATAATCCCGTCTTCCCTCTTTGGCTTCCAGAACTTGAACCGGAAGTCTAAGAATATTGCTCGGTGGTTACCGTCACAAGAAAAGACCGAGCCGTCAAGAAGTCACGGTACCAAGACCGTCAAGAACCGGTCCTCACATGATCGACGTATAAGACTCAAGTTCAGTCAGGGTATGCTGAGCCCCTACAGACCGACTTGACGCCTACAATTCGCCAGCCCTGGCAGTCCACTACTCCACCTGACTCTAACCCTCCAGAAGAAATGGTCAGCGTCATGGTGATCGACAAGCTGACTAACACCTAAGAAGAGTGGATGAACAGGTTCGAGATGATGATGCATTCCATTCAGCGTCATGGTGATCGACGAGCTGACTAACACCTAAGAAGAGTGGATGAACAGGTTCGAGATGATGATGTAGTCCATTCTCGAAAAGATTGATCGCCTAAAAGCCTCCAGGCCCCTTGCTTCTTCTTCTCATCATGAGGCCAACTCCCCGCCTGGTGAGGACACATCTCCTAGGCAAACTCCCCCACTGGCCTCCCAAGACAGCTCTACTCCCCTTTCGCAAGCCGATATAGATGCCATGGTGACCCACAGTCTCAAGAGTAAGATCTCGGGCATGCAAGGGGCCCCGCTTTACCAAAAGCCTCATCCCGCGTATATCAACCAGGTGTTGTTTCCCTCAGATTATCAAAAAGGGAAGCTCCCCCTGTTCAACTATACTACATCTCCACACTAGCATATCGCTCACTTCCAAGCGGCTTGTCAAGAGACGACAGCTGACGGGCGACTCCTCCTCCGTCAGTTCGTCGAGACTCTCGAAGGGCTAGCCTTCCAATAGTATGCTCGGTTACCTTCAAGCTCGGTATGCACATGGTAAGAAATGGAGCAATTATTTTACCAACGCTTCTATGAAGTCTAGAGAAACGTGGAAGCCATCGAGCTCCTCCCTCTAACTCAAGAATCTGGTGAACCAGTGGATAAGTTTATCGCCCGATAGAGCGAGTTGGGAACATATCATGCCACTCCCATGACAAAAAGAGAATCAGTTCAGACCTGCATACGAAACATGCTGCCCGCGATCGCCTTGCATGTTAAGGCCTCCAATCCAGCCTCCATGTCAAAGCTCATCTCTAAAGCAGTTCGTATAGAAGGTCTGTCTAAGCACCATGGTGGATCTCGTCAGCAACTCTCTAGCTCGGGAAATGGCAGAGGCGATGGCAATTCTCGCTCCAACAATCGCGGAAACCAACAATAAGGGGTGATTAGTGCGGCTGTCACCGTGACTAACACTAAGAAAGCCGCCCCTCAAACATTGGACCTCTCCAAAGGGGTAATCACAACCAAGGCATAGACAACATCTCAGGGTGGAGGCAAGCAGCAGCAGTCCTATAACAAGGTCCCACCTCTTGAAAATATAAATCAAGTGACTATTGGATCCAACACCAGAACAAGGTGTACCCCTTCGAGAAGGAGTGGGTTCCTGCGCTGCTTCGCTTACTACTAGAGCAGAACATCATCCAGCTGCCAGAGGTCAAATCCCCAGAGAAGGCTGGACAGGAGACACATGAGAGGTACTGCACCTACCATAGGAGAGTAGGCCACCCCACTCAAGAGTGCTATATGCTCAAAGACATTATCGAAGCCCTTATTAACAAGGGCCAGATAAAGCTTGAAGAGATAAAGAAAGCATTCGGGGCAACTGAGGCTTCCCATGTAGTGACAATCCAAGAGGATGATGAGGCACCCACTGTCCTCCATGCAATATTTTTCGTAATGCTTGAAGAAGGTCTCATCACTGAAGCCGACAAGGCAGCCCAAGTTCCTGCCTCCAGAAACTGAGAACCTCCGACAGCCAGACCGTTATGGCAGTGCTAGACAGAGTATATCCTTCAGTCAAGCAAGAAGTGAAGAAAAGAGAGAAGAAGAGAGCAAAGAGAAGACGCGGAATGAAAGAGGGGCTATTCTTCTTCTCAGCAGCCAGGCCGCTATGACAGTGCTAGACCGACTCGGAACGAGTGGGGCGGACGTTGCAGGTAGAAATGGGGCAACTGCAAGATGGAAGCAGCAAGGTGACAAAAATGAGGGGTGTCTTAGCTTTGGAGGAGAAGGCTTGATGGTTTGATGAGGCTGCAATGATGGTTGTAGGGATGACTCGCAGAGTGGTGGGACAGGGACAGCCAGCAAGAGGTGGCGGAAGTGGCTGAGACAGGGCTTGGTTGTAGATGGTAGTGAAATGAAGAAGAGAAGAGCAGAGGGAGAAAGAAAGCGGGGGTGAAGAATGGTTGAGCAAAGGTGGTTCGAACTACTTGCTGGCTAAGGTGGTGATGCTATTGGTTCAGCAATGGAGTTAGAGAGTGGGCACGCTATTGGACAACAGTGGGTTGAAGAGAGTGGTGTAGATGGGGAGAGATGGAGGGGGTGTTTGAGCGGAGAGTAGTGGCTGCAGTGGAGAAAATGGTGGAGGTTGCTGGCCGGGAGAAAGGGGCTGAGGCACAGCTGAATGGGAAGGAGGTGATGGCAGAGAAGAGGAAAACAGGAGGTGGGTACAACCAAAGTCAAAGAGAGACGGAGGTTGCGGCCAAGGATGTCATTAAGGCAGAGCAAGAAATGCCCAAGGGTAAAGAATCCAAGGTTGAGAAGCGAGAACCGGAATTCTTCGACCGGATATGTGTAGAGGTTGAATGAGTGGAAGACTAGAGGGAGCTTATCATGAACTTCATAATGCATGGAAGGCTGCCTGAGGATTAGGCAGAACGCAATGGTGTATGATGGATGTCTACCAAGTACACCTTTCTCGACGAGGATGTTCTCTTTCTCCGATCATTTGACGGAATTCTCCTCAGATGTGTCGATGCACGAGAAGCAAATAAAGTACTGGAAGAAGTGCATTCATGTATTTGCGTGTTGCATCAATCCAGCCCTAAACTCTATGAGCGCATACACAGACTCGAGTATTATTGGCCTTCCATGGTGGTTGATGCCCAAAACTATGCTAAAAGATGCCAGGTGTGCCAAATGCACTCAAGCCTCATTCATCAGCCCCTAGAGCCTCTCCATCCTACAGTGGCATCACTGCCCTTTTCCCAGTGGGGTATGGACATTGTAGGACCCATCGACCCTCCTGCTGCCTTGGGCCATGCCTTTATCCTAGTAGCGACAGATTACTTTTCCAAGTGGGTTGAGATAGACCCTCTCAAGTAGGTTGCAGGGGCCACTATGGCCAACTTCGTCTGTCACCACATCATATACCGGTTCGGGGTTCCGGACTAAATAATATCTGACAATGGCCCTCAATTCAGAAGTCATCACATTGATCGCCTAGTTAACCAGTTTGGTTTTGAGTGGAAGTACTCAACCATGTACCACCCTCGAGCCAATGGTTTAATTGAGGCGTTCAATAAAAACCTGTGTGGGGTGCTTCAGAAGTCAGTCTCGAATCAAAGAAGAACTGGCACGAGAAGCTACTTGAAGCTCTATGGGCCTATCGCACCACCACTCGAAATGCTACAGACTCTACTCCTTATTCCCTTGTCTATAGAGGGGAGGCAGTTTTGCCCCTCGAGGTTCAACTACCATAGCTCTGCGTCGCTATACATCAGGGACTAACGGAAGATGAGAGGGTCAAACTCAGTTACCAGCAGTTAGATTCCCTTGATGAAACGAGGCTGGAGGTTCATCAAAACCTTGGCCTCAATCAGGGGAGAATGAAGAGAGCCTTTGACAAGTTTGTCACGGTTCGCTCATTCGCTCGTGGGGATCTAGTCTTAGCAGTCAAGAGATCAATTGTCATACATGGATGCTGCAAAGGAAAGTTCAAACCCAAGTGGGAAGGTCTCTTTATAATAAAAAAGGTCACACCAAATGGGGCCTATATACTAGCACATCCTGATGGAAAGGAGGCACCTATCAAGGGGTGATACTTAAAGAAATACTATCTTTGATGCATACTAAAAAAGACTCAATGCGCAACAAGAAAGATTTAAAAGAAAGAAGAAGACAAGCAAGACAATTCAAACAATGTCCAACTATTTTTATTGCATTAGAAGGAATTACAATCAAAGGCCATTATTAGGGAAGTTACAAATTTCTTACATCTGAGGAAAAGAGAACGGCTATGCCAAAGCGCTGCTCATGTATCTGAGGGAAAGAGAACAGTTGATCCCCAGCATCGCTCTTGCATCTGAAGAAAAGAAGATGGTTACAGGCCACATATGGTCTTCACAATACGAGAGAAGGTGGAAGTGCTTTGATGGGGTATACTAGACATACAAGTATACCAGACATACAAAATAGGCTTTTCTGGCAAGGAACTGGCCTATGATGGAGAGCATTCCCTGCTCACATTGAAGACCCTTCCACAGAACAACATGGAGTTCACAATTGTGCTGGAGGACTTGGCTTCCAACAAGCTTCATAAGCCATGCCTCACCATTAGTTACCGCCCTTTGTCAACTCTAAGTCATCGCCATGCACGATTACAACAGAACACGATTCACCGTCGTTCATCAAAGGATCGAGCAAACAGTAGCCGCACATGACTAAAGCCATGCATGTCATGTTGCTAGCCGACCAAGGCAGTGACTAGCGCCGCACGAGACTAGCGCTGCCTGTATCTTCAAAAGACTAAACGCCGGCTGTGTTTCTAAGGCCCAGTGTCGGCTGTGTTTTCAATGCCCCAATGCCGGCTGTGTTCTCAATGACCCAGCGCCGGTCGGGTAATTTCCTAGCAGTCTTGTGGTTACCGGCAGGTTGTAGAATCCTCAGGGACACTAGGGAGGAAAACAGAGACTACTGACACTTGCACAGGGCTTCTCCAGTGACCTCCCGACGTCTTTGCGATTGTTGTCAAGCAGAACGGAGGTTGAACAATGGTTTTGCCAGAAGCTCAGTGGTTTTTCGGCGAGTAGAGGAGTGCGAAGAAGGGAAAAGGAAACCTGTAGGGTCACAGGGGAGCTTCCCCAGAGATCTCAGTGATTTCTTGGAATTCCCGACGTTCGGTAAGGGAAAAGAACAGGGTCAGACGAGGGTTCCCAATAGACGAAGGAGAGTTTTCGGTAGAACCCGAGGGGTTGTGGGGGAAGGGATGTCCCAAGGTGCTTACCGAAAGCGTCATGGTACTCTTGACCAGCATGACAACAATATTGCTCGACAGCCAGACCGCTATGACAGTGCTAGACCGAGTCTATCCTTCAATTTGAGCACCAAATCACGTCCCTTAAGGTCACTAGACGACGAAACCAACTCATCACCCTCTGGAGTGAAGTCCATTGCAGTCTCAAGATCAAGCAGAAGAGAGGCCTACAGCTCCTGATCAGAGGGGCCCCTAAGGCAGGTGAGGTTACCACTCTTGATGACCTCATGCCTTACAATCCCTTCTTCCCTCTTCGGCTTCCAGAACTTGTATTAGAATTCCATGAATATTGTTTGATGGTTACTGTTGTAGGAAAGACTGAGCTGCCAAGAAGTCACGGTCCCAAGACCGTCAAGAACTGGTCCTCACACGGTCGGCATACAAGACTCAATTCCAGTTGGGGCATGCTGAGCCCCTACAGACCGACTTGCCACCTACGATTTGCCAACCCTGGTAGTCCACTACTCTACCTAGCTCTGACCCTCCAGAAGAAACAGTCAGCATCATGGTGATTGATGATCTGACTGACACCCAAGAAGAGTGGATGAACATGTTCGAGATGATGATGCAGTCCATTATCGAAAAGATGGATCGCCTGGAAGCCTCCAGGTCCTCTGCTTCTTCTACTCATTATGAGGCCAACTCCCTGCCTGGTATGCCCTACCTCTTGTGCATGGCGATAGCCTTTATAAGAGCATCCGATGTTATGCCTTAGATGACCAGTTGGCGATACGCCCTTGCGAATGTAGCTGGCGCTACGCCTTAGCATTTTGTAGACAGCCTTATGCAGCCCCTTAGCGACTCGCTCATGGCAATGAAGCCTTTGCTCTAGCTTAATGGCTCAGCCTTCAAGTGCCATTCCTAATGTGAAGAACCTCACACGAGTAAGGGAGCTTGGTACTAATGAATTCACCGGCAAAAGCTTGGTGAGGGGTGAGCCAATCTGGCTCACTGAGGCTTTGTGTGAACCAAGGTGGCCTTTGAGCGTCACCTTTGCTAATGACCTGGTCCGATTTGAGGTTAGAGAAGACGGCGACGAGAATGTAAGAATAGAAGAAGGGGTAGGCCTCTTCCATTGTTTGCATAGGAACATAGCCTCAAACTAGGACTTGCCGACCCTGGGCAAGGGGATAGTGAAGACTCCAGGCCAAAGTGGTCTTATGTTGGTTTCTGAGTGTAAGGGGAGCACCAGTACCTGAAAAGGTACTCTTCCTGGACTCTAAGGGTGTTGAGTTGATATAGGGACATTCTGAGGCGCGCTTACCTGCTAGCCATCATTCAGTGCTTGGGAGGATACTGTGTCTGTTGTTCAAACACGGTCAAGGTGCTATTGGAAACCTAGAGTCATGTTAGTAATACATGGCTGCTTGGTCATGGGGAAGCAGGGATGTCTCTGCTAAACCTGTACTTCATCGGTGGGCTCCCACTCATCGGTGCTATATATGACAAGTTCATGCCCCCGAACTCGGTCATTTTTTTGAGGTAAACGGGTTGAGAAAGAAGACCCACCAGCTGGATTGCAAGAGCTAATCGGGATTTACCAGTTGCTTTGGTCTGAGGCCAAGAATGGACGTGTCTCCTTCACCCAGTGGGTGGCATTCTTCCATGGAGACTGTAATGATGAGGCTGGTCCAAGCCCAAGAAGAAAGGGGAAGGCATCCATGAAGGGAGCCCCTTCAGTATTTGAGTTCCATAGCGGGAACGACCACCTCTTTTTGGCGGCGTACCTAGTACTCTTCTTATGCAAGTTCGCTCTCCCTGAAGGAGCAGATACTATACGTCCAGGCACGTTCTATATAGCATGTGACATGGCGAGGGGGCGAGAGTACACGCTTGTAGGTCAGGAGTAGCCCCTCCTTCATTCCGCGTCTTCTCTCTCTGGTGTCCCCGAGGCCTCTACAACCTGCCGGTAACCACAAGACTGTCAGGAAATTACCGAGGGTTCTCGAGATTAGTCGGTGACCCCTGGTTTGCCTCTCTCTTCCTTCTCAGTGCCCTGGAGCTCGCTGAAGCTCCTCTAAAGCATGCAACTCCGTCAAGCTCCCCTCTTCTCGAAAGCTCCATGTTCCCTAGTCGGGAAGCCTTGGCACTTTGAAAACGTACACTCTGCGAAGGTTCACGACTTACTGAAGTTCGCAGGAGAGATCTTGAACAACTGTACAGTGTGGTCTAGCTGGAGGTTACTCGCCGGAAGTCTCTTGACGGAAGCTCTCGCTCTCTAAAGCTCTCTTCACTATTTTTTTGAGGGTCAAACAGTAAAATGGGGCTTGAGAAGGCTGGGGTAAAGGAAGACAAAGTGATGGAGAAGGTTGATAAGGGAAAACTAAAGGCCAAGGGCATATCTGTTGTGAAACCTACGTGATCCTCCTTTAGATTTGCAACTAGAAGGCAGGGACCAGAAGAGATAGTGGTGGTGTCATAATTTTCAGTGTCTTCCTCCTCTTCCATATTCGGTGGGGATGCACCACCTACCGGACCTGGCTCTACCTCGTACCTTCTATGAAAATCCTAAGCAGGAATGTGCGGGGATTGAGTGGTATCCGCTGCACGAAGGAGATGTTTATGCTCATTAAAAAGCATCGACCTGAACTTTGTATTTTGTAGTAAACTAAGTTATAATGTCCTTTGTTGTCTGCTATTAGGGAAGTCTGGGGTTTTGGTTCAGTTAGTTGTTGTGTTATTGTTGTTGTCGATACATCAAGGGGCTATGGTGTCTCTAGGATCCTTCTGTGTTGCAGCATATGGATGTAATTTTCGAAGACCATTTTGTTGGCTTGATTTTGGTGGGACCTTTTTCTAATTTCAGGTGGTTATTATATAATTTTCGGAGACCTTTTTCTACCTCTTACCATTTTGTTAGGTTGATTATGGTTCTAATGCTCCCAATCTTAAAAAATAGTTCTTGAATGATTTGGGCTCTGTGATTTTAGGTTAATTTGTTGCCTTATTGGAGATTTTAATCTCATTAGATGGCCTCTACGCATTATTACATTAATGCCAATATGAGATTTTTTAACAATTTCATTATAAATCATGGTCTTTTGGATGTCCCCATAATTGGTATTCAATTCACGTGGTGTAACAACTCGATATTAAATTTGATTATGAGTAAACTTGATAGATTTCTTATATCGAGGAATTGGCAGAGTTATTTTTCTTTGACAAGTGTAAATGGTTTATCAAAGCTACCATCTAACCACAATTATATTCTTCTAAACACTAGTAATTCTGTTTTGGGCCCTAGGTCTTTTAGTATGGAACTCATATGGTTAGAAGACAATGAGGTCATTGTATTATGAAACGCACTATAGGGAATATTGTTGTTTATTAAAGAGTTGGATATAGAATACACAAAAAATTGCTATATGTGAAGTATAGGCTGCTTGAGTGGAACAAAAACAATTGATTCTATATCAGAGAGAGGCTTGATAATACATTGCTAGGCATTCATCTTATTGACCAGGAGGTGCAATAGATGGGGACCTTAACTTTGCAACAATTAGATGATAGGAGAGAATTACATCATACTTTTCATGAACTCTTAAACATGGAGGAGATATATTGGAAACAGAGATCAAGAGTAAAATAGATATCACTAGTATTCCTTTCCAAAGTGTAGAGGAGGGTGACATTGATGTTGGGAAAATGGTTTTGTGCAGCGTTTCCATCAGGTATTCACCTCTAAGCAAAGCTTCGAAGTTTTTATTTGGAAGGTGTACTATTTAGCAAGCTTTCCAAACATTATGCTTCTCAGTTGGAGGCCCCAGATACAATAGAAGGGTTAAAATATGTGGTGCTTTCATACCGGCAGAGTAATCATCGGGACTTGATGGTTTTCAATTGGATATTTTTCATAAGTTTTGGGATGTGCTAAAAAGGGATCTGCTGGATATGTGGAGGAACTCATGAATAAAGGAATTATTGATAGGGGCATTAATTCCGCATATATCGTGTTGATTCCTAAGAAGGATATGAATTCATCTATCTCTGATGTGCGCCACATACCTTGCTCGGTAGCCTATATAAGGCCATTGCTAAAATCCTCGCTGAAATGCTTAAATTGTGCTATCTTTCATCATTAAAGTTCCACATTTTTGTTGCCCAAGAATGCATCCATTCGAGGTCATTGCAAGATGTGTCGGGCATCCTACTTAAACTTGACATGAAAAAATCTTATGATCGAGTTAAGTGGCAAATTCTGATGGAGCTTATGAAGCAGACAGGTTTCAGAACTAAATGGAGAAAGTAAATTTGGAGTTGTCTTGGTAGCGCCCATTTCTCGGTTCTAGTTAATGCTTCCCCGAAAGGTTTCTTTGGTGTAACCAGAGGTCTGAGACAAGGTGACCCACTATCTACATCTCTATTTACTTTGATTGGAGAAGCTTTTAGTCAATAACTGTGAGAGATTGAGTAAAACCATATGGTTTAGAGTGGCTAGTGGTAAGCCTTCTATCTCGCATTTGCAATATGCAGATGACACTCTAATTTTTTATGGAGTTGATGATTATCAATTTTAATATCTCACTAAATTCTTGGTCTATTGTGAGTTGGTTTTGGGGTTAAAGGTAAATTTTAATAAGACCACGCTTGTAGGTATTAATTGTGAGAATGGTCTTTTAGATCATGTTGCTTCCATCCTTGGCTGTAAGTTGGATTATTTTTCTATCTACTTAACTTGGCTTACCTCTCTCTGATTCTAAACTATCTAAATCAGTTTGAGATCTAGTGGTTAAGAGGGCGCATGGGATGCTTGACCTTTGAAAGGGCGTGTAACCTTGTGAGTTCTTGTCTAGCAAACTTTCCTATATGCTAGATGTCGCTTCTTGTTATGCCTTCCTCGTTTTGAACGGATTTGGAAAAGATGATGAGAAATGTTTTTAGGGAAATGTTGATCAAAAAGTCCAGTATCACCTGATGAGTTGGAACAAGGTTTGTGTACACAAGATGGAAGGTGGGTTGGAGATCATAAAGTTAAAACTTGTCAATATGTCTTTGTTGGCCAAGTAAGTGGTGGAAAGCTCTACTTTATGATAATCAATTATGGAGATAAGTTATTGAAGTCAAATATGGTTTCAATCGTGACTTTTTCAAGGGTTGTAGGCTCTTTAGGAGAGCTCAAGTTTCAAATATTTGAAAAAGAATTTGGGGTGTTAAAGAAGTGGTCAGCATGAATATTAAATAGTAGTTGGTAGTGGAGATAAGATTAACTTTTGGCATCCCAGATGGATAGGTAATTGTGCTTTAAAATTATCCTACCCACAACTATTTGAGAGAGCTTCAAACCAATTGGCTAAGGTAACGGATTTGTGGGTATCGCAAGGGCGGTAATTCTTTTGGGATTTGGTGTGTTTACAACAGAAATGTAGGATGTCATCATTGATCAATTGTCCGCCTTGTGGAATGATCTTAATTGAGTATACATTTCTTCCCATGGTACAAATGAGGTGATTTAGGAATGTGAGCAGGATGAGATCTTCTCAGTTAGGTCCGTTTATAGATTGTTATATCATGATCGATTTTGAGAAGATAGAAGCTCACTTAATGTTTGGAAGTTGCCCATTTTGCGCAAGATTCAAGCTTTATTGTAAACATTCTTCAAAATAAGACCCTTACAATAAGTAATTTGAGAAAAAGAGGTACACTATGGATAAATATTTGTTTATTTTGCAAGGGCAATGATGAGAGTGGTAGTCATCTCATTCTACATTGTCCTCTCTCTAGTGCTATTTGGGGTTGGGCCCTCAATTTGTTGGGAATTCATTTCATGTTGCCTCATGAACAATCTCATATTTTCAAGTATTTGGAACTTAATGGCATTCCAAAAGGATAACGAATTGTGTGGAAGATTTTTCAGGATAGCTGGGTAATTTGGAAGGACCTGAATATAAGGGATTTTAAGGGTATTGTTCTTGGGAAGGAAGATGTTAAAAAGAAGAATCGTGGATGACTTATGAAGTTGGTCTCATGTTACAAAGGAAGGCTTTGGTGTTTTGAAGGAGGATGTATGGATGAATCTAAAGCATATTGTAATAAATGCTTCCTGACATATTAGATCAAGAGGTAGATGGCACCCCGCCTTTGGAAGGTTCTCTTAAGCTGAATTTTGATGGGAATTCTTCGAAGAACCCAGACCAGACTGGTTGTGGTGGCGTGGTGCGGGATTCTAATTGTAATATTCTTTCCTATGCAGGCCCTTGTGGTTTCACCACACCTAACCATGCTGAATTATCCTCTTTGTTGATGGGACTTGGATTGTTGACGGATAAATATCCAAACTCATGTTGAATTATGGAAGGTGATTCATTAAATGTGGTTAATTGATGTACTAAACATAGCAGACATCCATGGAGAGTGATGCCGATGAGGCTAGAGGTTATGGACATCTATCAGAAGTTGATGGTCTCATTCAAACATGTTTATCCCAACACCAATTCCACAGCTGATGGCATTGCTAAATTTGGTGTGAACCTAGAAAATGCTTTTAGTTTCTAATGATTTGATTAATGTATAATTCTATTGTAGCTCTTCAGTTTGTTAATGAAATAATGCCACATTGTAAAAAAAAACAAAACAAAATCTACCAAACCAGTTTTCTGGTAAAAAAAACTCGACTTGTGCTCTGGATTTTTTGCTGCCAATTCAATAGATTGACTTTTTCATTCTCATTTTCCATTTAAAAAAAAAAAAAAAAACTGACTTTTTTCCCAAAGATATATAAAAACTACTTTTTTTAGAACTACATGGATATCTCCATCTTTGTAGAGTTGCATGTTTCTACTGAGAAATTAGTGATTTCCTAGAGAACGAGGTAGTTTTCTATCCTGCGTAGGTTACTTAGCAAATAATTTCGGGTTTGGGAAACCCAAGCTTCACCTGAAGACTACTTCATCTGTGAGGATTCTTCCTGCAACTGTGCAGAACGAATGAAAGGTTTGTTACTTCATCTGTGAGGATTCTTCCTGCAACTGTGCAGAACGAATGAAAGGTTTGTAATGTTTTTTACCTTTTAAGAGGCAAATGGTGATACATGAGAGCTTATTTCTTTTTATTAAGGCATGGCTAATTCCACAAAAGCTCGAGGGGTACTTCCTGCCCAAAAATTAAGCCCTAAGTCACTTACCAACAAATGTAGCCCTGTAGGATCTCCTTAGAGGGCCAAATTCCACAGAAAAGAAGCATGTCCTAGTAAGGTAGGGCAGGGAGGATGAGCCTCGGGCCCTAATAAGGTGGAGCAAGGGTCCAACTTTTTAAACGCTGAAACCACATAGCCAAGAGCCCGAATCCAACGACTTCACTACCGGTTTAAAGGCTTAAAGAGGTTTCAAAAGTTGTTTTGACATACTATAAAAAAAACAGACATTTTGAGAGAATTTTCTGCAAAAACAGACACTTCAGAGGATCTGGTTTATAGGCTTAAAGAAGTTTCAAAAGCTGCTTTGACATATTATATATATATAAAAAAAAAACCAACATTTTGAAAGAATTTTATGCAAAAACAGAAATTTTAGAGGATTTTTCCATTTCTTGTCTCGGTGTTCTAATGTCTCGCACATATGCTAACCATGCATATTGATCACTGCCAGCAGGTCCCTTTCTCTTTAAGGAAATTTATCAAATTAACTATTCAAATTTTACCCATTCACATCAATTCCAACTCATAATCATATGGATTTTGATTGCCATTTTGAGACTAAATTAAAAAAAAGGGGGAAGAATATTAAATAGTTTCTCTCTACTGGCTATCCTCTAGATAAATTTTCCTTTTCTTTTACATTGTTATTCCTTTATGGTCCGAGTTTCTGTTATGTACTTCCTTACCTTCTCCATCCTTCAAGATTCCCAAATATTCAAGGAGCCATTAAAACTGGAACTCTGATTCTTAGTCCCAAAAAAGCCAGAAACGCACAAGACAGAAGGGTAGAAAGCTACCCACCACGGCCCCAAGAGTTAAGGCAAACCCACAATTACATAACGGTGATAGATAATACAACCACCACAATATTTTCATCATCTCACTCTTTACAATCCTGAACCATTATTCTAATACAAGAATTGAATCATCTATAATATGGTACAGCATTGGTTGGTTTTCTTGGCTTGCTTGTAGAACATCTGCCATGCATAATGTCTTTGTTTCAGCTCTAAAATCCAACACTTTCAGATGCAAGAAGTGTGGTGTGATTAAAGGTTAGGGTAACTACATAGTCCACTTGATTATGGTGTATGGTATTCCATGGTTACATCAACCATTTCCAATGATAAATGGTTGGAGATCAACCTGAATGGGGTCAGTGGAGACATTCTCTAAGGTAAAGTTCATCTCTAACCATACATCATTGTGAACAGAGGACGTTGTCCAGTAACCCATACTATGATTCAATGGATTCATTTACCCCAAAACAAAAAAAATAATCCAATGGATTATGATACACATTCCTTGCATGCATAGAATATTAAGAGGGGGCCGTAGAATGAACAATCACGAAAAAACCAGGTCCTTTCAGAAAATACTATTACAATTGACTCTAGGAAAATCGTAGCCCATGGGCCATCACCATCAGTTGAGAAAGATGCACAGCAGTGGGAGAGAGGAAAATTTGAAAACCACCACTGGGCCCATGTCTTTTCTCGCTGAAGTCTCATTGTCCATCACCATCCATCATTTCACTAGAGGGTAATGACACAATGCACTATGATTTTCCATGTCCGATCAGATTATAAGAGCATACTTTCCTCTTTTTGGGAATACTTCAAATAATTGAAACATATGATATACCTGAGATGCAGCACTCAGATCTGAACTCTTCTCCACTAGACTGTCCAGCTTCTCTCCCCTTTCAAGCACACTGTCAATTGTCTTATGCTGTGACAAAGAAAAGCATATCATCAGGTGGTCATGATTCAAGTTCAAGGAAATAAACAAAGAAGAAAGAACGGGATTAGGCAATAACAATATATGCCCCCAAAGTACCACGCATACCCTTTTCCTAATTATCTCACACCCCATTTTCTATTTTTTCAGTAATACACCCCATTTTCTTTCTCTTTTTACATAGCATTGTTTCAAAATTGAAACAATGCAATGAAATTGCTTCCCCAAAAGGCAATTCTTGTATGATACAAATTTCTCATAAAATCATTCAAACATGACCACAAGGATCAGACAAGGACAGTATAATTCTGAAAAATTTCCGTGTGTCTGGCCTGTATTGGACTGCTTCCCCATGTGTTCATACCCACTTATTGTTGTATATGAATAACCCTTGGCCCACTCAGAAAGGACAATAACCTATATTTCCCACACTCAAATCTGGCAAAAAGGAAAAAAGCCACAAATAAGAGCACAATAAGCATGGGATAAGTTCTACTCACACTAAATCTCAAATAGGACTCTTTTTGCTTGTTTGGAAAACCATACTTATTGCTCTTCAAGGTAGGGTAACACAAAGTGTATCTGACCATTCCATGTTTTCCTTTTTCATACCCGACTATTCCATGTTCATCTGACCATTGCTGGACTACCATCCTTCTAAATTATGCTGACAATATGCTATTCAAAAGCATATTATCCTCAAAACTGTCATCATTCCCATAATTATGCTCAAGAGTATCATCCCATTGGATTCACATATTACAACTTTATCCACATACTTCTCAAGTGAAGACAAAACAACACATATTGGTAGAGAGCCTACCATAAGTGCAACAACTCATCCCCAGACTGTTGGAGCTCTAGTAGACAATGCACTTGACTCACACAAAAGCCCCATCCTAACAGTGTCTATCACATTGTACAATACACGTGGTTCATCTGATGGTGCATATTATTCATGTTTTGTTTCTTTCTCTTTGTATGCAAACTATAATTGAGTGGCATGACCTAATGATTGTTGGACTACCATATGCTCCTGCCTCTTGCAGTTTTTTTGTGTGATAGTGAGAAGCAGAGGAGATTCAAATTACAAAATGAAAGCAGAAGTCGCATATCCTGCTAGATTCTTTAGATAAGAGAATTCATAACAAACTTATTAGCCTGACACATCTCACAGGTACAATACGAAGGTCATGCAAACAATACTTAATCCAGAATCTCCCAAGCTGGAGAAGTATATCAAGGTGGAAGGTCACCACATTAAGGAGGAGCACCAGGACAATTTCATCAGGCTTTGTCACATATTCTGTCCTTAAGCTGCCAACCTTCTTACTACCAAGCCCATGATGCATGAGACTTAACTTGTCAAACAATGACTTAGAGCCTGAGTTTCAGGGAGGGTATCAAAGGGGTGTATATGTTTAAAACAGCCATTTCATATAAGGAATTTTTTGTCCTCTGTAAATAGAGACTCCATGCATTTGTAATAGGATTTTTCTTCAGGGGATTCTGCCATTTACCTGTTTATACTTTCTGAGTACAAGATGTTTATTGCTGATCTCAGCTGATTGGCAAAGTACAATTGTTCTTCCACAACACAATTTTCCGTATCAGATCCCATGGTCCCATTAATAATCATGTTTGGTGCAAAAAAAAATCTACCGTCCAATTGTTCAAGATTAAAAGAAAAAACAAGGAGTCAACATACTTAAAATGAGACAAAAATGAGACAGTCCAAATCATGAGTTATAAAAAATCATTAGTTATGAAAACTCAAGACATCTCAGCCAACAAGGCTTCCAATAAAACAAACTCCAGAGTTAGATAATAACCAGGCAAAATTCTCAACATTTAGCCTAAATCACGAATAAAAATAGTATGAGTTATGCATACCAGCTGAAGTAACCCAATCAAGAATATAAACTTACAAGAATGATTTTGGTCTCGTCCAAGTCCCTCTGAATTTTTAGCAATTTATCAGCTTCTGCGGGGTCCTGAAAAGGAGAGAAATACATTTATGTACACATGCTTTGGCTAAAAACTCAATACAAAGCAGGGTGCATGAACTTAAATAGAAATTTTTTTTTCTTGACATGTGAACTTAAATAAACATTTGAAGAAAAACAACAACTGTTTGTAAATACAATAAGTTGTAAGGATGCGTAGCAATCTATGAAGCAAAAATTTTAATTACCTGATATTTGGTGAGAGCTTCACTTATATAAGGCCAAGGTTGAGTTGCATCAAAATGCATGGTTCTCCAGGACTCCCCAAAGCTTTTCTGATATTCATCTAGAACCTGCCGTAATGTGAGCACCCCAATTCAACATTTACCAAACAACACTACTGACTGCCAGTCTGAACCTCCTCCAGGAACCTTACAATTATAACAGCCACCACAGGCCAAAATATAACTTACTATAATAGGGAAGTCATACAAATGAAAAGCATGGCCGCGTCTTGTCATTCTTATAAAACAAAAGATTTATTATGAATGAAACTAGGAAAATAATGAAGTACTGAATCTGGCAATCAATGATAATCAAGAAACTACTTGTTCCTTCTTGCTGTTTGCAGAATATAAAAGATTAGTATTAGTGAAACTATAAAAATAGTGAACTACTACATCTTGGAATCAATGATAATCTAGAAAGTAGTGGTTCCATAGAGGTGCAGAACACACAAAACATAACCATATTGCAGACGTAATTTCAGTCATATAAACCACATCCATGATTACAAAACCATACTACTAGGCACTGTTAATATTTTGAACCAGAAATTGTAAATCATAGTGATAGAACAGCGACGGAAAATAAATGGCTACTGCATACCATCTCAGTAAGGCCTGTGACAGTATACAGTATTGAAATATTCGAGAATCAGTATCATGCACTATTCAGATGTTTAACCCCATTTACTGAGCCATCACCGACTGTCAGGTGCCAAAGTTGTAAAGAATGTTGCTCCAAATGGTTCAAACTTTTCTTCTCAAAGTCATTCCCATGACACCCTCGGTCTTTGGTCTTGTGGTAAGACAGACACCTGGTTACACTAGGGTGGTGGTGGTCAACAATTCAAACCTTTATATTTTATCCCTAGTGGTCAACTTTCGAAACAAAATGTGTCCCTAAGGCACCAAGCTACCCTAACCAAAGGAAATAGAAATAAGTGGCGATTATAGCACCATACACCTCTTGAAGTAATCCTTAACCAACACTTTGGAAGGCGAATATGAATAGGCCAACCATGGGAAATGAATCTCCAGGCTTCCAACTGGCATCCATTAACATGGCACATAATCCAGCATGCTCCTGGAATCCCTTAATATCTCCCAAGATCATGAATCCCTAACGAATTATTGTCTTTTTGTACTTGCTATGCAACTATAAACATACTTACCCTAAGCGAGAGGTTCATATTGTCCCTGTTGTGAATATTTAACGGTCCTACTTTTTTGTCGCCAGCGGGCTTCTTTTCTTTCTCTTCTGGTTTTTCTGTCTCCTCCTGGACTTTCTACATTCTTGTAGAGGACCCAACCTGTGGGCTGCCTCATCCCGTCTCTTGTGGATAGTTTTGTAAATATATTATCCATTAATACAATGTCATCAGTTCAAAAAAACAAAAGAAAAAGAAAGCAAAATAAAAGTGCAAGGTCCTTCCCAAAAGCTCCAGTGCAACTTACAAAATGGAATTTGTAATTCTCGTGACCACTCAACAGGAACTCCCTTCCTCCTAGTGTTTTGGCCCTTGGTATATCAATATATATGGAAAATTGTCAATTAGTAGAAAAGAATAATGTAAACGGAAGCCCTCAAGACCATAGCTCCGTAATCCAAGGAATGAATGCAATAATCTACATCTGAATCTCTTGATCACCAAATCCAACAACTTTTTCCTAGGCACGTAAACAAATAAAGAGACACCGAGCACTTGTTGGGAAGAGTCTCAACCCAACCACCAACTTTCCTCATATTCCACTATGGCCATCTTATTGCATGTCCTGATTATATCACTACTGTTAAAATATGTTAGCATAAAAAAAAATGTTAGTTTTTAAACCTAGAAAAGAAAAAAAAACAATGTGCAAATAAAACTAACATATTTAAATCCAAGAACACATATTTTAACAGTAATGATATAAACATAAAAAAAATATGTGCAAATAAAACTAACATATTTAAATCCAAGAAAAGAAAAACAACAAACCTCAGAATCGTTACTTGGTGAAAAACATGAAACACATGCAGATCCAAGTAAACCTAGCTACAACCATTCAAGCAATCTAAACCACAAATGATAAAAACTCTAAGTGTTACTTTTCAAAACTCAAAACGACGACTATGTAAATCATTGAATATGTACCACTAGAAATATAATTCAATAAGGCAATACGCAAATGGTTGTAGCTGAATGAACCGGTAACAAATAGCTAATATACTAATACCAAATAGAAATCAGATATTACCTTATTGAGAATAGAGAATGCACTACGGATGGGGTAATGATCATCCGCGAAAGCCAAAGCACAAAGACCATTTCTGTTGTAAGAATGCACCTTGTACTCTGATGAACCAACCGAACACAAATTACAGCATTTGTTATCTTTGATTTCTCAAGCAAAACTCATAACAGAAGCTACCCAAACTTTACAATGAAGTCAAAAGGTTCGAAAGTGAAATTTTTCTACATAACTTTGGTTTGATGCCACTTGTATATAAAAATATTATCTATGAAGTAATAGCCCATTTTGTTCAACATGCATATTTAACATTAAAGAAGTTTCAAACATACTTGTCAGCATATTCTGTTATTAACCCTATAAACTGTAGGGCTTATGCTTCTCTACATGGCATTATGCTTCTCTACATGGCATTAGTAGTCAATTCACATCATATTTCAAATAAGTAAATCTGGAATCATCCAAGACACGCTTTTCATGGGAGTCGGCCGCCCAATGCAAAAACTTTCCCTCCCATTTCATCTCCCCTTCTCCTTGCACACTGTGTCTTCCTTTCCTTTGTCTGCACCTCATGGAGCAATTTAATGCTTCCATTTCCCTTAACTCTCAAAAAAAGAAAACTAAAAGAAAACAATCCTAATTCCTAGTTTAATACTTACGAACAATACCCCAACTTTAGGCTAATAAACCATGGCAGTTTAATTACAAAATTCACTTACCCAAAAGTACATTCCCATGAAATATTCAAGAATTATCCTAAAATGATTGCAGAAACCATCAATAATAATAAAAAATTCACATGACAAGGTTCCGAACGACATGCCAAGTAACTGAAATCACCTTTAGCTATCAATTCCAAAACTCGGTCCCCTTCTCTAGAGCTAGAGAGTATTTTATTCTTCATCATATATATCTAAAGGGACGGTTTCTGAGAAGGTATATCATGCTAGAATAGGTTTTAAAAAAAAGATAATATGCCACTTTGGGTATCTTAGATTTCAATTGACTGTTGGAGGTAGTATTCCTAGTTCTCACCTTTAGAGGGGATTAATTTACACAAGGAAGACAACCTTGATACCAGCAGGAGATCATGTTTAGATCCTAGGATATTATTGAGCATAATAGATGAAAATGAATATTCTTGGGCATAATAGAAGGATGAATTTCTCAAAAATTATCAATACATTTCAAATTTAAGATGCACACCCATGTCCTTCATTTGTGATCATCTAAAATGTTGAGATTTCACAAGTCTTCTATATTTTCTTGTTGTACCAATTGAGAGAACCAATTGTTGTACCAAATGGCCCTTTTTCTCCCTCAAAGGGATAATCCTTGGATAAGAGAGTCAAGTTGGGGGCTACATGACCATCAATTTATAGAAAAGCAACATATATGAACCAGAAAACAGTCACGAGAATGGTAGCCTCCTAGAATCAAATGTCAGTATTTTTTTTATTCCATCTAGCAAGCTCATTGTGATATCTCAAGATTGCCTTTTTGAACAATAGCAGTTAACTTCTTTTAAAAGAGAACCGCATCAGACCATAAAACCTGTATCAATTTCCAAGAAACCCCTCAAAATATAATCCCATCTGTAAACTGTTACTCTCTTCTTCTTTTTTGGTAGCTCATTGATATAACTGTTACTTATACTCCCATATAAGAGAATAACATTCCAAAACCACCAAACAAGTATAAATGGTCCCCCTAAAAAAGTCATACAAACTCAAATAATCCAATTATGCATCAAATGCATTCCCAAAAACAAAACAATCCAAAAGTACAGATATCAACAAAAAAATAAACATTCAAAAACTATTGATCCCTTAACCACATCTTTGGAAACCTACATGTGATAAAACAGAACAGCATATCACCTTTAGAAAAAAAACTCAATATCCACAGCCAAACTGAATACGAAAAATAAATTTAAAAAATTAAGGAAAAAGACAAGCTCCGATCTTGTTTCTAAAGGAAAATTTTCATGTCCAATAAGATGCTCCAATTCCTTACCACAAAACCCTGAAAAAAGCAACAATATCTTAGAAAAATCACACTCAAAATAGTCAGATCCAAAAATGGCAGATCCGAAATGAAGAAATAAATAAAATCCATGCATGGAATAACCAAAAAATCCCTACCACTAAAAAAGGTATATGATAGAAAATAAAGTAAAGATTTAAACAATTTGCACTACAGAGAAAATTTCCGATAATCTATCCCATAATGCAAATAGGTCAAATTGACGGTTCAGATCTTTTTTAGTGAAAATAGAAGGTCCAGTTCATATGATCCCAATTTCCAGTCAAAATCATCCAATTCTCTCCATTTCTAACAATTCACTCATAGAACAACAAAAACAAGAAATCCCTCAAAATTTATCACAAGAAAACAATTAGAGAAACAAACCGACCTTCATGCTGAACAGATTGTCTCTGACTAGGTGGAGTTCTCTTCGCAACTGTACGGCCAACAAAAAGGATGAACTCTTTGGCTCCAGTCCTCTGAAAGTAACCAAATTGGCTAACATCCGAAGCACTTGCAAGAACTAGAGGCTCAGATCCCTCATCGTTGCTGCATTTCATGAGCAACAATGCCGTAATCTTCATTTTTGATGATCTGAAAACTCCAATAGTCAGATGTACATTTTTTAATAAGATTTTCTTGCTACTACCTATCTAATGCATTTTCTGCAGGTTTTGTGTTATGAGAAATCAATGAGCAAGAGACATGAAAAAAGAATATAGAGACTAAAAGAATTAAATTGCCTATGAATATTACAAAGAAAGAAAAATAACTATATATGAACTAAGAGGTTAAAATCAGAGAAGTATCACAAATAATTTTACTACAAGAACAACATCATATCTCCTGCTTGGTAGAGCTAAATATACTAATCTCAAAACTCTAAATGCTTGGTATACAAGCATAATAAAGAGCAAATTTCAAAACCAGAACGTGAGAAATCAACATGCCACACAACATCTAAAGCAGAAACTAAACTAAAACAAACCAAAGCAGGTAGAATAGTTCAAACTTACAACTTCCAAACTGAATTATATGACAAACATCCCAATTCAATCTAGAATGATCTTGTCACATACATAATGAAGTAAACAAAGTTAAAATTTCAATTTCACGGCTTCCTATTACCCAATGGGAGATAATACTATTTCAACAACAGCATAACAAAATTAAACCCCAGACCTTGGCAAAAGTAACCAGATAAACCCAAGAATATCTCATTCTGCAAAGGATATTCCTCCATAAATTTCAACCCAATGGGTACAAAAACCAAATAACAGAAAATCCCATAAATTATATAAGCAAATAGAATAGAACCCAGTTTTATAGATATCAAATCCTATTGCATAATACAACCACGAAATAAGCTTTCATCAATGGATAAAAATAAAAAAGAATAAAATAATATTTATATTATTAACTACAAAATAAAACCAAATGAAAATTAGTTCAATGGCACAGCACAAAAACAACACCAACAACGATAGCAACAATGATCAATTAATCTAACACCTAAAGCCCAAAAAATTACATAATAGACACAAAATCAAATTCTCGTGCCCCAAATACTTCTCAATGAGCAGAAAACGGACATCAAAATTTATATGACAAACTAGAACAATAAAACATAAATAAAA
This sequence comes from Amborella trichopoda, assembly GCF_054954075.1. NCBI lineage: Eukaryota > Viridiplantae > Streptophyta > Magnoliopsida > Amborellales > Amborellaceae > Amborella > Amborella trichopoda. The sequence goes on along the minus strand of NC_142341.1, from coordinate 12,256,641 downwards.
TACAAATAAACTGTGTCAATATGGGGGTTTTCTTCTTTGTGCATAACCAGGAAAAAGAGAGAAACAAAAAATCAAATAAAAAAGCTGTCTGTAGACTTGGAGTTAATCTTGTTTGAGCTTAATCAGAAAAATAAAGAACCTAAATCAGAAATAAAATCTCATTTAGATCTGGGATTATCTTTTTCGAGCTCTAAAAAATTAAAAATTAAAAAGGACTCACTGTAGCTTTCTCTGAGCTCTTAGCTTGCAGCGATGGGGGCGAAGAGGGGAATAGACCAGAGGCGAGGAGGACAGGAATTGCTGAAGGGTTGAGCTTCGTTGGGGCGAGTGGCAATGGATGATTGAGTTGCTAGGGCTTTGAGTGAGAAAAGATTAGAGAGATGGATGGTTGAGTCGCTAGGGTTTTTTCTTCTGAGAGGGGCGGTGAGTTTTTTCTTCTCAGAGAGGTGAGCGAACCAGGGGTACCCTGCGTGGATGAGTTTTTGCCCGTCACAACTTCTTTGTCCGTAAAGTGTGCGTGAAAGTTGCAGAGCGGGGGTATCCATGTCCCGCAATTTTCCCAACCAAAACAGTGTTTCGGGAATATAGTGGTTCCCACTTTTCAAGTTTTTACAGCTTTCAAACAAGGGAAAGTTATAATCCCAGAGCGGGGGTATCCATGTCCCGTAATTTTCCCTACCAAAGCAGTGTTTCGGGAATATAGTGGTTCCGACTTTTCAACTTTTTACTGTTTTCAAACTAGGGAAAGTTATACTAGATGAGAGAGTCGGGGACTTTCTCAGATATATTCACCGATATCAAATGCCCCCCGTAAGAGATGAGAGAGAGAAAAACCTCGAATAAAGTGTAAAGAGTGAACAAAAGACGTAAAATCCGAAAGGTGAAACTATGGTGTAATGCATGATAAGATGCATATTAGGTGGTGGAGCCGATACCTATCACACATGGTCCGTCTAGTTTTGGTGATCCCGGAATACCATAAAGTCTTGTTCCATTTCACACACTTGTTCTGTTGCTAACACCCAGTTGGACCTATTTAGATCTGGAAATTTGGATTCTAAGTTTAAGGATCACTCGATGATTAAGTTTGGGAAAAGGGTTAACTTTTGAGGTTCTAAACATTTAGATGAACAATTAGATTTGACCCTCTAATATAATTTGGGACATGATTATTTAAAGGTGTGTTTTTCCACTTTTTTTTTATTTGTGGAGAAAATACAAAAAAGCATATTCCCGCCATAACCTTGTTCCATCTCGAGGAGCGTGAGAGTGGATCTTTACACCATTTATTTACATTAGTGAAATACCCTTTTCCGGGTATTGAAACTAGTTATCAAGGTTAAGCACGCAAAATTTAAGTCCCAACGGCAGTAGTCCTTGTATTGTCCAGATTATGTGTCCACTATCATTGCTTAAAAGAACTTGATGCAAATAAAAAAAATTCGGAATTTTTTAATTTTTAATTTTTTTAAATGGGTTATTTCTTTCTAAGAATAGAGAGGTAGGCATTGAAAAGGTGGGTGTGAGCTTTGAAGGAAAGGATATATATATATATTAGATGAGTAATGATCCTACAGGACCCTCCCTACCCATTTGTGTAGAACCCCAAAAGATCACCATTAAAGTTGGCACTGATCTCTAAAAAAGTTATCACATGGGCGCGGGACTTGACTTTTCTATAAATCCGTGCCAAATTTAATGGTGATCATTTGGGGTCCTACACACATGGGTGAGGGAGGGTCCTATAAGATCATTTCTCATATTAGAAGATTAAGGTTATTTATTTAGTTTTGATATCTAGAATTGGTTAAGATGTGTTTAGATTTAGTTTTATTATCCTCAAGTTCTTTTTGGACACTGAGAAGAGATTGTCATTTTCATATTCTTTTTTTGTCACAGGATTTATTTGTCAGTCTCTTTGTTTTCAACCTTAAGATGAGTTTCTCATATTTTCTTAGTTGGTCATGTCGGGATTTGTTGAAGTATAGGGAATTTGGTTTACAGACAAGTAATTTATTTTATGAAAGTTTTCATGAGTCCAAAAGTCAAAATTGTGTAGTAATTTCAATGCATTAAAATTTGGCATCATGCTTAGAAACTTAGGTGCATGAAGGTTGCCCGTAAGTATGGGACAATATGAAATGAGTAATTTAGTCATTTTCACAGTTTGTTAGGGGTATTTTATATATATAGAATGTTGTTATAAGAGTTGGCTAGATTTGTTGGTAATTTATTCAAAGAAACAAAAACTTCCTCCCTCTACTGGTTGTAGAGAGAAAGAGAGTTTGCATCCTTGTGTACCTCGAGTACCTTGAGTTGGAATATCATCCTTGTCTACTGCGAGCACCTTGAGTGGCAAGAGTTAGGGTTGAAGATCGTTTCCTCTTCATTTCTTGGATCGAGAACATGAAAGGCAGATTGTTGTTGCACAATCGGCCTTGGATTTACACTTTTCCGTGCTGGTTTTGCACAATTTGGTATTAGATCCGCGGTTGGTGAGCTGATGGTTGATTATGGTAAAGGTTATAGCCGAAGAAATGTAGGTCGTGAATTAGATAGGTTAGCGTAAATTGTGCACAATCTAATGGAGCCAGTGACTACACTTTGCAACATAAAAATCAACAGAATACGAGAAGATCCCCAACCATAGATTCCATCAATGATGGCTTGTTTGGAGAGTATCGAGAGTTGGAGATGGAGACGACTTTACTTAGCTCAGAATAGGGGATTGATTCAAGCGAAAGAATGGGTTCACAAAAGTATTGACGAAGGCAGAAGCCGGTTGATGACTCCAATATATAAATCAGAAGGAGTAGGCGAGCACGACACCGTGATGATGACTCAGGTATTAAAGTTGATTTACTTAAATTTTCTTGTAGTTTATCACCGGAAGAGTACTTAGATTGGTTGAGCATGAAGGCTTTGTCAGACTCAAAGAAAGTACAGTTAGCTGCAATTAAACTTTGGGGACTTGCATCCATTTGGTGGGATCAAGTTCAAGAAGCAAAATTGCGAAAGGGAAAAGGCAGGATTTAGTTGCGTGAAAAATTTATTCCTCCAAACTTTGCACAAACCGTGAATAAACAGTTCCATCAATTACATTAAGGATCAAAGCCAGTCCGTGAGTTTATGGAAGACTTCCATTGATAGTCCTTGTGCTCAGGGTTGGATAAGACAGAGGAGCAACGAGTGGCAATGTATATCTTGATTTTGCAGGTTCAAATCCAATATAAACTCTCCTGCAACACTTGCCTCAATCAAAAATGATATATCAAGTTGCATTGCAAGCCGAGGAGAAACAAAAAAGGGGTACTACTTGAACGCCAGAAGTGGGTACGCCGCAACCCAAGAGGTGACGCCCCCAATCCGGGGAGTTATTGGCCTAAAGTAAGGAAAGTACGTTAGGAGATTGATCGAGGCTTGTGTCCATGCACAATACTCTATTACAAGCTCAAACAAATGAGCAGTTTGATATATGGTATTTTCGATGTAATGAAAAGGGTCACAAGGTGGCAGGGTGCCCATCGGCTATGTTTATACACCCGAAAATTTCAACATATTGTAACCTCGCATCATTTTCAGACCTAAACTCGTTGAGAGATGAGTGGTAGGTAATGAGTCCCATCGAATTGGCATCCGTACAAAGGATTGGCCACAAGACCGCCTCAAAACAGACCACCAGCAATGACAAGTTTTAGGATGATAAAATTGGAAACTCACCAAAAAATTCTGAGATGGGGTTTTTTCAAGAAAAGGGGAAGAGATTGAGAAAGGGGTTCTAGAAACAAATGGAAAATGAAATAAAGGACAACAAAAGAGGGGCGTACTATAAGTCAGTCCCCCAAGCCCTACACCTAGAGCACGTGTCAGTTTAGGATCAAGATGGATGCGCCGACTTTTTCCAAGCTTCCGGGATCCATCGGGCAAGGTGATCGAGGCTCTAGTTGTAAGGGTTGGTAAATATGAAAATCTGGGTTTAGGTATGCTAGGTTAAGATCTAGGCCTACTAGGTTGAAGGGATTTAGGGTTGGTACTGGGTACGGTCTGGCAAAGCTCGAGGATCTAGTCTATAGTGCGGTAGAGTTTCAGTTTAGATCCAAAATCCTGTCCTAAAAATTGGCGGGTTCGACCCCTATTTATAAATAAATGGCTCCTTTAACCATCGTCCAAAGTCTGAGATTAAATTTGGGTTGTTTGTTATCAACGCCACTAGTGCCTCATCGACGCTACTAGCAGTGTTGTCATGTTTTGTCGCCATTAAATCATTTAAAAATGGAGATGTTGGTGATGAAATTAACACGACATGAGTATAGGTTATGTAATACACAACCCCTCGATTTACGGTCGTCATGATCTTGAGCAGTGGCATGTCAGATGAGCAACGACCCCACCAGCAGCGTTGTACGCTGCTACTAGTATTTCACCTTCAAAATTCATGTAGTCGTTGTTGGTTGTATCATTGACGCAAGAACCATCATTGTCCAAGTAATGATGGTTGCTTTCCGCCGCAATCTAGCCATCCTGAGTTTTGGCATTAGGCGGTGGTTTTGGCCAATGAGAAAATGAAATCATTGGTGCCTACATTGGACGATGGTACCCAATAGTCTGGGCAATGATGGTTACTTTTTGTCGTAATTTGAGCATTTCGATGTTTGGCAATTTGCAGCAATTTGAGCCCATAAGGAGTTGACAATGCTGGTATTAACGTTAACACTGCTACCCCCAATTCGGGTGTAATCATGATCCTCTACAGTTGCATTATGAGGGTGTCAATTTTGTGACTTGATCCCCCATCTGTTGAGTGTTGCTGGTCTAGTGACCTTAGCGCCATGCCGACACTTTGGTGAGGCCACCCTCGATGTTGTTGTTCCTTGTGGAGGTGTTGAACTCAAGCTAGTCCTTCATTGATCTTGGGCGATTTGTTCCATATCTCCTCTTGTCTTAGAGCCATTTTGTACCTATTAGGGGTCTTTCCAGAGTTTCGGGCTTAGGGTTGGGCCTTCATGGTGGACCGTGAAAGGTGGTCTAGATCTTAGGGTACTAGTTTTGAGATTTTGGGTGGTTATAGGGCTTGTAGTGGTTGTTCTAGATTCCTACGGGTTTTTACAACTCCCTCAGTCGGGATCAAGGAGTTTACAGCCTACTACTCGATGACATGTTAATATTGTCAAGTTCGAGGAGAGTGGTGAGATAGAAGGGGAACCATTTGCTAATTTTGAAGAGTCAGTGTATGATGAAGAGGTCAGTCAAGATGAACAAGGAGAGGCGGTTGCGATGGACCAGGAGAGATGTTGTTGGTCCAAAGGTCTCTCTCTTCCTAAAGCCCCACAAGAAGATGGTTGGCTGAGATCGCTATAAGTGTACTTGTAATGGGCGAGCGTGCAACATAATCATCGATAGTGGCAGTTACGAGAACATGGTGTCAAAAGAGGCCATAGACAAGTTGCGACTAAAGGAGGTAAAGCACTCACAACCTTATAACATTGCTTGGTTCAAAAGAGGAGATGAGGTACCCATTAATTCCTATTGTCTTGTTAAATTTTCTATAGGAAATTTTTATAAAGATGAAGTGTGGTGTGATATTACACCAATGGATGTTTGCCATGTATTGTTTGGTCGTCCATGGTAATATGATCACAAGACATTCCATAATGGTGATCGTAAAATTATTCTTGTTGGAAAGATGGATGAAAGACTGTTTTATTGTCGTTGAGAGAAGAAGTTTCACCTAAATCCAGCAAGAAAAAGGGTGTGACTTTGCTCTCGTATCAATAATTTGTTGAAGCTAGTGAAGAAGTGGGCAAAGTTTTTATGATAATTAAAAAGAGTTAGGACAATGTTCTATAGTGCCCGAAACCCTTAAACCTCTAATGGATGAGTTTATTGACCTTATACCATAAGAATTATCAGTTGGAGTGCCGCTAATAAGGAGTATACAACATCATATTGACCTTATTTCGGGATGTAATTTATCAAATTTACTGGCATATTGAATGAGTCCTAAGGAGAATGAGGAGTTACAATGCCAAGTTAATGAATTGTTCTTTAAGGGATTGATTCGTCCAAGTATGAGCCCATGTGCTTTCTCGACAATGATCACATCTAAAGTAAGATGGGTCATAGCGTATGTGTGTTGATAGTCGAGCCATAAACAAGTGTAAACACCCATTTTTTAATTTGGAAAATTTTCATATCTTGACCTTGAAACACTTAAAAAGCCCTTAGGACCACACTATTCCAAAACAACTTAAATCACAAATACCATGGTCCATGGTCCATAGTCCCTAGTTCATTGTCCGTCCCTTATCCCATTAAATCCTCATTTAAATTTGAAATGAATCAAAATATGGGATAGATATCACATTTTAAATTTAAAAATGGGATAAGAATCATCCAAAAATGTGTGCCATATCGTGAGAACTAAAATCTCGAGATTCTGGTCGTCTTTGACATAGACAGTGGATTTCACCAAAACGACACGACACATATTGTCTAGATCATACACGGCCTAGACGTCATGAATCGTGTCTTCTCAGCCAAAAAGTCATAGACGACACATATCGTGTCATCTAAACCATTCAGTGACAAAACTATGTTTGGGACATACAAGGCTTGGACGACACAACTCATGTCGTCTAGCCCAAACTAATCAAGATGACATATCTCATGTCGTCTAGGTCATCCAGTCCCAAGGTTGTGTGCATGGGACGCACTGAGCATGGGCAACATGTATCGTGTCATCTGGATTTCGTTTACCTAGATAAATGACACCATATGTGTCGTTTGAACCTTTTGACCGCCAAAATTTTGAAATTTTGAGTTGAACCGACTAGATAAGCATCTCGAACTTCTTTCCAACCACCCAGAAGTCTATAACAGAACTGAAGTTTGACCTCTTGAGGGTTGATCATTTAAATAACTCAGAATTAGGAAAATCCTAAACCCTAACTAAGAAATCTAAGAAAATAATTCCAACCAATGCTAATGCTTGGTCAATCCTAAAGAGAAGAAAAAGAGATAACGGTGTAAATGTAGCCATAGTCCTAATACAGGTGAAGCTCTGGGCTTCAGGCAGGTAACTCTCCATCTTTTCCTCTATTTTGATCAATTGGTTAAGCATACATCTATTTGCATTTGTTGTTGTTTTCACACATTGGCTATGTCGGTTCTACTAACGATCTAAGGAAAGATTCGTCAACCAGATGCATCATCCCCTAAATCATAATTTGACTTGACCTCCACAACACATCTACCTGTTTTAACTTACTAATTTGTAGTGTCAGATTGGGGGGATTTTTACTTCAAAATCTCTCAACATTGCATTGTAAACAGTTTTGCATCTACCATGGAGCCATCAAGCTAGTTCTTATGCCAAAATATGTTTTCTTATGTTCCTCTTTTCCATGTTTTATTACTTCAGAAGTCATGAAATAGTGACAAGGCTTTGATCTGGGACCACTAGCTTGACTAGATCCCCGACTGAAACGATGCAGTTTGCGTTGTCTAGGTCAAAAGGGCTAAACGACATGATTTGTGTCGTCCGTATCAGGGGTCCTAGAAATTTTGCTACTAACCCTCTGTAGACACCCCTTTTTTAAAACTGGCAAATTTTGTGATATTCCTGAACCTTTAGGATCACACTATATCAGTAAACCCCCAAACCATAGATTACCATAGTCCATAATGCCTGCCTTGTAATATAGAATCATGCAAAATGCCCTGTTTTAGTAAAAAGTCATTAAAAATAGCAAAACATCTCATTTTGACCCAAATTCTGGCAGGCAGCATCCTGACAACCCCAAAATCTCCATAGAACTGGAATTTTGCGACTTTGGGCAGATTTGTTCAGGGCAACACTTCTAATGTCACCCAGCCTATAATGACCCAAATCATGCAGTATACCCTATTTTTGTAAAAAATTATTAAAAATAGCAAGACATCTCGTTTTAATCCAAATTTTGACAGGCAACATCACAAGAGCCCTTAGATCTCCCCAAAACTGGAATTTTCCTATTTTAGGCAGATTTGTTTTGGGTGACGCTCCAAGTGTCGCCCAGCCCAGGCTGACCCAAATCATGCAAAATGCCCTGTTTAATAAAAAACACTTTAAAAATAGCAGAACATCTCGTTTTGACCCAAATTTTGGTAACTTGCATCATAAGAGCCCGTAGATCCCCCCCAAAACTGTAATATGCCAATTTCGAGCCTATTTGGTTTGGGCGATCCTCCCAATGTCGTTGAGACCAAACAGCCCCCAAATTGGCAGTTTCTGCATGCCAACATCTCCGAGATCATTTTTGGCCAGGTTCAATGAACCTCGACCATTTTGGTCTAGACAACCCTCGCAATGTCACCATAGCCTTGGACCCACAAAATGGAAGTCTGGGCCAGGAAATCTTCTGGTTATGGTATGTCATCTATTCTAGATGATTTTCAACTTATAAAATGGTCATTTCATGATCATTTTGTGTGAGAGCTCTTAAAACCTTATTAGCTTGTGGCCTAGAGAAAATCGAGAGATTGTGAGACCTGAGAAACTTAAACATAGGAAAACCTTAGCTTTAGGTTACTTGCAGCCCATATATTAAGAGATCCATTCAAGCAAGGCAAGGCCTAGTAAAAAACGTGAAGAGAAAAAGAGGACATACGACGTAAAACTCAGCCGATACTGATACGGGCGGGGCCTCGAAGCCTCGGGAGCCCCGGGCCAACTAAGCCGATCTGGTACATTTTTACTCTTTCCCATGTTTTTTTTTTATTATTAGAATTAAATTAGTTTTATTGCATTTTATGTTGTATTTCATATTTCAAATCATTACTGGCTCTACCACTAATCTGAAAGCAGATCTGCTCACTTCTGAGTAGATCTGGCCTCAAATCAGAATTTGATTGTCCCACTCTCTATCACTCTTTTAAAAAATTAGTTTGTGGTGTTCAGATCTGAGGGATCTTCCTCTGGAGATCTCTCTAATTTGCATCGTAAACACCCCCAATCTATACCCCATGCCCACGTTGCCCATTTTTTGGTTTATGAAGTTAAGAGATAAATAAATAAATAAAAAGAGATTTTATCTTAGTACATGTACTACTCTTCATTCTAATAATTATACTTTCATTTCCACCAGTGATTCAGTATTTCATAATCTCCCTTCTACCTATAATATTTTAAAAAAAGAAATTAAAATAAAAAATATACATATAAATAACTCTCAAAGGTCTCCTACACCCTCGCTCTAACTCCCCTTAATCGAATCACTATCGACTAGGGGCACACCTCACTAGACAGGGGTTGTGCCTTGTGCTCACCATCTTAGCTTCATACCTTCTTACGGGTCCCTTGCACCCCTCACCTTAACTGGGCTATTGATCGGTTTACTATCGACTCAAAAGCACATCTTACTTGGCATAGAAAACCCTCAAAATCAGTATTAACATCGTGAGGATCACCTAGCCTGGAGAATAGGGATTGTTGGGGCAACATAGCGTTAACTGTGATCACTCTTCTGCAATTCTCAGCCTCAAAGTAACCCCACACACAATAGGACTTGGTTGATCCCTTTAACAGGTGGCCAAGGCCTACATGCGGACCCAATTCAGCCTAGCCAAATTTTGGGTTTTTCAATAGCTATGAGCACCATCAAGCTTGGCATACCCATAGTCTAAGTCAAATTTACTTCAAATCTGTTTTTGTGCATTGTTGTGTTTAGATTGGGATATAGTAATTTGAGTCTAGGTCAGGGTCAGAGTTCATGCTCTGATCCAAACTTAGATCCACCCCTAGGCTTGAGTCAGGGGCCATGCCTGCTTAACTTGAGTTTAGGTCCGGGTCTGCACCTGGTTCCAACCCCTTTTCTCCTTTAGGTCTATGTCAGGGCTCACACCTAGTCTAGCCCAAAAATTGGCCTACGTCCACACTCGGGTCTGAATCGAGGCCCCTTTAAGTCTAAGTCAGGGCCCACAGTTGTTTAACCATTGTCTAGGTCCAGGTCCACACCCAGGTCTGAATCCAGGTCTTCCTAAGTCTAGGGTAGAGCTCATCCCCAATTAATTCAAGCCTCAATATGCCAGTCGATCTAAATCTAGGTCAGGGCTCACACCCAGTTAAACCCAGCTCTCGACTCAGGTCCACACCCTGGGTCTGAACTTAAGTCTGCCCATAAGTCCAAGTAGGGTTCACCCCAGGTCTAGGCCTTGATTTAACTTGTATCTAATCGAGGTTTTGCCATGTTCAAGATTAAGCCCAGCTACGTCCAAATAGGTTCGAGTCTAAGGCTAAGCGCCACAAAGAGATAGTAAACTTAGAGAATGAGAGAGAGAGAGTGAGAGAGAGAGAGTAAACTTAGAGGGAGAGTAAAATGAGAAGGGATTGAAAGAACGAGTGGGGTTTTTTTATAGGGTTGAGGTCCCAACTCCCAACGGTCATCTTTGCGGGTCCATGCATCATATCCGGTCATCTTCAAGGTGGGGCGGCGACACATTTCCCACATAAGTAGTTTATTTATTAATGCATAATGATTTCTTGCTCCTAGGGAAGTCCATTGTCTATTTATTCCCTTGGGCAAATCTCAATCAAGGAGTATTTTTAGGATCTTAAATTTTGGCAATATAACCATTTCAACCCATATGCTATATTCAGAGAGAGAAAACTTTGTAAATTGCATTCTCTATAGGCTTACAAAAAAATGATTGTGTACAATGAGACCATTTACCTATGGTATAGAGAGGTGAAAATTACTTACAATCACCCGATGTGAAATTTAATAGCTTTGGTGTGACACAAAGTTCGAAAAATTTCTTTAAACTTTGAGCTTGGTCAATGCAATAAATGCAGCCACCTAATTTCACATCCAATGGTCAAAATTATTTGTCTGACCACCGTGTAACAAGGGTAAATTGTCTCATCATATACTTTCCTTAAAATAAATAATGCCTCATTATATACTTTGAGCTTGGTCAATGCAATAAATGCAGCCATCTAATTTCACATCCAATGGTCAAAGTTAATTGTCTGACACCGTGTAACAAGGGTAAATTGTCTCATTATATACTTTCTCTAAAACAAATAATGCCTCATGATTAAATAGATACAATCTAATTTTTTACGGGTGAGATCTAAGTGTTCAAAAACTCAAAATTCCCTCTCTCTTTTTTTTTTTTGGATAAGATCATCTAGTGATTTTTAGTTGTTCCGATCTTCCTAGATTAGTATTGTGCCCAAGGGAGTAAGCATATATTACATCCCTCGGGAGCATAATATGTAAACCCTATCTTTACCTCCCTTAATATAGAATTGCCACAGAAGTAATAAAAAGAGAGAAAATGATTATGATAGATAGAGAAATTAGGTATACTATTATTGTGAGGGGAATTGTTTGGACACTGTGGGTGGGGAAAGAATAAAGGAGGAAAGCTAATAGTCTTTACAATTTTGTATGTACATCAATTTTCCTATGGTGTCACTATATATCAATATGGGTTTAATTTGGTCTAAACCGTATATGGCTATGTTAGGGTTTCAATCAAGGTTGATGAGAATTCACAAAAGGTTACATTTCTCCACTTCTATAAAATTTTGGAAAACTATAAAAAATTACATTTAATAAATCCCTAATTTTCCAAAACCTCATCCATATGCTTTTTTCCACTGTTTATATTTTTTTTAAAAATACCCTTAACGGTAGTCTTAGATTCGTGAAGCCAGTCAACCGTGATGGTCATTGAGGGTTCAAATGTTGTTGGTGTGGGGCTTAAGTCATCACAGTTCTATTGGGACAATGACAATGGGGCAACATTAGAACTATCACAGTACTACCGTGATATCCTTCACGAAAATCTCTCATCCATCACAATAAACCCCCTTTCTATTTTGAAACCCTAACTGTTCTTCCTCACTCGCGCTCTCTCTCACTGGGGTTCCCTCTCCCTCCCTCTCACTAACTGTGTGCCGTAGCTTCATCTGTCGTAGCACCATCTGCCACATTGGACATTTTTCATTAAGGTAAGAACTCATTCGCCCAATTCGTTTTAGCATCATCATTGATGTAATAACTTACTTTGCTTGATAATCATGTGTTTGTTTTTTTTTTTTTTTTTGATAATATTTTTTTGTTTTGGTTCCTATGTGATAAAGTAAGTAGCTCTGTAAATTTTTTTAGCATCATTTTGTTATTTTTAGCATCATTGATGTAAATCGCCAAATCTTTGGCTCATCATTTTAGTATTTTTTTTAATAATGCAAGTAGCTCTGTAATTTGTTTATTATTATTACCAATTTGATTATGGTTCCTAAATGATAGATGAAAGTCCTCAAATCTTCGCAGCATCATTTTGGTTTCATCTTGAAACATTTAATCCCAAGCACCTAAATTATTTGCTATTGGTTGCTGAACAATTTGTTTTTTTTAGGAAACTTTCTGTTTAGTTCCTTCTGAGACAATTTTCATACCCTAAATATTTATTATTGGTTTGTTCCTTCTCAGACTATTATTTGCTATTGTTTGATATGTCATTTAAGAAATTTCATTTTGTAATGGATTATGAGATTTTCGTAGTCAAAGACAAGAAGATTTATTGTGATAATGTAAGTAGCTTTGTAACTTTTATTATTATTATTACCATTTTGATTTTGGTTCCTAAATAATAGATCAAATTTAATCCCAAACACCTTATTAAAGAGTGTGCTTGATGATTTTGCATTTTTTGTTTCTTCTTGAAACATTTTATTAAGAGATTTTTTATTTGTTTGGATTTTGTATTTTTGGTTCCCATGCTCTAGAATTTCCTATTAGTATCATGAAAGCATGAGGCTCTCACATTTTTAGTAATATGTTACTATAGGAACTGGTGAATGTTTTTTTAGGGCATGTTTTTTGTGTTATTAGTTGTAATAGGGCTCAATTGCATGCTTTTTGATTGATTTTTAATAAGGACCATGGCTTAAGGAGTACGCGAGTTTGGAGGGCCTGAGATTTCTATAATACTCATATGACAAAATAACCATATATCATAGAAGGTCTGGGAAGGGCAGGTATGTACACATGTTCAAAATTATATTGTTTGTCTATCATATTTGTTAATCAATTTATTTGGCTTAACATTTAAAATCACAATTTCCATTTCAAGAACGAACTGATGCCCTCGAGATTGATGAGAAGGCCGGTGCACTAAGATTATGGCCTTTAACTAACAATGCTCAAATAGACTTGGTCATGAGATCAAGTATTGGGTCCTCTAACCCTGGTTATAATAATGACAAGGATAGTTGCACACTGGTTGTTATTATTGAGAGGTGATGCGCAAAGACAAACAACGGGCAACGTAAACCTCGAAGAGATGATACCTACTCTTGAAGATGCATGGAGAATTCTCCAATTAAGGGTAGCACATACACCTATAACTTTAAGAGAGTGGACAACAATGGGGACCATATAGTCCAAATACTATGTGAGCTACCTTAAGGTACTAATTATATCGTTATTCGGCTTACATGATTGAGGACGAAGTTTAGTCAACTGCCACGCAACTATTACTGGTGCATCCTGGTATGACACACTCGTGCACACTTCTTATATCTGGTTGACTCCATAATCTTTGAGGATTCCATGGACCGTACGGTGCCTACATTATAATTGTATCTTTTTGAGGATATTGATGATGTTGGTCAGTATGCATGGGCTGCAGCCGCCCTAGCTTATTTGTTCCGATCTCTATCAAAAGATTGTTTGTCTTGATCACCAACGCTTAAGTGGATCAACTACTCTTTAGCTAGTAATACGACTATTTAAAGGTTTTGATAGATATTTTAAGGTTTTGATAGATATTTTGTTGTAATACTATTTTTTTTATAATATTTGACTGATATGTATGCATTCCAATGTTGGACGTACGAGCACTTCAAATTATTAGGCCCAAATCCCAAAGACATCCAGGTCGGAATGCCTAGAGCCATCAAGTAGGGCTTGCTTAGATAAAGGGATAATGCTCACAACTTCCATCTCGTGGGGCATTAGAGGACCGATAAACACATATAAATTGTGTTAGTATAAAAAATATCTTCACTAACCTTGTTTATTTAAATTTCTATAATTTTTTGGTACATGTTATTTACTCTAAGTTTTCCTCACTTTTTTTTTGTGATAGGTCATATAGACCCCGTATGATAAATTCCTTGATTTAGGAGAGGAAACTTTGGAGGACTGAGCGTGTGTCATTCATGTTCAACTGCCTTGTGTTGCACATCCCTCATATGTGAACACATTTGTGAGGGGTACGTGCCAGATGGTGTGCTCTGGCAGTTTGAACTCCACCAAGGGATACCGGCAAATCCCTTGTAGTGGGAGAAGAGGTAGAGAAAGGGGAAGAAGCTTGACATCTGACTAGACTAGCTTCGAGCTCAGGTAGAGAGATGTGGCAGAGCAGGCTAGTTTACATACGTGAGACAGAAGAGGATGTGTTTAATGGGAAGCCGACATAGGAGTATATCGATTGGTACCATAGTTAGCAAGTCGGGGAATAATAGCATATCGGCAAACCAAAACATCGATAATAAATCGATTTTATTTAAAAAAGGCGAAGATAAAAAATTGGGTAAAAATACATATTGCCCAAAAATAAGGTAAGTTAATTCATGAATATTTTAGACTTGGCTAAATAAAACCGAATGAAAAAATTGGATATGTAAAAATGACACAACATAGGATTATGATTTGTAGCTATGCCCTTACTTAGTGCCATGAGAATAATACTGGGTAATTTTTGTCGAAATTCTCAATAAATCCGACAACAATGCTTACTATTTGTCGCAATACAAAACATATAATAGATTTATTAGGGGCATAAAATAAACAACAACAATGTCAAAACTAAGAACAAGAACTACATTAGTAAATAACAAGAACTGTAAATTAAGGTATAAATTGTCCATAAAAAATAGAAAAGACCCAAAATATAGAATTGTAGTTAACTAAAAATAAAACAAAAACATCCAAATATATAAAATAGTGTTCCATTCAAAATACCATGTTATATACACCAATGGAATGAAAAATAAAAAAAGAAAAAATTAATCAAACTTCTTTATGCATAAAAAAAGCAACAAAATGATTAAGCAAATTTAAATCTCACATTGAATTATTAGCTGCCTAAATCTTCACAATCATTGAATTTCTTTCTTGCTATTTATAAGGACGTACTAGATATTAAGGAAAAAGAAGAAAGATTTTTCATTGAGTTACTATTCTTCTAACTATACCTATTATTGTGAGATATACGATTATAGTAGTTTTTTGGGAGAATATATTGCTTGTATTTTTTGTACACTTTTTTTAAATGAACTTATTGGTAAAAACTTTGATAGAATTTTTTGTTAAATCAATATTCTTAATTTACTTATGTGTTTATCTTAAATCAAAATTCAACAATATTAAGTTAATGAAGAAATAAATTTATGGGGAACAAGTTTTTTCTGAAAAGTTCTTTTGAAAAAATGATATACGGATTTATATCAGTTCCCTTAAAAAAATAATTTCTTGAAGATCTTTTGAAAAACTTGAAGTTTTTTAATGGAGACTTGCTAAGTATACGCCACTGACTAAGCTCGTAATCCATAATCCGCATAGACTATGTCCCTCAAAATTCACGCCGTGATGTTATCACGATGAGAATAAAATGGTAAGATCGCCCCTTTAAATTCACCATGTATTAAGTATTGAAATGTCTCATATTGATTTATTTTTATGGGGCCTTTGATTTTAGAACTCTCATTGGTCTATTCTCAGATGACTTGATGTAGCCAAGGGACATCAGCTATACGACACAACTTATACATGACGGTCACACCTCAAGAAATTGGGGCCTAATTGGGGAAGCATTACAAACATTGAGGTTATACTACCTCAAGAGAGGTCCTCAAGAAGTTGAAGAGATGGGTAGGGATGAGGTGGAGCCAGTTGAGTCGTATGTAGAAGAGGAGAGGAGTGGGGATAGGGAGTTCTATAAGCAAATAGAAGCAATGCAGGGATGAAATTTTCCAGATGGGTAGGGATGAGGTGGAGCCAGTTGGGTCACATGTAGAAGAGGAGAGGAGAGGAGTGGGGATATGGAATCCTATAAGTAGATAGAAACAATGCATGGATGAAATTTCCCAGATGGAAACAAGTATGAAATGAATGTTTGAGATCGATAACACATTAGATGATAGTAATGCAGACAGAAAGGTTTCAAAAAATCTATACATAATAATGAGAAAGAATTACAAGAGGGACAAGTGTAGTATCTGAAATACAGATACTACACTGTAAATACAAATCTAAAACTTACTTATGCAATAGTTTAAACAAAAAAAAATCCTGACCAACCCAACTGCATGAACTATTGTGGAAAAAAAGTATACATAACATTTCATACGAAATGTAATCGCATAATATTTCATATGAAATGTTATCACACATCCAAGGGAATATATATATATATATATATATATATATATATATATATATATATATATATATATATATATATATATATATATATATATATATATGGAAAATTTTTCCTAATGCATATAGGTGAAAATGAACAGTGATTTCGCCTACCATCATCACCATCTAAAGTTCATTGCACAGTCACAATTGTCCGATAGTGTTTATTTTTTTTTTCCCTACAAATCGAAAGGATCTGAAATTTGGAGATTGTGTACATCTTAGTGAAGTGCACTTAATAAAAATATAAAAAATCCAAAAAAAATTGACTCAAATACCCCTAAGACTTTTCGGGGGTATTTTTGTCAATTTATTTACGTAAAATATTTTTTTGATATTTTTTGTACATTCGCCTATTTTTTATGAACACACGCTCTAAATTTCAGATCATTCCAATTTTTTTAAAAAAATAAAAAATAAAACACTACCGGACAATCATGGCCGTATGATGAACTTTGAACGGTGATGAGGGTAGGCACAATCATTATTCATTTTTACCTATAAGCGTTTTATAGTATCTTCCATATATATATATATATATATATATATATATATATAGGAAAAAGCTTGGGTGAGCCCACTAGCTCATGGAATAGTATAAGCCCAACGGTTCAGATTGAATCTGGGCCGATCTGACGAACACGGTTGTCTGACAGTATTTAAATTTTAATTTTTTTTCTACAAATTCAAATCATTTAAAATTTTAGGCATGTATTCTTCCCACCAATCCATACCTAATAAAAATATAAAAAAAATAATTTACAAAAAAACATTAACAAAAACACCTCCTAAAAGTTTTAGGGGTATTTTGGTCAATTTATTTCATGTAAAATATTTTTTTGATATTTTTCAAAGATTCATCTATTTTTGATGTATATACGCTCCAAATTTCAAGTGATTTAGATTTGTAGAAAAAAAAATTAAAATTCTAATATTACCGGACATCTGTGATCGTCAGATCGACTTAAATTCAATCTGACCTATTGGGCTCATTTTTTCTTGTGAGCTAGTGGGCGCACCCTAGCATCTTCTATATATATATATATATATATAAGTTTGAAGATTTTTAGGACATACCTATAAAATGGAGTTGGTATGTATATTTGACACTTACGAATTAGGAAATAGTTCTCGGGAACCCTGTTGAGAGATTGAGAAATACAAGCAGAAGATAACAAATGAATGAGAGAGAGAAAGGGGGGCTAAGGTAGAGAGAGGTGGGGTTATTACTGTTAGAGAGAGACGGATGGGTGGGTTTTGAGAAGGAGAAAAGAGCGGAAGGGGAAAAGGGGCGGGAATGAAGTGAGTGGTTCAGAAATCATGACAATTATTTTATCACCATGATGCTTAAGTTACCACAGTTCTTTTAGAACCGTGATTAATACATAATACAACAACGGTTAATTTAGAGTCATGATAGTCTAGAAATCCATGACGGTTTTTAAGTATTGTGAAGCTTCAAAGCTTAACCCAATATAGATTGGCTTAGAACCCACCATGACCATCACGGTTCTGAGTCGACCGTGATGCCTTCACAAATCTAAGACTACTGTGAAAAGTATTTTTTGTCAAAAAATATAAATAGTGGAAAAAATAGGTATGGATGAGGTTATAAAAAAATTGGTGTTTATTTCTAATAGTCTAAGAGAAGGTATATTTTCTAATAATTTCTCTAAATCTATCATGTATTAGAGCACCTGTGGAACAAGTATCCAAGCAAGATTTGAGCAACAAAAATATTCATCATCTTAGCTATTTCTACTCGCGAATGGTCAAATATGTGAAGCTCAATTAGCCCCTTTGTCCATCCAATTTTTCTACCTTGATCCTTAAACTATTTTTTTCCTAAAACCCTCTTTGATGTCTTTCTTCATCCCTGAAAAGTAAAACCTTGTCCGACGGTCTTTCCTTGAAACCTTGTGAAATATTTTATACTTTTTTGTTCTCTCAATTTTCTACTATATGCTCCTCTTATATATATTCTTTCTTTTTTCATTCTCATATTGTCTCTTCCATCTGACTTTGGTTATGGTCATCCATTACTTTCGTTTTTGCTTAGCCCATTGTATATTATACTTGCTTGTTTGAGTGGGAATAGAAAGAACCGCTTTTCTCTTTCTTGAATATCGGATTGGATCACTATGCGACTGAACTCCTAGATCAATTGCTTATCGGCTATTTCTTTGTACTATCCACCACTTTGCAGTAGCTAAGGCTACTGCTGATAAGATGAAAGGGCAAACAAACTATTAGAAGTCAGTCTCAGTGAAGACTAAGGATGTACCTCCGCACCCTACTTCATTAGAGAGAAGGCGAACTACTCAAAGCAGTTAAGAAGACTATGAGACCTGGACGAGGCTAGATCCTTATCAATAAGCATAAACACCACACCTAAATTCACTTGCCTTACTGAACTATAGGTTTGTTTTCCATATTTTCTGAAAATAATTTATTTTTTAAATTCATGTTTATCTTAATCATATACCTTGATTTCAACCCCAGTTGCATATTTGGCATATATTATTCTCTTTCATGGAATCTATGTTACAATACAAAGAGTGTTGTTATCTTAGTGCATCTTGATAGAATAATTTACGGTTTGTTGTATTTTCAGATGCAACACTTTCTTAGGGAAAGAAAATTACGGGGCTATGTTTATGGGTCTATACCTAGCTTACTAATGAGAATGGGTGCAATGGTTAGTTGCGTAGTGACATAACATCAAACCCTCATCCGAGGAGGGAGTTTGTGGATGTGCAGAAGCTTGGGAGATAGCATCCTCATCATCTTCGTGCCTCGCATCTTCTTTTAGTCCAGCGTTTCCATTGCCGGGGTATCATTCCCTCAAATGAGAGCATATAACTCTCACCTAAGAAGGGAGTTCGATGGATGGAAGCTCTGGAGACAGCATCACCATCATCTTCGTGCTTCATGTATTTGCTACAGTCCTACATCTTGGTTGGACTGCAGGTTGGGATGGACTCTCGAGTTGCCTTGAGCTTGGGTCTAGTATTTTTCTTGGTCAGGCCCCTCTTTCTGGTCTAGGCTTGGACCCCCTTCTTGAGTTCAGGTTCCTCCTGTCTTAAAATTTCAAGTTGCCCTCAACTAATGCTCAGTCCTTTCCGGGCACCATTTCGAGATCCCCTTGTGGATTTCTTTAACTTGCACCTTGTAGTATGTTACTCGGGGTTTGTAATTAGGACAGTGTATTTTATGATAACATTTAGGTTTTCAACTAGTTTACTAGCACGACCTCATCCTTCTAACATCAAGAAGTTCCAAATCTGGTGTGTCATTTCTCTGTAATTTCCTCAAATGGCACTTAAGAAATGCAGAAAACTAATACTAACATTGTATAAAATCCATCTAAACTGTGAGGAGAATTACCTAGGGGTGAAAGTCATGCGGGAAACTTCATATCGCCTCTCAATTGTCAGATGACAACAAAGTGTCGTCCCTTTTACTCGGATTATCAAAACAGATTTTGAGTGGACAAGAGACACACTAGACCGTATGTTGTTGATAATTGACTCCGGAGTTACTGTGAAATTCGCTACAAAAGGGTAATTGTGCTCATCAAATGCTTTCTAGTTACTAAAATTCCAATATTTAAAAAGAGCAAATTGTCTCAGAAAGCTCAATTTGGAAGGAACATTGTTAACAAATATTTATGTTTAGCTTTGTGGCTCTGATGTTCAAGGATATGGTCATGGTATTTGTATGCTTAGAGATGCCTCTTGCTCAGACCCCTAGGAAAAAAATACTTGTCCCTCATTTTCAAATAACTCAAAAAAGGGCTATTCATGACTAATTAAACTATTTTGGCTAGTCATGACTAATTAAACTATTTGCTCAATGGATGTTTGTTTTTAATAATGTTGGTAGGTGTGGTGTCAGAAACTCATAATACTGTAGAGAACTCTCTGTGTATGATATACAAATATACAAGATTAGTATAAATATACGGCTAATAACAGTTCTGGATAGATATCAACAATTATTGATAATTACTAACTAATCTTGTCTAGACACTTAATCTTATCAAGATATATATACCCATACAGATAGATATATGTACTGATATATATCCATAATGATGTATATCAATACTAACACGAGATATCTATATCTATACTGATATGTATCAGTAATGGTGTATATCAATACTAACACGAGATATCTATATGCTAACACGTGGCGATGAGGCTTTATGTGCCTGTAACTGTAGGATTCACTATTTTATGGCCGGAATCCCATGTTTTATTTTAGATTATTCATATGTTCATATGGATGAGTATCCATTAGATTATGGAAGTAGTTTTATCAGAGACCCATTGGAGAAAAAGGAACATTGGCTCATCTTCTCCCTATACATATTGGAAACCAGAGAGAAGAAGACACAATAAATACACGAAAAAATTACAGAGCCTCTAAAAATCTTAATTTCTCTCTCTATTGGGTTGTTCCTAATTAAATATTGGCTCTGCGATTATCAATCTCACGGCACACCCCTCTCTGATCTCGAATTTGGTGTGCTCCATCAATTTTACTAACAAATAAAAGACTATCAAGTTGGAGAGAGGAAGAGAGGTTCACTCACAAAATTCAAACAAAGGTTTGTTTGCATTTTGCATTTGCTACCTCATATGGACGAACCATTAAGATCAATTTGCACATAACATGAACAATAAGTTTTTTCTGCTAAGAAACGATATTGAACACTTTGGTAAAGCATTGGTTCGCTATAGGAAATAAGGGCTTGTTTCGTACTCGTGAACGCGTTAAAAACTCCCTCATGTAGGGAAGTACGAGTTTTTTTGTTGGTTGGTGTGAAAAAATGCACCGGAACTAATGGGTGTGAAAAAACTCCCCTATCTAATCACATAAAAGCATTTTTTCATGTGAAATTACTTTTATAAAAGTTTTTTCACATGTGCCAAATGTGCTAGCGAAAAGTATTTTACATTGGGTTGTGGCTACCTTGGTGGCATTTTCTTAACATGAGGTTTTTTTTTTTTTTTTTTGGAGAAAGTTCATATAGAGTAAAGGCTATAAACAATCAAATTAGAGCCCACCTCAAAAATTTAACTAGAAGAGGTTGTTTTGATGCCCAAATATCCTCAAATTGATCATCTCGGCATCAAAATGCATTGACATGAGAAACAAATGGATTTCAAGTTTTGGAAATAATGTATCTTATAACACATTTTTGGGTCGTCAATTTTCAATATTTTCAAGTTTTCATAGATCTGCTTGATTGACGCTATTTTTGGAATTTTAAATTTTATAATTAAAGATAAAAATATATTTTAAGGCTATCACAAAGATTTCCAATATGGAAACCACATTTCTCGATACTATTTGAAAGTGTACTTTATTTTGATTGTCTAAACCTCACCTTTTTTTTTTTTTTTTGGGTAAATAATAACATAAGGCTTTGTGTGGTGGCACAAATTTTTTGCACTAAGCGTTGGTTTGTTCATCAATTTTTTTAAAGTTGATGAACGTCCTAGCTTGGTTAACTACTGTTCATTAAAACTTTAGCCGCTCGGCTCACACTTCATGCACCCTTAAGGTTCTGTTTGGATGTGCCTTATTCGACGATAAAAACGAGCTTTATGTAAAGTTGGACCTAGATGGGTCGTGTGCCTTATTCTTCGCAAGCAGAAATTTAGGGGCAGAAGCTTTATCGACAAAAAGCATTAATAGTGAGATATGGACAAAAAACATTAATATATATTTTAAATATAATTTGATCTTAATTTTAAAGAATGTATAATCTTTAAAATTGAGATCATGAATATGACCAAAAAAAAAAAACTATAAATAATAATTATATTAAGAAAATATTTGAATTGTTAGTTGCACTTGTTTTTAGATGGACCACTTATTTGTATCCATATTAAAGATGTACGTTTTATACTTCTGGATCGCATATTGTAGAAATGGAGTCCAGCCCGCATGAAACAATTGTTCTTAATAATGACGTTTTGCTAATAATAAAAAGTTGTTCTAAACATATCAATAAAATCTCGAATACCATATGTTTGTTACCAATGTAAGAGTGTTTCTTTTATGGCTGCCTTGTAAAAAAAGCAAGTGAATATTATCTAGATGTCCAAACTAGGCTTAAGACTTAAAAAAATACGTAGGATACCATTTATTGTTAAATTGATTTTAACTCAAAGTCTAGAAGAAAAATATCCAAACTTAAATACATATCTTGGATTTTACGTCGAATAGATATAAGTGATTAGAACCTGTTTATACTAAGGGTGCAGTTGGCATACAGATGCATCCGTAGTTGTAGAGGTAAAGTGCACCTACAAATTTTATCATGGTATATAATTTTGATGTAAAATGTTATTAGGATTATCTCAAAATCTATTTTTATATCTAATTATAAAAGTTTAAATTTAAAAAATGGTTAAAATCAAGTAGATTTATAAACATATGAAAATCTTGAAAATGGACGGTGTAGATAATATGTTGTAAAATGCATTATTTTTAGAACTTAAAATCTTTTTATTTTTCATGGTCAAACATCTCGATGTCGATTTGGTTTTTCAACATTAAAGCTATCTTTTCCGATAGATTTTTGAAGTGCATCCGTACATATAAAGGTAAGGTTGTAACCTTATATAAACCTATTCTTTATATTAAAGATATATAATTTTGTAATGTACAGTCCCAAAACTAGAAACACTTCTCCCAATGCAACTTTTTTGGGGTTTCGTTTGTACTAGTTGAATTATTGCACGTATGCAATTACTTATAGCAGATTGGCTAAATATTTATTAATAAAAAAATTGATAAATCATAAATCACCTTTTAGATAATAATTTTTTTTAACTACACGTCATTTTTATGAAAATAAATTCTACTCAAACCTTGGTTGAAATTTATTAATAAAAAAATTGATAAATCATAAATCACCTCTTAGATATTATTATTTTTTTAATTACATATCATTTTTATGAAAATAAAGTTTACTAAAACCTTTGTTTCTAAATTCATGTTTTAAGATATTCATTCTCAACAAATTACATAATAATGTGCATTATGTTAAAGTTATATAATAAAAAATTAAATAAATAAACAAAAATTTTGACATACTTTAAAGTCCTTTAGAATTGTTTATAGCATCATTAAGCATAAGGAATTCAGTATCAATACCTGCACAATAATAAATAAATAAAAACACTTATGAGAATAGATAAATCAGTAAAAAAAAAAAACTCTTAAAATATCCAACACAAATAAATAAATATAACAATAAACAATGCATACTCTCTCTCTCTCTCTCTCTCTCTCTCTCTCTCTATATATATATATATATATATATATATTTCCTCACGGTTATTCACACATAATGTACTACTAGTAGTAGCTGACCTATTAGCTAGAGTTCTAATAAAGTTTGCCATCATAGTTCGAGTCAAACGGAAACAGTCCTTACACTTTCTTGGTTCTTCCTTGGCCTTAGTGATCTTTGGGTCACAACGACTTTGAACTTACTACTGCAAACTGTTATTAGAATCTTATAATAGTTCAGGTTCTATTAGTACTACAGTTATACCACTGTATGAAACATGGCTCTGATACCATTTGCACCCAAGAGTAATAAAACTGATAACAGATAACAGAAAATTCAAATACGATAGATAACGAACCTGATAATATCAATAACAGAAATCATACAACAATCTTATAACAGAAGACAGAGGTACTTACATTTGACAAATACATAAACTTGTAAAAAGCCTTAATTGTTCCGGGATGTAAGCAGGAACCTCGTCCCAAAAACAATCACACATAGCACACTTTTACACTCACTATACTAGGTGGCTTGATACACCACCAGATATACAGAGAAAAAACTTAAAAAGTAGAGAGAATACTATAGAGAGTTGTTGAGAAGACAAAGAGTAGAGAGCAGAGCAGAGAACATAGAGTACTTTCAAATAACAGAGAGCCGAGCAGAGAAGCTAAGCAGAGAGGCTAAGTAGAGAGGCTAAGCAAAGATGCTAAGCAATGAGGCTAAGTAGAGAGGCTAAGCAGCGAGGCTGAGCAGAGAGGCTAAGCAGAGATGCTGAGCAGAGAGGCTAAGCAAAGAGGCTGAGCATAGAGGCTGAGCAAAGAGGCTGAGCAGAGAGGCTAAGTAGAGAGGCTGAGGAAACTCCAAGACACTCGAATGGGTTGAGCTCCTCCCCTTTTATAGACTTTTACGGACTTCAAACGTTTCGAATCCGCTACAGTGACTGTCGGTGGCTACAGTAACCGCACTCTGCTACAGTGACATGCTACAGTTATTTTGCTACAATGATTTTGCTACAGTGATTGTCGGTGGCTTTTCGGGGGTATGTGTCCTGGATAAAGTTTGGAATCGTCCTTCCCCCTCTAAATTTGCTTTATTTTCAAGGAAATTTGTTGCCGTAACAGTCATCCTCATTAAGGAGAGTGTAGTCTTCAGGATCTTCACTTTGGGTGGACATGTTGTCATCAGTAACTTTGAGAGCTTCCTAGAGCTTGAGTTTAAGATCTTCTTTGGTCATGGCTAGATTTTGCTACTGGAGGAGTGCCACGTAATAGGAAATATCCATTTGTGGAGGTGGTGGGGAAGAGATAAACTTCATTTTGATTTTATTAGGAGATAAAGAGTCGTTATTATAATTGTTCCACCACTTAATGGAGATTTGGCGGTGTAATGTTGGGAGATAATCATATCGGTCCATATCGTCCAATGAGATTTGGTATTCCCATTTTAAGATCCATGGGATCTGATAAAGGGCCATAAAATATAAATGAAAGTCTTTTTTAAAACTTTGTTTATTAAAATAAGAGAATTTTCTCTGAGATATTTGGTATTCTGTTGGAAGTATTTGGCTTGTGGATCCCCATATGGAGAACCAATTTTTAAACCAGTTCGGGATATCATTTGGATCAATTATTTTAAACTGTATGTACCAACTGTGGGAATTTTTTATATTTTGGTACGCAAAGACTTCATCCCAAGCTTTCATACATTCAAAATAATGGTAGGATTTGATTTTAAATCCTTTTGCTTTGATAATTCTGGGTTTTAAAGGGTCCAGTCTCCAGTCTTTGTAGGTGAGAATCTTTTTTATTTGAAATTTGGAATAGGCTATCTCAGTATCATTGTTTCGTGAATGGTGAACAATAAAACAGACTGTGTTTCTATTAAGATGCATTCATACCAATCCCTGCATCTATCCCCATTATTTGGATGTATATGTTGCCTGAGATATAAGGCGGCAATTTTAGTCGGAGATTTAGACTGATGTTCATTTTCAATGACCAGCAATGGTATATATGTTGTGTCAAGGTAGATAGATTTTGCACTAGTAGTTTGAGTGCAAATTGATTTTGAGAGGGGGATAAATCAATATCTTGTATTTGTTTTCTTATTAAGGATTTTTGTGTTGATGGGGATGCCGGGGATGCTCCTGGACTAAGAACGATGTCCATCGCTTGTTTCTGGTTTTGGTTGCTTCTGTTGTCCGCCCTGCAAAAATTCACGAGTCAAGAAGTCAGGCAAAAAGTTATTTTGTCCACTGATATGTTCGATAGTAAATTCGAATGCAGAAAGAATACCTTGCCATCGTGCAAAGATTTGCTTGGAAATCAGATTTTTTGCATCTTTGTAGAGAATGTCTTTAGCTGCTTTACAGTCAGTTCTCAAAAGAAATGATTGATTAAGCAAATCACTTTGAACATTAGTAATAGCATGAACAATGATGAGTATTTCTTTTTTTACTGTGGAGTAGTTTTATTGAGCAGGGTTCCAGGTTTTGGACGTGAATCTCACCAAGTGTTCTTGGTTATGCACCCTTTATTTTAGTATAGCACCAAATTCGTATTTAGAAGCATCTGTTTCTACTATTTTGAATGCCGTAGGAGTAGAAAGTGCCAAACATGGTAATTCTTTGGTTTTGATTTTGATTTTCTTTACAGCATTAGTATGGTCATCAGTCCATGCTGGAGGATTCCTTTTTGACCTTTGAAATAGAAGTTTTGCATCAATTGCTAAATCTTTGTAAAAATCTGAGATATAGTTTAAGCAACCCAAAAATCGTTGTAACTCAGTTCTGTCTAAAATTATATCCAGAAGATGCAAATTCTATCGCTCTGTCTATAGGGATGATCCTTCCTTGGAATATATTATGAACAAGAAACTTGATTTTGGTCTGGCAAATATTTATTTTTCTCACATAGACTACTAAGCCAACATCTTTTATTGCATTTGAAAAGCCATTTAGATGTTTCCAATGTTGCTCAATTGATTCTGAAAAAACAAGCACATCATCAATATAGACAATCATAAATTTAATATAAGGATTAAAGATTTCATTCATGATATTTTGGAATTCAGAAGGTGCATTTTTTAATCCGAATGGCATGACATTCCATTAAAATTGCCCAAAATGAACATTAAAGGCAGTTTTATATTTATCTTCTTCAACAATTTGGATCTGCCAATAGCCGGACTTTATATCAAATTTAGAGAATATACAAGCATTAACTAGTCTATCTAAAAGATCCATTTTGTTTGGCATTGGATATATAATCCATCTCAAGACTTTGTTTAGTGGTTTATAGTTTATTACCAATCTAGGAGTTCATCTTTCAATTTCTGAGGCCTTTTCTACTTAAAAGGTCGAACAGCTCCAAGGTGATGAGCTTTTCCTTATTAGTTTTTTCTTCTAATAATTCTTGTATTTCCTTTTTGCATATTTCAAGTAACCTATTATTCATTTGAATGGGTCTTGCCTTAGTGGGAATCTTGCTTTCCCTAAAGTCTGGTTCATATGGTAATTTTACTATGTGTTGCTTCTTATTCCAAAAAGCATTAGGGATTTTTGCACATATATCATTTTCCATATTCATTTTTAAAGATTTGATTTTGTTTTGTGTTTCCATAAGAGACAATTTCTCTTCTATATTTTTATATTTTATTTCTTCTTTAGATGGAACAAATTTTTTTTTTAGAATAAATTGTGTCTCTGATTTTGTTAATCTCATGGACTCTAGGCTTTTCAATAAAGGTAAATTTTACCTTATGCCCTTCAATGCTAGTTTCTATTCCTGTATCATCTATTTTTATAGAATAGAGCATATTCAGAAATGGAGTCTCTAGGATAACAGGTTGGCTTAAACCTTTCACCATTATAAATGGAAAGTTGAAGCAAACACCATTACTGCAAACCGCAGTATCAGTTAACATGTAGTTTATCAGCATCTTACTGCCATCTGCTGTATTAAGGATTTGGGTAGTTTTACTAAAATATTTGGTTGGTACCAATCCTTCATTAATAAAGTTTAAATCTGCACCTGAATCTATTAGTGCGGTAGTTTGGAAACTGTATTCGTTTTGTACTATAATTGTGATATTCGTAAACCATTTTTTAGTTATAATTTTATCTACTAGGTTTATATATTTGCAAGTTTGAACCTTTTCTATTATATTCATACCAGCTTTAGAAGTTTCAAGCTTTGGAAGGATATCTTCAACTTCTGGTGATATGGGAATATTGTGCTCAATTATCAGCTGATCAAACTCTTCTTCTATATTTTCTTCTTCAATTGTTTTTCGGATTGGATCCTGAGCTAATTCTAAATATTGGAATATTGATTTCAAGGCTATCAATTCATTTCTGATTTCATTGATTTCATATCTTAGCTCAGATATTGAAGGTTCTTTCTCTGTATGGGTTTTATTTTATACTCTTTTCAAAATATCTTGAAAGCTATAGTCTTCTTTTGTAGGGACAAGGGAAGAATTTGGTTTTCTTGATGGCGCTTTTCACATATTGATATATTTTATTAAAGCTTCTTTTTTAGCCTCAGGGTCTATTATTTTGTCAATAAGGTCTATAATTAAATCTTCTTCTTTTGTAAGGGTATTGATATTCAATCCATTCATATCTATTATTGCCTTATAATAGTGGCATTGGCAATTTTCAATTTCTTTGTCTGGGTCATCTGCAGAATCAGAATTTGAATCAAAGCTACTGAAAATGATATCTTCATCATTGATTTCTCCAATTAGCATTTCTTCTTCTGACTCAGAAAAGTCTGAAGTTTCATTTTCAACCTGGAGTATCTCAAATATTTGCCTTTTAATATGGCCATCTAATTCTAAAGAATTAATTTTCTTTTGGACTCTGCATTTATTTTTATAATGGCCAACCTTGCCACAGTTGTAATAAACAAGGATTTTTCTTCTTCCCTTGTATTTGAAGGATGGTTTATCTTTTAAAAATTTTTTAGAGAATTTTTCTTTTGCCTTTTGATAAGGTTTGAATTTCCTTCTTTTGATATCATGTTTTTTCTGAGTAAAAGGCTTTGAAGGGGATAAAGTATTAAATCCAAATTGTTTACAAAAATCTCCTAGCTCTTTCCTCCGCGTTATTCTTTGCTTTTCTAATTGCCTTCGGAGTTTTAAGTCTATACATAATGCCAGACCTTCAGCATAAATTTCTGCTGATAACTCGCCTAAGGTATACAAAGAATAAGGAATGAGTCCCCCATGTTTGTTTTTTAGCCTGGTTTTTACCTTTTCAGCAAATAAATGTGGTAAACCAGCTATAAATTCTTCTTTCCAATGGTTTGATTTACTATCTTCTCTTGACAGTAGTCGTGAAAAAAACACATCCTTGTACCACTTATAATGAGACAATGTTGGGCACCTAAGATTAGATAACAAAATCAGAGATACAATTTCTTCTAAAGAAAATTTTTAGTTCCATCTAAAAGAAGAAATAAAATATAAAAATAACTCCTGAACCCAGAAGCTCAGATAAAATTTGGATTTAATACTTTACCCCCTTCAAAGCCTTTTACTCAGAAAAAACATGATATCAGAAGAAAGAAATTCAAACCTTATTAAAAGGCAAAAGAAAAATTCTCCAAATTTTTTTTAAAAGACAAACCATCATTCAAATACAAGGGAAAAAGGAAAATCCCTGTTTGTTACAACTGTGGCAAGGTTGCCCATTATAAAAACAAATGCAGAGTCCAAAAAAAATTAATTCTTTAGAATTAGATGGCCATATTAAAAGGCAAATATTTGAGATACTCCAGATTGAAAATGAAACTTCAGACTTTTCAGAGTCAGAAGAAAAAATGCTAATTGGAGAAATCAATGATGAAGATATCATTTTCAGTAGCTCTAATTCAGATTCTGATTCTGGAGATGACCCAGACAAAGAAAAAGAAAATTGCCAATGCAACTATTATAAACCAAATATCTTAGAGAAAATTATCTGATTTTAATAAGCAAAGTTTAAAAAGAATCTTTCATTTATATTTTATGGCCCTTTATCAGATCCCATAGATCTTAAAATGGGAATACCAAATCTCATTGGACGATATGGACCGATATGATTATCTCCCTACATTACACCGCCAAATCTCCATTAAGTGGTGGGACAGTTACAAGAATGATTATTTATCTCCTAATAAAATCAAAATGAAGTTTATCTCTTCCCCACCACCTCCACAAATGGATATTTTCCACTATGTGGTACTCCTTCAGCAGCAAAACCCAACCATGACCAAAGAAGATCTTAAACTCAAACTCTGGGAAGCCCTCGAAGTTACTAATGACAACATGTCCACCCAAAGTGAAGATTCTGAAGATTACACTCCCCTTAATGAGGACGACTGTTATATTTATTTATTTGTGTTGGATATTTTAATAGTTTTTTTTTTTTACTGATTTATTTATTCTCATAAGTGTTTTTATTTATTTATTATTTATTTATTATTGTGCAGGTATTGATATTGAATTCCTTATGCTTAATGATGCTATAAACAATTCTAAAGGACTTTAAAGTATGTCAAAAATTTTGTTTATTTATTTAAATTTTTATTATATAACTTTAACATAATTCATATTATTATGTAATTTGTTGAGAATGAATATCTTAAAACATGAATTTAAAAAACAAAGGTTTTAGTAAACTTTATTTTAATAAAAATGATATGTAATTAAAAAAAAATTATTATCTAAAAGGTGATTTATGATTTATCAAATTTTTTATTAATAAATTTCAACCAAGAGTAGAATTTATTTTCATAAAATGATGTGTAGTTAAAAAAAATTATTATCTAAAAGGTAATTTATGATTTATCAATTTTTTTATTAATAAATATTTTTTATCATTAAATATTTAGCCAATCTACTATAAGGAATTGCATACGTGCAATAATTCAACTAGTACAAACCAAACCCCAAAAAAGTTGCATTGGGAGAAGTGTTTCTTGTTTTGGAACTGTACATTACAAAATTATATATCTTTGATATAAGGAATAGGTTTATATAAGGTTACAACCTTACCTCTATATCTACTGGTGCACTTCAAAAATCTATCGGAAAAGATAGCTTTGATGTTGGAAAACCAATTCGACATCGAGATGTTTGACCATGAAAAATAAAAATATTTTAAGTTTAAAAAATAATGTATTTTGCAACATATTATCTATACCGTCTATTTTCAAGATTTTCATATGTTTATAAATCTAATTGATTTTAACCATTTTTACGGCATCATATATATATATATATATATATATGATGGAAGAGGTCTCTCATGCTTCTCTCAACCATTTTCTCTCACGCCTCTCAATTAATCTCTTACTATATATTATGTAATTTCCACCCGATCTACTATAAGATATTTATTTAGATTTTAATTGATTGTATCTCCCTATCATTTTGGCTCTCATGTGCCTCTATTTATAAAGGTCTCTCTCCCCCAATTCACTTTCCTTTCCTTACTATAAATACATAAATTTCCTAAAAAATGGATCCTCTCCCTCCCTCTTTAATTCCTAAAAAACGGATCCTCTCCCTCCCTCTTTATGAATGGAGAATGAAGATGGAAGCCAATCTATCTCCATGATTTTCTCTCTGTCACTTTCTCATTAATTTCCTGTCTACGTTTTCATACTCTAATCAATATCGTCTCATACTCTAATCAATATCGTCTCCAAACTGTATCTCTTCCTTAAAAATACGTCTTTCTCCTACATAAATTTTTTATAAAAGGATTCGCTCCTTCCCTCCCTTAATATGGGAACTAAGATTGAAGCCAATCTATTTCCATGATTTTCTCTCTGTCACTTTCTCTCCTAATTTCCTCTGTACGTTTTCTTTCTCTAATCGATATCCTCTCCAAGTCTATCTCTTCTTTAAAAATAAATCTCTCTCCCTCAACCCCTAAAGATGAGATTGTGACTTAAAAATAAATCAAGTACTTTGTAACCTCTATAGTGTTATGGTTTTTTTTATATTTATGCGACATGTTTCCACCATTTTACTCTTGCTTAATAATGTAGTATAAATAGTATAAATAATGATGTATCCTTAATTATGGAAATAAATTTATGGTGTTTCCACACAATTTATTTAAGGACTCGATTTTTATACGGTCAAACGTAGAAATGCCGGCCTCTTAATAAATCTAGTTTTGAGAAGCGGTCAAGCCCACGTATGTAGAAATGCTGACCTCTTAATAAATCTATTTTTAAGATTGTTTTAAGACTTAATATCTAACTTGGAGATCATTAATATGAAAAGACAAATAAATTTTAAAAATTAAAAATAATAATTTTAGTTAGAAAACATTTGGACGATTAGTTTTAATTGTTCTTAGATGGAACACCTACTTGTTTCTTGACAATATGGATTTAACACTCTTTTGAAATAGTATAAAAATGATAATAATAATAAAAATAATCTTTCCCGAGTATCAAATTCAAACAATTAGATTATTACAATATGTATGATATTGTGATGACAAACGGACTTATTGGGCTAGTGAATGGACTTATTAAATAGTCCGGCCAAACGGCAGTTTGATTTTGTTCCATTAAAGGATAGGGTTGGGTCACACTCCCACTGTAAAACCAGTAGTCATCCATGGCGACCATGGCATCCTCTTCTTCTCTCTCCTTCCTCTTCACAACCTCACCTTCATCTTCTTCTCACTCTCTCTCTCTAAAGAGAACCCCATTGTTCGCTCTAAAGAGAACCCCATTGCTTAGAATTGATGCGAAGGCCGCAACGCGAAGGGAGAATAGGGTGGCTCGCCATGAGCGCATCAGAAAGAAGGTAGTGTTCTTCTCTTTGCACCTGCACCATCATCTGAATTTTGAATCTCTCTTTCTCTCTCTAGAATTTTGAATCTCTCTTTCTCTCTCTAGAAGGCATTCAATTTTTTTTTTTTCTATTTTCTCCTAATGAGGGGTTTCTGGGTTTTGTGTTCTCTCTAGAACGCACTTCATGCAGGTTTTGTTTTCTTCTCTCTAGATCTTTATCCAGTAAGAGCATAATTTACCTCTCCGTCCTCCACAACTATTCGTCTCTCTATGTAACTCACAAGAAAAACCAGATGTTTGAAATTTACCCCTCTTTCCTATGGATTTTCTCTCTCTCCCTCTCTGTCTCTCTCATTCAAGTACAATGCAACAAATGTTCATTTTTTGGTTTTTTTCGTTGAATGATACAATTGCTGGTTTTGTAATCTTTGTGTTTCTGGATAATAAGGTAGAGGGCAGCCCTGAGAGGCCAAGACTATGCGTCTTCCGGTCGAACAAGCATATGTACGTCCAGGTTATTGATGACTCAAAGATGCACACACTTGCCGCTGCTTCGACAATGCAGAAACCACTCAGGGATGAAATAGACTTCTCTTCAGGACCCACTATTGTGAGTTTAATAAATTAAAATTGCTTGGGTTTTTTACTTTTGTTGGGCCGCTTTGTTCTTCTCTTCATATTTTCTTCCCTATATATTGTTCGAATTCTCGTTATTTGGATTGTATTTGTTGTTGATTTGCTTATCAGTTTATTTTGGTATATTCGTTTTTTAGCTTTTGTAAAGTTTTTTTTTTGGTAGACATTGGAGTGTGTCTGGTTTTCTTTTTCTGTGGTGACTTATCTAGACCAAGGTTTGAAAATTCGGGGCTCGGGACTCGGACCCTGGTGGAGCTAAATTGAAAAATAAAAAAATACAGAGAAATTTTAGGTATATCTCCCAAAATTTTGATTCCACAAATTTCTATGGGGATCTTGTAGAGGATCAAATCAACTTCAAACAGAACCAAACTTCAACAAATTTGGTTGCAAAACAAGGAAGA
The DNA here is from genome assembly GCF_054954075.1 of Amborella trichopoda. Lineage (NCBI taxonomy): Eukaryota > Viridiplantae > Streptophyta > Magnoliopsida > Amborellales > Amborellaceae > Amborella > Amborella trichopoda. The sequence continues at coordinate 12,222,998 of NC_142341.1, read as the reverse complement.
AATTAAGGGCTTGGCAGATTGGGTAGGGTTTCAAACAAAACTGGAAATTTTCAAAAAAAAACCAACATATTTTGGGGCATAATCTTTCCCAAAAAAAAAAAAAAACAGAGCTTTCATTCCACAATGGGTATCTTGCAGAGGATCAAATAACCTTAAAAAAAAAATCAAATTTCAACAAATTTGGTTATTGGTTATCAGTTGTTGAAGATTTGATACTTGTCTCTAGAAACTGATATATTTCAGGGCAGATTTCTCAAAAGCACAGCTTTGATCCCTGAAATTGCTGTTTGGAGCATGTAGAGGATCAAATAAGCTTCAAATAGAACAAAAAATCAGCAATTTTGGTTGCAAAATGTTGAAGAAATCAAGAGCTTGGTGAGTATGAGTGTGTACACCCATCCTCGCCTAGGGACATAGCCGCCTGAGTAACTTGCCCAGTCCGAGTGGCCTCGGACTTGGACTCAGCCGAGTCCTTGAACACTGATCTAGATTGCGTTAAAATCTTTCATGTTTTATTCTGTTTATCACATTTTTTAAAAAAGGGCTTTAGCCTTTCATTCATTCTTGTATGTAGATATGTGGATTAATGTATAGAGAATATCTTTTTACAGTTTTGTAGTTTTTCTCCATTTATGATTTCTAGGGCATGCGATGGATGTTTTCCAACTTTCTGTTTCCTTGCTGTGCTTTGTTATAGAATCTCAATCTTTTAGTGATTATGGATATCTTAAGTAGTTTTTTTAGAGCATATTTTATGCTTCTTTTTTTTACCTTTTTATTACTTTGAGGAATGTTTGACCAAACCAATTTTTCAATGTTTAAAATTTTAGAAACCTGATTAAAGGTATTACTTGCTTTCCATATATTTAGATTATATATCATCCAAATTTTTGTTTCTTTCGTGCCTGTTTGGATAAGCAACTTGTGTATTTAGAATTTTCATAAATTTGAAATTTTTGGCTCTTTGCAGTATTTACTGATTTTTTTTCCTTTAAGGCACATGTTGAATTTTTATCTAGCTTGCTATCTCTCTCTCTCTAAATGATTGACACCCATTCATCAAAAGATTCAAAACTACAAATTGGTCATACACTAGTAAATGCACAAATTTACAAAACTAGAGTTTATATAATGAACCTTTTCATTCTAGCAAAGTATCACCTTTCCTCTAACATTGCATTTCCTCTAACATTGCTTACATTGTTAGGCTCCCCACCAACATGGTTTAGATCATTAGGCTCCTCGCAATGCAGTTCTGTGGATTCAAACACCACAAGCCTTTTTGACTATTTGGCTCACAAAATCAGAATTTAGGAATCTTTTTCTATTCCTAACTTGTAGTCTCTCTTTCTATAGAGAGCATCAAACAGAGAATCGTCTCCATGAAATTCTTTTCAAAATATACTGACTACATCAAATAATCAATTCTTTGTGGTGGTTCTTTTTAAGATCTGTTGGCATGCTTTTAGCTATTGATCCTTTAATTTCATCAACAAAACTTGGAATGTATAGACTCTGCTTAGGATATTTACAAGTATGCTGCTGAAAATAAGACCAAAATAACCAGAATCGGGCTGCTACTCTGGCCACTAAACAATGGCCTAAAGATGATTGGGGCATTAGAACATGAGAATTCCAGAAACCTCCATAGTAAAATGAGTGTAAATTCACAATCAAAGAATGGTGATACATTCAGTATATTGGATATGGATACTGTTTCGCTGCAAATACTCACTAAGAGTGTGAAAGTAAGCTTGTTGCTTTGCAAAGAAAAGGAACGGTATGCTTGAGGGCCAACTATCTGCTGCATTGACAAGCAGAGAAGCCATTGCAAAAAGCTTATGCGTTATAAAGAGTTGACACGAAATGGAGAAAAATTAAGTGAGAGGTGTTTAGAGAGAAGTTAGCAGCTGCTGAATAAGCACAGGAAGAGGCAACTAGCCTCTCAAAATGCTGTCCTGTATGACAATGTTCAACTTGAGCGTGATGTCACATATCTCTAGGCAGATCTTGACGCCACTCAAGAGGAGCGGCAATCAACTAGAAACAAGTGTTCTAGCTCAAAGTGAAGGTTTTTAATCTCAAACAAAGGTTACAATCTGATGAGAACATGGCACTTACCGCAAACAACGCTAAATCATGAGAACCTGCAAAATTCCACCATGAGAGGCACAATTGACAAAATCTCACAAAAATAAGGTGACAGAAAACCCATAAATTGCAAGTGATTTTCCAAATTCGAGCACACTTGTAATCATACCCCAAGTTAAAGGATAACAACCTAGAAACGTACCGTCATTGAAAGAAGCCCCAAATTGACATAGGGTAAGAGATGATTCAAGCAGAGATTGCAATATAACCCTTTTACTTATTTGGGGCTGCCCATTTGGAGCCCTCATAATGGTGATGGGTGATCCACGCTTACATGGTCCTTAAAAGCTACAAGGGCACTGAGTATTTAGAGCTCCATGTGAGGCTAAAGGGCTCTAAAGAGTTTGGAGCCCTTATAATGGTAATGGGTGATCCATGATTACATGGTCCTTTACAAGGGCAATGAGTATTTAGAGCTCCATGTGACTTTCTGCTAAAGGGCCGTGCGTGTGCATGTGTGTGCTGAGAGAGAGAGAGAGAAAACATGGGCAAACTTTGGCCAGACTAGAGTGGCATTTTGAGAGGTTTTAGAGAGAATGGAGGAAGTCTCTGATGACATAGGATAAAAGCTTTGGCAGGGTGAGAGATGTGAAGATCCAATCTCACGACATTGCATGACAGAGTTAACGTTTCTCTGTACCGTTTACAATTCAAGTGGAACTTGTTTTTTGAAGTATTGTGATTTAAGGGTCCTCTTCAAAATTTTCTAGTTGGTCTAAGAAAAGGTGATGACTTTAAACTCTCTCTTAACCCGTCCCATGCCCGAGTAAAAAGGTTGGGTTGTGTTAAGTAAGCAGTCAAACATAAAATTTTGCCAGAAAGTGTCATGAATCCTGAATGACGGAATTTTGCCAAAAAGTGTCATGAATCTAGAATGGCAGAATTTTGCCAAAAAGTGTCATGAATCCTGAATGGCGGATTGGAATTTGTGTGGACGATCTTAATTAATTGGAAAAAAGCTATGATGATGATGATTCAAATTTTTCTAGTTGGGGTTTGGTGTTATCAAACACATTTTCTAGCTTATTAGTTATAAAAATTTGAATGTTATAAAATATTAAAATATCTTAATTATCAAATATACCTTCAATGTGCATTTGGGATTTTTCAGTTCTTCTGTTTCTTTTATGTGCTTTGTTTTGAGTCTTTTAGCGAAAAGCATTGAACTTTTCTCATTTCTTGCAACAGGAAGTTGCAAAAAAAATTGGCGAAGCCATTGCCAAAGCTTGTTTAGAAAAGGGGATCACAAAAGTGGCTTTTGATCGGGGAGGTTTTCCTTACCATGGTCGGGTAGAAGCGCTTGCTGATGCCGCTCGGGAGCACGGTCTTGAATTCTGAATTTCGAATTGCTTGTTTGCCACAATTTCTGCGAATTTTACTATTGCTGTATTTGCTGTCGCAGATATCAAATCTGAACTGTTGTTTGGGTTCTTCATGACCAAGAGGATAGTTAGTTTCCAGTGTTTGTCAGTGAGATTAAATTTGTAACTTTTGGAAGCTATCGGATGAAACACGTCATACTAAAATTTCTCATTTTGGAGTCGTGATTATATTAGATATCCACAGTCATTTCTGAAAAAGGTTTGGAATTGTAGTAGTCAAGATAAAATATTTGGAATCAGCTTCTGAATTTGTTTAATCGCACTTTCCATTTCCTCATAAATGGCCACATAAGACTTACCTACTATACATTTAAATTGGGGAAATGTTTCTACATGACCCCAACAATATAAATCATATGTGACCTCCACTTCTCATCCGTTTGATTCAGATCAAACGGCTATGATTGTTTAGACCACAATGTCACGACAAACACTGTTTTATTTTTCATTTTATTTCCACATAACATTTTTGGATGAAATTTTGGGTGTCCCATCATAAAATTAAGGCGAACTTGGAAAAATAAAAAAATATTTTCTGTAATAAAAATAAGTGACCAAAATGCCCATGCAATTTTAAGGGTATTTTGGTAATTTTTTATCATCAATTTTTTTTTTCTTTGTTATCATGTTTGCCCCAATTAGATCTATACACAACTCAATTTTTGCTTCAAAATTATTTGTAGAATAAAATTTAAAAATAAAAAACTATGAGCAAATGATCAAGATATGATAGTTAAGAGCTAGCTTTTGATATTGTAACTCAAGCCATTTCAGCCATTTATTCAGATCTGACGGTTGAGACCAGCATTTCAGCCATTTATTCAGATATGACAGTTGAGACTAGCAAGAGTCACATATACCATATATGCGGGTGGGGTCACATAGAAAGCTTATCTTTAAATGGAGCATGGATAACAATGAAGTGTGAATCCACCTTGAGAGTTGATCACTTCGTGGCAATAATCGAGTTTTGTCGGCTTTGACTGTGATGTGCTTTGTGGTGGTGATAAGGTGTTAAAGGAAGGAGTTGGGTGCTCCTTTTCAGTTTGTACTTTCTACTTACCAGTTGTACAATTGTGCTGATACTCCGTTGTATTCTTTTGGCTTTATTAGATTAAGCCATAAAAATGAACAATGTTTTTCCCACAAAGAATAGGAGAGTGGTTGGGCTTTGCCTTATCATAGATGACATCTTGAAGTAACTAGCCAAACTATTTTTGGACTCTCTTGGTGGAAGTCATTTTCTTAAACTCTTCTGAGCAAGTGCTATTTTCAGTTAATGTGCACTTGGTTTATTTTTATGTTGATAGTGGAAACCAGATTCAAGTCATATTCTACAAATAATTTGCCTCTTTTTTGCACCAAATTAAGTAACAAAAATATGCAATTCGAAGAGGCTCCCACTTCTTGACAGGGGATTATTTCTCCCTGACCTTTTATCTTGCTTTTCCTATATCTTTCTTTCTCTTTTTATCTTGTGTATATATTTTTTCGTTTACTTTTTTGGGTTGTACTTGGGTTGTTTTTCATGCTTATAGATATCCTTCCTACTTGATAATTATCTGTCCAACTAGAAGTATTCTATTGAAAGTTCGTGAAACATAATATAGGGCTGAAAGTTTGCTTTTACTCGAGGATGAATAGTTATTGGAAATAAAAAATTTGAAGAAACCCAAGCTACGTTAATATGATTAGGCAATTGATGTTGCAAATCAGTGAGACCAAGGTGGATTTTGTATATAATGAACCACCATCAAACTAGCCTGATCCTTTTCTTTTCTGTTTTGTTTCTCAACATTTATCAACTATAATTCAAATGCTGATCCATGATTAACATTAGATCTGAGAGACAGAGGGAAAAACCCTTTAAGATCAATTGCACTTTGATCCACGCCCTATCAATGATAGTTTTTGAAAATCTATGTTGTTGAACTCTAGTAACCACATCATACACCTAAAAAAAATCTAACTACTAGTATGGCACAAACTAACGACTTTGGAGGATGAAGGGAAAAAATTGGACAAAATTTCCCTTTGCGAGAAAAGCAAAGGAAAAAAGTTGATACACAGTATAACGTGAACTTCTGTAAAGACTAGATCACCATTGAATGTTGTCAGCATGCTTACTGTTAAGTGGCAATTGGAAATGGTAGTCTGCTGACTGAAAGAGAGCCATGAGTGAAATCCACTGTCGAGGTCAATGGTGTTTTTCTCTTTATTCTACTTTGCGTCTCATTCAGATGAATTTAGTTCCATTTCCATTCTTTCCAATTTTTTTAGGGTATATTCCTTGGAAGATGAAAGGGATGAGAAATGTAAGAGTATGAAGGTGATCAGGGGAGGAAGGGGGAGATGGAAACTTGGATTTGTTTGATTAGATACATTTGAGCTAGATGCTATATTCGGAAAGTTGTTAACCCTTATTTCTAGTTGAAAACTTTGATTTCATGTGAAAAAGAAATACTTGTGCAATTCAGCCAGTTTTCTTGATAGAACACTATCCTTGTGGGTGAGGTAACATTCATTCAAAAAAATAAAATAAATTTAACTTATATTATCCTTATGGGTGGTGTTGCAATCCATGTAGATGAGGCAGATTTTGGTTTAGCTCAATAAGGTTTCAAATCCACAATACATTTGAAATTCTTCCATGTTGATAATATCAACTAAATACCCAATAAAAATTTATTTAATCTATAATGGAATGGCTGGTCAGGGCATCTAGTAGGATCTGGCTTCCTTATGGATCTGTTATACCTGTTTACGAAGGAGAAATAACATTTCTCCACTTTTATATATGAATCAACTTTTTCTTTTTTATGGCAAATCATATTGCATTATTTAGCCATAAAAAATTTGGAAGATTTTTTGAAAATTTGATCATTCACTCAAACTACCCTGAAGACCCAGCAAGATTATATCTATGAATAAACCATAGCTTTGTGGCACTTGTCTGAAACCTTAAACTTTGTGGAACTACGGTTCTCCTTAATGTTGTTGCATTGTGTGTGCACTTCACAGATATTAATGACAATTGTGATAGGAGATTGAAGTTATGCATTGTTAGGTGGATCTTGGGTCTAACTGTGACCTCCTCATTGGTATTGGTGATGAAAATTATTTTTTTAAAAAAGACAACATTATTCATGAAAATAGTACATAAAACAGTGATCTCATACATTTAATACGTTAACTTATTTTAGGACAAGACATTTACAATATGGCAATAAGAAAAACATCAGAGGCCAAATCGCCTCCTAATAAAAGGAAATCCAGGAGAAAATAAATGCACTTAGTGAGCACAATTCAATAGTAACCACAATGGAACACTTCATTTAGTTGATTCAGAAAGGTCATAGAAAGGTCTTGGGTTCTTATTCAGATATAAAATGAATCACAATCCAATAGAGACAATAGCTTCAGGAAACAACAGGTAGGCAAAGGAGTGTTTACCTTTCATATCTTAAAATATTGAGAGGAGGATATAAAATATTTGCATTAGATACATACCCATTTCAAAACGATGGCACATTAATGATCTAGAAATTGACAAGCCATCACCATACTGTTCTTGTAGCATTAGATCACTAAATATAAGCAACATATTGTCCATGTAAGACTAGATGATGAAAGCTCATGAGGGATTTTCCCATCATATAATGATGTTAAATTATAGCATCTCAAAAGGAAGACCCCACATAATTTCTCTCAAACCAAATCAAAACCATCAACATTAAGGAAGAAGAGCAAGAATGGAGTGAAATAGAGATGGAAAGATCATATGAAAACAACCAACAGGAACAAATGAATAAACACAAGAAAATGCCTTCTAAACCCGTAGTAGCAACAGATTCAGGGCAATGTTCTCAATGCCAAGTAATTGCCTTCCATGATAGATGAGAAGAATACAACAAAGTCAGCATCAGCTATGACAACATGAGAGTAAAGCGATGATCAAAACCATCGACCCACATTCCCATCCTTCCGCATTCATAGCACTTAAAAAGGATAGAAAAAAAGAAGGCAAAGAGGGAGAAAAAAGCTACATAATAGAGATAAATGAGAGGGGAAGTTATCCTGCAACCATGCAACAACCTTCTTCATACCGCTGCTGAGGCCAACCTATGTGGGCCACTAAATGCATCATTCTCTCTCTCTTTCACCACCTCTTCACCTCACAAAAGAAGATCATCTCCTCTTTATGCAACTCCATTCAACCCTAAATGTAAACATCTCTGTCCCTGCTATCAGATCATGCAATCAAGAAGCCCACAATGTGAATACCCTTTATGAGGCCAAACCCCCTCTCTCATCATTCTCTCTCTCTTTCACCACCTCTTCACCTCACAAAAGAAGATCATCTCCTCTTTATGCAACTCCATTCAACCCTAAATGTAAACATCTCTGTCCCTGCTATCAGATCATGCAATCAAGAAGCCCACAATGTGAATACCCTTTATGAGGCCAAACCCCCTCTCTCTCTCACTTTTTCTCTCTAGATCTTTCTCCCTTAGGTCTCTGTGAGGGAGAACAGGGGAGAGGGAGAGGAGAGCAGATGAAAAAGAAGAAAAAACAGAGATAGAGAGAGAGGGAGAGAGGTAAAGAGATAGAGAGTGCAGAGAGAACAAGGGAGAGAGAAAAGAGATAACCGAGATAGAGAGAGAGGGAGAGACAAAGGGAAAGAGCGCATAGAGAATAGGGGAGAGAGGAGAGATAACCAAGATGGAGAGAGAGGGAGAAATGAGAAGAGAGAGAGAGAGCAGACAGAGAGAACACGGGAGAGATAGAGAGAAAAGAGGAGGGGAGGTACCTGGTTTTAGCTCTCACCTGGCGAGGAAGAAAGGTTGGGGTACCTGGTTTTAGTTCTCACCTGGCGAGGGAGAAAGATCGGGGTACCTGGTTTTAGCTCTCATATGGCAGGGAAAAAAAGTTGAGTGACAAGGAAGAAAGGTAGGGATTGCGCACCCCGTCGAAAATTGTTACCATTTTGGAGGAAGAACTCGTGTGTAGGATGTACTTTAGCACTTCCATGCTAAAGTAATGGAGAAAGTTTGTCTTCTGGAGACAATCCTTCCCCCAAACAAACATGCTCTAATTGTAAACATAAACAAATGAGATGTCAATCTTGGAATTGAGAAGCATGATGATGAGGATACTGGTGTCTCTAATATTAAAACTGAAAATATCAGGAAAGAAACCTATGGAAGTTGGGCTGATGTTGAACCAAAAGATATACAAGATGTTGACAAAGCATGCATAAATATAATTTCATTGGAGTACCAGAAACTTAAGAAACCCCTACTCTAAAATTTAGACCAACAGGATCATCAGTTTGTTAATTCTAACAGATGCAGATGAGCATGTTAGTGCTAAGTGAAGGAGGCAGTGCTCTAATTGAAGAGAGAAAAGGAGAAACCTACTAAAATTTAAACCAGCCAAGGGCCATTAGTTTGTTAATTCTAAAATGTTGGATATAGCGAAAAATTATAAGTAAAACAAAATTTTGATTTCAAACTTACAAAAAATTGCATGGTGATATAAAGAGATGACAAAGAGGGGATAAGAGTTTGACATATGTAAGAAGTAGATGGAAGAGAGTGCAAAAAAACAAGCGAGGAAGAGAAACTAACTCATTGCAATGAACATAAAATAACCTCATTTATAAACATATATCATAATAAACTAATAAAGATAATTCAGGATAGCAACCCGTCTAGTGACATTTCACAGCTATTACAGTGTCAGCCAACGGCCCAGATTGAATCAATCTGGGCCAATCTGATGGTTATAACCTCATTTCGTATTTGAATTTTTATTTCTTATTTTACAAATCCAAATCACTTGAAATTTTAGACGTTTATTCTTCTCATCAAGTCGCACCTAATTAAAAATATTAAAAAATAATTCGCAAAATCACTACTTACAAATCTAACTCGTGAATTCTTGCATAATTGGCTTGGATCAACCCTAAGGGAAAGGCTACAGAATATGCTGATAAGCGAGCAACCATGGGACATTCCTCTCATGACCAGAAAATAACTCTCTTCAAAAAGTCTTAACAGTCGAAGGCAAAGATCCGTCAATAACCCCTATTGAACTTGCCAAAAAATACATGGGACGAAAGGCTTATTTTCCAGTCAAAACCTTTAAAAAAGATGGAGAATATTATGAGAAAATTCTGATTCAAACTAATAGTGCTTCTATAAAGCATGAATACAGATCTATGACAGAAATTGCTTATTCAAAGCTCTGAATAATAAAAATATTATCGCCCGAAGAGTTTAATGCCAGTTACACCCAATGTATTTCTGGAAAGATCTTATAGAAGGAGAAAATTCTAATAGATTATTTTTTTCAGCATATTTAAAAATGAATTATTTTGATTATATGGATGCCTGGAATACTGTCTTATATTACCAAAATTGGGGTTATACCCACACATAGATGATTTGGAGTTGTGAAAGTTGCGCCCAAGAATCTTTCCCGAATTGGTTCTCAATTTGGTGGAAACATTTGGGGTGAAATGAGAAATTTTACCAAGAAGACTCTTAGATCACTTTTATGTGAAAGTGGATGATAAGTCAATGGCTGATTTTATAATGAAGAAACATATCTCACGGATAATCAAATGGAAGTTTGAAATTGATAATGAAACAGATCCTCCTATTTTGGCCAAAATAATAGAAGGAAGATGGTATGAGAAGCACAATATTGAGCAATATAGATCTTGATGAAGACATGGAGGACCCAGAAACGGAAGACAAGGTGTCCAGCTCTGAACACTGGAGTCAGGGTGACGACTGGACTCAGGCTTATGTATGAAAAAATTGCTTATCAGCCCTAAAAAAGCTTATCAGCCTTAATTACTCTTAAAGAATAGAAGCTGAGATATTTCTCAGCCAGATGACTTCAGCAAAAGATTATCTGATCTCAGCCTACCCTGCCACCTATTCAAGCTTTCTGTTAGAAAGGATGCTACCACTTATCACACCTGTTTAAAAAATAAAAAATAAAAGCCATGAAGGTACTGCCCTACCATTTGGTGAAGAACTATGCCACTACTCGAAGATTCCCATACCACTTAAAAAATCCGTTTTGAAGATGTTAGAGCTACCTGTCATGCCACCTGTTCAAAAAGAAAGAAGATCCTTAAGGATAACTATGCACCTCACCAGCCACTTGCTCTAGGACGATTCCCGAAGCCACCTGTCATGCTTTTTAAATAGTTTTGTTTAGAAATAGTTACTATACCTGTCATGATTTAGAAATAGTTTTGTTTATCTCTTTCTCCTGTTTTCTTTTAGCTTTTTTTATTCTCTTCCTAGGGCCATCCTAGAGAATCTGCAAGATGGTCGAAAGATTCTTGTGCACAAAATATTGTTAGCATAACATTAGTCTTGACCTTTTCCAAATTCATCTGTGAGAATAATATCGGCCAAGTCCTTAGTAAGTCTTTTTATTTTTCCAAGCAAGGAGATATCCTCATGTTGGAAATATGGCCTTTCAAGGCCTAAATTCCAGTAGTCTCTCATTTAGTGGGAGTGATTGAGAGATTGAAATCTGAGCGCCTTGCGAAATGGGGCCCAGATTTTTTTACCCCGAGTACGCATTAAGCATTGAGAGTTCACGTGTTGAGAAAGCAATTTCTCAAAGAGGTGTAAGGGTCACCTCCTAGCCAGGATTTTATAGGTTAGCCTCATGTTTAGCTGCGATTGATCAGGGCTTGGAGAATCCAAATGATAAAAATAGAGTCCGAGTACTTATTGAGTATTCGCCCTGTATAGAATGGTCAAGACTTATTGGACATAAGTCTGTATCCTAACACGAGATCATTCCATGACATGTGCATCTTTGTTTCATATGATGAGCCACTCTTCCAAATGCATTATCCGAATTTGGAAGAGCTGGTGCACATGTGCTTTGAGAGGACCCTATAATTGAGTTAGATCATGTCCCATAGGGGTACACACCTGTAATCCATTGAGAGTCGGATGATCATAGTTCGAGCTCAACGGCTTTGATGCGGCCAATATGTGTTTCTGCTTTAGACCGTGGAACATAGGTCCATTGGGTCAATCTGAGACTCGGCAGAACATCATTCGGACTAGCCCAATGGAGTACTCTGATACCTAAAATTATAAGCCTGAGATCTCACTATACCTTTTGTCCGATTTTGTAATTAAAAACCTAATAATTGCTCGCATATACTTTAAATGTTTATTGTGATTTTTAAAGAATTTTTCAGAATTTTTATTTGCTCAAAAATGAGGTTTTTCAAGTTGTTTGGCTCAAATTCTACTTTAGTCCAGATCTGGTAGTGCCACGTGGCATCTGAGTGGGCATAGGGCTGCCACGTGGTACCCCACTACCCAGCTGGGCGTTGATCCCTAGGCAGGGGCAACAATTTGACATTTGATTGTTTGTTTTATAAGGGGTTGTGTTATGGTGTCTTGTTATATATTGTTATATTTTATTATATAGTGTTATAACTAAAGGGCCCTTTTTTATCACATATTTTAATTAACTCACACATAGGCCATACATGGCATGTGTGAAGTTTAATTCAATTATTTAATAATATTAAAGAGAAAATTGATTTTCAAATTTGAGTTGAAAAATATCTTCACACACGTGTAAAGGTGACATTATCTTTGAATAGATTGGTTTGAAATTTTAGATGTATAAGGTAGAATCTCTTCACATGTGTGAGCTTTGCCAATTACTTCTTTGCTCATTATCCTTGGTAGTTCTCTGCTCTAATACATTATTTAAAAAAAACTAAGGGTGTTTTTGTAAGAGCATATTGGATTCAATTGGAATAAAAACATGGGTCAAAGACAAAGTGGTAAAGTGGCATAACTTGGGGTTAGTGTGAATGATAACTTAGGGTTAGTCCCATCTCTTCATCCTAGTGGTTGGAAGGGGATGGGTGGCTAAGTATATTAGCCTCCCATGTGCCTTTGGATTTGTGCATGGTGTTCATTGAATTCAAGGTTACACCCATGCAGTGTATCAAAAAGCGCTACGCGGATCCTAAGCGGTCTGGGGGGTCCAGGCCGCCTAGCGCCTAGGCGGATGCCCAAAACCTGGGTAGCTGCCCAATTGACAAAAAAGAAAAAATCCCAATATATCATATTCCAACAATCCAACTTGAAAAAAAAGAAAAAAGAAAAATAGAAGTCAAGAAGAGAATTTTGATAATCCATATTGTTAAAATAGTAAACTGTAAAACCATACACAAGGGATATAAAAGTGAACACCCAACACAAGTTACACAACAGTCAACAGACTCAACACTCAACACTCAATACCAAGAGGCAAGAGTCTTCAATCATCATCATCAGAAGGAATATCAATAGCGCAAGCCTCATCATATGCATTAGTGTCCAGGCCATCATCATCAGAGTCATCTCCCTCTTCAATATAACGCTTGTCCTCCTCTGTTTCTTCTTAATCTGCCTCTTCCTCCTCCTCTTCTTCTACCTTCCTCTTACTAGTATGTGTAGTCTGTGCAGATGAGGGCCTAGGAGTCTTGGCTACTGTAACCTTCTTTTTGTGCTTCTCTGAACTCAAATATTGTATAATTTCCTCCTTGGTAGCCTCAAGAACATTTTTACATAGGGCAACATCCCCAGTAATACCGGCAAGGTGTTTTTTAAACCGATAAATGCCCCCATTAGTATCCTTTCCACAATAATTACATTTAATACGATTTTTATCACTTGGATTCGGGATATAACCATACTTCCAACCTGGATCACCACTCCGACGACTAAAAGCTGGAGAAGATACTTCCATAGAACAAGGCTTAATATTTTCATCCTTTTTAGTTCTTCAAAATTCAAAAGATGTCTAATATCATCTCGAACTGCTTTAGGAACCTTTGTACAAGAAACAACATTACCTCTAACACTAGTAAGGTGTTTTTTGAATCGGCTAATACCCCCATTGGTATATTTTTCACAAAAATTACACCTTATACAATTTTTATCATTTAGTTTTGGGTTATATCCATACTTCCAACCCGGATGACTTTTTTTAGAAGTAGAAAAAATAGATCTATGACAAGGATTTTTTTCTTGTTTTTGTTTAACACAACTTAAAAGTTGCTTAATTTCCTCTCTGACAGCTTCAGGAATATTTTTACAAGGGGCAACATCCCCCTTAATACTGACAAGATGTTTCTTAAACTGGTTTATGCCTCCTTTTGTATCTTTTTCACAAAAATTACATCTAACACAATTTTTGTCATTTGGATTCGGGTTATATCTATATTTCCAACCCGGATCTCCACTCTGACTTACTCATGAAGAAGAATCTCAAAATAAAGCAAGCAATCTAAAAATTGCACTTACTTTGGTTGCTTGAACTCCAAACTTTGAGAAACACTTCGATGATTCGATGATCGATCTAATGAAATGTAGTTTTTTTGAGTTTTTTTTAGTCTAAAGGGACTTCTTGTGGGTTTCGGGTTCAAATGAACCTAAAAGCCATCATTCCTAACCTTTAAATATTTCAAAAAACAAAACGAAAAAAAAAAAATCATTTTTTTTGCCTCTAGGAGGGGCACAGGCCCTGGGCGGCTGCCCAATGTTGGGCGCTAGGTGGGTTCCGTACCGCCTAGGCGGCCCCCCAGGGACGGACCACCCAATTTTACCGCCTAGGCCTAGGCGCTGGGCGGTCTGTTTTTTTGAACAATGCACCCATGTTATAAAAGCACATCATAAGATCTCAAACCCTAACTAACTCAACACTTGAACCAATTTGGAAAATTCATGCCCCCCCCCCACCCCCCTTTTTTTTTAGAGCTTTGTGAGAGAAAATTGAAGAGAGAGAGACCTTATGTTTTTCACAAAAGCTTTTAGAGTTCCATTGATGAATTTGGTGATCTTGATGGTGGTCCTCCTTTCTTATGTTTGAGTCCATAGTATGCATTCATCAAGGTAAACTCCATTGAACTTTTTCCTCTCGTAAGTTTATTTTTTTGATAAAAGTTAACATTTGTATCGCTATAAAGTTGGAGAACAATATGGTTTAAATCCGAGAGTCCCCCCGTAGTCGGGGCTCTTAGTAAAAAACATGTTCTTAACATCTATAGTTGCTGAAGGTTTGAATTTATAGAAGTTTTATTGATCTTCGAATCCTCATTTGATTATCTTTTTCATCATACTTATTCATAGTGGTCCTTTATGAGTTGCATGAGAATCCATGATCATGCATAGTATCTTTTGATTATTTTGCTTCAAATCTATCAAATATCTTAGTCTCAATGCATCACTAAATTTTCATAAGTTTTCATCACATTTTTACTTATGGGGGTTCATAAACTTTTCATACAAGTTTGCTTGGGTGGTCCGAGGGACCACCGTTGTAGTTTGGCCATAACTCTCTTGATTTTGATCCAATTTGATTCAAACCTTTTACATACTGTTTTGGATGATAATATCAATGTGTTGAGATCTTAAGAAGTGATTTTAAGGTGTGTAATTACTTCCAATTTGGATTAGACACTCTTGTAGGATTGAACCACTTTTACACAATCCTAAAGGACAAAATTAAGTCCTTATAGGGCCCGATTACGTGACCCCGGCACAAGGGATTCGACACATGGCTTCCCCTGGGATTTTGTTTGGAGCAGTTGTATGTTGTATTTAAGGTTTGGGACATAGTTTTATGTAATTTGTGCTATGAAAGTGTAATTCATAAGCTAGTCTTGCTTTATATGTAATTGCCTCATAAGGGGTTGGTATTTGAGTTTATTTACAGTAGTTTTACAAGGCTAGAAATGGTTGTAATTGTTATTTAAAGGACTGTAACATATTCACTTGGCTTGGTTTTAAGCGAGTGATTTGTACAAGGTGTCAATTTTGACTTTTTTTTCAGCTTGAAAATTTGCTCTAGTCTTTGTACCTACTCTCACTTGAAGGTGTCCATTTTGATTGTTTTTTCAGCTTGGAAATTTGCTCTAGTCTTTGTACCTACTTCCACTTATACTTGGATAATTTGTTAATGATTTTTTCAATGTTCTCATAGAGGTCCCTATGAGAACGTTTCTGGATGATTATGATTAATTTTTCATAATTATTTGGATTGAGAGATTCCTTAGCCAGGATTAATAGGTATTGTATCCTTTGTTGTCATGATAATAAACAAAATTCTTGTTAGTGCAAGCGGATTAACTCGTAGTAATGAATAAATATTCCAGTTTTTTGAAATAAATAGAACTAATTGTTCTGTCTTTAATTTTTTGCTTCAATATACCTCAGAGGCATCTGTTTCAATGATTTTGAAGGCAGATGGACTTGGGATAGCAAGACAAGGAAGCGTTTTAACCCTTTGTTTAATTTGTTGGACTGCTTTAGTCATTTGGTCAATCCATTCAGGAGTATTTTTTCTTAATCTTAGTGTGAGTAATTTTCTATCTTGAGCTAAATTATGATAATAGCTTGAGACATAATTAAAGAATCCTAAAAATCTTTGAAGTTAATTTTTATCAGTTATTTTATCAGGAAATTTATCAGCAAAAGTAATGGCTCTTTCTATTGGAAAAGTGGTACCTTGATCAATTTTATTTCCTAGGAAAGTGATACTTACCTAGAAAAGCTTGATCTTCCTTGCTGAAACAAGATGTCCATTATTCTTAATTTCATTATATAATAAAGTTAAGTCTTTCCAGTGCTGATCAATGAGAAGAATAGACGCCTAAAATTTTATATGATTTGGATTTGAAGAAAAAAAATTAAAATTAAAATTAAAATTAAAATATGAATGAGGTTGTGCCCATCAAATTGAACCAATCAAATCGAACCATATATATATATATATATATATATATATATATATATATATAGTATGCTCATCAGTCCATTTGGGTGGATTCTTTTTTAACCTTTCAAATAATGGTTTAACACCCATGGCTATTTTCATAAAAATCCGAAATATAGTTTAGACATCCTAGAAATCTTTGAGATTGGGTTTTGGGAAAAAACTTTATAGTAAACTTGTCTTTAATCTTCTTTTGACTAGATTTTTTGTTTTTTCTTTTATAAAATTTATCTGATGAAGGTGCAGTATTATAACCAAATTGTTTGCAAAAATTTCCTAATTCTTTCTTGCCCATCATTCTTTGTTTATCGAGTTGCATTTTTAACTTCAAATCAGTACACAGGGCAAGACCTTCTGCACAGATCTCTGCAGATAGTTCTCCTAGAGTATAAAGGGAGTATGGGATTATTCCTCCTTTCTTATTCTTCAATCTATTTTTCACATTTTCAGCAAACAGATAAGGTAAATTTGCTATAAATTTTTCCTTCCAATGGTCTGCACTACTGTCTTTCCGGAACAGAAGGTGAGAACAGAACATGTCTTTATACCATTTGTAGTGAGATAATGTCGGACATCTTAAATTAGATAATAGGTCTTCCGATCTAGCATCTAATAACGAAGTACTTCCTACAAAGTGTAAGGTTATTGTATAGATGAGTGTATTAACTGCATCGCTTTCTCTATGAGGTATCTCTTGATTGTATTCATTTTTTACAGTCCATTGTCTTGTAGTGTTTAATATTTGTTGTTTAGTGGTTTCACTCGTGAAAATCCCACTATCCTCTTAACCATCCTGTAAATCCACAGACAATAGCTTTGGCTACTTCTTGGTCATGATTACCAGCTACTTTACAAGCCATGGCATACATGGTCATATGCTTCATGGTATCAAGTATTTGATGGTTAGACATACCATCGATATTCCAATTTACAATTGTTCTACTCGAGTAGGATACAGTACTTGAAATTAAATCCTCTTCGAACTGTATATCTATTGGGGTCGGTCTAGTATGGTACATCCTTGATTGGGCAGTAGGCCTCCTTTTCCTTCCATAATCTATCCTATTAATATTTGAATGAGCTTTTTTGAACGCTTCCTCTATTTTGAATATCTCATCATTATTTAATGAGTCTTCTTGAAGTACCATAGCTTCTGATTCAACTATTACCCCTTTCCCCTTTTTATCTTTTATGCTTAATCAGGATAGTTTCTTTACTAGTTCATCAACCAATTCTTTATTTTCTTCCTTTTTCTTTATCCCTTCTAGGCTGAATCTTTCTTCATTTATCTCTGGAAGGGGTTTGAATAATACTGCCTTGCTTTTATCTTGTTTTTTATTAACTTCACCTTGAGGTTTTCCTATTATATTTTAAATCCTAGTAGTTTGTTTACCGATAGACTGTAGACAAAGGTTGGTATAATTGTTTTGCTCTTTGATGTGTGGGATCATCTCTATTTTATGGCTATGCTCATTAGGAACCAACTTATAGGGAGAGGCTTTCGTTTCTGGTTTATCTTTTAACATACCTTTTATTTGAAGGCTTCTTTCCGGAGGATGTATACTTAGTATTTCTTCTCCTTCTGTTGTATAGAAGGTTTGATATTGATTTTCTAATGTATTCAATTCAAAATTGGGAATAGGAATATCTTTTTCTTCAAGAGTTCATTTTAACCAGTCAAAGAATCCTATATTTTGTTTATTCCTTTTTATAAATTTATTGTATCTTTTATGAAAGGCGTCTAACAATTCTTTTGAGAACTCTGCTAGATACCATTCTCTTATTCCTTTATTAGTTTCAGAAAGACAATCATTTTTTATTAATTCTAGGTCTACCTTGAACTTTTCTTCTTTCTGGAGAGTCAGGATATTAAAGTCAAGGTCAAAAAATGTTGGTTCACTCCCTGATGGACTAGGATCATAAGCCTTGTATACGGGTATATTAATGTTACTCATTGTTCTTGTTAACCCTTGTATTAAGGGCTTATCCTGTATTGATGAAGTAAAATATCTGCAAGGTGCAGGCATTCTTTTTAGAGGTCTTATTATATCTTCCGAAAAATTCAATCTTGCCCTTCGGCTAGAACTGAATTTGATTTCATTATTTCTATCTGGATATTCATTATTTGATCCGGCTCATTATTAATAGGGGTTCTATACTGTTGGTTCTCATTATGAATAGACCAATTTTTTGGGAGTATTACTTGAGATCAATTTATTGATTTAGGGATGACAGTGTTTGATTTTTCTATATTTGTTTGAAAAAATATTGTCTGTCCCCCGGTATCCATTTGGACTTAATGTGTTCATGACTTTATAATATATTCTGTAGATTAGAGCAATATTTTGGGAACCGGGATTCATATCGAACCCTTGTGTTTTAGGTTTAGAGTAAGGACTTTAAGAAGATTGGGGTCCATTAATGAGACCGAATAGTTGGGAAAACAATTAAAATAAACAGGACTACTACATAAGCTAGACTCTACTACTTCTAATAGGGAATCAAAAAACTTATTATGCCTACTATCTCTAAGACATAGTAATATAGAGTTATGTAGTACTAATCTAGTTAGTGGTTTAACAGCTATCTGTATAAGACCTATATGTACGTATTTATATTCCTTATTTTTATGGGTTTGAATCATTTACATGATAACAGCTGAAAGCTTTCCTGTTCACTATTGACTGATATAATTTGTTCTACTGTTTTTATCGCATAGCTGGTCTTAAATTCAAATGTACCCTTTTATAGATATCTGTAATAGGAACTTTTGAAATATTCCAGTTATGAATTTGCTTTTTTATGTTTTCAATTATTATTTCCTCTTTATTGTTTATTCTAAGTGTACTGGATGATGATGATAATGTCCTATTGGATAGCGTCATGATAAAATTTTCCATATCGGGTAACGGATGAGTACACGGGTCAATAGATTTATCTCACAATGCCTTCCAACGGCTCTCCTGGCCTAATTCGACGATGGACTACTTCGACCTTGGTCTCAACTCTCGGGCTTACCTCTAAAGGGAAAATTTTATTAAGTTGTTAACCTCTAGGATATTATTATCAACCTTCAGTTTACCACTGATAAAACTCTATGGCTCTGATTCCAATCAACTGACCAAGATCTATTTTTCAACAGCTATTAAATCAGAAATCTAACATATCCAAGGTAAATCAGTACAGTTATCAGGATGAATAAGGAAAAAGGAGAAATATCAAGCACAATCTAATTAGTATTAGTAATATCTCTAATTTTGATACCGAATACAAACTGTTTTAGCATATCAAAGAAGTACCAGCAGATTACAAGAAAGAACTTGCAGAAATTAGAAAGAACTTACATATTACATATACAGAAACTGATGAAGAGCTTCCACTCCTCAGGACAGTAAGTTGGTAAACTATTAATATTACAGTCACACATAAACTCTCATTCACTCAATTTTTCCAAGTGGTTAATGATATACCACTGGATATACAATACTTTTGTAGAAGATAGAGAAAGAGACAGAAGAATAAGAGCAGAGAAAAACAGGAGAGGAGATAGAACTGAATAATTACTAAGATGTACTAATAAACATGGCGGGAAAAACAAGAAGGCTCGAACTTATTAAAAGAAAATTGAGAGTTCTAAAGCAAGGATATGAGAACTATTAGAATGTTTAGAATATTACCCGAGATTAGAGTGGAGTTCTAGGGTTGAGAAAAGAAGTGCTCTAAGAATTTTGAACTTGGCCTTTTGAGCAGGAATATGAGCTAAAGACGAAGATAGAAGAGAGTAGAGAGGTAGATAGAATAGAGCAGAGAGAAGACTCTTTCCTCTGGGGTTCTTGAACTTATGTCAAGCATCCTCCTTTTATAGGCCTCGGATTTCAAAGAGTTATTAACTCTCCTTTATAGGTCGGTGCCACCTAAAAGTTGAAACAGTATGTTGATTGATCAAAAAGTGAAGGCTTTGTATTTTGAATTGGCTAAAGGCTTGAATAGTATTTTGTCGGTAGAATCTCCAATCAGTAAAAGTTAGACAGTAGTCGTCGGTGGCTTTGTCGTATTAGCTAGTGGGTATCTGGGAATATCAAGTGGCTCCAAATTGTCGGCCAGCTAGGAACAACTGGCATCTGGTGGCAGGTGGCTTTAATAATTCTGATGGTGGCAGACAACAACTGAGATCTGTCTATCTTTATTCATCGGGCTGGATATTTGAGTTTTATTGGGCTTTTTGTTCGGGCCATTAATGAGAAAATTCAATTGTTGATTGCACCAGGCCGCAATCTTCATTCTCGGCAGCATAGTCTTCATCATTTTGCGACGAGGTTGACATTGCTTCTCCTTCTTCTTCGAACATCTGAAGCAACTGCCTTTTTAATTCTTCTTTTGTTGCTTTAGGGTTCTGCTTCTTCATATTATTAATATATTCAGCAACGCTATTTGGATTTTATTCTGGCATCTGAGTTGGTACCTTTTTCAGCTTAATATTTTTTGGATCAATAAGCTTGTTTTCATAAAAGTCCCACCATTTAATATATATTTTCTTTCCAAGTTTCGGGATGTATTCTCAATTATTAGTAAAATTATCGGATATTGCAAAAGTCCATTTCATAATCCAGGGGATTTGATATAATGCCATAAAGTATAGATGGTGGTCTATTTGAGGGTTCATTATTATTGAATTCTACAAACTTGGCTTGAGAAGTTTGGATCTTAGGAGAAAGGATTTCTGTTCCGGATCCCCAGATCTGGAACCAGATATGAAATTTTTCCACTATTGGCAATTTCATTTGTATAAACCAGGTGTGTGAATTATTACTATTTTGGAGGGAGAAAACCTTGTGCCAGGCATCGATATATTCAGAATATTTGTAGTATTTATTATTAAATTTTGGCGTCTATAACTTTATGCTTCTCATGAGATCTAAGCCCCATTCTTTATAGGATATCACTTTTCGTATCCGGAATTTTGAATAAGCAACATTTTTCTTAAAAGGCAGTTTAACATAAAAATTCTGATTTCTCCATAATGGATTTGTACATTTTTTGAGAAACTCAGAATGGGAATTGGCACAACAGTCTGATATTATTTTTTGTTTGACTATTTCTAAGGTATAGGGAGGATCTATACTGGCTATCCAGGGCAAGGTTAGGTTTCTATAATGTAATCCTTTGGAAGTCCATTGAAGTTTTACTTGATGTAAAATATCAAATCCAAGTAAAAGGTCTTTGTTTGGCAAATAGGATCCTAAGAGTTTATGTTGGATAACTGCTTTAAGAAACAGTTTAATCAAAATGGGCTTTGCTAATTTGGGTTATGGAAAATTTTTCTCCATTAGCAGCTCGAAAAGTTAGGTTGCATGTTTCCCAAAACTGTTTTGGTAGTAAATCAAGTTTCAAAATACTAGCTGATGCTCCTGTATCAAAGAAGGCAGGAAGAGTCAAAGGTTTGGAATAGTATTCTTGGAGTATCTGAACAAGGGCTATTGGGGTTGGCTGAAAGGGTAAACTGTTTATGTCTGAAATTTCATCCTATGGAGACAATATCTATGGAATACTAGTGTTGCTTATCTCATTGAGCTCAAAATCATCAACATAAGTAATGGATATCAATGCATCTGAGCTTTGTTCATCCTCATGAGAAAACATAAACTATAAATCATCATCGATTTCTTCTTCTAAAACCTGCGATAAAAGATGTATTATCTTTTTTTTATTCGTTTGCAAAATGTCCTTTCGTTCCACAGACATAGATCTATCTCCTTTTTTGTGTCTTCGAATCTTGACCGTCGAAGATATTTGAATCTGTTTTTTTTTCTCTTTTGGTCAAACTTCTTTTTTCCTTTCGAGGCAGGTAGACATGAACACTGTTTTTCTGCATCACATTTAATCTTGAGATATGGTTTATCGCAAGATTTTCCAAGTAAATGCTTATTCTTTTCCATTTGTTTCACAAGTTCAACTTGATTGCAAAGTCTTTCAAGAGCATGGAGAACAAACTGATATAATTCACCAAAATTGGTGTTTTGAATAGTAAGTCCTTGATTTTCTATTATCTTTGTTGCTTCTTTACCAAGAGTAGGAGGAGGTATAGATTCAAGATAAAATTGTTTCAAATTTATATCATCAATTCCTCCTATTTTATGGTATCTTTTGTTCATTTCTGAAAAATGTTTTTCAAGATCTTGTCTCTTGAATGAACAACATTTGAGCTGAAAAAATTCTTCTCGGGCAGCAATTTGTTCATGTTTAATAGGGCCTGAGAATTCAGATACCAAATAATTAAGAAACTCAATAATGGACTGACTATTTCCTAACTGAGTCTGTCGGTATTCTCCAAGACTTATGTACCAATAAAAAAGGCGTTCTCTTAGCCTTACAATGACTCTAGAAATGGTACTGGCTAAGGTATTTTCAAGATTAAGCATTTCTGAATGCATCCATCCTTGAATTTCTCTGAATCTGTCATTCCATCTTGAAGGTGGAATGTCATCAATAGTAAATCCTTTAGATGAATCTGCATAAGTTAGGATTGGTTGGGGTTGGGGGGTTCTTAAGGTTCTTGGTGGTCTGGAGGTCTAAATTCTTCTTCCATAAAAGGGTCTGGTTCTTGAGGTGGTTCAGGAGGGTTCATCATAAGCAAATTGTTAGAATTTGAAGAAGAAGGAGAAGATTTACCTTCAAATGTTTCAGAGTTGTCAGACAATTCTTTAGAGGAATGTTTCAGTTTGAAGGTTTACTTCAGGCTATTTGGTCAGGTTTTTTAAGAATGAACTCATGTTGTTCAAGGGCTCAGAGGAAGTTAATATCTGGGTTGGGACTGAGGAGGCTACAACATCTGACTCAGTATCAGAATACTAAAACATTTGGGTTTCTTTTTTAAGTATTTGAGGACTAGGATGAGGGTGAACTGTTACAGGTGGTGAAGTAATAGATGATTTACGTTTCGAGGTTTGTGATGAACTAGGTATTGAAGTATTTAGCTTTTTTCGCAATTGGGGAAAGAACATTTCTTCAGGGAAACGTCTTTCATATTCAAATGAGCTTAAATCTCGAAAACCAAAATTTTTTGGAGGAATTAAACCTGTAGGTGGGTAGAGTGTTCGAGTGAGTGGAAAAGGGTCAGGGCTCCTTAAAGCTGATTCAGTAAATAGGATTGCTCATGAATATCTTTTAGTATATATAAAACTATATTTGTATTTCTTTGGTAAAAATGTATCAAAGTGATAGAATCTGTTTATAGGAGAATTGCTTCGTACCATTCCCTTGTCTTATTACCATTGGAGGGATTCAAATTATTGATCAGATATAGATTGGCAATGTTTACTGGATCCAAATTCTAGTGTTCATCTTCTATTATAATATCAATTAAAAAAGTAGTTTTTATAAACAGGGATTTCTCTGATGTTGGAGGAGTTCTACCGGACCGGGTGAGGGGATAAGTTCTTGAGCTTGTTGTTTTATGAGTTGGTTTGGAGTTCCTGGGTAATTTATTATAGGCTTTCCTGAAGATGGTAATGGAACAATGTTCATTTTTTCTTTTCCCTTATTAATATTAGTATTCATTATTACCCGCGTATCTCTGCTGGCCCTATCTCGGTCCCCCTGCAAAAATTCACGAGTTAAGAAATTTAGTGATTGTAACGCAGCAAAGGACATCTTGTTAAAAGATGTAAAAAATTTATTTTCAAAACAAAGTTTTGCCAAATGGCAAGCAATCATTTCCTCCTTTGATTTTGATATTGAACATCTAAAAGGAAATACTAACTTCCTTCCTGATTTCTTAACTCGTGAATTTTTGCAAGGGGGACAGAGATAGGGCTAGCAGAGATAGGCGGATAATAATGAATACTAATATTAATAAGGGAAAAGAAAAAATGGACATTGTTCCATTACCATCTTTAGGAAAGCCTATAATAAATTACCCAGGAACTCCAAACCAACTCATAAAACGACAAGCTCAAGAACTTATCCCCTCACCCAGTCCTGTAAGAACTCCAACATCAGAGAAATCCCTGTTTATAGAAACTACTTTTTTAACTGATATTACAATAGAAGATGAACACTGGAATTTGGATCCAGTAAACATAGTCAATCTATATCTGATCAATAATTTGAATCCCTCCAATGGTAATAAGACAAGGGAATGGTACGAAGCAATTCTCCTAGAAACAGGTTCCATCACTTTAGTACATTTTTGCCAAAGAAATACAAATATAGTTGCTTATTCAAAATTCCAGATAAGAAAAGTGATATCCTATAAAGAATGGGGCTTAGATCTCATGAGAAGCATAAAGTTATAGGCACCAGAATTTAATAATAAATACTACAAATATTCTGAATATATCGATGCCTGGCACAAGGTTTTCTCCCTCCAAAATAGTAATAATTCACACATCTGGTTTATACAAATGAAATTGCCAATAGTGAAAAAATTTCATAACTGGTTTAGAAACTGGTTCCAGATTTGAGGATCCGGTTAAGATCCAAACTTCACAAGCCAAGTTTGCAGAACTCAATAATAATGACCCTCAAATAGACCACCATCTATACTTTATGGCATTATATCAAATCCCCTGGATTATGAAACGGACTTTTGCAATATCCGATAATTTTACTAATGATTGGGAATACATCTCGAAACTTGGAAAGAAAATGTATATTAAATGGTGGGACGTTTATGAAAACAAGCTTATTGATTCAGAAAATATTAACCTGAAAAAGGTCCCAACTCAGATGCCAGAAGAAAATCCAAATAGCTTTGTTGAATATATTAATAATATGAAGAAGCAGAACCTTAAACCAACAAAAGAAGAATTAAAAAGGCAGTTGCTTCAGATGTTCGAAGAAGAAGGAGAAGCAATGTCAACCTCGTCGCAAAATGATGAAGACTATGCTGCTGAGAATGAAGATTGCGGCCTGGTGCAACCAACAATTGAATTTTCTCAATAATGGCCCGAACAAAAAGCCCAATAAAACTCAAATATCCAGCCCGATGAATAAAGATGGACAAATCTCAGTTGCTATCTGCCACCATCAGAATTATTAAAGCCACCTGCCACCAGATGCCAGTTGTTCCTAGCTGACCGACAATTTGGAGCCACTTGATATTCCCAGATACCCACTAGCTAATACGACAAAGCCACCGACGACTACTGTCCAACTTTTACTGATTGGAGATTCTACCGACAAAATACTATTCAAGCCTTTAGCCAATTCAAAATACAATGCCGTCACTTTTTGATCAATCAGCATACTGTTTCAACTTTTAGGTGGCACCGACCTATAAAGGAGAGTTAATAACTCTTTGAAATCCGAGGCCTATAAAAGGAGGATGCCTGACATAAGTTCAGGAACCCTGGAAGAAAGGGTCTTCTCTCTGCTCTGTTCTATCTACCTCTCTACTCTCTTCTATCTTCGTCTATAGCTCATATTCCTGCTCAAAAGGCCAAGTTCAAAATTCTTAGAGCACTTCTTTTCTCAACCCTGGAACTCCACTCTAATCTTGGGTAATATTCTAAACATTCTAATAGTTCTCATATCCTTGCTTTAGAACTCCCAATTTTCTTTTAATAAGTTCTGAGCCTTCTTGTTTTTCCCTCCATGTTTATTAATACATCTTAGTAATTATTCAGTTCTATCTCCTCCTCTCATGTTTTTCTCTGCTCTTATTCTTCTGTCTCTTTCTCTATCTTCTACAAAAGTACTGTACATCAAGTGGTATATCATTAACCACTTGGAAAAATTGAGTGAATGAGAGTTTATGTGTGACTGTAATATTAATAGTTTACCAACTTACTGTCCTGAGGAGTGGAAGCTCTTCACCAGTTTCTGTATATGTAATATGTAAGTACTTTCTTGTAATCTGCTGGTACTTCTTTGATATGCAAATAAAGTTTGATATGCAAAATTAGAGATATTACCTATACTAATTGGATTGTGCTTGATATTTCTCCTTTTTCCTTATTCATCCTGGTAACTGTACTGATTTACCTTGGATATGTTAGATTTTTTATTTAATAGCTGTTGAAAAATAGATCTTGGTCAGTTGATTGGTATTAGAGCCATAGAGTTTTTATCAGTGGTAAACTGAAGGTTGATAATAATATCCTAGAGGTTAAGAACTTTATAAAATTTTCCCTTTAGAGGTAAGCCCGAGAGTTGAGACCAAGGTCGTAGTAGTCCATCGCCGAATTAGGCCAAGAGAGCCGTTGGAAGGCGTTGTGACATAAATCTATTGACCCGTGTACTCATCCGTTACCCAGTATGGAAATTTTTATCAGGACGCTATCTAATAGGACATTATCATCATCATCCAGTACACTTAGAATAAACAATAAAGAGGAAATAATAATTGAAAACATAGAAAAGCAAATTCATAACTGGAATATTCCAAAAGTTCCTATTACAGATATCTATAAAAAAGGTACTTTTGAATTTAAAACCAGCTATGCGATAAAAACAGTAGAACAAAGTATATCAGTCAATAGTGAACAGGAAAGCTTTCAGCTGTTATCAAATAAAATGATTCAAGCCCATAAAAATAAGGAATATAAATACCTACATATAGGTCTTATACAGATAGCTGTTAAACCACTAACTAGATTAGGACTACATAACTCTATATTACTATGTCTTAGAGATAGTAGGCATAATAAGTTTTCTGATTCCCTATTAGTAGTAGAGTCTAGCTTATGTAGTGGTCCTGTTTATTTTAAATTTTTTCCCAATTACTCGGTCTCATTAATGGACCCCAGTCTTCTTAAAGTCCTTACTCTAAATCTAAAAACACAAGGGTTCGATATGAATCCTGATTCCCAAAATATTGCTCTAATCTACAGAACATGTTATAAAGTCATGAACACATTAAGTCCAAATGTCTTACAAGTGGATACCAGGGGACAGACGGTATTTTTTCAAACAAATATAGAAAAATCAAACACTGCCATCCCTGAATCAATAAATTGGTCTCAAGTAATACTCCCAGAAAATTGGTCCATTCATAATGAGAACCAACAGTATAGAACCCCAATTAATAATGAGCCAGATCAAATAATTGAATATCCAGATGGAAATATTGAAATCTAATTCAGTTCTAGCCGAAGGGCAAGATTGAATTTTTCTGAAGATATAATAAGACCTCTAAAAAGAATACCTGCACCTTCCAGATATTCTACTTCATCAATACAGGATAAGTCCTTAATACAAGGGTTAACAAGAACAATGAGTAACATTAATATACCCGTTTACAAGGCTTATGATCCTAGTCCATCAGGGAGTGAACCAACATTTTCTGACCTTGACTTTAATATACTGACTCTCCTGAAAGAAGAAAAGTTCAAGGTAGACCTACAATTATTAAAAAATGATTATCTTTCTGAAACTAATAAAAGAATAAGAGAATGGCATCTAGCAGAGTTCTCAAAAGAATTGTTAGACGCCTTTCATAAAAGATACAATAAATTTATAAAAAAGAATAAACAAAATATAGGATTCTTTAACTGGTTAAAATCAACTCTAGAAGAAAAAGATATTCCTATTCCCAATTTTGAATTGAATACATTAGAAAATCAATATCAAACCTTTTATACAACAGAAAGAGAGGAAATACAAAGTATTCATCCTCCGGAAAGAAGCCTTCAAATAAAAGGTATGTTAAAAGATAAACCAGAAACGAAAGCCTCTCCGTATAAGTTGGTTCCTAATGAGCATAGCCATAAAATAGAGATGATCCCACACATCATAGAGCAAAACAATTATACCAACCTTTGTCTACTGTCTATCGATAAACAAACTACTAGGATTGAAAATATAATAGGAAAACCTCAAGGCGAAGTTAGTAAAGAACAAGATAAAAGGAAGGCAGTATTATTCAAACCCCTTCCAGAGATAAATGAAGAAAGATTCAGCCTAAAAGGGATAAAGAAAAAGGAAGAAAATAAAGAATTGGTTGATGAACTAGTAAAGAAACTATCCCCGTTAAGCATAAAAGATAAAAAGGGAAAAGGGGTAATAATTGAATCAGAAGCTATGGTACTTCAAGAAGACTCATTAAATAATGATGAGATATTCAAAATAGAGGAAGCGTTCAAAGAAGCTAATTCAAATATTAATAGGATAGATTATGTAAGGAAATGGAGGCCTACCGCCCAATCAAGGATGTACCATACTAAGCCGACCCCAGTAGATATACAGTTCGAAGAGGATTTAATTTCAATTACTGTATCCTACTCGGGTAGAACGATTGTAAATTGGAATATCGATGGTATGTTTGACCATCAAATACTTGATACCATGAAGCATATGACCATGTATGCCACGGCTTGTAAAGTAGCTGGTAATCATGACCAAGAAGTAGCCAAAGCTATTGTCTGTGGGTTTACAGGATGGTTAAGAGGATTGTGGGATTTTCACGAGTGAAACCACTAAACAATAAATATTAAACGCTACAAGACAATGGACTGTAAAAAATGAATACAATCAAGAGATACCTCATAGAGAAAGCGATGCAGTTAATACACTCATCTATACAATAACCTCACACTTTGTAGGAAGTACTTCGTTATTAGATGCTAGATCGGAAGACCTATTATCTAATTTAAGATGTCTGACATTATCTCACTACAAATGGTATAAAGACGTGTTCTGTTTTCACCTTCTATCCCGGGAAGACAGTAGTGCAGATCATTGGAAGGAAAAATTTATAGCAGATTTACCTTATCTGTTTGCTGAAAATGTGAAAAATAGATTGATGAATAAGAATGGAGGAATAATCCCATACTCCCTTTATACTCTAGGAGAACTATCTGCAGAGATCTGTGCAGAAAGTCTTGCCCTGTGTACTGATTTGAAGTTAAAAAGGCAACTCGATAAACAGAGAATGACGGGCAAGAAAGAATTAGGAGATTTTTGCGAACAATTTGGCTATAATACTGTACCTTCATCAGACAAATCTTATAAAAGAAAAAACAAAAAATCTAGTCAAAAGAAGATTAAAGACAAGTTTACTAGAAAGTTTGTCCCAAAACCCAATCTCAAAAGGAGAAAAAGAAAATTTTCAGTATGTTATAATTGCGGAAAAGTAGGACATTACAAAAACAAATGTAAGATTAAAAAGAAAGTCAATGCCCTACAGATTGAAAGGCAATTAAAAATCAAATATTTGATATACTTCAAATTGATGTGGAAACTATAGTGACACATCATGTTCTGATTCTGAGTCTCTAGATGGAGAAATACATGATGAAAATTTAATACTAAGTAGTTCAGGTTCTGATAAACAGATGGAAGATTGTTTCTGCAAAAATCTTAATACTCTCACAAATGAAGGAAATTTAATCATAGATTTAATAGATGAGATAAGTGACCCCGAAGCCAAAAGGGAAGCCTTAACCCAATACATCCAAGTAGCTAAATAAAAAAGGAAACCAGTCCCTCTTGTAAAAACACAAGAAGAATATAGTCTAGCCGAAATACTAAAAAGAACTAATAAAAAAGATACTTCTCAGAAAGACCCATCCATTTTTGAACTAAAATAAGAAATGAATGAAGTAAAAACTGAAGTACAGAATCTTAAGAATAGAATAAAAATATTAGAAATGGCTGCTGAATTTTCTAATAAGGATACAAATGAAGAATTAGAATTTGATAGCCTTATAAATAATCATAAAAAACCATCGTTCCCAATAGAAGAAACTCCGGAATCATCCAACTCAAAACAAGAAGATGATTCTATGCAAAACAAAAATTTTGTAAACCTATTGGACAAAGTCATCACTCAGAAATGATTTACCTTAATAAGAATAGTAGTAACTAAAGAATATAGCTTTCAGTCCCTTGCACTAATAGACTCAGGAGCGGATCTTAATTGTATAAACGAGGGATTAGTACCTACTAAATACTTTAGTAAAACAACTTAGATACTCAATACAACAGATGGTAGTAGGTTAACGATCAAATACAAACTTTCCAATACTGCAATATGTAATAATGGTAATTGTTTCGAAATACCCTTTATTATGGTGAAAGGATTAAGTCAAGTCGTTTTACTTGGAACACCTTTTCTAAATTTACTATATCCTTTGAAAATAGATAGCACAGGAGTTGAATCAAACCTAGAAGGTCATAGTGTAAAATTTGAATTTATAGACAAGCCAAAAATCAGAGAAGTTAATAACATCAAGCAAGTCATAGAAAATAAAGAAAGATTTTTATGCCATCTAAAAGAAGAGGTAAAGTACAGAACAATAGATGAAAAACTTTCATTTCCAGAGAATAAGAAGATTATTGAAAATGTTAGAAGAAAAATAGAAGAAGAGATTTGTGCTGATCTACCAAACAACTTTTGGAATAGGAAAAAGCATATAATAAGCTTACCTTATGAGGAAGGTTTTAATGAAAACAAAATACCAACTAAAGCTAGGCCTATTCAAATGAATCCAAGGCTTTTTGAAATATGTAAAACGGAAATTGATGAATTACTCCAGAAAAAGTTAATCAGGAAAAGCTCATCCCCGTGGAGTTGTTCAGCTTTTTATGTCGAGAAAGTTTCAGAAAAGGAACGAGGAGCACCAAGACTAGTAATAAACTGCCAACCATTAAATCAGGTACTCAAATGGATTAGATATCCGATACTTAATAAAAAAGATTTGCTTGATAGACTTGTAAACACTTGCATATTCTCTAAATTTGATTTAAAATCAGGTTATTGGCAAATACAGATATCTGAAAAGGATAGGAATAAGACTGCTTTTAATGTCCCCTTCGGACAATATGAATAGAACGTAATGCCATTTGGGCTAAAAAACGCTCCTTCAGAATTCCAGAATATAATGAATGATATTTTCAATCCTTATATGAAATTTATGATTGTTTACATAAATGATGTCTTGATATTTTCAGAAAACATGGAGCAACATTTTAAGCACATAAATGTATTTATAAATGCAATCAAAGCGTCGGGCTTAGTAGTCTCGGCTAAAAAAATTAGTCTTTGCCAAACCAAAATTAGATTCCTAGGTCACTGTATTTTCCAAGGAAGTATTATCCCTATTGATAGAGCAATAGACTTTGCAAATAAATTTCCTGATATTATTCTAAATAAAACAGAACTCCAAAGACTCTAGGATGTCTAAACTATATTTCAGATTTTTATGAAAATCTAGCCATGGATGCTAAACCATTATTTGAAAGGTTAAAAAAGAATCCACCCAAGTGGACTGATGAGCATACTTTGGCAGTAAGGAAAATAAAAAATAAGGCTAAGGAATTACCTTGCCTAGCACTGTATAATCCTGATGCCTTCAAGATAGTTGATTGTGATGCCTCCGAAGTAAGATTAGGAGGAATTTTAAAACAGAAAATACAAGAGAAAGAACAACTAGTCCGCTTTACATCCAAAGCATGGAATAAAACTCAGCAAAATTATTCAACGGTTAAGAAAGAAATCTTATATATATATATATATATATATATATATATATATATATATATATATATATATGTGGACATTTGATTTTTAGATTTGGTAATTGCAAGCTCACACAAGATTTGCAGCTGTTTTGTAGAAATTTTCTATGAATTGTTTGTGAGCACATAACTGGTTTAGGGCCTTCATGGCTGATTGAAATAGTTCTCCTATTGTTGCGTCTTCTAGGGAGGATTATGGGATTTTATTATGGGTTTTGGTAAGGAGCTTACAAATGTTTGTTTGACATTTGTATTGTCAAATCCGCCTATTTTGAAAATGTTTTTAACCATTCGTTTGTAATGGAATTCAACATCAGTTTTATTAAATGAGCAACATTTCGAAGCATGATATTATTTCCTGGCTTCTTCAACCTGGTGTTCTGCTTGTCCTAAAATTGGGAATGAACATATCCTATGAAGGTCTGGGGCTTGACATAGAATTCGTAGTCTAAATGGCCCAATAGCTATGATCCAATTTTTTAATATACCACTACAATCTTGCGGCATTTTTTTATGACAATTTTAAGGGGTTGGTCATACATATCATGGTGATTGGTTTACTGATTTTGTTAATCATGAAATTTTCACCATTTGCGGCTCTGAAGGTTTGGTCATAAGGATTCAAATGGGTCGGGGGTAGAAGGTCATGATTTAAGATTGACACTGCTGCTCCAATATCGAAAAAGGCTATGGCTGAGATTGGCTTGGAATATTTCTCTAGCAAGATTTGGACTTTGGATAAATTGCATTTAGTATTTTTTGTGGCGATTTTGATTTCTGGGTTGGGATTTGGAAGGGGTTCTAAAGATAACAATTCTTCAAACTCAGGTTCTGAGTTTGGGTCAGATGAGTATCCAATTGCAAGGAGAGAGTTTGAGCAGGTCTCATCATCTAATAAAAAAATTGCCTTGAGGTCTGCATTTGAATTGGACATATATTTAAAAACTTGGTGAAGAACCTTGTTTCTTTTCAGTTTTCTGGGACAAATTTGGCGTAACCCTTTCTTACAGATGAAACACCTGTCATTGGTCATTTTCTTTGCTTTTTTATGAGGAATTTCCATTTGTGTTTCCCTGGTTTCTTTTCCCTTTTGAAGTGGGATTTCTTATTTGTGGTGCATGAGCACTGACACTCATCTTTGCACTTAATCTGCAAATCCTTTCGAGCACAGGCATGGGCTCTAAGAGCTTGCTTGTTTTTTCAATCTGCTCAAGGAATTTCTTTTGATTACATAGATTATTCTTTAGGGCTAGAAAAGCATTTTGGAATAATTCTCCAAGGGTTGATGCTTGAAGGCAAAATGTTTTTTGTTGCCAAGATCTTTGAAAGTTCATGTCCTAAAGGTTTTGGGAAGGTATGTCTACTTGAGGTTCACATCATGTCCTCCTAGGGTATTGGGACATTTGCTCAATATGCCTTTCAAGGTCTTTCTTGGTGAAGGAGCAACATTTTGCTCTATGATATTCTTCTTTTGTTTGGGAGCCAAAATGCTGGGAGTTACCTAAGAGGTATGAATATAAGCCATGAAGTTAGTGACTCCTACTGGATTAACTGGAGTTTTAAAGCGACCCTAAACCCTAAACCTAAACAATGTTAAAACAATAGAGCGACCCTAAACCCTAAACCCTAAACCTAAACAATTTTAAAACAATAAAGCGACCCTAGACCCTAGACTTAAACAATTTTAAAACAAACTGTAAAGTTGGGTAACTTTAAGGCGAATGAAACCCTAACCTTTTGATGTGAAAGATCCATAGAATGGCGATCTCAGAGCATAAGGACATGTAAGGGCAATCAACAAGAAAACACAGAGAGTGAGATGAAATATCAAAGTGAGAAAGCAAGAAAATATTAACCATACAAAACACAAGAATATCTTATTGGTTTAGTAGTATCTACGCCTTTATTGGTATCAAAGCCAAGTAAGTCTTCCATAAGCCGAGAGTAAGTGCGTCGGGTATCTGAAAGGCTTAAGATAACAATGAGTACTAGAAGACTGTCCAATACGTCTGAATCCTTAAGGTCTTCTTGCTCATTAGTTAGATCCAGTTCTGTTTTAGAATTAGAAAGCTTATACCAAATAGATTATATCCTTGAAGCCTCAACCAACACTCTCCGAGAATTACACCTCTTAAACCCCTATCATTTATTTAAAGGAACTTCATGATCAATCAACAAAACCATACGAACGTTATTTAAAAGAAAAGCACCAGAGTCCATAAAACAATTCCTCCAAACCTCTGCTTTTTACCAGTATCCTATACCTGTTACAGGTGAAGAACAACTCTTTACCTTGACATTGCCAGAACATCTTCCAAACCTTAAGAATGAAAAATATTCACATATCCATTTGGAGCAATAAGACTTGCATTAACATTTCAGGGAAGAGATGACCTTCCAGTCTAATCCAGAATATCTTTATCAGAGACAAGGTTCTTGAAACATGAGCATGCTTGCATTGCTACTATTTCGACCACCTTAAATTGTGGAACAATATTCATAAACTCTTTTCCCAAATTCCACAATGACCCTTGTAGATTCAAATATGCGGAAAGTTTAAAAGTCCAAATACAAATAACTGGTACCCCAATGATTTCAGATTCACACATTACAACCCTTTACCAAATGGCTTATAGAATCCAAAACCATGCCCTACAACTACCAGTACCAATGGAGCTTAATCCAGATAAAGCTGTGTTCATCAATGTAAGTGAAACCAAAGCTCCTTGCCACACTCATATACCCAATCAAATTACTAGGGAAGAACTATTAAAACTACTTCCAAACAAAGGGATCACTTGTTATAAAAAATTAAGATAACCAGTTAAAAAACATATCCAAGCAACAAACCCTGTATATGTTGCAATGGACGATAGAATTGTAGAAATCAGATTTTCAACCAATCTTCCAATAACCCTACACAATCAATATTCCCAACACAAATGATAATAACTCCAATCATAGCCTCCAAAAATGATGGAGCACGCATCCATGAAGGAAAGACCAAAGAAAGATGCAAAGCATTTAACCCCTTCTGTAATAGTGCTGGGTGTATTCATGACCAGTTTGATCTAATGGATGAAGATATGAACAAACCAAAAAGATCAAATAAAAAGAAATTTTCTGAACTAAAACATAGAGAAAGATATGAAAATAAAGATTCCATGGTAGGAACCCTCGATGAACCAACAGGAAGGAATGAATTTTTAGGAGAATATGGAAAGCCCAATCCAGTTCAACCAAACCCCACTCTAGAAGAACGCCCCACACCCTATCAACCACCAGGACCATCATCACCATACTATCAAAAGGCTCTAAAAATTATAGAGCCCCAACAAAAATTTGAAGCTCAGCCTGTAGAATGTTCTATGTTTGACCCCCTCCTCTCCAAACTACTACTACTATGAGCAATTCCCTCCTTTAAAAACCTTTGAAAATCCAGCTGGAGTTTATTGTCATACTTGGAAAATAAAAAAAAACCCAAATGTCCATGCCCAAGGCTAAAACCAACCCTCAGCTGCAGAAGCGGCTTTAAATTGGCAATATGAAAATGCCCATGTCCAAAACAAAGCCTTAGTGAAAATCTTTGAAATCCAAAAATCACAAACCACAAATCATTTTAAAATTAAAAAAAAGAATTCAAAATGTTCATGACCAATTACTTAAAAAATATCATCATACCTTTAAGATCTCCAGAAAGCAAACAAGCTATTAGTCCTCAAAGAAGAAGAAAAAACAAAACCCATATCATTAAAGTATACTTCACACAATAGTACACTTCACACAATAGTACTATGAAATTACAGTAATGAAGATGAGAAAGGAGGAGAAGTAGAGAAGATGGAAGACTCTTTCTAAAACTCGATCCTTTTGAGGGCCTGTTTAGTTCCTTTTAGTCTTTCTGAGGCTTTGGATCCAAACTCATTTAATTTTGCACAGTAGAAAGTTGGATGCTTTCTTATCTTTAATAGTAAAAGCAGATTATTTTATACCGTGGAATAGTTAAAAGTTGTTTCAACAGTGAAAAGTTTCATTCTTTTCATACTGTCGACAACGCTGTAAAAGTAGATTGTACAGTCATCTTTTGTATGGACACGTGCGCTGAAAAAAACTGCATTTGATCCGTCCAATATCCTTACTTGTCTAGTAAGTTTTAGTGGCATGGTCCCACTACGCTTCTATCCTTCCATCATGTTTTGAATATTGGATTCTCCAATACTATCAAAACTATAATCACTTAAATCATCTTGTGGACCACGCGCTTCCTATTCACGATAAGAATTTTTGAATTCTTCTTCAAAAATAGCATTTGCTTCCATGATAAATTCTAGTGGCAAGTCTAGCCTTGCAGGCCTTTCACATAAAGTCATAAATTCTTCTGTTTCTCTTACTTGTTTAGCTGTAGGTCAGTGGCTTTTGGCAAATGTGTGATAAATAATCGTTTTCCACCACTAATTTTGAAAGAATGATCATATGCCAGGGAACAAATTTCTTGGCTAAATGAGACAATATTTTTTATAGCATATGTTTTAACATTTAGGACAAAAATTTCTTTTTCTTTTACAGAAGTTTCATCAACAAGCGTGAAAACAATGTTTGTAGTTTCTATCAAATACCGAATTTGATAAGGTCGATAAAATCTTTCTCTAGATCTCCAACCAATTGTGCTTATAATATGAAAAGTAAAATATTTATTGGATTTCCAAGACTTGAGAACTTTATATAACATACTTTTTAATAAAATTTGGGAAATGTCTAATTCGCACCCATTCTACATGCTCAAAGATTAATCTTCCCTTAATTCTCCAATCAATTGCATCATAACACCATTCTTCATGTTTAATGAATATATGATGGTTTTAATATTATTTCAGAAATATTTTAACAAACCAGGATAATACTATGTTAGTAGATCCAGAATTTTGAAAGTTTGTTCAGAATCAACAATTTTAGATATTCTTTCAAAGACTTCAAATGGTAAGACAGTTCTTGCCTTTTCGTATAAACATATATTCTTTTGATTTTTTCAAATATTGGCTCATTAGTTTGATTATCTATGAGATGAGCAACTTCTAAAAACGAATTGATTTTATCAAAAGAAAATTCTTCATTCTCGCCCATTTGTTTAAAAGACTCAAAAACCTTTTCTTTTAATTTTGAAAATTCTAAACTCTGATTTGCTATCAGATTTGACAATTTTCCCTTATGTTTTCAAAATTTTGATCTGTTTTGAGAACATCGTTTTTTCATACCTTGTTCTTCATAAATCTCATTTGATAATTTAGGGTATCGATAAAAACTAGAAACTTGTTTAGTTTCAACTAGAATAAATTCCTGAATTTGTTTCTGTATTTTCACAATATCTTTGTAAGATAATGGTTCAAAACTTTGAGATTGAGCTAGTGAGAATATAGAGGGGTTTTTCTAGTTTTGTCTTTTTGGTTATATCTCATGGTTAATTTTCTCATTTGTTTAGGGAATACCTCATTTTTCTCTATGTCTAGGATTGTCTTCTTTCTTTTGTCCATCTGACTAGTCTGTATTTCTGCTGAGAAAATCTGCAAGAACATTATTCGTTCCTTTTTTATATTCAACCTGAAAATTATAATGATGAATTTGATTAGACCATCGAATTCTTTTGGGATTATCTTCCCTTTTTTTATTTGTGAGATAATCTTTTACCGTTGTATTTTCTGTTCTGATAATGAATTCTTCTGGTGCCAAATATATGTGAAATCTCTTTATTCCGCTAAGAATTGCCAGAAATTCTTTTTCATATGTGCTAATTTTTCTCATTTGGTTTAAATTTGCCGGAATTATATCAACATATAAATTCTTATTTATTCACCACAACCTTCAAAACTACGCTTGAATTTCATTTGAAGTATCAATTTCAAGGATAAGTTTATACCCTTCCCTAAGAAAATAAACAGTTGGTACATTTTTAAGATCAGCTTTAATTTTTTTGACTATTTATGAGTCGCTATTTAGTGCCCAAGTAAATTCTTTATCTTTGTTTAGCTTCTCTAGTAAACGTTTCTCCTTTTTAGAGAGATTTTGAATAAAATTTCTTCCGTAGTAAAGAATTCCTAGAAAACTTTGCAAATGTTTTTTATTCACAAGTTGGTCAGGAAAATTTTTATTTTGCCAACAATATGCTCTTGTAATCTTATACCTTTCTGGTCTAAGATTATTCATAAAAATTCAATTGTTATTTTTTCAACTTCAGTCTTTTTATGGGCTTAAGATAATTACATTATCTAGGAATTTATCGCATATTATTTTTACATGTTTTTTATGATCTTCTAGTGTTTTAGAAAATATCAAAACATCATCAATGTAAACTACACAAAAATCTTTTAAGTCTGAAAAGATTTTGTCCATCCAACTTTGAAAATTTTGAGGAGAATTACACAATCCAAAAGAGGTAACCCTCCATTGGTAATGACTGTAGGGTGCACTAAAAGCAATCAATGGCTTTGACTCTTTTTTTAACATAATTTGCCAAAAGCTTGATTTACAATCAAACTTACTATAATATTTTGAATTCTTAGTTTGATGGATTAATACATCTTTTCTAACTATAAAATATCCGTCAAATTCTAGGTTTTGATTTAGTCTTTGAAAGTTTATAACCATTCTGGTTTTGCCTCTTTTTCTTTATTATGGTTTCTTACCATAAAAGCAGGGCTAGAATATGGACTTAATGTTGGGTCTATAAGTCATTTTTTATAAGTTCTCTTTGTTTAGAAAATTTGTCTATAACTTTTTCAGTATAGACCACAGGTTTAACTCTAATAATTATGTTTGGATCACAATATCTAGGGTTTCTAGACCATAGCTTTAGAGGATTATCACTAAAATTTGGTTCAAGAGTTTTATATACCAAGTGATTTTCATTAAGTTCTTTATTTTATTGATTTTTTGGATAAAATCACCATGCTTTTACAGTGAGTATCCTATTTGACAACGATACTTGTGCAATAGAAGTATAAGAATTGATACATTTTCTCCTTTTTGAGTAAGGACCAATTTGTCGTCATGGATTTCTATTGGATAGTAATTTTGAAGGAAATTGTTTCCTAGAATAAAATCACCATGCATGAAAGGAAACCATAAACTTTTTGGAACAAGAAATTTGTTATTTCTTTTTAGAAGTTTTATCAGTAAAGTAACAAAATGTACTTCCTTTTTAGAAGTTTTATCAGTAAAATTTTCAAGCAACCAATTTGTTGAGATTTCTAGATCGCGTTAATTGGTTAATTTTAGTTGAATCTCTATATCATAATTATGAGGTTCAAACACTTCTACAATACTTGTGCAATAGAAGTATAAGAATTGATACATTTTCTCCTTTTTGAGTAAGGACCAATTTGTCGTCATGGATTTCTATTGGATAGTGATTTTGAAGGAAATTGTTTCCTAGAATAAAATCATCGTGCATGAAAGGAAACCATAAACTTTTTGGAACAAGAAATTTGTTATTTCTTTTTAGAAGTTTTATCAGTAAAGTAACAAAATGTACTTCCTTTTTAGAAGTTTTATCAGTAAAATTTTCAAGCAACCAATTTGCTGAGATTTCTAGATCGCGTTAATTGATTAATTTTAGTTGAATCTCTATATCATAATTATGAGGTTCAAACACTTCTACAAATCTGTTATCTATGTCTTTTGTAGATGTTTTTGTAGTACCTGTCAATTCATGGATTGCTTTCCGTGCAATTGCAAGATCAAAACTATCTTCTTTCATTCTAACATGTTTTGTTTGAATGATTATTTTAACGGTATCCTAGATATTTTAACCTTGTACTGAGATAAAATAATTAGGTTTTGTTTTGAACCAAACTTTTTCAGTAACAAAATTAGATTGTAGACTTCCTATTATTGCCTTAATAGGATCTTTAAATCTCTTATCCAACACAACAACCAACATTGGAGTATCTATTCCTTGTCGAAATAAGGCCGTTATTTCAATTAGAATTTCACCAATATACATATATCTAAGTTTTGGATATTGCTTTATCATCCTTGCAACTTTAGCGTTGTCAAAAATAGCTATTTCAAGAGAGCCATTTTCTGAACAGAGCCATTTTTGAGGCTTTAGCAGAGATGTATTTCCACTAAAGGGCTCAAAGTGTCTTGCATTCTAGAATTGGAATTTAGATAGTTTATATATTTCTTCTCTTTTGAGAACCTCTAATTTTTCTAATTTAGATTCGTCAATTGTAAATTCTTCATGAATTACATCCCCAAATTTAAGAACTTGATGTTCTTCATCATTAGAAACTTCAATTAGATTTTCTTCATTCATCATGAAGACTAATTCTGAATCTGAATCACTGTTTTCATATTCAGTTTCTACTTCAAATATAATTGATTCATTATCAGATATTTCTTCTCTGAAACAAATCTCAAAGTTCATTTTTTCAAAGATTTTTATCAATTTCTTGATTTTTTTCCTTTTTAAGGACAATTAAGAGCAATATGTCCTTCATTACATATATAACAATGACAAGCCTTTTTTGGTTAATTGTTGTTTTTCTTAACTACATAGCAGTTTTTACGATTGAAAGTTTATCTTTTATTCCACTTTTTCCATTTGAGTTTTTTTTCTTTTGAAAAATTTCTTTTGTTTTTCTCTTCGTGACCAAATTCAAAATTATTTTTAAGAATTTGGCTACAGTCTTTGTAGCCAAGTCCTTTCTTGACTTACATAGCAGCTTTTCTAGAATATCTTCCATTTTCTTACCTTTATAATGAGATATAACTACGGTCTTTGATTTGGTGATTTAATTTTTCAATATATAAACCATATCATCTGGATATTTCAATAGATACCGAAGCAACAACATGTGCCTCTAGTCTAACTGCCCTTCTATTAGATAAATGGAAAAAATGAATACTCCATATACGCAATTGGAATAGAGTATAAAGCCAAAAATGTTTCAGTCTTGTTAGGAAATAAAAAATTTCTTGTTCCAAAAATTTTATGTTTTCCTTTCATGCATGGTGATTTTATTCTGGGAAACAATTTCCATCAAAATCACTATCTAATAGAAATCTATGATGACAAATTGGTCCTTACTCAAGAAGAAAAGGTATAAATTCCTATACTTCTAGAACACAAGTATCGTTGCCAAATAGGATTCTCGTCGCAAAAGCATGGTGATTTTATCCAAAAAATCAATGAAATAAAATAACTTAATGAAACTCATTGGGTATGTAAAACTCTTTCACTAAATTTCAGTGATAATCCTCTAAAGCTATGGTTCAAAAACCCGAAATATTGTGATCCAAAAAGAATTATTAGAGTTAAGCCTATGATCAATACTAAAAAAGATATAGACGAATTTTCTATACAGATAAAAGAACTTTTAGAAAAAGGACTTATAGAACCAACTACAAGTCCACATTCTAGCCCTGCCTTTACGATAAGAAACCACAATGAAGAAAAAAGAGAGAAAGCAATAATGGTTATAAATTACCAAACACTAAATCAAAACCTGAAATTTGACGGATATTTTGTACCTAGAAAAGATGTATTAATCCATCAAACAAAGAATTCAAAATATTATGGTAAGTTTGATTGTAAATTAGGTTTTTGACAAATTATGTTAACAGAAGACTCAAAGCTATTGACTGCTTTTAGTGCACCCTACAGTCATTACCAATGGAGGGTTATGCCATTTGGATTGTGTAATGCTCAAACTTTTCAAAGATGGATGGACAAAATCTTCTCAAACCTAAAAGATTTTTGTGCAGTTTACATTGATGATGTTTTGGTAATTTCTAAAACACTAGGAGATCATAAAAAACATCTAAAAATAATAAGCGATAAATTCCTAAACAATGGAATTATCTTAAGCCCTAAAAAGATTAAAGTTGGAAAAACGACAATTGAATTTTTAGGAATAATCTAGACCTGAAAGGTATAGGATTACAAAAAGCATATTGTTGCCAAAATAAAAAATTTTCCTGACAAACTTGTGGATAAAAAACATTTGCAAAGTTTCTTAGGAATTCTTTGCTGCGAAAGAAATTTTATTCTAAAACTCGCCAAAAAGAAGAAACCTTTACTAGAGAAGCTCAAAAAAGATAAGGAATTCACTTGGATACTATAGACTCACAAATAGTTAGAAAAATTAAAGCTGATCTTGAAAATGTACCAACTGTTTATTTTCCTAGGGAAGAGGATAAACTTATCTTTGAAACTGATGCTTCAAATGAAAATTGGGGCGCAGTTTTGAAAGATGTGGTGAATAAAGAACTTATATGTGGATATAATTCAGTAAAATTTAAACCAAATGAGAAAAATTATATCACATATGAAAAAGAACTTTTGA
Organism: Amborella trichopoda; assembly: GCF_054954075.1. Classification (NCBI taxonomy): domain Eukaryota; kingdom Viridiplantae; phylum Streptophyta; class Magnoliopsida; order Amborellales; family Amborellaceae; genus Amborella; species Amborella trichopoda. The sequence continues at coordinate 12,180,838 of NC_142341.1, read as the reverse complement.
CAGTTCTTAAAGGAATAAAGAGATTTTATATATATTTGGCACCAGAAGAATTTATTATCAGAACATATAATAAAGCAATAAAAGATTTTCTCACAAATAAAAAAGGGTAAGATGATCTCAAAAAAAATCGATGGTCCAATAAAATTCAACATTATAATTTTCAGGTCAAATATATTAAAGAAAGTAATAATGTTCTCGCAGATTTTCTCAGTAGGAATATAGACTAGCCAGATGGACAAAGTAAGAAGGCACTCCTAGGCAAGAGGAAAAATGAAGAATTCCCTAAACAAATGAGAGGATTAAACTTGAGATACAGTCAAAAAGAGAAAACTAGAGAAACCCCTATATATTCTCACTTTGCTCAATCTAAAAGTTTTGAACCTATCTTACGAAGACATTGTAAAATTACAAAACCAGATTCAGGAATTTATTCCAGTTCAAACTAAACAAGTTTCCAATTTTTATCAAAATCCTAAAATACCCAATGAGATAGAACTAAACGAGGCATGGAAAACCATATTCTCGAAAACATATCAAAATTTTGAAAGCATATGGGAAAATTGTCATACTTGATAGCAAATCACAGTTTAGAATTTTCAAAATTAAAAGAAAAGGTATTTAAGTCCTTTAAACAAATGGACTGGAATGAAGAATTTTCTTTTGATAAAATCAATTTGTTTTTAAACATTGCTCATCTCATAGATAATCAAACTAATGAGCCAGTATTCCAAAAATTCAGAAAAATATGTTTATAGGAAAAGGCAAGAACTCTTACCTTTAGAAAAAATATCTAAAATTGTTGATTCCGAACAAGCATTCAAAATTCCGGATCTACTAAAACAGTATTATCCTGATTTGTCCAAAGATTCACGAAATAATATTAAAACCATCATTATATACATTAATCATGAAAAATAGTGTTATGATGCAATTGATTGGAGAATTATGGGAAGATTAGTCTTTGAGCATCTAGAATGGATGCGAATTAGATATTTGCCAAATTTTATAATAAATATGTTATATAAAGTTTCCAAGTCCTGAATATTTAATAAATATCTTACTGGTCATATTATAAGCACAATTGGTTGGAGATCTAGAGAAAGATTTTATCAACCTTATGAAATTTGGTATTTGAAAGAAACCACAAACAATGATTTCATTCTTGCAAAAGAAACTTCTGTAAAAGAAGAAATTTTTGGCCTGAATGTTAAAAAATATACGATAAAAAATATTGTTTCATTTAGCCAAGAAATTTGTTTCCTGTCATAAGATCATTTTGTAAAATTAGTGACAGAAGAAGATTATTTGTCACATCTTTGCTAACAAGCCACTGTCCTATAGCTAAACAAGTAAGAGAGATAAAAGAATTATGACCCTTTGTGAAAGGCCTGCAAGGCTAGACCTGCCACTTGAATTTATCATGGAAGCAAATGATATTTTTGAAGAAGAATTCGAAAATGCTTATTGTGAATGGGAAGCGCGTAGTCCACAAGATTTAAGTGATTATAGTTTTGATAATATTGGAGAATCCAATATTCAAAACATGATGGAGGGATAAAAGCATAGTGGGACCATGCCACTAAAACTTACTGGACAAGTAAGGAAACTGGACGGATCGACTGCAGTTTTTTTCAGCACACGTGTCCATACAAAAAAAGAAGATTGTAAAAGAATCTACTTTTACTATGTTGTTGACAGTACGAAAAGAATCAACTTTTCACTGTTGAAACAACTTTTCACTACTCCACAGTACAAAATAATCTGCTTTTACTATTAAAGATAAGAAAGCATCCAACTTTCTATTGTGTGGAATTAAACGAGTTTGAAATCCGAATCCTCGGAAAGACTATAGAAGGAACCAGACAGGTCCTCAGAAGCATTAAGTTTTAGAAAGAGTTCCATCTTCTCTACTCCTCCTTTCTCATCTTCATTACTGTAATTTCATAGTACTATTGTGTGAAGTATACTGTAATGATTTGGGTTTTATTTTTTCTTCTTCTTTGAGGATTAATAGTTTGTTTGCTTTCTGAAGATCTTCAAGGCATTTAGCTGATAATATTTTTCCAAGTAATTGCTCATGAAGATTTTGAATTCTTGTTCTTAATTCTAAAATGATTTGTGGTTTGTGATTTTTGGTTTTCAAGGATTTGCACTAAGGCTTTGTTTTGGATATTGGCATTTTCATTTTGCCAATTTAAAGCCGCTTCTACAGCTAAGGGCTGGTTTTGGCCTTGGGCATGGACATTTGGGTTTTTTCTGATTTTCCAAGTATGACTATAAACTCCAGCTGGATTTTCAAAGGTTTTTGATGGAGGGAATTGCTCATCGTAGTTTGAAGAGGAGGGGGTCAAACATATAAAATTCTACGGGTTGAGTTTCAAATTTTTGTTGGGGCTCTATAAATTTTACAGCCTTTTGATAATATGGCATTAATGGTAGGGTAGGTGGTGATGATGGTCCTCGTGGCTGATAAGGTGTGGGGCGTTCTTCTAGAGTAGGGTTTGGTTGAATTGAATTGGGCTTTCCATATTCTACTAAAAATTCATAGCTTCCTGTTGGTTCACGTACGGTTCCTACTGTGGGATCTCATTTTCATATCTTTCTTTATGTTTTAGTTCAGAAAATTTCTTTTCATTTGATCTTTTTGGTTCGTTCATATCTTCATCCATTAAATCAAACTGGTCATGAATACACCCAACATTATTACAGAAGGGGTGAAATGGTTTGTCTCCTTCTTTGGTCTTTCCTTCATGAATACACCCAACAAGTAAGAGAGATAAAAGAATTATGACCCTTTGTGAAAGGCCTGCAAGGCTAGACCTGCCACTTGAATTTATCATGGAAGCAAATGATATTTTTGAAGAAGAATTCGAAAATGCTTATTGTGAATGGGAAGCGCGTAGTCCACAAGATTTAAGTGATTATAGTTTTGATAATATTGGAGAATCCAATATTCAAAACATGATGGAGGGATAAAAGCATAGTGGGACCATGCCACTAAAACTTACTGGACAAGTAAGGAAACTGGACGGATCGACTGCAGTTTTTTTCAGCACACGTGTCCATACAAAAAAAGAAGATTGTAAAAGAATCTACTTTTACTATGTTGTTGACAGTACGAAAAGAATCAACTTTTCACTGTTGAAACAACTTTTCACTACTCCACAGTACAAAATAATCTGCTTTTACTATTAAAGATAAGAAAGCATCCAACTTTCTATTGTGTGGAATTAAACGAGTTTGAAATCCGAATCCTCGGAAAGACTATAGAAGGAACCAGACAGGTCCTCAGAAGCATTAAGTTTTAGAAAGAGTTCCATCTTCTCTACTCCTCCTTTCTCATCTTCATTACTGTAATTTCATAGTACTATTGTGTGAAGTATACTGTAATGATTTGGGTTTTATTTTTTCTTCTTCTTTGAGGATTAATAGTTTGTTTGCTTTCTGAAGATCTTCAAGGCATTTAGCTGATAATATTTTTCCAAGTAATTGCTCATGAAGATTTTGAATTCTTGTTCTTAATTCTAAAATGATTTGTGGTTTGTGATTTTTGGTTTTCAAGGATTTGCACTAAGGCTTTGTTTTGGATATTGGCATTTTCATTTTGCCAATTTAAAGCCGCTTCTGCAGCTAAGGGCTGGTTTTGGCCTTGGGCATGGACATTTGGGTTTTTTCTGATTTTCCAAGTATGACTATAAACTCCAGCTGGATTTTCAAAGGTTTTTGATGGAGGGAATTGCTCATCGTAGTTTGAAGAGGAGGGGGTCAAACATATAAAATTCTACGGGTTGAGTTTCAAATTTTTGTTGGGGCTCTATAAATTTTACAGCCTTTTGATAATATGGCATTAATGGTAGGGTAGGTGGTGATGATGGTCCTCGTGGCTGATAAGGTGTGGGGCGTTCTTCTAGAGTAGGGTTTGGTTGAATTGAATTGGGCTTTCTATATTCTACTAAAAATTCATAGCTTCCTGTTGGTTCACGTACGGTTCCTACTGTGGGATCTCATTTTCATATCTTTCTTTATGTTTTAGTTCAGAAAATTTCTTTTCATTTGATCTTTTTGGTTCGTTCATATCTTCATCCATTAAATCAAACTGGTCATGAATACACCCAACATTATTACAGAAGGGGTGAAATGGTTTGTCTCCTTCTTTGGTCTTTCCTTCATGGATGAGTGTTCCATCATTTTTGAAAGCTATGATCAAAGTTATTATCATTTGTATTGGGAATATCGAGTGTGGAGGGTTTATAGGAAGATTGGTTGGAAATCTGATTTCTACAGTTCCGTCGTCCATTGCAACATATATAGGTTTGTTGCTTGGATATGTTTTTCAACTGGTTATTTTAATTTTTCATAAAAAGTGACGCCTTTTTTTGGAAGTAGTTGTAATAGTTCTTACCTAGGAATTTGATTGGGTACATGGGTGTGGCAAGGAGTTCCTGTTTCACTTACATTGATGAATAAAGCTTTATTTGGATTAAGCTTCTTTCGTATTAATAGTTGTAGGGCATGGTTTTGGACTCTATAGGCCATTTGGTAAAAGGTTGCAATGTGTGAATCTGAGACCATTGGTACCGGTTATTTGTATTTGGACTTTTAAAGCTTTCAGCATATTTGGATCTGCAAGGGTCCTTGTGGAATTTGGGAAAAGAGTTTATGAATATTGTTCCACAATTTAAGGTAGTCGAAATAGTGGCAATGCAAGTCTGCTCATTTTTCAAGAACCTTGTGTCAAATAAAGCTATTCTGGATGAGACTGGAAAGCCATCTCTTCCATGAAATGTTAATACAAGTCTTACTGCTCCAAAATGGATTGGTGAATATTTTTCATTCTTAAGGTTTGGACGATGTTCTGGCAAAGTCAAGGTAAAAAGTTGTTCTTCACCTATAGTAGGTATAGGATACTGGTAAAAAGCAAACGTTTGGAGGAATTGTTTATCGGCAATGGTGCTTTTCTTTCAAAAAGCATTCGTATGGTTTTGTTGGCTGACGGTTAAGGTCCTTTAAATATATGATAGGGGGTTTAGGAGACGTAATTCTGGGAGAGTGTTGGTTGAGGCTTCAGGGATATAATCTATTTGGTATAGGCTTTCTAATTCTGAAACAGAACTGGATCTAACTGATGAGCAAGAAGAGCTTAAGGATTCAAACGTATTGGATAGTCTTCTGATACTCATTGTTATCTTAAGCCTTTCAAATACCGACGCACTTACTCTCGGCTTATGGAAGACTTACCTAGCTTTGATACCAATAAAGGCGCAGATACTACTAAACCAATAAACTAAACAAATAAGATATTCATGTGTTTTGTGTGAATCTTTTCTTTGTTTTTCACTTTGATATTTCATCTCTCCACTCTCTATGTTTTCTTGTTGATTGCCCTTACATGCCCGTATGCTCTGTGATCGCCATTCTATGGATCTTTCACATCAAAAGGTTAGGATCTGGGTCTCATTTGCCTTAAAGTTACCTAAGTTAGGGTTTGTTTTAAAACTGTTTAGGTTTAGGGTTTAGGGTTTAGGGTCGCTTTATTGTTTTAAAATTGTTTAGGTTTAGGGTTAAGGGTCGCTTTACAACTTCAATTGATCCAGTCGGATTCACTAGAAACCTTCATGACTCATATTCATACCTCTTAGGGAACTCCCAACATTTTGTCTCCCAAGCAAGAGAAGGATATCATAGAGCAACATGTTGCTCCTTCACCAAGAAAGACCTTGAAAGGCATAATGAGCAAATGTCCCAATACCTTAGGAGGACACGATGATGTGAACCTCAAGTAGACATACCTTCCCAAAACCTTTAAGAGATGAAGTTTCAAAGATCTTGGCAACAAAAAACATCCCTCTCAGGCAGCATCCCTTGGAGAATTATACCAAAATGCTTTTCTAGCTCTAGAGAATAAGCTATGCAATCAAAAGAAATTCCTTGAGCAGATTGAAAAAACAAGCAAGCTCTTAGAGCTCATGCCTGTGCTTGAAATGATTTGAAAGAATCATACCAAAATGCTTTCTAGCCCTAGAGAAGAAGCTATGCAATCAAAATAAATTCCTTAAGCAGATTGAAAAAACAAGCAAGCTCTCAGAGCTCATGCCTGTACTTGAAAGGATTTGTAAGATCTTGGCAACAAAAAACATCCCCCTCAAGCAACATCCCTTGGAGAATTATACCAAAATGCTTTTCTAGCCCTAGAGAAGAAGCTATGCAATCAAAAGAAATTCCTTGAGCAGATTGAAAAAACAAGCAAGCTCTTAGAGCTCATGGTTATGCTTGAAAGGATTTGCAGATTATGTCAAAGATGAGTCTCAATGCTCATGCCCCACAAATAAGAAATCCTACTTCAAAAGGGAAAAGAAACCAGGGAAATGCAAATGGAAATTCCGCATAAAAAAACAAAGAAAAGGACCAATGACAGGTGTTTCATCTGCAAGAAGAAAGGGCATTACACCAAAAATTGTCCCAGAAAGCCGAAAAGAAACAAGGTTCTTCACCAAGTTTCTAAATATATGTCAAATTCAGATGCCGACCTCGAGTCAATTTTTTCATTAGATGATGAGACCTGCTCACACTCTATCCTTGCAATTGGATACTCATCTGACCCAGACTTAGAGCTTGAGTTTGAAGAATTGTTTGCTTTAGAACTCCTTCCAAATCTAGACCCAGAAATCAAAATCGCGATCAAATACCAAATGCTATTTATCCAAAATCCAAATCTCGCCAGAGAAATATTCTAAGCCAATCCCAGCCAGAGCCTTTTCGTTATTGGAGCAGCAATATAAATCTTAAATTTAGACCTTCTACCCCCAACCCATTGGAATCCTTATGACCAAACCTTCAGAGTTGCAAATTGTGAAAAATTCATGATTAACAAAATCAGTAAACCAATCACCACAAAACTTTTCCCAAAATTCAAAATCCACCATAGGGGTTTTTGGGCTCCATTTACCAAGCAAAGATTTACCGATAGGATATGATGTCCTACATTCACAACTACCAATGCTCAAATGGATAGATGATAGATTGAAATACCACAACCACCTTCTTCCCTGGACATCCACCCCAAACCTTTACCTACTTGTTGATATCCAGACCATCATCATAAAAACCTCCTGTGCGGAATCCCATACACAATTCCTTACCAAATGCAAGAATCCCCTATACTTTGTTCAAATCTCATTAAAGAAAAAAACCCAACCAAAGCAAGCCACCTTCGAAGGGAAGATGAAGGGGCAACAAGGTTGAAGGTCTCTCTGCTTAACTCCATGTTATCTCGAGTTGTTTAACGCTTACCTCTGCGCACCTCTGCTATGGGATTTACACCTTAGGATCTGATACCAATTTTGATAACAGCGGCATCCTGAACCCTACCTTTTGAAAATAAAACCTTAAACTAAAAACTTGAAATTTAGGATAATAACAGCACCCTGAACCCTAGCAAACTCTAAACCCTTTTGAAAACAAAACCTTAAACTGAAAACTTGAAAACCCTAAGCCCTTTTGATGTGAAGGATCCACTCAGAGTGGCAATCACAGAGCATATAGGTATCAGGCTATGGTTGGCATAAAGGATCACAAGAAAGAACACAAAGCCAAAAAGCTAGATATTATTACTAAGGATAGTTGGACTTTAACAAAACTTAGAACCCTAAAAGAAGAGGCAAGAGGGGATGCTTCCTAAACTTTGCATGATAGTAATGTTTTCATTTTTTTATCAAAAGAATGATTTTCATTCTTTATCAAAAGAAAAATGATTTTTATTCAAACCTTTAATTACATCAGTGGGAGTGGCACATTACTTTTAAACAAATCGCTCATTTGTCATCACAAGAAAGAATTATGACAAGACTAATTTAGACTGCTGAATGACAGCATGACCAGGTAGTGTGATATCCAAAATAAAGTCTCTCTTTAAGGCAATGAGAGTGTTTAAGGACGGTCATAACTCAGCAAGCATAATAAAATTGCATAGAGGTCAATTTTCATTTATCGATCTATAGCCTCAACAAAGATAATAAAGTTGCATCTGATATAATACCATGTGTTGTATCGTGATATGACATTTTACCTCTAGTGAATTCATGTTAGGGAGGGAGGCGGGCCTTCATCTGCTGTCATGCTGAGGATGGCACAGCGTCAAGTCATCCCCACCATGAATTTGCTGCCTTGCTCAATCACGTGTATAGCCAATAGATATGACGAGATTCTTCAGCTAAAGATCAGCTTCTTGTTGTGCCTGCGACGCAACAGCGTAGCTTCAGGACTGCCACCCCCACCATCACCGAGAGCAAATTCATGTCATCCACTGCCTTAGCTTTGATCAAGACGTGCCATGTTGCGCCTTAGATGCAACGATACAGCATCAGGACTTCCACCCCCACCATCATCCACTGCCTTCGATTAGGACATGCCATGTTGTGCCTGCGACACAACAGCGCAGCATCAGGACTGCCACCCCACCATCACCGACAGCGAAGTTATGTCAAGGAGGGAGGCAGGCCTTCATCCATTGTCACACTAGGGATGGCACAGCGTCAAGTCATCACCACCATGAGAATTTGCTGCCTTGCTAGATCACGTGTATAACCAACAGATATGACGAGATTCTTTAACTAAAGATAAACATCTTTTGGCTTTCCTTCAATGTCCAATCGACGAGTCAAAGAGCTGGTATACTTGGCTGCCATGCAAACTCATCCGACACCACAGCCAACCCCCTAAATTTGCAATGATGGGGGGTCAAAAGAGAATATGACGATCTAGGAATAAGAGGAAGGCTACGAATAAGAGGAAGGTGGGTGGATTAGCTTGGCTAGATGCAGGTTTGACAACACCACACCTGTCAAGGTACAAAGGATGCCATTTCTGCGTCCTACCTCGACTTCTTAAATGGCATGCCTTCAAGGCATCCCCACTGTCCAATCAACAAGTCAAAAGAGCTGGATTGGCCAGTTGCAGGGTTGACAATCCCCACCTGTCAAGGTACTAAGGATGTCGTTTCTGCATCTCACCTCATGTTCTTGAATGCCATGCCTTCAAGGCGCCTCCACTATCCCATCGATGAGTCAAAGAGCTGGTACTCTTGAATGGGCTTCCATGCAAACTCATCTGACACTGCAGCCAACACCTAAAATTTGCAATGATGGGGGTGATCGAAAGAGAATCCGGGGATCTAAGAACAGGAAGAAGGTGGGTGGATTGGTTGGTTGTAGGTATAAAGGATTCAAGGATTCCATTTCTGCATCTCACCTCATGTTCAATTTTCTTGGCATCCAAGAAGAGCATGATTGTATGGGAGAGGTCATGCAGTTGAGGGAGATGGTGAAAATTGGAGATGTTTCTTGGTGTGGGCGAATGGGAAGAAGATAGAGTGGACCCATGTTGAGACGCTCTTGAGACCCAAGATACAAGGGACAAGCAACTTGAGCAGGTCAAGTCATCAAGCAAAATGTTTCTTGACGTGGGCGAATCGGAAGAAGACAGAGAACCCAGCATGAGAGTGAATGGAAATTACCAGGTCAAATAGAGTGGATGAGAAAGAGAGAGATAGGGATATATAGGTATGGTTAAAGAGAGTGGGTGAAAAGAAATAAGAGTGGTGGTGAGAGAGAGAAGGAAAGTTACCTAAGTGAGAGAAAAATGTGAGAGACAAAGTTCCTAATGAAGTTCACAAATCATTAAAAAGTTACCTAGTCACCTTTTTTTGGTTATCACCAAAAGTCAATTGAAATCAAGTTTATGAATCATTAAAACACTTAGATTTTGCTTTTCAAAGCTCAAAACGATGACTATGTAAGTAATTGAATATCTACCGCTAGAACCACAATCCAGTAAGGTAATATGCAAATGGTTGTAGCTGCATGAAGCCAAAATAGATAGCTTATAGCCTAAAACCAAATAGAAATAAGAGAATAGAGAACACACAACAAATGGGGCAATGATGATTCGTAAAAGCTAAGGCACAAAAGACCATTTATGTTGTAAGAATGCACCTTGTGCCCCGATGAAACAACAAAAAAAATTACAGCATTTATCATATTAAATTTCTCAAGTAAACTCAAAACAACGACTATGTAAGTAATTGAATATGCACCACTAGAACTATAATCCAACAAGGTAATATGCAAATGGTTGAAGCTGAATGAAGAAAAACAGATAGCTAATAGCTTAAAACCAAATAGAAAATAGAATAAAGAGAACACACAACATACTGGGCAATGATGATTCGTAAAAGACTAGGCTTAATACGCAAGCTGAATGAACCAGAAACAGATAGCTAATAGCCTAAAACAAGATAGAAATCAAAGAAGAATACAGAACGCACAAAACACAATGTAATGATGATTCGTAGAAGCCAAGGTACAAAAACCATTTCTATTGTAAGAATGCAACTTATATCCAGATGAAACAACAAAAAAACAAATTATAGCGTTTATCATCTTCAATTTCTCAAGTAAACTCGTAACAGAAAGCTACCAAAACTTACAATTAAGTAAAAGGGTTCGAAAGTGAAATTTTTCATATGCCACTAGGTTTTAACCATACAAAAATTACAGGGCTATTTTTTTTTTTTTTTTACAATGGTAACGTGAAATTTTCAGATGCCTCGTCTTTATTAAAATATTCTATGAAATAATAGCCCATTTTGTTCGACATGCATACTAATGCCTATTTAATAAACATAAAAGAAGTATCAAACATACTTCTCAGCGTACTCTGTTATTAACTTTATATATTTAATTATTCATTCATTCACAAAATAATAAAATACATCAACAAAATACATCCGTAATGCAATTTACAAAAATTGCCATCACAATATACAACATTACAGAAAAAAAAAAAGAAAAAGAAGAAAACCTACCGTTTCCCCCTAATTCTAAACACACACACACACACACACACACACACACACACACACACACATATATATATATATATATATATATATAAACAACCAAGATCTATTTTCACGATATATATTAGGCTATTTTAGGCAACTATTTTATACAAACTTATTAGTACAACTTTAACGAGTAGATAAGCAGTTAAACAGGTAAGAAATAACAATAGAGATATATCAATAACAAACCAATTTATGTAAGTAGTACTCCTAAATTTTAAACAAAATATCAACTTAACTTGCATAATAATAGAAATCTTACAAAGGGAAACACTTACATTAAACACTTGCAATAACTAGAGAATAGTTTCCACTCCTCTAAGCAGTAGCTCGGTAGAGTGTTTAAGTTACAATCACACATATACAAAGCTTTACAATCACTCAAAAAGTATTCGATGTGGCTAGACACACCACCCGATATACAGCAATGAGAAAGAAAATAGCACAGAGTAATAGGAGTATAAGAAGGAAATAATAATAAGGGACAGTAATATCAGAAATTTCAAAGAGCAGGAATAAAACGAGGAAGAACAGAAGAGAGAGAGAAACTTAGAATAAGAGAACAGTAGATAGCAAGGAATGCATAGCAGAGAGTAGAGAGTTTTTGGGAATATTTGAAAGTATCTGAGAGTACAAAGAGATGTCTAATATAAAGAGATAAGAGAGCTTACTGATAATTGCTCAGAGCAGAGAGAAAACAGAGCCTCAAAACTTCAGTGTTCTAAAGGAGAGGCGAAGAGAGGGCAGAGCTCCAGGGTTTTAAAGGAGAGAAGAAACGAGAGCAAAACTTGAGAGCTTTAGAGAAGAGAAGAGAGCAGAACTTGAGAGCTTTAGAGGAGAGAAGAGAACAAAACTTGAGAGCTTTAGAGGAGAGAAGAGAACAGAACAGAACTTGAGAGCATTAGAGGAGAGAAGAGAACAGAGCTTGAGAGCTTTAGAGGAGAGAAGAGAACAGAGCAGAAGGCACTGGGAGAGAGCACTCGGATGGCCCCCTTCGATGAGTTGATCCTCCATTTATAGGCCGCGAGCTTCAGGGCTTAATAATTGCAGGGCCAGCTCAAAAGTAGAACACAGTGTTTGGAGATGACAAAAAAGCGGCATAATGTCGGTGGCACAATATTTTGATAACATAAAGGTGGCACAGTGTCGGTGGCATAGTGAAAAGGTGTTGGTAGAGTTGACAGGTGGCATCTAGCAATAGTGACAGATGTCGGTGGATCTGACACGTGGTATATAGCAACAGTGACAGATGTCGATGGATCTGACAAGTGGTATCTTGCAACAGTGATAGATGTCGGTAGGTCTTTATTTGCTGTCAGCAGGCGTTTGGCAGTATTTATTGGGATATGTATTTTATTCGAACCTTTTCAGTAAAAATCGGGCCGTGGCTCTGAGAGTCCACAATCTTCATTTTCTTGGGCGTAATCTTCATCATTTTGTGTTGATGTAGACATTGCTTCTTCTTGATCATCGAATAGTTGGAGCAGTTTTTTCTTCAACTCTTCCTTAGTAGCCATTGGATTTTGTTGTCTTATCTTATTTATATAGTCACTCATATTTTTGACTTCTGTTTCTGGTGTTTGGATTGGGACTTTTCTCAATTTTATATTCTCTGGTTCATTGGTTTTATTCTCATATACGACCCACCACTTTATATATACTTGTTTTCCCAGTTTGGGGATATATTCTCAATCATCAGTATAATTATCAGAAATATTGTAGGACCCTTTCATGATCCAAGGTATTTGGTCAAAGGCCATAAAATACATATGCAAGTCAATTCCAGATCCCCATATTTGAAACCAATTCCTAAACCAATTAGGAAACCCTTCAATCACTGGTATTTTTATTTGCAAAAACCAAGTACGAGAATTATTGCTATTTTGAAAAGAGAATACTTTATGCAAGGCATCAACATATTCGGCATATCTATAGTTTTAATTACTAAATCCTTCTGCTTGTAATCTCTTGGTTTTTACAGGATCCATACCCCAATCCTTATATGATATTATTTTTCGGATTTGAAATTTGAAATATGCAATTGTATTTGTATTCTTTTTGAAAAAATGGACCAATGATATCGATCCAGTCTCCAAGAGGATGGCTTCATACCATTCTCGTGTCTTATTACTATTAGAAGGATGTAAATGATTATTCAAATAAATATTTGCTATTTCTTTTGGATTTCTATTCAGATGGATATCATCTATGATTACTTCGGCTATAATAGTAGTCTCAATAAATCTGGATTTTTCTTCTCCTGTGGTATTTATTGATACTGGTTCAAAAAAGGATATTATTTCCTTGGCTTGTCATTTTTTTACTTGATTTGGAGTTATAGGGGAAGATACTATAGATCTTTCTGATTTTCCAGATGCTATAACTATTTCGATTTTTTCTTTTCCTTTATTACTCCCTTTATTTGGTATTAGTATTACCCTCCTGTCCCCCCTGCAAAAATTCACTGGTTAAAAAGTCAGGAAGATAGTTAGTATTGCCCTTGATATGTTCTATGTCAAATACAAAAGAGGATAATATTGCTTGCCATCGTTCAAAAATTTGTTTTGAAACAAGATTTTTGACATCATCATTAAGAATATCTTTGGCCGCTTTACAATCAGTTCGTATAAGGAACTTTTGGTTTAAAAGATCACGTTGGAATTTAATAACGCAATGAGCTATAGCAAAAATTTCATTTTTAACCGTTAAATAGTTTTGCTGAGTTTGGTTCCAAGCTTTTGAAGTGAAACGAACCAATTGTTCTTTTTCTGAAATTTTTTGTTTTAGGATTCCGCCTAATCCTATTTCGGAGGCGTCACATTCAATTATGTTAAATGCATCAGGATTTGCAAGTGTAAGGCAAGGTAATTCCTTAGCCTTGGCTTTTATTTTCTTTACAGCTAAGGTATGCTCATCTGTCCATTTTGGCAGATTCTTTCTTAACCTTTGAAACAAAGGTTTAGCATCAATGGCTACATTTTTATAAAAAGCGGCAATATAATTAAGACATCCTAAAAACCTTTGGAGTTCAGTTTTATCCAGGATAATATCTGGAAATTTTATCAACAAATTCTATTGCACTATCAATTGGGACTATACTTCCTTGAAAGATATTATGACCAAGAAACCTTATTTTTGTTTGGCAGAGGCTGATTTTCCTGACTGATACAACTATTCCTGCTGCCTTTATTGCTCTAATGAAAACATTTATGTGTTTGAAATGTTGTTCAATATTTTTAGAAAAACTAAGAACATCATCAATATGTACAATCATGAATTTCATATAAGGATTAAATATGTCATTCATAATATTTTGGAATTCAGAAAGAGCATTTTTAAGTCCAAAAGGCATTACATTCCATTCATATTGTCCAAAGGGAACATTGAAAGCAGTTTTATATCTATCTTGTTTAGAAATCTGAATCTGCCAATATCCTGATTCAAATCGAATTTAGAAAAAATGCAAGCATTAACTAATCTATCAAGTAAACAGTTTTTATTAGAAATAGGGTATACCTTATCCATTTAAGGACTTTATTGAGAGGTTTATAATTTATTACCAACCGCGGAGCTCCCCGTTCCTTTTCACAGGCTTTCTCGACGTAAAATGCTGAGCAGCTCCATGGAGATAAACTTTTTCTGATGAGCTTTTTCTGTAATAAGTCATCAATTTACTTTTTGCACATTTCTAAAAGTCTAGGATTCATTTGTATTGGCCTTGCTTTTGTAGGTTTCTTATTTTCATGGAAATCTATTTCATATGGTAGAGTTACAATGTGTTTCTTTCTATTTCAAAAAACGCTTGGTAATTCTGCACAAATTTCAATTTCTATTTTACTTTTAATTTCTTCAACAAACTTTATATTCTCAGGCAAAGAAAGCTTTTCTTCAATTGTCTTATATTTTATTTCTTCTTTAAAATGGCAAAGAAATTTTTCTTTATTGGATATAACTTCTTCAACATTATTAACTTCCCAAATTTTTTGTTTATCTACAAATTCAAATTTTACATTGGGGCCTTCTATACTGGCCTCAATCGTTGAGCTATCTATTTTTAAAGGATATAACAAGTTCAAGAATGGAGTCCCAAGGATTACAGCCTAACTTAATCCGTTTACCATAATAAATGGCATTTCAAAGCAATTCTCGTTATTACATACTACAGTATTGGATAGTTTATAATTTATAACCAATCTACTACCATCTGCTGTAATTAATATTTGGGTTGTTTTATTAAAGTATTTAGTTGGCATTAATCCCTCATTAATACAATTTAAATCTGCTCCTGAGTCAATTAATGCCAAGGATTGAAAACTGTATTCTTTATGTACTATTATTCTTATTAGGGTAAACCATTTTTGAGTGATTACTTTATCAATTAGGTTTACATAGTTATCTGTTTGTATAGTACGTGGAGGATTCTGGAGCTTCTTCAATGGGGGATATAGGTCTTTTATATTTATTTATAATGTTGTCCAATTCTAATTCTTCATCCGTATTTTCAGGGGTATTTTGAAGTTTAGATGCTAGCCCCAAAACTTGTATTCTATTTTTTAGAATTATTATTTCATTTCGTACCTCATTTAATTTATGTTTTAATTCGGCTACAGATGGTTCCTTATAGTCATTAGTTCTATTATCGATTCTTATAAGAATTTTTGCAAAGCTATAATCTTCTTGAGTTTTGATAAGAGGTGGAGGTTTTTTGTTTGATTTGGCAAGTTGAATGTATTGAACTAAGGCTTCTCTTTTTGCTTCTGGATCTGTTATTTTGTCAATTATTTCTATAATCAAATTCTCTTCTTTTGAAAGTGTATTACAAAAGCAACCATCTATGTTCTCCTCTGAATCAGAACTACTAAATATTAATGTTTCATCCTCTATTTCTCCAACAATTGGGTCTGTATTAGAACTAGTAGAATCTATATCAGATCCTTCTTCTAATTGTAATATTTGATATAATTGATTCTTGATATTTCTTCTAATTGTAATGTATTAATCCTTTTCTTTCTTGGCATTTATTCTTATAATGCCCCACTTTTCCACAGTTATAGCAAACAGGGATTTTTCTCTTCCACCTTGATTTTTTGAAGGTATTTTTGGGATAAAATTTTTTGATAAATTTTTCTTTATTACTTCTGTTATGGCTAGATTTGTATTTTTTATTCTTCTTTTTATCAGTTCTATTAGTCAAAGGCAGTGTATTATATCCAAACTGCTCATAGAAATCACCTAATTCCTTCTTGCCTGTCATTCTCTGTTTATCTAATTGACTTTTTAGTTTCAGATCAGTACATAAGGCAAGTCCTTTTGAGCATATTTCAGCAGATAGTTCTCCTAATGTATAAAGAGAGTACTGAATTATTCCTCCATGTTTATTCTTCAATCTCGTCTTTACTTTTTCGGCAAAAAGATGAGGTAATCCAGCTATAAATTTTTCTTTCCAATGATTAGATTTACTATCTTCTCCTGAAAGAAGCTGAGAGAAGAACACATCTTTATACCATTTATAATGGGACAAAGTCGGACATCTTAGGTTTAAAAGATCTTCAGATCTAGCATCAAGCAATACAGTACTTCCTACAAACTGTAGAGTTATTGTATATATTAGGGTATTTACTGCATCACTTTCACTATTAGGTACATATTGACCAAATTCATTTTTTATTGTCCATTATCTTGTGGCTCCTAATATTTCTCTTTTGGTGGTCTCGTCTATATGAAAGTCCCACCATCCCTCTCAACCATCCAGTAAAGCCACATACAATAGCATTAGCTATTTCTTGATCATGATTTCCACTTATTTTGCACGCTGTTGCGTACATAGTCCTATGTTTCATTGTATCCAATATTTGATGATCTGACATACCATCTATTCTTCAGTTTACTAATGTCCTACCTTAGAATGATGCAGTATTTGAGATTAAGTCTTCTTCAAACTAGATATCTACAGGGGTAGGTTAGGATGATACATTCTGGTTTGAGAAGTTACTCTAAATTTTTTACCATAGTCTATTCTATTTATATCAAGACTCTCTTCTTTGAAAGCTTCCTCCATTTCATGTATATCATTATTGGCTATTTATTCCTTTAGTAGAACCGTTGCATGTGGTTCTATGACCCGCTCCTTTTCCTTTTATACTTAGTTTAGCTAATTTATTTACTAATTCATCAATCAATTCTTTATTCTCTTCTTTCTTCTTTATTCCATCCAGGCTAAACTGTTCTTCGTTCAGTTCTGATGGTGGTTTAAATAGCACAACCTTTCTTTCGTCAACTATTTTCTCTTTACTCTGAGTTTTATTAACTATATTTTCTATTCTGGTGGTTTGTTTTCCAATAGTCTGTAGACAAAGATTTGTATAGTTATTTTGCTCAATTATGTGCAGTATAACATTTATTTTATTAGTATGATGATGATTTTCTTTTCGAATTATTGTATAACGAGAGGCTTTAGTTTCTGGCTTTTCTTCTAATGATCCTTTTAGCTAATACTTTTTTCAGGAGGGTGTATACTATATATTTTTTCTCCTTCAATAGTATGAAAAGCCTGATATTGATTTTCTATGGCATTAAGACCCAAACTCGGAATCGGAATGTCTTTTGCTTTTAGAGTAGGTCTTAACCAGTCAAAAAATCCTATATTCTGTTTATTTTTCTTTATAAACTTATTAAATCTTTTGTGAAGGGCATCTAACAGCTCCTGGGGAAAATCTGCTAAGTACCAATCACAAATTTCTTTATTTTCATCAGATAGATAATCATTCTTGAGTGCTTCTATATCTATTTTAAATCTTTCTTCCTTCTGAAGGGTTAAGATATTAAAATCCAAATCTGAAAATGTAGGTTCATTATTATCAGAAGAAATGGATTCATCTACTTTATAGACTGGTTTATGGATATTACTATTAGTTCTCACTAGACTATCTATTATAGGTTTTTTAGGTATGGATGAGGTAGAATGTCTAGAAGGTACTATAGTTCTGGATGGGGTGTAAGCAAATCTTTCTGAAAGGTTTATTCTTGTACGTCTATTAGAATTAAATTGTATTTTTATATCTCCATCGGGATATTGAATAATTTGGTCTGGGTCTCTGTTAATTGGAGTTTTATATAGCCGGTTTTCATTTCGTAAAGACCAATTTTCAAGGAGAATTATCTGGGACCAACTTATTGATTTAGGTATAACTGTAATAGATTTTTCCATATTTGTTTGAAAGAACACCGTTTGTCCTTTTGTGTCCATTTGCATAGCATTAAGACATAAGGTATTCATAACATTATAACAAATTCTGTATACTAATGCAATATTCTGAGATCCAGGGTTCATATCAAACCCTTGAGTTTTTCTATTCAAAGTAAGAACTTTTAGAAGACTAGGGTCGGCTAAGGAAACAAAGAATTTAATGAAGCAATTAAAGTAGATGGGTCCGTTACAGAGGCTGGATTCAATTATTCCTAATAGTGAATCTGAAAATTTATTATGACGACTCTCCCTTAGGCAAGACACGATAGAGTTATTCAAACCTAGCCGGGTTAACGGTTTTATTGCTATTTGTATAAGTCCTATATGAAGATATTTATATTCTTTATCTTTACGATTCTGAACCATTTTTTCAGATAAAAGTTGGAAACTTTATTGTTCATTAGTAATGGATATATTTTGCTCTATTGTTTTTATAGCATAGCAAGACCTAAACTCAAATGTGCCCTTTTACTATATATCTGTTATAGGAACTCTTGGTATATTCCAATTTTGTATTTGTTTTCAATATTATCTATAATTATTTCTTCCTTATTTTTTATTCGTAATGTACTGTTTGATGAAGATGTTGTTCTATTGGATAGCGTCCTTATAAAATTTGCCATTTCAGGATAACGGATGAACACTTGAGTCAGTCGGAAACAGTCCCTGTGCCTTTTTCAGTGGCTCTTCCTGGCCTTTTTTCGGCAGTACGGGTCACGACGACTTTTAAGTTTCAACTCTCGGACTTATCTTGAATGATAAATTTTATAAAGCTTTTAGCCTTTAGAAAGCTCTGATACCATTATAAATAAGATAAGACAACAAAATCCAATGGCTACTAAGGAAGAGTGGAAGAAAAAGCTGCTCCAACTATTCGATGAAGAAGAAGAAACAACGTCTATATCAACACAAAATGATGAAGATTACGCCCACGAAACTGAAGATTGTGGACTCTCACAACCACGGCCCGACTTTTCCTGAAAAGGTCCGAATAAAATACATATCCCAATAAATACTGCCAAAAGCCTGCTGACAGCAAATAAAGACCTACCGACATCTACCACTATTGCTAGATACCACTTGTCAGATCCACTGACATTTGTCACTGTTGCAAGATACCACCTGTCAGATCCACCAACATCTGCCGCTATTGCTAGATGCCACATGTCAACTCTACCGACACCTTTTCACTATGCCACCGACACTGTGCCACCTTTATGTTATCAAAATATTGTGCCACCGACATTATGCCGCCTTTTTGTCATCTCCAAACACTGTGTTCTACTTTTGAGCTGGCCCTGCACTTATTAAGCCCTGAAGCTCGCGGCCTATAAATGGAGGATCAACTCATCGAAGGGGGGCATCCGAGTGCTCTCCCCCAGTACCTTCTGCTCTGTTCTCTTCTCTCCTCTAAAGCTCTCAAGCTCTGTTCTCTTCTCTCCTCTAAAGCTCTCAAGCTCTGTTCTCTTCTCTCCTCTAAAGCTCTCAAGTTCTGTTCTCTTCTCTCCTCTAAAGCTCTCAAGCTCTGTTCTCTTCTCTCCTCTAAAGCTCTCAAGCTCTGTTCTCTTCTCTCCTCTAAAGCTCTCAAGTTCTGTTCTCTTCTCTCCTCTAAAGCTCTCAAGCTCTGTTCTCTTCTCTCCTCTAAAGCTCTCAAGCTCTGTTCTCTTCTCTCCTCTAAAGCTTTCAAGTTCTGTTCTCTTCTCTCCTCTAAAGCTCTCAAGCTCTGTTCTCTTCTCTCCTCTAAAGCTCTCAAGTTCTGTTCTCTTTTCTCCTCTGAAGCTCTCGAGTTCTGCTCTCTTCTCTCCTCTAAAGCTCTCAAGTTCTGCTCTCTTCTCTTCTCTCCCCTAAAACCCTGAAGCTCTGCTCTCTCTTCGCCTCTCCTTTAGAACACTAAAGTTTTGAGGCTCTGTTTTCTCTCTGCTTTGAGCAATTATCAGTAAGCTCTCTTATCTATCTATATTAGACATCTCTTTGTACTCTCAGATACTCTCAAATATTCCCAAAAACTCTCTACTCTCTGCTATGCATTCCTTGCTATCTACTGTTCTCTTATTCAAAGTTTCTCTCTCTCTTCTGTTCTTCCTCGTTTTATGTCTGCTCTCTGAAATTTCTGATATTACTGCCCCTTATTATTATTTCCTTCTTATACTCCTATTACTCTGTGTTATTTTCTTTCTCATTACTGTATATCGGGTGGTGTGTCTAGCCACACCGAATACTTTCTGAGTGATTGTAAATCTTTGTATATGTGTGATTGTAACTTAAACACTCTACCTAGCTACTGCCGAAAGGAGTGGAAAATATTCTCTACTTATTGCAAGTGTTTAATGTAAGTGTTTCCCTTTGTAAGATTTCTATTATTATGCAAGTTAAGTTGATATTTTAATTAAAATTTAGAAATACTACTTACATAAATTGGTTTGTTATTGATATATCTCTATTGTTATTTCTTACCTGTTTAACTGTTTATCTACTCATTAAAATTATCTACTCATAAGTTTGTATAAAATAGTTGCCTAAAATAGCCTAAGATATAACTTGAAAATAGATCTTGGTACTTACGGTATCAGAGCTAGTAGTGAACTGTAGTTGAAGATATTGTTCTAAAGGCTAAAAGCTTTATAACATTTATCAATCAAGATAAGTCCGAGAGTTGAAACTTAAAAGTCGTCGTGACCCGTACTGCCGAAAAAGGCCAGGAAGAGCCGCTGAAAAAGGCACAGGGACTGTTTCCGACTGACTCAAGTGTTCATCCGTTATCTTGAAATGGCAAATTTTATAAAGACGCTATCCAATAAAACAACATCTTCATCAAACAGTACATTACGAGTAAAAAATAAGGAAGAAATAATTATAGATAATATTGAAAAACAAATACAAAATTGGAACATACCAAGAGTTCCTATAACAGATATATATTAAAAGGGCACATTTGAGTTTAGGTCTTGCTATGCTATAAAAACAATAGAACAAAATATATCCATTACTAATGAACAGTAAAGTTTCCAACTTTTATCTGAAAAAATGGTTCAGAATCGTAAAGATAAAGAACATAAATATCTTCATATAAGACTTATACAAATAGCAATAAAACCGTTAACCCGGCTAGGTTTGAATAACTCTGTCTTATCTTGCCTAAAGTGACAGTCGACATAATAAAGTTTCAGATTCACTATTAGGAATAATTGAATCCAGCCTTTGTAACGGACCCATCTACTTTAATTGCTTCCCAAACTTCTCTGTTTCCTTAGCCGGCCCTAATCTTCGAAAAGTTCTTACTCTAATCTCATAATATTGCATTAGTACACAGAATTTGTTCTAAAGTTATGAATACCTTATGTCCTAATGCTCTGCAAATGGACACAAAAGAAAAAACAGTGTTCTTTCAAACAAATATGGAAAAATCTAATACAGTTATACCTAAATCAATAAGTTGGTCCCAGATATATTTCCCTAAAAATTGGTCCTTACGAAATGAAAACCAGCAATATAAAACTCCAATTAACAGAGACCCAGACCAAATTATTCAATATCCCGATGGAAATATAAAAAAACAATTTAATTCTAATAGACGTGTTAGAATAAACCTTTCAGAAAGATTTGCTTACACCCCATCAAGAACTACAGTACCTTCTAGACATTCTACCTCATCCATACCTAAAAAACCTATAATAGATAGTCTAATGAGAACTAATAGTAATATCCATAAACCAATCTATAAAGTAGATGAATCCAGTTCTTCTGATAATAATGAACCTACATTTTTCAGATTTGGATTTTAATATCTTAACCCTTCAGAAGGAAGAAAGATTTAAAATAGATATAGAAGCACTCAAGAATGATTATTTATCTGATGAAAATAAAGAAATTCGTGATTGGTACTTAGCAGATTTTCCCTAGGAACTGCTAAATGCCCTTCACAAAAGATTTAATAAGTTTATAAAGAAAAATAAACAGATAGGATTTTTTGACTGGTTAAGACCTACTCTAAAAGCAAAAGACATTCCGATTCCGAATTTTGGTCTTAATGCCATAGAAAATATTAGGCATTTCATACTATTGAAGGAGAAGAAATATATAGTATACACCCTCCTAAAAAAAGTATCCAGCTAAAAGGATCATCAGAAGAAAAGCCAGAAACTAAAGCCTCTCGTTATACAATAATTCGAAAAAAAAATCATCATACTACTAAAATAAATGTTATACCACACATAATTGAACAAAATAACTATACAAATCTTTGTCTACAGACTATTGGAAAACAAACCACCATAATAGAAAATATAGTTAATAAAACCCAGAGTAAAGAGAGAATAGTTGACGAAAGGAAGGTTGTTCTATTTAAACCACCGTCAGAACTTAACAAAGAACAGTTTAGCCTGGATGGAATAAAGAAGAAAGAAGAGAATAAAGAATTGATTGATGAATTAGCAAATAAATTAGCTAAACTAAGTGTAAAAGAAAAAAGAGTGCTCATAAAACCACAAGCAATGGTTCTAGAAAAGGAATAAGTAGCCAATAATGATATATGTGAAATGGAGGAAGCTTTCAAAGAAGAGAGTCTTGATATAAATAGAATAGACAATAGTAAAAAATTTAGAGTAACTTCTCAGACCAAAATGTATCATCCTAGACCTACACCAATAGATATCCAGTTTGAAGAAGACTTAATCTCAAATACTGCATCATACTAAGGTAGAACAATAGTAAATTGGAAAATAGATGGTATTTCAGATCATCAAATATTGGATACAATGAAACATAGGACTATGTACGCAACAGCGTGCAAAATAAGTGGAAATCATGATCAAGAAATAGCTAAAGCAATTGTATGTAGATGGTTGAGAGGATGGGACTTTCATATTGATGAGACCACCAAAAGAGAAATACTAGGAGCTACAAGACAATGGACAATAAAAAATGAATTTGGTCACGATGTACCTAATAGTGAAAGTCATGCAGTAAATACCCTAATATATACAATAACTCTACACTTTGTAGGAACTACTACTTTGCTTGATGCTAGATCTGAAGATCTTCTTTTAAACCTAAGATGTCTGACTTTGTCTCATTATAAATAGTATAAAAATGTATTCTTCTCTCGGATTCTTTCAAGAGAAGATAGTAAATCTAATCATTGGAAAGAAAAATTTATAGCTGGCTTACCTCATCGTTTTGCCGAAAAAGTAAAGACGAGATTGAAGAATAAACATGGAGGAATAATTCAGTACTGTCTTTATACATTAAGAGAACTATATGCTGAAATATGCTCAGAAGAACTTGCCTTATGCATTGATCTGAAACTAAAAAGTTAATTAGATAAACAGAGAGTGACAGCCAAGAAGGAATTAGGTGATTTCTATGAGCAGTTTGGATATAATACACTACCTTTGACTAATAAAACTGATAAAAAGAAGAATAAAAAATACAAATCTAGCCATAGCAGAAGTAATATAGAAAAATTTATCAAAAAATTCTATCTCAAAAATACCTTCAAAAAATCAAGGGGGAAGAGAAAAATCCATGTTTGCTATAACTGTGGAAAAGTGGGGCATTATAAGAATAAATGCCAAGAAAGAAAAGGATTAATACATTACAATTAGAAGAAAATATCAAGAATCAATTATATCAAATATTACAATTAGAACAAGGATCTGATATAGATTCTACTAGTTCTAATACAGACCCAATTGTTGGAGAAATAGAGGAAGAAACACTAATATTTAGTAGTTCTGATTTAGAGGAGCACATAGATGGTTGCTTCTGGAATACACTTTCAAAAGAAGAGAATTTGATTTAAGAAATAATTGACAAAATAACAGATCCAGAAGCAAAAAGAGAAACCTTAGTTCAATACATTCAACTTGCCAAAACAAACAAAAAACCTCCTCCTCTTATCAAAACTCAAGAAGATTATAGCTTTGAAAAAATTCTTAAAATCGATAATAGAACTAATGACTATAAGGAACCATCTGTAGCCGAATTAGAACATGAAATAAATGAGGTACGAAATGAATTAATAATTCTAAAAAATAGAATACAAGTTTTGGAGCTAGCATCTAATCTTCAAAATACCTCTGAAAATACGGATGAAGAATTAGAATTTGACAACATTATAAATAATTATAAAAGACCTATATCCCCGATTGAAGAAGCTCCAGCATCCTCCAGTACTATACAAACAGATAACTATGTAAACCTAATTGATAAAGTAATCACTCAAAAATGGTTTACCCTAATAAGAATAATAGTACATAAAGAATACAGTTTTCAATCCTTGGCATTAATTGACTCAAGAACAGATTTAAATTGAATTAATGAAAGATTAGTGCCAACTAAATACTTTAATAAAACAACCCAAATACAGCAGATGGTAGTAGATTGGTTATAAATTATAAACTATCCAATACTGTAGTATGTAATAACGGGAATTGCTTTGAAATGTCATTTATTATGGTAAAAGGATTAAGTCAGATTGTAATCCTTGAGCCTCCATTCTTGAACTTGTTACATCCATTAAAAATAGATAGCTCAGAGATTGAAGCCAGCATAGAAGGCCACAATGTAAAATTTGAATTTGTAGATAAACCAACAATTTGGGAAGTTAGTAATGTTAAACAAGTTATATCCAATAAAGAAAAATTTCTTTGCCATTTAAAAGAAGAAATAAAATATAAGAGAATTGAAGAAACGCTTTCTTTGCCTGAGAATATAAAGTTTATTGAAGAAATTAAAAGAAAAAAAGAAATTGAAATTTGTGCAGAATTACCAAGTGTTTTCTGGAATAGAAAGAAACACATTGTAACTCAACCATATCAAATAGATTTCCATGAAAATAAGATACCTACAAAAGCAAGGCCAATACAAATAAATCCTAGACATTTAGAAATATGCAAAAAATAAATTGATGACTTATTACAGAAAAAGCTCATCAGAAAAAGCTCATCACCATGGAGCTGCTCAGCATTTTACGTCGAGAAAGCCTCTGAAAAGGAATGGGGAGCTCCGTGGTTGGTAATAAATTATAAACCTCTCAATGAAGTCCTTAAATGGATAAGGTATACCATATTCCTAATAAAAAATATTTACTTGATAGATTAGTTAATCTATCAAGTAAATAGATATAAAACTGCTTTCAATGTTCCCTTTGGACAATATGAATGTAACGTAATGCCTTTTGGACTTAAAAATGCTCCTTTTGAATTCCAAAATATTATGAATGACATATTTAATCTTTATATGAAATTTATGATTGTATATATTGATGATGTTCTTATTTTCTCTTAAAATATTGAACAACATTTCAAACACATAAACGTTTTCATTAAAGCAATAAAGGCAGCAGGATTAGCTGTATCAGTCAGGAAAATCAGTGTCTGCCAAAAAAAAAAAAGGTTTCTTAGTCATAATATCTTCCAAGGAAGTATAGTACCAATTGATACAGCAATATAATTTGTTGATAAATTTCCAGATACTATCCTGGATAAAACTGAATTCCAAAGGTTTTTAAGATGTCTTAATTATATTGCCGATTTTTATAAAAATTTAGCCATTGATGCTAAACCTTTGTTTCAAATGTTAAAAAAGAATCTGCCAAAATGGACAGATGAGCATACCTTGGCTGTAAAGAAAATAAAAGCTAAGGCTAAGGAATTACCTTGCCATAGACTT
This sequence comes from Amborella trichopoda, assembly GCF_054954075.1. Classification (NCBI taxonomy): domain Eukaryota; kingdom Viridiplantae; phylum Streptophyta; class Magnoliopsida; order Amborellales; family Amborellaceae; genus Amborella; species Amborella trichopoda. The sequence goes on along the minus strand of NC_142341.1, from coordinate 12,155,021 downwards.
GCAAATCCTGATGCATTTAAAATAATTGAATGTGACGCCTCCGAAATAGGATTAGGAGGAATCCTAAAACAAAAAATTTCAGAAAAAGAACAATTGGTTCGTTTCACTTCAAAAGCTTGGAACCAAACTCAGCAAAACTATTCAACGGTTAAAAAGGAAATTTTGGCTACAGTTCATTGCGTTACTAAATTCCAAAGTGATCTTTTAAACCAAAAGTTCCTTATACGAACTGGTTGTAAAGTAGCCAAAGATATTCTTAATAAAGATGTCAAAACTCTTGTTTCAAAACAAATTTTTGAACGATGGCAAGCAATATTATCCTCTTTTGAATTTGACATAGAACATATCAAGGGCAATACTAACTATCTTCCTGACTTTTTAACCCGTGAATTTTTGCAGGGGGGACAGGAGGGTAATACCAATACCAAATAAAGGAATAATAAAGGAAAGAAAAAATGGAAATAGTTATAGCATCTGGAAATCAGAAAGATCTATAGTATCTTCCCCTATAACTCCAAATCAAGTAATAAAAAGACAAGCCTAGGAAATAATATCCTCTCCTGAACCAATATCAATAAATACCACAGGAGAAGAAAATTCAGATTTACTGAGACTACTTTTATAGCTGAAATAATTATAGATGATATCCATCTGGATAGAAATCCAGAAGAAATAGCAAATATTTATTTGAATAACCATTTACATCCTTCTAATAGTAATAAGACACGAGAATGGTATGAAACCATCCTCTTGGAGACTGGATCAATATCATTGGTCCATTTTTTCAAAAAGAATTCAAAGACAATTACATACTCCGAATTTCAAATCCAAAAGATAATATTATATAAGGATAGGGGTATGGATCCTGTAAAAACCAAGAATTTACAAGCAGAAGGATTCAATAATAAAAACTATAGATATGCCGAATATGTTGATGCCTGGCATAAAGTCTTCTTTTTCCAAAATAGCAATAATTCTCATACTTAGTTTTTGCAAATAAAAATACCAGCGATTGAAGGGTTTCCTAATTGGTTTAGGAATTGGTTTCAAATATGGGGATCTGGAATTGAAATATTACCACCAAAAATACAGGCCTCTCAAAATAAATTTGTGGAATACAACAATAATAATGCCCAAATAGACTTGTATATGTATTTTATGGCCTTTTACCAAATACCTTGGATCATGAAATGGTCCCGCAATATATTTGATAATTATACTGATGATAGGGAATACATCCCCAAACTGGGAAAACAAGTATATATAAAGTGGTGGGACAAAAATGAGAATAAAACCATTGAACCAGAGAATATAAAATTGAGAAAAGTCCCAATCCAAACACCAGAAATAGAAGTCAAAAATATGTGTGACTATTTAAATAAGATAAGACAACAAAATCCAATGGCTACTAAGGAAGAGTGGAAGAACAAGCTGCTCCAACTATTCGATGAAGAAGAAGAAGCAATGTCTATATCAACACAAAATTGTGAAGATTACGCCCACAAAACTGAAGATTGTGGACTCTCACAACCACGGCCCGACTTTTCCTGAAAAGGCCCGAATAAAATACATATCCCAATAAATACTGCCAAAAGCCTGCTGACAGCAAATAAAGACCTACCGACATCTATCACTGTTGCTAGATACCACTTGTCAGATCCACTGACATGTGTCATTGTTGCAAGATACCACCTGTCAGATCCACCGACATCTGTCGCTATTGCTAGATGCCACTGTCAACTCTACCGACACCTTTTCACTATGCCACTGACACTGTGCCACCTTTATGTTATCAAAATATTGTGCCACCGACATTATGCCGCCTTTTTGTCATCTCCAAACATTGTGTTCTACTTTTGAGCTGGCCCTACAATTATTAAGCCCTAAAGCTCGCGGCCTATAAATGGAGGATCAACTCATCGAAGGGGGGCATCCGAGTGCTCTCCCCCAGTGCCGTCTGCTTTGTTCTCTTCTCTCCTCTAAAGCTCTCAAGCTCTGTTCTCTTCTCTCCTCTAAAGCTCTCAATCTTCTCTCCTTTAAAGCTCTCAAGTTCTGCTCTCTTCTCTCCTCTAAAGCTCTCAAGTTCTGCTTTCTTCTCTTCTCTCCTTTAAAACCCTGCAGCTCTGCTATCTCTTCGCCTCACCAATAGAACACTGAAGTTTTGAGGCTCTATTTTCTCTCTGCTCTGAGCAATTGTCAGTAAGCTCTCTTATCTCTCTATATTAGACATCTCTTTGTACTCTCAGATACTCTCAAATATTCTCAAAAACTCTCTACTCTCTGCTATGCATTCCTTGCTATCTACTGTTCTCTTATTCTAAGTTTCTCTCTCTCTTCTGTTCTTCATCGTTTTATTCCTGCTCTTTGAAATTTCTGATATTACTGCCCCTTATTATTATTTCCTTCTTATACTCCTATTACTCTGTGTTATTTTCTTTCTCATTACTGTATATCGGGTGGTGTGTCTAACCACACCGAATACTTTCTGAGTGATTGTAAAGCTTTGTATATGTGTGATTGTAACTTAAACACTCTATCGAGCTACTGCCCAGAGGAGCGGAAAATATTCTCTAGTTATTGCAAGTGTTTAATGTAAGTGTTTCCCTTTGTAAGATTTCTATTATTATGCAAGTTAAGTTGATATTTTGTTTAAAATTTTTAGGAAAACTACTTACATAAATTGGTTTGTTATTGATATATCTCTATTGTTATTTCTTACCTGTTTAACTGCTTATCTACTCGTTAAAATTATGTACTAATAAGTTTGTATAAAATAGTTGCCTAAAATAGCCTAAAATATAGCTTGAAAATAGATCTTGGTTGTTATGGTATATATATATATATATATATATATATATATCTACTCTTTGAAGAACAATTCTCTTTTTTCAATTTTGATACCATTTGGGTGTCTTTTTGATGCAAAAGCAGCATATGAGAATATAGGCTACTATAAACTGTCATAAACTTAAACTGTAAACAAATATAACATGAACAGGCTTTAAATGTATCAGCACAATGAATAACTATAAAAACTTACATTTTCGAGATACAGAGGTCCGAAGAGAATATGCTACAACAAGACTTTAACTGCTAATCTTAACTGCTTGAACTCCAAGAGGAATCATGCATATACTTAAGCACTCATCAATCTCTCACACAATTACAGACTTCAGAAAAGAAACTGAGTGGTTGGATACACCACCAGATATATCAACTAAGAGAGAGAGAAAAAATGAAGAGGACACAAAAGAATAATACAAGTTGGAAGTAAACAACTCCGCTCTTCAAGGCTCAAACTCCCGATGATAAATGGGAGAGGGTTTCTTCTTCTTATATCTAGAGGAGTTAGGTGGATTTGAAATCTCTTTGAAATCCGCACCGACAATCTTTTTCAAGATGCTTATCTGCTTTAGTCAGCTTTTTGTAGGGGCTACAGTAAAAAGTAGATTCTGTCGGTGGTGGCTACAGCTGCTTTAGTCAGCTTTTTGTAGTGGCTACAGTAAAAAGTAGATTATGTCGGTGGTGGCTACAGTAGAAAGTCGGTTTTATCGGTGAAGGGACACGTGTCTTGGATATGGGTGGAGTCGTCCAGATCCCTTTGTGAATTTTCTTTACTTTGAAGAAAATTCAATGGCTGCATAGTCATCACCATTCATTGGACTGTAGTCTTCTTGTTCATCACTTTGAGTAGAGGTGGACATTTTTTCAATGTCCTCAAGAGCACTCCAGAGCTTCCTTTTGAGCTCTTCTTTAGATAGTTTAGGGTTTGTTGCTGTAATATTGCAACATATTCTGCTATTTCCATTTTTTCCTTTTGAGATGAACCTGAAGGTATAAGTTTCATTTTTATTTTGTCTGGACTTAGGGATTCATTTTTATAACTGTCCCACCATAAGGGGACTTTTGACTTCAAAAGTAGTTTTTCCATAAAAACAATTGAAAAAAGTATTTCTGTTATGGAAACTCGAGACAAATTTCAATTACTTTCAAAAAGAATGATCGAATATCATAAAAAGAAAGATTATAAATATTTGCATATTAGATTAGTTCAAATAGTTGTTAAACCATTGACAAGAACGAAATTAAATAATTATGTTCTACTCTGTTTAACAGATAGCCGACACAAAAGCTTCACTAATTCTTTATTAGGAATAGTCGAATCTAGTCTCTGTAATGGCCCAATATACTTTATTGTTTTCCAAATTTCTCTGTAGCCTTAATCGATCCAAATCTGTTAAAAGTCCTAACTCTAAACCTAAAAACTCAAGGTTTTGATATGGACCCTAGTTCTCAAAACTTACCATTTGTTTATAGGATCTATTATAAAGTAATGAATACTAGACAAATGGATTTAAATGGACAAACTATATTTTTCAAGACAAATATGGAAAAATCAAATTTAGTCATACCCAAATCAGTGGCATGGTCTCAGGTAAGACTATCAGAGCGTTGGGTTTTACAATCTGAAACTAAGATTAAAGTTCCTGAAAATAAAGATCCAGAACAAATAATAGAATACACTGAGGAGAAATAGAAATCCGTTTTCCATCTTCAAGAAGGACTACACAAAGGATTGATAAGTCAAATATTAGAGATCCTCCTAGAAAGTCGGTTTTGTCGGTGAAGGGACACGTGTCTTGGATATGGGTGGAGTCGTCCAGGTCCCTCTGTGAATTTTCTTTACTTTGAAGAAAATTCAATGCCTGCACAGTCATCACCGTTCATTGGACTGTAGTCTTCTTGTTCATCACTCTGAGTAGAGGTGGACATTTTTTCATTGTCCTCTATAGCACTCCAGAGCTTCCTTTTAAACTCTTCTTTAGATAGTTTACGGTTTTGTTGCTGTAAGATTGCAACATATTCTGCTATTTCTATTTTTTTCTTTTGAGATGAAACTGAAGGTATAAGTTTTATCTTTATTTTGTCTGGACTTAGGGATTCATTTTTATAACTGTCCCACCATAAGGGGACCTTTGACTTCAAAAGCAGTTTTTCCATAAAAACAATTGAAAAAGGTATTTATGTTATGGAAACACAAGACCAATTTCAATTACTTTCAGAAAGAATGATCGAAGATCATAAAAAGAAAGATTATAAATATATGCATATTGGATTAGTTCAAATAGCTGTCAAACCATTAAAGAGAACAGGATTAAATAATTATGTTCTACTCTATTTAAGATATAGCCGACACAAAAGATTCATTGATTCTTTATTAAGAATAGTCGAATCTAGTCTCTAAAATGGCCCAATATACTTTAATTGTTTTCCAAATTTCTTTGTAGCCTTAACCGATCCAAATCTGTTAAAAGTCCTAACTCTAAACCTAAAAACTCAAAGTTTTGATATGGACCCTAGTTCTCAAAACTTAGCATTTGTTTATAGGATCTATTATAAAGTAATGAATACTTTATGCCCAAATGCCAGACAAATGAATTTAAAAGGACAAACTATATTTTTCCAGACAAATATGGAAAAATCAAATTTAGTCATACCCAAATCAGTGGCACGGTCTCAGTAAGACTACCAGAGCGTTGGGTTTTACAATCTGAAACTCAAATTAAAGTTCCTGAAAATAAAGATCCAGAACAAATAATAGAATACACTGACGCAGAAATAGAAATCCATTTTCCATCTTCAAGAAAGACTACACTAAGGATTGATAATTCAAATATTAGAGATCCTCCTAGAAGTTCAACCTCTTCAGTTCCACAATCTGAATATGAAAGAATATCCACTCATACGAAAACTATTATTGAAAGACTCCATAGAACTCCAAACCAAGTTCAACAACCAGTCTACAGAGTGGACACTCCAGAATCTTCTAAATTAGGAGAACCGACACCTTCTGATCTTGATTTTGATATATGTGTGGTACAGAAGGAAGAAGAATTCAAAATTGATAAAGAATGGATCAAAAAGAATTTCTTCTCTGAAGACAATAGGCAAATAAGAGAATGGTTCTTCAAAGAGTTTAAAGAACCTCTTCGGGATGCCTTCCATTTAAAATTTAACAGGTTCATGATAAAACATAAGGCAAATGTCAAATTCTTTAAATGGTTAAAATACATAGCTAAAGACTATGGAATAAAAATTCCAAAATTTGAAATAAATACGGTTGAAAAATCTTTTCAGACTTTTCAAACCACAAGATTAGAGATAATTGAATCTATTCATCCCCTGAGACTAGCTTACAACTTAAGGGAGAAATGTTCAGGGAGAAAATTGAAGTTAAAGCTTCACCCTTTAAAATAGGTCCTAAAGAAGCTGACCATAATATGGCCAAGCTTGAAGGAAAACCACATATTATTAAACAAAAGCTCACCTGATATGACATGACGCATCACTGACAAAGCCTACATGACTTATTACTGACAAAGCTCACCTGATATGACTTATTGCTAACATGACCTAACTCTACACTGACAAAGTAAAGATGACAAGACTCAACACTTACAAGACATGACTCAACACTTACATGACATGACTCAATATTGACAAAGTAAAAGATTCACTGACATGGAAGAACTCGAACAATTCTTCATCCGATGAGTCGTTTCTCAAGTTCCTGAGTCTACATTCTTCACATCTTCAATACTAACAAAGTAAAAGATTCACTGACATGGCATGACTCGTAGTTGACTAGTCGGTTTTTGGGTCTGAGAACCCGAACAATTCTTCATCCGACGAGTCGTTTCTCAAGTTTTTGAGTCTTCATTCTTCACAAATTATGTGGTAATAGCTGAATAAGTGTTCTTGTAACTGTTCCATTAATGGGTGCTATATATTTTCCCAATAATTTGCGATATCATAAAGTATTAATTCTTGTGGGATGTTCCTGGATCAATGTTGTTTTGTGACGCTCATTCTAACTTTGTATTCTTGAAATTCTTATTCATGGAGGTTGTCTGCATTATTATAATTTTTAAAAGTGAGAACTTGCGTTTGAGTGTAATGGACAAGATGTTGGTTTTGTTGTTCTTCAAGGGAATACACAAGGCTGTAAGTTATGAAGTCTGTTGGACGATATAGGGTGAACATGATATATTTGTTTAGATGGGGTGTTAATACTTCTTGCCACTGTTGTATTGCTTTGAATTTGAGGAGGATTTTGGTAAGATACAATGTTTCTAGAGGAATATTTGGAATTTGAGTGTAGCTCACAACATACTGGTAGAGGGTTAAGGCATAAGATTGGAAACCTAAATGGTATTTTTCTAGCTAATAAACCAAAATAGGCACAATTTTTCTCGAGGGTATTGTATCTGAAAGAGGGAGAGGAAAGGGTAATCCGGGTGGAGTTTTAATCCTGGGAAAGCACAACGCATGTTTCTTTCTTCTGGCTTCAAAGACTGTTTCTAGGATGGTTTCCTGTATATTTGGTGGTATGTCAAGCATATTGATCAACTTGGGTGGTGAAGGTTCTGGGTTTGATGGTCCTACTAAGAACATGTATACTAGGGGTAAGGAAAAAGGAGTTATTCGTTTTGGTTAGTAAAGGACTGGCAGGAGTTTTGCTACAAGGTTTGATAGGGTTTTCTTTTTTGTTCTTGACATGAAATATGCAACGAAGTTATTGCTGCCCTTGATATGTTTTACCTCAAATGACCATCGTGTAAACCAAATGGCCCATTTGAGTAATTGGCTATTTGGTAGTATTTTTTGCTTGAATTCGAGCATCCTTGGGAATGAGGACATCCCCATTTCAATATTGAAATGGTATCCTAAGAGATGAAACTAGAACTATTCAATGCCTCGTTTTACTGCCAGTATTTCCTTAAATGTCGGTGCTAATGCATTTGTGCTGGTTTGAAAATGCCGCTCTTGTATTCACGCAAAGGTCTTTTACCTTCAATTTCTTCATATAGCATTGCTGCCCACTGTTCATCATTAGCATCTGTTTGAAGAATTTTGGTTCCATCTGAAGGGATTTGTAGAGGTTGACTGCTAAAATCTTAAGTTCTTAGACAACTTTGGTTTGGACGAAAATCCATGAGGGGGTCTTTTTTGAGTTGTGGGAATAAATGGATAGCGTATTGACAAAGTACATCTATGAAATATGGCATGTAATTTACAATCCCTTAGAATTGTTGGACTTGTTTTTTGGAGTTTAGAACATCTGGGAAATCAAGTAGTGTTTGTGCAACATGTGGTTGTAGGTGGTACTGGCCATTTGAATTTTTCATTCCAAGAAATTCAATTTCAGATTTTCCTTACTGCATCTTTTTCTCGGATAACATAATCCCATAGTTTTGAGCAATCTCATAGAATTGGTAAGAATACGACCATGGGCATTTATGTCTTTTGAAAATAATAATATGTCATCGATATAAATTGACATATTTGACAACAAAGATTGGAAAATAGTGATTATGGTTTTTTGAAATTGTTATGGTGCATTTTTTAGGCCAAATGGCACGACAGTCCATTGATAATGATGGTTTGAAATACAAAATGTTGTTTTGTATTGTTCTTCTGGGAGTATTCCCAATTGGCAAAATCTAGTTTCCAAATCAAATTTTGAAACCAATCTTCAAGGAATTTATTTAGTGGTTGGTAATTAATATCCAATCTTAATTTTCCTCGTTTTTGTTCCGCTCTTTTGTTAACATAAAATGCTTAACATGCCCAGAGAGAGGAGGTGTCCTCTATCAGACCTTGTGTTTTTAGTTGAGACAATTCTTGTACAGCAATGTGGAGATGATCAGGCTTCATACCTAAATGGCTGGCTTTTGAGGGGTTAATATTTTCATTTTTCGAAATAAAGAATCTCTGGTTTTTCCATAGAGGATGGTCGCATTTCTGTGCAAATTTTATGTGTCATTCAGCATAAGATGTGCCTATGATTCTGGACTTAATATCTGATAAGGTTTCAAAAAGATAAAAATTTGGTGTTCGAGTCCAGGATAGCAAATTTTCTTGGTATTTGAGACCTTCTTGTGTCCATCCTATCATGGGCATTCTTGTATGCAGTACGTCATATCCTAAGCAGATCCTTTCCTGGGAGATAGGAACCTAAAACTCGGGTTTTAATGGTAAAATTTGAGAAGAGCATAATGGCAATTGGATCACTAATTTTTGCGACTTTGAATTTCTAGACATTTGCCGCTTTGAAGGCTTCATTATGTGGGTTAAAATATTTTTCTGAGAGGATATCAAGGTTTATGATGGTTACTACTACTCCTGTATCGAAAAAGGCTATGACTGTTATGGGTTTTTCTTTTTCTTTAGGAATTATTTTTACTGGAGCTAAAGGTGCGGTAATTTCTAAGGAATTTATGGCCAATATTGGCTCAATTCTGTAGACTTCTGAATCTGAGGGGCTTGAAACAATATCGGAGTCATCTTTCATTAATAAGTTAGATTCTGAATTTAAGTCATCATCTAATGAAAATACTGATTCTATATCGGCATCAATAACAGCCATATATTTAGAGATTTGGGGTACTAGGTATTTTCTTTTCTTCTTTTTGGGGCATTTCTTGGCAAAATGCCCCTTTTTTGTTGCAAATAAAACATCGATCATTGGATTTCTTGTGATACTTTTTCTTTCGAAAAAACTTCCATTTTTTGTTTTCTTGTGGAGGTTTTTAAATTTTGATTTTTTCTTACGATACTTGTGTTTGTGGTTTCATTTTTGTGGTTTCATTCTTTTGAGTACTTCATAGTACAATACTCAACTACTTTCAGGTGAACATTTTATTTTAAGATTTGGCAGGTTGCAAGCTAATCCTAAATTTGAAGCCGAGTTCTCCGAAATTTTCTATAAACTGTTTGTGAGAACATGGTCGGTCTGAAGCTTCTATGGCTAATTGGTATAATTATCCTACTGTGGTGTCTTCTAGGGTAGAGTAACTGTCTTTTATTATTTTAGGTATTTCGTCAACTATGGGTTTTGACAAGAAGCTTACAAATGTTTGCTTGACATTTGCATTGTCAAACCCGCCTATTTTGATAACGTTTTCAAGCATTCGTTGATGGGAAAAGTTATGAGCTTAAGCACTAAACAATCAAATTAGAGCCTACCTCAAAACTTTCACTAGAAGAGGTTGTTTTGTTGCCCAAATATCATCAAATTCATCATCTCGACATTAATATGCATGGACATGAGAAAAAAATTGATTTCAAGTTTTGGAAATAGTGCAACTTGTAAAGCATTTTTGAACCGTCAATTTTCAAGATTTTCAAGTTTTCATAGATCTACTCGATCTACACTATTTTTGAAGCTTTAAATTTTATAACTAAAGGTAAAAATATAATTTAAGGCCATCACAAAACTTTCCAATATTTAAACCATATTTCGCGCACCCTTCGTTTATAATGGATTTCGATATCTTTTTTATTGAATGAGCAACATTTTGAAGCATGATACTCTTTCCTGGCTTGTTCTACTTGGTGTTCTGCTTGTCCTAGAAATTGGGAATGAACATATCCTATGAAAGTTTCAAGATCTGGGGCTTGATATAGGATTCTTTGTCTGAATGGGCCAATTGCCACTATCCAATCTCGTAATATACCAATACATCTTGCTAGGCATTTTTTATGACAATTTCAAGAGGTTGATCAAACAATCCTACCTAGCACCAAGAGTACATATCGTCAAATCGTTCTTTATATTGGCTTGAAAGGATGCCATCAATTGTAAATAATTTCTTTTTATCTTAAATGGGATATACACTTTCATCGAAGAACATTTCCTCATCCTGGTTTTCGGGATTGGCAGTGGTTGCTGATTTGGGTTCGGGAATTGGGGATTATGGTCTACGAAATGGGGATATGGCTGATTTCCATCCATTAAGAAAATATTATATGTTGGTGACGATTCAGTAAATGTTTCTGTTATAAAACTCTCTATGGATTCCTTTGAAGAACTATTTAGTGATTCTTCAGAACCTGAATTATCATAGATAGGCCGTCAACAATTTTTATTTCTAGTTTGCTTTCTTGAGTAACATGATTTTCTAGGAAGGCCTAAATAGGGTTTTCATATTCTATTGTTCTGACTGTTGACTTTTCTCGGTTACTGGATGATGGGAATTTTGCTGCTTCTTTTATTTCTTGTTGTTTTGGTTTTTTTTGGTGTTTTCGGTCGGGTTCTCAGTCTTCCTGGTGATGAAATGGTTTTGTAAAACGAAGGGTCAAAGGGTGTATATGATGAAGAGGGTTTTAATGGATTTAGGGGTTGCATATAATTGGTTTTAGGAACATTTAATGTTAGTAATACGGGTGTTGGACTGTTAAAGAAAGTTTTAAAGCTGCCTAATTTTTCGGGTTTAGGTAGAGGGATTAGACCTTTTTCTATTGTTCATAATTGGGCTTCGAGATTTCTTTTGTCTTCTTCTTTGAGAACTAGCAACTTGTTTGCCTTTTGAAGGTCTTCATGATATTTGGCTGATGATATTTCAAGCAACTGTTCATGAAGATTTTGGACAGAAATACCTAACATTTTTTGTACAGAATCTAGTTTTGTGGTTTGCGATTTCTAGTTTTCTAGGATTTGTACTAAGGCTTTATTTTGGATGTGGGCATTTTCAAATTGCCAATTTAAGGCCGCCTTGGCTGCTGATGTATGGTTTTGACCTTGGCCATTTACATTGGGATTTTTCCTAATTTTCCATGTGTGAAAATAGACTCCCGCTGGAATTTCAAAAGTTTTTAATGGGGGGAATTGGTCTGCATAATTTGAAGAGAAGGGGTCAAACATATAACATTCTTTGGGCTACGGGGCTTCAATCTTTTGCTGCGGCTCAATAAATTTTAAAGCTTCTTGGTAGTATGATATTAAAGGTGGGGTAGGTGTTAATGGCGGTTTTGGTGGCTGGTAGGGTGGGTGGCATTCTTCTGTCGTGCCATTTGGTTGGGTGGAGGTGGGATTTCCATATTATTGGGAATTCATATCTTCCTGTTGGTTCACTGAGAGTCCCTACAGTGGGATCTCCATGTTTGTATCATTCCCTAAGTTGTTGTTCCTTAGATTTCTTTTTGGTATTTTTCTTTGGAGGCTTATTCATATCTTCGTCCATTAAATCAAATTGGTCTTGGATACACCTAGAGCATTCGCAAAAAGCAAAAGGTTCGTGGCCATCTTTTGTTTTTCCTTCATAGATGGGGGTGGGATCTATCACTTTGGAAGGCTATAATTAGGGTTATCATCATTGTTGGGAATATTGATTGTGTAGGATTTATTGGGAGATTTGTCAAGAATCTGATTTCTATAGATCCGTCTTCCATGGCAACATATATTTCAACAAATTCTCTTAGGGAGAAGCTGTAGCAATTCCTCTTTAGGAATTTGCTTTGGAACAGAAGTGTGATAGGGTGCTCCTGTTTCACTTAGATTGATAAATAGAGCTTTATTTGGGTTAAGTTCTTTTGGGATGCGTAGTTGTAGTGCATGGTTTTGGACCCTATAGGCCATTTGGTACTGAAGGATCTCAATATGAGAATCTGAAACCATTCGGGTTCTGGCGTACCGTATTTGCAATTTTAAAACTTTCAGCATGTTTGGGTATGTTGGAGTCATAGTGAAATTTGGGAATAGAGTTATGAATATTGTTCCACAATTTAAGGTGGTTGAAATAGTAGCTATGCAGGCATGTTCATATTTTAAAAATCTTGTATCAAGTAGAGCTATTATGGATGAGACTGGAAGGCAATCTCTTCCATGAAATGTTAAAGCAAGTCTTATGGCTCCGAAGTGGATATGAGAATAGTTTTCATTTTCAAGGGTAGGTAGATGTTCAAGTCAACTTAAGGTAAGGAGTTGTTCTTCCCCTGTAGCAGGTATCTGATATTGGTCAAAAGCAGAGGTTTGGAAGAATTGGTCAATGGACTGTAATGCCATTTGGCCTAAAACATGCACCATTACAATTTCAATAAACCATGGTCACTATTTTCCAACCTTTGCTGTCAATTATGTTAATTTATATCGATGACATATTTATGTTTTCAAAAGATATGAAGACCCATGGTCATCTTCTTACCCAATTCCATGAGATTGTTCAAAACTATAGGATCATGTTATCCGAGAAAAGATGCAATTAGGAAAATCTGAAATTGAATTTCTTTGAATGAAAATTTCAAATGGCCAGTACCACCTACAACCACAAGTTGCACAAACACTACTTGATTTCCTAGATGTTCTAAACTCCAAAAAACATGTCCAACAATTATTAAGAATTGTAAATTACATTTCAGATTTTATACACAAACTAAATCAATATACTATCCATTTATTCCCACAACTCAAAAAAAACCCCCCTCCATGGACTTCCGTCCAAACCAAAGCTGTCCAAGAACTTAAGATTTTAACAATAACGCTTCCACCTCTCAAATCCCATCAGATGGAACCAGAATTCTTCAAATAGATGCTAGTGATGAACAGTGGGCAGCAGTGCTATAAGAAGAAATTGCAGGTAAAAGACTTGTGTGTGCATACAAGAGCGGCATTTTCAAACCAACAAAAAATGCATTACCACTCGACATTCAAGGAAATACTGGCAATAAAGCGAGGCTTTGAAAAGTTCCAATTTCATCTCACAAGATACCATTTCAATATTGAAATAGACATAGCCTCAATCCCAAGGATGCTCAAATTCAACCAAAACATATTACCAAACAGTCAATTACTCAAATGGGCCAATTGGTTTACACAATGGTCATTTGAGGTAAAACATATCAAGGGACCAATATCTTCCTTGCAGATTTCTTGCGAAGAACAAAAAAGAAAAAACAACCTAACAAGCCTTGTAGCAAAACTCTCGGCAGTCCTTAGCAAACCAAAGCGAATAACTCCTTTTTCCTTACCCCTAATATACATATTCTAAGCAGAACCACCAAACCCAGAACCTCCACTACCCAAGAAAACCAATATGCTGACATACCACCAAATATACAGGAAATCATCCTAGAAACAGTCCTTGAAGCCAGAAGAAAGAAACATGCGTTGTGCTTTCTCAGGACTAAAACTGCACCCTGATTATCCTTTCCTCTTCCACTTTCAGATACACTACCCTCAAGACTTCCCTCACGAAGCATTGTGCCTATTTTGGTATAATGGTTAGAAAAATATCATTTACGTTTCTAATCTTATGCCTTAACCCTCTACCAATATGTTGTGAGCTACACTCAAATTTCAAATATTCCTCCTGAAATGTATCTTGTCAAAATCCTCCTCAAATTCAAAACAATACAACAATGGCAAGAACTACTAACACCCCATCTAAACAAATACATATTGTTCACCTACACCGTCCAACAGACTTCATAACTTACAACCTTGTGCATCCCTCTGAAGAACAACAAAACCAATATCTTGTCCATTACACTCAAATGCAAGTTCTCAGTTTTAAAAATTATAATATGGTAGACAACCTCCATGAACAAGAATTTCAGGAATATAAAGTTAGAATGTGCATCACCAAACAACATTGATCGAGGAACTATCCCACAAGAATTAATACTCCATAATATCGAAAATCATTGGGACAATATACAGCACCCAATAATGGAACAGTTACAGGAACACTTATTCAGCTATTACAGCAGATGATCTGAAGAATGAAAGACTCAAAAACTTGAGCAACAACTCGTCGGATGAAGAATTGTTCGAGTTCTCAGACACCTACTAGTCAACTACGAATCATGCTATGTCAATGAATCTTTTACTTTGTCAGTATTGAGTCATGTCATGTAAGTGTTGAGTCATGTCACCTCATGTCTATCATGTAAGCTTTGTCAGTAATAAGTCATGTAAACTTTGTCAATGATGAGTCATGTCATGTAAGCTTTATCAGTCATGAGTCATGTCATGTAAGCTTTGTCAATCATGAGTCATGTCATGTAAGCTTTGTCAGTGATGAGTCATATCATGAAAGATTTGTCAGTGAATCCCTAACTCTATCACGCAAAGGTACTGCAAAGCTATAAGTCAGGCATAAAATTGGAATCCTAAACAATATTTTCTAACCAGTACCAAAATAGTTATAGTGCACCTTTAGGGAAGTCTCGTGGGTAATGTATCTGAAAGACAAGGAAAGACTAATCATGGTGGAGTTTTATTCTTGGGAAGGATATTCCATTTCTTTCAAAAGTAGTGCGTAGATGGATATATGCATGTTTTTTCTTTCTGGCTTCAAAGACTGTTTTTAGGATGGTTTCTTCTTCTATATATGGTGGTATGTCAAGCATAGTTATTGGCTTGGGTGGTGGAGGATCTTGATTGGATGATTCTGGAGAAAACATGTACACAAGGGATAAAGCAAAGGGACTTTCTGCTTTTGGTTTGCAAAGAACTAGTAGAATTTGCTTTTTGTCTTTGACAAGATCTGCAAGGAGGTTTGATAGAGTTCTTTTTTGTTCTTGACAAGAAATGTGCAAAGAAGTTGTTGATGTCCTTGATGTATTTTACTTCAAATGACCATTATGTAAAACCCATTGGCCCATTTGAGTAATTGGTTGTGTGGTAATATCTTTTGCCTAATTTCGAGCATTCTTGGAAATGCAAACATACCTATTTCAACTTTAAAATGGTATCCTGCAGAGTAAAATTGGAACTTCTCAATGCCACTTTTGACTGCTAAAATTTCTTTGAACGTTGAATTGAAGTGCTATTCCGATGGCTTGAACACACTACTCTTGTCTGCACAAACATATCTTTCTCCATCAATCTCTTCATATAAAACTATTGTCGATTGTTCATCACTAGCATCTGTCTAAAGAATTCTTATTCCATGTGATGGAATTTGTAGAGGTGGAAGCTTCATTGCTAAAGTCTTAAGTTCTTGGATAACTTTGGTTTGGAATGAAGTCCATCGGAATGGATCTTTTTTGAGTTGTGGGAATAAATTGATAGTGTATTCACTAAGTTTGGATATTAAATTTGACACGTATTAACTATTCCTAAATAATTGTTGAGCTTGTTTTATGGAATTTAGGACGTCAGGAAAATCAAGGGTTTGTGCAATATGGGGTTGTAGGTGATTTTCATTCCAAGGAAGTCAAGTTCAGATTTTCCTAATTGTCCATTCATCTTTTTTCATAATTTTGCACCATCTCATGGAACTGGAAAAGGAGGTGCCCATGAGAATCTATCTTTTGAAAATAGTAATATATCGTCAATATAGCTTAACATATATTAGCTAATAATGGTTGACAAATAGCAAGCATTGTTTTTGGAAATTGTGATGGTGCATTATTTAAACCGAATGACATGATAGTCCATTGATAATGGCGGTTTGGAATACAAAAACTATTTGTATTGTTCTTCTGGGTGTATCCCTAATTGCAAAAAGCCAGCTTTCAAATCAAATTTTGAAATTACTTTGCTTGGGTAAGATTTTGAAATAAAGAGGTTTTATGAGGTAAAGGGAATTTGTCTTCTTCAAGGAATTTATTGAGCGGTTAACAATTGATAACCATTCTTGATTTTCCTGGTTTTTTCTCCGCTCTTTTGTTGACATAGAATGCTTCACGTACCCATGGAGAATTGGTGTCTTCTATTAGGCCTTGTGCTTTTAGTTGAGACAGCTCTTGTACAACAAGGTGGAAATGGTCGGGTTTCATGCCTAAATGGCTGGCTTTGTGGGATTTATATTTTCTTTTTTCTTAAAAGGTAGGTAGATGAAGAATTTCTCGTTTTTTCATAATGGATGGTTGCATTTTTTTGTGCAAACTCTATATGAGATCCATCACCCAATGTGATTATAATTCTATATTGGATATCAGACAAGGTTTCAAAAAGAATTGGTGTTTTTGTCTAGGGTAGCAAATTATCTCGGTAACTGAGTTCTTTTTGTGTCCAAGCTAGCAAGGGCATGTTTGTATGTAGGATATCATATCTTATAAGCAGATCTTTTCCTGGGAGATGGAAGCCAAAAACTCTGGTTTTGATGGTGAAATCTGGGAAGAGTTTTATGGCTATTGGATCACTTATTTTTGCGATTTTAAAATATTGTCCATTTGTTGCCTTGAAGGTTTGATAATAAGGGTTCCAATACTTTTCTGAAAGGATATCTGGGTTTAATATTGTTACTGCTGCCCCTGTGTCAAAAAAAGCTATGATTGTTATGGGTTCTTCTTTTTCTCTAGAGATTATTTGGACGGATACTAAGGGTGCAAAAATTGACACAAAACTCATTTCTATTATGGGAAAGGTCTCTATACTTCCCCTACAGCATAGAAGATCTATGCTTCCCCTACCATCCAGTCATCCAATTTTGATCAGAAGAGTCACTCACCGTTTGATCTTAGATCTGACGTCTCAAAGTACTTTATTTAGTGCTTTTTATACAAATTGCATGAATATGAAATTTGGTACGTGCCATCTTCTCATTGAGGCGCACTTATAAAAAATATTAAAAATAATTTTTCGATATAATATAATGACCAAAATCCTTGTTTTCAGGGGTATTTTGGTCATTTTATTTTATTGGAAATATTGTTTTTATATTTTTCGCTAGTGCGAGTTTAATAGAGGATTAGACGTCAAAACTTTGGTGTCAAAATAGTTTATAGAAAATAGATTAAAAATAAAATAGTGTAGAGATGTGACATTGTGATTAGGGAAATCTTAGCCCTCCATTCAAAATGAACGGTTGGATAAGGGGAGGTTTATAAGTTTTATATTGTAGGGAAAGCATAGAAAGCTTGCCCTTCTAATATTGGTTCCATTTTGTAAATTTCTGATCCTAAAGTATCTGACTCAGTATCTGAATCATTTTTCATCAGTAAAATGGATTCGGCGTTTATCTCATTATCTAATGAAAATAACGATTCTATATCAGCATCATCTTCTGATATAGATTTAGAGATTTGGTGCATAAGATCTTTCTTTTTTTGTTCTTGAGAGAATTTTTGGCAAAATGATCTTTTTATTGCAAATAGAACATCGATCAGTGGATTTTTTGCGATATTTTTTCTTTCTAAAGAATTTCCACTTTTTATTTTTCTTGTGGAGGTGTTTGAATGTTGATTTTTTCTTACGATTTTTGTTTCTATTTGCAGTTGTTTTGTGAGCACATTGCTCGTTTAAGGCCTCTATGGCTGATAGGAATAGTTCTATTGTAGTGTCTTCTAGGGTGGATTAAGGGATTTTATTATGTTAGGTACTTCATCAACTATGGGTTTTGGTAAGGAGCTTACAAATGTTTGTTTGACATTTGTATTGTCAAATCCGGCTATTTTGAAAAAAAATTTAAGCATTCGTTTCTAAAGGATTTCAATATCAGTCTTATTAAATGAGCAACATTTCGAAGCACGATATTATTTTCTGGCTTCTTCAACCTGGTGTTCTGCTTGTCCTAAAAATTGGGAATGAACATATCCTATGAATGTTTCAAAGTCTGGGGCTAGATATAGAATTCGTAGTCTACATGGCCCAATTGCTACGATTCAATCTTTTAATATACCACTACAATCTTGCTAGCCATTTTTTTACGACAGTTTCAAAGGGTTGGTCAAATTACATATCATGGTGACTGATTTACTGATTTTGTTATCCATGAATTTTTCACCATTTGAGGCTCTGAAGGTTTGGTCATAAGGCTTCGAAAGGGTTGGGGGTAGAAGGTCTAGATTTAAGACTAATATTGATGCTTCAGTATCGAAAAAGGTTAAGGCTAGGATTGGCTTGGAATATTTCTCTGGCAAGACATGGAATATGGATAAATGGCAATTGGTATTTGGGGGCGATTTTGAATTTAGGGTCTGGATTTGAAAGGAGTTCTAAAGCAAACAATTCTTCAAACTCAAGCTCTGAGTTTGGGTCAAATGAGTATCCAATTGCAAGGATAGAGTCTGAGCAGGTCTCATCATCTAATGAAAAAATTGCCTCGAGGTCTGCATCTCAATTTGACATATATTAAGAAACTTGGTGAAGAACCTTGTTTCTTTTCGGCTTTCTGGAACAATTTTTGGCATAGTGCCATTTCTTCTTACAGATGAAACACCTGTCATTGATCCTTTTCTTTGCTTTTTTAAGAGCCATTTCCATCTGTGTTTCCCAGGAATCTTTTCCCTTTTGAAGTGGGATTTCTTATTTGTGGGGCATGAGCACTGAGACTCATCTTTGCACTTAATCTGCAAATCCTTTCGAGCACAGGCATGAACCCTAAGAGCTTGATTGTTTTTTCAATCTGCTAAAGAAATTTCTTTTGATTGCATAGCTTCTTCTCTAAGGATAGAAAAGCATTTTGGTATAATTCTTCAAGGGATGCTGCCTGAAAGGCGATGTTTTTTGTTGCAAAGATCTTTGAAACTTCATCTCCTAAAGGTTTTGGGAAGGTTCACATCATCATGTCCTCTAAGGGTATTGGGACATTTGCTCATTATGCCTTTCAAGGTCTTTCTTGGTGAAGGAGCAATATTTTTCTCTATGACATTCTTCTCTTACTTGGGAGACAAAATGTTGGGAGTTCCCTAAGAGATATGAATATGAACCACAAAGGCTTCTAGTGAATCTGACTGGATCAACTAGAGTTGCAAAGTGACCCTAAACCTATACAATTTTTAAACAATAAAGCGACCCTAAGCCCTAAACCTAAACAGTTTTAAAACAAACCCTAAACTTAGGCAACTTTAAGGAGAACAAAACACTAACCTTTTGATGCGAAAGATCCATAGAATGGCGATCACATACATACGGGCGTGTAAGGGCAATCAACAAGAAAACACAGAGAGTAGAGAGGTGAAATATCAAAGTAAAAAACCAAGAAAAGATTAAGCACACAAAACACATGAATATCTTATCGGTTTAGTTTATTAGTTTAGAAGTATCTGCGCCTTTATTGGCATCAGAGCCAAGTAAGTCTTCCATAAGACGAGAGGAAGTGTGTCGTGTATCTGAAAGGCTTAAGATAACAATGAGTATCAGAAGACTGTCCAATACGACTGAATCCCTAAGCTCTTCTTGCTCATTAGTTAGATCCAGTTCTGTTTTGAAATTTGAAAGCCTATACCAAATAGGTAATATCCTTGAAGCCTCAACCAACACTCTCCCATAATTACGCCTCCTAATACCATTAGTCAACAAAACTATACGAACGTTATTTAAAAGAAAAGCACTAGAGTCTATAAAACATTTCCACCAAACCTCTGCTTTTGACCACTGTCCTATACTTGCTACAGGTGAAGCACAACTCTTTACCTTGACTTTGCCAGAAAATCTTCCAAACCTTAATAATGAAAAATATTCACATATCAACTTTGGAGCAGTAATACTCGCATTAACAATTCATAGAAGAGATGGCCTTCCAGTATGATCGAGAATAGACAAGGTTATTGAAATATTAGCATGCTTGCATTGCCACTATTTCGACCACCTTAAATTGTGGAACAATACATAAAATCTTTTCCCAAATTCCACAATGACCCTTGCAGATCCAAATATGCTGAAAGCTTTAAAAAGTCCAAATACAAAACAACCGGTACCCCAATGGTCTCATTTTCACACAGAAGAACGTCCCACACCCTATCAGCCACCAGGACCATCATCACCACCTACCCTACCCATAATGCCATATTATCAAAAGGCTCTAAAATTTAAAAAGCCCCAACAAAAATTTAAAACTCAACCCGTAGAACATTGTATGTTTGACCCCGTCCGCTTCAAACTATATGAGCAACTCCCTCACATTAAAAACCTTTGAAAATCCAGTTGAAGTTTATAGTTATACTTGGAAAATCAGAAAAAACCCAAATGTCCATGCCCAAGGCCAAAACCAACTCTTAGCTGCAGAAGCGGCTTTAAATTGGCAATATGAAAATGCGTATATCTAAAACAAAGCCTTAGTGCAAATTCTTGAAAACCAAAATCACAAACCACAAATCATTTTAGAATTAAAAACAAGAATTCAAAATCTTCATGACCAATTACTTGAAAAATATCATCAGCTAAATACCATGAAGATCTCCAAAAAGCAAACAAACTACTAGTCCTCAAAGAAAAAGAAAGAAGAAAACCAAAATCATTACAGTATACTTCACACAATAGTGTAATTCACACACTAGTATAATGAAATTACAATAATGAAGATGAGAAAGAAGGAGAAGTAGAGAAGATGGAAGACTGTTTCTAAAACTTGATCCTTCTAAGGACCTATCTGGTTCCTTCTTTAATCTTTCTGAGGCTTCGGATTTCAAGCTCGTTTAATTCCGCACAGCAAAAAGATGGATGATTTCTTATCTTTAATAGTAAAAGCAGATTACCTTGTACTGTGGAATATTAAAAAGTTGTTTCAACAGTGCCAAGTTGTTTTCATATTGTCGGCAACACAATAAAAGTAGATTCTTATACAATCATCTTCTTTTGTATGAACACGTGCTGAAAAACGCTGCGGTCGATCCGTCCAATACCCTTACTTGTCTAGTAAGTTTTTGTGGCAAGGTCCCACTACACTTCTATTATGTTCTGAATATTGGATTCTACAATACTATCAAAACTATAATCACTTAAAATCATCTTGTGGACCACGCGTTTCCCATTCACGATAAGCATTTTCGAATTCTTCTTCAAAAATATCATTTGCTTTCATGATAAATTCGAGTGGCAAGTCAAGCCTTGCAGGCCTTTCACATAAGGTCATAAATTCTTTTCTCTCTTACTTGTTTAGCAGTAGGATAGTGGCTTGTTGGCAAAGATGTGACATAATCTTCTTCCATCACTAATTTTGAAAGAATGATCATACGCCAGGGAACAAATTTCATTGCTAAATGAAATAATATTTTTTATAACAGTCTTTCACATTCAAACCAAAAACTTCTTCTTCTTTTACAGAAGTTTCTTTAGCAAGAATGAAATCATTGTTTGTGGTTTCTTTCAAATGCCAAATTTGATCTCCAACCAATTGTGCTTATAATATGCAAAATAAGATATTTATTGAATTTTCAGGACTTGAAAACTTTATATCGCATACTTTTTATAAAATTTGAGAAATGTCTAATTCGCATCCATTTTAGATGCTCAAAGACTAATCTTCCCGAAACCATTCAATCAATTGCATTATAACATCATTCTTCATGATTGATTTATATATGATGGTTTTAATATTATTTCAGGAATCTTTGAACAAATCAGGATAATAATGTTTTAGTACATCCGGAATTTTGAAAGCTTGTTCAGAATCAACAATTTTAGATATTTTTTCAAAGACTTCAAAAGGTAAGACAGTTCTTGCCTTTGCGTATAAACCCATTCTTTTGATTTTTTCAAATATTGGCTTATTAGTTTGATTATCTATGAGATAAGCAACTTCTAAAAACAAACAGATTTTATCAAAAGAAATTCTTCAATCCAGTCCATTTGTTTAAAAGACTCAAATACCTTTTCTTTCAATTTTGAAAATTCTAAACTCTGATTAGCTATCAGTTCTAATAATTGTCCCACATGCTTTAGAAATTTTGATCTGCTTTCGAGAATATGGTTTTTCCAAAAATCTCATTGGGTATTTTAGGATTTTGCTAAAAATTAGAAACTTGTTTAGTTTCAACTGGAATAAATTTTCTAATCTGTTTTTGTATTTTTATAATATCTTTGTAAGATAATGGTTCAAAACATTGAGACTGAGCAAAGCGAGAATATAGAGGGGTTTCTCTAGTTTTCTCTTTTTGGCTATATCTCCAGTTGAATTCTCTTGTTTGCTTAGGGAATTCCTCATTTTTCTCCTTACCTAGGAGTGCCTTCTTGCTTTTGTTCATCTGGCTTGTCTGTATTCCTACTGAGAAAATCTGCTAGAATATTATTAGTTCCTTTAATACATTCGACCTGAAAATTATAATGATGAATATGATTAGACCATCGAATTTTTTTGGGATTATCTTCCCCGTTTTTATTTGTGAGAAAATCTTTAACCGTTTTATTATCTGTTCTGATAATGAATTCTTCTGGTGCCAAATATATGTGAAATCTCTTTATTCCTTTAAAAAGTGTCAGAAGTTCTTTTTCATTTTACGGAATTATATCCGCATATAAGTTCTTCTTTATCCACCACAGCTTTCAAAACTGCGCCCCAACTTTCATTTGAAGCATCAGTTTCAAGGATAAATTTATCCCCTTCCCTAAGAAAATAAACAGTTGGTACATTTTCAAGATCAGCTTAAATTTTTCAAACCATTTCTGAGTCTTTAGTAACCAAGTGAATTCTTTATCTTTTTTGAGCTTCTCTAGTAATGGTTTCTCCTTTTTAGAAAGATTTCGATTAAAATTTCTTCCGTAGTAAAGAATTCCTTGAAAACTTTGCAAATGTTTTTTTATCCAAAAGTTTGTCAGGAAACGTTTTGATTTTGGCAACTACATAATCTTGTAATCTTATACCTTTCTGGTCTAAGATTATTCCTAAATATTCAATTGTCATTTTTTTAACTTCAATCTTTTTAAGGGCTTAAGATAATTCCATTCTTTAAGAAATTATCGCATATTATTATTCCTAGATGTTTTTTATGATCTTCTAGCGTTTTAGAAAATACCAAAACATCATCAATGTAAACTGCACAAAAGAGAATCCTTTAGGTCAAAAGACTTTGACCATCCATCTTTGAAAAATTTGACGAGCATTACACAATCCAAAAGGCGTAACCCTCCATTGGTAATGACTATAGGGTGCACCAAAAGCAGTCAATGGCTTTGACACTTCTGTTAACATTATTTGCCAAAAACTTGATTTAAAATCAAACTTACTAGCTATGAAATAGTTTGAATTCTTTGCTTAATGAATTAATACAGTTTTTTTTAGGTATAAAATATTCGTCAAATTCCAGGTTTTGATTTAGTCTTGGGTAATTTATAACCATTATGGCTTTGTCTCATTTTCTGCATTATGGTTTCTAACCATAAAAGCAGCGCTAGAATGTTAACTTGTAATAGGATCTATAAGTCCTTTTTCTAAAAGTTCTCGTTTTTGAGTAAGGACTAATTTGTCGTCATGGATTTCTATTGGATAGCGATTTTGAAGGAAATTGTTTCCCATAATAAAATAACCATGCATGAAAGAAAAACATAAAACATTTGGAACAAGAAATTTTATATTTCTTAACCAGACTCAAACATTTTTGGCTTTATACTCTATTCCAGTTGCGTGTATAGGAGTATTCATTTTTCCGTTATTTTTACTGATGGGGAACTTGGACTACGGGCACATGTTGTTCTTGTATCTAATAAAATATCTAGATGATACGGTTTATATCTTAAAAAATTAAATTCACCCAAAATAAATATCTTTTTCTTTTCTAGTTATGAGAAAAAATAATTTTTTCATCTTCTTCGAGTTATATTCTAGAACCAGTAAGAGACTGCTGCATTTCTTCTTGCTGTTCATTCGTTTCATTTTTCAGATATTCTGAAGAGGATCTTGGAAAAAGAGGTATTTGGATATTTTTGAAAGCCCAAGGGTTTTGGGATCATTAGGGATTTCTGCTTTTTTCAATGATATTTCTAGATTTATGAAAACTCAATCTTCTATTTAAGAATCGTTGATCATTAAAATATATGCTATTTCCAGGGGCTTGGAAAGTAACAGCATGTACGTCCTTTTCACAAGTTTTAATAGTAATGTTTTCAATCAACCAATTTGTCGAGATTTCTAGATCGCATGAATTGATTAATTTTGTTTGAATCTTTGTATCAAAATTATTAGGTTCAAACACTTCTACAAATCTATTGTCTGTCGTTCGTAGATGTTTTTGTAGTACTTGTCAATTCATGGATTACCTTTTATTCAATTGCAAAATCAAAACTATCTTCTTTCATTCCAACTTTTTTGTTTGAAAGATTATTTTAACGGTATCATGGATATTTTTATCTTGTACTGAGATAAAATAATTAGGTTTTATTTTAAACCAAACTTTTTCAGTAACTAAATTAGATTGTAGTCCTCCTTTTATTGCCGTAATAAGATCTTTAAATCTCTTATCCAAGGAAACAACCAACATTGGAGTATCTATTCCTTGTCGTGTCGAAATAAGGCCGTTATTTCGATTAGAATTACACCAATATGCATATATCTAAGTTATGGATACTGCTTTATCATCCTTGCAACTTTAGCTTTGTCAAAAATAGCTATTTCAACAGAGCCATTTTCTGAGGCTTTAGCAGATGTGATTCCACTAAAGTGCTCAAAGTGTCTTCCACTCCAGAATTGGAATTTAGACAGCTCATATATTTCTTCTTTTTCGAGAACCTTTAACTATTCTAACTTAGATTCGTCGATTGTAAATTCTTAATGAATTACATCCCCTAATTTAAGAACTCGATGTTCTTCATTATTAGAAACTTCAATTAGATTCTCTTCATTCATCATGAAGACTAATTCTAAATCTGAATCACTGTTTTCTTATTCAATTTCTACAGCAAATATAATTGATTCAATATTAGAGATTTCTTCTTCGAAAGTAATCTCTAAGTAATTTTCTTCAAGGATTTTTATCATTTTCTTGATATTTTTTCCTTTTTAAGGACAATTAGGAGCAATATGTCCTTCTCTATTACATATAAAACAATTGACAACCCCTTTTTGGTTTATTGTTGTTTTTCTTAACAACATAGCGTTTTTTACGACTGAAATTTTTTCTTTTATTCCACTTTTTCCATTTGAATTTTTTTCTTATGAAAAATTTCTTTTCGCAGCCAAATTCAAAATTATTTTTAAGAATTCAGCTACAGTCTTTCAAGCCAAGTCCTTTCTTGACTTGCTTTGCAGCTTCTAGGTTTAGACATTGTTTTTCAAAATTTAAAAAAACAAATTTTATTCTATTTCCGAGGGTTTCTTTTGATGTTGTTTCACTGACATATTTTACAGAGCAGTTCCACAAATTTCATCCCATTGAAATGGTAATTTATGGAAAATTTGTTTTTCCATAAATCTGTCTTAACATCGTCTAAAATTTGATACCACTTTTGGTATATTCTTTAGCAAATGATTTGAATTCTTGAATCTTAAAGATTTTTAATTTTGACAATGTATAATCTACATCATTTTGGAAACTATACAAATCAACATGTCCACAAAATTTTTCCTTTAAGATTTTTGTGAAATCTTTTAGAATATCTTCCATTTTCTTATCTTTATCTGAGAGTAAAGTAGATTTTTTTACTTGTCCTCTAGTTGAATTCTCCTATTTTCTAAAAAATTGCAGGGATATATCTCCTTGCAATGTTCCTGCTAGATAGTCTAAAAAAATTTCTTTAGACCAAACACCTTTATAATGAGATATAACTAGGGTCATTGATTGGATGAATTTAATTTTCAGGATATAAACCATATCATCTAGATATTTTAATAGATACACGAGCAACAACATGTGTCTGTAGTTAACTGCCCTAGCATTAGAAAAATGGGAAAAAATGAATACTCCTACACATGCAACCGAAATAGAGTATAAAGCCAAAAATGTTTGAGTATGGTTAGGAAATAAAAAATTTCTTGTTCCAAATATTTTTTTTTTTCCATTCATACATGGTGACTTTATTCTGGGAAACAATTTCCTTCAAAATCACTATCCAATAGAAATCCATGACGACAAATTGGTCCTTACTCAAAAAGGAGAAAATATATTAATTCCTATAACACAAGTATCGATGTCAAATAGGATTCTTGCAGCAAAAGCATGGTGATTTTATCAAAAAAATCAATTAAGTAAAAGAATTTAATAAAAATAACTGGGTATATAAAACTCTTGAACCAAATTTCAGTGATAATCCCCGAAAGCCATAAGTTAGAAACCCTAGATACTATGATCCAAACAGGATCATTAGAGCTAAGCCTATGGTCTATACTGAAAAAGATATAGACGAACTTTCTGTACAAGTAAAAGAACTTTTTGAAAAAAGACATATAGATCCAATTACAAGTCCTCATTCTAGCGCTGCTTTTATGGTAAGAAACCATAATGAAGAAAATGAGACAAAGCTTTAATGGTTATAAATTACCCAAAACTAAATCAAAACCTGGAATTTAACGAATATTTTATACCTAGAAAAAAGGTATTAATTCATCAAACAAAGAATTCAAACTATTTTATACCTAGTAAGTTTGATTGTAAATCAAGTTTTTGGAAAATAATGTTAACAGAAGTGTCAAAGCCATTGACTCCTTTTGGTGCACCCTACAGTCATTACCAATGGAGGGTTACGCCTTTTGGATTGCGTAATGCTCCTAAAATTTTTCAAAACTGGATGGACAAAAACTTTTCAAACATAAAAGATTTTTGTGTAGTTTACAATAATGATGTTTTTGTATTTTCTAAAACACTAGAAGATCATAAAAAACATTCAAAAATAATATGCGATAAGTTCCTACACAATGGAATTATCTTAAGCCCTAGAAAGGATGAACTTGAAAAAACGACAATTGAATTTTTAGGAATAATCTTAGACCATAAAAGTATTAGTTTACCAGAGCATATTGTTGCTAAAATAAAAAAATTTCCCGACAAACTTGTGGAAAAAATACATTTGTAAAGTTCCTTAGGAATTCTTTGCTACGGAAGAAATTTTATTCCAAATCTCTCTAAAACATGAAAAATCTTTACTAGAGAAGCTCAAAAAAGATGAAGAATTCACTTAGATACTAACGACATATAAAGAATCAAAAAAATTAAAACAGATCTTGAAAATATACCAACTGTTTATATTCCTAGAGAAAGGGATAAAGTTATCCTTAAAACTGATGCTTCAAATGAAAATTGGGGCGCAACTATGAAAGGTGTGGTAAATAAAGAACAACTTATATGTGGATATAATTTAGGCAAATTTAAACCAAATGAAAAAAAATTATATCACATATGAAAAAGAATTTCTAGCACTTCTTAGAGGAATAAAGAGATTCCAATTATTTGGAACCAGAAGAATTCATTATCAAAACATATAATAAAACGGTAAAAGATTTTCTAACAAATACAAAAAAGGAAGATCCCAAAAAAATTTGATAGTCTAATCAAATTCATCACTATAATTTTAAGGTTGAATATATTAAAGGAACTAATGATGTTCTTGAAGATTTTCTCAGCAGGAATACAGACTAGCCAGATGAACAAAAGTACGAAATCACTCCTAGGCAAAGAGAAAAATGTAGAATCCCCTAAACAAATGAGAATTAAACTTGAGATATAGCCAAAAAGAGAAAACTAGAGAAACCCCTCTATATTCTCACTTTGCTCAATCTCAAAGTTCTGAACCATTATCTTACAAAGACATTGTAAAACTACAAAAAACAGATTCAAGAATTCATTCCAAGTGAAACTAAACAAGTTTCCAGTTTTTATCTAAATCCAAAAATACCCAATGAGATTTATGAAGAACTAAAGGAGGGCTGAAAAAACCATATTATCGAAAACATATCAAAATTTCGAAAGCATATGGGAAAATTGTCAGACCTAATAGCAAATTAGAGTTTAGAATTTCAAAATTAAAAGAAAAGGTATTTGAACCCTTCAAACAATGGACTGGAATGAAGAACTTTCTTTTTATAAAATCAATTCGTGTTTAGAAGTTGCTTTTCTCATAGATAATCAAACTAATGAGCCAATATTTGAAGAAATCAAAAAAATATGTTTATACGAAAATGCAAAAACGGTCTTACCTTTTGAAGTCTTCAAAAAAATAACTAAACTTGTTAATTCTGAACAAGCTTTCAAAATTCCGGATCTACTAAAACTGTATTATTCTAGTTTATTCAAAGAGTCCCGAAACAATATTAAAACCATCATATATATACATTAATCATGAAGAATGGTGTTATGATGCAATTGATTGCAAAATTATGGGTAGATTAGCCTTAGAGCATTTAGAATGGATGCGAATTAGACATTTCGCTAATTTTATAAGAAGTATGCTCTATAAAGTTTTCAAGTCCTGAAAATTCAATAAAGATCTTTCTTTTTATATTATAAACACAATTGGTTGGAGATTTAAAGAAAGATTTTATCAACCTTATCAAATTTGGTATTTAAAAGAAACCACAAACAGTGATTTCACTCTTGCTGAAAAAACTTTTGTAAAATACGAAGAAATTTCTGGTCTGAATGTTAAAAAATATTGTTTCATTAAGCCAAGAAATTTGTACCCTGGGATATAATCATTCTTTCAAAATTAGTGATAAAAGAAGATTATTTGTCACACCTTTGGCTGTCCTATTGCTAAACAAGTAAGAGAGACAGAAGAATTTATGACCCTATGTGAAAGGCCTACAGGCTAGACCTGCCACTTGAATTCATCATGGAAGCAAATGACATTTTTGAAGAAGATTTCGAAAATGCTTATCTTGAAAGGGAACCGCGTGGTCCACAAGATGATGTAAGTGATTATAGTTTTGATAGTATTGGAGAATCCAATATTCATAACATGATAGATGGATAGAAACGTAGTGAAACCACGCCACTAAAACTTACTAGACAAATAAGGATACTGGACGGATCGACTGCAGCTTTTTTCAGCACGTGTCAAGACAAAAGAAGAAGGATTGTACAACAATCTACTTTTATTGTGTTGCCGACAGTACGAAAAGAATCAACTTTTCACTATTAAAACAACTTTTCAGTATTACACAGTACAAAATAACTTGCTTTTACTATTAAAGATAAGAAAGCATCCAACTTTCTATTGTGCAGAATTATACGAGTTTGAAATCCAAAGCCTCAGAAAGACTATAAGAGGAACCAGATTGGTTCTCAGAAGGATCAAGTTTTAAAAAGAGTCTTCCTCTTCTCTACTCCTTTCTCATCTTCATTACTGTAATTTCATAGTACCATTATGTGAAGTGCACTATTGTGAGAAGTATATTGTAATGATTTGGGTTTTCTTTTTCCTTCTTCTTTGACAACTAATAGTTTGTTTTCTTTCTGGAGATCTTCATGATATTTAGCTGATGATATTTTTCAAGTAATTGGTCATGAAGATTTTGAATTCTTGTTTTTAATTCAAAAATGATTTGTGCTTTGTGATTTTTGGTTTTCAAGGATTTGCACTAAGGCTTTGTTTTACATATACTCATTTTCATATTGCCAATTTAAAGCCGCTTCTATAGCTAAGGGTTGATTTTAGCCTTGGGCATGGACATTTAGGTTT
Source organism: Amborella trichopoda (assembly GCF_054954075.1). Lineage (NCBI taxonomy): Eukaryota > Viridiplantae > Streptophyta > Magnoliopsida > Amborellales > Amborellaceae > Amborella > Amborella trichopoda. The sequence continues at coordinate 12,124,966 of NC_142341.1, read as the reverse complement.
TTTCTAATTTTCCAAGTATGACTATAAACTCCAACTGTATTTTCAAAGATTTTTAATGGAGGGAATTGCTCATATTACTTTGAAGAGGAGGGGGTCAAACATATAACATTCTACGGGCTAAGTTCAAAATTTTTGTTGGGGCTCTATAAATTTTAGAGCCTTTTGATTGTATGGCATTAAGGGTAGGGTAGGTGGTGATGATGGTCCTGGTGGCTGATAGGCTGTTTGGCGTTCTTCTAGAGCGGGGTTTGGTTGAACTGGATTGGGTTGTCCATATTCAACTAAATATTCATACCTTCCTCTCGGTCCACTTAGGGTTCCTACCGTGGGATCTCCATTGTCATATCTTTCTGTATGTTTTAGTTCAGTTATTTGATCTTTTTGTTTCGTTCATATCTTCATCCATTAGATCAAACTGGTCATGAACACACCCAACACTATTACACAAGGGGTCAAATGGTTTGTGTCTTGCTTTAGTCTTTTCTTCATGTATGGGTGTTCCATCATTTTTGAAGGCTATGATTGGAGTTATTATAATTAGTGCTGGGAATATTGATTATGTAGGGTTTATTGGAAGGTTGGTTGGAAATCTAATTTCTACAGTTCCGTCGTCCATTGCAACGTATACAAGGTTTGTTGCTTAGATAGGTTTTTCAACAGGTTATCTTAATTTTTCATAACAAGTGACCCCTTTGTTTGGAAGTAGTTGTAATAGTTCTTCCCTAGGAATTTGATTAGATATATGAGTGTGGCAAGGAGCTCATGTTTCACTTATATTGATGAACAAAGCTTTATTTTGGATTAAGCTTCTTTGGTATTGGTAGTTTTAGGGCATGGTTTTAGACTCTATAAAACATTTGGTAAAGGGTTGCAATGCGTGAATCTGAGACCATTGGGGTACCGGTTATTTGTATTTGGACTTTTAAAGCTTTCAGCATACTTGGATCTGCAACTATCATTGAGGAATTTGGGAAAAGAGTTTATGAATATTGTTCCACAATTTAAGGTGGCCGAAATAGTGGCAATGCAAGCATGCTTATATTTCAAGAACCTTGTGTCTAATAAAGTTATTCTGGATGAGACTGGAAGACCATCTCTTCCATGAAATGTTAATGCAAGTCTTACTACTCCAAAATGGATATGTGAATATTTTTCATTCTTAAGGTTTGGAAGATGTTCTGGCAAAGTCAAGGTAAAGAGTTGTTCTTCACCTGTAGCAGTTATAGGATACTGGTCAAAAGCAAAGGTTTGGAGGAATTGTTTTATAGACTCTAGTGCTTTTCTTTTAATTAGCGTTCGTAAGGTTTTGCTGACTGATGGTGAAGGTCCTTTAAATATATGATAGGATGCATAATTCTGGGAGTGTTGGTTGAGGCTTCAGGGATATGATCTATTTGGTATAGGCTTTTTAATTCTGAAACCGAACTAGATCTAACTAATGAGAAAGTAGAGCTTAAGGATTCAGAAGTATTGGACAGTCTTCTAGTACTCATTGTTATCCTAAGCCTTTCAGATACCCGACGCACTTACTCTCGGCTTATGGAAGACTTACTTGGCTCTGATACCAATAAAGGCCCAGATTCTACTAAACCAATAAGATATTCATGTGTATTGTGTGCATAATCTTTTCTTGGTTTTTTACTTTGATATTTCATCTCTCCACTCTCTATGTCTTCTTGTTGATTGCCTTACACGTCCGTATGCTCTGTGATCGTCATTTTATGGATCTTTCACATCAAAAGGTTAGGGTTTCGTTCTCCTTAGAGTTTAGGGTTTGTTTTAAAATTGTTTAGGTTAGGGTTTAGGGTCGCTTTATTGTTATAAAATTGTTTAAGTTTAGGGTTTAGGTCGTTATACAACTCCAACTGATCCAGTCGGATTCCTTAGAAACCTTTATGGCTCATATTCATACCTCTTAGGGAACTCCCAACATTTTGTCTCCCAAGCAAGAGAAGAATATCATAGAGCAAAATGTTGCTCCTTCACCAAGAAAGACCTTGAAAGGCAAACTGAGCAAATATCCCAATACCCTAGGAGGACATGATGATGTGAACCTCAAGTAGATAAACCGTCCCACAACCTTTAGGAGAAGAAGTTTCAAAGATCTTAGCAACAAAAAACATCCCCCTTCAAGCAGCATCCCTTGAAGAACTATACCAAAATGCTTTTCTAGCCCTTGAGAAGAAGTTATGCAATCAAAAGAAATTCCTTGAGCTCTGATACCAATAAAGGCCCAGATTCTACTAAACCAATAAGATATTCATGTGTATTGTGTGCATAATCTTTTCTTGGTTTTTTACTTTGATATTTCATCTCTCCACTCTCTATGTCTTCTTGTTGATTGCCTTACACGTCCGTATGCTCTGTGATCGTCATTTTATGGATCTTTCACATCAAAAGGTTAGGGTTTCGTTCTCCTTAGAGTTTAGGGTTTGTTTTAAAATTGTTTAGGTTAGGGTTTAGGGTCGCTTTATTGTTATAAAATTGTTTAAGTTTAGGGTTTAGGTCGTTATACAACTCCAACTGATCCAGTCGGATTCCTTAGAAACCTTTATGGCTCATATTCATACCTCTTAGGGAACTCCCAACATTTTGTCTCCCAAGCAAGAGAAGAATATCATAGAGCAAAATGTTGCTCCTTCACCAAGAAAGACCTTGAAAGGCAAACTGAGCAAATATCCCAATACCCTAAGAGGACATGATGATGTGAACCTCAAGTAGATAAACCGTCCCACAACCTTTAGGAGAAGAAGTTTCAAAGATCTTAGCAACAAAAAACATCCCCCTTCAAGCAGCATCCCTTGAAGAACTATACCAAAATGCTTTTCTAGCCCTTGAGAAGAAGTTATGCAATCAAAAGAAATTCCTTGAGCAGATTCAAAAACAAGAAAGCTCTTAGGGCTCATGCCTGTGCTCGAAAGGATTTGCAGATTAAGTGCAAAGATGAGCCTCAGTGCTCATGCCCCACAAATAAGAAATCCCACTTCAAAAGGGAAAAGAAACTAGGGAAATGCAGATCGAAATTCCTAAGAAAAAAGCAAAGAAAAGGACCAATGACAGGTGTTTCATCTGTAAGAAGAAAGGGCATTACGCCACAAATTGTCCCAGAAAGCCGAAAGAAAACAAGGTTCTTCACCAAGTTTCTTAAATATATGTCAAATTCAAATGCAGACCTCAAGTAAATTTTTTCATTATATGATGAGACCTACTCAGACTCTTTCCTTGTAATTGGATACTCATCTGACCCAGACTCAGAGCCTGAGTTTGAAGAATTGAATGCTTTAAAACCCCTTCCAAATCCAGACCCAGAAATCAAAATCGCCACCAAATACCAAATGCCATTTATCCAAAGTCCAAATCTTGTCAGAGAAATATTCCAAGCCAATCCCAACCATAGCCTTTTTCGATACTAGAGCAGCAGTATCAATATTAAATCTAGAAGTTCTACCCCCAACCCATTGGAAGCCTTATGACCAAACCTTCAGAGCTGCAAATGGTGAAAACTTCATGATTAACAAAATCCGTAAACCAATCACCATAAAATTTTGCCAAAATTCACATTCCACCATAGGGTTCTCCATTTACCAAGTAAAGATTTACTGATAGGATATGATGTCCTACATTCACTACTCCCAATACTCAAATGGATAGATGATGGATTGAAATACCACAACCACCTTCTTCTCTGGACATCCACCCCAAACCTTTACCTACTTGTTGATATCCAGACTAACATCATAAAAACCTCCTGTGCGGAATGCCAAACACAGTTCCATACCAAATGACAAAATCCTCCTTGGAATAACCCCAAATACTTTGTTCAACTCCCATTCAAGAAAAATGAAGGTAACAACCCAACCAAAGCAAGCCACCTTCGAAGGGAAGACGAAGGGGCAATAAGGTTGAAGGTCTCTCTGCTTAACTCCATGTTATCTCGAGCTGTTTAATAGTTACCTCTGCGCACCTCTGCTATGGGATTTACACCTTAGGCTCTAATACCAATTTAAGATAACAGCAGCACCCTGAACCCTAACTTTTGAAAACCCTTTCGAAAACAAAACCCTAAACTGAAAACTTGAAATTTAGGATAATAGCAACACCCTGGAACCCTAGCAAATTTTGAAAACAAAACCTTAAACTTAAAACTTGAAAACCCTAAACCCTTTTGAAGGACCCACTCAGAGTGGCACTCACAGAGCATACGGGTATCAGGGTTTGGTAAGCATAAAGGATCACAAGAAAGAAAACAAAGCCAAAAGGCTAGATATCATTACTAAGGATCGTTCGAACTCTAACAAAACTTAGAACCCTAAAAGAAGAGGCAAGAGGGGATGCTTCCCGAACTCTGCATGATAGTACTGTTTTCATATTTTTATCAAAAGAATGATTTTCATTCTTTATCAAAAGAAAAATGATTTTCATTCAAACCTCTAATTACATCAGTGGGAGTGGCACATTACTTTTAAACAAATCGCTCAATTATCATTACAAGAAAGAATTGTGACAAGACTAATTTAGACTATTAGATGATAGCATGACCAGGTAGTCTGATATCCAAAATAAAGTCTCTCTAAGGCAATAAGTGCCTTTAAGGACAGTCACAACTCAGCAAGCATAGTAAAATTGCATAGAGGCCAATTTTTATTTATCGATCTATACCCTCAAGAAAGATAATAAAGTTGCACCATGTAATACCATGTGTTGTGTCATTTTACATGAACATAACCATATCCGCAAAAGAAGTTTCTCAAAAGAATGCAACCAGACGGCTGGGTGAGCATGTTGATTGCTCAAAGACCTAGTTTCGCTCCTACCTCTTCTCAAAGCCTCAAAAGGCCAAGTGGAAATGTTGGAATTATGTTTGTGTGAACGGGGATTCGGTTAAAGCCCAAAAACCCCGGCTCGTGAGGCGATTGAGAGAAGCCATTTTTTCTTTAGACCGAGAGGTTTATGGGTTCCCTCGATATGGATGCCTCATGAAATTTGTAGCCACGGCGTTTGTGAATGGATTGTGCTCTGTGTTTTAGTTTGCCCAGTGTGAGTGAACTAGGCTTTGAGAGAACAAGAGCCAAAACCCTAACTCATTGTAATCACTCACAGTCATAATGGGAATGCCGCTCAGGCCACTAGAGATGCCTATGCCACCTAGGTCTCTAAGAATCGCACTGCGATGAACACAATGACTGAGACATATGCAAGAGAGTATGAGGTGTGTAGGATAGTGAAAGAAATAATGGATAGCCTCAAGAAAGCATATGATACGCCTTCACAAAACCGAAAGGTTCTCGTAATGAAGCAATTACTAGACTTCCGCATGCCAGAGCAGTGGACGGTGGGAGACCATGTGCGATGATTCGCGAGCTGGACGCAGCTAAGATGATTTTCGATGCTCCAACCCAAACCACCCTATATTTTTCTCTCTAACCTGGTGGGCCATGAGACACAGCTGGCGTTTGACGAGATCGTGTATTTTCCGGAGGCCAAAGAAGAAAGAACAACAAGGAAGGTCCACGTGGTAAAATCTAACTCCGATGGATCTAAAATTGAAGGGAAGGCTTGGACCAAGACTCACCTAGCCCAAGAAACCCGCCTAGCGCTCGACTGACTGTTTTTTAAAATCACTGGGCCCTATAGCCACAAGAGAAACACGACCATTCCAATCCAAGACTGCAACATAAATCCCACACCGAGAGTCATAGTCCACTTTGGAGCTCCAAAGGCGCAAGACTGCAAAGGCTCAAGTATAAATCCAAGACTGCAACATAAATCCCACACCGAGAGTCATAATCCACTTTGGAGCTCCAAAGGCGCAAGTATAACCTCTACTGCCTCTCACCATGTCTAAGCCAAACAACTCGCAATGCAGAATGTCGTAGTGCCATGTTGTGTCTGAGACGCAAAGGCGTAGCATTTGAGACTGCCACCCCACCATCACCTAGAGCAAATCATGTCTAGGGGGGATGCGGGCCTTCATCCGCTGTAGTGGTTGGCCCATCGCAAGTCGGGGACACAACAATGCAGCATCAGGACCGCCACCCCACCATCACATCTAGTGAATTCATGTCAAGGAGCCAGGCAGGCCTTCATTCGTTGTCACGCTAGGGATGGCACAGGGTCAAGTCATCCCCACCATGAATTTGTTGCCTTGCTCGATCACATGTATAGCCAATAGATATGATGAGATTCTTCAGCTAAAGATCATCATTTTTTGGCATTCCTTCAATGTCCAATCAACAAGTCAAAGAGCTGGTATACTTGGCTGCCATGCAAACTCATCCGACACCACAGCCAACCCCCTAAATTTGCAATGATAGGGGTCAAAAGAGAATATGAGGATCTAGGAATAGGAGGAAGGCTAGGAATAGGAAGGCAGGTGGCTTAGCTTGGCTAGATGCAAGTTTGACAACCCCACCTGTCAAGGTACAAAGGATGTCATTTCTGCATCCCACCTCAATTTCATGAATGGCATGCCTTCAAGGCACCTCCACTGTCCAATCGACGAGTCAAAGAGCTGGATTGGCCAGTTGCAGGGTTGACAACCCCCACCTGTCAAGGCACAAAGGATGTCATTTCTGCGTCCCACCTCAATTTCTTGAATGGCATGCCTTCAAGGCACCTCCACTGTCCAATCGACGAGTCAAAGAGATGGATTGGCCAGTTGCAGGGTTGACAACCCCCACCTGTCAAGGTACAAAGGAAGTCATTTCTGCATCCCACCTCATGTCCTTGAATGTCATGCCTTCAAGGCGCCTCCACTATCCCATCGACGAGTCAAAGAGTTGGTACTCTTGAACGGGCTTCCATGCAAACTCATCTGACACTGCAACCCACCTCACGTTCTTGAATGTCATGCCTTCAAGGCGCCTCCACTATCCCGTCGACGAGTCAAAGAGCTGGTACTCTTGAATGGGCTTCCATGCAAACTCATCTGACACTTCAGCCAACACCTTAAATTTGCAATGATGGGAGCATTTGAAAGAGAATCCGGGGATCTAGGAACAGGAAGAAGGTGGGTGGATTGGTCGGTTGTAGGGTAGATAACACCAATCTATCGAGGTACAAAGGATTCCATTTCTGCATCCCACCTCATGTTCGATTTTCTTGGCATCCAAGAAGAGCATGATTTTATGGGAGATGGGAGAGGTCATGCAGTTGAATTATGTTATCATGTTTGAGGGAGATGGTGAAAATTGGAGACGTTTCTTGGTGTGGGAGAATGGGAGAAAGATAGAGTGGACCCGTGTTGAGACGCTCTTGACACCCAAGATATAAGGAACAAGCAACTTGAGCAGGTCAAGTCATCAGGTAAAATGCCCGACAGAGAACCCATCATGAGAGTGAATGGAAATTACCAAGTCAAATACAGTGGATGAAAGAGAGAGAGAGAGAGAGAGAGAGAGAGAGAGAGGGAGATAGGTACCTGGTTAAAGAGAGTGGGTGAAAGGAAATAAGAGAGGGGGTGAGAGAGAGAGAAGGAAAGTTACCCAAGTGAGAGAAAAATGTGAGAGACAAAGTTCCTAATGAAGTTCACAAATCATTAAAAAAGTTACCGAGTCACCTTTTTTTGGTTATCACCAAAAGTCAATTGAAATCAAGTTCATGAATCATTAAAACACTAAGATTTTGCTTTTCAAAGCTCAAAACAACGACTGTAAATAATTGAATATGTACCGCTAGAACCATAATCCAGTAAGGTAATACACAATGGTTGTAGCTGCATGAAGCAAAAACAGATAGCTAATAGCCTAAAACCAAATAGAAATCAGAGAATAGAGAACACACAAAAGACGGGGCAATGATGATTCGTAAAAGCCAAGGCACAGCAGACCATTTCTGTTGTAAGAATGCACCTTGTGTCCTTATGAAACAACAAAAAAAATTACAGCATTTATCATATTCAATTTCTCAAGTAAACTCAAAACAACAACTATGTAAGTAATTGACTATGTATCGCTAGAACATAATCCAGTAAGGAAATATGCAAATGGTTGAAGCTGAATGAAGCAGAAACAGATAGCTAATAGCCTAAAACCAAATAGAAATCAGAGTATAGAGAACGCACAACATGGGGTAATGATGATTCGTAAAAGCCAAGGCTTAATACGCAAGCTGAATGAACCAGAAACAGATAGCTAATAGCCTAAAACCAAATAGAAATCAGAGAAGAATACAGAACGCACAACACAAAGCGTAATGATGATTCGTAAAAGCTAAGATACAAAAACCATTTATGTTGTAAGAATGCACCTTTCATCCTGATGAAACAACAAAAAAACAAATTAGAGCATTTATCATCTTCAATTTCTCAAGTAAACTCGTAAAAGAAAGCTACCAAAACTTACAATTAAGTAAAAAGGTTCGAAAGTGAAATTTTTCATATGCCACTAGGTTTTAACCGCACAAATTACAGGGCTATTTTTTTTATTTTTTATTTTTACAATGGTAACATGAAATTTTTCAGATGCCACTTGTCTTTATTAAAATATTCTATGAAGTAATAGCCCATTTTGTTCGACATGCATACTAATGCTTATTTAATAAACATAAAAGAAGTGTCAAACATACTTCTCAGTGTACCCTGTTATTAAACTTATACATTTAATTATTCATTCATTCACAAAATAACAAAGTATATCAACAAAATACAGCAGTAATGCAATTTATAAAATTTCCATCATAATATACAACATTACAACATTACAGAAAAAAAAAAAAACTACCTTTTTTCCCCTAACTCCAGACACATCTATATGTCACTGCTAACACTTGCGCCTGGACTCCATCTTTAGTCAAATGCGGCTGAGTTTTTTCCCTATATACATGCATGAACCTAACATCTTTATCAGCAGAATGATCCACCTTATCCCAAAGCACCATAAGAGACCATGGAACCTCCATTTCCTTCTTACACCAACAAATCACATTCATGGAATCACCCTAAATGAACCACTTATCACCAAATTGCTCAGCCAATTTAATCCCTTGTAATATTGATCTCATTTCAGCCTCATTTATTGTAATAATATCCACATGCCCACAATCTCTCTCTAAAATTGTCCCAATACGATCCCTAACTACCCCTTCAATACCAGCATCTCTAGGGTAACATTCGATCCATTTCCTTCTTACAGCAACAAATCGCATTCATGGAATCACCCTAAATGATCTACTTATCACCAAATTGCTCAGCCAATTTAATCCCTTGCAACACTGATCTCATTTCAGCCTCATTTGTTGTAATAATATCCACAAGCCCACAATATCTCTCTAAAATTGTCCCAATACGATCCCTAACTACCCCTTCAATGCCAGCATCTCTATGGTAACATTAGATCTCATCATTGTTCAGTGACCCAACCGATACCCACTCAGCTAACTTATGTTCTCCATTGAATCCATCCACTCCATCCCCTTCCCCTCAAAACATCTTCAATTCCTCTCCTTCCAAAGTTCCCACACAAGAGCCCCTTTAATGACTTTTCAAAGTGAATTTCATTCACCCTTGAAGATGCCATTGTGTGAAAATATTACACACATGCACTGTAACATCTACTGTAGCACCTCTTCCATCAATATCAAATTCCATATTTTCCATGATACTCACAAATGCAAAAACAGATGGCCATTGTGCTCTTCATCCTGTTTACAAAGAATACATATATTTGTTAAAATTCTCCCCCTTTTTCTAAGCAAATGAATAATCAGCAGCCTGGTAATGCTAAGCTACCAAATAAAACATTTTAATTTCATTGGAATTGGCAACTTCCAAATTGGCCCACCTCGTCCATCTTCTTCTATCGGTAAAGAGCAAGACATATGCCTAACTAACAGTAAAAGCCCCTTCTTTGGTTCCCAAATGATCCTATCTCTTTTTCTTGGACAGTTATTGAACTCTTATGACATCTGCAAACACCTAAAATATTGGTCCACCTCCACTTTCACAATCGTGTTGTAGATGCGAGTAATATTCCGGATGGCATCATATCCATATCAAGTGACCATTTCTTTAATATTTGAATTGTTTGAAGTCACTTTTTCAAACAAAGCTGGGAACTGTATACCTTTGTATAAATGTCCCCCATCCACTTCTGTTGCCAGAATCTGTTTTGTTCCCCATCTCTTCCAAATCTGAGTTATACCTTTCTTGTTTAAATCCTAAACTACCATATTACGTTGTAGGTCTTTCCCATGTCTCAAACCCGTTCCACCTAGCTTCACAGGGATACAAACCTTAACACAAGCCACCAAACAGATGTTTTTTTTCCTTTCTTTTTCTCCCCACAAAAACCACTTTTCACGGACTTGGCAATATCTCTTGGTATTTATTCTAAACAAATATCTCTTGGTATTCTAAACAAAGACATAGTAAACTGGTAAGTTAGACAAAGTCGACTTAATTAAAGTCAATCTCCCTCCCATGGAAAAAAATTTAGCTTTCCATAAGTCAAGCTTAAACTGTACTCTTAGGATCACAGGGTCCTGGATCTAGGAGCCCCTGACTCAATTAGAGGTAATCCCAAATACTTTAACAGGAAACTTCCCATAAGTCAAGCTTAAACTATACTCTTTGGATCACAGGGTCCTAGATCTAAGAGCCCTTGACTCAATCAGAGGTAACCCCAGATAAAACTTCCTTACGTCCAGCCTCCACTCTAAGCATAACACTAAATATTTCAGCCATTAAGGTAAACAAAAAAAAGGGGATAGTGGATCACCATGTCTTGCACATCTTGTTGCTTTGAAAAAGGCTTTTGATATCAAAACTGAAAAATGGGCAAAACTAAAACACTCCTCAATCCAAGTTATCCATTTAACCCGAAAACCCATTGCATCAATTACTTTCAGAAGCACACCCCAGTCTACCTTGACATAGGCCTTTTCCAAATCAATTTTAGATGTTAAGTCTGCCTCCCCCCTAGCTTTACACTTTTAGCTCACAAAACATTATCTACTATATGTCTCCCTTTTATAAATGCAGCTATGTAGCCCATTACAGGGCTTATTCTTCTCTACCTAGCATTAGTTGACAATTCAAATAAATAAATCTAGAGCCATCCCATACATGTTTTTCATGGGGGTTGCCCCAATGCATAACTACTCCTCCCATTTCACCTCCCCTTCTCCCTGTACTAAGTGTCTTCCTTTCCTCTGTTTGCAACTCCGGGAGCAACTTGGTGCATCCGTTTCCCTTAACTTAGCTTTCAAAAAAATAAAACTAAAAGAAAAGGATCATAATTCCTAGCTTAATACTTAGGAATGATACCCAACTTTAGGCTTTTTAAACATAGCAGTTTAATTCTAAAATTCACTTACAATTTGTCTCCCAAAATTACATCCCCATGAGATGTTCATCTAACATGATTGCAGAAACCATCAACCATAATAAAAAGGTTCACAAGACAAGCTTCCGAACAACATGCTAAGTCACTGAAATCACCTTTAAATATCAATTCCAAAGAAAAAAAATTACCTCAAAAAAAAAAGATATCAATTCCAAAACTTGGTACCATTCCCTAGAGCTAGTGAGTGGGGGTTGCCCCAATGCATAACTACTCCTCCCATTTCACCTCCCCTTCTTCCTGTACTATGCGTCTTCCTTTCCTTTGTTTGCAACTCCGGGAGCAACTTGGTGCATCCGTTTCCCTTAACTTAGCTTTCAAAAAAATAAAACTACAAGAAAAGGATCATAATTCCTAGCTTAATACTTAGGAATGATACCCACTTTAGGCTTTTTAAACATGGCAGTTTAATTCTAAAATTCACTTACAATTTGTCTCCCAAAATTACATCCCCATAAGATGTTCATCTAACATGATTGCAGAAACCATCAACCATAATAAAAAGGTTCACAAGACAAGCTTCCTAACAACATGCTAAGTCACTGAAATCACCTTTAGATATCAATTCCAAAATAAAAAATTTACCTCAAAAAAAAAAGATATCAATTCCAAAACTCGGTACCATTCCCTAGAGCTAGTGAGTATTTAATTCTTCATCAAACATGTCTAAAGGGACATTTTCTTGAGAAAGGTATATTCAACAGTTCCACTATTGGATACTTGTACATGCTTAATTCATGGGTGTCGACACAATACAACACTGATACCCAAAAAAAGACAATCCAAGGTACTTTTAGTATAAAAAGACACAAATATAAACATATAACAAAAACAGAACATATATGTTTCCATTATATCATGTAAGTCGAAAGGGAAAACTTGTATCAGCATGCATCTTGGATTTTGAAAATTGTAGATTCCTATCACTAGTCCTCACTTCCATGTCATATATTTGGGTATCTTAGGCCTCAAATGACTATTGCTGGTAATAACCCTAATTCTCACCTTTAGAGTGGAATAATTTACGCTAGGAAGACAACCATAATACCGGCAGGAGATCATGAGTTGATCCTAGGATATTCTTGAGAATAATAATATATGGGAAGGAATATTCTTGGGCTTAATAGAAAGATGGAATTCTCAAAATTTATCAATACATTTCAAATTTAACATGCACACCTATGTCCTTAGATTTCACAAATCTTCTATATTTTCTTGTTTCTTTAAATTCTACAGCCCCCAATTTGACATTAAAAATCATATTCATATGAATCTCGTTTTCTTCAGTTTTCATTTTCAGCTCAACCTAGGATATTCTGTTTCCATGTACCATAACACAAATAATTGAAAGCACTAACTATTGTGCCAAATGGCCTACACTCAAAGGGATAGTCGAGAGTCAAGATAGGGTTTTCTCAGTAACTACAAGGTAAATCAATATTACTTTATATATATATATATATATATATATATATATTTGGGCTTCCTGGTTTTAGGGCTGCGAGGGATTAGGGCTTCTTTTCCTGTAGAGAGAGACAGATCAAGAGGTTGCAGACAAAAGGGGGAAAGAGAGAGGCAGATTCAAAGATCAGGAGAGAGAGGGAGAGGGAAAGGGAGACTGCAGAGAGGAGAAGAGGGAGAGGGAAGGTGTAGAGAGGGCGGGGCAGAAGGGATTCTCCACCTCCATTTAAATTGAAAAAAATGATCGGTGGGGAAGAGGGAGAGAGATCAGTATATGTAGAGAGAGAGTGAATTAGCGATGGGAGAGAAAAAAGAAGAAAGAGGAATTTAGGGAAAAAAATGGTCGGTGGAGGAGAAGGAGAGAAATCGGTTGACGGAGAGAGAGAGAGATGGGCAAGAAACAAAAACAGATGATGGGAGCGAAGAAAGAGGGATTTAGAGAGAGAAATTACCTGTTATAGGAAGTGATTTCCAGTTCCTATCATGCATGGCCTGGTTTTAGAGAGAGACACTCCTTCAAAATTAATTTTAGAGAGGGAAAGGGAATCCTCTTCCCTGGTTGTAGCGAGAAGCTCCTTGCCACCAGGAGAAAGTTAACTGAGAGAGAGGAGAGACGAGTTGCAGAGAGAATAACGCACTTTGAGTGCGAATAAACTGAGAGTAATTTCAGAAAGGATTTGATTGAGGGAGATGTGGAAGGTTTTATAGGCTATCTTTGAGATCCCAACGGTCACATTGGGGTCCATCAACGGTCAACATGCATCTGATCCAACGGTCATCTTTGGAAATCCATGCCCCAGGTGGGCACGGACCTCGTGTCACTTCCATGCAGTATTCATGACAAAACATTTCCTGCTACCAAGGGATCATGGTGTTCATTTACTCTCTAGATCAAAATTAAATAATTTTAGGGATATAGCCTTTCAAGGTACATGAGATTAACAAACAAAAAAATCCCAAATTGCATTATTTATGGGGCCGTAAAAAAATAAGCCTCAAGATTAAATAGAAGCCCTTTAATTTTTGAAGGGCGAGATTTTAGTGTTCGAAAACTACAGTTCAAATTTTGTTCTTTTGAATATTTCATCTAATGATTTTTAAGTGCTTTTGAAATTTCAGATCAAATAACTTTCCTGAGTTAGTCTTTGGCTAGAAGGAGTAAGTGTGTAAAAATGCTTTTGAATATTTTCATCTAGTGACTTTTAAGTGTTTTTGAAAATTTCAAATCAAATAAATTTCCTTAGTATTTTGCCTGAGGGACTAAATGTGTAAAAATGCTCCCACGGTACTAGGAGTACATTTTGGACTCTAAATTTTGGGGATATATCCTCTTCAACCCAATGTTATATTCAATTAAAAGAATTTCGAAATTACGTTCCCTACAGGCTATAAGAAAATAATGCCTCAATATTAAATAAAAACCAACGAATTTGTAAAAGATGATATCAAAATTAGGGTCTATTTGGGTAAAGAGATTTTAAAGTATGGATTCCTAATATCTTAAAATTTGCCAAAATTCACCGTTTGACTTGCTTAATGACTAGGATACTTAAAATCAAGAAAAACAAAATCATGAAAATATGACCTACTTTTCCATATTTTCATTTCCACACCAAAACCGGTTGTTTTGCATTTCCGAAGCCCATGCATTTCATTCATTGGCTCCCTCGACCCGAAACATAGAGTATTTGGTAGGTATGAAAATCTTAGAGAGAGAAAGGATCTACATTTTTAAAGAGAGAAACTATCTCAAAATTTTTAGAGATAAATTTTTAGAGAAAGAAACTATCTCAAATTTTAACTTTTAGAGAGAGAAAGTATGTTAAAATTTCAGATAGAGAAAGTACCAATTTTTTTATAGAAATGAACTATCTCAAAATTTTAGAGAGAAAAACTATCTCAAAATTTTAGAGATAAAAACTATCTCAAAATTTAACTTTTAGAGAGAGAAAGTATGTTAAAATTTTAGAGAGATAAAATATGTTAAAATTTTAGAGAGAGAAAGTACTAATTTTTTTTAGAGAGTTGAACTATATCAAAATGTTAGAGAAAGAAACTATATCAAATCTTAACATTTAGAGAGAGAAAGCATGTTAAAATTTTAAAGAGAGTACCAAAAAATTTTAGAGAGAGAAACTATCTCAAAATTTTAGAAAGAGAAGCAATCTCTGATTTTAAGTTTTAAAGAGAAACTATCATATTTTAGAGAGAGAAAGTACATGTAAATTTTTAGAGAGAAAAACTATCTCAATTTTTTAGAGAGAAAACTATTTCAAAAGTTTTAGAGAGAGAAACAATCTCATATTATAATTTTTAGATAGAGAAACTATATCAAGTCTTAAATTTAGAAGGAGAAAGTATTCTTAAAATTATAGAGAGAGAAAGTATAATGAAACTTTTAGAGAGAAATTATTATAAAATCTAGAAAGAGAAACTGCCGAAAAAAAATTTTGAGAGAGAAATATCTCGTTTTTTAGAGAGAGAAACTATCTCAATTTTTTAGTTTAGAGAAAAGCTATATCAATTTTGGAATTTTAGGAAAAAAATATATTAAACTTGTAAAGATAAAAATTATATCAAATTTTAGATAGAGAAATTACTTAAAAAATTTTAGAGATAAAAACTATCTCAAAAATTTTGGAGAGAGAAAGTATCTCAAATTTTTAAACCTAAGAAAGAGAAAGTATATCAAATTTTAGAGAGACACTATATCAAATTTTCAAGAGAGAAACTGCTTCAAAATTTTAGAGAGAGATACTATCTCAAACTTGAAATTTTAGAGAGAGAAAGCATCTTTAAATTTAAAAGAGTAACTATATCAAAATTTAGAGAGAGAAAGTACATAAAAATTTTTAGAAAAAGAAACTATCACAAATTTTTTAGAGATAAATTATCTCAAATTTTAGTTTTTAAAAAGAGAAAGTACCTTAAAATTTGGGAGAACAACTATATCATATTTTAGAGAGTGAAACTACTCAAAAATGTTTAGAGAGAAAAACTATCTCAAAATTATTGAAGAGGGGAACTATCTCAAGTTTTAAGTTTTAGAGAGAGAGAGTATCTTAAAATTTTAGAAAGAGAAACTATATTAAATTTTAGAAAGATAAACTATATTAAATTTTAGAGAGAGTAAAGCACCTAAAAATTTTAGAGAGATAAATTATCTCAAAAATTTTAGATTGACAATTTCAAATTTTAAATTTTGGATAGAAAGTATATTAAATTTTAGAGAGAGAAACCATATCAAATTTTAAAGAGAGAAACTATCTCAAATTTTTTATAGATACACTATCCTAAATTTTGAGTTTTAGAGAGAGAGAGTATATAAAATTTTTAGAAAGATAAATTGTATCAAGTTTAGTTACGAAACAATGGACATGGAAGTGCTTGCAAGGAATCCATGAATTTTGTATAGTTTATCCAAACTAAGAGATTTGATGAATCCATGACAAAAATCTTTGATATTGAAAATCTATAGAGTTTTTTGGATTTCAAATGTCTAAGATTCTTAATTTCCGTCAATCCAAACGGGCCCTTAGTGGAAAACTCAAATTTTAGATTCAAATTACATTTTATAAGAAAACAATGCCTCAAGATTAAATAGAAGCCAATGAATTTATAAAGGATGAGATCATATTACTGGAAAACTCAAATTTCATATTTTTATTGTTTTGAATATGATCATTGGAGTAAATTTTAAGTGGTTCCCCTAATTTTGAATCAATAAAATCTTTCCAAGATAGTTTTCTTAAAATATGCTCTAGGGGAGCATAGCTTATCTAAAGTTAGTATTACCTAGAAGTCTATTAGCTGTTGGTGCATATATTGTATTATATGTAATATTATTTAATTATTTAAATTTTTTAGTTACTTTCAGCTATTTTTACCTATTTATGGCTAAAAATATAAGGTTTTTAGCAAATTACTTTCAACAGAGTAAAAGCAATTTTACATAAATATGAACACATACTTAAAATTACCAATAGGTTATCTCAGATATAAGGCACACTGCTAAATAAGTCAGTTATTGTAAGGATTAACGTAATTAAAACCAATTTTATAATAAAAAAATTAAAATAAAATAAATAAATATATATATATATATATATATATATATATATAACATTGTCAAAAAGCAGGTTTTGTTCTAGATCTACGAGCCTTGACGATTTTTCATTTCTCCCTTTTTTTTTCTTCTTAGGGACGACTTAATGGTTATGGCTATCGTTATCTGAAAGTTCTAAACCTTCAATAAATTGATACAACAAAGATGATGGTTTTCAACTGATCCTATCAAAAATAATGGTATTCAACTTATTTTTTAGGAAAAAGTATCTATAGAGCCGAGGCTCCAAACAATCATATTAGAGCCGATCTCAAAAATTTAACTAGAAAAGGTTGTTTTGATTGCCAAATATCCTCAAATTGATCATCTCAACATCAAGATGCACGGACATAGGAAAAAATAGAATTTAAGTTTTAGAAATAGTGCATCTTGTAACGCTTTTTGGACTGTCAATTTTTAAGATTTTCAAGTTTTCATAGATCTGCTCGATCTAAATTGCTTTATAGGCTTTAAATTTTAGAATTAAAGATGAAAAAGTACTTTAAGGTTATCACAAAGATTTCCAATATTGAGACCACATTTCTTGACACTATTTGAAGGAGCTTTACTTTGATTGTTTAAATCCTCGGCTTTATACAAACCGCACCCATTTTTCTATCATCCAAAAAACAAAATTCAAAATTCATGATAATCTATAAAGTGGCATGTTTAGTTCGCATGAAATTGTTTTCCGAAAAACATTTTCATATGAAAAAAACTCTCATGCGGTTAAATATGAGAATATTTTTACATCAATTAATTGGTGTGAAAACATCATTAAAATCAATTCATATAAAAATATTCCTACACCTTACCACATGAGAGAAATTTTTCATGTGAAAATGTTTTTTAGAAAACAATTTCATGCGAATCAAACATGCTATAAAAGTGTGTCGGTTTTCAAAAGGCAGCATACGATGTTGATCTTTAATAAGGTAAGCATCCACCGTTGGCATGTTGATATAGCCTTTTCCGGGGCACATTTGCTCAAGGACGCCATCTTTGTCAAAAACAAACATTCACCAAAGTGAAAGGATATGGATTAGGGTAGGGAAATGATGAACCTTGCTTTAGTACTATGTTAGAGTCTTAGGTTTCTTTGAAGAGACTCTTTATGTTCATTTATCAATATGAATATAAAAACTTGTCTTAAATAGACAATTATATATGACAATAATATAGATAAATCATAGACACATATACTATGCTCAGATCTACAATAAAATACAAGATATTGTACCTTTCCTCCTCTATACACACTGATTACAATATACACCTTTTATATTAACCTAGTAGATTATATACACTTTTTTAACATGATCAATGATAAAATATTACTCTTTGATTAAAGTATGTTAAGGCTTTGGAGTAACAACTGCACCTGAGCTTCGTTAGAATTGTATAGCTTTAGGAGTCTAAATAGGTTGCTCCATAATTAGCAAATCGGCGATTAAACGCTGTTTTTTTCAAAAAAAAAAAACAGTTTTTATGATAAACTTTAAAAACTGCGCTCTTTTGAAAAGTTTGGCAAAAAATCGTGTTTTTTAAGAAAAACATTAAAAATGCGGGACCAATAAATCGTATCTTTTTTTACCTATAATTTTTTTTTTGAAAGATACTTTTTTTTCCTGTATTGTGTACAATAATTTTCATGCTTTCTAAAAAAATGTATAGTTAAGAATAAAAAATAGAAAAATTACAAATTGTAAATAATAAAAAAATCACTTCTTCCTTTTCTCTCTCTAAAATCAGCCTCACCATCTCTTCTTGCCTTTCCAAATCTTGCCCGAGCCCAAAAAAGGAGTACCCAACTACAAACAGAATACGGTTAGGGTTTCTTTCTCTCTCTAAATTCTCTAAATTAGCTGCACCACCTCTTCTTGCATTTCCAAATCTTGCTTGAGCCTTAAAAATGAGTACCAAAATCTCTACAAACAGTGTACAGTTAGGGTTTCTTTCTCTCTAAATAAACAGTGCTCCCAAATTTTGCCTGGTTTGACTTTCTTTCTCTCTCTAAATCCATAACAACAAAGTCTCAATTGTTGCCCTGCCCAAGCCCTGATGTAAGCTTCTTCAAGTCATTGCATGAGAGGGCAGGAAGTATTAATGTATCGATTTTATTAACAGTATTCATTTCACAAAAATGAAGACAAAAAAATTATATGCTCTAAGAATCATAGTGTACTTCTATACTATAATTAGAAAGCATTATTGGGATTATTGTTAAGCTACCATGTTAGAAAACTATAATACAAATTAAACGCATATTTATCCGATTTTTTTACTCCAAATTTTTGAGCTTAGTCCGATATATTGGCTATATCTTTACATGAAGTATTTTTGTTGATTCGTATTTTTTACCAGATTTTTTTATCCAACTTTTAAAAATAAAAATGATTTGTTTCCGATTTTATGGTAAACCGATTTATTGATAGTCCCCGATTTGCTATGGGTTGCCCTAACATGACGAATATATCCTTTTGCAAATATAGTAATGGCCTCTATATCTAAGGTCTAGGGTCAAGATCCACCTATTATTGCGAGCCTCAAGAAGGCTTTATCTTATAGGGGCTAAGGAGCCTTAAAACATTGAATACCATTGGATTTGGGATACCTCCACCTGCAGGAAACAAGAGTTAATTAGAAAATCACTTTGAGCTTTGGGCTCTCATATTGTACGAGTCCTATCAGCCTAGTCAGATGCTTGCCGCTTATGGTTAGTGTTGAGGGCTTTCAAACTAAACTATCCGACGCATGAAAGAAAAATAATAAATTAAAAAATAAAAATACAATTAAAGAATTGAGAGAGTATACCATCTCTCAGAGTCTGTAAAGGAATTTACCCCAAAGGCCTTCTTGTAAGATAAAAAAACAATCCTTTTTCTAAACCAATAGTTACATATTTATATAATAAAATGAACTCAAAATCTAACTTGTTACATAAGAAACCCTAATCAAACCCTAACCCGTTATCTTTTTTAAAAAAAAAACTTCCGAAATCTATCCCTCAATTCCTTACAACTGAAAAAGACATCAACACCATTAAAGAAATTAAAAATCCAAAACCTAAATTTTAATCTCCTAAAAAAAATCATAAAAACATTGTTTATATCATTTTTTGGGTGTTGGGAGAAACTCAACCCCAAGCTTCTTGAATTCATTATAGCTTCTAAAAACCATTTCAATAATTGGTAATGAAGTCCCATCATGTGTCCGGGTACCTTGTCTTTTTCAATGAAACAATTGATCAAATATTGATATCCAATGTAATGAACCTCTAAAGTAATCAACTTAATCTTGATTTCTCCTTCAAGATAAAAGGTTAGTACTTCATATACTCCAACTATGTATCTTCTTTTTCATAATTGCTGCCAAAATTTCTAAAATTTATAGTTATCAATAAATTTCGCTATGAGAGTTTCTTCTTCATAGTCTTCTTCCTCTTATTGCCATTTTTTAAGCCAATCTTATAATTGTTTTTGCATTATTTTGTGAAGGCCTTGTATAAGGTCTTCTTTGACTTAATTATTTGATCCACATGCCCCATAACAGGATCAGTAGTTGTTTGCGAAAGCATTATGTTTTATGAATCTCAAGCTCTTATCTACTAGCCTGATCTATGGGCTTTGATATCAACTAACGTAAGGAAAAAATAATAAATAAGAAAAACAAAAATAAAATAAAAAGGTTGAGAGAATATACTTTCTTTCAAGGTATGCAAGGGGAGTCCAACCCCAAGATTTCTTCACATAATTGAAAACCAAGATCGAAATGCTTCATCCCTGATGGAGACACATTGAGCATTTTTACAAAGATATCCTTGACCCCAAATCAGTGTTGGCCATGTAGCCTTTCAATGCCTTTAAGCCAGAAGTCTTTTGCTCAGTGGGAGTTAGAAAGAGAGAGTGAACTTGGGTGCTTGGGGCATTGAGGCTCAGATTCAAATACTCTGAGTTTTATGAGGCATTGAGAGTTTGCGCTTTGAGAGAGTAATCTCTCGAGGAGATAGGGTCACCTCCGAGTCAGGACTATATTGGCTGGAATGCCTCATAGTTGATACGATAAGCCAAGAATTGGATTATCCAAACGAGAATAATAGAATCGGAGTATTTAAAATAGTATTTGCCATATATAGAATGGTTGGCTCATGGGACATGAGCCCGTATCCTGACACGAGATCGTTTCATGGCATGTACACCCATAGTTGTATAGGGTAGTCACTCTTCTATAGTATTATCCGACTTAAAAAAGCTAGTGTACATGTGCTTTGAGATGACCATTTTATTTGAGTATAAACATATCCCACAGGGGTGCATCAGTAATCTATTGAACCCCCAGTGATGGGAAGCTTTGGCTAAGCAATTTTGATGTGATCGATTATGTGTTTCTGCCATAGACTATAGAGCATAGCTCTGTTGGATCGGCTTGAGATACTGATGGAACGTCATTCGGATTAGCCTAGTGAAAGACTCCGACTAGTATTATAAGTCTAGATATCTCATTTGCCTTTGACCTAAATTAATATAAAATTGATGAGAAAAGAATTTACATTAATGAAAAAATGTATAATAATGTTGAAAAATCATTTGGAGAGTTTTTTAGATTTTTGGAGAATTTTTCAAAATTTTTAAATAGTAAAAAAAATGTGATTTTTAAATTTGTCTGACATAAATACCGAAAAGGACATCCTAAGGGGATGACACATGGATCCCAAATGGCCCCTATTTGTCATTAGTTATTTTTATGGTATTGTGTTATAACTTATTATCTTATTATATATAGTATTATATATTGTTATGACTTAAGGTTGATTTAAGTCAGATGTTCTTTTTTGCTCACATGTACTATTTTTTGGCATATATGAAGTCAGGGGATTTTGATAATTAAATTGATTTATATTATTATCCATATATGATTTTGTGGCATGTAGGTATATCTTATGTTGCATCACCTTATAGGCTTGACCCATGTGAAATTTTAGTATTTTTGAAATCCTATTACATAAGATATTTTATTCACATATGTGGATGTCACGTATTACCTTTATGCCTATGCGCTTGTCTTTTATTGACTCTCACAAATTATTTAAAACTCATTGGCATAAGTTTAAAGATGAATTTGAACTCAATGGGAAATAAAATATGGAGCTAAGGGCTTTGAGATAAAATAATTATAAACCTAGGTATTGAGGAGTGAAGGATAGAAAAAGCTCATCAATTGATCTTGGTAAAAAGATATGGATGAGTGACTTGGATAAAAGCCTCTCATGTGTCATTGATCTAAGGCATCAAGGATCATGATCAAATCCATCTTTATGATCTAAGTTTAAAAGTAAGTTTAGATAATAAAAGTAAGTTATGCGATCAATTATAACCCTAACTTGAGTATTTACTTCAAAGAGAAAGAGCGAGCCCCCTTGACAAAAATGTGGCCAAGACTATCTTATTCCTTGAGCTTTCATTTGAATTCATGGAATAGTCCCTCATGTGTGTGATCAAGTTCATACTATTGCTTCACCAAGGTATTGATTTTTCTTCTTATATTTTAATTCCTACCTCATTTCCATTATCAAAGCTTGCTATATTTCTTAATTTAAATTAGTTTTCTTCATTTTTTGTCATGAAAATTTGATATTTGAATAGTCTCAAAGAAATAATATAGTCCATACACATGGCATGTGTCGACTAGCTTGCTTACTTAATGATCTTTAGTAGTTTCATCTTGATTTTCTTGATCTTATTTTTCTATAATTTTTGCTGAGAATATAAAACTAATAAGAGGTTTATTTCATCATATTTGAGCATATGAAATAGTCTCTTGAGTTCTTTTTTTAATGTTGAAAAGTTTGTGTGGTCCCTTAAGGACCACATAGTATAGTTTTACTATAACTCCCTTATTTTGTATAGGATCTATCTCACACTTTGAAGAGCTATTTTGATACTTGTTTCTCATGATTTGATCATCATTAAGTGAAATAAAAGTGATAATTTTCTTCCCATTTGATTGATCTCATTGAGTCATTATTATCACCTGTGCTTTGGACAATAAGACAAAATTAAGTCCTCAAAAGGTATGTTCGTAGCCCGGACACAAAGGGTTCGAACCATGACTTCCACCATGTATGTTTGTATGTTAATTTGATATATTTACAGTTATTTAGCTATTCATAATTGATAGAGTTGAGTATATTATGTAAATATTAAGATTGTTATTTAATCTTGCGGTATGAGCTTTAATGTTATGCTGTATTGTTTATGCGAATTGAAATCTCATTGGATTATTATGATCAAGTGTATGATGTATATAAGACATTGTGATATATGATGAGGATGAAAAATGAAGATGAAATTGTCATATAATTTAAATATAATGAAGAATTACGAGTGCAAGTCATGTAATATGCTATAGAGATGTACATTGTGAGTATTTGAATATTGTATGGAGTTTAATTGTATTTTTTAGTAAAAAAAAATTTAAGGGACTTATTAGGGTTGAATTTTTATTATTCAAATGTGTATAAACTATGTTTGTAGGCTAGAATATATGTATTATGGTTAATGGAAATTTTTTAAAGGATTGCATTTCTAGCCCATTGGTCTTATACTACCAACAATCAAGACAAAATCTACTTTCCACAACACTACTCATTATCATACTGAAAAAGTAACTCATAGCTAGAGCTACATTTCCAACCTGTATCCAACCTTAATGTTTCTGGAGTAGGGTTGACTTTGGTGGTCTAACCATGAGCCCCTGCAGTGGACTATGTGTCATGACTCAAGCACCCTATTTGGGAGCCTTCCACCGCTTGATGCAACCTCATGCAACAAGAGTGAATCTTTTGATGGGGAGGTTCTTACCAAACTCTTTTTCTCTTCACTTCATTTTCTAAATGAATAGTTACATATTTATAGAAGAAAAGAAACCTGAAACCTAAGTTGTTCCCTAATAAAGTCTAATACAATCATAACCCTTCCTCTAAGAAAAAAATAAACTATTGAATCTGCCACTCAATTATCTATAATTAAAAAGATAAAAAAACCCGCAACGAAACTTAAAACCTAATATAATCTGAAACCTAAATTTTAATCTTCTTCTTATAATCGGAGAGAATCAGAGATAAGCAACAAGGTGTAAAGAGATGAGAGAAGACGATCTTAGTTGGATCAATTCTCATTAACGATGACAGGTAATAGGGTTTATATACAAACACAAATTTAATGTAGACCACATTATCACTACACAAATATACAATAACAATAAAAGACAACTGAAAATAACTGAAAATTATACATCTTATTTTTGTATACACATTATTACCCCCCTTTAAGCTGATGCAGACATGAAGAAAGCATTAGCTTATTCACTAGAAAATCATGACGGCTCCTAGTAACAGATTTGGTGAAAATATCAGTCGTTTGCACAGTAAAAGAAACATAATGACAATATACATTAATATGCTTTGTTCGCTCATGAGAAAATGGATTAGATGCAATCTTAATTGCACTTTGGTTATCTGCATATAAACGTGTGGGATTTGAAATAGAGATACCAAACTCATTGAGAAGAAC
Source organism: Amborella trichopoda (assembly GCF_054954075.1). Lineage (NCBI taxonomy): Eukaryota > Viridiplantae > Streptophyta > Magnoliopsida > Amborellales > Amborellaceae > Amborella > Amborella trichopoda. Next base: position 12,100,490 of record NC_142341.1, on the reverse strand, counting down.
ACAAACCCAAACAATCTCACTAGCAACAGAAGATATAGCATGATATTCAGCGTCAGTGCTGAACTTGGGAACAATGTCTTGTTTTTTGCTCTTCCATGATATTAATGATAGCCCAAGAAATACACAATATCATGTAGTAGAATGACAAATGTCTGGATCACCTGCCCAATCTGCATCTGCATATGCACAAAAATCTAAAGAGGATGTGGAGTCAAAGAATAATCCACGAATGGAAGTATATCGAACATAGCGTAAAAATTGATGAACTGCTGATAAATGTGGTTGTCGAGGATCTGAAACAAATTGGCTCACAACATGGACAACATATGCAATATCTAGGTGAGTCATAGTGTGATAGATGAGGGAGCCGACAAGTTTGCGATACATCGTAGGCTCAAGAAGAGGATCTCCAACATGTGTAAAAAGTTTAACATTGAGTTCCATGGGCATATCAACAACCTTCACATCATTCAATCGGGCACCGAAAACAAGATCAAGTGCATACTTCTGTTGATGGATGTAAATACCACGTTTAGAGCGAGAGATCTCAAGGCCAAGAAAATAAGATACTTCCCCAAGATTCTTCATTTGAAATTCTTCTTACAATTGTAGCTTTACATCCTTAATGGAATTGAAATCATTGCCAGATATAAGAATATCATCAACATATAATAAAATAATATAAATTTCATGCTTTGTGGTACGAATAAACATGGAGTAATCATGTTTATTTTGAGTGAAGCCAGTTACAAGAATGACAGCCCGAAAACGCTCAAACCACGCATGGGGAGCTTGTTTGAGGCCAACATATATTAAATTCAAATAAAGGTTGGGAATATGATAAACATCTTTCAATGCTAAGAAGCTACCAGATGGACCAGGGACACTGGTATTACGAGAGTGGGTAACATGAAGTGGAGATCCATTAGCAGTAAAATAAGCCATATTTTCATAATGGGGTTTTACAGAGGATAAATGCAAAAAGTTGTCCTGTCAAATGATTTGATGCTCCTGAGTCTATCATCCAAGTGTTTGATAAAAGATTTGAGTTATCTGAAAAACCCATGGCAGCTAAAACTTGAGCAAATTGTTGGAGTGTATTTGAGTCAATAGAGTGAAGATATGGCATGGATACAGGGGTAACAGATGTGGAGGTAAAATGAGAGTGACTGGAAGTGGCATCCTCCATGCTGGTGGGACTAGAAATGGAGGCGATTGCAATCCATTGAGTCTGACTAGGTACAGGAGGCTTCCCACGTGATTGTTATTGAGTCAACAGAGTAAAGATCTAGCATGGATACATGGGTAACAGATGGAAGTAGAATGAGAGTTACCGGAAGTGGCATCCTCCATACTGGTGGGACTAGGAATGGAGGTGATTGCAGCCCATTGAGTCTGACTAGGTATACGAGGTTTCCCACGTGCCTGAGGGCGTTTTTTATAATCATTTAATACATGCGCGATCTTCTTACAATAATTGCAAAAAATGTGCTTCTTGCACCAATCGACTGTGTAGCCTCTTTGTTTGCATATGTAACATTGCACTTGGACATAATTGGTATCCTTGTTAGGGAAATTGGACGTGGCTAATGCCACATCAGTGACATCTTGTGATGTGGATTTGCAAACCCCAAGAGAGCTTAAGCGAGTTTCTTCAGCAAGGAGATCTGAAAGGTAATCATCTAATGGTGGAGTGGGAGTACAATGAAGGATTGATGCTCTCATGCTTTCAAACTCCGATCGCAACCCCATAAGAAAGTGAAATAAACGAGACCGATTTCGTGCTTTAATAATAGCTTCAGTGGATGACTTTGTCTCCATCAAGTCTATCTCATTCCATATACCTGAAAGAGTATTAAAATAATCTTGAATTGATGAGTCCCCTTGTTATGTCTTCATGCTCTCCTGTTCAAGGGTATAGAGATGGGCATTATTTGCTTGAGAATAAATCTTATGTAAATAATCCCACATTGCTTTGACACTAGATTGATACGTGAGGTTGCGCTCAATTTTGTGCTCAATTGAGTTCATAATCCATGTCACAATAGAGTTATCTATGGCAAGCCAATCACTACGCCTATTCTCATCCTTAGGTTGGGGAACATAACCATCAATATATCCCCATAACTTCCATCCCATGAGAAAACTTCTCATTTGAAAAGACCACAATCAGTAGTTCTTCCCACCAAGATGCACAGAAATAGTAGTACTTTCTGTATTATTCTTGGATTCCATGATAATAAAAGGTATGGCTGACAAGAAGTACACGAGGTTGCAAGAGGATAAAAGAACTAAAAGCACAACTACTAGAACACAAAAATAACAACTCCAACTCGATGGATTCAATATTAGCCAAAATACACCAAAAATTTTTTTTTTTTACTCCAAGAAGACAAAATAAGAAAATAAGAACGAGGGTAATGTAGGAAGAACGAAGGTATACTTAGAAAGTAACAAAGTGCTTATTGCTGCTCCTTGGGAAATTTCTAATGGAGGAAACAATGCATTATTTAAAGGCAAACAACAAGAAGACAAAACCAGGGTGGGATGAGGAGAATAAGATAAAAAATTTCAAGAAGAAGAAGATTTTGAAGGCAAGAGTGGAAGCAAAGACGTTGAATATATGCAGTAACTAGGTAAACGGAAGAAAAAAAAGACGTTCGCACTTCATGAGTGTAGAGAAAGAGATACTCGGCAGTTGTCGAAAATCTTTAGCTAATCAAAAGTAAAATAAACAAGGGCAAACTGACCTTCAGAGATCGCTAATCTGTGAGAAACAATGATGAAGACAATATAATTTTTGTCAATCAAATTTCACAGCAATACTTATTTGAACCTTGCTCTGGTACCATCTTATAATCGGAGAGAATCAGAGAGAAACAACAAGGTGTAGAGAGATGAGAGAAGACAATCTTAGTTGGATCAATTCGCAATAACGATGAAAGAAACCCTAATAGGGTTTATATACAAATACAAATTTAATGTAGACTACATTATCCCTACACAAATTTACAATGACAATAAAAAACAACTGAAAATTATACATCTTATTTTTATATACACATTATTACTTCTAAAAAAACAAAAACTAAAGATCATAAAACATGGTTTGTATCATTATCTTCCTAGCATTTCATTGCAGACAATGTAGTTTAATATTCCAAACTATGTTAGTGCATCACTTGAGGCCACATTAGCTACAATCATATACAAATTGACCACGATCATGAATATATTTGGAAGTTCTATCTATCAGCCATCCATCTTCAAAAACGTTGGCGGTGGATAACTCCTGAAAGTAAATTTTGATAGCCTTTTGTTCATATTAACTGAGAGACTTAAGGCCACTTTGCAAACCTCAAGTAGAGCCAAAGGTTCCTCATTTGGGCATCTGTTGCGTCACAAAACGATAAATTATTATCTTCATATTGCAGATGCGAGATAGTTGACCCATTTTAGAAAGCCTTAAAAATTTCCAACAATCACTCCATGAAACATTCTAAAATACTCATCGATCATAAGAAAATAAGAAGGGAGAGAGGGAGCCCTTGAAGTTTTAATGAGAAAACCTTGGGGCTTCCATTTACGTGACTTGAGAAGTGAGTTGATTCAAAACATCCCTAAATCCACTTGCACGAACTTTTCCGAAATAACACTATTAGAGGAGAGTCTCCATGCTCCAACTTCTTAATTTGTTTTTGATGGCTTGAAGCTTCTTACATAATTTGAAACCGTGATGATCTTCCACCTTGATAAAGTTCTCCCAACTTCTTACTAAGCCCCCAATGGATGATCATCAAGCTACATTAATTTTAATTTGAAATACACTCAGAACAATTGAATTTTGTGTCTATTCATGAAAGAATACGGTCTAAAAATAGTTCAGGAAGTACCCTAGCATTCGATCGTCATATATTTGATAGAGCATAATATATTGGCTTCAGATTTGGTACGGTGTGGCTATCCAAAGACCCCTTTACCCCTACTTCTCCCCTTCCCCATACCCAAAAACTAAAGAGTCCATGGATGGAGGATCCCAAAGTCCTCATAAATACTGCAAATCCAGTTTTGCCTCTAAAACTTGATCTAGAGCTCCTAAAATAGTGAAAATATTGATATCAGGTAATTAAGTGGGGAATACTGGCGTTACCCATTTATTAAATTGTTAGGTTTTTTTAAGCTGTCAGTGGATATGAAGAGCACGATGTACAACTAAATGGGGCATGCTACCCCACAACCTCATCCTCTTTCTTGCTATACATATTTCCAACAATCCAACAAATTTTATGCCATACGAGAGAAAAAGATGACACAATATGTGGTGACACCAAGTCAACGTCGGCACATCTTGTACATAGCATGCAACTGCAACTGAGCTAAAGCATTTTCGTCCTCTTTCTCCCTTTCATATAAAACTGAATTCTTGAGTGTGTGTGCTCCACACTCACCATATGAATATTCTTACCAAATAATAACTTTTTGTTCCCATACACTTAAATCCGTTTGTCCAAAGAATTGGATATTCTATATTTAATCCTGGAATTTATTTTTACGGAGTGTATGTTAACTTTGGAAAAAGTTAATATCGAAGTGAGGAGCATCTAAAAAACTCATCAAAATAGGTCGTTTTGATGCTATAAACCCCTCAAATTGATCACACCAACCTCGAGATATATGAATATGGAAATACAAATATTTTAACTCATGAAATAGCATATCTTGTAATGTATTATTTGGGTCATCTATTTTCAAAAGTTTTAGTTGTGTATAGATATGTCTAATTTGCATCATTTTTTTAGCTTTAAATTTTATCACTAAAGGTGACAAATAGATTTTCACGTTATTACAAAGCTTTTCGGCACTAAATTTGAATCTTTTGACATAGCTTTGAAGTGTAGCTTTGAAGTGCATCTTACTTCAATAATATAAGGTTGACATCTTATGCAAACCTGACCCATTAACTTTTTTAAGTTGCAATTTAAGCTGAGAAGATTTAGACTTACCCCCTAAATGTTGGCTAAGAAACTTGCCAGAAACCTATAGCCTGAACCCTGAAGCACACTAGCTTAGTGAACTATACGACAAACTGAATTGTAGTCTACACTTGAACCATAGTCCAACCATAAGATATTCTAAAATATTATTTAGAACCCATTTTAGGAGCCGGACATCCACAATAGGTATGTTATAAGCATAAAGTGAGAAAATATTCAAAATAGCTGAAATAGCCCTCGCAAAAAGCAAAATTTGACATAACGCTTAGTGAATTTGGCAACCTTAGACTTGAGCTAGGTAGGCGGCAACGACCTGAATCTCGCTGCTAAGGGCAATGAGCCTAGTGATGTGTCTGGTGCAGCTAATCCAATTAAAACCCTAAATTTTCTACAAATTTCAAATGGAGAAGAACATCCTTATTAGGTCAACCAAAGATGCCGAAGCAAATTCCTAGGCAAAAATCCCCCAGAGTATTCAAAACAAACTGTGGTTCAGCAAAACTAGAAGGTCAAGTAACTAGATGACTCGTATCTTCAGTGTGATATGGGCCCCAAGTTCGGGTGATGGGCCTAGAGACACGACTTACCAGTTAGTTTTTATATTTTTTATTTATTTCTCTTTATAGATTGCTTTTTGAGAAAATTACGTAAAACTCCATTATACTTTGCGTTATTACGGATATACCAAATAGATTCCGTTATTACAGTTGTGTCCGATTTTTATCTTCTATAATGCTATTTTTTAAAAAAAATACATCTTTACCCTTTTTCGGATGTTGAACATCCGAATTTGTGGGTTTTTCGGATGTTGAACATCCGAATTTGTGGGTTTTTTGGATATTCAACATCCGAAAATGGGCGCAAGTTAAAACATTCAATGTGGTATTTTTGGATGTTCAACATCCGAATTTATGATATTTTCGGATGCTGAACATCCGAAAACAGTGCGACAGTAAATTTAAACTTCGTCTTCCTTGCTTTCTGCGTTTTTGGTCATTGGTTTAGTGTTCTTGCTGTGTGAGTGCTTTTGTGGGCCTATTTGATCTCTCATTGGTAAATAATAGTAGATAGTTCATATATTTTGATTTTCAACAGTGTATATCTTTGATAGACAATATTTCTTAGATTTTGAAGCCATTTCACAAAGCGAAGGTATGTGGGTCGATTTTTGATATTTAGATTGCCACCTGATTTTTTGTTAGGGTTTATACTCAAGCATAATAGTTATTTCATGTGATTTTGGTATAGATTGACTTAATTTGTGGCTCTATTGTGATTGAATTAGATTTTTAAAATTTGTGGGTTATGAGAACTTGAAATTTTGTGGTCTCTGTAGAACCGTAATTTTTTTTAATTTGGGGGCTTATACTCTTAATAGCACAAAATAATTGGGTCTATGCTTATTGGGTGTGTTTCTTACAGATTGTGGTTTTGAATCAAATAGGACCTCTTGATGTCCTTGACGTCTTTTTTGCTCCTGTTTATCAATAGATAGGTGACCATATTATTGGCTTTAATCTACTGCTTGTATTATAAGTAGTATTGTTTTCTGTTATGGAAACAATAATTTGATTGTTTCTTGAAATTGAATTTTTAATTTTTGATGGAGTCGTTAGGCTATCTATAAATCGAAATCTTCAGTTTTTGATTGAACTTCTTTGTTTTTTAATGGTTTGGTTACTTAGCTAACATAAATTCTTTGTTTTTGATGGGATGATTTAGTTGCCTATGAAAGCTGGATTCTTGTCTTTACAATGAAATGATTAGTTGCTTATCAATGTCAAATTCTGGTGAAATGATTTAGTTACTCGTAAAAGTTGAATTCTTTGATTTTTGGACAAGGATGGTTACTTGGAAGGGGACTACTGTGTTTTTATTTATTTATCCATCTAGGGTTTAGTTATTGTTTAGCTGAGGTCCATTGAATTGGATTCAGTGCAGTGTTTCATGTGGTTTTGTATTTGTTACTGATAAAAGAAGTGGATGAGGATTGTGAGTATCTGGTTAATTATGGGGTCTGTGTACTAGTTCTTCTAAGTAGAGATATTAAAATGGATTTAGGAATTCCTTTTCTTTTTTTTCACTTGGTTTTTGGGTGGTATTGGATGGTGAATGGGATATTTTTTCTTTACAATGGGTAATGAACTGGATAGGGGATTGCTTTTTCGCTTTAGGTAATTATGGAAGTTGTTTAGTAGTTTTAGGTTGAGAAGCTTGAATTGGATTAAACTAGGGATATATGTGCTTCTCTCTTTATTTTGTAGATTTGGGTGATTAAAGATGGTAAACTGGGTCAGGAAGTATTAAACAGCTATTAGAGATGGTTTCACGCAGCGAACAAAATTCTTTTTGAGTAAAAAAACTTGATCAAGTGGGCAAGCTTTTATAAATTGAAAACTTGGAATTTTTTTTTTTTTTTTTCGTTGTGTATAATTTTATGTGTTGATTTGGCAATGACAATGTTCCTTCTGATGTGATGCCATAATCGCATACTTAGGTGATGAGCTGGGTTGGATTCCCATTATAAGTGTGTTCCACATAATTGTTCATAAAGTTTTTGAAGAACTCTTTGAATTCTTCTTAGTTACCTATTTGACTCAAAGAATCAATTATTTTTTTGGCCACCATGTTAACTGATTGATTTCAATTTTCAAGTATAGGATCCTAAGTTGGACTAGCATAGCAATTTCATTTTATTATTGTTCTTCTTTCATCAATGGATTTATCTACCCTTCTCTAGTCTTCTTTGTCTTAGGGTGGTTGGATATAATGAATTTTGGACAGAGCAAATATTTAATTACCAGTCATTAATAAACCACTGGGCCAACTAGAGACTTTCCCAAGTTGGCCTGGACCAACTAGAGACTTTAATTCAATTTCAAGAAAGAATCAATTTTTCCGTTTAATAATAGCATGTCATTATTGTTTTTTTGTTATTCGGTTAAGTTTTGCATATGTAACTTTATGATTAACATGGTGACCATATAGGATTTCAGTGAATATGAATCATGTACATCCCAATGGAGGATATCCAGGAGGTCCTCAGGACCCTAGTTTGTTGCAACTTCATCCCGAACATGCATCATATTTCATATGGGAAGTACATGTATATGTATTGGGACTAATATGTTGTCTATTTGTTGTATTTCAGGATAAACAATAAATTAGAATTAATGAGAAGACTTATTAATTAAACGAATGGCAACTAACAAAAGAGCAAGTCCAATTAGTAAATGCGTCTGGGTTGAATGCGCTATCTATTATTTGGCCAAACCGAATTGATCATCCTTTGGTCTCAATCAATGTAGAGACGTGACGTTATAAGACCAACACATTGCATTACAACATTCATATTGGTGAGATAACACTAACGCTTTTTGATGTATATGAGATATTAGGACTGGCTGTGAATGGCGAGCCAGTTACATGTTGTCTTATCAATGATCAACGACAGTATAAAGAAGACAATTTGGGTATAGTCCTTGATAGCAACCTGACAGTCCTGAGGCATACATGGTTGAAGGTGAATTTTAGGGAATTTCCACCTGATGCAATCGCTGTTGAAATTTATAAATATATTCAAGCATATATGCTCTTCCTCATCAGTGTCACTATATTAGTTGATGCGTTAGTTCCAATAATTCCAACAAGGTACTTGCAATTTTTTGAAGATATTGAGGGAGCCAACAGATATGCTTGGGGTGCTGCAACCCTTGCATTCCTCTATCGCTCACTTGGAAAAGCTTGTACTTTCAAGCGAAGACATTTTAGTGGTTTAACCACTCTCATGTAGGTAACTTTTTTTTTGGTATATGACATAAGCGTAATAGTTTAGACTGTTTTCCTAAAGTATTAAATATTTATCATATCTTAATTTATTGCAGTGCTGATCGTATGAACATATTATGCATATGAGGCCCATACCACATAATATCCCTCCAAATATGCCTAAGGCCAAAAGATGGGAGCCATCGAAGAATTATCGTGGCAATCCACATAACTTAATGCCTCCTATTAAACAAGAATTTGATAACCTCCAACCTAATGAGGTCAGTGTGTAATTTGATATTGATTACTTTCAAATGTATTTAAGTATTTTCTCTTACGTTTATTGACTAATTGCATATCACATAATAGGTAATACCCTATTTCAAGCCGGATGAGGTCATTGTAGATGACATGCAGGAGGCATATCAATCTGCAATGTGCATAATGATGCTCATATTTGATGATATTAACGAGTCGTATATGCTAGATCGTGTACACCGACAATTTGGAGCGAAACAGGGCACTGCTAGAAATCCCTTGGTTTTTGGAAAAAGGTCTAGCAGACAAGGTGGACAGCGAGATTGACGAACTGTTAATGCGGACAAAATCCAACATTAGTTGACTCGTTATGACCGCATGATGCCTGATATTAAATAAGATATTAACAATGGGTTGCCCTCAGAGGTGTACGAGGCCTGGTACAACCTAGGGTCCCATCCTATAATACATAATGTCACTAACCCACCCAAAGACATATTCCAACCTCATAACCAGGAAGAAGAAGCTGTGGTTCTTGCTCATGAACCACAGTATATAATGAGACCTCAAGGTTATGAGGACCAGTTGGTATGTTTATATTGACCTACAATTCTTATAGTCTTGTACTTAGCTATTAGTTCCATAAAATTGTTTAAATATATTAATTACCTATCTTGTTTTTGCAGGTTAGTGCAGTTCAAGCATCTACAATCATATTAGCAGAGGCACTTACACTTAGACAGAAGTGGTATCTTGGAGTTTATAATCGTGTTAACAACGCGTTTGAAACGTTGTCTAAGTTTGTGCCTGTGGATATGATTGACATAGAATCCAAGATAGAAAATTTACAGCGTTAATATAATGACGAAGGTGTACCTGACAAGGTCGGACATGATGTAGTGGGTGAAAGTAGTCGGGCAGTAGAAGACCTAGCTCCATCCACACAACCTGCAGTTGAGGAATGCAGAAAATATAACACACCAAATAAACAGTATCAGCTTAAGAGAAGGCAACTAATGTAATGGGGTTTTGACCCTTATAATGTATTGGAATACTTGGTCATTATGACCGTTGTAATGTATTGGTCATTTTGACCCACCCAATTTGTCGAATGAATATTGTAAAGTAGAATTTGGTTAAGTCTTTCTACTATCATTTAAGTCTTTCTTGGCACGATTCGTATCAAGACCGGCGAAAGACTTTCTACTTTTGTTTAAATCTTTTAAAAGAATCTCATAGGAATATTTCTCTTAGCAAAACAAATCATGGTTTCTGATATGGGTGCAGTTTGTATGGAGCCGAAGCTCTAAACAATCAAAGTAGAGCGCACCTTTAAATAGTATCAAGAAAGATGATTTTAATATTGGAAATCTTTGTGATAGAAAATAAATTTTCATCTTAACATATAAAATTTAATGCTTAAAAAATAGTGTAGATCGAGCAGATCTATGAAAACTTGAAAATCTTGAAAATTGATGGTCCAAAAATGTGTTACAAGATGCACTATTTCAAAAACATAAAATCCATTTTTTTCTCATGTCCATACATCTTGATGTCTAAACGATCAATTTGAGGATATGTGGACATCAAAACAACCTCATCTAGTGTTATTTTTAAGGTAGTCTCTAATTTGATTTTTTTAGAGCCAAGGGCTCTATTCCTTCTGATAATATACATTTTCGGATGTCCAACATCCGAAAATGACAAGTTTTTGGATGTGGGACATTCGAAAATTATTTTGGATCTCCAACATCCAAAAAATTGACATTTTCGAATGTTGCACATCCGAAAACGTCGCTGCGAAAATCCAAGAACTTCCTGGATTTTCACAGTGGTATTTTCGAATGTCCAACATCCGAAAATATAAAGTTCTCGGATGTGGGACATCCAAAAATTATTTTGGATATCCAACATCCAAAATATTGATACTTTCGGATGTTGAACATCTAAAAAAAACACGGCCAAAATCCAGGAAGTTCCTAGATTTTTGCAGTGACGTTTTCGGATGTGCAACATCCGGAAAATTGATATTTTCGGATGTTGGACATCCGAAAACATCAAGTTTCTGAATGTGGGACATCCAAAAACGACATTTTTGGATGTTGAACATCGGAAAATATGTGAAATATCACTTATAAGTTGCAAAAACCAATTTTCTTTTATTGTTTAGTCATTTGCAAACATGTCATTCATATACAACCTAGAGAGCTGATGTGAAATTGTAAATGTGAAGCCAAAAATTGAATAAAGTCAATTCATCTTTTGATGTAAATTACTTAATATAATCAAGTTTCAGGAGTCTAAGTTTTTTTATTTTTTTGAGAATACTAATTTATTATTTAACCCAATAGTCGTATGGCTACGAATGCTCTGCATTTCTCATCTATATGCAACTTTTTCATTTTTTGAATAAATTCTTTACAAATTAACATAGCCTACTTGCAATCTAAAATAGCTTTCAAAATGCCAAACTCATAATAGTTTCAGAAGGGGCTCCGAATTCTCCATTGGAAGATTTACGACAACACAAAATTCCAATCGGATAGAGATTAATCGTTTCTTCTCAGATGCGTTGGCATTCGCCTTTTTTTTATTCTAATTATCGGGGTGGAAAGGAATGAAAAAGATGAGAGATATAAATATTTAAATTAAGTGTTGTAACAGAGATTCTTTTTATCTACTCCGTTGTTTTTGTTCCTTGATGACCAAATGATTGGATCTGTAATAAAATAACCATCCAATTTATCTCTCGTTTCGTCACCTATAACAACACAATATTGAGAACATCGAATTCACTCCAGTCATAATTCGATACAATAATAAATTATTGACAACAAGTAATTCACTCTATCGGTTCTCTGCATGTCCTCTTATTATGACCCACTGCCCCGCATCGTTTTCACTTCAAAGGCCTAGTGATTGACTGTTCAGTCTTGGATATTCTTCATTGCTTCTTTGGCTTTTTGGGAAGGCGTGTAGTCCTTGGTGGCAATACTGTCTCGGTTGAACATACGTGTCAACTCAATATCATGTGGGACAGGCCCAAAGGGAGTTTAAACGACCCTTTTAAAGTATTCCACTGTAAAATAATTAAGGCAGTACGCAGTGGGATCCAAATGCATATGGTTAATAGCTGCAATGACATGAGCACACGGAATGCCACTGAGTTGCCATTTTCTACAATTGCACGTCCAATGCGTTAAATCGACAACATACTTCTTTCCAAGATAGTGGATCTCAAATTGCGTGTCCATGGCGGATATAACTGGGTGCAAAAATCGAGCCTTTATCTTTCACAAGTCGAGCAATTCTTAAGCCTTCGGTACTAACATGCCACTTCAAGTATTACCTAACACCCTCTTCTCTTCAAATCTGGTCATCAATTGTACCTTTATTTCTTCACACATTGTAATGAGAGAAGATAAAATCCAAGCATTGAAAGGCTCGGCCATGTTAGAGGTAAGATGACTGTATTTGGACCCTGAAAAATAGGCATCTGCCCAAAAATTGGGGGGAATATTCTTAATCCACTCATATGCTTTTGGGTCGGCACACTGTATATCAAACATTGGTTTTTCAAACCCACCAATTGTTGCTTTACGGGTACTTGCTGACTTATTCATAAGCCCCTGAAGTTCTCTCTCATATATCGCATGCAGAATGATGGAAAACATGTGAGAAATCATTTCTCTATTGCTTATGACAGGCTTTTCTGTCGATATGATATAATTGTTAAGACAGGCAGATTAAGACACTCATTCAATAGCTCACTCAATATACTTAAGAACCAATACCAACTCTGATAGTTTCCCTTCTTAACCACTATAAATGCCAATGGGAAAAACCCATTATTTGCATCTAGCGCGATGATGTATAATAATATGCCTTGATACTTTCCTTTTAAGAATGTCACATTAATACTTATTAGTGGCCTACATCCATTAACAAAACCCATAATGCATGGACGATAAGCAATAAATAGTCGTTTGAACCTGCCTTCATCTGTATAGATGCGAACTTCGGTTTTCGGGTTGTTTCTTTAAATATGCTCCATATACAGGAGGAGGTTATGGTATTGTTGTTCATATGATCCATCTATCATCTTTCTAGCAAGCTCTTTTCCCAGCCAAGCTTGCATGTAGGAAAGTCTGACCCCGTGATCACGTTGGACATCCTTTACGATATCTTTTGCTTTAATTTTTGGTTGGTCAATAAGGCGGCCTTTAATCTTTTTTGTCACCAAATCACTACGAGCTAGTGGCTGATGGACCCTCCTCATTGGACCACTACATTCGTACTCTTTAACCATAGACTTCACTTTAAAGTATGCGGTACAGTCAACTCGTAAGTACCGCACTTGCCATGTACATCCTCCTGCCTTGCAACTTGCGCACACCCGTCCCAATCACTGTTGTCAAACTTTAGAACAAATTATTGTGGATTGCAAAATCAACTAGATGATGCTGACATTCATTAACATTTTCAAAAAATTGCCCAACATTCAATTGAACCTCGTTACCAACTCCTCTACATGAACTCTCTAGTGGTTCAATATCCTCCATATCACGCTCTGGTACAAGCTCAGAGTTGGGGGCCACTTGAATGTTTTGAACTTAATCAGGTAAAGCGTTACGTCGACTGTTGACAAAAGATAGAGTGTAAGATGAAGCAACAATTTCTGTACATGTAAGATTAAAATAAAGCAATTTACAGATGAAAAAATAAATTGTAGATATACCTATTCCTTGAAGATGGGCCATTAGCAACATATTCATGTTGTGGCTCCATTGTAGCGGCAATATATATACAATTCTCGAAGATTCCCCTCCCAACGTAAAAGATACATCTGTATTATCACTTACATCAATCAAATCAAGCCCACTAGATAGACTTGTGTTATGGTACATAATAGCTAATTTGTTTGGATCACACTTGGTTGAATTACTAAAATGACTTTTTAGTTCCTCCAAGGAACTATTTCTATTATACTTGGTGACCTTCACTTTTCCCCCTTTATAAATAAAACGTTCATCATCTGCATTCGTCTCAAGTGACCCCCCATATTGGAATACCAGTTGCACTCCCTTAGTAGCCATCGTCGTTGCTATTGTATTAAATGAATAGCAAATTTTGTGTTACAAAAAATCAATACAATAAGAAATACCAAAATTTTGGATATTTCTGGCTACTTTAGGATTCATAAAATCTAAGTATTACATAATAGATTGAAATAGTGTACTACTAAAAACGTGACTAGTAAACAATAAATAAAAGAAAACAACAAGTACTCAAATAAATACAAAATAAACAACAAATTTTAATACAAACAAACAAGTTGAACAATATTTAGCCAAAACAAGGAATACAATATATGAACATAATACAAACAACAAATAATTATATAAAACAAACAACTTCATCAATATTAAATAAATTTTATTTATTAATCAACAATACACAACAAATATTGATGACAAAATATAATATCATATAAAATATCCAAAAATAAACATAAATTCATCAACAGTATAAGGCAATCATATGAACCGTACCAATCACGTCCAAATAGTGAATCAAGCTCTTCAACTTTATGGGTTACTGTATTAGGGGACAGTACAAGGGGCATGATGCGCAAAAGATACTTATTAGGGGACAGTACAAGGGGTATGATGCGCGAATGATACTTATTAGGGGACAATACAAGGGGTATGATGCGCGAAAGATACTGCATTTGTCTATTTTCCCCAACTTTATAAAAATAAATAAATAAACTTTCCGCCATGAGCGGGAAAATTTAGCCCGAAAATTTGCGGTTGTTGAACAACCGAACTCAACATATTTTCGGTTGTTCAACAACCAAAAATGAAAATATGAAATTTTTATCTCTCTAACTATTTTCGGATGTTCAACATCCGAAAATACCATAAATTCAGATGTTGCACATCCGAAAATACCAAATTGAATGTTTTAACTTGCGTCCATTTTCGAATGTTGAACATCCGAAAAACCCACAAATTCGGATGTTCAACATCCAAAAAAGGGTAAAGTTGTTTTTTTTTAAAATAACATTATAGAAGATAAAAATTGGATACAACTGTAATAACGAAAACTATTTGGTATATCCGTAATATAAATTATAACGAATTTTTAGGTAATTTTCTCTTGTTTTTTCCTGTTTCTAAAATCTTTTAAAATCCATTTCTCTGATTTCCTCATTGATTTCAAACTCTCTTTTGGCTCGGTGCAAATCTAGACTGACCTGTTGATGGTTCGCAAAGAAAAGGTCTTTCAAGACTAATTTTTCATAAATCGTAATTCGTTGGGACCTTGCATCTCTACTAAATTTAAAATAACAATTTTGTACATGAATATGTATAAGAAGGCTGGGGACGTTAAACTTTTTCTTAACCCATCTTAAAGCTCAGGTAAAGGAGGTGGATTTTGTTAGGCACGTAGCTATAAGTAGCCAATATAAAACTTCACCAAAACTTTCTATGGATTTTGAATATACTGGAATTTTGAATCTACATTATGAGATTTATGGCCCTCATCGAGGGTATGACCCTTAATAGAGTAGAATGACAGACCATGATTCGTGTAGTCGATCCTAAATGCTTAAAAAAAGACTTTGACGATGATGGAGAAGTTTATACATAATCAAAGTAGAATGGGCTTTAAGTTCTATGTTTTGCGTAGATCTCGCAGGTAAACAAGGTTACATCTCCAAATTCTATAGTCTAAAAAATACTCCTACATAGAGATCTACTTGACAAAATAAATATGGGTAAGGTTTTTATACTTCCCCTACTGCATATAAGATTCTTCCCCCAGTTGTTTAATTTAGATTAAGTGAGCCACTGACCGTTTAATCTAGATTCGATGTCTCAGAATATTTATTTTTATAAATTATACGAATATAAAAATTGGTATGTACCATCATCTCAATGAGGCACACCTAATTTTTTTTTTCGATTGAATATAATGACCAAAATACTATTTAAAACTTTTAAAGGTATTTTAGTTATTTCATTTATAGATAATATTTTTTATAGTTTCTACAAGTACGATTTCAAGAGAGGAGTGGCACCCAAATTTGGTGTCAAAATAATTTTAATTTTTTTTAAAAGAATAATATAGAAATATAACATTGCGATTAGGATCATCTCAGGCGTCCATTCAGAATGGACGGTTGGATAGGGGGAAACATATGGTTTGATGCGGTAGGGAAAGTATTGAAAGCTTGCCCAAAAAACACACATTATGTTCCTCCCGGGATCATAACATCTTGTGGTTAAAGTGATGCTCTATGCCATAAACACGTTGAATATACGTGCTCCCGTTCCCTCTCTCGAGGTTTCCTCGCCCAGTGTTGCACCGCAAAAACCGGTAGAGAGAGAGAAGGATGAGAGAGAGAAGAGGCTACTATATTTTATTAAGAGACAAAGAGCTTGCTAAAAATTTAGGACTCGTGTGCAAAACACTCTGGCTCTATTTTTTGTATTTTCGGTACGGGTATTTGTGCATGATGTCTTTTTACCATTGGTTTTGAGTGCGATAGCAACAAGAAGAAAAGGAAAGCCCAAATTCATCGCAGAAGGTAATAACAATGGCGGGAGCCTCTAAATACCTTCTCGATCTTCCTTCCCGCGGTCTCTTCTCCTCCACTATCCAGTCTACTAACCCGGTATTGTGCTCTAATGTCGTTTCTCTTTCTCTTTGGCAATGCGTTTTAGTTCTCTTTCTCAATTTTCTCTCTCATTCTTAATGCTTATCAATTTTTTGCTCTTTTGAATTTCATGGCTTTTTCTCATCATTTCTACTTATTTTTGTCTTCCTAATGCATATTTGTTGGACTCTGTGATATTCTTTTCTTTCTTTTTCATGTTTAGGCTATGGCATTAGTATTCTCTATTGGGTTCATTGAAGCTGCTCTGTAATTTTTTTCCCTTCTTCTGTTGATGTGTAGTGATTAGCTTTGTGCTTTCAGTCATTTGATGATAATTGGTGGATTTGCATTGTAATTAAACGGGTTTTTTCTTTCGGATTATTTGCTAATGTTTGATAAATTTTCTTGTGTTCTTGAATGGGCTTTTTTTTTTTGGGGTTATTTGCTGATGACATTGTATTTTGATTCAATGTGGGTTTCCTTTCCTCTTCTGTGCTATTTGTTAATATTTGGTGTACTTGCATGATGTTAAATGAGTTGCTTCTTTTGGATCATTTACGAATATTTTATGATTTAACCCAATCTGTTTTAATGGGATTTTCTTGGGGAAATGTGATTATGATTATAATGTGGTCCCCCATGTTGATTGTTTACTAGGCGGACAGATAGTTTATACCCTGTTTATTGGTCTGCATAGATTGTATGATACTAGTATAGTTGATCGTTTTTCCGTTTTCTATCATTTACCATTTATGCTCCTAAAACAAAAAAAAAGAGAGCTATTTTACCCCTCTCTTACTGTCTCTCGTTCTCTTTCCATCTCCCTCCACCTGTTGTCTGAGCGCCCATCTTGTGCCTTCTTTTATTTAATAAATGGTATTTTATTTTCATTTATTAAAATTAGTCTTTCTCCCCCAAAAAAAAAGCTCAAAGGACACAACGGGGTATGTCTACATTCTCTAGAGTTCCTTTTCTTTTTTTTTTTGGTTTTTGTTTTTGTTTGTTTCCATTTTGGGGTAGTCTAGTGGTAGGACTTGAACTTGAGATATAGCACTGTTAACCGTCAGCTTCAAACCACCCAAGCCCAAGCTATATTGCTCTCTCTAAAGCTTTTGCCAAAATTATCTTCAACATAGTCCATTAGCTTTAGCTTTTGTTGAAATTAAGCTTCAAATAGATCTTTATCGATTAAAATAAGAGAAAGATAGAAAAATATCAATACTCCTAAACGGCATGGCATCACACCAATCTATTTCCAATTTTTAGCCTAAAGGCCCCCTATCACCTTGCCCATCAATGTGGCTTTTTCTAGTTCATTTGATGTTTTACCAGACACCCCAAATGTTTCTCCAAATATCATGATTTGATGTAAGCAAACTGAATCAGACAACAAAAATAATTGAAAGCCTCTTCTATCTGTTATTTGTTTACTTCGATCAGTTTAAAGCGTTCTATTTGTTGTGATATAGTACATAGTTTTATTGACAGTTTATTCTCAAATTTAAAAAGAAGTTTTCACTTTAAGTTGGTCTAGATGGCTAAGAAAATCTTCGCAATTGTACATGTTATTCCAAAAGATGGATCTTTGAGTATTGTGTGTAATTGCGGACTTCAAATTTAGTTACACTTGTACTAAATATCTATTCCATGCTGTTGCCAATGGTTTATGTATTGGGTCGTGATTATTTGTCGATAAAACTCAACCTTTAGGTCTTTTTTTTCAAACCAACATGTTGGACCAGCAATAGTAATACATTTTGATTAGTTGAATGCAAAGAGTGCTTGTGTTCATAGTTATGTGGGGAGGTTTATTGTGAAATCAAGTGCAAAAATGTTCCAATACATCTCTTGCAAACTGGCTTGTCATGTTTGATTATCTTCTATTGTGTATTCTACACTTGATCTGGTTATGCCCTGTGCTATTACTTTCTATTTATAAAGTCAACGGTTGTCTTTTTGATCTTCCATCAAAATTTATGATAAGCGCCTGTTGTTTGCATGCTTTGGTGTTTCCTGGTTCTGTTTGCCAGTGAGATGCCTATTTATTCTAGCTTTCAATTTTGTATCATTGGCTTAAAAAGTAATTAGCAGTGGTGATTGATAGAAAGATTCTAAGATTGGAGAGTTTAATAGGGAACCAAAATAGTGGCTGCTACACTCAATGCACTAATGTTCTTGCCCAACAAAATAGCATTTGTCTATAATTGTTTTTGCTTTAGAAAATGGCACTGTAGATGGTAAGCTCCATACAAACACAATGGTCTTTGGTCATAAGGTTTATAATTTGCCCTCTTAATCCCATCATCATAATTTCTTTTTCCCAGTGCTACTTATTTTCTGACGCCCAATTGATGAGTGGTTTTTCCCTCACCAGTTTGTCGCTATTAGAAAATTGGTGTTTGAATGCACTTGTTTCTTTTGACATTTCACTGTTAAATAGAAGTACAATGTGTAGGAATCCCTTTGATTATGGGATAGACATGATACAAATTTATTTGATTATGGGATAGAAATCCCTTTGATTATGGGATAGAAATGACATAAATCCCTTTGATTATGGGATAGACATGTTTACAACAAAACAATGCATTTGTTTGACCATATATCCTAATGCTCCCTCTTTAGTTGGAGCATGTATAGAAATCATGCTCAACTTGCCTGTAAGATGATGGAAGCATTCTCGTCCAAGGACCTTGGTGAAGATATCTGCGATTTGGTTGGAAGTATGGAGGTAGGCGGTTTTTAACAGTCCACATTGGAGCTTTTCACAAATTAAGTGGTAGTTGAGTTCTATGTGCTTAGTTCTCTCATGAAAAACAGGATTAGCAGCGATATGTAGAGTGGCTTTGTTAACACATAACATGATAATGGGTTGTTATGAGGAATTCGAAGATCATAAAGAAGATACTTTAACCAGGTCAGTGCCATGGATCAATACTCAGCCTTTGCCGAGAACGAGATTTTGTGTTATGTTTTTGAGTTTTCCAAGAAATGGAATTGTCACCTAGGAATGTGCAATATTCACTTGTTGATCGACAGGTCATGGGGCAGCTTGCCCAATTAGAGTCACAGTAACCAATGATGTGGAGCTTGCTTGAGGATGACAAAAGAATCCTGTGATCAAGAGTGGCTTTGAGATAATGAAGCAGCCGAATGGCGGCATCAAGATGTGGCTTTCGTGGTTCTTGCATAAATTGACTCAAGATATGAACACGATAAACAATGTCTGGGCAAGTTATTGTCAAGTATATGAGGTGATCAATGAGTCTTCGATAAGAAGAGGGATCGTCGAGTAAGTCACCATCCTCAGAATTTAACTTGAGGTTTTGTTCTATGGGGAAGGCAGTTGGGCTGGCTCCAAGCATACCCATATCTTGTAGGATTTCCAACATGTGTTTATGCTGGTTTAGAAAAATTCTGTTGAGAGATCTTGCCACTTCTATGCCAAGGAAGTACTTAAAGGGGCCTAGATCCTTGATGTGGAATGGAGACTACAAAAATTGTTTTAGAAGGTTGATGGCAATGGGATCATTTTGTAGATGATGTCATCGACATAGATGACAACATAAACACGGTGTTGGCCATAAGTTTGTGAAGTAGGAAGAATTGGCTTTAGATTGAAGAAAACCAACATCATGAAGTGCAACAGATAGCCTTGAAAACCAATTGCGAGAGGCTTGTTTGAGCCCATCCAAAGAATTTCATAATTTGCACACTCGGTGCTCCCCATGTGGGCCAAAATCGGGTGGAAGTTGCATGTATACTTCCTCCTCTAGGTTACCATGACGGAAAACATTTGTAGCATCAAATTGATGAAGGGACCATTGTTGGATGGAGGCAAGAGCTAACAAGCATCAAACGGTGACCAATTTCGTGACAAGTGCGAAGTCTCATAATAATCAAGACCCTTCATTTGTGGATAGCCCTTTGCTTAAGGCGGGCTTTATAATATTCAATGGAGCCATCTGGGTGATGCTTTATTTTGTAGACCCATTTGCAACCAATGGGTTGTTGGCCCTATGGTAATGATCCATGTTTCGTTCTCTTCAAGGGCGCATATCTTAGCAGCCATAACATCTCACCATTTAGGGGATTTTAAAGCAGTTTTTAAAGATGAGGGTTCTTTAGTGGAAGATAAGGCTACACATATGCTCTTTGAGTAGGAGGTAGTTTGTCATAAGATAAAGCAATGGTCAAAGGATGAGTAGTGCCTGGCCTTGAAGAGGAAGATTGCAAGGGATGGGCAAGAGCGTTGGCCAGGTAGCAATGGTAATCTTGCAAATAAGAAGACGTGTATATTGTGAGAGTGGATCAACATGGTGCAGGTGATTGGGGAGGTGAACGGGGTGGTATAGGTGGGGAAGTCTAGTTTGGAACATCATGTATGGGTGGTGAGCTGTGAAGAGTAGGCGCAATAATATTGGGTTTGGTGGTGATAATAGATTTGGTGGGTAAGTAGTTAGGGATAGGCATGGGGCAATAGGGACAGGCATGGGGCAAACAGTGGATGTCGGTGGTTCATGTAAAGTGATATTGTTGTAAGGAAATATGTGTTCATGAAAATTGTTTTCCTTCGAAGATCATAAATGCGATACCCTTTTTGGCAAAAAGGATCTCCAATGAGGCCAGGGTGAGCCCTAGTATCAAATTTGTGATGTGACGTGTGCATAACACAGACAACCAAACTGACATAGATGCTTATAATCAGGTTTACTGTTAAGGAGGACTTCATGCGGGGATTTACCATATAACAATGGTGTAGGCATTTTATTAATTAAATAGGCTACAGTAACGATGCAATCTCCCCATAATTGAAGGGGTAGATTTGCTATGAACCTTAATGCATGTGCAACCTCGAGAAGATGCTTGTGCTTCCGTTCCACCACCCCATTTTTGTAGGGGTGAGGATGCACTATTATGTTGGTGTACGACGCCATTATTGGTAAAAAATTGTTCATGTCATTGGAAAGAAATTTAGTACCATTGTTAGTTTTAACTGTCTGAATTTGACGTTGATATTGAGTTTTAACCATGGCAAAGAAATTTTGGAGGTGTCTTTGTTTCAGATTTAAACTTCATGAGAAACATGCATGTGCAACGAGTGAAATCATCAATAATGGTGAGAAATAGTGAGCACCAGAGAGTGAAGCAGTTTGGTATCCACCCCATATGTCACAGTGGTTCATGCTAAAGGCATATTTTGTAGTAATGACACTAGAAGTAAATGGTAGTCGGGTTTTCTTTGCCACAGGGCAAATAATGCAAACATTTTTATTCGAATGTGAAATTTGACCAATTACAGTGCCATAAATCAAGAGAAGCAAGGTTGAGCTTTGATTATTGGGAGATATGGTCAACAAAATGTATTGTTTTGTTGTACATATGTGTGGGTTGATCATGTGTGGCATCGACCACGTACAACACTTGTTAGGAGGTGCGAGTTAATTCAAGTAGAAGGACTGAAAAGGGCAAGGGGTAGGCCCACAAGGACATGGTTGGAAGTAGTCCAAAAAAATTTGGGGACTTATGCCCACATTGAGGGTATGACCTTTAATAGAGCAAAATGGCAGACCAGAATTCGTGTAGCCGACCCCAATTAATTGAGAAAAGGCAATAATCATGATGATGATGATGTTGTAAATATGTCCATCCCATAATCAAAGGGATCATGTCTATCCCAAAATCAAAGGGATATGTATCATGTCTATCTCATAATCAAAGGGATCTTGTCTATCTTATAATTAAAGGGATTTGTATCATATTTATCACTCTATCCCATAATCAAAGGGATTTCCTGCACATTGTACTTCTATTTAACTAAGAAATGTCAATGGAAACAAGTACGTTCAAGCACTAATTTTTTAACATGGTATTAGAGCTTATGGGTTGTAGTTGCGTAACCTTTTTCTCTCTCTAAAATTCTTCGCCTTCCTTGACTGCCTATTCTTCATTTCCATTATCCACGACATGGCTAAAACACCAATGGATTCAATTACTGAAACCTTTGAGGCACCTTTCTTTCTCCATGCTTCAGACAATCAAGGAAATGTCATTGTCTCTCAAACCTTGGTAGGTGACAACTATTGTACTTGGTTCAGGGCAAGGAGAATGACTCTCACGGCCAAGAACAAGTTCGGATTTGTAAATGGATCTCTTCCCAAACCTGCGAAATCTGATGCAACCTTCTCTCAATGGGAACGTTGTGATCATATGGTATGTTCTTGGATTCTTAACTCTGTCTATGCTGACATTAGAGATAGTGTGATGTATGCCGAAACTGCCAGTGAAGTTTGGAGCGGTCTTTTAAAATGCAGCCACACCCCGTCGCATATGCGACCGCATAACGCGTTATGTGCTAGCAACCGCATCGCATGAATATGCATTTTGGAGGGATACGCTTGCATATGCGCTACATCTCGCATAGGGCGCATACACGACCAACGAGTGATCTGAAAAAAGGCCCTCGATAATGGGTATTTACTTTTTAAGCCTCGAAAAAGGGAGGAAAGGGTTTTTTTTTTTTTTTTTTGGAAGGGGGGGGGGGGGGGGGTTAGGGGGTTTATTAAACCCCCTAAACTACCAAAAACAGCCACGTTCTTGGCCTTTGCTTCATCAAATCAAAAAAAAAGTGGCGGAAATTTTTTTTTTTTGAAATTCATAGATTTTCGTCTTGGTTGATCTTGGGTTGTTGATTTGTTTATTTTGGATGTTGATTTGAGGCAGCTTTAGCGAAGTTTTGACAGCAAATCGAGGGTTTAAAGGGCCGAGAAGAAAGCGATATTTGCTTCAAGTTTTGAACTCTTTAATCTTCGTAGACTTTTAGTTTGCATTTTGTAACTTCAAAGTTTGTGGTTGCAAATTTGTGATTGTGGTTGTTGAATGCTTTATGAAGCTAGTTTCAAATTTCTACTTTCTACTTTCTAATGTTTTCTATGGTCTATCAGGGGCTAGTGGATACAAAATCTCCAATCATTGATACTTTTGGAGTTAATGAATAAACTAAATACCTATTATTACATAAATCACCTCTAGATTTTTTTTTATGCATTAACCTAGTTTTTTAGATTTCTTAGAATATTTTTATATTTATTGAAAAGATCGGGGTGATGCACTTGCATTTGGACCGCATTGAGCCGCATCAGCCCCCCCAACGCATTGGGCTGCATCTTGCAATTTAAAACACTGGTTTGGAGTGATTTTAATGATCGCTTTTCTCAGAAAAATGTGCCTCACATTTATCAAAGCTCTTGTGACATTGCAATCCGCAACAAGGTTCTTTTTCGATTGCATCTTATTTTACAAAGCTCAAAGCTTATTGGGACGAATTGCAATCTTATAATACCCTTTCCCTTTGTTCTTGTGGTTTGGCCAAGGCCATGGCGGATATCCAATAGTGTGTGAAAGTAATACAACTTTTTTTTTTTTTTTATGTTAACTTTCTCTCAAAAAAAAAAGTAATAAAGTTTTTAATGGGCTTATACGAATTATATGGTGCTCTGAGAAGCCAGGTTTTATCGATCCCCTTCCCACATTCCAGTGTGCATATGCTTTACTTCTTCAAGAAGTAAAAGCAACAAGATTTGCATGTTCAACCGCAGTTTATTGAGGCCTCTATTTTACTCGTTTCAAAGGCCTCATAGGGAGACCGTTCTTCTAATGAAGATGCCACCAAAGGTCGCCCAAAGAAGAAATGCACATATTGTGATAAAGACAACCATACTGTCTCGCGTTGTTGACCATATCTCCTAATAGTCTCAATATCGATAATTGTTTGCAATGGTTATACCCTTATATTATAAGTTGGGATCCATGAAAAATACGGAGTACACTATGGGAAGTAACATGGATGCTCTGGTCGTTGTTGGTTGAAGACCCTGGCCATCTCATTATCTTGACTGTAATCTCGATCGTTTCTTTTATTCAAGTGAAATTGTAATTTTAGTTCTAGGTATTTATTAGCCATTTCTTGTTGATATTATGTGCCATGTACTAATCATCTTTTTCTCTTTTTCCAGTTCACCTCCACCCTGTAGTCAAATCTGCTTCATCTATTTGGTTTACTTTGGGTAATGCCAGAACCCCTATCCCAACTATTTATGGCCTCCCCTCCCCTCCTATTCCAAAAAATGGTAGACATCTTTGGGCAGTGGAGTCTTTGCGTTGCTAAGGAGGGTTGGAAGGAGTGAAATGCAAGTATCTTTCGAATCTCAATCCCTCTCTAACTCTATTACATCCGAGACTTGGTTCTGGGCTCAGGAATTGCTGGTCTATAGTAACCTAGGTCTCTCTACCTTCCTTAGTAACTGGGATAGTCTATTCTCCCTAGGACCACAGGGCCATTTCTTTCATTTAGTACCACGCAGCCCGGACTCTTAGCCATGTCATCAAGGATCAAGTTCAGCCTTTCTGTGTGCACCAAGTAAGAAAACACGTGCATCACACTCGTGCACAGTGCAAGACAAATGGGCTGAGGGCCGTAGCCCACTTTATTCAAGATGTACAGTTACAAAGCATACTTCCATAGATGCGCACCAAGGGCCTGGGCCAGGGGTATATATAGATCCCAAGTTACAACCGACTAAATTCAAATGGTATGCATGTGGTGACTAGCCATTTCACATGGCCTGTTCAAAGGCACTTGGTCCAAGGCACCTGGCAGGTAGGTATGCAGCCGTTGTCTTGGGCGGTTACAAGAGTCATCACTCGGCCAGTTACAACAGTCTGCATGATCAGTCACCACCCTCAAGCCACGTCCTGGGGTGAGGCCACTGGCCATTCAGCATAGGTCAAGTTGTGTAACCATCTCCCCCTTTCTCGCAGCCCATGTCTTTAGCCATGCCTTGCTTAGTTTGAATTTGAATTCAAACTTGGCACCTGCCCAGCCGGGTGCCTCAGTCAGCCACCATCGATTAGTGCCACCATGTGGTGGGGAAGTTCACGCTCCCATGCATCATGATGTGCACTTTCCTTGTCCGCTACACCACCCTCTCAAATATGAATGTAGATATAAAAAACTGGGTGACTACGAGTGGATGCTACTTGCTGCAAAGTAGCATGGATGCCTATTATGAGCATGAGGGGCTAGTTGGCTAGTCGGTGATTGTGTCAAGGAGGCTTCTGGCCGTGCCCTTGACCAGCACACATGCACCAAGTTGGGGTCTTGACACCTGTCCCCTAGACCTCCCAGGATTTGGGCAGTTTGGGTACCCTTTCCTCTTGGTTCCCTCAGACTTTAAACTGGTGGTTGCTCCCTTGGAAACCCTAGCCCCTCGGATTTTGGAGTTACGCTAGTGAATAGTGAAAGAATCATCCTCTTGTTTTGAGGTTCCATTGGCTTCTTTGGCTCTCATACTGTTGAAGCAGCGACTTTTCTAGAAGGTCCATAATGGTCCATCCTGATAGCATCTGAATATGTAACCTCATTATGGAAGGAGACTCTCAAATGTCAAAGCTTAGGCATCTAAGACAGCTCTGCCTCCTTGGAGATTAGTTCATGTCTTGGATAACATCCTTTGTAGGGCCATTCAAGTGACATTCAGACAAATTCCGAGAGAGGCCAACACAACCTTGACAGGCTAGCAAAGGATGGTGCTTTAGCATGGTGTTCTTATCATAGTTTATATCTTGACTTTCCTCTTTTCTCGCTCTCAAAGGCTCTTTTTCCCTTTTTCCTTCTAAGTCTCTAACCCCTTCCCTCTATCTCTAGCTGGTACCTCATACTATCTCTATATTGGTCTCCCGAAATCTAAGGGGTCTTTGTCCTTGCTATCCTCCTCACCCAATACTTTTCAGCTGCCTCACTCTCATCCACTCTATAGAAGTTCTCTTTCCTTTTCTCAGTTCGTTGAGGGTCTCTCTAACTTGCTTCCTCTAATCACACTTTGTTCCTTTTTTCACAATCTCTCCCCTGCATAGTTTGGAAATCTTCCCCACCCTCTAAGGACCCATATCTCTCTGTTACGTTTCTCTCATTCTTTCGTTCCCCCTCCTCTCCATTCTTGCCATCTAAAGCACAAAATAAGAAGTACTATAGAAAAAACTAGGAAGGAAAAAAGCGGAAAAATGGAAAAAAGAGGTAAAAAAGAAAAAATAATAATAATTAAAAAAAAAGAGAAAGAGAGTATGAAACTTTGCTGCCATGTAACAGATGTTGGAGGAATGATGCTTATGCACGTTGCTCCCCCCCACGCCCTTACTTTGGGCGTCCTGTGCAGGAAGATGATTAGGGGACCATTTTTCTCCCTAATTCTAAGTACTTTCCTTGGCGGGTTATGGTGGATCACTAGCTGGGCTGAAATCCCCCATCCCCCATCCCTCAGCCACAAAGTAGTTGTTGTGGCCGAGAGCTTGGCAGGTGTATGTATGCTTTGGCTGACATCCCCCCGTTTTCTTTCTTGTCTCACTACTTCTTTGCTCCCAGACTTCACTCTCTCACACTCGCCAGTCTTTCTTGTTCGTCTGTCCTCTCCTCCAAACATCCCTTATGCTATACTTCTTTTCTGCCATTCTCTGCTTACGTTCCTCTACCCTTTCCTACTCTTTAACCTCTTCTTCTCGCTCAGGGCCTCGTTGCCTTCTGGTTCTCGTGGCTTTCCATTGAACCTTCTCTATCAAAACTGCACTACTCCCCTTCTCCTCTTCCCCTTTAAGTGTGTTGTTTCTTACCTTTTATTTGTCACTGTCATCTATTCTCACTTTCTTCTTCTGAACTATCCTTTTTACCTTTCTCATGCCTCTCTTTCCTATTCTAACTCTTGGCTTCTCATGTAGTGGCTGACAGGCACCTCACTTCTCTTCCCCTTCTCTTTTTGCAATTTTTCCTTAACTCCTCCTCCTCCCCCTTCTTCTCCTCCTTCATCTTCTTCTTCTCTTTCCCTCTACATTCCTTTACTTATTTTCCTCTTTGCATTCCATCTTGATGCTTTGTTACTAATTTTTCGTTGTATAATTACCCCTTAGTTCTATTGCTGCTTTTTGTTTGTACAATCTGAGTATCCGGTCTGTCCTATAATCGCATCTTGTGGGTTTTTTGTAACAATATCGGAACTTAATATAGTCATCTTACTCTCTCTCAAAAATATATATGATATAACATTGGGACGTTTATTTTTGGTTTTGAAATGCATCAATCTTGGTTACCATGTGCTCTGAGTTCAAATTTCTTCGGAAGCTATAAATTCCCAAGAAGGTAGAAACATTTAGCTTTAGTGCGAGGTTTGCTCTTGTAACTGAACACATTTGAATAATTATTTGTTCTTCTCCCTATCCCTCACCAGAGTTCCTGCACTCGGATTTAGCACTTCTAATTTTTCTGATATTCTTGCATATCCTTTCTTTGGACATTGTACTTATTAGCACTTTGTTTCAGCCTTTTATAAGTTACTTATTTTATGAATAACTGTAAATGTTTAACACTTTGAATTGTATGCAGCATAGTGTTTATGTTTGTTTGGATAATCTTTCCCATGCTAGGAGGCATAATGGTCTATGTTATGAATTCGAAATGCCCAATTTATCTAATCTAGTTTTTATAGATAAATCTATCTGAGAATTGATAGTATCGCAAAAGCTTAAATGTATTTGCTTTGATGTCTAGTGTACTTTGTTGACATCTTTAAACTGTTGCACAGGGGAGTATGCGAGTATATATCTGTGATCATGACACATCCCCCCCAGGTTAGTTTCCTACCTTTTTCAAGTGTACTATATGGTGACATGCCTTCCTGGCACTGTTCATGTTGATACTATTATACATTGGTCTATATGCGAAACCTATATCCCACTTTTAAATGATGATGCAAAATTGATGATACTTGAAGGATTAGTATTTTTTGTCAACTGGATAGTTGGTTGGGTTGAATTGGTTAAAAATCAATTACTGGTTTTTCTTATTGAAGAATTTAGTATCATCTTATTGTGAGATGCTCAATACATTTTGCATGAATTGCCAAGGGTTTGCTGGAGTGGACTCCTCCACGCCCATGCATATGACTAAGTTGATTTGTTCAGTAACTTAAGTGACATGGTTGGTTCACTCATGACTTGGATGATTTATCCTCGTACTTAGTTATGGAGGTTTGTGAAACTTTATTAAAAGTAAGAGGAGAAGAAGACAAAGGATGTGTGGAAGAGAAGGAGGTGACCCATAGATGATGTGTGGAAGAGAAGGAGATAAGTTCCATAACTTATTTGGAAACCCATATGCATGAATATACACATTCTAAGGTTACGAACCATTTACTCTTGTACCGTTACATACATGAGAAATATAAGGAGGAACATCACAAAAATAATAAACATAAGTGAAAGGTGGACTAGGTGACCGGGCAAGTCAATACCGATTAAAATTTTTCTACCTTTTTATACATATTGCCACCCGGATCACTTTCAAGTGTCCAAATTGCAATTTTGACTTAATGGCGTAGCCAAGATCTCTCACTTGCATGCCATTAAAAGAAAATTACATTCATCATGTAGAACTGAAAATCACATAAGGAAGCATTAAAAGCAACAAAAACACGAAATGTGAAATACTGTGTACCTTGCCTCAGGTTACCCCTAAGGATTTTGTACACCCCAAACCCGGTCTCCTCCACCGATGGCGCATGAGATCTTGGTTCACAAACGCACTTCACAATTAGGGAAGCCTAGGCAAAAACCGTAAAGAGCATCACATGGCATTTCCTTGATCAAGGCTCAACATATGAGCTTGAGGCAAGGACCTAGGGCTAGGACTTGTGTGTCTTGGGCGTGCCACCCCTTAGGGTTAACTCTTTCCTAAACTCTAATTTGGATGAGAGAAGAAGAGAGAGAAGGCTTGAGTGAGGCGTGCCCCCTTTGGTTGTTTAGAGAGAGAGAGAGAGAGAGAGAGAGAGAGATGTGAAATAGAACCCCCATAGCTAGTATTTATATACAAGAGGCTAGGGTTTCTAGGGTTAGGGTTTTGCCATCGTTATGAGGTTTAGTCTTGACTTTTGATCTTGGAGACCTATGGGATGAAGAGATCTCAACCATTCATTCCCTAAATAAGCCATCATGATTAAAAGAATGATATAGAACCTTATCCCTCAGTTTCTATAACTCCATTCCCATCAAATATTTTGTGAAGAGAAAGTAATCAATCAATCAAAATTAATTTCTTACACATTCCTATTTTGAAATCAATCCGAATCTCTATACAAAAAGGTTTTCTAAAATATCAAGTCAACATATGGCATAATTGCCATCTTTCAATTTAGGAAACTATGGACGAGGTGGGCGGCCATTTGGGCCTCACATCCCCACAATATGGTGTGCCCAATGAGCCCAATGGGCCCCCAATAATTTTCAGATAATAAAATAATTTTTATAAAACCTCCAAATATTTTATTTTTCTTTTTGATTAAAATAAATCCAAGAAATTGATTTTTCTTTGTTTAAAAAAAAATCATATTTCAATAAAATAAAATACCTAGAGAGGTCTAAAATTTCATTTTAATTATCTGAAAAATAATTAAAACATATCTAAAAAATTTTGATGGGAATTGGATACATAGAGTTAGCATTAAGACAAAAACATTGAGGACTCCATCCTCTCTAGAGACCGCATCTCACTGCACCTTTTCAAAATGACCTAACTGATCCCATGACCCACAACCCATCGTAGGGGTTCGTGATTAGACCATCAAAGTCAGCCAATAAGTGGAGAAGATACGATCCTTGACCATGGATTATAGGTCCCTCATTGAGGACAAGTCCATGCCCATTTAAGCAGTTTGCTCCATGGGTTCTTCCAACAAAGTCCAGTGTTGCAGGGAGTCATCTCTTCTACACATGTACACGTCACACACCCTTATCCAAAAGGTTGCTTCCCGGACGACTATCTAGTGTACATGTCGTGTGATGGTATTGATGAGGATTTAGGCCCTTGTCCTCTCAGGCCACATCCATCACACATAGGGGTCAAATCCATGTTCCCTGACCAACTGTCATGGGCACATCTCCGACCTCATCTAGGGATAACCCCACATTGAAACCCTTATTGGTTGTGCTTACATGATGCCCATGACTACGGGTTTTGGACTTCACATTGAGTCATAGCTAGTCAAAACTCATGTGAGTCTATGGCATTGGTAATGCCCTACAGTCCAAGCTGGACCATACTCCCATTGGAGTCAATTCATTATATATTTTCATTACATGCTCTCATAAGGCCTTTAAATGGCCACAAAAACCCAACAATAAGAATAGCAAATATTACAAGAATGCTCCAATACTAGGACAAAACATCTCATAGTGCTAATGCCCCCTCGCTAATTCTGTTGTGGTTTGAACCATGGACAGTTTGGCTGTTTGGCTTTAAGAAACCATATTGATTCCTAGTGAGCACCTTGGTCAAAATATCCACAACTTGATTACAGTACTGCTGAATCTCGCCACAATTTCTTGATCATCACTCTTTTTCTCTTATGAAGTGCCGATTAATTTCGATGACTTAGTCTTCCTATGATGGACTGGATTGAGATAAATTGAAATGGTGCTTCAGTTGTCACAATTTACTAGTGATAGAGATGTTTTGACCAAGGTCTGCCAACAGATCCTGAGTCCAAGATGCTTTAGCATAGATCAGTATTCTTCTGTGCTTGACCTAACCACGGTTCTTTGTTTTCTGCTACTCCGTGAAACTAGATTTTGTCCCAAAAAGACACAGTAAGTAGATATGGAGTGAAGAAATGCTGGATGTTTGGCCCAATCAGCATAGGAGTAGGCAACAATCTTAAGAGGATTGGAAAAAGTATCTCCTCGAGAGTATAGTAGTACGTCACCAGTTCATGCATTTCACTGCTTCAAAATGAGTAAAGTATGGGGCATGCATAAATTGGGAGATCTAGTTCATTGAAAAAGCAGTGTTTGGTTGCATGAATATTAGGTATTGGAGTGCTGCAACAATGTTATGGTCTTATTAGGGATCAGAGACAATTTTACGTTCTTCTGCTTGAAGAATAGGTGCAGAGGTCATTATGGGCTTGCAGTCTTTCATGCCACTGCAAGAAAGTAAATCTAAGGGGTACTTATGCTGTTAGAGAATGATTGTAGTCGTAGTTCTGTCCACTTTGATGCTAAGAAAAGACTTCAGCCAACACAAATCTTTCATGTGGAATTTGGCATTTCAGAGTTCCTTTATGGTTTGAAGATGGCCACACAAGCCTTCGGTAGTAATAATATTATCTTGTATTGACACAAATCTTTCATGTGGAATTTGGCATTTCAGAGTTCCTTTATGGCTTGAAGATGGCCACACAAGCCTTCGGTAATAACAATATTATCTTGTATTGACATAAAGTAGTAAGATCATGATCGCATGTGGGCCAGTACAGATGAACAATGAGTAATCGACTTGACTGTGCTTCAAACTACAAGAGGTTATGTCTTTGTGAAAGTTCTCAAAGCATGCTCATTGCACCTAGTTTAAGTCCATAAATTGCCTTGGTGAGTCAGCATACTTTGGGTTTCTTGTCTCCTATGTTGTACATAGGTGACTGTTCCATATTGACCTCTTCCTTTAGATCACTATGAAGAAAGTCATTTTTAAGATTGTGCTGCTGAAGATCCCAACCATAAGTGAGGGCTAAGGAGAGGACAATTTGAATGGTGCCCAATCTTGTGAAGGCGTTAAATGTTGCATCATAGTGCAAGCTTTCTTCTTGAGCATATCCCTTTGCTACAGAGCGAGCTTTGAAATGTTCAATGCTACCACCAGCCTTGTACTTAATTTTATAAACCCATTTATAGCTTGCTACATTCTTATCGGATGGTCTATGTACAATCTTCTCTGGCATTCATGTAGCACTTTGATCTGTTCATTCATCGCTTCGATCCAATGATAATTCCTTCATGTGAATTTAAAACTACAAGAGTTTGGCATGTTTTTGTATCTGTTAAGAAGGTTTGGTGCTGAACTGAGAAAGTGTCATAGCTGACCCCCTTATTTAGTGGATGTCGTGCATGCATAGATTCGCAAACAAAGACAGGTGCCAAAGTGGAAGAAGACTGAGAAGGGCTGAGTAGGGAATCAGGAGCGCTGATATGCGATGACTGGATCAGCCCAGCAAATGGGTACAATGCTGCTGTTATTGGTGGTGCCACGTTGTCACCTGCATTACTTGTGATTCTTTTCTTAGCATCATCAACCACTCCATCATGGCTACTATTATTGGAGGTAGTTGCTGTCAAGTCCGATACCAGAGTATGTACAACTCGAGGAGTAGCTGCTGCATGACTGTCCTTTAGAAGTCAACAAAGGTTGCACGGCAATAGTCATCGATTGTTGCAAAGAAGAACTAGCTTTCTGAGTGGAAATTTTAGCAGCTTGATTGCCATGATCAGCTGGTCCAATCGGCATAAGAAACTGCCCCTCATGAAAATGACATGTCTAAAGATTTAAATACGCCAATTTTGGGATTAAAACATCGATTCTCGTTATAATCCACGGTGTAGTCCACAAACTGGCATGCATCAGCCCATGACGAAAATGTAGTTTGCAATGTCCTGTCTACATGAAATAGCGAATGCAACCAAAGGTTCTCAAGAAAGTATAATCTGGATGAAGTCCATAGAGAACATAATGAGGCAACAGTCCACCAAGCACCTTACTGGCAGCGGATTTATAAGATAAATGACTGTATGAGATGCTTCACTCCAAAGATCGATAGCGACTCCGCTCATATGCATTATGATGAGCGCAATTTTGCTATATGACAGTGCTTGTACTTGGTTATTACTTTTTGCTCTGGCATGTGGGCAAGACTTTTGATGAGGTTGTAAGGATCGGGACTTTTCCGGGGTAATTTTAGTGCGCCGGCGAGGCGATGGCGCAGATGGATATTGCGCCGTTGAGTGCGGATGGATATTGTGCTGTTGAGCGCGGATGGATGTTGTGCCGTTGAGCGCAGATGGATGACCGTGCTGGTGAGCACGAATGGCTGGATGCGTGTTGAGAGCGCGGATACATGAGCACGCCGCTGGGTGCGGGTGGTGTATGGTGGTCTAGGGGTGCTTCTTCTCTCTCATGCTTGCTTTCTCTCTCCATGCATGAGTGCCATGTGGCACATGCATGCTTCCATCCCATCATCATGTCTCCCATAATTGCTCCCTCTCTCTCCTCATCCATGCCCACTTGTGTGCCATGTGGCAATTGCATGTTGCCACCATCCATGCTTATTTATAACCCCTTCTTACCCATCACATTTTCTCTCTCTCTCCTCACTGCCCTCTTCCACCCACGTTCTCCTTCTCCTCCCTTGAGCCTTTGAAACCTCTCCAAGCCTTATTCCTTGAGCTTGAACCCAATCCTTGTTGGCATTTGAGGTGAAGCGGATGGAACCCTTTGGAGTTTCTATTGGTGCAGGTAATTGGATCTAGTTATGTCTTCTTGCTTATGTTAATGCATGTTTCCTTACCTAATCAAAGTATGAAACTCAATTATGAATATGGTTGTGAATGTGAGTGCGGGTGCATGCTATTGAAATTCCTGTAAAATGTGTTCTGATTTCCAGAAATGTGGCATCTGTTTGAGAGATCATTTGAGTATCTTAAATATCTCCTTAGATCATGAAATTTGGTGGGAAAGTAGCCCATTAAATCTATTTTATCATGGAAAAGACCCCTTGTTGATATCTCATTTGATTTGGTAGTTATTAACCATTTACGGAAGCATGCTAGATTTATGAAATAAAATTTCAGGGATTTAATGTGTTTTTGTGTGGAGCATTTTACTGACCAAAACATATTAGAATGAGATCAAACCACTTCTAAATGATAGATAGACGAATCTATTTTGAAAATGGTTTTGGAATCATGATGAAATTCCTTGTGATTTGAAAGTTATGACCGTTTTTCTATGAGGGTGTCACCCTGGATTTTCTTATGTGAAAACAAGGACTTCCTTTAAGAACATCAAACAGTTTGGCGATATAGTTCACTTTGTATTGGAACTATGTTTTGTTGTTGGGCTTTAGTGCCTTGGACTCTTTTGTAATATTTTGGAGCTATTATATGTAGTTTGAGACTTGTTTGTCCGGCCTTTTGTGGTTATGTGGTTGACTTTGATTCCTTCTTTTTAAAGCGTTGAGCGCACTCCCACCTGAGTGGCCTTCGCTACTTGTGGTTGCGATCCCACACCCTATTGTCCTCCGACAGGCCCGGCGAGTACGGTAGGGGTCGGGGTCGGGGTCGTGATAAGAGGTATTCCATTATGCAAGAGGAACTTGATGAACTCTTCGCATATATTCAACTCCGGCCGTCTACATGGCTTTAAAAGCGGTCCTTGTGGCTCGACAATCACTCTCCTTCAATATGCCAATGATACTCTCATAGTTTGTGGGGCCAGTCGGCAGGAAGTAGACAACCTCCTCATCTTTCTTAAGCGCTGCGAGTTTGCCATGGGTTTCAACGTTAACCTTGAAAAATCCAAATTGATTGGTGTAGCTTTGGATCCCCAAGCTACTCAGGAGTTCACAAATAGTTGGGGTTGCCAGGCAGAATCCCTGCCGTCAAGTTATTTAGGCCTGCGTCTTTGCATTGGCAAGCCGAAGAAAAGATTGTAGTCCCACATCATTGATAAGGTAGACTGTAGGCTAGCTGGCTGGAAAGCCGCTTCTTATCCCCTGCAGGTAGGCTTATTCTCATTAAGGCTACCTTTGCAAACGTTTTGGTGTACCAAATGTCGCTTTTTCACATGCTGGCTGCTGGGACCCTTCACCTTGAGCAACCTCATGCAAAGATTTATTTGGTCGGGTGACTCTTCAACTCTCAAGTTTCATCTTGTCTCGTGGGACAAACTATGCTCGCAAAAGCGCTTAGGTGGACTCGGCATCCAGAACCTAAGGAAACATAATGTAGCCATGCTTGGTAAATGGTGGTGGCGCCTTGCTACACAAGGAGATCAACTTTGGATGTAGACCCTTCGGCACAAATATCGCCTGCCTGATTGCAGGGCCAACAACAGATCGTTGGGGGTGTGGAAATCCATTTTCTCATCCCACAACCTCTTCAAAAACCTCATTTGAGTCCATCCTAACGGTGGGCTAGAATTAAGTTTTGGTCCGACCTTTGGATTGGCCATACCCCTTTGAAAGATCTTTACCCTTCCCTTTCTAGCCTGGCCCGTGACCAAGTGGCTTTTTGTGGCTGATGTAATGATTATATCAGGGCCTTCTAGAACCTGGAACCCAACTTTTAGAAGAGCTCCCAATGACCTTGAAATAGTAGAATTTGCTAGCCCGGCTTCCACCCTCCATTATACTTTCCTTTCTCAGTAGGGTACTGACGGTATTATCTGGACCCCAAGCCCTTTTGGGGTCTTCACGGTCTCATCCTTTGACCATACACTTATTCAACCGCCTACTTTGCCCCTAGCGCCCACTTCCATTGCAGTCCAAGCTTGGTCCTCCATTGCCCTACTAAGAATCCAAGTGTTCAACTGGTAGGCCCCTCTGAAGAGGTCCTTACTGTTGACCAGCTACAAACAAGGGGTCTGCCCATCCCAAATAGGTG
Organism: Amborella trichopoda; assembly: GCF_054954075.1. NCBI lineage: Eukaryota > Viridiplantae > Streptophyta > Magnoliopsida > Amborellales > Amborellaceae > Amborella > Amborella trichopoda. The sequence continues at coordinate 12,064,271 of NC_142341.1, read as the reverse complement.
CGTGATGTGTTTTGAAGATGAAGAGAGTGATGCCCACTTGTTGAGTATTCTTATCTGTCATTTTTGACCAAAAAAGTAGTCTTATTTGTCATTTTTTACCAACAAACTATCCTTATCTGTCATTTTTTACCTTCATTGGGTCATTTTTTACCTTCATTGGGACTGGCTTTTTCAGTTTGGACCTATTGAGCCTGCTGGTCTAGGCATTAATCCCATATTGTCCTATTCTATGCCGGTTTGATAGATCCCTTGATACGATACTCTCGACCAATAGGTACGGGCATCGCTTCCAGGGTTTCGAGTCAGATACATGAGAATTTGAGGGGACAATAAAATCATCAAGAAACAAAGCCAAACCCAAGCACCATTCGAAGAAACCTAGGGTTTATTCTCCATACCCCAAGCTAGGGTTCTAAGAACCTAAGATTTTTTTTTCTCAATTTCTAAAAGTCATGTGAAATATGACCCCCTCAATGCCCCACACACCTCTTAATTTAGTGTTCCAAGTACAAAAAGTGTCTAAACAAATAATGCATTGACCCATATATACCAACGTAACTTATAATTTGTTATGACAGTTTTACCCTTGTTAACATTACTCGTGAGCAATACTGGTGAATAGCACCTATGAATATTACTCATGAAATAAATAAAAAATATAAAATCCTATAATTCTTGAAATAACTAAAACCCTTAGAAATAAGCCTTAAAACTAAAACTATAATATACATCCTTTGAAATTGAATAAAAATAAAAAATAAAAAATAAGGATAATTTGCTCTGCATCATTCTCCCCTGGTTGGAGAAAACTTGTCCTTGAGTTTGGAAGTGTGCTAAGATGAATTCAACATCAAAACCACCTTCTTCAACCCTTTTTTTTTGTTGTATTAAATATTATTTGTGGTAAAAAGAATTCCTTAAGAAACGGATCCGATATGCATATTAAGGAGTCGATGCAAATTTATTAAATTTGGCTATTTGTGAACTCCCATTGGAAATCATGTAGGATACTCCAAACTCAATTTTTTGGCCTTTAGAGGTTTTCTCGACATCTATTTCATCACTTTATGAAATCAGGGACATTATTTGTGGTTGAGTCGACCACACTTCCACTGCGATACTTTGATTCCAATGCTCTAAATTTGTTGACCGCTCCACCTCTTCAAAAGTGATAAGATCTTCAAAGGCCATGATTTTGATTAGTGCTCCTGTTGCCTTCTCTCCATATTCTTCACCCTCTTTCAAAATATCTTCACAATCATCTTAATCTTTTTCATAGATTGGACCTTCTAAGAAATCTTGTTGTTCATCTGAGTATAAATCGAAGATTGGTGGTGAATCCCAATCTATTAGTTGTTGACTTTTCATGCAATCTGTGTCAAAATAAAAAATCTTGTCATTCAAATCGAAAACGCAAGAGTGATGCACCCCACGTCTAGGTCTTTGGTTGCTATCCTCATCACTCGATTCCACACACGGAGCGCGAAAGTGAAAAGGCTTGTACTCGAGATCCTCTTGGGGATAAAGATCATTGTCTTGCCCATCATTGAGACTCGCGAACTGCTGCATCAGCTACTGAACTTGCCTTTCAAGTTCCTCAATTCTCTAATATCTGGGATCATAGAGCGGATCTACGAAACCCTCCCTTGTCTAGGCCCTTCTTGCTGCCATGGGATCGCCGAAATCACAACCTTAGGTAGCTGATCAACAAAAACCTACTGAAATCAATATGATTTAGGATTTGTTGTTGATTTAGGGCACAAAAATCGACGCTACAGTATCGTACTATAATAATTTGCTACAGTGCTATGCTACAGTTTTTGCTATAGTACCACACTTACTGATTGTCGGGCTTTGATACCAATTTGATGCAGGAGAATTTGAGGGAACAGTAAAATCAGCAAGAAACAAAGCCAAATATAAGCACTAGAAAGCTAAGGTTTATTCTCCATACCCCAAGTTAGGGTCCCAAAAGCCTAAGCTTTTTTTTTTTTTTCAATTTCTAAAAGTCATGTGGAATATGACCCTGTCAAGGCCCCACACACCTCTTATGTCTTATAATTTACTGTTCCAAGTACAAAAAGTGTCCAAACAAAAATACATTGACCCATATATTCTATCGTAACTTAAAACTCGTAATGACAATTCTACCCTTGTGAATAGTACCCCGTGAACAGTACTTGTAAATAGTTCTCATGGAATAAATAAAATATATATAAAACTATAGAATTCCTAAAAAAACTAAAAAACCCTAGAAATAAATCCTAAAACTAAAACTATAATATACATCTTTGGAAATTAAATAAAAATAAAAAATAAGGATAATTTGCCCTCCATCAGATTCCAAATAGGCACGTCTAGTCCAATGCGGTCTTGGTGATGTTGGGTGAAACACAACTGGCTCGTTTGGAGCCTAGAATTGTTGGGTGTGTGTTTTTGTATCACATTTTAATGATTTTTTTTATTTGCTCTTCTTTCCACTTGGAATTCTTTTTTTGTCTTGTCTGGTACTTTTAAATCTAATTATGGGCTTGCGTTTAGAATGGATACGTATTGTTATTGTTAATGTGAAAATATTACATGTTGAGTTCTTTTTCCAGAGGAGCAATTGATAAAGACGAACCAGACAAACATATTGATCAGATCTCTAACACTCAAGAAACAAAAAGGTGAGAGCAAAGTGAAGGACACGAAAGGCAAGGGGGGCACTGACAATGCCAAAGGGAAAAGGTACACCACCTAACTTTGTTGGTTCAATTGGATATATGGTATACACTTAATATATGTGACTCTTCAGTTGCAAGTTGTGATGATCCAGAGATCTGATTTCTTGTGTAATATATTGAAGGTGAAAACTAACAATTTATTCATTGTTTTAGCTGTTGTTGTATTTTGTGCTGCTGTAACTTTAGCTACTGTATGGCACTGAACCTGGTAAAGCAAAGCTCTTGTAGTTTTCCAATGTGGGGACTCAAATGTTGGGCAATTTAGCAATACCCGTAACAATTCTGCACATCCAAGCCAGCATTCACTGTATGGGAAGCTCTAGTGGCTGCCAAACTTTTACTGAGCATGTATCAGCTGCCCATAGTTTAACCCCATTTAGATCACGACTCATAGTTGAGGGAACCTTGGGGGTAAGGCCATAGTCCCACCTTAGGAACTCTCTCCCACAGTTCCTCAAAGGGATCTTAGAGGGAGCTGGGTTTAGAGAAATAGGGATCTCGCTCCTTATAAAATGGGATCTCGGTTTACATGCTTGTGGGATACTTCCAAGGAGAGGAGCGATACTTTTAATTTGAACTACTTCTCCTCTCCTTGGTATTATAGATCTATTTATGTAGAATATGTCAATTTTGTGGTGCACATCATATCGTGGTATGCTGGAATTATGGTATTAAAAAACTACAGTCTAATAAATGTATGATGTTATTGAACTGTATTATTGTAGTAATTGAAGTCCAATAACTATGGCATTGGTAATAGGCTAAGATTTATGATGATGGATCGAGCAGATATTGGCCTGATCCGAATTGTATCATATATTGTTAAATGATCATGTTTTTGTATAGTTGAGCTTAGATCCCTTCAAGTCAAAACCTCGATCCCAATGACATGCGATCTTGCTCCGAGGTATCCTAGGATCTACGTCCTTAACTTGTTGAATGTACAAACATTGATCCTAACCTGAGGGAGCTTCCACTATTATGGTGGTTCTGTGTTCCGCAAACCGATCCCGCTCGCGAACCCACCTCTGCCTCCAACAACTATGTCAAGACCTATTGGTTGAATCCTTATGAATGTAGGTGTGAAATCATTGCCTTCCATATTTTTGATGTGGACCTTTGTCTCCCAAAATGGCTTGTCATGAGTGAGGGTAAAACTGGACTGTGGTTAGAAAGCATGTACACTTTTTTTAGGAAAAGAAAAATTTATAGCCTCAAGGGAGTGAGAAAAAAAGTTACCATTTATGGGGGTTACTCTTAGAGCCGAACAGGGAGATGTTTTTTTTGAGAGAGATCGAACAAACAGATATTTGAGGGGAATTTCTCTAGACAGGGTGCTGCAAGAAATCAATCAAGAGATATGATCTTTTTGCCCTTATTAAAAAGGAATTTAGAGATTTGCTGATGGACTTGATGAGAAAAAGACAAAAGGTCGAGTGTGCCGGACAACCCCATTCATGCTTTTGGGTGGCATCCCTCTTGGTGTACTTAAACTCAACTTTCATCTGAGTTCTTTTGGTAATCCTTGTCCCTCTGGTTTTTGGGGTGTCATCAGAGATCAGGTGGAATTTAATTGTATTGCTTATGCAAGTCTATCGGGGATTGGAGGTGTCAATAGAGCATAAGTTTTGGCCATGCTAACAGAGTTGCGTCTTTTCTTTAAATCATTCACCAACAGAAGTTAATTCCCGAATTTTTATTTGTTGGGCTGGAGGGATGGCGCCCCTCCTTCAAAGCTAGCAGACACTATAGAGGAGATTCTATGATCTTTGTCAAGAGAAGCCGGTCGCTTTTTAGTATGTACCATGAATGGTGAATGACAGAGTGGATTAATTAGCATATGATGGTTATACTAGGAGTGACCTTTTTTGTTTGATAGGCCCCCCAGCAGTTTGATACTTATGTTTTCTTTCTCATCTCCCCCACTCTTTACGTCTCTGTTTGTCTGCTTTTTGCATAGCAACTTCATGTAACGGTTTCCTATCTCAATGTTAAAAAAAATAGAAGGGGAGTGGATCAAATGTTGTATTTGTGAGATTCTAGAAACATTTTTTCTGGAGAGGTTGGTTTCATCATGTATTGCTTGCTCTAAAACATGGTCAGGACAAGTGATCTTTGTTTAATGGGATTGATCTTCTTGGTATAAAGACATCATAGCTTTGTCTAAAGTGATAATTAGGCACACATCATTTCTCTAGCGTTGTATCTACCAATCCTTATTCTGTACTTGATTCTAGCCTCCCAATACAATTTCAGTTGGCATAGGTCAGAATCTCATTTTTTTAGATTACTATAAAAGTTATACTAACAATAGAATGATATTCATTACTTATGGGCTCATTAACTTTAAGAAGCAGTTTCTGATATATCATAGAGATACTATTTAAGAAAGGTTTTTATAAAATAAAGTGCTACTACTAAAATGACAGATCATAATAAAGTGCTACTACTAAAATGACAGATCATCACCAATCCCCATCAATTTGGATTTTACCTGTTGAACACCTCTGTCAACAAATCATATGCCTTTGAAAAGCACATGTTCAACAATTCTGTCAACGAGTCATACCTTTTTGTATAAGGAGTCCTCACAATTCTATCAATCCCCTTTCTGAAATAATGTGACAATGTACCTCTATGTGCTTTAATCCTGAAACACATATTGCAATAGATGAGATCTGCACATGGAGAAACTTGTGAGCATACTTCCTACTTAGGAACATTGATTATGGAATCGTCTTTTTGCGGCATGTGTTGCTACAGTATTACATTTTTGAAACTTGTCTAAAGCATGGACAAGTAACTGTATTTGTACTTTGTACTCATTTGGATTATGGACAAACGACGTTTATTGGACATATACATGGTCTATTTACACTCATTGTTAAATAATGTATTATCTGGGATAGTTCTGTCTTCTTACCCACCTCAACCTGTGTATGTATCTAAGTTCCATTGGATTATGGACAGACTACGTTTAGGGGACATATACATTGTCTAGTTGCACTTATTGTTAAATAATGTATTGTCTGGGATAGCTCTGTCTTCTTACCCACCTCAATTTGTGTATGTATGTAATGTTCCAGTGGTTTGAGCTAATGATATTTTGTTTATGAAAAATAATTAGAAGTAATATAGGGGTCATGAGGTCCCAATTAACTCTTTATGCCTATCATGTTTTCATTGAATAGATGTTTAAACCCACTTACATGTGGAGCATGCTGTGCAAAACTGCCAAATAAACGAAGCTTATCTCCAGTTTTACTTTCTTTTACTTGTTTGGTTAACTCTTGCTAATTATTTAGTTTGTACTTTTTTTTTCGAAAAAGTTAACCTTAAGTTGTAGGAATCGTGGTACAAGGAGCTAGGCAATCCACAGGCGGATGCATTAGGAAAAAAGAAAAGAAAAAATAAAGGCAAAATAAAAAATCCTTATTTTAGAAGGTGATAATCAAGACAGCAACCCAAAAAAAGATGTCCATTCTAAAAGTTCTGCTAGTTTCCGACCATTGACGTCGTTGCTTTTGCTTAGGGTGTCTGCTTCCTGGTTTCCTTCGATCCAAATATGCCTCCAAGAGGTGTGCATATCCCTGTAGAGGTAGTCAATCTCATTAAAATATTGAGCCAGGAACCAAGGTGGGGGGGACGAAGAAGGCCCCTGAGCCCAAGAGATGACATTCTTGGTATCTCCCTCGAAAAGAGAGGGGTTGGACTAGCTTGAGCCCTTCCAACAGTGCTATCGTCTCAGCCTCCATAGAGTCACCGAGACCAATAGATTTAGAGATAGAAGGTTGAAGTTGAGCTTGAGATGTCTGAGTGGAGGAGGTCTCCAAAAGGACGCCCAAGGCAAGGGCTTGCGGCTGTACTGCAGGACAGCAATCCAGTCTTGAAAAAAGGCTGATGTAGATAACCCTTTGAATCTGTGGTGATTAGTTGACCAGAACACAGTTGAAGATTTGAGCTTAGCGAAGGTCTTGTACTACAAAGAGTACTCCCCCCGAAAGATTCTATTGTTACATTCTCTCTAAATAGCCCAAAGCGATGCTGCCACCGATGATTTCCTGAGCGAAATCCCAGCCTTAGGCCAAGGAAAAGGTTGAAGAGCTGAGAAAATGGATGGTACATCGGAAGCACCCACTAGATATTGAAAAGGCTTAGAAGTTCCCCCCACAAATTGAAGGCGTAGGGACAATGTAGGAACAAATGGGCATTGGTTTCCTCATCTGCCAAACACAATACGCACCGTTTAGAAAGAGGAATGCCCGTTATTTGAAGATGGTCTACTGTGAGCACCCTCTGGGAGAGGGCCAACCACATAAAGACCTAAATTTTCGGGGCTTGTACTACAACAGAAGTTGGTGCGACGGGTAAAGTTTGAGGCAGCGATAAATCCTGGTAAAAAGAGGAGACTGAGAAGGTCCCAGCTGATGGGCCCCAAATAATACGATCAGGCCCTAAGGGAGCGATGAACATAACTTGGAGTTCAGCCGCAAGTTCAGCAAAGAGAAGAAATTCTAATTCATTCAGAGACCTTCTGAAGACAAGGATTCCAGGATCGCCGGGAACCTATCATAGTCATCTCTTCTGCAATAGTTGCTCCTTGACTTTGGGCAAGAGAATAGAGAATTGGGAATCTATCCATAAGAGGAGTATGCTAAAGCCACAGATCTTGCCAAAAAAGGACACGGTTACTAGCTCTCAGGTGGAACCTGATGCGAGTTTTAAAAGCCTGGTAGATCGAGCAGATTGATCTCCAAGTCCCAGAGGATCTGTAATTAAGCCTGCAGCTAGGAGGCCAAGATGAACTTGGTAGTCGATATTTATGCTTGAGGAAGTCTATCCAGAGCTGTTCCCTGAGGGTGACTAATGTCCACCAGCACTTTCCTAGCAGAGCTAGGTTTTCCTTTATCAAGTTTTTGATCCCTAGCCCTCCCAACTTCTTAGGTTGGCAAAGCTTCTCCCATGCCATGAGGTGGAACTTATGAGTGGTGGCCTCACCCGACCCGAAAAATCTACGCATCGGAATGTAGAAGATAGACATTTGGTAGACTGGGATGTTAGCTAAGGTAGCTTCGATCAGAGTAAGCCTACCCCTAGGAGATAAGAAACGATCTTTCCACCCTGCTAATTTGTGGTCCACCTTGTCGATAATGTGTGACCACGACCTCTTTTTGGGTTTCCCTAAGCAAAGAGGTAAGCCGAGGAATATAGAGGGTAGGTCTTCTACCCCACAGCCCCAACTTTTAGCAAAGCTTCAGAGGGTGATGGGATCTACTGCTAGCCCCATCATTTTGGATTTGTCGAAATTGAGTTTGAACCACGTGGCATAATTGAAGCACTTGAGAAACACAAAGAGGTTGTGTAGTTCTTCGGCTAAGGCATTACAAAAGACCAAGGTATTGTCCACATATTGGTGGTGAGTTACCGTAGGGCCTCGGTTCCCGATTGAGAAACCTTGCATGCGCCCGGCTGCATACATTTTGGAGATCGATTGACTGAAAACTTCTTCTGAGATAGCAAAAAGGAAAGGGGAGAGGGGGTCCCCTTGTCTTAGATCCCTAGAAGAGGGGAAGAATCCCTTAGGAGATTAATTGATAAGGATGGAAAAATGAGGGTGAGAGTAGCAAGCTCTCATCCATGCTCTCCACCTACTACCGAAGCCCATTCTAGACTGAGTTTCTTCAAGTAAATCCTAGTCGACATGATCATAAGACTTCTCCTAGTCAAGTTTAACAATGATCCCGGGTTCTTTAGTCAAATGCTTGGGATGTATGCATTCATGAGCCACTAGGGCCCCATCCAATATCTGGTGATCTTTAATGAAAGCACTTTGAGTTGGAGATATGACCAAAGGGAGGACCTATTTGAGCCTAGAGGCCAAGACCTTGGAAAATCTTTAAGCTAGGTTTCGCCTTCGGTCTTAGGAAAAGTGGTGTTCATAGCACAGTGGATTATCCCCCTAGAGTGGAATTCTTCATAGAGAGCCAAGAAATTGTCTCTAAAGGATTCTCAAAAGAATTTGAAAGGGGCTAAAGGGTACCCATCAGGTGCTTTATCTGAGCCCAAGGAAGAAATGGCAGCAAGTATCTTAGGTTCTGAAAAAGGTCTTTCCAACCAACAAGCCTTCCCCTCCCATGATGGGTCTGGGGTTATGCGGAGCAGAAAACAAGTTTTTGAAATAGGATAGGATTGCTTGCTCAATTTCTAGGGGTTGGTCTAGAAGGTTTTCCCCCACTAAAAGGTGTGAAATAGTATTGTCTCTACACTTACAATTGGTGGTCTTATGGAAAAAGCTAGTATTAAGGTCACCGGCCTTCAGCCATTTAATTCTGGACCTCTGATACCCAAAAATTTCCTCTCTTTTTAGTATAGCTTGGTACTCAAGTTTGAGTTCTCCCCTTTGCTGAAATTTAGTATCTGTAAGGGACCTTGATTCTTCCACAGTATCTAGGGCCTGGATAGCCGCCATGGTCAAGCTTTTATGGGGCCCAAAAAACCTCGGAAGCTGCATACTCCTAGACTTGAGGTGAGCCTTCAAAATTTGGAGCTTGCGTTGGATCTTGTAACCAACTTCAGCCCTCAACCATGTCTGACAGTGGCTGCCACCAAGCCGGGAAGTTAAGTAAAAGAGAGGGTTCTTCCAACCAAGCCAACTCGAACTTGAGAAGTTGATTCCTCTCTCAGCATGGTTAGAATTGAGTAAAATGGGACAGTGGTCTGGGGTTGGTTTGGGTAAGGCCACACCCTAGAAACTTAGAGTCCCACAGTAAAGAGACCAAGAAATGGTCCAGTTTGAAGAGAGGAGAGGAAGCATGATTGGACCAGGTGAACTGAGCCCCTTGAATGGGTAGGTCAAGAAGATTGTTATGGGCTACAAAGTCAGAGAAGGCAGTCATTGTCGAGGTGATCCTAGTGGAGATATTTCTCATAAAAGCCCACTTAGTAACATTGAAATCTCCCACAATGCACCAAGCTGGGTGTGGGAGGGATGCAACAAGATTGAGCTCATCCCAAAGAACCGGTCTACTTCGGTAAATTTCCACAGCATACCATCGGGTATCTTAGAAAGCAAGATAGAAACTAGAAATCTGGCTACAAGAGATGAGCACAGAGAGTGGGCAGTCGGATCCCAGATTACCCAAATACCCCTTGATGCCCCTTCAACAGGGAGAGCCACCCATTAGCAAGGTTTGAGACCCCAGACAAGTCTAACATGAGAAAGTGAAGGCAGGGGAGTTTGGTCTCAGTCAGCGCCAAGACAATAGGACAGAACCTAAGATTAAGATCCTTGACGGCTTGTTTTTTGTTAGGCAAACCGAGTCCTTGAATGTTCCAGGAGGCTATTAACATTAAGACGATAGAGAGAGAAGCGAGTTCCGAAGGGATTGTCTGAGCAGGAACCCCTTGGAGGGAAGCTGTGCTAAAATAGGGGAAACCGAGGGGTTTGAGGAAGAGGGTTGGTCAAAGTTCAAGATGCAGGCCGAGTTTGCGAGCTTGTGACTACCCTTCTTGCTTACCTGGAATTTTGATTGAGTAACGCCTTTGAAAAATTCAGGAAATGGTCCTTCGGGTTCTGTGTGGAGGAAGCCTACCACATTCAAGACGTCATGGATGTTACCCTGACTTGGGTCCACACCGTCAACGTATCCATAGTCCATTGAAGGTGACAACGAAGTATTGAGAGAAGGTGACGACGATCCAACAACTGGCAAAGGTAGGGCAGGCAGATCCAGGGATGGAAGACCATTTGTCGGGGTGGGCGAGAAAATGCCAGATATGAGACCGAAAGGGTCCTCCGCTAAAGAGTTTCCATGGTCCTCTGCTAAAGAGTTGCCATGGTCCTCCAAGGAGACCTCGGGTGGTTGCACATGGACCCTCGTGAGGACATGACGGGTAGGGGGCTCATTGTGAAGATCGACAACTGCTTCCTGGACGGTAAAAGTGGAAGGGTTAGGGAATGAGGAGGGGGAAGTGGCCTTAGGGGGCAGAGATAAAACGGGGAGAAGAATTGGTTCAATAGGGGGTGCAAAGGGGGTTAGGGGGGAGACAGAACCCTACAAAAGCTAAGGGTCCGGGGGAGTCGACAAAAGGGGAGATTGAATAGCGGTGATGGGTAGGTCGGAGGGATAAGGTTCTCCGAAAAGAGATGGTGGGATGGATAGTGGTTGGTGGGTGGGTTTCCCATTGAAAGGGCCAGTAGGAACCCCAACCAAAACAGGAAGAAGAGGGGCAGGGAAAAAACGAGGATCCGTATTGGTTGGGGGTGCCACCATAGATGATACACCGGGATCCACAGGGGGGGGGGGGGGGGGTGGGCTTCCTCTGCTAGGGTTCTTGGAGAAAAAATTCAATAAGGGGAGGAGGGGATGCAGGCACGCGACAAGAAGGACTTCGCTTGAAGGGAGAGAGAAAAGGGGGAGGAGGTGGAGGAGGAATGGGTGACGGAGCAAACGGGTCCAGGGAAAGGTGAAAGGGCGGCGAGGCGCCCAAGGGCATAGGTAACGGTAGCTGTAGTGCTGCATGAAGGACAGGGGTGGTAGGGGAAGATGGATCAGGCGGCGAGGTTGAGGGAAGGCCGAAATCGGTGAGGGGTAGGTGATAATAAAAGGGGATGGAGCCGAAGTGGATGGGGGTGAAGAGGGAAGGGAGGGGCATAGATTGACCAACAGCACAGGTAGCTTTGGGGTGGGGTACAAGGGGTTGAAAGGTGGCAGGAGAGAAAGCCTGCACCCGACCAATGTCATCAACAAGGTCGCAAGGGGACCGATGGAGGGGAATGGAGGTTGAGGGGTGGGAAATTGAGGTTGACAAGGTGTCCTAAAAAGACGAGTACTCAACGAAAGGAGCACGGAAAGGGAGTTGGCTGGTACAAACATTACAAGAAAGCTGACAAAGGGGCAGCTGAATGTCAGAGGCGCCCCCAACTGTGTTCCCCTCGAAACGACGTGTGTCGTCCAAAAATGGAACGGTCTTGGCATGGTCAGTGGTGATGTCTGCTATCAGAGGTGGGGCTAATGGGTCTGAGGCCCGTTTGTCCAGGAGACAAGGTGGAGGGGGCAGATACGGAGATGGCGGTGCAAGTGGCCTGGGGAGTAGGGTGACCTCGTGGTGGAGCTCAAACAGGTTAATTCAAACTCTCCTGAGGCAGGCGATGCTGAGGATAGTGGCGATGAGCAAAATTTCTGATCCGACGTTTGCTCGAGACAACAATCCATGGCTCCTGAGTATCCAAAGGAGGAGCCAGCGAGTTTGGACTGCTCAGGTGATGGTCCAACGACAAAACAAACCAAGGGGAAGGTGGGGAGGCTACAGACCAAGAAAGCAGCACCTGAAAGTAAGCCCCCGCCACTTCGAGCCAAAGGAAGGGAGGATGGTTTGGGGGTCTAAAACGTCTACTATCAACAACAGAGAACCTAGCAGGACGCTTGCCATAGAATGCCAGTGGACAGCCACAAAGGAGCCACACGTGTTACCAATAGCTTTGAAAATGTCAAGGCACCAAGAGTGGAGAGGGATAGAGGTTGCCGAAAGCCAAACTTTTTGGCAACGAAAAGCACCCTAATCTTCGGACCACCTAGAGAGAGATAGGGAAGCTCCCCTGAAAGAGACTTTGGTGGAGCTCCAAAGTGTGAATAGAGCTCCTTCCACAGAAGGGAAGGAGAACAAGAAAGACTTATTAGAGAGTTGTCTACACGATAGGCCAGGTTCCTGCCACCCATCCTTGGCCCAACTCATGATACCTTTAGCGTCGTCTCACTCGGGGTGGAATACCCCCACCAGGGAAGATTTAAACTGTTTGGCAAGGTTAGAGGAAGAAGCTAAAGGAATAGAAATGAGGCCGGGGGAGACAGATGGATAAAGAAGAGACGAGCCAGAAGGAGAGGATGGCCCCAAAAGTGAAGTCATATCGACGGCCAGGTTCCTGCCACCCATCCTGGCCCAACTCTTGATACCTTTAGCGTCGTCTCTCTAGGGATGGAATACCCCCACCAGGGAGGATTTATACTGTTTGGCAAGGTTAGAGGAAGAAACTGAAGGAAGATAGATGACCTCGGGGGAGACAGATGGATAAGGAAGAAATGAGCCAGGAGGAGAGGATGGCCCTAGAAGTGTCGTCATATCGACGGCTACACTTAAGACTGTTACCACTAGTTTGTACTTTGTTCTCAACTCCATACTTATACATACACATATATATTTACACACACACACACACACAAAGACTCCTTAAGTTTCTCAATAATGTTTCTTAGGCCATTCTCCACATTGATGTGCTCTTTCACATTCTTTACACTTACTCTGACAATGCATTGTTGACTTGTTGGGCTGTATGGACGGACCAAATCCTAGTTGCACAATTTCTATAAGCTTTGTGATTTCAATTTCAAATTTCAAATGAAAGGTAATCCCTCAGAGGATCTCCCCTTGAAGTCATGTCCTTGTTAATATGTTTGATGCTTGTTTTTTTTCCCCGTTTTTGTTCTTTTCTTTTATTTTTCAGTGTTTTGGGCTAAGTTTTAAATTTTTTGAGCGTATGCCTATTAGCTTAGAACTGCTTTAGCTGTTGACATTCTAGACAATGTAGTGCCTTAGGTGCCCATGTGAGCTACATTATCATTTTGGGCCTTCTAGTCACTGGCTTGCTATGGGAGTTTGTTGACATCTGGGTATTTAATGATTTCTTTGATCAGCTCTGAAACATGTGCTTGGTGTATAAAATGATGTAAATAGTTATGGTTTCCTCCTTCACCAATAAGGTTATCTAAGCAATGTAAATTTTATCTCGTTTGGCCGCAAGGTACATTTTGAACAATGTATGTTTTGACTTCCAACAAATGCTGTGTTTTGCAAGTGGGATGAAAAGTAGTATTTTTTATTTTCATCTCACTTAGAGAACAACGGCATTTTCCATGTACCCACTCCTACATGGGATTCTAGAGTGACAATGGAAGGAGCCACTCAATGACAAACTTGGTGCGACCTAAAATCTCCCGCCCCCCCCTGCTCCCCCAAAAAAAAACACACACAACACAAAAAAAAAACCAAAAACAAACAAACAAACGAAGCTGAAACATGTGTTGGGGTGGCATCCAGATGAGCCCATAGTCTATTATGAAAAATAACGTTTTTTGAGTTAATCTTCGTTCTCCATTGATGGTGGAATTGTTTCTACTTAGTATTTTACTTATGCAACAATGAACAATGGACTGCTGTTAGGTTTCGGAGATTTTACTTGTTTATTGCAACTATAGAGTGAGACGTATACAAGCTTCATTAAAGATTTAGTGTTCTATAGCTGAGAACCTCATATAGGACTTTTTTTGCAGAGTGTGCATGTTGTGTGGCCACAATTTCATCAAATTGTGCCCTTGATTTTCGTTTTCTTATCAAATAGTGTTGTCATCTTTCTTTTTTCCTTCTGATTGGTAATGTTGCCATCCTTTATTGATTCGTCTTTGCGTTGCTTTTGGCAGATCTGCAGAAAGGGCTGTAGATAGCAGGACTTCTGTGAAGAGAGCAAATGTAGCCAATGGTTCTAGTAGTTCTAGAAAGGGTAAACTGTCTAAAAAACTTAAGAATTGAACCTCTGACACATTAGATGGTCATCCAATTTTGTTTATTAAAGAAGTGCTCTATTTGGTGTGAATCTCTTTCTTTAAGGCGGCATATTCAATATCATGTACCTTCAAGCTGAGTTTGCTTTTTTAATTGTAAGTACTGATGAGGCTAAAAACCAATAGCTGAACTATCCTGAAGTTGTTTATAAATTGATAATGTATACTCTTAAATCAGCCGATGTGGATGGCGTTTGCTGTATGAGATAACGCAGTGCAGCTTGTATTGATCTGAATGTAGCAAAGAAGTAATGCGTATCAATGTTATCATTTACGGTTATGCCATTGAGATAAACAGCTCTTCTGGCTAACCTCCCTTATTTTTCCCTAGCACTGCACTAAAAATTTTGTAGGCAGCACCTTGGTAACCTATGTGGCACCTGTAGTTCAAGGTGGCCGGAAATAGGAAATGAAAAAGGAAGGTTCCATATATTTTTGCATTATTTTGAAAAATAAAGTAACTTTATTTGTGTATGCATACATGCTACATGTATGCTGAATAAATGTTGAGTACACCATTAGTAGTTTTATGTAACTCACTGTGATGATATTGGTGAGTGATGTGTGGGTATGGCATTCTGTGTAATCCCAGATTTTGGATGTTGGAGGTGCAAACATAGCCTCTACACATCTTATACACACCTCTTCTAAGATACTTTGAAGTTTTGAAACCAAAAGGTTAGGCTTCATGTCATTGTTTACTTAAACGTGCTTTACCTTTTCAAAATACAATTGAATAGGATCTGACTTTGTGGCCCAAAAGTCGGCTAGAGATGCAATGCGTGTTTTGGAAAACCCTCCTACTCCTTATCCCTCCTTAAAAGGAGGTGAAAGGACCAATATTCCCCTTACTTGAGGGTTATTTATACTCATGGGTTCCATTGAGGGCTGCTGTGGCCACCTGCAGTTAATTTGGCCCAATCGGGTCGCTTTGGCATAGGGGAAGTGGATTTCAATTGCCAACCTCTAGGGTTGCCTAGGTGGTCACCTAGGCCACTTCTAAAGCATCATCTGCAAGTAGGTTTTTTGTTTAAAAGAAATAAAATGGTAGCATGGTTGCTAGACTAGGAAGTGAATGTAGGGGGTGATTCTGGGAAATGAATGAGATAATTTCCATAAATATCTGCATGAATTTGCAAGTGTCCAAAATGGGAGCCAGAAACAGTCGAGACTCATTTGTTGTAAGCATAATACGGACTGAAGATGCACACATACGGATGTGAGCACTGATATGAGGAGTGGGATACATTTCCCAAAATCTGTGACAGGATACAGACGGCAGTGTCCAACTCAATCGTACAGTAGAGTATACCTTGTATACTTCGCTAAATAGATGTACTCATACCATATTATGGTGGACAAATTTTATTTGTCATATTTATATTATTATATTTGCATTATTGTTTTCTATTTACAAATATCCTAGGTGTCTCCAGCTTCAGTATTGGTGTCATATCATGTCGACACTGGTGCATTGGGCATATGCAACTTTCTACACCCTGCTTTCCTACAGCATGCAGATGCAACTTTTTACAACCCCCCTCTTCCCCTCCCCGAACCTCCCCCCTTAATTCAAAGTTAAAAGTTTCAAAAAAACTTTTTACACCCCCTTTCCTACATTGTGCATGTGATGCATAAGTTAGAGGGACGTGTACATTATGGTATAATATCATGATTACACATGTATTGTTACGAACTAACAAACGCTAACCCTCTAAAAAAATGTCCTACCAGATAAGCGTATTACAAAACCATCTAGATGTTGATTACAAGCTTTAACTTACTGTAATATGAAAATAGGTCTCTGTCTTTTCTTTCCATGCACATTTAACATATTTCATGAAACCTTCAAGTTGTACTAATAGTGGCTATAGAAACATTCATGTGTATGGGGAAATTATCACAACCCAAGTTCTCAGATGATCCATGATTATACCGGTGACTAGGTGACAATTGATCAAGTTTTCTCCTTATCTTTCTCTAGATATGAAGTTGTTATTCACACATATTCCTTAGAGAGTAATTCTACTACTTATTGCCTAAAGGTTTTCCTGTTTTGGTTCTGCATGTTTGCTTTCAGCTCTATGTTGCATTTTCATAGTTGGTCTTGGGTTTGTGGATATTCAGAGGCCTGCTCTAAGTGCTGTCAAGTCAATTTGCGTCTCTCAAAAGTTGGATTTCTTCTTCAGAGCAAACTCCTATCTAACATTGATTGCAGCAAGCAAAAAAATTACAAATTGAGCTTTTTTCGCTCAAATGTGTTACATGGGCGCCCCATTTTAAGCTGTTGTGTTGACATGGCCTGACACGGGGCCTGACACATGGTTCATGCGTGCCATTCGTGTGGGCTTTTAGAAAAGGAAGCTTTGGATTTTTAAAACAATATATTGTCTTTCCAATATGAGGTATAACCCGTCGCATGTGAATACAAATTTAAAGCAACAATTACTGCCAGTTTGGCGGCCTCAATAAGCGCGTATTTGTGCTTATCGCAAATTGTTCCCACAAAACATGGGTGGCTTATTTTAGGGTTTCTCTATAGTCAATACACTTTCAAAGAGCATAACTGCTTACCGGTAGGCTTGGCCACAAGTTTGTGGGTATCCAAATAGGCCTTTACAGTTCATCCCTTTCTTGTTCAATATTTGATAGGACCAAATAAGTAATTTAAGGGAGAATATATTGGGAAAGTAAGTTACTCTGAGATATAGGAAGACATAATGTTATTGAAGTTACCTTAAAAGGTTGCATAATGCAATTGCCTACATAGATAGAGCATAATGGTAACTGAAAAAGAAGAAGAAGTGTTGGGCAAGTTCAAGTCACCCAAAAATTAGTAAAGAATGGGTTTGCCTGGGTAGAAGAATAAACAGTTAGCATGGGCTGCAAATATTTAAAACATGTTAAATATGATCCATAGTGGCTTAAGATACATGATTAATAAAAGAAAGGCTAGATTTTATAAGTTGACAAGTTGCAACTAGGATGTTTTGAAATTTGAAATCAAATTTTATACTTTAAATTCATATTTTACCAATATGATGAATTCTCATAATTTCATGATAAAAGACCTTCCTGATTACATAATAATATTTGGATAAAGTGTATCCTGCCTAGAATATCTTAATAACTATTTTGTGATCTGTGTTATCTAGAAACGCCATAAAAATATCATGTTTTAAAATGTCTGGTATGCGAAATGATAAAGAGAGATTTAGAAACGTATATATTGTGTATTTTTGCTTAAAACGTGGCATAATTTTAATGATGGCTTACAAGTTCTGGTGCTTTTAAATTTTACCATCCTAGGTTCGACATGGCCCTATGCCTTTTTATTGAGTGTTTTTATTGCTTTTTCACTTTACTTTTTGTTTGAACTATTTTTAATTCTTGAAAAAGAGTGTTTTTATTGCTTTTTCACTTCACTTTTTGTTTGAACTATTTTTAATTCTTGAAAAAGTGGTTGTACAGGCGTCGCTTGCCTGGTTCTGATTTTGGGGCTGCTGGGTCAGACACCGTAGAAACATGTCCAAAACCAACACCTGTGTCTGGGTAATGCAGTTTGTGAGTAACCCCACTTAAACACTTAGGGCCTGTTTGCATACGTGCACTAGGCTAGTCTTGATGAAGTAAAACACATACAGCTCTAAAACACCTTTCTGGGAAAGATGGGGATATTCCCCATTTTTTGCACAAAATATTGGGGTACTGTAGGTATCCTGATGTCACCTGGTAGTGAATGAGGCACGTCACATTTTGCGTTTGTTGCATATAATACGCAAATGCAAACAGGCAGTTTTATTTTATTTTTCGAATTTTTTTTTTATACAATTGAGTAGGGGGTGGCTGATTACTTTGAGGAGTCGCGCTTTTAGCATGTACGGTGGAGATCTTTTCAACATACTAAAGAGGCAGATCAATTGGCCAAGGATTACAGTGAGACCACTTTGTATAGAGTTTAGGATTGCTGGCCTCCTTCGACTAGACACTTCTCCAATCCTTAGGTTGTCTTTTTTTTTTCACTCTTCCTTGAATCCTTGGCTTCTGATTTACATTCTCTCTATATCTTTCGTGCAACTTGATGTACCACACAAATGAATGATAGTCACTTATTAGAAAAAATTTAAAAATTTGTTGCCAGAATAATTTTTTCATGTATTTTTAGTATTTATATTTGTCGAAATTTTCAGTTTTCATATTTGTTGGAATTTTGTAAATTGTAGTGCTAGAATACTTGTATGGATGTGCTGGTCCCCTTCATATTCTGGGTTTGCATTCTTTACACATGAGACACAAGATGGTCCCGGACATGCAAGTCATATTTTCCATAAGTGTTTTTTTTTTCTATACAAGTATCTTAAACATTTCGGAAGAAAATTTATTCCATTCCCCAACAGTAAAGAACAAATAGAAAACTAGAACTGATGAGGGGTCATTTCAAGTAGAGGATAAAGAAGAGACAAATTGACAACTAGCATCTGCCCCAACTTTTGATGACACACAGAATTTGTATCACTTTGGATGCCGATGAGTTTAATTGGATGTTCCTTGTTGAATGGCTTGTGTGTCCAACAGATGACATTATGACAATGACAATCTCTGTCGACCAACACCATAAGTTACTAGACAAGTTTTGTTGAAAGTCCAACCACTAAAGTCCCAAGTTTCATCATAACAATGGCAATCTCCTTTCACCAACATCATAAGTTACTAGATAAGTTTTGTTGAAAGTCCAACTACTAGAGTCCCAAGTTTCATCACTAGGGAGTTAATGACAAAAATCGACCTAGAGAACCATAACTCTATGATCTTCTAAGAAAAGGAATTCCCTAGGAGTTGAAAGCCATCTTGTCACAAATCTAGTACAAAGCTGGATGGAGCCACCTACAATGAACAAGCCAAAAGGTTGACTACCAAAAAACTGGTTCTCATAGTACCAAGCGCCCATGAGAGTGCAATCTCAGGGGATAGTTGAAAAACCAGAGCATTACTCTTGAAAGTGTAGCCTCTACTAGGGAATGGAAATGCACTTCACTGTAACATGGACACTGCTATAGAATTAAGGCTTGACCCAGTCCATACCCTTGTCTTTCGTGAATGGGGGCCAAATCAAACCAGTCACTGGTTAGCGATATTCGAGGTGTCTAATGATTCTCTCTCCAGCTCTAGACATGATACATATATTGGGTAATTCAATACATTTATGCTACTATTCAAATATCAGTAAGCCTGAAATTTTAAAAATGCTATTGACCCTGATTCAATAATAGTGAATAATACTGTTCTATATATCTATGCTTGGTTCTGCTTTCATTGTAGTTATGATTGGCCTCGACGTTTGACATAATGTGACATATAGTTAGTAAAAAATTCTTTATACATCTGAAAATTTTATCTGCTTACTGAAATTTCTTTTTAAAAGTAGCTTCCTCAATTTATCATAACTTGGGCCCATCATTACCAGATCCAAATGGCTTATTGCTCAGCCATCATCATCAAGGTACTAGCAAAAGAGGGTGACACTATATTATATGTCCAAGTTGAAGAAAAATGAAAAATTAAAAAGATATACCATTCTAAAATTGTGAAAAGGTACTTAATATTCAATATCTAAGTATTGGAGGATCAAAAGAAAAACAATAATTGGTAGATCAAAATGGTTGATTGGCAAAGTGTACAATAGGACTGTTTACCTTTGATAGAAAAATGTCACAATCACCTCTAGCTGTCAAATGTAAAATTATGTTGCTCACATGTATCATTGATCAGGCTGTCTGAGAAATTTTTCCTCAGAATTTGTGTTTGGAAATGGCACACCCCAGCTGTCCGATGTTATCTCCAGCTGCTTGGAGTGTTTGTGGTCATTGTGTACTAGTAGTGACAGTCTCATTTTCTGTAATCCCTATTTAATTTGATATTCTGAGATGATTTGTGTATGAAGAAACCTGAAAAGACTGACTGGCGGACTTATGTTTGGAAACTCTGATATTTAGAAGTCCGTTTCAGTCATTGTTTCCCTTAATTATCTTTTTGTCATGTTCAGCGTTCAGCTTAAAAATTTGGAATAATTTGGGTAAGTAGTCTGTCTGAATATACTCATGTTGAGAACTTCTGAAAATGAGAGGATCAAATCTACTCGTAAGAACACAAATTGTTTTATTAGGTAAGTACACAAGTCTTTTAGAAGTTAACAGTTATTTAGATGAGAGTGAAGTCCATGTCTCCTAACTTGGACTATCTTCTAAGACTGCACTCAGGCCATATTCTTTATGAGTTTTTTTATTATCTACTTTTGGTAGCTTTTCTTTTTATTTTTGACATAAGGTTTTCTTTTTTTGTTTGTTGTCATGGTTTAATTGATTCAAATATATTCTGCTTCTTCCAATGCTGATGCTGTGTAGTTATAGTTTAGCTGCTTAACATACATGTGTAGTGAATTACTGCATATGTGAACACGCACATGTATATCACATTTACTTGAAATAAATAATGCCACTGCTTACTGTTCATTGTTTGGCCTTCTAATGTTTGGAGCTATTGCAGAGGGTTCTATTAATTATTCTGAAAGAGAGATCCAAAATTTGACTGTTGAAAGGTTGCGCTATCTTTTGAAAGAGAGAAACTTACCTACCAAGGGCAAGAAGGCAAGTGAACAAAGCCATTTCCTTATTTTTCTGGCCTGATAGATTTTTTTATCACTTTCTTGTTTCACCTTTTTGTCCGACTGAGAGAGTTCTTGTTTACATTTGCTTGGGCTGTTACTTTGTTTATACCTGCAAATAACTTACTTTCCTTCCCCCTTTTTTCTTTTTTTTTTTCTGCTAGGAGGAACTTGTTGCACGCTTGAAAAATGACCAGGAAGAATCTTCCAAACTGATATCTGATAACTGTGATGAAAACTAGTTTTGGTACGAGGTCTACAATCGGGCAATGAGCAATATGATTTCAAATTTTTGAGTGATCTTTGTTGCTGTAGGTTCATAATGGTCGGTCTTTTGTTGTGTAATTGTGTAAATGTTATAGGTTGTGTTTCTGATGTTATAGGAAGAGGCAGATGGTTGTTTGAATGTTTCTTAGGATTTTGTAATGAAACAAATGTCATTTCCATTCTCACCTGTTTATTTATGCCTTTTATTGGGATAGTCCTGTTTATTTGTGCCTTGTCTCACAGAGATTTGATTTCCAAGCATGGTTTGTGGTGTAGTGGTAGTTCTTGTCATGAATTTTTGGTGAGCTAATTCTTGGTTTGTATCTAATTAATTTTTGTGACTTGCAGAAAATTATAGGAAAAAAATAAAGACAGAATACAGTATTTAAAAGAAAACAAAGTGAAAAAACGATTTTAATCCTTTCCAAAAATTTGTAACTTGAAGTACGTTTCTTGTTAAATGATATTACATATCACTTTTTTTTTTTGGTTTTCAAAATGGTTGAGAAAACAACATCCGAGATGGAAAACATACTGACATACAGGAGACTCTCTCCCCTTTTTTGGATATTATTTCTGTTTTTGTGACAATTTTGCCACATTTAAGTTACAATTTTAAAAGGCTGGATGTTGGGTGCATGAATAGCTATTTTCAAGCATGTCTCAATGAACGTTGGGAATTGTCGTTTTCTTTTCTGAGGGAGTATTGTGGATGTGTTGAAAAACTGAAGGCATAGGATTTCTGGTTTTTTGTTTGAATTGGTAAATTTTTTATGGTTTGTACATTTGCCAATACCAAGGATTTAAGCTGAATTTTTGCTTTCCGACAAAAAGGGCTAGTTCAGATGTAACCCGAAATCATTAGATAGTCTTCGCATCAAGGCAAATTCAGCAATTCTCAATCCAGACAGGGAATTGGCTGGAATGGAATTGGTTTTGAGAAGTATCAATATCGACCGGTCGGTTCACTCTTAAAACATCATTTTTCATTTTGTTTTAAGTTTATCTAATATTTTTTTATATAATTTTTAAAGCTTATCTAATATTTTCTTATATAATCTGCCCAAAGGAGGAGGTAGAAGAAGAAGATGCCTCATGTTAGAAATTCAGTGTATGGATGAGGGAGAGAGAAGCCATTGTAATTGTATTGAGTTAGAAAAAGGAGAGGCCTAATGCATGCCGAAGCTCGTTAAATGCCTGCGCAACTTTATTCGGGTGTTATGCGGAGGTGAGCGCTTCCGAGGTTTTGGCAAGCGTGGTCAGTAGGGGTGGCAACGGGCTGGACCCAGATACGAATGGTTTTCGGATCCAAAATTTGGACCCATACCCGGATTCGTTGGGTCTTGGGTTTGACCGCCTTATGAATATGAGTTTTTTGTTTGCTCTTTTTTTTTAACCATCATATATTTTGACTATGAGCTTCTTTTCTTTGGCCAATAATACCATAAATGTTGCAAATATTGTGATAATATGAACACCTTGGATCCGAATAGTATTCAGGTAAAAAATTTGGACCCATTCCAGGACCTGAGGTTGGGTCTACTCGTCGAGTCTGGGGTCTGGTTGGGTCCATTGCCACCCATAATGGTCAGAATTTTATGAGTTGCCTTGTACATCCACATGGTGGCTTGCCCTTGATTTTAAATTGGAAAAATTACCAATAACCCACAAGAATAGACTTCATATGCAACTTACCCCCAACTAAACTTTTTTCTCACTTTTTATCCTAAATTTAACTGTCTTAGCAAATATCCTTCAAGTCATAAAAAAAGTGAAATGAATACCAAAATACCCTTTGGAAAACATGCGGTCCAATGGGGGTGGTTTGGCACAAAATAGGGGCGGTCAGTTATGTTGGGCATGCGGTTCGGTGCAAAATGGAGGCGGTTTGGAACGTTGCTTCTGGAAAGCATGCGGTCGGGCATAAAATGGCACGGTCTGGTACTTTGGGCTTCTGGAATAAAATGGGACGGTCTGGTACATTGGGCTTTTGGAAGGCATGCGGTCCGGCACAAAATGGGGGGCAATCCGGCACTATGGCCATTTTTGTAAAAAAAAAAATGACTTTTTTGATTGACTTGGGGGATATCTAGAAAAGTTAGATTTGGGGTTAAAAGTGAGAAAAAAAAGTTTGGTTGGGGTAAGTTGCGTAGGAAGTCTATTCTTGAGTTTTTTTTTGTAATATTCCCTTTTAAATAAGGGAAATGATTTCACGTTAACATGTCAATTGTAATATAATGAGACAACACTTCTAGAAAATTATATTTGCCGTATTTATATCTTTAAAAATTATACACACACGCTCTCTCTTTATCTCAATAATCAATCCCCAAAAATATAAAATTTAATTTGCACTTTAGATATGCTCAAATGAGCCCACCCCACCCCAAACAATGAATTTAAACTATCCATTTGGAAAATTTTAAGATTTAGAAATTTATAAACATAAAATCACTTTTTCTTTTTCTAATATTATTCATCAAATGATAATAAAACCCTCTAAAAAATTTGAAAATGGAAAAAAAATCTTTCTAAGGCTTAGGTTTAAGCGTCTCACTAAAATGAACTGCCTATGCTAAATGAGCTGAAAAGCACTTTTTAGGCTGTGTTTCCAAATTTTTTGTTCATTAGAATAAAAAAAATGTATATGTAAAAATTAAGGTCAAATAAATAATCCTAATATGAGTTTTGAGGATTGTTTCATTAAAAACTATAAAACCGAAATTACTCCCCTCTAAGTGGTCTTCTTTCTGCTACACCACTTGTTAGGTGGCCGCTCCAGTTTGGGGAAACTTCTTTAACATCTTAAAATTTTCAAAGACAATTTAGGTAAGACAAATGTACATGAGCTCAAAATGCTAAAACCTTTTGTTCCTCAAATGGAGGGTTCTAAGCCAAACTTTGAGGGAAAAGCAAATTAAGATAACTTTTTTAAGGCCATATTATTCTCTTAATTGATCTTGGGAAGAGAATCAAAGATGATTCGAAAAGTATGAGATCACAAATTTTGCACTACATTTGAATTTCCGCAAGCATGTGTTTTTGTAAGGCAATTCCATCTTCGAAAGTGGGTGTGGGTGAATGATTAACAAATATATTGATAACTCGTATTAGACTCAACATCTTTCTGTTTTGGGAAAAGTATATAATGAGACCATTTATATTTGGTACAAGTTGGTCACAATTAATATGGACGATTGTATGTAAAATTAGATGGCTACATTTATTCCATTGGCCAAGCTCAAAGTTCAAAAGGAATTTTTTCGAACTTTGTGATACACCCAAGCTATCGGATTTCACATTGGATAGTTGTAAGTAATTGTGACATCTTTGTATTAAAAATAAATGGTCTCATCGTATACAATCCCCCTATTTTCAAATATAAATTGGCACTTAATGTTTAAGTCATATGGGTATATGAAATAGAAGTTCAAACACTAATTTGCCTGTATAAATTTATAAGTACAATAAGATCTAGAGCATTAGAGTGGCTTTTTATTTGAGAAAAAGTGGGCAAGAAGAGAATTAACTAGCTGAAAAACTAATGTAGAACAAACTTTGGTTGAGTGATAGATTCAAGAGCTTTATTTAATCAAAATGCCCTTTTTATTTTCTATAATTAATGATAATATTGTTCCATATTGTAACTGAACATTGAGGGGTTGTGATTATTTATTCCATATTGTTATTGTCAAATTTTTTTTTTTTTGACAATATTACTTCATTTTATTAATCAATCATGGAATACAACTTAAGAGATGATTACAACATATATTATAATGGAATGTAAAAGAGCTCTTCGCTTTGCCAAATCATCTGCAATGTCATTCACTTCCCTATATACATGCTGAAATGATAGCCGTAAAGACTCACACAAACCCATAATTTTCATCTATTTGCTTCGTAGTCGTCAGGGAGGCCTTGTGACCTGGTTACACCAATTTATGATGTTGAGAAAATCACCTTAAAAAACACACGGTGTTTGTAAATCCCTTTGAACCATGAACTATACTCCTTGCTCAAGTGCCTCCAACTCCGCTTCATTCGATACCACACAAGGCCCAACATAACAAAAAATCAACTCTATATCTACATCTCTAAGAATTCCTCCAAAGCCTGAAAGCCCGGGTAATCCATTGAATTTCTATTGAAATTTAGTTTTAAACAACCCACACCTAGTGGTACTGTTATTGTCACCTCTTTGGTTCCAAAGTTGAAAAGCCGGACTAAATTTTCCATGTTGCAATGTGCATTGCTTTGACATCCAACATGCATGTGACACCTAAGGTCCAACCCACAACACAATGCACAACGTCTTTGTAGACACCCCATTTTAAATTTTATATTTTTCGTTATTTTTTCTCACCTTAAAACCTCTAGAAATGCCTTAGAAATACTTAGTGAAACCTAAGAGATACACTGAGCCACCAATCCTTGCGGTCTACAGTCCCGTATCCCATAAAATCATCATTTGAATTTGAAATAATCAAAATTCAGTATAAAGGTAGCTTTTAAATTTGAAAACAAGATAAAAATCATTTAAAAATGAGTGGAATACCACGAGAATTGAAATCTCGAGATTTTGGTCATCTTTGACCTAGATGACACAAAAACCGTCCAAGTGGGTGGATTTGACCAAAATGACACATCTGGTGTCATCTAGGGCACCTGGTGCTAAAAAATTGCACCTAGGTGATGCAAGGCTCAGATGACACGATTCATGTCGTCTTGTCCCATACGCCCAAAACGACACATTTCGTGTCGTCTAGGGCACTTAGTGCCAATACCACAAGGTTGTATTTGGGTGATACAGGCCTTGGACGACACCAGTCAAGTAAGAAATATGGGAGGAATCTTAAATTACTGGTTTCTCGTGAATAATTTGATAAGCAAAAGAAAAATAAGGCTTTCTCATCCTGTAGTCCCATCAACCGGAAGTGCGATCAACATGTACAACACAGACACAAAACACCAAGCTAAATGCCTTGCCTTTCCTCGTCATCACACAAATTCTCTCATTTAACCAAATTTTTGGGATGATACGTGGATAGCACGTGGTCTCGCCGTGGCAGGAGAGAGCGCGCTCTGTCCCTCTCCCTGCAGAGCACTCCCTCTCTCTCTTCCCAAACGCGAGGAGCACATATTTCCTCTCTCCTCCACTGTATTCGGTTCAAGCCCTAAAATTCTTGTTTCTCTCTCCTCAACTCTCTCGAGTGAGTTCCCCCAGTATTTGTTTTTCTCGCCTCCAATCCTCGAATCCTTCGCCTTCACTTGCTATATATGGTTAATTTTAGAGAGAGAGAGAGAGAGAGAGAGCTACTAAGTGAAAGCAGAGATGCCTGGGATTAGAGGACCCTCTGATTACTCCCAAGAACCGCCTCGTCACCCTTCGCTTAAAATCAATTCGAAGGTTTTTTTTGCTTGCCCTTCTCTCTCTCTCTTTCTCTCTCTGTCAATTTTCTCTCTCTAAAATGCTTAATGTTTGGCTGTTTCTGTTAGGTTTCACTTTGTCCCTCTCGTCGCTCATCTTTAATGTTTTTGTTCTCTCTCTCTTCCCTTTCTGTTGATGTTTTTGATTCATTGACTTTTGTGGATGGACTTTGTGCTTGTTTAAATTGCGGAAATATGGAAAAGTCCTTGATTTCATTGTTTCTATAATCTTTAAATCTGATTATTTACAGATATATGGAACTGCTATTCGTGTTGATCAAATTTGAGAATTAATATTTTTCTGATGGACTTAGCAAGAAAAAATTATTTGTTTAATGGTTTTTGGCATTTGGGGAAATCTTACTATAGACCTCTAATCCGTTTGCTCTTGGTGCTTAGCTTTAATTTGTTTTTCGTAAGATACACATTTCTTCATTGGCAAAAATGGGGACTAGGGTAGGACTGATTTAGATACCTTTCATGTTTTGATCACAATCTGGGCACTCATGGTCTTTACACAAGTTACGGTTAATTCATGATTTACAACAATATATATTCTTACTAATAGTTGTAATTATAATATATATATATATATATATATATATATATATATATATATATATATATATATATATATATATATATATATAGAAAAAACTTACAATAGCTGAGCAGCTATAATGAATAGTAATATAGAGAGCAGTTATAATAAATAGTAATATAGGTGGAATGGAAGCTGTCAGATCTATACATATCATTATATGAATTTTAATAATTTTTCTAGAGATCAGATAATAATGAAATTTTAAATGTGCATACTAAAAAATAGGGTGCACAATTAAAAAATATATAAAAAAATATTTGCCAAAATTAAAATGACCGAAATACCCCTAAAAAATGATGGGGGTAATTTGGTCATTTTAAATTATTGAAAATAAGTTTTTTATATTTTTATATGGTGCGCAATAATGTTAGGTATATGCAGCCAAAATTTCATCTTAATCAGATTTATAGAAAAAAAAATTAAAATTCATATGGTGATATGCATTCTGAACCACGTGATGAAGATCTGACGGCTCCCACTCCACCATATTACTATTCATTATAGCTGGCAAGGTTTACTCATATATATATATTTATTTATTTATTTATTTATCATCATCATTATTAGGGTCTTTTTTCAACTAATTTGGGTCCGTTACACGAATCATGGTCCGTTATTTTGCTCCATCAAGGGCCATACCCTCTGTAAAAAATGTACCAAAGGAATATATAAAACTGAAGTGCAAAGGGCTTTACATGCGCTCACAATGTACAAGTGTCCTCACTACAGTTCACAAAAAATAACATCATCATTGCCTTTGGTGTGAGGGGCAATAGTCCCGTCTCGCGTAAATAAGAACCTCACGATCGTTCCTCGGAGGAGGTATGTGGTGTCTGGGATGCAACTTCTGATTTTCCATATGATCTCTCTCAGTAAGACTTGAACGGATTGATAGCGATTCTTTTTCACTCTCCCATGCCTATCTTGCCAAGTGGCCCATATAAGGTTACGGCGGGAGACTTTCTGTATTCTATCAAGGAACTTGTTGGGGAATTTCTGTTGGAACCAGAATGCTATTAGACTTTTGGCGTTGATGCTGGCTTTTGTGTCTTGGAACTTCCTCAAAACAGTTTGGCAGAGGTGATGGACAAAGGTGCAACATGTGAACAAGTAGTGGTCATGGCTCTCCCTTTCTATTTTGCACAAGTAGCGTATGTTTCCTACTTGAAGTCCCAATCGTTCAATTCTATCATTTGCATGTACTCTTTCTTAGTATTCCAACCAAGTGAACAAGGAAGCCATAGGTGGGTTGAGCTTTTCCATATAGCTATGAGTACCTCATTTCTGTTTCCATGATCTCTAATCACCTCATTGATACTCTTGAGAGGGAATCCAACTAATTTCTTCTACCTTATCATCGCGCTTTACTCTGTGGGAGCTGTCTTTGATGATTGATACCGTGCAATGTATGCCTTCCAGGCCCATGAATCACTCCTTGTGGTCTTGGAATCCCTTAAGTGGTGTCTCTATAGGTAGTTCTTCCTAATTAATATTGACCACAAGGACTCCTCCCGACTTGTCAATTCCCATCTTAACTTGGGTAATAGTATTGGGTTCATCTCCTTGATTCTTTTGATACCAAGCCCACCTTCACCCTTGGGTTAACAAACTGGGTTCAAATGGACAATGCTTGAATGTTTTTGGTTAAGCTGATTTCCCCAAAGGGAGGCCCCTTAAAGTTTCTCATGGGTATTGGTTGTGTTGGAGAGGAATTTGCATACAAAAGGGAGGTAAGATTTATCCGAGCTAGTCATCCTTGATATGAAAGGGTTTCAATCTTGAAGCCAACACGCGAGTTCATCTACTAGAGATTGGTAAAGGTGATGTGTAAGTTTCTCTTTGAACATTGACAATCCAAGATAAATTGAGGGTATCTCTGAAAGGTTGCTAAGAAAGGACTAACTTGGTTTTAATAGAGTGGTGGTTGGAAGAAAAAAGTATTGGTTTCGGAGTGGTTTTTTTGGAGTCCTGATATGTTTTGGAAGTGGTCAAGGGAGGTTTTATGGAATTGATGGGTGGATTTTTTCAAAGACCAGGAGGTCATCTGCAGAGATTAAATGTGAAGGGGAGGCGACTCTTAGGATCTCGGATGGTATAAAATTCCCTTCTCTTGCATCATAGATAATGATCTTGCTGAAGCATTCTGTGACTGGAATGAAAAGATGATGAGGGAGTGGGTCTCCTTGTCTAGGCCCATTTTATCCCCCAAAGTAGCTAAAGGGGGTGCTCCGCAAAGCCATATTTTTTTAGTTTATTCAAAGGAAGTCCCAGTTAACCTTGTCAAAAGCCTTGTGAACATCTAGTTTAAGGCAAGAGGAGATTTCTGTATTGTTGTTAGCCATAGTGTGGATAAGTTTGTGGGCAAGTAGCTTAGGAAAGCTCCTTGATTTGGGATGATGATACAATTGAGAACCAACTCTAGCCTATTAAGAATGGTTTTGCCTATCACCACATAGGTAACATTGCAATGCCTACTTGGGCCAAAATCGGTCATGGAGAGAATATTCATTTCTGAGGGATGAATTTGATGAAAGTGGTGTTGAGGCTTTGCATGATATGTTGTTTTTTGAAGGTGTCTTTAGTCGCTTGAGATATTTCAGGCCCAATATATCCCCAAAACGTTTGAAAAAATTCAGAAGGGAAGCCATCAAGCCCCTAGTATTCATTTGGAGGAAGGCTTATGACAGTTTTGATGATATATTCTAAGGAAACATCCCCCTATAGAAGGAAGCTGTCCTTGTCAAAGATTTAGGATCGGATGGGTTTTAGGAGAGATTGTGGATACGTTGGCTGGTCCTTAGGAGATTGGGAATAGGTTGGCTGGTCCTAAGAAGATTGGTGAATAGGTTGGCTGGTCTCAAGGAGTTGCCGGGATTTCCCACCATGATGGCGATCCCACTCCAAAAATCTCTCTCCGGCGCTCTGGGAATGGGCTCTTCAAGGGATCTCGATTTTTAAATTTTGGGATCTCAGTCCCCAATGATAATGATCCTGATTCCTAGTGTTAGGGATTTCAATCTCAACCTTAGAGGCCAAGATAACAATCAAACTGATGATTTTCATTATTTATAGCAAACAGCAACACAACTATATTTTTAATATGGTTGAATTGCTTGCTGACTATAAATAAAGAGATTCCCACTTTTTTTTTTGAGCGAAGGTGGTATAATTGTATTACTGAGTAATAAAATGTACACAAGATGGGACCCTCTTAGAGGGCACCTAATACAACCCTGAAGGGTATTAAAAATGGTGCAAAAGCAAAGTTACAACTCCAAGAAGGCATCTGGCTGATCTAACGAAATCTAAAGCCTCCCCAGGGAATTATAGTAGGCTCCCTCTTTAGCAAGATAATCAGCATCGGAATTGGCCTCTTGAGAAATATGGCACCATGAGATTGAGATGTTCTATGACCAGTTGGATATTTTATCAAAGATGTCATGTAGGCGCCACAGGCAAGGAGAGAGACCTGATGCCCAAGCTATGACATTCTTAGAGTCCCCTTCCACCACCAGGGTGTGAAGGTGATGCAAAATCTGCGTAGACCTTCTAAAAGGGCCATGGCTTCGGCTACAGTTGAGTCCTCGAGGCCAATGGGGCAGGAAAAGGCATGCAAGATCTGTCCATCAGATGAACGAAAGAGCCCACCTACTTCGGAGGGGCCAGGGTTCCCAAGGGAGCAGTCATCAAAGTTGAGCTTGATGGAGCCTACTTCGGGTGGTCTCCAAAGAGAAGATCTTGAGATTGTTGGCTTAGCCCCCTGGAGTAAGTTGTGCTAGTTCCTATAAAAAGCAGCTAAGGGGATTCCTTTAAACAAGCTATGGTTCGTGGCCCAAAAGGCCACTAAGTTCCTGACTTTGTCTGCCAATGCCCCAACCGAAGATCTTTCTTCTTTGAATATCCTTTGTTTTCTTTTAATCCACAGAACCCACAATGTGGCTGAAACTGATGTTTTCCAAAGTTCTCTTCCTGCCTTGGGTCAGGGAGTGTAGAGAAAAGCATGATACAAGTGCGGAATGGCGCTAGGAGTGACCCAAGTCCATTGGAATAGGCCCAACAGATAGGTCCACAGTTCTCTGGCGAAATCACAGTGAAGGAATAAGTGTGCATTGGTTTCTTCATTCTTCATGCACAAGGAACATCGATTGGGGCATTGCACTCTTATTTCTTTGGAGAAGATCGATCGTCAACACTCTCTCATGGATCCAGCAAAAGACCTGGATCAGGCGGCAAAAAAGGGTTCCAAGCTCTTGATAGCCAAGAAATATTGGGGTTAGCAGTGGTGGGGGCTAGAGAACAAAAGAAGGAAGAGACTGAGAACATCCTTGAGGGTGATGGTTCCCAAATAATCATGTCATTACTGGAGGTTGGAAGGAATACAGGATGAAGAATTTGTGCCAGAGCTCCAAATTTGTCGATCTCGAAATCATTGAGGGGTCGGCTGAAATTTGGTGATCATGATCTGAGATGGCCAGAGAGCACAAAATTTTCTTCCACTGTAGACTGAGCATCTTGTGCTGACCGGAAGACATTAGGGAACTGCTCCCTAAGGGGTCTACTGCCGACCCAAATATCATTCCAAAACATCACCCTGGTCCCCTCCCTAGGGTGAAAGTGAATATTGCGAAAGGATAATTCGTGACACCTGAAGATTGATTTCCCAAAACAAGAAGTTTGAGCACTACTTCTGCAAACAGGAATCCATTGTTCGTTACCACGACAATACTTGTGCTTGATGATATCTCTTCAGAGATGGCTTGGTTGAGTTGCGTACCTCCACCACCACTTGCCCAGAAGGGCATAATTATAAAGAGATCCCCACTTTAAACAATGTATATAGTCCTAGACTATTATACTCTTTAAGTTTGGGAATAAGATCCCCAAAAGTTGGGATCAAGATCCCAAAAGGTCGGGATCAAAATCCCCAAAAGGTTGGGAGCTCAACCCCTAAATTTGGGGATCTAGATCCCTAAGATATTTATTTGTATGGACAGCCTCTCTGCCATAGGGATTTTCAATTTCATGATCTTCCATTTCTGCTCGCGGTCCCTCTTTGATCCTAAGAACTATAGAAGGAAGTAGTCTCTTTTACCATTTCCTCCTTGTTATTGGTGGCTGAGCCATCCTACTTTTAGAATAGTGGATCTACACCTTCTTGACATGGTTTTTGAGAGGAAGAATTTAGTAAAAGAATCACCTTGGGTAAGCCAGGTTTGTCTTGACTTTTGATGCTGTAAGGAAGTTTTGTTATCGAGCTCATTGGAAAGCTCTACCTCAATCTTCTTTACGTAATTGTGGAGTTCAATAGTTGAAGATTTGGACTCAAGTTGGTCTTGTATCAATTGTAATGTGCTTTCAAGTTGCCTAATTTTCGAGGTTCCACTTTTTCAGGGCATTCTTTATGTTTTTAAATTTTTTCTATACATTGCTCAGCCCTTCATGTTTTTTCACTCCAATAATTTTTAATGATCTATTCTCCACTTTGTGCTTAATCCACATGTTAAGAACTTAATAGGTTTTTGGCCCCAATCTATTCATTGTTCAATTTGAAGTTGGATAGGGTTATGGTCGGGAAGAAGGTTCATTAGACATGTTCTGTCTAGTAAGACTTGATTTTTTAGAGATCGGCAAATAACTTAGCAATTGATTGGACACCAAAATTCTATCTAGTTTTTCATAGATTGAGGCACTCCCTACTTTATTATTTCTCCATGAGTATTTGGAGCAGTGTTTCCTCTAAGTCTAAAAGGCTATTTCTCTGAATCATGTGTAGGAGGTCAATTTTATGCTTCCTAGGTGTGCGCTGCCCACCTCTTTTTTCATTTTCATAGGCTGGGACATTGAAGTCCCTGGCCACCAGCCATGGTTTTGTACTAATAATAGGGGCAAGATTGGAGAGTTCACATCTCTTGACGAGAGAGGGGGATGTTGAAGGCATAGATGGTGGATAAAGTGCGTTTAGTGGATGTGGATCATTCTATGAAGTTTATGTGAATGGTTTGGAGGAATGAGGCAATGACTTGAAGGATTATGTCCTTTTCGAGGAGGATCCATATTCAGCCCCCCTCTAGCTTATCATCAATTGCCCCCATCTAGCTTATCATCATTTGCTATTGGTTCATAAGATACGTCTAATTTATTGAAGGTTTTCATGAATTTCCCAGAGGTTATTCTGGTTTCCTTTAGCATTAGGATGATGGGTTTGTATTTTGGAATTTGGTTTTCTTTTGGGAGGTCATCGAGACCCTGAATATTCCTGGTTATGATAATCACTGAGGGTTTGGGTTGGCAGGTAGGGTGTGGGGTTGGTGGTTTGGCTGGCTTGGTGTGAAACTTAGAATGTAGAGGAAAGGGGAAGGAATTGCACCTTTTGGTTGTCTAGTTCACTTCCTTGGAGTCCTTTGATTTTTGTTCATCTCCTTGTTGTTTGGGGCACTTTCCTTGGATCTCTTTTGATTTCCTTTTTCTTTTTGGGGGCTTTATGGGCTTTTTTTTTAGTCCTGTCCTGGGATTTCTGGATTTGTGGATGGTGATGCTGGTAATTCCTCTTTAGATCAACACTGCTGAGTAATCTGTTCCTCTATGGTGTCAAGAAAACAAATAAGCAGTGTTATATCTTTGTAATTATGAATTATTCACACATATCTTGAATGTGATCGCTTCTTACAAATTCATTCTATTAGGATCCATCAAATTACATGAAAGAGGGAGGTACACAGATGACAAACATGCTGCACGACCCCTATGGGACTCACTAGCACCTTTTTGAGCATGGAGTCCCCATGTTACATCTATCGGTTGTTACTCTATAGCATTTTAAGTGCTGACATTTTTTGGACCCTAGTGGTTTTTGTACTGGGCCCCTAATTTATAGGGTGCCTAAACTCTCTCTCTTGCATTTTCTTTTACTTAATCCAACAGTTAACTTATTCAAAATAGAAAAGAAAAGGAATCGATCAAAATGCACTTGCCCTTCCAAACAAATTAGCAAAAGAAAAGGGAAAGGAATATTGACATAGGATTACTGGACTTTAATATCTTACTTTTGTTCTTAATGCAGGAACCCTTCAATTCTGAACCTCCTCGTTCAGCTTTGGTTTCCTCTTATGTGACTCCTGTGGATATGTTCTACAAAAGAAATCATGGGCCAATTCCAATTGTGGATGACATTGAGAGGTCATATTGTGTGATCTAATGGTTCACAATTTGTATTATGTTTGTTCACCTATATTTTGCATTTTAGGCTTGGTAGTCTAGTCTGACATAAGTGATTTCTTTGGTGGGACAGTTATCGGGTTTCCATTACTGGTTTGTTACCAAAATCTATAATGCTATCCATGGATGATATCAAGTGAGTGATGGTTTGGTTGAGAGCAACTTAGATTTGTCTACTCCTGATTTCCTGTTACTCATGCTTGCTTGACTATGGAAATTGACTATATTTTGTAACTGATCATAGGAAACTTCCCAAATACAATGTGACAGCCACGTTACAAGTGAGTTGTTCTGCTCCAAAATGGTACCGATTTCTCATTGTGTACTATAATCCAATTGACTATCTTTTGGGTATCACCATCCATTATATTAACGAACACCAGAACGATAATCAATAGTGGGTTCCTACCCTTTCCTTCATTGTCCATCACTCCAATGATGGTGATGATCCTCTGTACTCTGGTTTTTCCATGGTCCATGGGATTATAGTATACTTTCCTTTTTAATGGCTTTCATAGTTGTACTATAAAAGCTGATTTTGATTAGCAATGCATCTTAAATGTATCACGATCCTTTGAATTCATGCATGATGATGGAGAGAGAGTGGAACCCCCAGAATGTGATCCCAAATGGTGGGTTCCACTCCTTCCATTACTGTCCATCGCTTCAATGATGGTGATGACCCTTGAACTACAGTCAATTTGCTCTTTCATTGGATTCATAATTGTGCTGCAAAAACCAATTTTTAAGGGATCGGTTAACAAGGATTGTCTTGTTCATGTAATCTTTTTTCTATGATATAGTGTGCTGGGAATAGGAGGACTGCAATGAGCAAGAAGAGAACAGTGAAAGGTGTTGGTTGGGATGTTTCTGCCATTGGAAACGGTTAGAAATTTATTTAAATTTTTACAATCACCATAGTTGTGTTGTTTGATATCATTCTATGTTACATGATTCATACTTTAGAAAGTGTTTTTTTTTTTATTTGCTTGTGAGCTATCTAAGGGAGAAACTTGGAACTGGTCATTCATGGAGTTTTCCTATATGAGTTTCATCTCTCTCCATGCGCGTTGAGTTGGGTCCACAAGTGCTGCTTGCTCATGTTATTGGAGAACAAGAGAGTTCTAGGTTGACCTTATGGTTTTTGTTGTGTTTCACATCTGGTTTAAGTCAACTAGTTGGACTAGCAGTGAGGGTACCCTTGGCTTTGACTATAACTTCTGACAATATAAGAGCTCCATTGCCTTCTTCACTACTGTTGTCATGTTTGTTTTCTGGAGCGTTATTTGTGCGCCCTCTCCCTCTCTCTCCCTTACTTGGAACTGCTTTCTTAAATGGGAAGCTTGGTACAACATATTAAAGACAGATACTTCACAGCGAATTAAAACTCATTTCCGTGTTGAAAAACTCATTGAATCAATTCAACTTGTCAGTTGGGTAAATTTATAAATGAAAAATTGGGATGTGCCTTAGTTTTTCCTTTTATCTAATTTTTTATTGATTTGGCTAAAAAGGGTTTCTTCTAGACTGGTGGCATTGTGGTATGCTTGATTGACTAGCTGGATTCAATTCCCATGATTGACATTTTCTTTTCTTTTTTTTTTAAAATTCACACAGAACTTGAGAAACTTACCGAGTTTTTGTATTTTTTATTGATTGAATTGGTAAGTGGACTTGGGTTTGGCAGTGAGGGAGTCTTTTGATGAGTTTGACTTGTCAAACATTATTTTTAAGAATACTCATTAGAATTGAATGATGTTGATCACCCATTTTCTTTTTGTCTAATGATTTGTGACTGGCTAGATTACATCATTAAATATGTTCTTTTTTTTTGGGTAAGCCATTGAATATGTTCCTTGGCTTTTAAATTCTTGTATATCTTTCCATTCTTTGACTTTGCACACGCTACTAGGCTGGCCATGTTCCCTTGTTAATGACAATATGGGGCCTGGCATTAGCTGTGAAGAATGGAGCTTGTTAGTTAAACAAATTATTGGCTGATCAGGCAGACTGTACTTCCGACAGCTGCACTTGAGCTGTTACTTTTGTTGACAGTCACCAAAGGATTAACACTCCCCCGCCCCTCGCCCCCTCCCCCAACACACACACACGCACGCACACACACACAAAAAAAAAAAAAAAAAGGAGAAAAAAAAAAAAGGGACCATCAGCCAAATGGTGCATAGTAACACAATCTGCCATTTTAGTTTGAATATTGCAGTATTTGAATGTGCAAGCTAAAGTACTACCCTATATGAAATAAAGGCAACTGAAAATGCCTTGTGCCTAAGATAGAATGGTTCCTATTACGAAAAGGTACGGATCGTGAATTACAACCTACCTACGTATGTATTATTAAGCATTATGATTTGCCTCATTTGTTACGTTCACAACGATTTCTTTCTTTCTCGAGCTATAGCTAAATGGCATGTTTTATTAAATTCGAGAGTGAAGAATGGTTTGTTGCATTTTCCAATATGCTTGAGAAGCAACCATTGTGTATAAAGTGGGAGCTTAAAATGCTCAAAAAAAGAAAAAAAAAGAAAAAAGAATATATTCAGGGAAACATTTTTATTTAGTAACAACTTGTAATAAAGAAAAATGAACTTGCAATTCCCATGTTGGCGAACATATCTATCACCTGATGGGAATATTTTCAGATGTTTATAATAATCAATAAAGGAAGACCTGACAATGAATTCCACAATTCATGCAAAATTCATTCTCTGTCTTAAGCAAAATTCAATATATCTCCATAAGACTATGACCTCGCTCTTGGGAAGTAGAAGTTGTGTTATACAAAGCGCCACACATGATCGTTTGAGCAGATAAGCAAACTGGTTACTAAGATCTTTATAGGTGCGCTCAAGGACTTGAGCCTGTAATTCAGATCACTTGATTGAGAACTAAAAATCGCTTAGGTTGAGAAAATTGATGCAACTAAAACTTACAGTTGTTTATCTATGGAAAAGAGATATGAACCGTTTTTGGAGTAGTGGTAATTTGGTGAATGAATCTTTATCAGATAAAAGAAAATAATCATCACATCTGTGTATTTTTTGTCCTCATCTCTATACTCAAGGCCATTCAGGCATTGTCCTTGGAAATATGCATTGTATCTATCATACTAGTGTATCTGAAAATTGCATATTCTGGGTTCTTATCGTTATTCAGCACATTTATGACATGTCCTAAACTTTGATTTTTACCCCAGTTAGGTTCTAAGAGTGGTAAACTTCGTATCTTGCATGGTTTTCATTACTCAAGGAATGCTAAAATGCATTAGGGTTGGTCTATAAAGAGGTATTGGAAAATTCCTGAGGTGCTTGTATGTCTTCTCAAATATATGGCCTCGCTTGATAGAGTCATGAAAGTGTTCCATTATTGGATGTGTCTGGCTAAGCTTGACGCATTAGGGCTTCCTCATGTAAACTTTTTTCGTGTATAGTGCTCTCCGAATTTGTTTTCTTTAATGTTTTCTATAAGAGACAGGCATGAAACTCTTTTATATGTAAAATTCTCTCCAAGAAAAGAGACCTTTGCTTTAGAAGTAAGAGAGGTTTGATAAATTGAACTCAACATTCACATCATCCTAGAAGGTGTTTTCAAGCTTTAGATATCTGGAAGTTGCTTCTCAGAATCTTTCAAAGTGGTCTTGTTATAGCTTGGAAGGAATGATATAAATAAGTTACAAATGAGTGTATTCTTATTATCATTTCATGCTTGATGCAAGCATATAGAGACACACCACCAATTTCTCAGGCAGGAGATTCCTATTGCAGTGTTGGTGAAATCTAGTGTATCACCTAGAGTTGCATTTGGTCATGCTTGGTTTCTTGACTGTGTTCTGAATTGTTCTTATGCCTTGATTTTGGAGCTTGCTGGGTGTTTTTTTCTTCCTTCTTTTTGGTTTTGGAAGTTTTGATGGGCAAAATAGTTGCAAACTTACACTGATCTAGGATGCATAAATGTGACCTACTACAAATCTGTACGGCTGATATGCGTTGTTTTACCTTGGCTTATTGTATTTTATTTGTAAAATGATTTTCAGCTATTTGGGGGGGAGCTAAATTAGCAGATGTTATTGAACTTGCTGGAATTTGTAAGAATACAACATCCACATCATTAGGAGGCAAGCATGTGGAATTTGTCAGTGTTGATATGTGTAAAGTGAGTAATCAAATCTTGAAATTTGACACTGGCTAGCTATGGAGATTCCGTGCATGGGATATGTATGAGGGCTTTCATAACTTTGATTGCTTAAAACATTCTAGGGTTTGGGTTAAGTTCTTACTTTACTCTTGCATGGATATTCATGAATGCAAAATTGAGAAGTTTCATGTTTAGTTTATTGTATTTCTTAACTTGGGAAAATACCAGGAAGAGAATGGAGGTCCGTACAAAGCATCAATTCCTCTACGCCATGCGACAAATCCTGAAGCGGATGTTCTACTTGCTTATGAAATGAATGGAGAGGTTGGAATTTCTCATTCCTACAAGAAGTACACCACTGTTTTCTTTTTCTAATGAAAAGTCGCATTAATCTAATGTATTTGGTTGTATATGACGCATTCATATCCAAATCTTATTATCGCAAGCTAGAATTTTTTTATCTATGTAATTTTTGTAGGAAAGAGGGATTGGAGTGGAAAAAGGTAGTTTTCATGAACCTAGTGGTAACTTTAAAAGGGGTAAAGTATCTGGAGTACCATAGCATTGCATAGCATATGATTTTGGAGGATCAGTTGCAGTAGTGTCCCGTTTGAGTACCCAATAAAACTATTTCGAAGTTAAATACTCCTCTCTTTTGCTTCTCTTTTGTCTTCCTTCGTTTCTGCTAAGTAATACTTCTCTGATTTCCTTAATCCAAATTTGCCGATTTAGCCCCTTCAATGCAAATTACACCTCCTCTTGTCATCTCATAAGATGTACAAAGTCCGTATCCTTGGGATCCTTGCTTGCACTCCATGTTTCCATTCCCAACTCTCTGAACACAGAGCACCACTAATGCATGAGGATTTACAACACCCTGACTAACTTAAGGTAGTTAACGCTCAAAGGGCAGTCGCTCACCCACCAAGAAACCATCAATTGATATGTCGACCATCTTTTTCTTTTTTTCTTTTTGTCATTTGGTTTATATTGATACCTCAGCCATCATCACCTAGTACAAAATGGACTTGTCAAAAAAGTCGCCATAAATTCCATTAGTGTGCCTACAGATACCTTCTCTGTCCTGCTGGGTCCCTTGGGCTCTGCATCCTAGATGCCCTTTGTGTTCTCTCTTTTGGATCACCTCTGTCCACAACTCACTATATTCCCAATTCCGACAACCACTTGTAACGGAGCATAATTGGCAATCTAGATTATTCTAAGGCTCAGACCTCTTTCCTCTTGGATCATCACACCTCCCATTTTACATGATGCAAGTTTCACCCATAAAAAATCTCGCTATTCTTTTTGTTACTCTGGCTACCATATGAAAGAGAGTCATATAGCAAAGAAGCATCTTAGCCAGTGTAGCTTAAAAAAGAGCAGTCCTACTTTCAAAAAGAAAGTAGTTGTTCCAATCAAGCAGACAACCTAAACTCAATACGCTCGATTATAGGATCCCACGGTTTTTTTTGGATACACAATGCAACCCTAACAGGAACTGCATAAAGAAGATACTTGGCATCCCAATCAGCTTTCTGGTCTCTCCAACTCCTCTCCCTCGATTCCCACACATGAAAGAGCTTACACTGATTAACTCTCAACCTAGAGGCCAACACAGAAGAGATTGTCTATCCGATCCAAGGATGCAGCATAAAGAATATTGAAGTAAACTTGTAAGTTCATAAGAAAGAGTAGTGGTAGATATTATAGTGGAGTTCAGGGAGATTGGCTCGTGGGAGATGGATCTTATTGTTATATTCTCTGCGAGTCCGATACTAAAACCTACGTAGGCCTATGATGAAGTGGGAAGTGACTCTATATTGATTGACAAGAGGACCTGGCATCCCCATCCAAGCTTTCTTCCTTCCTCTTATCCCTCCTTGCTATCTCACTTTCTATCTCTCAGCCTTCTCTGAATGGATACATTTTCCTTTATCTGTTCTCTTAAGCACAACTTCATGTAACTTAATCAAGCAGACTCAACCTACTCTCAATATGCTCAATTATAGGATCCTAGAAATTTTTTTTTGACACACAATGCAACCCTAAACAGGAACTGTATAGAGAAGATACTTGGCATGCCAATCAGCTTGCTGGTCTCTCCAACTCCTCGTCCTCAAACCCACATGACAGAGCTCGTACATAGGTTAACTCTCAACCTAGAGGCTACCACAGAACTTCTCAAAATAAACAAAATCTCTGAGCAATGATTCCAAATATTATGAGCAAATACTGAAGCTTGTAATTTATAAATTTGAAAATAGAAATTCCTCGAGTTAGAGGTTCAAAAACTTGTAGTGTGAATTTCTAAATTATCCCTATGTCATCATCATCATCATTTTAGCCTTTTTCCAATTAATTGGGGTCGGCTACATGAATCTTGGTTCTCCATTCTACTCTATTAAAGGCCATATCCTTAGTGAGGCCATAAGTCCCCATATCTTTTCGGATAACTTCCAACCACGTCTTTTTGGGCCTACCCCTTGCCCTTTTCAGTCCTTCCACTTGAACTAACTCACACCGCCTAATAGGTGTTGTACTTGGTCGGTGCCACACATGGCCAGCACACCAAAGTCTACTCTCTTTCATTTTATCGCCTATTGGTGCCACACCTAAATTCTCTCGAATAAATTCATTTAGAATTCTATCTTCTTGTCTTGCCACTCATCCATGTCAACATCCTCATCTCCGCTACACTCTTTCTGTCCGCCCAACATTCTACCCCATAGAGCAAAGCTGGTCTCACCGTTGTTCTATAAATCTGGTCCTTCAGCCTCATTGGTATGCAGCGATCACATAAAATTCTAGTTGCATATCTCTACTTCGCCAACCCAGCTCTAATTCTGTATGCAACATCTTCCTTGATCTCTCCATTCTCTTTGATTATCGATCCAAGATATTGAAAGTGCGGTCTTTTTTATTAAATTATCCCTATTTATAAACTATAAATGCTCAAGTTTGTTTTATTAAAAACCTGTAAAGGGGCATGAATTAGTAAACGTGAAACAACAGTCTAATTATTACTAAATAAGAAGTTTGTTTGTTTATTTTAGTTTCATATTCTCATTTTGATTAAAAATTAAATGAGATAAAATAAATTTCGAACATGAAATCCTATTTTCAGCATGTAAGAATTTACTCATGCATGTTTGTTTTTATGCTATCAAGATACAAGTCCTGGAAATTTATGCGTATGTTTATTATGTAACCAGGACATTATTTTGACTTTTGATTTTAACCCACGTTATGGTAATGTGTTGAAAATTTGGAAAAGATGTCATACTATGGTTTCACAACCATAAAGAAACTTAGAGTATGTTTTCTTGTGTGCAATTTTAAAGTGAAAGCGTGCGGATTATTAATGCATGGAATGCTTAAATTTGCATGTCCTAGATTGTTAGGAATTTAGATGTGAATATGAACATTGTCCGCTCGTTTGATGCTCCAAATGTGTCAACTTCTTGTATAGAATAGATTTCGCTGCTAGGATTGCTGAAGTTGTGCTTCATCTAATGGGAGCTTCAGATGTTTTCAAGAGTACAATTTTTTTCTCGCTAGTTTCTGGAAATATGGTCAGTTTTTCAGTTCCAGATAACAATGAATTTCTTGTAATTTTATTAGCTTTTAATTTGATGCTGATATTTCCTCTTCGCCTCACTGCAAGTGTGCAATTTGCATATCTCCTTGCCCTATGAGCCGGCAAAGAATTATTTAATATTTTGTCCATCCAGCTCATGTTTAACACAGATTTTGGAAGATTATTTCGTAATCATCAATAGTTTGGCATAGTTCCAATGCTTTAACATTTCACAGAGAAGGCAATGCTCATTTCTCTGTTGGATGTTGGTGGCCACGTCCTTTCAATGTTACATTCCTGAGTTTAGTTATTTATTTTACTTTTTGGAAATTTATTTACTAAATTTAATTTGATATTTTGATGTGAAGATTCTCAATCGTGACCATGGTTATCCGCTGCGTGGGATTGTTCCCGGCATCATTGGTGCACGTTCTGTTAAGTGGTTGGATAGCATCAATATAATTGCAGAAGAATGCCAGGTTTAAAAATATTTATGAACTTCTATCCATTTTCTTTGATTCATAAAATTGATGATGTCATTGATACGAATGTGGTAACAAATAGGGATTCTTTATGCAAAGGGATTACAAGATGTTCCCACCTTCAGTTGATTGGGATAATATCATTTGGTCTACCCGACGCCCACAGATGGATTTTCCTGTACAGGTAGTACAACAATAGTTTCATAATATACATCCAGCACTTGAATGAAATATTGGACTATCTCTTTTTGGAGCCATTGATTAGGTACATTGGTTTCAAACTTCAAAACTCATACAAATTGGCCTTTGACTTTTCGGTTACCTATTGGTACATTAGAACAATGAAGATGGTTTTGCATAACATTCATGCGACTAACAACTTAAATTGTTCATGTGCTAACAAGAAATGAGATCTTGTATCTTATGTTGC
Source organism: Amborella trichopoda (assembly GCF_054954075.1). Lineage (NCBI taxonomy): Eukaryota > Viridiplantae > Streptophyta > Magnoliopsida > Amborellales > Amborellaceae > Amborella > Amborella trichopoda. The sequence continues at coordinate 12,021,109 of NC_142341.1, read as the reverse complement.
CTGTGCATTTCTTGGGACTTCATTCCTTCACATCTGCATTTACTGTCGAGTCCCACTCGACCATTCCTGACTGTTGGTGTTCACTTGGATAATTAAATAGATGAAATCTTTGATTGCACACAAAGGAATGGTGGCAAACTATTTCTCAAAGAAAAAAAAAATGGTGGCAAACTCCTATGCTACTTCTTGTTTTTGCTTGACCTAGATGGATTTGATTTCGCAAAGTATAGATGCTTCTTTTGTAATGTCATTACCTATAGCATTTTCTATTGAGTTTTAATTGTTGTGTCCCGAATGCTTTTCAACAGTGTGCTATTTGTTCATTGGAGGATGAGGCCATTGCATCACAAGATAAGGTTAGCAATCTTAGTTTTAGATGTATGAGGTAGTGTAAGCTCTAACTTCTGATAGATTGCTGATAATTTCTTAGTCTAGTGGTAGCTTCTCTTGTCATCATATGGGTGGAGCTCAGTTTCAATTGTTTTAACTTTAATGCCATATTTCTTTTAAGATGCTCATTTTTGTTTTGTTTTTTGTTTTGTTGGATAATTTTAATAAATTATTGGTTTCTACTCAGATTAATATAGTTTTGGATTCAGTGTCTGTTGACATGTGCTCTTTAATATGATGAATGCATGGAGAGAATGTGCAACTCTTAAACATGCACATTCAAAAATTATGGAGACGTGCCTAAATCATGATTGTACATGTATGGAATTTGGACCATGCCCGCAAATTTCTGGGCATGTGTCAATGCCCAATATGCTGAGCCTCATGTGTATAGCACAATATTTGAACCAAACCTAGCATTGTTAGTCTGAAGTTTCAGCAGTCATGTCTGAAGTATGGGATTTGAACTTGTCAAAATTTTTGGGGACACAATGGGCAATTCATAGAGCCTCATGTGTCTGACACTAAATTTGAGTTGGTAACACTGGTCAAAAGTCTCAGTTGAATTTTGAAGGGCGGATGTGTATCATATAGGGTGTGGGTATGCTTCCAAAAGTGTCTTGACACATATTTGTACATGTTATTGGCAAATGTGAACTTTAATTGTGCAAACAAGCGGTTCAGTCATGGAATGGGTGTGTACTTTGGTTCTTCAGTGTCTGCTTGATTAGTCAATCATAGAAATGCATGAATAGACATGGTTTCTTAGGGGAATACTTTGATGAACGTCCTCATATGTGGGGTCAGTTAAGAAGACTCGTAATTACTTCTTTCACTGACACTAGGAAAATAACACGGTAACTTACCATGGAATGCAACTAGTAGATCGAAACATGTTGAAATTGTTAACGAACAATGATTCTAGAGATATAATGGCTTACACTATTGTATGTGATGTGTATGTAGTACAACTACAAATTACCACACACAACCTACGCAGTTATCGGCGAGAATTTTTGCTAGCCAGAATTTATGCTAACAAACAATTTTTTTTATACATTAGTTCAACTTATGCAAGACTAAAAGTTTATAGTTTGTGTTGTCTGAATACCTCAAGTATGGCATATTGTCACTCCTATGCAAACTTTTTCTTCTAAAATGGTTATCTCTACTCTGTAACATAGATTAGGCTGTGAATATATGCTGATTTTTCAACCCAAATCCTAGGTCAAGTATTCCTGAACTGTGTAATTTCTTCTTTTAATTTTGACTTGGGCATTTTATTTTTTACACTTCCACATATCATTTCCTCTTCATATACCATACCACATATATATTATATAGCAAACTTTCTATCGAGAAGCACTTTGGTCTCAATTGGAGTTTTTTTAAACTTAGTGTGATGGATAGTAAGCTGATGCAACCTAATGACATAACAGCTTACACAAAAATATATGGATATGATGGCCTATATGGAAGAAATAACTATCTTGAAGGAAAATATAGTGCTGAAACCCAAGAGTTATTTCAGGCTGCAAGTGGGCCGGGCCAGCCCTGCAGGTCGAGTAGGTCAGCCAACACAAACCTGGTTGGGTTTGGAAAAAGGGCTCATGTGGCTTGGTCATCAAACCTTAAGTTTAGGATCCATTTAGTTAACGAGCCATGGCTGGGTACAACCCTTAATACATATATATATTGTATGTATGTACGTATATATGTAACTATGGTTATGGTGTATGTGTGTCTGTAAATATGGTTATAGTGTGTACAAGGTGCCATGAATACATTCGAGAGAATTTACGTGTGGCACCAATAGGCGATTAGATGAGAGAAAATACACTTAGGTGGGCTAGCCATGCGTGGTGCAGACCTAGTACAACGCCTGTTAAGAGGTGCGAGTTAGTTCAAGTGGAAGACTCAAAAAGGGCAAGGGGTAGGCCCAAAAGGATATGGTTGTAGTAGTGACAAAAGATACGAAGACTTATGGCCTCACTGAGGGTATGACCCTTAATAGAGCAAAATGGGGGACCAGGATTCGTGTACCTGACCCCAATTAGTTGGGAAAAGGCTTTGATGATGATGATGTGTATAAGGTGTCGACCTTAATCAATCAAGGTGCGACTCACCTTTAAATATTAATTAAAGATGTAGTTTTGGTGCCGGAAATAGATACAACAACTATGAAATTTAAACTTAAAAAAGTGATGTAGATCGAGCAGATCTATAAATACTTAATTTTTTTTGAAAATGGACAGTCTAGATAATGTCTTACGAGATGCACCATTTTTTTTTAATGGCTCAGGCCTATGTAATATAAATATCTGTAACAACTTTTCTAATATCCTTGGCAGTGGCTTCAATGGTTAGTGTTGACATTTGACATGCTATCTCAGGCTTGAATGTCAAATTGATACCCCAACGAAAGAATTTTCCTTTTTTAAATGGAGTTGACTGGTTCGTGCAATGGCTCGAGCCCATCTAATTTTTTTGGCTTGTACCCGATCATGACTCTTGGTGACAGGCCTGATGCAGGCTTTAAGTTCACAATCCAAACCTGGGTTGAACTTGGTTTTACCCATTTCCGGCCTGCAGTTATTCTTCAAAGGTTTGCTCCGACACTATTAATTCCCAAATAGTGCTGTACTCCCAAACATCAAAGCATTGTCCAGTTTGTTTTAAAAATGAAATAGTCATAGTTGGACTAATCAAGTAAAATTTGAGGTGTCTGCTGGTGCTACAATTTTAGCATTAATTGCTATTTTGTTCCCCTTCCTTAGGCTACCTCCTCCACTTTGGAAGTGTCTCTTTAGAGGCAATTTACCATATTTTAGAGGCAATTTATTCTCTCTAACATTCTCCCACTTGTTCAAAATATTTGTAGAAGTCATTCAACCATGTGGTGACGTCCCTCGGAGGGGAAATTGTCACCAAATGACTGCCAACTAGCTTGCTTCTTATATAACTGCAGCATCCGTATTCTCAGTACAACTCTAGTTTTGTTATTTGGGTAGTTGAGCAAGGCTTCCGAGTAGCAATCATTTGAATGCGAGATTTGCATTATGATGGATAGTTCAGATAGCTGATTGTGCTTGTAGGATCATGGCAATTGTTGAGCATGATCTTCAACTAACACTCTTTTGATTTTACTATGAGATCGGCATTGCGAAGGCTAGTTTGGACAGTTGAGCATCCCATGGGATAATGGCATGTTCACGATTATGATGGTTATCCATTTGTATAGTTTTCTTGCTCGCTTCCCTCCTACTTGCTAATAAGAACCTTCTGGGTATTACCGTAGGAAGAATCATTAGCATTAGTAGTTGGATGAGTACTGACTCACCTTGTTGTCTGACAATCGTCCTCTCCCCATTGGTTGAGTCACTTCTTCCTTCTCCCTAATGGTCGAGACCTAAAGCACTCCTCGTATCGGTTGAGAGCCAACACTCTCAACCAAAAGGTTGAGCCACTTCGTGCCTTGCCTTGAACCTGCTTCTTGTTTGCCTTTAAAAGTCTAATGTGGAGAAATCCCTGGGAGGCGAAACTGTCACCAAATGACTGCCAACTAGCTGGCTTCTTATATAACTGCAGCATTCATATTCCCAGTGTGACACTAGTTTGGTTATTTGGGTAGTTGAGCAAGGCTTCCGAGTAGCGATCATTTGAATACGATATTTGCACTACGATGGATAGTTCTGATAGCTGACTACACTTATAGGATCATGGCAATTGTTGAGCATGATCTTCAACTAACAGTCTTTTGATTTTACTACGAGATCGTCATTGCGAAGGCTAGTTTGGACAGTTGAGCATCCCATGGGATCATGGTATGTTCTCAATTGTGATGGTTATCCATTTGTCTCGGTAGCAGATATCCTCCCATTGGGGTGAGACATCATCCACCGGATGAGATGATGGAGACTTACCCATTAGTGTGATTTATGCCCATCAATCTTCCAGGGGCTGTATGCTATCCACCTTTAAATTTGATGTATGGAATCCACCACCTTTCTAGCTGATGGTGATCTATCCACATGATGTAGTGTGAGCGTTTGATGCATTTGGAGGACAATGGTTGGGGCGTGTGTGTGTGTGTGAGAGAGAGAGATCATTGATCAAGAAGCATAAGTGTGAAGTCTAAGAGATAGATTGATGTAGATTTTTGATGAAGAAAACATAAAAATAACAGTTCCTAGGGCAAGCTTAACCCTGTAACAGTTGCTGTTACTGTAACCAACAAAGCTGACCTTTTTACTCAAAGCACCCGCCACCCTGTCCTAATTGCATGCTTTATTTCAAATGACAAAAGTAAAATCTTGCAAATAGGCTACCCACCTAGGATGTGGCAGATATCTGTTTATTTGGCTTTGATATCAATTGATGGAGATTTTTAATGAAGAAAACAGAAAACCTACAGTTTCAAGGCCAAGCAGACACACAAATCTGAAGAAACCTAGGGTTTCATATTCCAATCCCAACAACGATTTCTAGCCAAAGCTATTCTCTTTTTTTTCCAAAGTTGTTCTCTTTTTTTTTTCTTTCAAATCTTGTAACCAGCCCTCATGGAGCCCCGTGCCCCTCCTTTTATTCATTATTTTATTACAAAATTCAATAATTCCCCTAACCAAATAAATATTGACTAAAACAGTTAATATACCATAACTTACTTAAGGTAAAATGCCTAGAATGTTCCTCACATAACCAAAAAATAAAAGAAAATAAAAAATAAAACTAAACAGAAAATAAACCTAAAAGATATTCCAAAACAAACTGAAAAAATCCCAATCAGACATTGTTCTTCTTATTCTTCTTAATAGCTCGCCTGGTGTTCGTATCCTCCAAATAGATGCGTGCGTTGGGTGGAATCTGCTGCACCATAGACTATAGTCTTCAGTTGCTCCACTTGACACTCTTTGCTCATCACTTCTTATATGGGCATCTGTCCATGGACTTGGTCATTGTTATTGTATCCTAGTGACAATTGTCTTGACTACCAATTTCATTGCATGAATTATAAAAATTTATTGCCTTTTCAGGGCAGAGGCATTAATGTAATTGAAAGATAAAACTAAGGTTACTAACTGTTGATGTTTATATGGCAGATAAAAATAAGTGGGTATGCAGCCTCTGGAGGAGGGCGTGGCATAGAGAGAGTGGACATATCCGTTGACGGTGGAAAAACATGGTTGGAAGCTTCAAGGCATCAGAAAAGAGATGCACCTTATATTGCAGATGACATCAACAGTGACAAGTGGGCATGGGTCCTCTTTGAGGCACAGGTTGATGTCCCAAAAAATGCTGAGATAATAGCCAAAGCGGTACACCTCTTTCATCTTTCTTATTGTTTCTTTCATCTTTCTTATTATATGCGATGAAATACATTCTAGAGATCTGTGATATAAATAAAGTTTTTGTTATTAACTAGAAAAAGAATTGGGCGAATTCTAAGAATGGTACTGTTTTGGGAGTAGAATACTGAAATGGTTTCAGTTATAACTAGTTATGGCCATGCGGATTTTGAAATTGATATTCGTATTGGAATCAGTATCATGAATGATGTCAGGCTTATATTCTTCTTAGAGTAGAATGATTGAGTAATTACCAACCTCTCTCCCACAAACTGTCGAAGAAACCCATTGATAGGGTAGTGTTTCAGAAGAAAGTTGAGGATTGGTTAACTAGTCTTTTCTTTGGGGCTTGCTTGTAGTCTTTTCTATAAAAATCTTTTGGCTGATGATTGTTGGGGTGTTAATGGGTTTTTCTCGCTAAAAATAATGTGGGCCTGCAGTGGTTTCATGACCGAAACGACCAAGTTTGGAAAGCTCGAATTTCCTGAATTTTCTGAAGAGTAGGATCAGGTCCGTGTAGTTTGATCTTATGGAAAAAGGAAAACAGAAAATGTTATTCTGTTGATGGATATGACTGTGTCTTGGACCATTTGGAATTTGGTGGTATTTTTAGATTTGCATGGGGGTAAAAGCGACTAAAGAGTTTTTTGGGTCATTGTGCTGCTGTGATTGTGTGGTTGCAAACGCAGGGCATTGCAAACGGTTTCCCATCTTTGGCCTTAATTTAGGGCATTATGTTATAACAGAGGGTGATTATCTTAATGTTATTAGTTAGGTTAAGAACAAGACATCCTCCCTTTGGCAGATAGCAATGATTTTCGAAGAAGTTTTTAATATTTGTGAGTCTAAAGATGCATTCTTCTATTTCTTCTAAGTGAAACAAATGGGGATGCAGAACCTTGCGTTAGTAGGGAAGCATTGTGGGTTTAAGGGCGTGTCTTGTGTTTGGTGTCGTGTGGGGTCCAAGTCTTTCTGTTCCACATTTCATCCGTCTACTTTCAAAGAAATTCTATTAACTATCAAATAAATAAAAAACTATGCTGTTGAACCAGCACAATCACACTAGTGCCACAATGCATATAACATGGTAATGCAGAAGCATATACCGTACAGTTATTCCCTTTGGAAAAAGAGCAATTGAGGATGTTTTCAATTTGAGATTTTGGTTTCCACCTAAGAAACAGCAGAAATTTTAAGAAAAAGAATTTGGATTTTGAATTCTTAAAACACTTAGGTCTGACTATCTGAATATTTGATGGTCTCTGTTTAATATTAGGTTGTTATTTTTTCGGTCTCATAAACAGTGGGTTTGAAAATTTTCTTTTTTGAGAGACCTCTTTTGGCAAGAACTCTGACAACCTGCTGTGGAAATTCATTTATGGCCCCAATTCCCACTCCTTGAGGGACGTCTTTTGGCAAGAACTTGACATATCATAGCCTCTCACCCCCTTCTAGGAAAGACTTCAATGTGACCAGGTGGTCCTATGAGCAGAACTCTAGCTCCAGTATCACCCTGCAAATGGTAAACTTCTTAGGCTTTTGTAGCAAGGAATCAACTTCTGGACATCCCTCTTCAAGGGGCTGAATTCACTTGATCCAACCACTTGGCCGTGCTCACTCTATCCAAAATAGATAGAATTCTCACCTCTTTATTGGGATGCGACCTTCCCCGGCACCCACTCCTAGGCCCTACTGAAACCCAAATCAGATCATCACCCCATTCTTTTGGACACCTCTCTGGTTTCTTGGGGTGCCAAAGCTTTCTGCGTCGAATTAATCTGGCTAGAGGACCCTAATATTTCATCCCTCATCCCCTCATGGTGGAATTCATACCCCCATCAGGTCCAAGGATGGTCTGGCTTCCATCTTTAGCGGAAACTGCAACTCCCAAAAGCAGACCTCAAGGAATGGCTAAAACACCTTCCTGATAGGTTCCAGGCTCAGAAGGAAGCTCTCCTTCGCTCCATCAATCTCTGGGACTCTACTGAAGAGAAGCTCTCCCTCATATCACAAGAGAGGGAATAGAGATTACAACTCAAAATCTCATACTAGGAACTCCCACATAAAGAAGAGATTTACTGGTCCCAGCGATCCAGGGTTAAGTGGCTCGAACATGGAGACCATAATAGTGCCTTTTTACGTAAAATTGCGAATTTGAGGAGGATAGATAACACCACCTCCCAAAAAGTGAGAAACCGCACTCTGGATCAAGGCCCATAGATCGACCAGGCTTTCATAGATTACTTCTCTCTTTTTTAAGCCTGTACTGGTCCAAGACCCACCATGGCCAGCCTGACCTTCCATTCTTTCTTGAATCTGGTAAACTTTGTTGAATAAAAAATGATAGATTACATTAGATCAAGTTGGGGAAAGAAAGGCATCCCACAAGCTGGGTGCTCAGACTACAGGGGGGAGAGAATTTATAGAAAACTACTTCTAATAGCGAGACAATATAACATGCAAAAACTTCTGATGTGAAAACAGCCTTAAAGAGGGTCCAAGGAGGAGGGGAGAGCCTTTAAAATGAGCGTAAAATCCCCGAGGCTGAAGTGGCCCCTTCCACGAGATAGGTGACTCTGATCATTGCGAGGCCACAGGAGCCCTGTTGTGAGGTTGGTAAGGGCAAACTTCCTTGATTGAATCTGAAGGGGATGAGCTGTTGAGAGCCTCTTCCGGCTCAGTCTTGTAAGAAAACCTTCTTTTTCTGTTTTCTGCTGAAGACGAGGGATGGAGAAGGAAAAGGAGGGGGAGAGGGCTGAGGAATCCTAGGGGATCCATTTAGCAACTTTTTGAGCTCAAAGCCCCGTTTTTTATACAGTTTATTTCTTGTTTCAGATGTATAGCATTTTTTGAGACTCCTTTGGGGGTCAACACCATTTTTTAGGTCCTTTAGGGTTTTGTACAGGGATTCTGGCCTGTGGGTGCCTTTACTTCTTTCCTATTGTATTCTCTTTTGCTTTGCAATACAGTTAACACTTTCAAAAAAGAAATTTTCTTTTCTGAGGTTGATCACTAGGTTGAAGAAGTTCCTTCCTTGGGGCCTAAAAGTACTGTTAGAAGGAAAGTGGCTGGGGTCGTGGTGGGTAGCATCCCCACACCCAGTTACCACATCGTGGTATCCATTCCTACGCTGGCACCCCCAATTAACACCTTCAAAATGTGACTCCTTAATCTATTAAAAAATAGATGGGCCTATCTTTCCCACTGAATTATCAAAAAAAAAAAAAGTACTGTAAGATTGGGTTTTACTCGAGTAGTAAATGGAGGAAATGCTCCCGTGGGAGCATTGAATCCTTTGACATGATAAAGATCTTTGGAGTTGGGCGAGATGAGTCATGATTTAATTAGGGAAACTCCATCCATCATGGGTTATCTTCAGACCTTTAGGGATTAAGAGGAATCACAACTAGTTTTATGTTTATCACTGATTAATTGGTTTCTCTACAGGTGATTGAAATCTGGTGCGATTGAGGGAGCTCATCGGTCTTCCCATCTAAGTCGTGGAAACCTATGGGGTTGGGTGACATGGATCATCCTTTAAAATGAATTTTTGTGCTTTCACATTGTTCCCATTGTTTTCATATTAGACTCTTTTATTCGAACCCGAGTTTTTGGAATATTCTAGTTTCTTATAAAACCCAATGGAATTTTAATTTTCGTACTTTCTTCTTCTGGTTTGGGTAAGCAGGTTGTAACCATGATATTTGTTCTGCAGTCCTCGTGTCCTAACCACTTAGCCCAAAGGCGAACCTCTTGGGCCTTGTAGTAGTTCCACATCTCTCTCTCTCTCTCTGTCTCTCTCACACACATATCCTCTTTGTATTATTTAATCTGCAGGTTGACACTGCAGCTAATGTTCAGCCAGAAACTGTGGAGGAAATCTGGAACTTGAGAGGAATCCTTAACACCTCATGGCACCGTGTTCATCTTCGCCATATGTTACAGTCTGGGCATTCTAGTTTGTGAATCCAAAAGTGAAACTGGGGCGGTATGAGAGAAAGGAAACTTGAATACTTAAAAAGTATCTGGAACGGCAGTAGGTTATTTACATAGTGATCAGCTTTTCATTAGATATGTATCTCAAATCAAGAATAAATGGACAGAGTTCTCTGTCTAGAGAAGTTGTTCATCAAGATTACCTTCTTGTTGATTACATTGTTTTCATTATTTTGGTTTGTAATCAATGTGGAAAATGCATAATTTCCGCTGGTTTGGGAATTAGACCGGTTATGAGGACTTTGCTTCTTGAGATGGCAATGAAGACCCATAAGCATGTAGTGCACATGTAATTGGCAATTCAATTACATTGATAAAACTCGGCATAGACTATAATCGGACATGATTTAATAGATCCTGTGTGTGTACGTGCAGCACTGTGTTCGAGGCCCTAAACGGATCTTGCGCTAGAAATAGGATACCATTCCCATGAAATTTTCTTTTCTTGGTTTTGATGGGCTATACTACAGGAAAGAGTAATGTTTTAAAACCCGGTGGTTTCGGATACGGATCACCTATTTAGGGGAAATTGGGCGGGATCAAACCGGTTCTAGGGTGATATGAGCTCCATATATGGAAAAACCTAAAAACTTCTTAAAAGGTGAGATGCTACAGTGTTTCGTCACCACCACAGACTTGTTGTCTGTGGTGGTTTATTGAATGGATCCGCAACCTATGGTGCCATTCGTTGTAGTTTCGCATGAATTTTTTGACTGCTGCGGACCTTAGTATGTCCGTAATGGTATGTGGCAGTTGAAAAATGAATATCGCTCGATTTTTTCAGACGGCGATGAGCTTATGGGCGAAAATACTATTCATTTTAGCCTATAGGCATTGTGTAGATGCTTCTTATGTATAGGGATTGTATACATTGAGACTATGTACTTTTGGTATGAAATCACAATTACTTACAACCATTCGATGTGAAATCTGATAGCTTGGGTGTGTCACAAAGTTCAAAAAAATTTATTTCAAATTTTGAGCTTGATCAATGAAATAAATGCAGCCACTCAATTTCGCATCCAATGGTCAAGATTAATTGTGATCGTTTTGTATCAAAGGTAAATAGTCCCATTATATATATATATATATATATATATATATATATATATATATATATATATATATATATATATATATATGAAAAATTTTTCCCAACGTCTATAGGCGATAATGAACAGTGATTTATCCTATATTCATCATCGTCTAAAGTTCATCGTACGGTCACGATTGTTCAGTAGTGTTTCATTTTTCATTTTTTTTCTATAAATCGAAATGATCTGAAATTTGGAGCGTGTGTACATCTTAGTAAGGCGCACTTAATAAAAATATAAAAAAAAATTTGCACTAAAAAAAAAAGAGCAAAATACTCTTGAAACTTTTTGGGGGTATTTTTGTCAATTTTTTTCATGTAAAATATTTTTTTGATATATTTCGTAGATTCTCTATTTTTGATGAACGCATGCTCCAAATTTCAGGTCATTTCGATTTGTAAAAAAAAATGAAACACTACCGGACAATTGTGATCGTACAATGAACTTTGGACGGTGATGAGGTTAGACAAAGGTTTTTTGGTCAATTTATATTTTGTTAATTATGTTTTTTATATTTTTATTAGGTGTGCTTCACTAAAATGTACACACGCTCTAAATTTCAAGTAATTTAGATTTGTAGAAAATAAAATAAAAATAAAAAATAAAACACTACTAAACAACTGTGACCGTGCGACGAAGTTTGAATGGTAATAAAAGTAGGTGAAATCACTGTACATTTTTGTCTATAGGCGTTGAGAAGAGTTTTCCATATATATATATATATATATGAAAAATGACGAGGTTAGCCCATTAGCTCATATCTACATATGAGCTCAATGGTCCATATTGAATCTAGGTCGATCTGACGGTCTTGACTTCATTTTGTATTTGAATTTTATTTTTTTTTACAAATCTAAATCACTTGAAAGTTTAGGCATGTATTATTTAAAAATAAGAGATTTTAATAAAACTATCAAAAAAATAATTTACAAAAATAAATTGATTAAAATATCCCTAAAATGTTTTCGGGGTATTTGGTTAATTTATTTTTTGTGAATAATTTTTTAATATTATTATTATGTGCGCCTTGATGAGAAGAATAGATGTCTAAATTTTATGTAATTTGGATTTGTTAAAAAAAATTAAAATTAAAATACGAAATGAGGTTGTGACCATCAGATTAGCCCAGATTGAATCTGGGTTGTTGGGCTCATATGTAGATATGAGCTAGTTGGCTAACCTCAACATTTTCCTATATATGAACATATGAGCCCAACGGCCCAGATTGAATATGAGTCGATTTGACGATCACGAATATTCGGTAGTACTTGAATTTTATTTATTTTTCTACATATCCAAATCACTTGAAATTTTAGGTGTGTGTTTTTCTCATCAAGGCGCACTTAATAAAAATACAAAAAAAAATTATTCATGAAAAACAAATTGATCAAAATACCCCCTGAAACTTTTCGAGCGTATTTTGATCAAATTATTTCATGCAAAATATTTTTTTGATATTTTTTGAAGATTCACCTATATTTTATAAATACACGTCTAAAATTCTAGTGATTTGAATTTGTAGAAAAAAAACTAAAATTCAAACAATATCGGATAACCGTGATCGTCAGATCGGTCTAGAATCAATTTGGAACGTTGGGCTCATATGTTCATATGAGCTAGTGGGCTAATCCCATCTTTTATATATATATATAAATAAATATATATATATATATATATATATATATATATATATATATATATATATGAGAGTGGAACGTCAATAGCTCAGATTGAATCTGAGCCAATCTGAAGGTCACGATCTCTTTTTCATGTTTGAATTCTAATTTTTTTTATATAAATCTAAATTACTTGCAATTTTAGGTGTATATTCTTCTCATCAAGGGACACCTAATAAAAATATAAAAAGAAAATAATCCGTAAAAAAAAAAATTGACCACAATACTTTCGAAACTTTATAGGGGCAATTTGGTCATTTTTTTCATGTAAAATAATTTTTTATATATTTGGAAGATTCACCTATTTTTTATGTTATACAAGTTTCAAATTTCAGTTTAATCTAATTTGTAAAAAAAAATTTCAGTTCAAATATTTGGGATTTCAATCAGCCCACTGTTAGCGTTTACGGTAGCATATCGCCTTTGGACGGATAAGATTTTTTATTTATTTATTTATTTATTTATATACATATATATATATATATATATATATATATATATATATATATATATATATATATATATATATATATATATAGGGAAAAGGCTCCCAAACGCCTATAGGCGATAATATACGATGATTTTACCTCCCTCGATCGCGTCGTCCAATAATATATAGTGATTTTGCCTCCCTCGATCGCGTCGTTCATTCAAACAAAATAAAACGAAAGGGATCGGCTGGAAAACCCTACGCGCAAACGGGTGGGATTTGCTCAAATGCTTCAAACCCAAAACAATTTCTCTCTACCCCTCCTCCCGCTTCCTCTCCTCTACTCTGCTTGCCTACTCTCTCTCGTTCGCCCTCTTCTCTCCTCTGCTCTGCCAAGCTAGCGCTGGAAAACCCCTCCTCTTACAACAGACCATATCACCAGTGGCATCATATATATCAGAGCTCTCTATTGAATCTGAAGCAGCACGAGCAGTTCAAGATGCAGAAGTTTCTGGAGCATCCAAAATTCCAATTCCAGAAGCAGATCCTCTACTAGCATATCACGTAGTTGATCGAGATCGGGATTAGGTGAATATGAATTGCCCGACCCAATGCTTTCAGTTAGTTACAGACCCTTTACCTTCGCTATGCTCAGGTAAGTGCTCCGCCATATCCCTACCTTCGTGAATATAGTCCAACCTAAATAAAGAAGAAAACCCAATTTTTTCCCAAAACGATATTTATAAATAAAACCCTATGGTTTACAATGTTATGCATCAAATTCGTGAAATTATTTTCAATGGAAAACTAGCTATCGTGGAAAACCTAATTTTTTTCCAAAACCCAACCCAAAAACCCACGTTTTTTTTTTCCAATAAATCATCGAATTCTTACTTCAAAAATCACATTTCCTAATAAATCCAGAATCAATCACCAATTCATTACTCCGAAATCACAGGTCTAGCCAATCATATGAGACCACAGTTCTGATCTTTGGAGTAAAAACGTAGGGTTTTATTTAAAGTGATCCACCCACTGTAAATACATTTTTTTAGTTCCTTTCTCTTCTTTTATTGCTCCTTTTTTTTCTTTTTTCTTTTTTTGATGCAGTTCTAAAGTGATTGTAGAGCAAAAATTTGGATTGCTTTTTTGTTTTTCTTTTGCAGGTCGATTGCTTACTGCATTTTCTGTCACCCTCTATTCAGAAATACTCAATACCCAATTGCGCTTTCAGATTCAGTAACAAAATAATGGTGGGGAGTCCAAGGCTCAATCCTAGAAGTGAGAATAAACTACTTGCTCTTTGCTTTTTTCTATTATTTCTTCTGTTTATTCATCATTATATTATTCATTTTCTGATGGGTGTTTGAGTTTTTCAGTTTTGAGATTTTGATATTGTTTGCTAATTGGCACCACTTTCTCTCTCTGAGTTTCATTATTTCTTCTGTTTCTCTATCATGACTTGCAGTTCTTTTCTTATTGATGTATGTGTTCTTCCTTGTTAATATTTGGGTATGCAATTCTGTTGCTTTATTTAGTCATTACATACTGGTGTTATTTTCTTTAATGGGGTGTTGATTTCTTGATGGTATTTATGAAAACTGTAATTTCATTCGAGAATGGAGGAAAATGAATATTCAAAGAAAACATGTTTTTGTAATTTGATGTGGTGTGGAATGTTTGTGATTTTGAGATTTACGCCAAGACGTTGAGTTCTTTATGTTGAGGGCTTTTGAATTTGTAGCAGGTGAAAATATGGGCAAATGGCCTGGTTCTTCCTGTTCTCTTTGTTTTCTTGGTAGTGGCCCAGTTTTTCTTTCTTAGAGAAGTTTTATATAATGAAGCATTTTAAATAATTTTGGTTACCTGGTTGATTACCATATGTTCTTGTTCTTTTTGCCTTGAAGTGCATGAATATGAAAGTTGGAGTTATTCTACTTGAGGATTACCTTTTCATTGCTAGTTATTGCATTTAATAAACAATGGTTCTCGTTTCCTTTTTCGTTTTTGGAGTATTTCTGTTTGATCTTATTTGTATTTTTAAGTTACAGAATCCATCAAGGAGTTGTTGTTAACAAGAAAATTTTATGAGTTGATGTTGTTATTACTATCATTAGTACTAGTATGTTCTTTTTCCAATGGAATTCGATGTTTTATCTTTTAGATTCTTGCTCTTTTTTTTAGGGTGTGACATTGTTCCTTTTCAGACTTTTTGTTGAAAGTCATCGCAATCTTGCACTTTTGCCTATAAACGTGGTGGCACCATCCTTGGTACTTCAAGAGGAGGTCATGACACCACCTAAATAGTTGATAGCATTGAAGACCGAGGGATTAATCAGGTTTGAAGTCCTACTTGGTTTACTTCTAACTACTTTCCTTACTTTATTTATTTTGATTCATGGAAATCATTTATGTAATTCATGATTTGATTATTAATACTGTTTTTAATTTGGGGATCATAGGTCTACATAATAGGAGGAGATGGGACACAGAAAGGAGCATCTATAATATATAAGGTACCAAAATATCTGTATAAAAAATTTGTAAGATTTATTATATGTTTGTTGTCTTCTTTGGTGGTAGTGCTTATTACTCTCTAATGTAAATTGCTTGGCTGGATCAATGCTTCTAATTACAGGAAATTGAGAGACGTGGTTTGAAAGTGTCGGTTGCTGGAATCCCCAAGACTGTCGATAATGATATCGCTGTAAGTTTAAATATGCAAGCAAAGAATATAAATATGAGATTATTTATGTTCGTTTTTCATTTGGTATGGTGCGTGGATTATAGGTTATAGACAAGCCTTTTGGATTATAGGTTATAGCAAAGTCTTTTGGTTTTGACCAATTATAGTTGTAATTGGTAATTGTTTAATTAATGGTAATCTTTTGTTAATGAAATTCTCTGATTTCTGGTATTATTGAGTTTATGTCGTTATTTTGTTTTTTGAGAAACATAAACACAGAGAGAGAGATCATTCAAATCCATAACCTATAAGAGAGAGATGGTTATCCAAAAAGTCCGTGATGGTTATAAAGCTATTATGCATGCCCTTTGGCATGGTAAAAGGTGAGAATATATCAAACACTCAACATAAAATAAAATAAAATAAATGAGAACTGTAGGGATATAAATGTATTTAACTATCCAAGTAAACCCACATTGCACATTTTAATGATATATATGAAAAGGAAAGTTACCAAAAAATCACCAAATCGGTTATTTAGATGCTCCATAAAGATGTCCTTTATATGCCCTCATAAAAAGGTCTTTTACATGCCCTTAAAAGTACATGAATATTCAATATTTGCATCACCCCAAAGTCATCTACAAAAAGATGTATTTACATGTCTCCAAAATTCAAAAAATTAATCAAGTCCTTTACCTGTCTTATAAATAAGTCTTTTACATGCCCGCAAATCCCATAAAGGTTTTCTCCTATTAGTCCTTGGTTCTCCAGGAAATTGCTCTTATTGGTCCGTCATATCTGCAACAGATGAACAACATCAATGCACCAACACAAGAGGTCCGCAAAACCAAGTCACTGATTTACGAAAGAGGTCCTCAAAATACTCACTGACCTCTCAGGTAACACTTGCAACAAGTGCCAACCAAAATCTGTTTTGCTTCTAACTACTTTATTAAGGGATGCACTGAATGCAACCTCCTCAAACTTTGGCACCTACGAAATTTTACAGAGGAATTGTTTAAGAAAATGTTTATATCCATGGTTATCTATCGCTATCTGCACATGCGCACAAGCATTAATGCATGCAGAAAAAGAGCGAGATGCATGATGCATGTGTCCAGTGCTTAAATTAACAAAGTCTAAGCTTGAATGGACATAGCAGACAAATCATCTTGATGAAATTGGGTCTTGAATTTAGGAGAAACCCCGTCTACCTTATCGAGGGTGTTGAGCTTATGTATAGTGGCATACCATGTCTCTAACCAATTTCATCAAGATGATTGCATGACGCGAGTTTTGTGAATTACTGAAGTTTCAGGATCATTCATGATAATGCATAAATACATAATGCAAAACTTCACATAAATACATAATTAAGAATGAGTTTTTATAAGAGAAGTCTCAGCTATACTTCTCTTATCTATCAGCATGAGAGGATTTCTAAAGACATTTTACTAAATGTGAATCATATTGAAAACCTGTACGTCTTTCAAAATCAATACTTCTATCAAGGAGTGAATGAAAAGTGGATCAAACATAGCTGAATAAAGCACACCATTTGTCCCTTTTGAACACATCCAAGCATTCCCCCCTCTTCCTTTGATGGACAAATGGAGAATTCAACTGCCAAATCACTCAAATCCTCTCCTGCTAGAATATATTAAAAATATTAAAGAGATCACCAGAATTATGTTTGTTTTGTTTTGTTTTTTTTATTATTAATTATGTTAACTGATAACGAGCAATATGTTTACTAAAGCAAAGTTCACGATGAGATAAACCCGCAATAAATAAATTCTTGACGTCACTAAAGGAATTCCCGAATAAGTACAAGATAAAGATTCAACCCTGCAACCTAATAAATGTGTCATTCTTAATACCACAATTTGTGGAAAACCAATACCAATAAGTTTGGTTTTACTCAAATTAATTTTAAGTCCAGTTGAGAGTTCTACATTTTCAAAAAAATCCATAAGCAAGTGATTTCCTTAACCGTTAGATTACAAAATATAATGGTATCATCAACATAAAGTAAATATTATAATATAAGACTATTACTATCAATATTAACACTTAATATAGTCAATTCATTAAGCATGGCATTAAAGCTCTCAGCTATCAAAGTATATAAAAATGGTGAAAGAGGATCCCTTTGTCTCAATCATTTTGATTATTTGAAAAAAAACTAGTTGCTTTGCTATTAACAAGAACAAAAAAATGGGTAGAAGACATGCAACCATCAATCCACAATTTTCACCTTGTGTGAAAACTCATTTTAGCCGTGATGCTTTGTAGTATCCCTCAATCAACCTTATGGTATGCATTCTCAAAGTCTAGCTTACAAATAATGCATGTTTTGCCATCGTTGATTCTGGAGTACATACATACTTGTGCAACCAAAATACTATCCATAATTTACATGTCTTTCAATAATGGTGATTGTGGTCCATAACCTAACACATTCTATAGTATGCCTTCTCTCTCTCTAACATTTTATTTCATTGAACTCCTCTCTCTCTCTCCAAATTCTAATGAATGGTGGCTATCACTTTGTTTTGTTTCTCTCTCTCCCTCTCTCATATTTAGTTTATAATCATGTTAACACAAGGGAGTGCCCACCTAGACTCAAACTGCTGCAAATGAGAAACCCGGCGATGAAGAAACTGAAATGCAGAATGAGCTAGATGATAAAAGAGACAATGATGAGAGGGACGAGAATGGTGAAAGCACGGAGTGAAAGCTCGATTTTCTTCTAAATTTTCATTGAATCTCTGTTAATTTGGAGGCCTACATTGTGAATATGGTAAGTTCTTTTAAATATGGATTTTTCAAAAACCAATTCGAAAATGAGCAGTTCTTTTATATTCAGATTTTCAAAATCAAAAGTCAATAATTTTAGTTTTTGAAAAATCCAAAAATTTTCGAACATTTCGGTTTTGTAAAAATTGAAAAAGGGCAGATTTGACTTTTTAAAAAAGTGTTATAAAGGTGAAAAAAACAAATATAAATGTAATAACGAAAACTTAGAGATAATCTCGTAGTAACAATAAATATAACATATACGTAAGTTATTATCCTTATTTCTTTTATTGTCCCTTTAAAATTTCAATTTATAAACTCATATTTTTATTTTATTTCTTATTATGTTTTGGATCACTGATGCATATCCTAATTTGGATCGTTGATCTAGTGATCCAACATGGATTTGTAGGTAATCAATCTGCCCCACCTATTCGGGTTTTAAAACACTAGAAAAAATCAAGGTTTTAAAGAACATTTCGCTGACTCGAATCATTTATCCTGAAACTAGTTTAGATCGATGGATCCGCGATTAAGATCAGAGGATCGTCCAGATCAGGCATTATTTTAGTTTTTAATATGTTTTGGATCACCGATGCATATCCTAATTTAGATCGTTGGTCTAGCGATCCAATATGGATTTGCAGGTGAACAATCTGCCCCACCTATTTGAGTTTTAAAACATTATAAAAAATCAAGGTTTTAAAGAACGGTTCAATGACCTGGATCATTATCCTGAAATCGGTTCAGATAGGTGAATCCACGGTTGAGATAGGAGAATCGTCCTAGTCGGGCATTACAAAAATTTTTTAAAAACTGCTAAATTTTTTTAGAATCTAATTTTTAGGCTTTCAGAAACAACTAATGGTATTGCGATATAGTTTTTCATGATTTTATTGAAAATATGTAAATCTTGAGAACTTGTCTCATGTTTGAGTGTTTATCTACCACTAATTATACTTCAATGAGAACAACTCATCTTCCCTATCTCATTATCTGAATGGATAAATAAGTATGTGCAATAAATGAAAGAAAGACCTATGTGATCTTTTGCCAGAGAAATAAATTTTTTTTTTTAATAATAATAATAACCCTTTATATTTTTGGCAACAAGATCACTCACAGATGATCTTATTACAAACAATAGAAATTCCAAAATAAATAACACATCAATAAAATAAATCGCAACTACTTGATGTCATTCATACAACCTAATACTGTATTTGAGAATATAAAATAAAGAATAAAGAAATAAAAGAAAAGATGCCAGAGATTACCTCAACCAGGCTTTTTACACCCCACACTGAGTCACCACATCCAATGGCGCGGGATCTATTGTCTAGCTTCAATCTCGAACCGGGATAATTGATTTCGGCCAAACTAGATAACCACCCCTTAAAATCTCTACTAAATCTTAACCTCCAAAATTAACTTAGGCCCCCTCTAATTTTTCCAACCCGCAAAATTAACTTAGGTCTAAAGAGGAGAGAGAAGGTTAGAGAGAAAAATATAGAGGAGAGAGAGTGGGGCGTGTCCCTCTAGGAGAGAGAGAGGTTATGGGAGAGAAAGAGAGGTTTTGTTGAGATTGGGGGGAGAACACCCCTATTTGGCGTGAATATTTAGGTTTAAGGGTTCTTAGGGTTTTTTCATAGTTTATCTTTTTCATGAAATTGAATCTAGACCGTTGATCAATGTGACTTGTGGGGTGAGAGATCTGAGCCATCAATTTCGTAGGTAGGCCATCAACATTATGGAAGGTGCTTGGACCTTTATCCCCCTTTTCTTAAACCATTTTCCCATCAATGTATTTAAATAAAATAAATATTATACATTCCATAAAATTGCATGATCCATGTCACATATTCCATAAAGATATGTCAAATATTATCAAGTAAATAAATACTACCAAATATAAATAAGATAAGGTCAATATTTATTATCTATTCAAATTGACCATATCCCTTAAAAACAAACTTGCTATAAAACAAATAAAGCCATGGTTAATATTTCCCTTCCAAGATTTGACCACATGCCACAAATCAAACTTACCTTAACTTAGAGACTTGAACATAAAACAAACAAAGAATTCAAAGGGTGGGGCGTGCCACCCTTTTGTGGCACATGTGGGCCACCACCCACATGCCACATGGTGGGCCCATGTACACTTTTGGCCCTTATGGAATTTTATAAAAAGTTTTAAAATAAAACGAATTAATATATATATTTGAATTTTTACAAATTTGTAAAATCGATAACTGTATTTTTATAAGTCAAAAAATTATAATTAAAATATTGAGAGATTCATGAAAATTCAAATAATAAAACTAAAATCATTTCAATAATAAAATGAACACAATTAAATTAATATGATGGGAAAATGATCTATATGGTTTTAAGAATTCAATCTGTAAATATGGGATACTCCATCTCCAACTGTGGACTACAGACCACGCAAGATTTATCGAACCACCCAGTGTTTTTCATGATCCACAGTCCAAGCAGGGGCTCATTAGCGGGTCACCAAAGTCCGATCGATGAATCAAGGGGTCGCAATCTCAGTCTGTGGATTATAGGTCCTACCCTAGAGACGAGTCAAGGTCACCACGACCTGATGTAACCACAGCTCTATGGTGCATAAAGGTATCTCTAGAACATGCATACGCTTCACCCAAAGGTGGATATCTGGCTTTCCCAAATGATCTATCGATATGCATACCGTGTGTTGGAACATGGATGAGGTTTTGGCCCCCATCTCAGTTGGCCTACCGTCACACACAAGGGTTACACAGTCCCTCATCTCACTCATTTAGGCATAAGCTTTGACCTCATCAAGGGTTAACCCAAAACCCTCCTCGGCTAATTCTTTATGCCCAAGTACCTTGGGTTTTCCAATCGACTGGCCTAGATCGATAAGCACAGTCCGGTATAAGCAAACATCATTCGCTTAGTATGGTTCTCGTGGGACCACACTCCCATTGAGTTTATGTTTCACTATAATAAAAGTATTCCAATACACACTCATAAGGCATTTAAAGGCCACATAAATCTAACATCTCTCACTTGGCCTTTGAAGGCCTTACTTTCTCTCTTCCTCACTTTGTCTCATCCCCATCTCTTTCACATGTCTTACAAAAACATTAGGGACAACTCCCTTATTCAGAGGGTCTGTAATCATCAAATATGTAGATATGTAGCTGATCTTGATCTCTTTCAATCTCACATCATTCTCAGGTGATAAAAATAAGGCTTAATATGCTTAGAGTTCTTGTGAAATCGAGACTCCTTAGAGACACAAATAACCGCAGTGTTATCGCAGAAAATTCGTACTGCCTCACAACGTACATGATGAAAATTAAGTTGATTAAGAAACTTTTTAATCTATACGGCCTCCTTGGCTGCTAAACAGTATGCCACATATTCGGATTCCATGATGGACAAGGCCACAATATCTTGTTTCTTTGACTTCTAAGAAACCGCACCCCCTCCAAGCATAAACACATATCCAAATGTAAACTTCGCATCATTTGGATCCGCGCCATAGCTTGCATCTGAATATCCCTCTATTGTTATTTCAGTTCCCCCTTTATAAATGGGCGCATAGTTCATGGTCCCTTATAAATATCTGAGAATTTTTTTTACAGCTTTCTAATACTCCTCACCTAGATTACTTTGGAAACGGCTCACCAAACTCATGACAAAGGACAAGTCAGGCCTTGTTCCCGTCATGACATACACAAGGGACCCAACTGCGCTCTTGTATGACACTCTCTCTATGGCTCTTATATCTATGACATCGGTAAGACACATCTTTTTACTAAGCTTCGTCTTTTTTGTCAATTGGGGTAGACATGGGCTTACACTTACTCATATCAAACTTTTCCATAATCCTCTTACAGTAGGTTGCTTGGGAAAGTTGGATAGTCTTCTCTCTCATGTTTCTTATTATCTTGATGCCCAACACATATGAAGCTTCTCCAAGATCCTTCATATCGAAGTGTTGTGCAAGAAAAGTTTTCGTCTCTACTACTAGGGCAATTGAGTGACTAACAATTAGCATATCATCCACATATAACGATATGAAGACCACTTCACTCCTACTGACCTTTTGATATTTGTAATAATCCTCATTATTTGTGGATAACCCTGCAAGAGTAAGAGTCTCTTGGAATTTTTTATATCACTGTCACGATGCTTGTTTCAGGTTATAAAGGGATTTATTGAGTTTGCATACTAGGTTCTCTTTCCCTTTCTCCTCAAATCCCTCAGGTTGGGTCATGTAAATTCTTTCTTCTAAATCTCCATTTAGAAAGGTTGTCTTAACATTCATTTGATGAACCTCAAAGTCAAAATGGGTTGCTATAGCTATAAGGATTCGGATGGATAGAAATTTGGCAACAGGGGAAAACATTTCTTCATAATCTATCACTTCTTTATGGGTGAAACCCTTTGCAACCAACCTAGCTTTGAATTTTTCTATTTTCCCTTCAGAGTTCAACTTTTTCTTGAAAATCCACTTACAACCAATGGCCTTACGTTTTTGAGGTAGGGGTACTGATTCCCATACATGGTTTTGGTTAATGGAAGCATACTCATCTTTCATGGTTTCTAACCAGTATTCCTTTTCAAGACAGGTCAAGGTTTCATGGTGAGTTCTAGGTTCTGAATATGGATATTCCCCAACCTTATCAAAATGTTCTCCATGGTAGATAAAATAATCTAGGTAAAGAGGTGGTCTACTGACTCAGTTACTTGGTCTTAGTTCAAGTAAAGGTTCACTTTCTATAGGGAGTTCAGAATCAAGTTGTGTAGGTTTAGAAGTTTCAGGTTTAGGGTCTTGAACTACATCCTTGTTTTGGGCCTCCTGATAAAAGTTGGCTTGTTTTCTATTCACCTTTGTTTCAAAGAACTCTTCCTCGAAGAAGTGAGCATCGCGGCTTTCAATAACCGCACATGTTTCAAGGTTATAGAATCGATACCCCTTATCATGATCTAGGTAACCAATGAAAATGGATTTGACAATTTTGGATTGCAATTTGGTTCTATTTTGATGTGAGATAAGGACATGAGCTGAGCAACCCCAAACTTTCAGGTATTCAAGGGAGGAAGTATGATCTGTGAAAATTTCTTGAGGAGTAAGTGGGGCAGCTTTTGTAGGAGTTCGGTTAAGGATGTAACATGTCGTTAATACAGCTTCTCTCCAAAACTCCAATGAGAGATTTGCATGCCCCATCATACTCCTTACCATTTTCACTAAGGTCATATTCATTCTCTTAGCTACACCATTTTGTTCAAGAGTATAAGGCATGGTGTACTGATGGAAGATCCCATTTTCAATGCAATGTCAGATGAGTATTCCCCGCCTCTATCGGTTCTAAGGACTTTAATTTTCAGGTTGGTTTGATTCTCTACCTGGGTCTTATATTCTTTGAATTTTTCTAGGGCTTCTAATTTTGCATGAATAAGGTACACGTGGCCATATCACGAGTGATCGTCTATAGAAGAGATAAAATATCTTTTTCCACTTTTGGTGGTCACATTCATAGATCTACATATGTCACTACGAATGATTTTCAATACGCTAGAAGCTTTTTTGCCCTGGTGGTATTTTTCATTATTAATTGTTCTTGCACTCAAGACTCGCACACTTTCGATAAATCTCCCTTATAATTTTGAAGAATCTTGTTCTTTTTTAATCATTCCATCTGTTTGATATTAATGTGTCCTAACCTCATATGTCATCGGGTAGCATCCAATTCATTAAGGGACGAAACATAAGCGATAATATCTTTTATTTCAATAGTAAATAGCCCATCTACAAGTTGTTCAATCATGATCACATCTTTCCCCTTTTTGACCACTATTTTCTCCCTAATGAAAGTGGTTATGAATCTAGCTATAGACATCTTAGGAACCAAAACCAAACACTTCCTCATATCAGGAGCATAAAGTGTTTGCTTTAGGATCAAGATGCTCCCACTCTTCAGCTTTAGCTCAAAATCTCCAACTCCAAGAACATCAGTCTTCTGATTTCCTCCCATGTAAATATGCTGCTATCCTAGCCCCATAGGAGTGAAAGAACGGAAACCTTCCTTGGTGTTTGTGACATGGGCCCTAGCATCCGAGTCAAGACACCAAGAGGTTTCCTTAGGGTCAACCAGCATAGACTCAAAAACCACACATGCCAATTCTTTGTTGGTTCTACCAGATTTGTTGAACCGACAACTATTGGCTATGTGGCCCACCTTCTTGCAAATAAAACAAGTTCAAGTCTCTCTTTTTGCTCTATTATTTCCAAAATATCTTCTTTTGAAATATCTTTTCTTCTTAAAAGTATTTCTTCCCTTTCCTTTCTTAAATTTAAAAAATAGTTGAGATTTTACCATATGCACAGCATCTATTGGGATTTGCCTTGAACTCTTCATTTCTTCTTCAGATTTGATGGTCGTGATGAGTTCCTCCAATTTTTGTGCCTTTCTTCTAGCAGAGATGGAAGATATGAAAGTCTCCCATGAATTAGGAAGATAATTCATTAAATGAATCTATTGTATAGATTCATTGGGCTTCATGCCTGTATCCTGCAAATCTCTGACTAGCGCATGAAACACGTGCACATGATATGCAAACTTGGTATCTTCTACCATTTTTAAATTATTGTACCTTCTCATAACCATAGTTTGCTTCATGAGAGAGGGTTCAACATGCCCTCTTTCAAGTATATCAAAAATCTCACTTGCAGTATAAATTGACTCGTACTCAAAAGCATACGAGTCAGTCATGGCACATAAAAGAATATGCTTGCATCTCAAGTTCCTCCTCTTCCAATTGACGTACTCATCTTTGATTATTTGAGATGAGTCGTCAGTTTGACGACGAGGTTGGTTCTCAAAGAGTACCTCATGCAAGTTTTCTTCATAGAACAAATTTGATTTTTCTTTTCCATGAAGCAAAGTTGGTCCTATCAAACTTTTTAGTTTTCAGGATCTCAGAGATGAAGGTACGAGCAACCATATATTTCTATTCTCAAGCAAAAATACGAAAATACTCAAAATGGCAATCAAGTAAAACTAGCTCTGATACCAATGAAAAAAAGACCTATGTGATCTTTTGTTGGGGAAATACAATTTTTTTTTTTAATAATAATAATAACCCCCTATATTTTTGGCAACAAGATCACTCATAGATGGTCTTATTACAAACAATAGAAATTCCAAAATAAATAACACATCAATAAAATAAATCTCAAAACTTGATGCTATTCATACAACCTATTGTGCTTGAGAATATAAAATAAAGAACAAAGAAATAAAAGAAAAGATGTCGGAGATTACATCAACCTGACTTTTTACACCCCACACCGAGTCACCACATCCACTAACGCGGGATCTGTTGTCTAGCTTCAATCTCAAACCGGGATAGCTGATTTTGGCCAAACTAAGTAACCACCCTTTAAAATCTCTACTAAACCTTAACCCTCAAAATTAACTTCGGCCCCCTTTAATTTTTCCAACCCTTAAAATTAACTTAGGTTTAAAGAGGAGAGAGAGTACTACCTAGGATTTTGGAGAGAGAAAGTTAGAGAGAAAATAATAGAGGAGAGAGAGTGCGGCATGCCCCTCTAGAAAAGAGAGAGATTGTGTAGAGATTCGGGGGGAGAGCACCCCTATTTATAGTGAGTATTTAGATTTAGGGTTTCTTAAGGTTTTCTCATAGTTTACCTCTTTCATGAGATTGAATCTAGACCGTTGATCAATGTGACTTGTAGGGTGAGAGATCTGAGCCATCCATTCTGTAGATGGGCCATCAACATTATGGACGGTGCTTGGACCTTTGTCCTCCTTTTCTTAAACCATTTTACCATCAATATATTTAAATAAAATAAATATTGTGTATTCCATAAAATTGCATGATCCATGTCACATATTCCATAAACATATGTCAAATAATATCAAGTAAATAAATACTACCAAATACAAATAAGATAAGGTCAATATTTACTATCTATTCAAATTTGACCATATCCTTTTAAAACAAACTTGCTATAAAACAACTAAAGCCATGGTCAATATTTCCCTTCCAAGATTTGACCACATGCCACAAATCAAACTTACCTTAACTTAAAGACTTGAACATAAAACAAACAAAGAATCCAAAGGGTTGGGCGTGCCACCCTTTTGTGACACATGTGGGCCCCCACCCACGTGCCACATGGTGGGCCCATGTGCACTTTGGGCCCCCATGAAATTTTATAAAAAGTTTTAAAATTAAACGAAATTAATATATATATTTGAATTTTTACAAATTTATAAAATCTATAACTGTATTTTATAAGTCCAAAAATTATAATTAAAATATTGAGAGATTCATTAAAATTCAAATAATAAAACTAAAATCATTTCAATAATAAAATGAACACAATTAAATTAATATGATGGGAAAATGATCCATATGGTTTTAGGAATTCAATCTATAAATATGGGGTACTCCACCTCCAGCTGTGGACTACAGACCACGCAAGCTTTATCGAACAGACCCAGTGTTTCCCATGACCCATAGTTAAAGCAGGAGCTCATTAGCAGGTCACTAAAGTCAGGTCGATGAATCAAGGGGTCACAATCCCAGTCTGTGGATTACAGATCCTCCCCTAAAGATGAGTCAATGTCACTACGACCTGATACGACTACAGCTCTATGGTGCATAGGGGTATCTCTCGCACATGCATATACTTCACCCAAAGGTGGATATCTGGCTTTCCCAAACGATCTATAGATATGTGTGCCGTGTGATGGAACATGGATGAGGTTTTGGCCCCCATCTCAGTAGGCCTACTATCACACACAAGGGTCACACAGTCCCTCGGCTCTCTCTTCTAGGCCTAAGCTCCGGCCTCATTAAGGGTTAACTCAAAACCCTCCTCGGTTAATTCTTTATGCCCAGGTACCTTGGGTTTTCCAACCGACTGGCCTAGATCGATAAGCACAATCCGATATAAGCAAACATCATTCGCTTAGTATGGTCCTCGAGGGACCACACTCCCACTGAGTTTATGTTTCACTATAATAAAATTATTTCAATACACACTCATAAGACCTTTAAAGGCCACATAAATCCAACAATAAAACCTTATTCGGGAATAGGGTTGGGGTCGTGGTGGTAGCACTACTTGTGCCCTAGCTAAGGTCTAGGCCTCCGTTCTTACCTAATACATTAAAAAACCGCTAATGATTTAAAAAACGGATAATGGCTCATCATCCCATTGAATTATCCAAAAAAAAACACTTTATTCGACATTGAATTTATACTTTCCCATCATTGTCAACGACTCATCTTTCCTATCTCAGTTATCTAAATAGATAAAGAAAGTATGTGCAACAAAAACCTAATTTGATATTAAATTTATTTCTCGAATCATCTGAATCAATTCAAAATATATGAAGAATGCATTCTTGTGATATTTTGAATTTAAAACTTCAATGAAAAGAAACATATAAACTCTAGGACATGTGTGGAGTCTTTGGGCCAAAGTGGAAGTGCACAATTTTTTAAATGAATCATCATCATCGTCAAAGTCTTTTTCCAATCAATTGAAGTTGGCTACACGAATCTTGACCCATCACTATACTCTATTAAAGGGTATACTGTAACAATCCTAAAATTTCAAAAAAAAAAAAAAAAAAGAAAAAAGGAGAAAATATGTTTATAAATAGGTGATGTTCTGTTTTAGTATGATGGTCCTTGGGGACCATCACTGTTTTCAAAAACTTTTGCTTTGAATTAACATTTGCTTGCCTTTACTTTTTCCTTTCCCCGCTTTTGCCTCCTGCTGCTTGCAGCTGGCAGCGTCCTTTAGCGGACGTGGTTTTCGTACGATAAACGTTTGCTTTTAACGCGACACCTCAGGTATGAGGTAGAGCGTAAGAAAATAATATAATAATACGTTATAAGAATTTAAATAGGGGATGTGAGCACTCCCACCCTAAAACAAAACTTTGAGATCTCTCTCTGGTCGAAACACAGTGAACTTCTCTCTCGAACCGAAAATTTTTATCGGAAGCTCCCTCTCAAATAATTGTGGGTAAGTGGCATCGTCTTTCTGAAAAATAGTCTATTTTTAATAAATAGTAATATTTCCGTCCAGGATCTTTATTTTATAAGTTTTGTGTGTAAGTGACATCGTCTTCCTGAAAAATAGTCTATTTTTAATAAATAGTGATATTTCCGTCTAGGATCTTTATTTTATCAGTTTTATGTGTAAGTGACCTTATTGTCTCGAAAAATAATCCATTCTTTTTAAAAATAAAATGAAATAATTATTTCTGCTTATTATCATGAATTTTAGGCGCGATAAATCTTATGCGCACGTGACCTCATTATCTTGAAAAATAATCTTTTTAATAAAAATTGAGATATTTTATCTATGTTAGAAATTTTGAAAGCTGTAAATTAGAAAAATAAATTTATTTATTTTTCTTGTCTATTGTTAGAAATAAATGTGATATTTCTGCTTTTAGTAAAATTGTGATATTTCTTTCTACTGTTTTGAATACAAATTCATGTGCAAATGACTGCCTTATTATTTAAAAATTGACATTTTTTTCAATTGATTATAGTATTATTGTGAAATGTTTATTTGTGAATTGATATTCCATAAATTGTGATAATTCCGTATTCTTGAATTTTTATAAGAGTTTTTCTATACATATTAAATTGGCAATTATGCTAGAATGCCTTTACAAACTGCTACCTTTCTAAATTTGAGCCTAAAATATTTGATTGGTTATTTTTGAAATGTTATAGAGAGTGACTGTTATTAATGGTTTAAGTGAAATTCATATTAATGGTTTCAGTGACAATTGATTATAGTATTATTGTGAAATGTTTATTTGTGAATTGATATTCCATAAATTGTGATAATTCCGTATTCTTGAATTTTTATAAGAGTTTTTCTATACATATTAAATTGGCAATTATGCTAGAATGCCTTTACAAACTGCTACCTTTCTAAATTTGAGCCTAAAATATTTGATTGGTTATTTTTGAAATGTTATAGAGAGTGACTGTTATTAATGGTTTAAGTGAAATTCATATTAATGGTTTCAGTGATATGTTGAGTACATGATATTGCTGCTTTCGAATGTTTAAAGAGATTTAGAAATAATTTAAGTATGCAAGTGGACTCATCCGGTTCGCCGGTGAGATATAAGTGGACCTATCTGGGACGCCGGTAGGGTTTAAGTGGACTCATCCGGTACGCCGATGAGGTATAAGTGGACTTGCAGGGATTAAGTGGACCTATCTGGGACGCCGATAGGGATTAAGTGGACCCATCAGGACGCTGATGGGGTATATATGTGACCTACTTGGGACGCCAGTAGGGTATTTTGTGAAATCCTTTGAATTATGTACTGTCGTTAAAAGTGTTATAAGCATTTCAATTACTCGGATTATACTTAATTATGCAATTATTGAAAGTGAAATTGTTGATGCATTTCTATTAATAGATCTCATTTTGAAAAATATTGATATCTATCAATCATGATTATTTTTAGGATTATGATGATCACTTACTGAGTAGCCAAACTCATCAAACTATGGTAAACATTTTTTCAGGATAACTACGGATTCATTTTGAGTGCTAGTCAAGATCAACCTTGGAAGATACTGTTGTTGTGCTAGCTTTCTTTACTTACTATGTAAGACCTCGCCACTGTAAATTTGTCCTATCAATAGATGTATATATGTTTTGTCTGTCACATCTCAGGAATAACAGTACTGTAAATTCTTGGGGTGTGACATATACCCTTAGTGAGGCTATAAGTCCCTATATTTTTTCTCACTACTGCTAACTATATCATTTTGGGCCCACCCTTTACCCATTTTGAGTTTTTTTTTTTTTAATAGTATCTAAAACGAATTATGTTCAATCACAGTTCAGTTGCCACTTTCTTCATTATATACTTAAACACAAAGGCCTTGGAGAGAAAGACATGTGATGAGTTAAAATGTGTGAAGTTGTCTTATGAGAAGGGGAACTTGTTTTTGTCTGAATGCTAATGGGGGAGAGAGAACATGGGTAATAGTATATTTTACCAAAAATAATAAAAAATAAAAATAATGATATTGCTTTGGAATTGCTAGGATGATCATTAATGACAAAATACTAAAAGAACCATAGAACATGGATATAGATAACAATATATATCATAGCTCTATGTCCTCTTTTCTTTTATTATAGCAATCAATTCTTGTAATAAGGTGATTTGTGAACTTTGTATATCAAAGGTAGACCACCTTATTGTATATTTTTTATATTTTATTATGACCTTTTTTCTTTTCCTTTTTTACTAGCTGGAGGTTGCGGAGATTACAACCAAAATTGGGTTCTAAAAACACTGCCATTTTACCAGCAGTGTGTGAATGGAGGATGCGATCCTGCCAGGGCATGTAGACTTTCGATATTTTTATAATGGTGGCCATTCTTTTCAAAAGGAGGCTTTTAAATTATAAAACATGAATTATAAAGTTTGAAAAAATAAAAAGCAAAAAAATTAAAAGGGGGATGGGCCGCACCACCTTCTTTCTCTTTAATAAAAAAATTTCAATGTTTTTTTAAAGAAAGGTGGCTGCTTCATTGTGGAACAGTACCATCTGATTCTCTGATAGAGTAGGCCGGTTTGTTTTGTCATGAACCGTTATCTCTAAAACAGGCCGGTTCCCAACGGTCTAGCCAATTCCCAAATCAGATCGACCAATTCCGACCCAAAATGGCGAATGTAGATGTTATGGGCCGAGTCAATAGAAATAGAGAATATTATCGTCCCACATGGCGTAAACCTTATTGACGGACGGTTGAAACATGGTTTTGGTTAAAATTTGAGGTTCATAAGATGATTACTTATTATTATTTTGTCAATTGTGCAAGTAAACTTTATTTGCAATAGGCAAATTTTCCTAATCAAGCAATTTTTTGGGCACTAGCGAAAGTGACAATTTTTGGGGCAAAGAGCCTATGGAACTAAATGGTTTTGTAATTTCGTAGAGCAGACCCTTTTATCTCAATAGCATGTATTTGGAAAAAGAGGAAAGGGTTTTAAGTAGATAAAAATAAGTAAAGAGGATTACTATTAAAAAATTTTAGGTGCTTCCTATTCAATTTTTAGTATAGTGCTAGTGAAAAAAAAAGGAGGATAGCCAAATAAGGGAGGTTAGCCAGAACAGTTATTCATCTCAAGTGAATAGACATAAATGTTAAACATTGATAGACGCTACATTCACATCAATACAGAGTTGTCTCATACAGCAAAAGCCATCCCCAAATTGAGTCATAAAGGTTAACAATGATGATCACTGCATTCACATCAATTATAGAGTTGTCTCAAACAGAAAAATCCATCCCCAAAATTTGACCGGATTTAAGAGTGTATACACTTATAAATCTATCAACAACTCAGGATAGTTTACCTATATGGAGTGGATTTAAGAGTGTATACATTTATCGATCTATCAACAACTTCAAGATAGTTCAACCATTGGCTTTTAGCCTCACCAATAATTAAGTGACTATTGGTGTTTAGCCTCACCAATAATTAACATTTAAAAAACCAAACTCAGCTTAAAGAAAAAAAGATTCACACCAAATGGACCATTTCTTTAATAAACAAAATTGGTTGACCATCTTCTTCTTCTTTTTGTTGAGTGTGTTAACATTGTATTAAATTTGTGAACATTAATAGAGGGCAAAAAGGAATACCAAAAAAAAATGTAATATAAAATGAGTTGCTATGGCATGACAAAACATAAAGGTGAATGGAAAAAATGTGATATAAAATGAGTTACTATGTCATGACAAAACATAAGGGTGAATCGAAAAAATGTGATATAAAATGAGTTACTATGCCATGACAAAACATAACTCGTGCTAAAAACTGACTACCACATTTCATTAGAATTACCGCCAGGAGTATACATCATCAAGTCTCTATGAATCAAACTGACAAGTTGGAAAATTTCATTAAAAATATCATCAAGTCTCCACGTCACAGTTTCTTAGCTGAGGTCAAACCCAAGATGGATCAAAATTATTAAGGCTTTCACAGAATAGGTGGATTCAGAAATCACAAAATAGAAAAAGAGATCGGTGTGAGTGACCCAAAACAACACAAATGGATTTGACGTTCTTAATCAAGGCAGCCCAGGTTAATCATTCCACTTCCGTCCGGATTAAACCTTCTACTTCAAAATATTCTCTCTTACTTGGCTTCAAAGACACAGATGACCCAGAGGTTTGAGCCCCTCAATATTCTTCTGTTTATTTGATGACAGATGACCCAGAAGTTTGATGATAGATGACCCAGAAGTTTGAGCCGATTTCCACATAATCATACTCGGGATCACCCTAGATCACAATTAACCCTTCTTAGAACTACTAGAATATGCTACATTTGTCCTTTTCAAAGAAGTCCATCTAGGTAAAGCTGTTTCTGTAGATCTACCAAAAACCATTCAAACACAAAGGCAACATTACTAATCAGAATAAATAAATAAAAAAAGATGGCAACACTATTTGATAATAAAACAAAAATCAAGGGGCAATTTGATGGCATTGTGGCCACACAACATGCATTTATACTCTAAAAGAAAGGTCCTATATTGTCAGCTAAATTATGTAAGTCTAAATGTTTAAGGAAAGGTCCTATATTGTCAGCTAAATTATATAAGTCTAAATGTTTAACGAGGCTTGTATATATCTAAATCTATAGTTGCAATAAAAAAGTAAAATCTCCAAAGGCTATAGTTTCTATAGGGCTGCAGCCCTATATTGTTTGAAGATGGGCTGCAGGCATCAGCAGCCAGCAACAAAACTTAAATTTCATAGTACTCTAAGATTCAACTTTGTAAATGAAAACAAATAACAAAAATATAAGAGAACTAAATTTAACCTCAGAAAGCATATTGAATGCCATATGATGGCTCAGTTTCAACACGAGAGTCAAATGTGAAATATAAAATGATTTTGCATGGCATCGTTATCGGAAATGGCCTTCTAAGAATTTATACAAATACACAGCATAATTATGATTTCATGGAACTACTCACAATTATATTTGGAACTCCATTAAATACACAAGACCAAGCGAAACACATATCCCTCGAGCATAAGACTAACTCAGAAAGATTTTCTTGATCCGAATTTTTTGGAACCACCTAAAAAATGGATAGTTTTTATTTAATCTTGATGCATTATTTTTTCCAAGCCATAGAGGAGTCAATTCGGAAATTTCATTTGTTAATTATAGCATATGGTTTGAAGAGGTAACATCTCCAAACTTTGGGTTTCAAAAGATATTCCTAGATTGGATTTAAATGGACAGTACAACTGCATACACAAGCTTTGCACATATATTAAGTTCATTAAGTGTAAAAAGATTTTATGAAGTTAATTTCAATTTAAAAGAAAAGAGTAGCCAATGGTAGAGCATGAAATGGATGAGAATACAAATTAATCCTCTAAAAGATTTCCTCTCACTGAAGTAATAAATATTTTCTTAAATATAAATTTCAAACCTATAAAATATGACTACAAACAACAATTTCTAACAAAAATAAATGACTTAAGTTAGATATTAGCTAGCTCTAAATTAGCATGGACATTATAGAAAAGAAATGGTATGAGATTGAAATTATATATATAATCAATATAAATATAAAACATGATAAACACAAAAAACTATATAAAATAAATATAATATGCTACTAATAAAACCCTTTAAATCAATATACCTCTTTAGTCTCCTCCAATGCCCTAACATGTCCTTCAATCCAAACATAATCGCCAACGTTAATCGTTTGTTAAATGAACTTTTCTACCGCTTCTCTTTGGCTTTTGAGTCGAGTCTCAAAAAGTAGCTAGAGGTTATATAGAGATATATGTTTTAAAGGCTTTTGCATCACAAAAAAATAAAAATAAAAATAAAAAGCTTATCACAATATAAATATGCTATTACAAAGTCTTGTCATACTAAAAGCATGTGATTCCAAATAAAGAGTCAATGCACGAAAAAGGTTTCGCAGGTTCATATGCCCTATACACTTATAAATTTAAATTATTTGTTATCGGGATGGCTATTTGTACCATATTTTGCTAAAGTAGAACAAGTAAGTGCAAAAAGTAAAAATATTAATCAAAATCATTAATCCCCAAAATTACTTTTGGGGTGGACGATCTAACCCACTGATCCAGTGTTAAAACATTGGATACTACTATTTGTGTTACCATGAAACTCATGATTTATTGCACCATATCCATATACGTTAATCTTATGATGGGATATTATCTAACTATTATGATAATGATATTATTATATAATTATAATATTTTTATATAGTCTTATTACTATTTATTATTAGTATTTAAAATATTTATTGTTGAATATTTATCATAGAAAGTAATGAATATTAATTTACTCAAATATTAATTATAACTAATAGTATTCTGAGTGGGATATATTTTGTTGGTCACATTTACTTTATTTTAATATTTTCATTTAAGAACTATATACTTAGTAAAAATGACCTAATATACATTACAATATATTTATTTTGATTTTTCACATTATTTAATGATATATATTACATCCATGAAAGATTTTTTCCTAAAATATTGCAAAGTACATGCATTTTTTTTCATCATAGCTTAAATCTTTATTTATCATAAAAAGCTGAGATCTATTCCTTTTTTTTAATAGAATTATGCCCTACACCATGCCTAAACTTCTTGAATTGAAAATAAATATTTATTATTGTTATTATTATTGTTATTGTTATTGTTATTGTTATTGTTACTATTATTGTTATTATTATTAGTATTATTATTATTATTATTATTCTTATTATTATTATTATTATCATCATCATCATCATCATCATCATCATCATCATCATCATCATCATCATCATCATCATCATCATCATCATCATTATCATCATCATTATTATTATTATAAAGTGAAAGAAGCTTTGAAGATGATGAAATAGTAAAGCATTAGGACTAGATGGTAATATGATAGAGGTTTGGTAGTGCAAGGAGGAGATTGGCATTGACTGGCTGGCCAAGATGTTCAACAAGGTGTTAAGAATAAAAAAATGCTATATGAATAGAAAAAACATATTGTGGTATCTATTTACAAAAACAAATGAGACATACAAACTTATGCCAACTATCTAGGGACTAAACTTATGCACCCGACTATAATGCTATGGGAGAGAGTGATTGAGTAACAAATAAGGTATGAAATGAGTGTATCAAAAAATCAATTTGGATTTATGCTAAGGAGGTCAACTACTGAGGTCATTTTCTAACTTAGGCAGCTGATGGAGAAGACCTTCACATGGTTTTTATTGATCTAACAAAAGACCTTCACATGGTTTTTATTGATCTAACGAAAAGACCTTCACATGGTTTTTATTGATCTAACAAAAGCTTACGATAGAGTACCTCAATTTTTGATTTGGTAGATATTCGAAAAGAAAGAAATCTCCAGACACTACATTGACTAAGTGAGATTTATGTGCGATAGAGCACTAACTAGTGTGTGAACAACTAGCGGAGAGATGAGTGAGTTTTCAATGACAACATATCTACATCAGGGGTCAGTATTGAGCCAATACCTCTTTGTCTTAGTTATGAATGACTTAACTAGACACCTACAAGATGAGGCACCATGGTATATGTTGTTCCTAGATGACATAGTTTTGATCGATGAGACCTGAAGTAGTGTCAACACAGAGTTAGAACTTTGGAAGGACACTCTAGAATCTAAAGGTTTTAAAATTAGCTGGACTAAGATAGAATATATAGAATGCTAGTTCAGTAATAATAGAAGTAGAGACGAGGAAGTAGTTAAGATTGACAACAAAAAAATATAAAAAAACATACTTTCGATATCTTTCGTCAATAATCCATGGAAATTGAGATATTGTGGAAGGTGTCGCACATAGAATTAGAGCTGGGTGGCTAAGTAGAGATGTGCAACTGGAGTTTTATATGATCGCCACATACCAATGAAGCTGAAGGGTACGTTCTATAGGATAGATGTAAGACCCGCTTTATTTTTTGAGATAATGTTGGCAGTTAAGAAATAATATACCCATAGGATGAGTGTAGCTGAGATGATGATGTTGAGATGGATGAGTAGCAAGACAAGAAGGGATAGAATTTAAAATGAATGCATGAGAAAACTTAATTGTGGCTCTAATAGGTGGTAAGATGAGAGAAAGTAAACTTAGGTGGGTTGGCCATATGCAGCGCAGACCCAATACAACACCTATTAGAATGTGTGAATTAGTTCAAGTGGAAGGTTGAAAAAGGGCAAGGGGTAGGCCCAAATAGACATGGTTGGAAGTAATAAGAAAATATATGGTAGCTTATGGCCTCACATAGGGGATGGTACTTTTTTCTTTTTTCAATAAGTGTGATAATTTCATTAAGGTAATGCAAGGAGAACAACAAGGGAAACAAAGACAGACAAAATAGAAAAAGAAAATAACAATAAACGAAAAAACTAAAACAACAGCCAACAAGCAACGTCAGGAAACAGTAGCCCTCGTTGCTAGCAAGTTCGCATTAGAGTTGAAGCCACGATCAACATGGACAAAGGAAATGTCACAGCCACTTAGTAGGATGAGGATCTCATCCATTGTATCCACGGTGTGATATTTGGATTCAAGCACTGCCAGATTATATTTGAAGAATCTCCTTCAACAATAATCTTGTGGTGCATCTGATGAAGCCTAGACACTCCCAGCTTCAGCACCCAAAGCTCTGCTTCATTGATTTCATAGGATTGAAGCTAGCCAAAATAGGACTAGATCATTGCACCAGAGTGATCTTAGGGTAAACCCCCATATCCAAAGATCTGTCCCCGAGCACTCTCATCAAAGTTAAGTTTAACCCATTCCTCTCGTGGCCTAGCCCAGATCATGCGCAGTCAAGCATGCCTCATCCTGAGGGGTAGGAGTTCTCATAAGTGAGAAAAGAAGACTTCTTTGGGTACCGTAGAAGCGGGAGAGTAGCGAACGCCCAGGTCACAATCGATTGTTGGATAGCTACACATAAAGTAGGAAAGTCCCTAACCCTACCCTCAAAAGTCCTTTGGTTCCGTTATTTCTACAAATTCCAAACAGAGGCAGCAACAATAATCCTCCAAAGGCTAACCGCCCAGAGAGGAGAAGGGTAGAGTCCAAAACTGCAGCAACAGATCAAGGGCCTCCCCTGGCCTTGAGCCATGCCAATTGGATATACTATCAATGGACTCAGCATGCTCCTTGCAAAAAAGGCAGATATTGGCGAGAATCATTTCCTTTCTACGCAGCTAATCCACAATTAGAATCTCTTAAAACGCAAGAGGCCAAAGAAAAGCTTTGACACGAAGGGGAATGTTGTCATTCCATAATTTGGCAAGATGACGTCTATCCTCAATATATCTATCCCTGCGAACAACCTCATACGGAGATCAAACAGAGAACACTCCGTTCAGCTCCAAGCTCTAAAGGATTCTATCTGGCTTCCTAGGGTGAAAACAAAAGCTATAAAGAGACGACAACAAGGCAGCAAATTGGTCCGCAACGCTCTGGTTCACCCTTTTAATGTTCAAAGTAACATTCCAAATAAGTCGACATCCCACGAGAGAGATCATGTTGACAACCAGTTCCTATTTTTGAGTTGGTCTTGTATAGAGGTCAGGATACACCAACCCCAAAGGGTACTAAACCAACCATTTACTATGCCAAAACCTAGTTAAGTGTCTGTCACCCAGGAGCATCCTCGTATAAGCCAGGAAGAGAGGCATCACCCCTTGAATTTCTTGCCAAACAACAAACATGTTCGCAGAGGGGATTGTACTTGATAGAGCATAATGACGGACCAGGATTCGTGTAATTGAATCCAATTAGTTCGAAAAAGGTTATGATGATGATGATGATGTTTGAAATATTATATATATATATAAAGGATGGGTACGCCACAATGTTCGCAAACTGGAACGGTTAACCGGACATGTGTCCGGAAGCGGTTTAACCGGCCTAACTGTTAAATGAGCCAATTCATTGAAATTTATTTTAAAAAAAATACAAAAAAAAATCTACTAAACTATGAAAAACATATATAGAATGATTAAAAAAAACACATTCAAATGAAGTTGAAAATTAATGAAAAGAATAAATTTTAACGAATTGATTTTTAAATTAAAGTGAGTATCAATTGCAAAAATAATTTTTAATCTTTACCATAATGTAAAAAATATTAAAAATGCATTACAAACTAAATTTTTTATTTTTGAGAATCTATTTATATTTTTAAATTTTTTTAAAATACCGAACAATTATCTAAATCGCCCAAATAAAAATCGGTTAACTGTTAGATCGTACGGTTTTTCTAAGAAAGACAAGCCCACTCGCGGACAATCCTATTGATTGCCTCATTTCTCACTCTAAAACATTCGAAATGATTTTCAAAACCATGTGGTCGTATTCTCTCTCTTTAAAAATCCAGAGCCTTTGACAGTTTCAACCTCTTTCTCTCCCTTCTCTCTCTCCAATACCACCTCTCTCTCACCCTCTGCCATTTGCGTCTCCAGCCCCGCTTTCTCTCTCGCCATTATCAGAAGAGCAGCCATCGACTCTAAAACTGTGAACCTCCCTCTTTCTCTCTTTTCACAATACCACCTCCCTCTCTCTCTCTCTCTGTCGCCATTACCTCAGCAACAACCAAGGTGCCTTCAATCCCAGTGTCATTTCCGTCTCTCTCTAGCAAAGGCCGAGTATTGCCGATTGGGATCAGATCTCTCTCCTCAATCCCTCACTACTTCCTTCCGTGTAAGTTATGATATCTTGTGGACAATTACATTAGGTTGATCTCCAGTTTTTTTGAAGTATTTTGTGGAATAAGTTCAATCAGCATTCCCTGTGATTGAATAAATGTTCTAGTTAAACTTTATAATAAAATATCTTTATGAACTTCTCTTTGTTTATTTCTTGGTTGGTAAATTTTGCCCACAATTAACTTCAAGATTAGGACCCATGAAAAATGTTCCTTTTTATTTGGTTTCGGTTTCGTTTTATTATTTCTATGCTTCAATGAGTTAGTTCTGTGCGTTTGTTTTAATGGGGCGATGCTTAATTTGGCCCTAGATTCAATGGATGCGAACTCGTTGATTAGAGTTTAATTGATTCACGAACAATGGGTTTTTGAGCAAAACTTATTTTTCTAAAAAATGTTGTATACTTTATCTTTTTGTTCACAATTCATTCACTTTTCTAGTTTTGAATTTCCTATATACTGGAAAGATGACAAGTTCATCGGCATGCAGCATCATTTCATATCCAGTAAAAAAGACGTTTGAAAATTGCAGTTGAGCATGGAGCATGTGTGGTCCAAATAATCACCAATGTGAAAAATATGGTGGATGGAATGGGTTTTCTGCCGAGTATCTGTGGTGCTTTCAAGACTACAACAGATGGAGTCAACACCATCAAACATCGAATCATTGATCAAGAAAATAGACGATCGACAAAAATTGAACTCTGACAACCAGCACTCAATCATAAACCTATTTGCTCTGAGTTTATTGTTTCACATTGTAAATTTATTTTTTCTTATAAAAAAACATTAAAATGTGCTTCACTAAAGTGAAATGTCTTTTGATGAAAATTTTGTGAACATAATTACCCTAATGATCAGTGACATAAGAAAAAAAAATGTCGCCTTTGGAATTTTATTAAATCTTGGCATGATGGATTAATTTTCTATGGAGTAATTGCCTCAATTATCGTACGAGCACCTTTAGAATTTTATGTTCTTTGCTTGCCAAGCCCAACCCAAAACGGTTTTTGCTAAAAGTTTGCGCATTTGTTTGAAAATCAGTTTGAAATTTTTGTTGCAAAGTTTCAGCAATTAGTTTGTGTAAAAACATATCTAGCATCTTTGTGGCAATAATTTTTGGAATTTCAAAGAATTTTTGCTACTTCTATTCCGATATTGTCTGACTTGCTTGTTGTTTTCAAAGTTTTTATGATGCTTTTTTTGGGTTCATAATAGAATGACCGAGCATTGATTGGTAATCAATAAATAAAGAGAGTGACCGAGCAAATATTTTCTACGTTGCATCTTGGAACTTAAAGTACCGTAATTACGGTACTTAAAGTACCGTAATGCTAGGGCTTCACAATAATACAACTACTCTGAAGACTATTTTGGTAAATAAAATGCTAAAAAAAGGTGTGGATGAGATTTATGAAAGTTGGGTTTTTTTTTTTTTTCAATTAGGGAAAAATAAAAGTATATTTATGATAATTTCTTTATTAAATAACAGCAATGAGCCTCAGTTATCTGAATTCTTTTTTTGGGTAAGTTAAAGAATTCCTCAGTTGTTTGAATTCTTTACTTATATTTGACAAATTTTGCAGTAGATCATGAGCGCATAAGCAATCCTAACAAAGTTGAGCAAACTTGCATAAAATGTGCTTATACACATAATGCTCAACTGCTCATAAAGAATTCAGCCTTATCAATCGCCGCACAAGACATATAGCTTGTATATTATTTAGACCAGGACCGTATCCCAAATATTTTCATCGTTAAGACCACTCAGCTGCCATCTACATATTGCAATAGGAATTTTTAATCTCTTCAAAATAGATGAAGAAAATGAAGACAAGAAAAGAGGTAACTTCGGAGTACATATTGTTAATCATCCATGTGCAAGAAACCTTATCTAAAACACAAATACTCGGCAAACCTCAAATGCTAGATAACTAAACCTTATCTAAAGCACACATACTCGGCAAGCCTTAGATGCTAGATAACTACTCAGTGTTTCAAAAAGTGGACCGTCCAGTGATTGGGAAGCTGGTTAGGCAGTTTTAGGCCTAGGGGGCCAAAAAAAAGCATATGCCTGGTTGTTCGCCTAGTAGTAGGCAGCCCGCGTAGGGCCTGCGCCCCCATTCGGGGGTGGAAATCGCAAGATATTTATGTTCATTTTTTTAATACTAAAGGTGCAAAATTGTGGATTTCAGATTCATTTTGAAACTTAAAACCCATTATGACCTATTTTAAAGAGAAAAAATATCAAAAAAAAAAAAAAAAAAAATTCTCCTGGGCTGACGAGGTTCTAGACGGCCTAAACCCTGACCGTCTAGATATCGCCTAGCACTTTTTGAAACACTATAACTACTACCTTTGTTTCACTAGGAATCAACAATGGAGCAAACACTATAACTACTACCTTTGTTTCACTAGGAATCAACAATGGAGCACGAGGGTGTAACCTCATAATCTCTTTTCACGCTACTTATGAGGATCTCTTACTTTCATCTTGGAGTTTTCATAGCATTGTTGGGTTCCTCATTAGCTCCACTCTAACCTCCCCATTTTAGTGTAGCAGAAGTCGTATCTATCCCTGCTCCGAACGTGCGAGTTTTAGCATGTTCCAAAATCCAATCAAATGAAACAAACGTCACAAACCCTAATCCAATGTTTCGAGTAGACGACTATCAAATGGTAATTGTATACAACAAATGCAGCAACCAGTTGCCTTCGGACTAATCATGTCCAACTAGTTTATGCACTAATATGTAAAGCATAGGACTTTCCAATGCCAATTACAGATGCCTAATGGGTAGTAGTATCCTCGTACCAATTACCACATCGTGGAATCCATTCCTACCGCTGATACTTCAATTAACATTTTCAAAATGTAACTCCTTAATTTATTGAAAAAGCCGATAGGAGTCTGTCTTCCCCATTGAATATCCCAAAAAAAAAAACTACGGATGGCTTAGGTGTGTATTTTCTCTACTCAAAGGAATGTAGGTTCATGTGAATAACAAATAAGTATATGCTCCCATTATGCACAAGCAATGTACACACCTAAAGAAAATAGAGCTGTAAACAAGAAATCCCCAATCCAATATATTTTGGTGGTTTGTAC
Source organism: Amborella trichopoda (assembly GCF_054954075.1). Classification (NCBI taxonomy): domain Eukaryota; kingdom Viridiplantae; phylum Streptophyta; class Magnoliopsida; order Amborellales; family Amborellaceae; genus Amborella; species Amborella trichopoda. The sequence goes on along the minus strand of NC_142341.1, from coordinate 11,978,709 downwards.
TTCGTACATATGTAAGGCACTACCAAGTATTGTAAAAACTTGTTTTTGAAAAAAATGATTATTATGATCAAATAAAATCAGCAAAATTTCGACAAGTTCTGACAAAGTTAAATTTGGGCTCACTGATTTATTGAAATCAGCGAATTTTTTACATATTGCATTTGCTGGCTCTCAATATCCAGAACTTTTCACCGTCAACAAGAAAGAACCCCTGTAGTTGTAAAAGCAAACCAAAAAAACAAACTCCAATTTTCTTAATTCAGAAAGCCTACCTACTAATGTGCTTTAATATTTGCATGTATATTTCTCACCCACACACATCTTGTAACGTATTTTCAGGCAATCAATTTTCAAGATTTTCAAAGATCTACTCGATCTACGCTAATTTTAAAGCTTTAAATTTTATAATTAAAGATAAAAATATATTTTAAAGCTATCACAAAGATTCTCAGTATTGAAACCACATTTCTCGACATGATTTGAAGGTGTGGTTTACTTTGATTGTTTAGAGCCTCGGCTCTATACAAACCACACCCTTTATGTAATAAACAGTTGATGCATAAAAACTTCCGTACCACGAGAATTCTTTCATGTGAAAATATTTTACAAACAACTTCGATTCCATATCGTGAGAATTCTTTCATGTGAAAATATTTTCACATAACAAAAAATAAAAAAAACTTCTATACTTAATTACATGAGATCACATACAAACTTTTTCACTAAAATAATTTTATACGAACCAAAAGGGGTGTGACGATAAAAAGCTCCAATAATCAAGCACAAAAGGGCACTTTCGAAGCCCTAATAACGGCATTTTGTACATAAAAAGCCAAAGATTAAAACTGCATCCGATCCATCCCTTCCTGTATAGGCGGGACCTGAGCCAGGTCAACACGGCTCTTTAGTTTCGTACCAATCAAACGGGCCCTAAAGGTGTGACAGCATCTAATCTATCGATCGGGTATGGAACAATCATTTATTTGTCTTTACACATATCTGTGTGACAGGAGACTCTTGCACTGTTTAACTTGTGTTCCGACACTTTACCGACTTTGTGAAACCAACAAGTTTAGGAAAAATTTTACATATATATATATATATGCGCCTCAAAAATTTATATAAAATATTATTTCAATATTTAAAAAAAAAAACTGATCATCTCAACATTTAAGGGTGTGAATATATATAAAAAAAAAAAGTTGAATCTTAACAAATTGCATCTTGCAACACATTATTTAAACCATCGTTTTTTTAATTTATATATATTTATAAATTTATTTGATTTTTAAAACTTTAAAATTTTATAACTAGATATAAAAATAAATTTTCATATAATCTTAAAAAAAATTTACACCTCTAAACCCCAGTTTCACTCAGTCAACCGTGTCCCACGTATTATGGATTCATATCTCTCTAAAACTAGTAGTTGCAGTGGCATGTGATCCTCTTTCTTATCCTCGAATTTCTCTCTCTATTTCTGCAGTTTAAAAATCATTTCCTCTCTTTCTTCGGTCACCTGGGAGCCATTTCTCTCTCTCTCTCTCCATTTCTTCAGCCACCTCGTGTCCTCTCTCTCTCTCGAGTTAGCTTTAACCCAGTCAGCCGTATCCCACGAAATGTGCACTCTCTCTCTCTAGGTCGTAGTTGCAGTGGCATGTGATCCTGTTTCGCATCATCATCTTTCTCTATTTCTCTCTCTTTCTCCAGAGTTTTCGCATCATCATCTTTCTCTATTTCTCTCTCTTACTCCTGCTTCAGTCACCTGGAAGCCATACTCTCTCTCTCTCTCTCTATTGTCTTCTGCCACCTCGTGCCCTTTCTCGTTCTCTCTCTCTTTCTTCAGTTAAACTCTAAATCATCACTCCTCTGTCGTGTATCTTTCTCTCTCATTGCTTCTCTTAAAGTAGCTGTTGCATAGCATAGAGTTGCATCAATGGCGGAAGCGATGGATAGCCCTGGAAGCAATAGATCGAGCCCAGGAGCAGTCCTAGGGCACAAAGTTGAGGACCTCTGGGACATTCAGGAGCCTCAACTCTCCCCCTCTGAGAAGCTCAACTCCTGCTTCGAAAGCATTCCAGTCTCTTCCTTTCCTCCTTCTCCTTCACAAGGTCTCTCTTAAACATTTTGAGATAAGATTTTTCCGTTCATTTTTTTTCAAAATTGGAAGCCTTTATCTGAGAAATTTCTAGGGCTTAGAGATAATACGGTTGATTGATTTCTCAATTGTTAATTCTTTGCGGGCTTGTTTGGGAGCCCTGTATGACTTAGATTTTTTTTCAATAGTTTCTAGAACAAATAGAGGAAGCATTTGGTAGTTGAAGCTGGATCTACATATGTTTCCTAACCATGATGTCAAGTAAAACTCTAGACCCATAATTGTTCTCATTCATGCTACTGGAGTGTGAAGATTTAAAATAGACATCTGGTTCTCAACTGAATCTTACCAATACTTGAATTTTCATTTCCTTTAACTACTCAAGCATGGGAATCAGAGGAAGTGAAAACAACAATATATTTGAGATTTATTGTAACCTTTTTTTAGGTTTGAGCTTCAAGATGTCCATGAGGGTCACTTATTTGTGGCCTTAGCTACTCTGGAAACTCAGTACTGTATATTTTGATACCCTTCTTTGGACCCAACTTGCATTTTTCACAGTTCATTTTAATTTCTTAAAATTTTATTATACACATTTATTCACAAAATAAACTGTGCATTAATTTACTGAAGACTCCAAGATTTGTAAGCATCTGATCGAATGGGATTTCTTGGTAACTTCTTGATTCTATGCTTCAGTTCAGCAATGGTGAAATCTAATTCGTGCCATGAGATGGATAACTGTCTTAGAAGAGTAGAAGACCAAAAACTTATTCGTGTTTGTGTCTTTTTTACCTAATTCATGCCTTGGGATGGATAACTCTTTTAGAAGAGTAGAAGACCAAAATAAGTAAAGTACTTATTCATGTTTGTGTCTTTTTACCCAATATATGCCATTGCATGTACTGATCATTTATCACTGATTCACTGGAAGAAGTTTCTTCCATGGAAGTTATGTTATATGTTCCATAAATGAATATTTATTCTAGTGAACCTTAGAATCTGACATGCATCTCACTTCCATGCCTTAATGAATCTCAGACCTACAATTTTTTTTAATATTTAGGGAGAAACCTATTGCATCCAGCTGCTCAGAGGGGCAGACAAAACATTGACAGGCTCTACGAGAGATAAAAGAGAAAGTGAGAAGGAGAGAGGAGTGCGAAACGGTAGGCAAATACCAAAGGGGAGGGAGGTACGACCCCACATACAGGGATTCCCTCCCATTACTAACCCAAACTAGTCATTGGTGTTCTCATTTGTCTATCTAAGTGTGCTCAAAAGTCACATTCCTCCCTTGACATAGATCATGAATTCTCTCTGTTTGTTCAACCAACCTTCATTGTTGTGAGCCTTCATTACGGGCCCATCAAATTACATTCAAAGAATTCCCTACAACCGGGCCTAGTGGCTCATGAAATGTATCCATTCAACACTTCCTGACATAATTCCGTGAGTTGTATGTAAGTTGTGATAGGTGTAGATACGGTCCCTTAGGTACAACACTTCAAATTTTTTATAAAGGACAAGTATACATCTTAATTCCATACACTTTTTCGTTAAAATACATTCAGCTCTCACTCTTTCAACTCCCTTTTCAACAAAAATACAGCAAGATTAGAGGGTCATAAGCACCTCTTTAGACATAATCATTTCCATTCATTTTGACACCATGAGATTGCATGTAGACTTGGCAATACAACACTTCTCATAGAATTACCTCAAACACATGAACTTTTGCAAATAAAAAATGCAATCTCATTTTACATACACTTTAACAAATGTGTGCTTAGGCGACAAAAACCACGGGAATCCAAAATATCATGCAATTTGCCTAGAATTACCTTCCGGGACTTATTACACCCCACACCAGAATACCAAACCGATAGTACACTATGATCTAGGCTCTATCACCTCATAGTAATGGGAAAAATAAAAAAATCTCCAAATGCATCAAATAACATCACATATGGGACTGATTTGCAGCAGTGAATGTCGAAGAAAAGGCTGGGTGTGTAGTGCCAAAATTAAGGCAATTTGGCTGATAAAAAATGGAGCACGGAAGGGGATTATGAGGGCATACCGATGGCTTGAAAAGATGAAATAAAAATTCACCAAAAGAGAGAGTATACCTTGTTGTAAATGCACTTTTACAGCAGCATATAAGAGCTCAAATGAAGTGTTGAAGCTTTAAGCAGAAGGTCATGGAGGCTGGTGAAGCAAGGAAACCAAGGGGGTTTGAAGCTCTAGGTGTTAATGAGGGATTTTGCCTTTACTCTCTCTCTAGGTGTGCCTCCACACTCGGCTCTCTTTAGGCCAAGGGACCATGGTGTGCCACCCCTTCTTTTTCTAACTCTATCTTAAAACATGACACTCTCTCTTTCTCACTGTAGCGTGGGGCCTGCCACTCTTTCTCTAAATTGACATCCTCTCACTTCTTCAATTGAGGTGTAGAAATGAGAGGGGGTGGCTCCTATTTAAAGGCTTTGACTAGATGATCTAGAAGCTTCATTTGGGGGGATCATTTAGAGCCATCGATCTAGGAATTATATGCGGTTAGAGCGGCTTGATCCTAGCCATAGTTGTTGGAAACGCCTGGGAACCCGAATCAATTTAGGAACCGGAATCACGGAATCGCAGTTGGCAGGAAGATTGCTGCCATAGGAATCGTTGTCCATACAATAGGAATCGCTAGGAACGAGATTCCTAGTTTTTGATAATCGTGTTTTGACCGAAATAGATCCAAGTTTCATCTACATATGGAATCGAGATTCCGTCCTCCTTGAAGTCGAGATTCCCATCCCCTTGAATCGACACTCCAGGAGTCAAGATTCATTAATATGTGAAATCGAGTTTCCGACATCTATGAAATTGAGTTTCTGGCATATGTGGAACAAAGATATGTTGCTGTTTTGAATTGTTATTCTAACTTATTTGCAATCAAGTTTCTGAAGTATATGGACCAGAGATCCATGCTAGTTTGAGATCGAGATTTACAATAATGTGGATTATGGAATGCGTTTGAAGACCCCTACCAGGAATCGAGATTTCATTTTTTATGGAGAAGGAAGTCACAAGACATCTTGAGCCTTATCAACTTTAGAACCTATATTGGATGTCTCTTATTAGAAGGTTTTCCAAATTTTAAAGTGACTGGTGTTGAGTATTGAACTTATGGTCATTATATACAAAAGAGAAGTATTTCTAAATTGCGATTTTGACTTCACAAAATAGGATTGTCTACGCCATAGTTTTACTTTTAATTGTATGTGTTGTATTTACCAGTTATATTTTAAATTTAAAATAGAGGCTGTCCAGGGTGGCACAAATAAAATAATGAAAACCTGCTACCACTAGAAGCATTCGAAGGAAGATTTCTACTCGAATTGATGTGGAATCAAGATTTAATCCTCGTTGGATTCCAGATTCGATGTATTTGGGAGCGTCTACCCAAAATTAATGGGTTCAAGTTATTAAAGATGTGTTGGATCGAGATTCCGAAATTAAAGAATCAAGTTTCATTGTTTATGATAAATGGTTTCTAAAGATGTGTTGAATCGATATTCCGAAATTAAGGAATCGAGTTTCTTTGGTGCCGAAAAATGGTTTCTAAAGATGTATTGAATCGGGATTCCAAAATTACGGAATCGAGTTTCCTTGGTTCCGAAAAATGGTTTTCGTGGAGATTCCTTAATGGAAACGAGAAATCGGGTTTCGGAACCGGAACGCGAAGTCGGTGGAGAGATTCTTGTAACTATGATCCTAGCCATTCAATCCCTAGTTATCTATCACAAACAAGGGTTGGGAATTAATACCATTATCCCCTGGCTGATTGAAATCTAGATTTCCCTCCAACTTTCAAAATCAAAATTTTCCACCAAGTGAAATTAAATCCAACCAAATTTTGATCAAATTGAAATTAAAGAAAACGATGCTCACCCCCTTTTAGTGGACTTTCATCCCGCATAGACCCTTGGGTTTGTGGAAAACCCATAGTTACCCTAGAAGTTTTAACAATAGGACATTAAACCCCCTCCTTCATGTTTTCACTATCCACATTATTGTTTTAACCATATTCTTTGTTTTATTCCCACCTTTAACCCATATCTCGAAAAACTCCACAAACCCATAACCTGTTGAACCCCTCTCTCTCTAACCCTTCCCCCTCTCTCCATCTCTATCTACCAAACCAATCACCCCTCTCTCTCTATTGATTCAAGAAGGAGAGAGAGAGCTTGAAGAATGGGGTAGAGAGAGAATGAGTAAGAGGTAGAGAAAGCATGTGCAAATGATGGGAAAGAGAGAGGGGATGTCATGGGAGGTTTGAGATGAGAGAGAGAGGCGATTGGTTGGGTGGGTAGAGATCGAGAGGGGGGGAAGGGGTTAAGAGAGAGGGGTTTTATGTATTAAAGATGAAAATAAAATAAAGAATTCGGTTAAAACAGTAATTTGGATAGTGAAAATGTGAGGGAGGAGTTTGGTGTCCTATTATTAAAAGTTTGGAGGGGTCCATGGGTTTTCCATAGACCTGAGGGTGTATGTAGGACGAAAGTCTACTAAAGGGGGGTGAGCATCCTTTTCCCTTGAAGTTAATCATTAAAGATTTAAGTGCCCATGGTCTTGATCAAAATTATGTAAGAGAAATAATGTAGAGAGGGTTGTGCCCCTTAGGTTAGATACAGTTCTTTCTCTAAGTCTAAACTTAAGAACTTAGGAGTTTCTTGTACTAGCACATCGGGAATCCATGAAATTAACATGCCAATTGTATTTCTCATATGACCAAAAGCCCTAGGGTTTAGATCTAAATATCAAACCTAGTACCCCTTCAAGAAGCAACCCCATATGCACATCCCATAAAACATGGGTATCAAAGATATCTCAACACAATGAACAGCCAAAAAGAAGAGTTTGGTGTTCCTTCATGTGTTATTGATGGAAATAAAAGGATGCTATCGAAAATAAAAGGAATAACCTTTATTGTATTTGATGGACAAAACTGTCATTTATCTTTTGTTTAGTCCTTATTTGTCTTATGTCTCTAAATAGGGACAATATTGTCCATAAGTTGTAATTAAGATTATTACTTAATGTTATAAGAGGAGTAGAGGTCACATGTGACCCCTAAGCCCCTCACTTTCCCTCTCTATCTCTTTGTCTCTCACACGTCTCTCCCTCTCCCCCTTCTTCATCTTCTTTATTTTCTTTCCTCTTTCTCTCTGTAGATCCTACCAAACTGGTTCTTCTCTACTTTAATTTCGTCTTGGTATAAGAGCACGACGATCAGTAAGGATGATACTGTAGCACGGGGTTGATGACATCATCATGCCCAAAAAACCTAACTTTTTTTCAGCAGTATCTGTGCCAATGGAGATGAGTTTTTTTTTGCGTTGAGTCTGGATGCCGATCAAATATTTATTCGAAAACCTAGTTGTCAGATGGATTTGGGTTTTTGTACCCCAATCAAAGAAGTATTGTTAGTGTTGTTTTTTTTTTCCTAAAAAAAGAGAGTGATCAAATTTGAGGGTGTAATCAGATCTGTAAAACCTTTTATTTGAAGAGATAAAAAGGTGTAACGTGATCACAATTGTTGATTAAGATACGAGGTTGTAAACTAGATCTGAACTACAATCGAGAATGTCTCTACAGGCATCAAATATGAAGTCATCTGGGCCCCAAATCACCACAGTCAGGTTTGATGGAACAAGCTTTTTAGAATGGGCAAGGTCGGTTAAACTATTTTTGGGTGGAAAGAAAAACTTGGGATACATTGACGGCTGTGTGGAAAATCTGATCTAAAAGATTCTAAATATGCAAACTAGGAGGCTGAAGATATGGCTATTATGAATCAAATACTATTTTCTATACAACCTAATATGAGTCAATCCTTTATGAACTGTAATACCTCTAAAGAATTGGAGCAGCAAATCAATGATTTAAACAAGTTGACGTGTCATTGTGAGACCATTATGCTCATATACATGGCTTATAAGATGAACTAACCCAGCATCAAGCCATACAATATTCTTCTTGTGCAAAGGAATAGAGAGAGAAACTGGAACATCGGAAGTCTTTTGATGAGAGTTAATGGAGAGTATGAAACAATTAGCGCAAATGTACTTGGTGGCGAGACTTTGAAACTCGACGCAAGATAAATAACAGTTTCGTCCATTAAATACAATAAAGCTTGTGCAAAGTGTTTTCAAGAAGGTTAGTGATTTCCAATACATGTAACGTGGTGATATCATGCAGATGATGCCACCTGTGTGGGGGAGCATCCCCTTCTCTCCTATGTGGATGTGTGAGTGTGTATGACTCACACATGTAATTCCATGTGCTTTTTGCACCTATTAGCCACTTAGGCACTAGATGTGTGCATGGATCACATATTCTACAGCCATTTGATGTCTTTTATGACCAATTCTATTTTTTATAAATATGGCATAAATAACTTATTAAAAAATCACAAAATTAATTTTAAATAATATCTATCAAAACAAGTTAATTGGGCAATTAAAAAGATAGGATACAGAGAAGGCGTTGTCGTCCTCCGCCCAGTCTCATCTGGAACCACATCTATAATCTTTACCTTAGGCCCTACCGGTGCCCTTCCCCACCGCTACCCAAACCCCATCCTCTACTTCCTCCAATTCTTTCCTTTATCTTGGGTGCTACTAAGTTCTTCACTCCGAAGGATAAGCATGTTCCTCTCTCTCCAACTCCAAAGGTGGTCGCACCAGCTCTTCCTTCTCCTATTCCCGTTTCCTACTCGCAGGTGGTTGCTTGTTCTATATCTACCCCTGCTCCCCCTGTCCCCCATACTTGTTTAGAAGGGACCTCTCCTTCCCCTTCCACCCACTCTCCATTTTACCCGTTCCTTATCTCCGTACCATCTGAGGAGTCCTCCCTGCTTAAATCCGAATTTCTTGCTTCTTTGGTTGGTAGCTTCCAACCTTTACGAGATGATGTTAGAGGTATTGAAAGATGGGCCCAAAAACTCTGGGGGGACCCAAATCTCACTTGCAGACGTCTCTCTGGTAGAGACTATCTTTTCTTCTCCTCCTCAAAAGAACACGCTCGCCAGATTCTACAGGAACCCACCACGACGACTTTCAAAGGGGCCACCCTCCGTCTCTGGGAGTAGTCTCCCATGGAAGGAAATTTCAGGAAGCAAAGAATCTGGCTCACTTTGGACCACTTGCCTCTTCATGCGTGGTCTCTGACCACTTTTACGAGGGTGGCAGAAGCGTGTGACAGTCTCATTTCCATTCATTGGAAATCTATTGAAACGCTTCATTTGGGGTCCATTCGACTCCTTCTGGAGGTACTGGACACTAACCCACCCAGTCTTTGGATTGAAATCGACAACCTCTACTATCTGATTTCGCTCTCTTGGTCAGCGGCTTACCCACCCTCGGCCAATTTTTTCAACTACTCATTTCCTTCTATGGCCAAGGGACCCCCTTCCTCCCCTTGGACCACTGTCTCACAGAAATCTGGCCACCACTGGCGGCGCCGTCAACAGCCTCGCCATGGCCAAGCTCTGCTCAAGGGTCGTGATCGACCAACCCACTTGAGCCTCCTCGGCATCCTACATGGCGACCACGTGGCGCTCTCTCGGCATCCTCTGGAAAGGAGGTACGTGCGTCGGCTTCGTTATCAGTATGTAGCACGTCCTCAGCATCCTCTGGACACCGTAAAGTACGTCTGCCGACTGCGTCGTCAGTACGGGAACCTACCCTAGCAGGCTCGAACCCCGAAGGCGGCAAGGTAGTTGGACTTGTCTGGATCCCTTTGGCCCATCGCGCCTTTCTCCCCACCGGCCCGGTAAGGAGGTCTTAGAGGATCGTGAACCCTCCCCCCCTCTTGGGCCGTCGGGCTGTGCTGGTGATCTGTCTTCCTCTTATGGGCTGTCCGATCAGTCTTCCTCTACGCTGCTCGACTCTTTCAAGATATCTAGGGACCCCCGTCTGGCTCTCATCCTTAGTACCACCTCTGCGATGGAGACACCTGCCCCTGACGCTCCTTCTTCCCCCCGCTCATTACTTGACCCTGTTGACACGCCGCCTTTGGTCTTGTCTCCCTCTCCACACCTGCCGCCGCTGTCTCCTTCACCTCCTCTCATCATTTCCCTTTCACCGCCACCTGCACCTCTTCAGCCGCCCTCCTCACCTACCGCTGCTAGATCAATACTTGCGACTGTGCCACCTATCCCCCCCTCTTATCTATGTCTATGTCTCCCCCCCACCTCGAGATCCCCTCCTTCTCTCACCCCCTTCTTTTGTTACCTTCTCTTCCTCTCCCCCTCTGGTGCCCCCCTCTCAGCTTGCTCCTGCTACCATTCCTTTCTCTGAGGACTGTGACCTGGTGCATGCCCATCCCCCTCTTTCCTTTTCCCCGTACCCCCCACCTTCTTTTTCTCTTTCTTTCCAGTCTTTTGCCACCTCCTCTGTGCAGAGCTCCCCTCCAACCCCCAAGCGCGGAGCTCCCCTCCACCACAGACCTCTTAACTGCCTATGGAGCTCGATTTTTCTCTTCTCCCTTTCAGTATCATTGGCTTGCATTCTCTCGATCCTTATACCCTTGACCCAGCCCTTGTTTCTTCATTGCTCACCCCCTATTCTTCGCTTACCCTACCCTGTTTCTTTCCCTCGGCCGTTTCTTTTTGTCCTCCCCCCCCCCATTCTCCCCATTTTCTGACCTATTACAGCTCCTCCTCCTTTTTTGGACCCATCAGCTCTTTCAACGCTTTGCATCTCCCTCCATCCTCCTCTCTGCTCGTAGATGATACCTTCTTACCTCTCCCTTTCCAATGTTCCCTATCCCTTGCGCTTTCGCCCCTCCCCCAATCTGTTCCATCATCTCCCCCTTCTTTCACCTCTGCTGCCATAGTCTCTCTCCTGGTCACTTCGACACCTGCTGATCCGAGCCCCTCTTCTTCTGTCTCTGATACTCTTCCCATTTTGCCTTTGGACCTTTATCCCTCTTACTCCCCTCCTCTCTCGGTGCCTAATTGGGAGCTTTCTAGTTCCCCAACCACGGCCAGACCTTCGTCTGATAGGGTACTTGTCCAGGTCACCAATTGTACTCAACTCTCCCCCCTTGGCTGACTCCAACGCTAAGAAGGCCGATGGTAATGGGGACAACGAAGATATTGAAAGAATGAAGGAGATCTTTTGGATCATGGGCTTCGAACACGACGGTTCCGAAGGCCCAGCACATCGGTTTTTGCTTGCTGACGTACAGAACCTCCTCAAGGTGAGTGTCAAGGGGAAAGGCAACTGCTTAATCTTTTCTCCTCGGTATGTTATGACAGACATTCTGGAGGACGACACCTACCATCCACCACCTTGCTCTCTCCCTCTCTGAGGAGGTCTCCCAGAATCGCCTCCGCATTTGGCCTGTGCTTGATCAATGCTGATTCTTTCGTGGAACATTAGAGGGTTGGGGCAGAAGTCCAAAAGGGCTGTTCGCAAAGACCTAACAGTTAAACACCTTCCCTCGATCTTAGCCCTCATCGAAACCAAACAGTTGGAGCCCACTGTTCAGCTTATCCGCAGCGTATGGGGCAGAAGGCCTTGCCAATGGGCTACTCTGCCAGCGGTAGGGGCATCAGGTAGAATTTGGGTAATTTGGAACCCATCTGAGCACCGCCTCCAGTCATCTCACATAGGAGAATTTTCGGTCACTATCCTCCTCTCTCGGGTCTCCGACAGCTACCCTCTCAAATTCTCTGCCATTTATGAACCCAACTCTGGTTCTCTAAGGCCTCGTTTCTGTGCTGAATTGGACTTTTTCGCTTCTTTACCTCACTCTGCTTGGTGCTTGGGTGGTGATTTCAATATCACTAGATGGGTCCCATGAGAGAAATCTTAACCCCACTATATCCCAAGGAATGATGGACTTTTTCGATTTTATTTCTCGCCAAGAACTTCTTGATATTCCTCTCCAAGGTAATCGTTTTACTTGGTCGAACCATGCTTCTCAACCTTCCCTCTCTAAGCTGGATCGCTTCCTCCTCTCCTTGGACTGAGAGGAACTTTTTCCGGGCTCCCATGCCTTAACTTTGCCTAAACCAACCTCGGACCACTGTACCATTCTCTTGAACACTCAACCTGTCAGGAGAGGACCAAAACCTTTTAGATTTGAACTGGCATGGTTAGAAGAACACTCTCTCCAAACCTTGATTCCTAGCTAGTGGAGTTCTTTTTCTACCCAAGTTACAAGTAGAGCTGGTTTTAGGCTGCAAAACTAAAATCCAACTCCTCAAAAAGTCCCTCAAAACCTGGAATAAGTATTTACAAGGAAACTACTCCCGAACTAAATGCTCTCTGCTTAAATCCATCCAAGACCTTGACTGTTTAGAAGAGTCTTGACCTCTCACAGACACAGAAGTTAACCTTAAAACACACACTAAGCTGAAGTATCTTTCCACCTTAAAGAAAGAAGAACTCTATTGGTTCCAAAGAACCAGAGTCATATGGTTAAAAGCAGGGAACCAGAATACTTCTTTCTTCCACCGAATTGCGAACTGTCGTAGAAGAGAAAACTCTATATCCACAATCAAGGTGGACAATCGCTATTTTGTCCAGCCGGATGAGATCAAATCTGCCATCCTTGGTTACTTCAAGTCACTTTATACTGGCCCTCGGGGCTACAGACCAAGGATGACGACCCTAGACTTTTTAACCCTTCCAGACCGTTGGTCATTATGGCTGGAATGACCTTTTACAGTGGAGGAAATCTCCAGTGCCATATACCAATTAGCCAAAGATAAAGCTCCAGGGTCAGATGGATTTCCTATGGCCCCTTTCAAATCCTTTTTGGGAACTTTTCTACCTAACTTCATTAGTTTCTTCGAAGAATTCTACCGAAGGGGTATCCTACACAAAGCAATCAACACCACCTTTATTGCTTTAGTCCCAAAGGTCGAAGGGGCAGAGGAACTAAAGGACTTTCGCCCGATTAGCCTGCTCAACTCATCCTACAAGATTCTGGCCAAGGTCTTGGCATCAAGGCTTAAACAAGTCCTCCCACTGATTATCTCGCAGTCTCAGTCAGCCTTCATCAAAGATAGGCAAATCCTTGATGGGGCTGTTGTGGCACATGAATGCCTACACTCCAGACACTTATCCAAAAATCCAGGGCTCATCTTCAAAACAATTGGGAAAGGGCCTATGACCATGTTGATTGGTTAGTGCAGGATGAGACATTGGCTAGAATGGGATTTGGTGACCGTTGGAGAAAGTGAATGAAAGGTTGCATTTCCCATCCTCATTTCTCAATATTCATCAACGGAAGCCCAAAAGGGTTTTTCCCTTCCTCAAGGGGACGTCGTCAAGGAGATTCCCTGTCCCTCTTTCTCTTTGCAATTGTAACAGAGGCTTTTAGCAGGTCTATCTCTCTTTTGTACCAGGAAGGACTTCTCACTGCATTTCAATGCAGCCCACAAGGTCCAATAGTGTCACATCTGCAATACGCAAATGACACATTGGTCTTCCTAGATGCATCCCCTGAAGAACCCAAAACTTAAGGCTCTTTCGAGATTGCCACAGGTTTCAAGGTCAATATGGATAAATCAAAGATGATGGGGGTAAGCCTGAAAACAGACGAAATCAGGAACCTTATTCCTAACTGGGAATGCAAAGTGGAGGATTTCCCCACTGTCTACTTGCGTATGCCACTGGGCTTGGGGAAACCCAAAAAGAGATAATGGGCCTAAGTCATAGACCGAGTGGACAGGGCCTTAGCAGGTTGGAAAAGGAGATTTCTCTCCTTGGCTGGCCGCTCTACATTGATCAAAGCCACATTGGCAAATGCCTCGGTCTACTTAATGTCAATTTTCCATTGCCAGCATCGGTGGCCAATCGGTTGAACCAACTCATGAGAAACTTCCTCTGGTCTGGATAGGCCGAAAAGACCAGAAATCACCTAATCTCATGGGATAGAGTCTGACTTCCTAACTCTCAAGGAGGTTTAGGAATCAGAGACTTAAGAAAACACAACCAAGCTCTATTAGGAAAATGGTGGTGGAGATTGGCCACCTAGACTAATTCCCTCTAGGCCCAGGTTATTCGTAATAAATACAAGATTCTGGAACATAAGTGGGTGCCCGACAGGATTTCCAGGAGGGCTCTGGAGCATGGAAGTCCTTTGCCATCTCTCTCTCTCTGTTCAAACAATCTATTCGTCTCCATCCTAAAGAAGGTACAAAAGTGCGATTTTGGTCTGACCTTTGTAGAGGCCACACTCCTCTTAGGGACCTCTTCCCATCTCTTTTTCATCTAACCTCTAACAAAGATTCCACCATAGCTGAAGAAATGGTCCTCTCAGGGGCCGAAGAGTTTGGAACCCCTCTTTCAGAAGGAATCTCATTGAAGAGGAAACTAGACTCTTCATCTCTCTTTCGGCAGCTTTGCACCCCTTTTTCTTAGCTCCGGTTGGGAAGGACACTCTGGTATGGACTCTCACTCCATCCAGTACATTTTCAGTGGCCTCTTTTTATAAAAAACTCATCCAACCTCCTACCTTTCCTCTTAATCCTATCTCCATCCTCTCCAAGGTCTGGCACGCCATTGCTCCACCAAAAGTTCAGGTGTTCAATTGGATTGCCTATTGTCAAAGGGCTGTCACAATTGACCAGATCCAAAAAAGAGGCATTCCACTCCCCAATAGGTGTGCCATGTGCATGAGTGAGGAGGAATCGAACCCTCACCTTTTCATTCACTGTAGTCTTGCTTATGACCTGTGGAGCAAGGTGCTTCAGTTGTTCCACTTTCAATGGGTCACCCCACCATCGGTCAAGGCTCTCATCTCTTCATACTACGTATGCCACTGGCCGAAAGCCGGTAGAACTTTGTGGAAATCTGCCATTGCTGCAACTATCTAGGTAATTTGGTTAGAAAGGAACGAGAGGCTCTTCCAAGGGTACAAAAATGAAGTTCCAGTGCTTTTCCATAAGTTTACAACCCTAGTAACTTTTTGGGCCTCTAATCACGGGGCTTTTGCAGGGATCCCCGCAAATACGTTTCACTGCCAATGGGAGAATATTCTTTACCTCCAGCCACATAAGACCCAAAGACCTCACAATTGGCAGCCTCCTCTAGAAGGTGCCATAAAGCTCAACTTCGACGGTTGTTCGTTGGGTAACCCGGGACCGGCTAGAGCTGGAGACAATATCCTTTTTACCTACTCAGAATACTTGCGACAGGAGTACTCCCAGTATGTAGAAGCCATGGCTCTTCTTATGGGTCTCAAAAATTTTAACCCTTCATGGGGCCCAATCTTGGTGGTGGAAGGAGACTCCAAAAATGTCATTTCCTGAGCTGCAGGCACTACAACACCTCCTTGGTACCTCTCCACTATTTTTGATGAAATTGATTTGATATGCAAGGATATGAACGTCTCTTGGAAGCATACTTGGCAGAAGCTGAACGAGTTCGCCGATCTTCTCGCAAAAGACGGAGCAAGGGCCCGTCCTGAAGACCCCGCCTGGTCCATCTCCTTTTTTGCTCTGGACCACAGAGGGCGCCTAGGAGTGTAATTAGTCACACCTACTCATCTTGTAATCGGGCACTCCTATAAGCCCCATTTTTTGTTATACACAAGTTACATATTCTGTAATCAGGAAGGTTCAAAGGTCAATTTTTGTATAAGGCCACGAGATCAATTTTTTGACCGAGAGACCCGTCTCGTGGGTACTCCCGGTCCCATCCTCCCCCCCCCTCTTCTGTGTATTCTCCCTCCTTATAAAAACAAAAAAAACAAAAAAAATTAATTCGGCAATTAATAAAATCTTATGAAGGCAAAATAGGTACCTTTGGATTTGATAGTGCATAATATTAAGGTATTCTACTTTGGCTCATCCCAGAATTCCCAACCATTTTCTCAAACCAACCCAACGGACCGATGACCACTGTCTCAAGCAGGGAACTCATGCTTGGCCCATCAAAGTTTATTGACAGATGATTGAACTAATAGCCATGTTAGGCGTGAGGATTAGAGGTTATCCCTCGGTCGAGGTCAGCAGTAGCCCAATGGACGTGATTTAGCGGGGGCATTATGTGATTGATGATTTGATGTAATTATGGTTTGTGTTATGTGCTGATATGGCCTTGTGTGGGCGGGCTTGGCTAGGACAAGGGCCTAATCCTCGATACCAGCCAATGCACAACATGTGCATATGACAACAGGAATATGGCAAGCGTAGGATAGGGAGCATGCATATGTGCTTGAGAGAGGAACTAGTGAACTCACATAATAGTGCATATGCGACTTGTCTATGGGGGTGCACCTGTAATCCACTTAAATCCTATAATTTCGCCATCAATTGATAGACTTTCATTGGCCAAGTATGACCCCCTGCATGAGATAGTGGGTCATGGATCTTTAGGGTTGTTTGAGAAAATGGTTGGGGATGCTGAAATGAGCCAAATTGGAGTGCCTTGGTATTATGCACCATCAAATCTAAAGGTACCTAATTTCTTCCCATAAGATTTTAGGAATTTCGCAAATTAATTTGTTTCTATAAAAATATTTAAAAATAATTTTTGGTATTTTGTGAATTTTTAAAAATTTTATTATATCATTATTATGGAAAAATAGAATTGTTCATGAAAATTTCAGATGAGGACGGCACATGTGATCTATGGGCGCATGTGGGGCCTAAGTGGCCAATAGGCCCACAAATGTGCACAAGGCACATGGATTTATATGCTCGAATCTACACATGAGAGGGGGACAATTCCCCACAAGTTGGACCTATAGAGAGCTTATGTTCATGTAGACAAGGCATTCCTACACCACATTATGAGACTTTTGGGGTTTGGCTTCAAGTGGAGGCATTGGATGTCTGGATATTTATTGTCCTGATCAACGGAGTTTTGAAATGTTTATTCTGAAGTTCAAAGAAACTTCAACAAGGATATCCTTTGTCTCTGGCCTTGTTAGCTATAGTGGGTGAAGTCTTCAGCTGTATGATTAGGGAAGTGTATGAAACAGGTCTCTTGTCTGGGTTCAAGGCTTATCTTTTGTTGAACAGTGATAGGGCATCTTTTGTTGAGCAATGATAGGGCAAATGAAAATTATGCAATATCTTTGGTTGTTTGTGAGATGTTCTATGCCTTTAGGTTTACATGTTAATGTGTTGAAGACAAAGTTGGAGGTTGCAATTCATGAGCAGAAGCTAGAAGAACTTGCAGCCCATTTTGGATATGGTACTGAGAAATTGCCAAGTACCTAGGGTTACCTTTGTATATAGGAAAGCCTAGGAGAAGGATGCGGATGGAATTAAAGATTTCAAGGAATTTTGATTTATTCAAGTCAAGTTTTATCTCTATGGGGAGGAGGGTGAAATAAATCAAGTCAATCTTGTCCAATCTATTGGTGGTCTTTGTTTCCAATGCCAGCATTCCAAATTATCACAGTAGAGAGACTTATATGAGAGCCTCTGGAACGATTCTTCGGTTAAGAACAATTTCCATTTAGTTTACTGGACAGGCTATGCAAGCTGAAAAACGAATGGGGGGAATTAGTATGCGAAGGATTCAGGACACCAATATAGCTCTCCTAGGGAAGTGGTGGTGTCGGCAGCAGGTAGATGAATCAGATAAAACTTTGGGAACATGTTTTCCTCAAGAAGTATGCAATGGATGGCTGCGTAAGGCCATATGAGGGAGAACCAGGGCATCAGGTGCAGGGAAACGGTCAAATTAATGCCCCAGAGATCTTTACAACATATTAGATTCCAATTTGGGAATAGCAGTTGGGTGTGGTTTTGGAAGGATAAGTGGTTGGGTGATGGAACACTAAAGGAGAGATATCTACAATCTTATCTTTTTGGCCTCTAATCAGATTGCAACTGTCAAACAGATGGTACAAGGAATGGTCCATCAAGCAATATGTAGTCCAACATTGAGAAGGGCATTTAAAGTGAAAGACAAGTATGCTCCTTAATCTACTTCGGGAATATATGGACCCTTGAGAGTGGTGGAGAATAATCAGTGAGGTCTTTCTGTAGAATACTTACAAGGTATGCTGAAGATAATCATGTGTCTCAAAAGATATGTTCCACTCCTGGACCATCAAAAACTCAGGACTGGCATGTCTTGACAAAGTGCTCACAATTAGTCAAAAATTGATATATATGGGATGCCTATTCCAAATAGGTTTGCCATGTTCAAGTTGAAGCACAAATCTCTAAGACATCTTTTCCTGCAATGTGCAACAATGAGCGGACGTTGGGATTTTGTATTGGGTCTTTTTGGGTTGGATCGGATTATACCAGCCTTGGTGGAGGTGCCATTCTCTGAATAGCTCCCCTCCCCCAAACTAAAAATGTTATGGAGATTGGAAATATTGGCAATTCTGTGCCTGGCATGGATTGAAAGGAATGATAGATCTTAAATAACAAGGCTCTTAAATCTCAATTTGGAAAGGTTGCAACATAAGGTCATGGTCACAATCATATACATGGGCATATTAGGATTGAGTTCAGTGTCAGATTTTAAGACCCAACGGCAGGCTATAGCAAGGGGAGCATTACCAAGATGTAAGTGATTTCATAGGTGGGCACCCCCTCCTGAGGGCACCATTATGCAGAAGTTTGATGGAAGAATATAACGAAACCTTGGTCCTGCTGCACTTGGTGGGGTGTTGAGAGATCACCAGTTAGGTTGATTATGTCCTACACAGGTTTCCCTTCCTAGATGTGATTTAAACAACAAGATCCCTTCTTGTAGATCTCAGGTTTCTAGAGTCTAAACGTAAAAAATCATTATTGAAGGGATTCTTTTCAGTCGTTACTTGGGCATATCAAAAGAAAGAAGAGGCGATGGAAGCTGCACCATTGGTTTACCAAAATTTTTTAACTAACCCATAACTTAGAGGTCCCCTTACTCTGCTCATGGAAGCAGGCAGAGGTAGCTGACGCTCTTGCTAAAGAGAGTACCAAAATCTTCCTTGGCAATGAGTTTTTTAGATACTTAGCAACATATAAACTAGTGAATTCTCACATAGAGTTCTTTTTTTTTCATTTTTCTTTTTTTGGAGAAAATTTTACTGCATTTTGTTCAGTTTTGTACAGGGCATATACATGTATATATTGATCAGTGAAATATATCCAACCAAAAAGAAGTATAGTCATATATTTACGAGCTTAAACCCCTTTCGTTGTTGCATCTTACTCAAACTTGGCACATCACATGTATTGTTTATTTTCAAATAAAAATGAGAGGACTTTTTCCCACTTATTACTGAATGCTATGAGGTGCATATTTAGTGCATTCCCAAAGATGTATTTTTAGGTGAGGTAATTTTGAGCTGGTAATGATGTGGTTTTGCTTTGTTCTTTGTTAAACTACTTTCAAATGTTTTTAGTACATTTATGATTGGAATCAATTAGGTCTATCAATATGAGACATCATGATTATTTGTTTGTCATGTCGTAAATTCGTGTCCTAGCTGCGAAAAACCTTACATGTCCAATGGTCTAGACAAATGGAAAGATGACATTTATGTTCTTTCTTTCAACACATTTTGTCCAGTGGTTGAGATAAACTCAGATGCTGGTCTTGCTGAGGCTGTCCTAATTTTGTCCAAACACAAAGTTTTGAGTGCACCGGTGCGGGATGTCAATGCACCCGATGATGCTAGTTGGATTGATAGATACATTGGTATTATGGAGTTTGCGAGCATTGCTGTATGGCTTCTGGATCAGGTCTGCTTACATTCTCTATAATTAATGGAGTTCTAAATGTAATTGTGAATGGTTCCATGAATCATAATTCTGCAATGTATTTGTATACATCCTTAGAAGCTCATTTCTTATAACGGTGTCTGCATCCAAAATCATTTTATATGTCACATTTGACTCTCATGTTCAAAGAATCAAATGAACCATCCTATGGCATTTACTGTTCAATATGCTTTCTGAGGTAAGATTTAGTTCTTGGTAAGCTTGATTCTTATCAAGTATTTTGTTCACACAAGTTCAAGTTCTCTTATATTTTCACTACTTGTTTTCTTTTGTGAAATAGATCAAAGAGTACTATGAAATTTAAGTTTTGTTGATGAGGGCACAAGTGCTGTGAGCATGTGATATTTGATGTGTAACTTTGTATAAATGAAACCTTCCATAAAACCAAACTCTGGTGAAATGAGAATTTTCTATGCTTCAGCATCAATGATGCATGTAATAGTCTAAATAGACTTCCTCGGCCTTGGGCATTGTTTTTTGGTGGAAAGAGATCATGAGGGTAGCAATACTGATATTTTTTTAATTTGATTTCTATGAATTAATGGAATTAGTCTCCAGGGTCGGTATGTTCATGGTTTAGATCTCTGTTCTCAAGAAATAATCTTGCGACTATCCTTTTTGCCACAATGGTGAGGAAACCTTAGTGCAATTAGGATGAGTTTACTCAAATACATCTAGAAATTTCTCCCACACATATGAAGTTAGGGGCAATCAAAATCTCAAAGTTTATTATAGAAGAATAGTTGTTTGCCTTTCCTGACCTTCACATTCTATTGTGGGAAATTTGTCAAAATACACCTAAGATATTGACTATTTAACATTATACCCATATGTTTTGATTTAATTTTAAAATGCCCATCGAATAGTACGAAAAGAGTAAAATAGTTGAAAAGTGAGGTGTTTAAAGGGAGCGGCCATCGAATTTTTTTGTTGAAAGAAATGAGTTCTTTTCCTATTTTTTCACATGAGAACCCCAGAAATTCCTTGATTCTACACATCTTTGTTGGCACTGGCAGGCTGAAGTAACATCAGTAGGTCATCATTGTTTATTTTGGGGGACCAACCTTCAAGGGTTGAGACCTTCCGTCAAACCTTGGGTACAAGGGACGCCAAACTGCTTCATTTGTTAAGCATCATACTTGTGATTCCAAATAGACCAGGACACCAGGACTGAGAAAACATTTTGAAATACTTTTTACTTGTTGGAGTATGGACATGTGTCCAATTTCAGTGGAGAAGCAGCCCTTTATACCCTACTTCAAGTTTTATTGTGGCGTGTTCAATTGGTTATACATAACAAAATGGACTCGAGACGTAATTTCCAACAATTTCCACTTGTCATGCTTAGTGAAAGCTGAGGATCTAAGGCTATCCGGGATTGGTTTGTGGGGTCATTTAGCAAAAATGTTGCGGAGCCATTGAGTATTAGTTAAGTGCAGACCAAGCCATTTTGCTGGGATCTGGGGTGAAGTTTTGTTTCCTGTTGTGCATCTCATAGTTCTACATAAGGTTGGGGAAGGTGAAATTAAAGTAGAGAAGAAACCAGTTTGGTAGGATATAGAGAGGGAAAGAGAGGAAAGAAAATAAAGATGATGAATAAGAAGGGAGAGAGAGAAATAGAGAAAGAAAGTGAGTGGCTTAGGGGTCACATGTGATCTCTACCCCTCTTATAATATTAAATAATAAACCCTAATTACAACTGATGGACAATATTGCTTTTATTTAGAGACATAAAACAAATAAGGACTAAACAAAAGATAAATGATAGTTATGTCCATCATATACAATAAAGGTTATTCCTTTTATTTCCAACACTCCCCCTCAAGCCAGTGCATAGATATCAATCATGCTTAGCTTGCTTGTGATATCATGTAATCTGTCTCGTCCAACAACTTTGGTGAAGCTATTTGCAAGTTGATATTTAGACTTCACGTGAGGAGTCTAAATGATCTTGGCAGTAAACTTCTCTCTGATAAAGTGACAATCTACTTCAATGTGTTTAGTCATTTCATAAAAAATAAGTTTTTTGGTGATATGAATTGCTGCTTCATTGTTACAATATAGATTCATGGGAAACTTAACCCTAACACCCAAATCAAAAAGAACAGTTATGATTGACATTACTTTGCATGTACCATGAGCCATTGCTCTGTATTAGGCTTTAGCACTTGATCTTGCCACCACATTTTATTTTTTGCTTTTACAAGGAACCAGGTTTCCCAAAACAAAGTTATAATAGCCAGTTGTGATCTTCTATCAGTTTGACAACTAGCCTAATCAGCATCTGTGTAAACATTGGGATGTCTTTGATTTGAGAAAAATATCCCTTTTGCATATGCAGACTTAAGATATCTTAATATTTTGTACCATTGTTCAAAAACGTGAACCGCCCAGCGCCTAGGCGGCCCAAAAGGCCTGGGCGCATTGCTCAAGTGTAAGCGGTCAAACTGGACGGCAGTCCCTGGGCGGCTTGCGCCCCGCCAAGCGGCAGAATTTTTTTTTCTTTTTCGTTGTATTGATTTTTTTTTGAAACATAAAGCATTTTAAGGATCAGTTTTAGGTTCATTTGAAGCCCAAACCCACAAGAATCCATTTTAGAGAGCAAGAAACCTCAAGAAAACTAAAGTTTGTGATTTTCATTGGATCGAAGTATTTCTCAAAGTTACAGAAAATGGATCAAAACATCACCCAGGTAGATTTGATTTAGTTTTGGAGTTTTATAATCCTATTAGAGGGTATTTTTTATTATTTTAGCACTAGAAAACATCTCAGAGGTGGGAGTGTGGAGTTCGAGCAATCAAAGTAAGTGCAAAACTTTATTTTCTAGATTGTTTGTTTTATTTTGAGATGTCCTCTTCAGGATCTAGTCGAAGTGGAGATCCGGGTTGGAAATATGGATATAACCCGAATCCAAATGACAAAAATTGCATTAGATGCAATTTTTGCGAAAAATATACAAAAGAAGGCATAAACCAGTTTAAGAAACATCTTGCCGGTATTAAAGGGGATGTTGCCCTTTGTAAAAATGTTCTTGAAGCTATCAGAGAGGAGATTAAGTAATATATGAGTTCTGTAAAACAAAAACAGGAACAAAATCCTTGTCATTTGAATAGATCTATTTCTGCTACTTCTGGAAGAAGTGATCTGGGTTGGAAGTATGGTTATAACCCAAAACCAAACGATAAAAATTGTATAAGGTATAATTTTTGTGAAAAAGATACCAATGAGGGTATTAACCGATTCGAGAAACACCTTACTGGTATTAAAGGGAATGTTGCTTTTTGTAAAAAAGTTCTTGAAGTTATTCGGGATGAGATTAGACAACTTTTGAATTTAAAAAAACTAGAAAATGATAAAAATGAGCATTGTTTTAAAGAAATATCTTCTCCAGGTTCTTCTAGAAGTGGTGATCCGGGTTGGAAGTATGGTTATAACCCGAATCCAAATGACAAAAATCGTATTAAATATAATTATTGTGGAAATGATACTAATGGGGGCATTTACCGGTTTAAAAAACACCTTTTTAGTATTAAGGGGGATGTTGCCCCATGTAAAAATGTTCTTGAGGCTACCAGGGAGGAAATTATATAATATTTGAGTTCTGGGAAGCACAAACAGATAGAAAAGGGTAGAGCAGTGTAGACTTCTAGGGTCTCATCTGCACATACTAGTTAGAGAGAGGTAGAAGAAGAGGAGGAAGAGGCAGATTCAGAAGAAACAGAGGAGGACTAGCATTATATTGAAGAGGAAGATGACTCTGATGATGATGGCCTCGAATTTGATAGATATGATGAAGCTTACCCTATTCCTTCTAATGACGATGATGGCTGAAGACTGTTGGTGTTGACTGTTGACTGTTGACTATTGTGTCCTAGACTGTATATTTTTTGAATTTCTGTATATTTTATTTTTTTTATTTTTATTTTCTACTTTCTAGTTTCTAGTTTCTAGTTTTACTATTTAACTTTTGTGTACAGTCTACAATGTATCAGACTATTAGTGTATGCTTGTATGGTTTTACTGTTCATTATATGAAAATATGGATTATAGTCTTATGGATAATCAAAATTCTCTTATGGATTTCTATCTTCTTTTTTTTAACTGGGATTATGGTCTTATGGAGTATCAAAATTCTTATGGATTAATCATTATCAGTCATCAGTTTTTTTTTTCAATTGGACCGCCTAGGTTCTGGGCACCCGCCTAGGTGCTAGGCGGCCTAGACCCCCATGGCCGCCTGGGTGCCGCCTAGCGCTTTTTGAAACACTGTTATGTACTCAACATCGAGGTAAGGTTTACGTGGTGCATGTATGAATTGGCTGACCACACTAACCGCATAAGAAATGTCTGGTTGAGTGATTGTAAGATATATAATCTTGCCCACTATTCGTTGATATTGATTAGGATCTTTGAGTAGCTCTCCCCTATCTCCATGAAGTCTGTAAGAGTATCTGTAGGTCTAGATCCCAACATCCATGTTTGTTGTAACAAGTCCGACGCATATTTTCTTTGGGAGATGACTATCCCTTTCTTTGATCTTGCCATTTCGTTTCCCAAAAAATACTTAGGGGTCCTAAATCATTGATAATAAATACCTTGCTTAAATAAGATTTAAGATCCTCAATGCCCTTCACATTATCCCCTGTCGCAACAATATCATCAACATACGCAATAAGGGCTGTAATTTCAGTAGATGCCCTTATTCACAAAGACTTTATGATCAACTTGACTCCTTTTGAACCCAAATTTCAATAGTGCCTCACTGAATTTTTTAGACCGTATTCTAAGAGACTATTCAAGTCTTGTCTTCTTTAACTTGCAAACCTTTCCTGTCTCCCTCTTAATCTGAAAACCAGGAGTCATGGCCATAAATGCTTCCATGTAAGAATGCATTCTTAGCATTTAGCTGATGGAGTGGTCACAATTTATTCGCAACTAGTGAAAAGAATGATCCTCACAGTGTTCAACTTGGCCACAGGCGCGAAAGTGTCTTGGTAGTCTACACCAGGAGTTTGGATGAAACCTTTTGCAACCAATCTTGCTTTTGTACCTCACCCTAATTATTTCAACCCACCCCCTCTTGCCCCCATCCCTTTACCCCACAAACCGTTTTTGTCCTTCCTCTGTCACCACCTCTCCCCCTTCCCTCTCTTGCAACCTCTAAAGCTAACCCCCAAACGACCCCGACCACCTCCTTCAATTGACCCCCATCTCTGTACTCAGGGGACGCTCTCCACTCCCCACCCCCTTCTTGCTATGACTCACCTATCCACACAGTCGGGTCTCACTCAGCACCTTCCTCGGTGGACGCAACTTTCGTGGACAACATGGACAAGGCACATGGGAACATACGCTAAGTCTTGAGGGTCATGAAATTTGACTATGATGGACCAGAGGAGGCCATTCCACTCCTTTGTTATTGTGGATGCTCAGATCAGGTTCAAAGTGAGTAAAAAAAGGCCAAAGAGAACTCTCCAAGCTCAAATGCAGCATCAACTATGATCGTCAAATCCCCTCTCTCCTCCTCATCCATCTTCTTCCTTGTCTCTTCGAAGCTCTTCAAGAAGGGTGCCTCCCTCTATCTCCCTTTCCTCATGAAAATATTGACTTGGAACATCCGGGGACTTGGGACACAATCAAGCGTAGGACTATGCTCGATTTTTGCAAGAAATACTCTGCTTCAGTCCTGACCTTGTTCAAGACCATACTCCTTCACCCCCCCTCCCTCTGGTCCGACAAGTTTGGGGCTCCAGCCCATGCCAATGGGTGTCCCTTGAGCCCAGGGGGGCCTTCGAGGGGGATCTGGGTTATATGGGACCCCATCATCCATGCCCTTATCTGTTCCCAAAGAGGTCTCTTTTCCATCTCTGTGGTCCTCTTCAGGGTCTCTAATGGCCTACACTGGATATCCACAGCAGTGTATGGACCCAATGGGAACGCCGACCACCCTCCCTCTGGTGCATTGGCAAGGATTTTAATGTCACGTGCTGGTCCTTTGAGCACAATACCAGCCCTAGGATTTCTCAAGCTATGATGCCCTTTTCCGACTTTGTGTCGAGGCACCATCTCATCGATATCCCGCTTAAAGGCACCCAGTTTACTTGGTCGGACCATGCGCCGAGCCCCACACTCTCCAAACTCGATAGATACTCTCTCTCCCCTGAATGGGACTCCTCCCTTCCTCGCCCCTGCTCAATGGCTCACCCTAAACCCACCTCCAACCATTGTCCTATCCTTCTGGACACCAATCCCCCCCCCTAGGAGGGCTTAGACCTTTTAGATTTGAATTTTCTTGGTTCGAAGAGCCCACCTTCAAATCTCTCTTCCACTCCTGGTTGTTGTCCACCACTTCTCAAGTTTGTGGTTGGGCAGGCTTTCGACTCCAGAGAAAACTCCAACTTCTCAAACCACTCCTCAAAGATTGGGCTCGCCATCTCCTAGGGAATTCCAGTGAGCAGAAAGAAGCCCTTCTTGAGCATATTCGCTCCTGGGACTCTCTAGAAGAGACTCACCTGTTAACCCCTCTGAAATTTCCTTAAGGGGACAAGCTAAGTTCGACCCCATATTACTCTTGGCAATGAAGAGATTTTCTAGTATCAGCGCTCTAGAGTCAAATGGCTCAAATTTGGGGGCTCAAACATGACATTCTTTCATAAGATTCCCAATTGTCATAAGAGGGACAACTATATCTCCCAAATCAAGGTCGGAGACCAACTTTTTGATCAACCCTTACAAGTCGAGGAGGCAATTGTCAAGTATTTCAAGTTTGTCTCTTCTGCTCCTCAAGGCCCTAGACCTTTCATGGCCAGCCTATCTTTCAACCATATTCCCCCCAACCAGGCCATATTTGGCTTGAAAGGGCCTTCACTGAAGAGGAGAATCCTTGTTGCTATCAAAGATCTCTGTCAAGATCGGGGTCTTGGGCCAGATGGCTACCCAGTAACCATCTTCAATCGATTCTAGGAGACCATGCGCTCTGACATTTCAATGAGTTTCATGAGAGGGATCATTAACAAAGCCATGAATTCCACATTCATTGCCCTAATCCCAAAAAAAGAAGCTGCCGAGGAACTCAGAGATTTTAGGCCCATAAGTCTCATCAATAGTTCCTACAAGATCTTGTCCAAGGTCCTTGCCATTGGACTGAGAGGTGTCTTGGGCTGGGTGATCCCCCCTACAAAGAGCCTTTGTAGAAGATCGGCAAATCCTTGATGGTGCCCTTGTGGCACATGAATGCAGTCACTGATGTCATATGGCCCAATCCTCGGGGGTGATCATCAAACTTTATTGGGAGAAGATGTACAACCATGTCGATGGGACATCCTAGATTGTACTTTATCTAGAATGGGTTTCAAACGTCGTTAACAATCTTGGATTAGAGCTTGCATTTCTAATCCATCCTACTCGATGCTTATCAATGGCTCTCTTACGGTTTCTTCCCTTCTTATAGGGATCTCAGGCATGGAGACCCACTATCCCCCTTCCTCTTCGCGATAGTTGTCGAGGTTTTCAGCAGGTTGATCTCGGGCATATACCAAAGTGGCCTCCTCAGGGGGTTCAAGGTTGGCAGAAATGGACCAGAAAAATCCCATCTTCAATATGCTGACCTTATCCAATTGGAGTATCTGAGGATGTTTCTCCAGTGCTTTGAGATGGGCATGGGGTTCAGGGTCAACATGACCAAAAACTGAAATAATGGGTGTCGAGTTGTTGTTTGAATCACTCTTCCCCCTTGCTGATATATTGGGTTGCACAATGGAACAACTGCCCGCCACCTATTTGGGCCTCCCTCTTTGTGTTGGTAAAACTAAGGCCTCTCAAATAGAGTCACATTGTAGATAAAATGGAGCTTAGACCACGGATTGGAACGGAAGATACCTATCCTCGGCAGGTGGCTTACCCTCATCAAGGCAGTCCTCTCCAACATCCCCATATTTCAGATGTGTCTATTTCTCATGCCGGCCTCTATGGCCGAATAGCTAAGACAAATTATGAGGAATATTCTCTTGGCGGGAGAGGGGGAAGAGGATTCCATCTCATTTCCTGGGCCAAAGTGTGCTTCCCCAAATCACAAGAGGGATTGGGAATTCATAATCTTAGAGCCAATAACTTAGCCTGCTCGGCAAATGGTGGTAGGCGTTTTGCCATGCAAGAGAATGTAGTGAGACACAAATATTGATGCCAAAACGACTCCTGGCTTCCTGCCGAGGAGATCTCTCCTTCACGACCTGCCCCACTTCACCTCTCGGATCCGCTTCCGCCCTCGTGCAGGTCAGTACGTCCTCTTTCGGTTTCAGCTGTGGCTAGGCCAAACCCCGCATAAAGACATATTCCCCCTTCTCTTCCTGATTGAGACTAATCCTTTCCCCACATATTCCCCCTTCCCCCTCCCCCTCCCCCACCCCGCCTCCCCCTCCCCCTCCCCCTCCCCCTCCCCCACCCCTCCTCCCCCTCCTACCCCCTCTCACCCTTCTGTGCCTAAAGCCTGGTCTTCTATTCCCCCAACCTAAAATCCAACGATTCAATTGGATCACTTTCTCCAAATGAGCCTTGACTGTAGATCAACTCTAGCGTATAGGCCTACAGCTACCCAACAGGTGCGCTATGTGCCTGGAGGAAGAAGAGACTAACCCAGACTTGTTTCATACACTGCCTGCTAGCCAGCTCCTTATGGGGACACCTTCTCCAGCTCTTTGATTGGGTTTGGGTGAATCCGTCCTCCATTCCCCAACTCATCATGGCATTCTTTTCCCCTCCATGGCTAAAGCAGGGGAGGATTCTGTGGCGCACAGCCGTTGCTGTGTCACTGTGGGTCATTTGGTTGGAGCGTAACCATCGTATTTTCCGAGGAGGGCAGATGCACCAATTCGCCCTCATTGACAAAAACAAATCTCTTGTCACTTTCTTGGCCAAAAACCACAAACTTTTCAAGCATTGCTCACCTCTGGATTTCCAAGTCAATTGGAGGTACTTACTTTCTCTAAGGACAGTATGCACATCTCCCATTCCTCTATTTGGAGAGCGCCAAGTCAAACTTAACTTTGACGGTTGCTCTCTTGGCAACTCGGGTCCCGGTGGTGTTGGGGGCATATTCAGAGATCCTGAAGGCACCACACTCGCTTCCTTCTCCTTTTTTGCTGGGTACACCGACTCCACGACGGTCGAAACCTCGGCTCTTCTGTTGGGACTCCGCCATTTTGATCCCTCTTGGGGGACAATATTGGTAGTTGACGGGGATTCCAAGAGCGTCATAGCTTCGGCATCTAGATCCTCCCCCCATCCCTGGAGATTGAAGCGCTTCTTTGACAAGATTCTTCACCTTTGCAAGGCTACGTACGTGGTTTGGCAGCATACCTGGAGGAAGGCCAATGCTGCAGGAGACGCCCTCGCTAAGCAAGGCGCCTCACAGCAGCATATGCAGGGGATTTAGCATCTTTTGGAGCCCTAATAAGCTCTTTGGTTATACTGTACACACCTTATGCTTGTAGAGCACTGTTGAGACCGCCGTAAGGGGTTTTTGATATACGAACACTCGGGCTGTGGATGTTTCATTTTTTGTACGCTTCCCTTATCCATACAAAGGTGAACACTTTCGGAAAAAACAGAAGCCCATAAACCCATGAGACTGGGAAGATTTTACATTTGCAGGGTTAAATTTTAAGCTATGGTTGTTTTCAGCCAAAACTTTTTAGTTTAATGAGGGATCGCAACAAGTGATTTGAAGGATATGCGTGGGAAAAAGAGGTATGTGTTCTTGATTTTGGGATTTGGGGAAAGAATAGATCAAAATGAACAACGGTTTGAGATGAATGGACTTCATGGCATGGGAAGTGAAGAAGCACAATTTTTGCGGGATATGGGAGCTGCATCTGTTTTCGGTAGATGTAGTCCCTTACCTAACTGAGAGGAGGACAACTCTTCGATTCAGATTAGTTTGTGCTTCAAGCAACATTACAGATGAGTGCCACGAGGTATCCTAAGAGAGCAAAAGGTTCTATGACTTGACAAGATTGTTTTGTTGTTCTAACTTTGTCATTTTGAGATATGAAAATGTGATGATAATGGTCAATGGTTTAAACTACAGCGATCGCAGAACTGCACAAATAGGTTATCTCATCTGTAGGTGTTGCTTGGAGTGACATCTTGATCACTTGGTTATGGAGCTTGAGAAGCAATTGGTTTATGCAACAGACTTCATAATTGATATGTTCTATTATGAGCTAAGGAAGATGAACATTTAATTGTTATCAATGATTTCGTTTTTGTCTTCCCAGTGATATCTTCTTTGTCCGCGAGTCATCTACTGATTTGATACCATCCATGATGCAATGGAAAGAAAATCAGTTTTCTCTACTTTTATTGCAGTCTGAAATCGCAGCACGTGGCAGAGCTGCTGCTTCAGATAATGGACAGTCAGGTCCAGATGCTGCTGCTTCAATGGGAGGGGACTTTTTTGAGAACTTGACTTCTTCAGATTTCTACAAGAATACAAAGGTTGTATCTTACTTTTAGCCTGGTAAATTGTTACTTTTACTATCAACCTACTTTCATATAAATATTTCTTGTTGTGGAAATTTATATTTTCTGCTACGTGAACTCTTATGTACAGGTTAAGGACATAGCTGGGTCATTTCGCTGGGCACCATTTCTCCCCATTCAGAACTCTGACTCATTTCTGACCATGCTTTTACTACTATCAAAGTATAGAATGAAGAGCCTTCCTGTGCTGGATCTAGGTGACACAAAGATTGATAATATTATCAGTCAGTCCTGTGTTGTCCATGTGCTTGCAGAATGTGTTGGACTTCCTTGGTTTGAGACATGGGGAACAAAGAAGCTCTCTGAACTGGGTCTTCCAGTAATGAAACCTAATTGTATAGTCAAGGTGTGTGTCATTATCTGTTATTTGCATATTCTTGCTGTTGCATTACCATACACTGAAAACTAATGGCAATTTTGGTGTCCGACTTCCGTAATTGTGATTTGCTGAGAAAATGTGTGCATGACATGCATGTCAAGTGACATATGGCATATAAAATCCTGCATGGTCACTCAGTTGCCTCACAAGAAGTTTAAATTTAACACTCTGGACTTTCAGATTCACATAAAACGCATGCTTGTGTAATGTGGTGCTAGCATGGTTCATAAACCAAAATTACCTCTCATTTAGGTAGCATGTCCAAGTAATTGTTTTCAGTTTGTTTATTATATTTCTGGCTTTCACTGCAGATGAAAAATAGTATATTGTTGCATCTAGTTGTGGACATTGTTCTCTTTTTGAAAAAGTGATGTAATTATTGAACAGAACAAATTATGTGGTGCATGAACTGTGCTAACTAACTGACTTGGTTTCCTCTGGAGTTTGGTAATGTTTGTCTGAACTCTGATCATCCTTGTGAAAAATGAAAGTTTCAGATTCCATGGTTCCATTGTTTGGACGGATTTGGGTTGTTGGGCTTTCCCTTCAATCGGTCTGTATATGCCAGCATTCATATGTTAATGGATTTTGAAATAGTAAGTTTGGCAGTTGATGGAAGTTTTTAGGGAGTTAACCTTATCGTTTTCTCATTCATGGCCATGTAAAGAGGTCAGCAAGCTGCTGAGGTATATAAATGCTGTGAAGGTGCAAAATCTGCAGTAAACTGCTATTGGACAAAATGAAAATCGATCTCATATTTCTCGTTTTGGATAACTATTACTTGTTCAATCTAGAAATATTGGTTTAGGATCATCCTAGATACTAAATTGTTTCATCAAACCTGACTGAGGTGATTTAAGAGATGACTCCATATTTGATGCTTGTAGAGACATCTCTACTGTAGTCAAGATCTGGTCAGACCCTTAGATCTTAATGAACAATTGAAATCAAGTTACAACTTTTGATCTCGTCATATAAAAGGTTTTACAGATCTGGTTACATCCTTAGATCTTATCACACTCCCTTTTTTCTAGAAAAACATTAGCACTAACAATATTTCTTTGATTGGCATATAGAATCATAAAAAAACTCACCTCCATTGGCATGGTTACTATTGAGATATATGGTACTGCTGAAAAAAGTTGGGGTTTTAGGGCATATGATGATGTCATCTAACCCAAAGGATGATGTTAGCCCTAAACACAATTCCTGCGCACCTTTTTGAAGATTGACCCCCTCTTTTCCTCTTCCTACTCTAGTACCAAGTCGAAATTAAAGTAGAGAAAAAAACAGTTTGGTAGGATCTAGAGAGAGAGAGAGAAAAGAAAATTAAAGTAGAGACGAAAACAGTTTGGTAAGATCTAGAGAGAGAAAAGAAAATAAAAATGGTGATGAAAAGAAGGGAGAGAGAGACATGTGAGAGATAGAGAGGGAAAGAGAGTGACATAGGGGTCACATATGACCTCTACCCCTCTTATAATATTAAGTAGTAAACTTCATTACAACTTATGGACAATACTGTCCTTATTGTTAGATACATAAGACAAATAAGGACGAAAAAAAGATAAATGACATTTCTGTCCTTCAAATACAATAAAACTTATTTTTTGTATTTCCAATAGAGTAGAGGCATGCTGCTTGAGATCAAGAAGCTATCGCTTGGAAAGAGTCACAAATTTCCTCATGTCAAGAAGGAATCTCATCACAAGGTGAAGAATCAGCACCATATTGTTGTTGAGGCATTGCAGTCTCCTCATTGTCATTCTAGCAAAGGCCCTGGATGTATTCCAGTGAGATCCCAACTTGTTTCCTTAGTGTGCTGAGATTTCCCATGATGAGGTCATTTTAACTTATCTTTCTCATCAGTTGTAAAAACCCCTGCGGCCACCACTACGTCCTCCACTTGGACCACCACTATGGCCACCAACATAATTATTGATAGATACGACTATTATTTTCTGGCGAGTTTCTTCACAGTGCAGCAGGGAAAAAACCGTTCCAAGTGATGGTAAAGTTTTGCCACCCAAAATATTTGGACACGATATTCTCATATTTGCGATTAAGGTCAAATATCTTCTTATGTTCGACAATTTCTCTATGCTCTTTTGCACAATGCAGCAACTTATGGTTTGGTAGTGGTTTAACTCATCCCAGAAACCCCATAATGAAGCATAATAAACTAATAGATCTTTTTGTTTAAAATTGCTAATCTGTTGTTCCAACTCATGTACTTTTGTTATATTCTTCTTTCATGAATATGCCCCAGCGACTGCATCCCATATTCGTATGAAGTATTATAATTCATAAATGTGCAACTCAAATTTGTTTGCATAGAGTTTAAAATCCAGTTAGGAGATGCGAGTTCGTTCAAGTAGAAGACTCAAAAAGAGTAAGGGGTTGGGTCCAAAAGGACATGGTTGAAAATATTGAGAAAAGATATGGGGACTTATGGCCTTACTGAGGGTATGGCCTTTGATAGAGCAGAATGACGAGTCAGGATTCGTGTAGCTAACCCCAAATAGTTGGGACATTTCTCTGATGATGATGATGATGAGAGTTTAAAATCCAGTTATAATAATCAGCTCATCACGTTCCCAATCAGCATAAGTGGATTCCTTTCCATCGGGTTTCACTATACAACCATCAGTATAAGTCGACTTTTTCCTGCCTCCAAGAAATAACTTAACAAAACTGGCCCATTCTGGAG
Organism: Amborella trichopoda; assembly: GCF_054954075.1. Classification (NCBI taxonomy): domain Eukaryota; kingdom Viridiplantae; phylum Streptophyta; class Magnoliopsida; order Amborellales; family Amborellaceae; genus Amborella; species Amborella trichopoda. The sequence continues at coordinate 11,945,234 of NC_142341.1, read as the reverse complement.
AGTTTGTGCCATCCAATATCACTTAAGTGATTTGGAGTCTAGAGTACTTCAGACTTGATGTTTGTTGTGACATTTTTCAATTTTAAGGTGCAAGAAAAACAAATCACGGTGTTGCTGAATTCTGGATGCACCCACAGATTTCTTTCCGAACACTCTTCATAAACACCTAAAGCACCGCACAATGCATTGGCCAATCAATTATACAATCATGGCCACCAATTTCAGATGTCCTGTGGATGGAATATTATTTGATCCACATCATATAGTTGTTGGTTGTCCCCAAAAAGTAAAATCTTAGGGTTTCTTCATTACTTATTTTCGTCCATTGAGAGCCATACATCTGAAACCAGCAGTCATATGGCCAGTATTTTGCTACCCGACTCTCACTTCATCAAATCAATCTTGCTCTGATACCAAGTTGAAAATATGAGTGTTCTCTAATAAGCAACTACCCTATGGAGAAAGAGAAATTAGGAGGTGGAATGAAGAGGAAGAAGGGAGATAGTTGTGTAAGAGGAAGAGAGTGAGGAGAGAATTGTGTGGAGGGAGAGAGAAAAGAGAGTTGTGTGCGAGAGAGACTAACATGACACACTCTTGGGTTCTGCCCTATTATTACTAAAAGAGAAAAATTACAGCAATGCCCATGTACAAATTTATAACATTGTAGACCCCATTATTCTAATTATACTCCTAACTTTACTATTGTATTTTTCAATAACTATTTGGATCCATAGGTGGCCTTAAATAGAGTAGAATGGTAGACCAGGATTCGTGTAGCCGACCCCAATTAATTGGAAAAAGACTATGATGATGATGATGATTTGGATCCATAGGTGTATCAACTGGCCTTGCACCTAGCATCCTTGTTTCTGATAACAAATCCATTACATAACTTCCTTTGAGATAGACTAATACCATGCTTAGACCGGGCTAATTCAATTCCAAGAAAATACCTTGGCTATATCCCAAATCCTTTGTCTGAACATACTGGTTCAGATACTCCTTCAATTTATTTATTCCTTCTTGATCACGTCTTACAATGATAATATCATCAACATAGACCACCATGACAGTTATACATATGTGCATTGCCTCTGAATAAATACTGAATGATCTATATGACTTTATAGAAACCCATATGCTATAATAATTTCACTAAACTTCTCAAACCATGCACGTGGGGACTACTTCAGGCCACAAAGACTTTGTCCAACTTGCATGCCTTGTTTGACTCCCCTTGAGCAACAAGTCCTGGTGATTGCTTCATGTATATCTCTTCTTGTAAATCACCACGAATTAAGGTATTTTTAAATCAATTTGCCACAATGGCCAACGCTTTTTGCTGCTACAAATATTAACACTCTAAAATAATTAAGTTTACCAACGGGAGCAAATGTCTCAAAGTAATCAGTACCAAAAGTTTGTGTACACCTTTTTGTGACCTTTCCTTTAACCTCTCTTTCCATAGCTCCATCTGGACGATATTTAACTGCCTAAGCCCAACAACAGCAAACAAGTTGCTTTCCTGCTGGCATGTATAACTAAAGTCGACTTATACTGCTGGCATGTATAACTAAAACAAATTCATTAAAGTCGTTCTTACATAACAAATGCGCAAGTGTTCACAGGAATAGGTCTATAGTGAAGGTCAAGAGGTTAGAGAAAAGATAAGTGGCAATGCCTGTTTTATTTCAGGTTAGGGAGGATGAGCCTGTGCTACAGGCCTTCAAGTTGATGAGACTGAAGGGTGTTGGTGGGCTTCCAGTAGTTGATGGTGGAAAGAAGCCAATAGGAAACATAAGCATAAGAGATGTTCAGTACCTTCTGACTGCTCCTGAGATATACAAAGACTACAGGTTCTCTCTCTCTCTCTCTCTCTCTCTCTCGCTATTTGTGTCTATGCGTGTGGCTATGTGCGTCTGTGTGTGGAATATGTGCTTTTGGTACATGGAGTTCACAATCATTATTGATTCTTTAGATGTAAAATCAGGTGGTATACAAAGTTCAAAATAAAATTTGTCAAATGTTGTGATACGCTTTAACCTGCTGGATTTCACATCCATTGGCTAAGAGTGATTGTGAACTTGTGCCAAAGTGAATGGTCTTATAGAATATAATCCCCATATATATATATATATATATATATATATATATATATATATATATATATCTTATGACTGTTACTTATGTTTGATATACCAGTTCAGTGCACAGAATGTAGCATGGTAGTTACAATTGGAAAATTAAATTATGCGTGTGTATATGCATGTATGTGGCTTGTGTGTGCGTGTATGCGTGTGTGTATGTATGTGCGTGTGTCCTGACTGCTTCTTATGTTTAATATGCTAGTTCAGTGCACAGAATGCTGCTGTTAGTTACTATTAGATAATCAAATTGCAGTAACATGAGAGAGAGAGATATACACGATTGATCATATTGTTCATCTTATTGTAGATCAATTACTGCAAAGAACTTCCTCACAGCTGTGCGATGTTACCTTCAGGAGCAACATGAGAAGTCGGCTATTTTGCAGGGAATAATCGCATGCGCAAAGGATGACATGTTGAAAGAAGTCATATTGAGGCTTGCTGGTGCAAATATACATAGGATTTATGTTCTCGATAATGAAGGGAATTTGGAGGGGGTAATTACACTGAGGGATATCATATCCAGGCTTGTGCATGAGCCACATGGTTACTTTGGGGACTTCTTTGATGGTGTGGTTCCTCTGCCTAAGAACAGCACCGTCTGACAAGCGCACATTTTTCACAAGAAGTGTCTTGAAACATTTTACTGGAAACTTAGATGTACGTGCTGGTTCTGTGTGTGAGAGAGGTGTTGTCGATGCAATCAGGTTCTGCCTTGTAACATTTTGGCCAAACTTAGTTAGTGATGTCTTTGTACCTTACTTCCTCTCTCACTCACCTCATGATCTACCTTGTAAATTTTCGTCTAAAACTGTAATTTCTTTGTGGAATAAAGCTTGGGTGCTAGCTGTGGTTTATATGTATGTGGATTCTCATAGAAGCAATGGAAAGAAAAGCTTGCTTCTTATGCTGCTGTTACATAAATAACAATGCATTTACAGGAATTATCTGAGGGGTGTGGTTTGTATAAGGCTAAGACTTTAAACAATCAAAGTAAGGTACACCTTTAAATAATTTCGAAATATATCGTTTTAGTACATCAAATCTTTATGATGGCTTGAAAATTTATTTTCAATCTCTAGTTATAAAATTTAAAGCTTAAAAAATAGTGTGGATGAAACAGATCTATAAACACTTGAAAATCTTTAAAATTGACTTCTAGATAATGCATTATAAATGCACTATTTTCAAGACTTGAAGTTTATTTTCTTTAACATCTATGTATCTCAAGGATGAGATGATCGAATTTGACGGTTTTTCGACATCAAAACTTCTTATAGTGAATTTTTGAGGCACGCCTCAACCTTATATAAACATTTTCCTTTGAGATGCCTTCTAGAAACTAATGATCCTTGCATTTCCCCCTCCTCCCCAAGAACAAGAGACCACATACAAGAAATGGATATTCACACGCATACAAGAAATAAAAAATAAAATAAAAAATAAAAAGAGATAAAAAGAACTAAAGGCAAATAGACAACTAAAATTATGATTGTTACTCCAAAATATCTCTAGAGGCATCAATAATCCCGCACTCCCCATGGGAAAGGGAGATAGCACTCAAACTCCCTCACAAACAACAGTTCACAATCCATAGAAAGCTGACTTAAATTATTTTTCAAGTACCCTGAATTTAAATTTTAAAATTCTCTAAACAAAGTTCATAATTAAAATTCAAAATATCAAGGAAGTTCCATATTTTAAGTTTTCTTTAGAATAAGATTTTCAATCTATGCATGCACCCTTCAAAATTTCTCTCTCATGGTAATTTCTATGCGGAGCCGAACTTCAACCATTAAATCGAGCCTAAAGCAGCCATCCCATCTCTAAGGGCTCTCTCCCTCCCTCTCTAAAACTTGAGCCCATTGCAGGTTTCCAGAACTCACCAACGAATCTATCCTCTAAAGCTACCAGAACTCTTAGACTGAGCTATCAAATGCTAGGTATGGTTCTCTCTCTCTGCTTTTGTCATTTGAGAACTTGATTAGTTCATAATTTTACAAGATTACAACCGGCGTATCTTACTTTTAGGCTGATAAATTGTTACTTTGACCATCAACCTTCCTTCATATAATATATAATATATATCTTTGTTGTGCCGACCCCAATTAATTAGATAAAGGCTAAAATGATGATGATATATCGTTGTTGTGGAAATATATGCTTTCTGCTTTCTGACTAAAATGATGATGATATATGTACAAGTTAAGGACATAGCTGCATCATTTTTCTGGGCACCATCTCTCCTCATTCAGAACTTTTGACTCTCGACCATGCTTTTACTACTATCAGAGTACAGAATGAATAGCCTTCCAATGCTTGATCTAGGTGACAAAAAGATTGATAATTCATGTTATCGGGTTGCGAAATTTGTTAAGGGTTCTTTGGAGAGGATGAATTCTATAAAAAATCAAGACTTCATGCTGTAAATTTCTTCATGCATGGTGACCTTTAGGTGGTGCATATTAGACAGCATCCCATTTTACACTTAACAAGGACACTAATAGGGTCTGAAACCTCATGTATTTCGCTTGTCCTCAAATGCCATGAAAATCAATGAAGGAAGAATCCCCCCAGTCACATGAGCTATAGAAAACCAGATACCTTTATGCTTGCATGTACAACCAAGAATAAATAATGCGATATCTGCAAAACATACATATACGTCATTAATTGGCAGCAGGCCGGACTAAAACCAATTCTGCATAAGTAACCTCAAGAGGTTAGAGATAAGATATGTGGCAATGCCTGTTTTGCTCCAGGTTAGGGACGGACGATGAACCTGCGCTACAGTCCGTCAAGTTGATGAGACTGAAGGGTGTTGATGGACTTCTGGTAGTTGATGGTGGAAACAAGCCAATAGGAAACATAAGCATAAGAGATGTTCACTACCATTGGACTGCTCCCCAGATATACAAAGATTACCGGTTTGCTCTCTTGCTATATATGTAAGGTGCAGGGTGTATAAGACGCTCGCCTTAAACAATCAAAGTAAGGCACCTCTCCAAATCTGGTAGAAAAATGCAATTTCGATGCCGATAACTTTTACAAAGGTCTAAAATCCATGTTTACTATTAATTACGAAATTTAAGGCTCCAAAAATAGTTGAGTAGAAATATATATACTTGAAAATCTTGCAAAATGGACAGTCCAGAGAATGTTACAAGATGCCCTTTTTTTTTACTTGAATTTATTTATTTATTTTTTCATATCCAACATCTTGAGGTCGAGATGATCTTATCGGAGATTTTCCAGTGTTGGAACAATCTTATTCAATAGATTTTTAATGTGTGCATTACTTACTATAGTAAATGGTTGAAACTTATACAACCTTTTTCCATATACAACTCCTGCTGACTGCCACTCACGTTTAATATACTAGTTCGGTGTACATAATATTGCTTGTTAGCTACAATTGGAAAATTTTACCTTATAAACCATCTTACATCCAACTGGTTCTTCACTAGTAGGATGTGCTACAAGCGTCACAGTTTTCTTTTGCATTGATTTTAATTGCATGATCATTCATCACAAAGTGTTTAGAGGCACAAGATTCACTAAAGTAACTAAAATATGATAGCTAAACAAGGAAACAAAACCATCCTTGTAGAAGTCAAAGAACTGGAAAGAAGAAAAAGGCAATGATAGATAGCATAAAGTAGCGAGAATTAAGGAATGGTTTTGCTCTTTTAACGTTGAAATACAAGCCAATGAGTTAATAAGCTTTTCTGCAGTTGATAGATAGATTCTATGGAGGTACCATTTATGACAAATCTGCAAAGTCTTTTTTCCTTCTTTTCGTGGACAAGTCTAGATAGAGAGTCTTCAAGCAATAGAGTCGGAATGATGCAGCAATTGAAATATAGGCTCAACTAAGTTTCAAAATCATGTAGTGTATGGAACTGTTCTCAATAAATAATATTAGAGGTTTTATATGGTTTCTAGTTCATTGGACATGCACATGAACTAGTTTATAGTATTATTTTGGTTCTTCTAATGATCGGGAAGGAAACAAATATTTCATATTTCATTTTGTTTTACATTCAGCTGGAAATCTGCACTGAACTTCTTCCTTCCCATTGATACCACCTATACGAAGGGAATTGTTTAATATAGTGAATGCTTTACTGATCTACTTAATATATAATATGTGTTTCACAAACTAGAAAAAACTATACAATCTGTGATGCATAATTAACAAATAGAGTTAAAACCAGAACTATCACAAGTAGAAACGACCTTTAAGATGAACATCACGGCAAGAATAACGAGCCAAGAAGGACCATACACCTATATGATCGCTATAATAGCCACACAAAAAGGATGTTGCAATATTCCTAACCAACAGTATCCCACATTTTGAATAGGAAATAGACCAGATTGCTAAGTGAAATAGATTGCAGTGTAAAAATCTGCTCTGTTATTGTGGAAAAAGCACGAATAGAGTATTTAATAAATGTTCAGACTATAAAACAATCCGCTTCTTTTCCCACCTTTGAATTCATTTAGTAATAATGAGATAAGGACAAGAGATGGTGTGCTTACCACTATGCTGGTGTTTCCATTAGAAACATGGAGGTGGCACACAATCTTTTGCCACTCAAATCCTGCTGTTGAATCCGCTTCTAAATACTTATCAAGAAAGAAAAGAGGGTAAAAACGATTCTAGAATTTCAATAGATGGACCTGGAAGAGAGTATAGTTCAGAAATATAGCATCAGTCACATTAGGACATAATCTGCCCCTATATGCTCTAACCTGAATGAGACGCCTATCCATCAGCAAACTCAAGAAAGAAAACCATGAATCAATGCATTCAACCCATGTCCCCCATCTCTACAAATGATGATACACTTGTTTTTTAAATCAGTAATGCAATGCATTGGGCGTCTCATGTAATTAGGGTTGAGTCTTAAAATTGCATTCAGCATGCGACTAAAGTGTTGGCTGACAGTCTTCCCTGAGCGCCCAATTCGTGACCTATCTTGCGATTCCTCAAGTTGTGGCCAATAGTGTGCAAGAACATAACAAATTGTTCATCTAGAGATACCAAGAACATATCATCAATGTATTCTCTCTGCCTAATAATATCCCCAAGTTGGAAGTAGGCAGCTCGACTCATTCTTGTTTGGTTATAACAACTCACTTCATCCGTGTGGATTATGGAGCTATAGAAGTTAGTGTCCAATGGTCTTCGACTGGGACCCTCGTTTCTACGAAAAGCAATAGCCAAAGCTGCGGCTGCTGCACTTAAACTGGCCGCATATACAGCCAAATTTCCCATCATCCTTTCGAAGTCGGTTGTGTCTCTCCGTTGGATAGTCATTGTAGATATCAACTCGATGGATATAAGTCAACCATGCTTGGTAAGTTTTAGTTTTTGCACTTCAAAGCATCATACAATATGTTGCCTCTGGCAGATGTAGATCGTAATTTTATGTTTATCCTTGGTAAGGCCAAATTAGCCCAAAAAGATCTAGAATACATCAATACACTTTTGACCTTTAAAAACATCAATATAAATGGCAACAATATTTTACCAGAAAATAGTGAGAAGCACATATCAAAAAACCATGAATTAAGACTATACTTATACAGTTTGGGCCATAATTCAGTGAGAATACTTGCTATGCAGCAAATTTTACGTTAAAATTCAGATATATTTAAAATTGCTTGGCAGAATCAAATATATTTTAGAGCACCTGAACTTTTTGCCATTTCTCAACAATATACTGCTCATAGACAAATATAATGCAAAACAAAGACGAAAATACAATAGTTTTGCATTCACAAGGAGATGGACAAAGAACTCCATAACTCATACACACAAGGAAAAGAAATATTGCAGTTAACAATTGAAAATGAGAAAGAATAGAAACAAAAAAATTATCAAGAAATGGTGATTTGTAGCTTCACTTCGCATCCCCCTCCTCTAAAAATTCAGCTTTGTCCCAATAAACCAACAACAGATCCACAGACAAGGTTCACAAGGATGTCTTTCTTATTATGTTCCTGAGGGACATGACTTCCCATCTCCTCATAAAAGTAGAACTTCAAACCAGCATATGGGAAGATTCCATAAAGAGACGAAGCTGATAGAGAACACGATATCACAATAAGAGAAGAATAATGGGAGTGACATGTACGCATCAGATAGATACTTTAAACTGCTACTGTGAAGTTATACATGTGGGAGGATACTTTAAACTTTAGCATATAAGCAAAAATATGTAAACTAAACCTACAATTCTTGCCACCTTAAGTCAAAAATATGTAAACTAAACCTACAATTCTTGCCACCTTAAGTCTCTCTCTCTCCCTCCCTCCCTCCCTCCCTCCCTCAAATCAGCAAAACAAGACATAGAAGGATGCAGGAAATCCAAATGAATGGCTGACTTGCACTAAACAAGGGGATCTTGTATCTAACTTTCTAAGACAACAGCAAAAAGTCTCATGAGTCATGATAAATCAGTAACTGCAGAACTAATTCAGTATTGAATACTTGAACATACTCCTATTATTAATCAAGACCCAACAAGGCTTATCAAAGGATGCATTATTGCTTGAGCAACCAGGGAAGCAGAGACCATCTTATTAATTTCTCCATGGCCATTGAGAATGAGCAAAACATTGTCAAAATCAACCATGGTTACCAAGAGAAGCAAGATCATCAAAGATGGATTTCATCTAAAAAAATAATTTAAGATGAGGGAATTCCCCTGTTTGCAGTTTGAAGGTAAAACTTCAGAGGCACCCAGCAGGTTACTGAAAATTATGATTGATAGTCAGGGTTCAGTTTGGTAAAATACATACATACATACATACATACATACATACATACATACTTGCAAGCACAAGCACGCGCACACGCACACGCACACGCACACACACACATGCACACACACACGCACGCACACACACACAATGAGAACTTTATAGGGCCATGTATTGTCTCAAGTGAGAATGTTTCTCTGTTGAGACTCAATAGTGACAAGGGTTTTCCTATATGCTGAACCCAATATGTGCAGATTACACCAATCCTAATGCAATCAAACGTCATCAAGTCGCCCATAATCAAGCTAAACTAAATACATTGACATACTACTTCCATTTGGAAAGCTGCCCACAAGGGATAACTATGATGCAAGTTCAAACATGATGAAGTTTTGGATCAATAACTTGCGTAATTGATGCTAGATTATAAAGTTGTGTCCCGACTGCAACTGAGCACCCTGTGCATCTGAAATTTCCTCGCTTTAAATTTTCAGATAAACAATGCAAATTAGCGTTAAAAAAATCGACTCGGACAAGGTAATCAGGACCTGGCCAAGGCAGTTTACTTAGGCGAGTCCGAGTAACTCGCCTAAGTCCGTCTCATTTTTTTTTAAAGAAAATGAAGAAATAAAATAGTTATATTTAATATAGGCGACACTTTTATCAACAAAATAGCAAACGGCGTGCTGGTTTGTGTGCCTAATTTTAAAGGGCCTCTTTATGACAGGTAGCGAGTTTGATTCTCGGAGGGCAGTTTTTTTTTTTTGAACTCTAACGAAATGAAGTCTTAAAAAAAAAAATTGAAGTCTAATGAAATGAAGTCTTAAAAAATTGTGGCGGGCAGGATTCGAACCCCGATTGGGATAAAATTTATTCGTTAAAGCTTAACCAGTAAACCATTCTAACATATCTAATATGACTTTGAGGTAGTATTATATTTAAAGTTTAAAACTATTTCGTACAACTGACTCGCCCAAAAATTGCCTCACCCATGGGCTGAGGCCGAGTAACTCGGCCGAGTCTCAAAACGCTGATGCAAATTATAAGCAACTTCATATTAACAAGACTGACAAGTTTCAATGAGTTTATAAGATAGGTAAAATGTCAATGCATACAAAGAATGAAGCATCCCATCAAATGGAAACATCACCTCACTTTAAATTTTCAGATAAACGATGCAAATTATAAGCAACTTCATACTAACAAGATTGATAAGTTTCAATGAGTTTATAAGATAGCTAAAATGATAATGCAAACAAAGAATGAAGCATTCCATCAAATGAAATGATTCCAAATGGTAGCTTTCAATGAATCCGTAAGTCCCATAAACATAGAAACATAAGAAATCAGATTTTAAGATCTCTAATGCACATTTACATTAAAATCTTCCAATATCAAACCGGAATAGATCAACAGATGAATGAAAAAGGATAGTTACACAACATTCATATCGACTTCAAATATTTATCCAAATGAAAATAAAAGAAAGGAGAAAACACATGATCATCAAAACTAAATCTTCACAAAAAAATATAGTGAATACCTTAAAATAAACAGAGAACAGGACTTTGTACTCAAATGGGGAGGGGCAAGCTTCATAGTATATATACTGTAAAAGCGCGAGTAGATCCGAAGAAGCTCTTCAACAGCTAATGGCTCTACAGAGAGGTGCGTGTGGATTCCTCTAGAAAGAGAGGGAAGAAGCTCGGGCGCTAGGGTTTCCTTCACAGCGGTGCTCTAGCAATGGTTTCTCTGTGTTGCAATAATAGTTTCTTCACAGCGGCGCTAGGGTTTCTTCACAGTGGCGCTAGGGTTAGAACCACGCGGACTTCAAATATCTTATCCAATCCAACTTATCGCGTGGACTGACAGGTCCGTCCAAAAATAAGTGATTTCCATGAAATGTCTAAATTTAGGCTTCATATGAATATTCAGAAATCCCATGGAAATCTCAATTCCAACAGAAATGTCAGTTCTAAGCGAACCAAACACGATTGTCCTGTCATTTCCAGGAAAAGTGACTTCTGGAAATGCCCTAAATGATGATTAAAAGCTAAATCTGGCAGATGATATTTTTTTCCAAGTGTAAACCTTTCACCATCACCAATCTAAAATCGATCAAGTTGTTTCACATTATCCACTAAGGCACCATATTGCCAAACACTGATTGCTATTATTTGATCCACTTCACTAAAGCAATCGTCAAAATATTACTATAATCAATTAAAGTATCAATGCAATCATCTGCACAACCGCAAGAGGCATACTTAACCAAGCAACATTGTGATTTCATTCATAGGCTCTCAACGTATCTTCAGCACATTATTGAGAGTTGATTGAGGACTCTCAACCACATTAATATAATATTTTGAGAAATTAGTGGATCAGATGCTCCATGTATTTAAGCATACCAAAGACAAAAAACTGCACCTCTGAAATTTTAGCATCAAGACAAAGAAACAAAATAAACTCACCGCAGAATAGAATGAGCAAGAAAAGTAATTAAAATGGATAGCTTCAAGTATCAATATATACTCTACCAATTAAAGTATACAACATCTAAGTAAGTTCCATTTTCGCATGGTAATCTTAGGGTTTACATTCGTAAAAGTAAATCGAATAGAAACACGGTTTCTACCAACTTAATGCAGGCCAAAAAGTGCAAGTTATTCAAGAATTGAACTCTTAGGGAAAAAAATGATCTAGGGCATCCTATGGGATACCCTTCTCCCTTATAAAAATAGAAAGTAAAATTTGAGATACAAGATAGAAGACACAATAAGGCAAGGAAAATGCTGATTCTTGTCATCCATTCTCATAATCATATAAAAGAGATTTGGTAGTTAGATCAAGATAGACTCCCAAATCATACCCTACACTAGCCATTCTATGCACAATCTCATGAGCATCCTTTCTCTTATTCTGAGAACATAGACTCCTAATTAACCTATTGCACACAGGTGGCATCAATTCAAATTTTTTCTGCAGTGTGTAAAGAAAAACATCAATAGCCATAGCATGTCTGTCCTCCAGGCAAAGGCCATTGATGAGCATCACACAACTTGGAGGTGTCACATCAAAATTGAATTCTCGAAGAATAGAGAAAATCTTAAGAGCTTTATCCAGCTCCCCACCTTTGCAAAACCCTATAAGCCAAATGGTATAAGGAGAAGAATCCACAGCCTTAAGCTTCAAATCCATCTCTATCAAGCCTCTGACTGCCTCTCCCGCTTTTCCTTGCTCAAAGTGTTCTCGTACCAATTCAATCATGCCGGCTTCCTTCTCAGAAGTAACAAACCTCTTTGAAAGAAAATTTAACCAAAGACTAAACGCTTGAGTGACCCGCCCTTTTCGACACAATGATGTCATAAGGACCTTGTAAACTACAACATCAGGCATATGCCCATGGCTTACCATTAGATCCAAAAGTGAAAATGCTTCCTCTTCTCTGTCAGCTCTTTGAAGGCCATCAATGAGAGTAGTATATGTGACTGCATCAGGAGAATAGCCTTTAAGTTGCAGCTCCTTGAGTAGCTTGAATGCCCCATTGATATTGCCTGCCTTGCAAAGGCCATTGATTAGTATATTATATGTTATAATATCAGGGACAGCCCCACTTTTAACGAGTTCTTTGAGGAGCTTGTATGCCTTCAAAATGAGCCCAGAGTTGCAGAGCCTCTCAACCATGGATTGAAGGCTCGCGCTATCAAGCGCAGGGTCAGAGCCTTGAGAAAGGCGCAGAAAGAGAGATGGGTTACTCCCCATCTCCATTTTATAGAACAGAATGTGGGCTTTCTCCACTGCACCAGCTTTGCACAATCCATTAATGAGAGAATTGAAGGTCATCACAGTGGGGGAACATCCAAGCCTTTTCATCTCCTCAAAAATCTCTTCGGCCTCATTAACCAGGCCTTCCTTGCATAAACCACATATGAGAATAGTGTATGTTGTAGAGTCAGGGAAACAGTCTTCCTTTGAGATTTCTAAACGTAGAGACCGAGCCTTATCTAAGAACCCAACATCACAGAGACCCTTAATCAAGGTGTTATAACAGTAAGTATCTGGAACCAACCCTTTACTAGTCATTTCCCTCAAAAAACCAAGCGCAGCATTAATTTTACCAGCTTCACAATACCCCTTGATCATCGTGGTATAAAGAATACAATCAGGGACTATGTTTTGCCTTTCCACCATGTTCCTATAATACTGGCAAGCTTCCTCAAACCTCCCAGCTCTAAACAGTCCATCGAGAAGAGTAGTATAACCATTTAACCCAAGCATATAATTCTCTCTCCTAAACGATCTTAAAAGCTCAAAAGCTTCATCTACTCTACCCAATTTGCAAAACCCACTTAGCATACAATTATAAGTGATATCATCAGGAAGACACCTGTTATCTCTCATGGTTTGTAGTAATTTACGAGCATCTTTAGTTTTCCTAGCATTGCACAAACCAGAAATAACAATTGTATACGTCAAAGTGTTAGGAGAAATACGTCTCTTTGCCATTTCATCAAACAATAACAGGGCATCTTGGGTTTTCCCAGCTTTGCAAAGCCCACCGATCAGAATGTTGAAAGTAGACTGGTTAGGTCGGCAATCCACTTTCAACATTTGGTTATAAACAGCAAAGGCAACCGGGAAAACTTCTTCCTCCATTAAAAGATGGAGAATTGTATTGTAAGTGAAGGTATTGGGCCTACAATTGAACTCAACCATCTTGCTAAAGCATTCCACTGCCTTTTCAGCCATGCCCAACTTCGTATAAGCAGAAATCATGACTGCAAACGCTTCAGGTGAGATGGGATGTTTGCTAATTTTAAGTTCTTCCAGTAATTTCCATGCTGATTCAAAATCCTGCATTCCCTGCAACTTATCAATCATTGAATTGTGAGAATCCCAGCTTTTAAGGGCCGTATGCCTCGAAGACCAAATGAAGAACCTGAATCCCAATTTCGGGTCCTTCTCCTCTTTGAGCACAGATGCCACCACATTGGGGGAAATCAATGGAGTTAGGGTTTCAAGGGGTGTTTCTATAACCTCTACATCTTTGAGGATACTGCAGATCTCTTTTGAAACTGCTGCTTCATCTCTGGGGGAGAGAAAGTGCCTGGCTTTTATGCCACTTCTGGTGATTTGATTGGTGATTTGATTGAAGATATAAGAGAGTTTCATACTCTTGATAAAAACCAGGCGAGCTCGGTTCACTTACTATGCCTCGGATTTCATCAGGATTTGAGGCCATTTCCGACAGGCATGTAGAGAGAGATAGAAGCTTAGCTGTGAATAGGTCTCTCAAATCAAAGATATCAAAGAGAGCGAAATTGTTATTCTATGTTTCATAGACTCAGTCTTCTGAGCTTTTAATCCCTAATCCAGCTTTTTACTTGCAGAGTGAGAGCGCCAAGGTTAAGACTTCATAGCTCAGTGAAATCAGGATGAGAGAGAGCGACTCGATAACTCTGTGTACAGAGAGAGAATTGGGAGCTCCGTGTAGAAAGAGTTGGTTGCTCCGTGTCGAGAGAGAGAAAGAGAGCCTTGGGCCCGGTGTAGAGAGAGAGAGCGCCCCCCTCATACTGTAGAAATAAGACTCACGCAATTTCAATGTCCACAAAACATATTATAGCCTGCAAATCTATCATAGTATCATTACTCTTTTATCTTTGGGTGCGGTTTCTATAAGGATGCAACCTTAAACGTGGCGCACCTTAAAATTTTGTGATAACATGTAATTTTGTTATAAAAAATTTTAGTATTATCTTAAAATCTATTTTCATACCAAATTAAAAAAATTTAAATTTTAAAAATGGTTAACATTAAGTAGACCTAATAAATACATGAAAATCTTGAAAATGGAAAGTTTAGATAATGTGTTACAAGATGCATTATTTTTTAGGACTCAAAATTTTTTTTTTTCCATATTCATACATCTCAATATAGAGATGATCGATTAGAAAGGTTTTTCAACATCAAAATAACAATTTCGATAGATTTTTTAGGTGCATATGTGATTCTACATTTTAAGGTTGAAACCAGTGGTTTAAAAAGCGAATCGGTGACTCAGATCAGGCATCTCAAAAACCCATTCGGATAGGCGAATCGACGATCCAGATCGAGAATCAGCTGAATCGATCGGATTAAACCTTAAAAAAAATCTGAAAAAATTATTAAAATTCATTATAAATGTTGTTTTTTAGGAATTTAATAAGAAATGATGGTACTCCATTAAGAATTTTCATTTCTTTGCATGAATATACGAATATTGATATGTTCTTTCTCTGCATAGACTATTACTTACCATTCAATTTACATCACACAAAAGGATAAACATAGAATTATCATGGATTAAGTATATCATCATACATGGACTACAATAAAGCATACAATTCGTAACATACAATCTAAAAATAAAATGATAGACGACGCCGTTCTTCATCTTGGTCAAGTTGGTACCATTGATTGAATTCGCGTGACAATTCATTAACTCGTTTTAAAAACGAATCATCCAAATTAGTGGGCACCTGACTATACCCAAATCCCTGAGTGTTAGTGTTTTGTTGTGGTCCTAATCCAAAATCCTCGAAGCTTGTCCATCTTTCTACATGATCGTGCTCATCCCTACCCTCTTGTTGTTGGGACTCGATATGTGAATAATTTGGCTGGGATTGGGTGGCTTCATAATCATCATCTCTCTCATTTTCCCTTAGACCTCCTTCTCACTCTCCCTCATTAGGTGCAATATCATCGACATCTCCAACGAATTGTGGATATGTTGGAGGGCTGCTTCCTCTTTCATGCTGTTCATCACCTTCTTCAAGATCTTCCTCACTGATAGCCTCAAGGAACACTCTCTTGTGCAACACTGGCTCATCTTCTTCTACTACCCATTGTTCTGCTGTGTCTGTAACAAATATTGTGTCCAAGTCTATCGTCTCATAGTCTTCAAGCTTCCTTCTTATTTGTCGCTCTCGGAGGTTTAAGTTGTAATGCACATAGACTAGTTTATGAAGCTTCTTCGAAGCGAGTCGATTCCTCCTAATATTATACAATCATTGGAACGTACTACAGTTTCGCTCACAGCCAGTAGCAGAACATGTTTGGGAGAGCACCTTGAGTGCTATCCTCTCTAAGTGAGGTGCATCACTACCATATATCTCCCACCGTTGGATTAAAATGTAAAAAACATTGTAAGGGCAAGAACAATTCATAAGATTAAATATATGAATGAACAAAATATTAGTTAGGGGATAACCTGGATCCATCTCAGTTCGAGAATTCCTGGCAAGTCTAGTTCCAAAGGATCCTATAGCATCCCTATACATAGCAAGCTAAAACAAAATATATCGTTTTAGTGCATTATTCCTCACAAATATAACAACTCCATCAAGTTCTTACCTAAATATTAAATAATACCTCTTGTATTACTGCTACCTGATTTCGATGGCTTCTCTCCATCCTGGCAATAATGTATCTGACCTCTTCCATAATCTTGTGGGGATGTTCAGGTGTCAAATAGAAAAAATTTTGGTTAAAGTAGTAACCTAGAAAATATATAGATAGAAAAATGTCATTTAAAATTTCATAAAAAAAATAATTTAGAATGAAACATTCTAATGATATAAATATATATTTACCTGCATAATGAATTGGACGTCCAAATTTGGTGTTCCACCTTCTTTCTATAATCTCTATCACTTTACTAACAAAACTACACTTTTTCCCAATAGCTAATTTGGCCATCTCGATATCTTTATAAAAGATGCCCTTGGTAGCTTTCTTGTCAACATCCAGCATGCTTAACACCATGACCAAAGGGGCAGTGGCCTCTACGATACTTGAACATGGAGACCAAAACCTCCTATTTGAGACTATACCATCCACTTTTAGCCCGGTACTGGACTTCGAGAGGTGGTCATTTAACCACTCTTCACTGGTAAACAATCTCTTTATTGTACCTTCAGATTCCCGAATGGAGTCCATAGCCAAGTAATCTGTCGCAAAGCGGGTTATGGCAGGCCTGATTATCTCTTTTTTCTTAGACTGTTCTATGAACAAAAATAAAATTTTAGAATGGTTATATATAAATCTTGACACCAACCTCGCTTCCTGAACATTATCCGTAATAAACTGGACTACATGCTTATCTCCCACCTCCTCCACTATCTGATTATATAGTCGTACGTAGAAGTTTGCATCCTTCTTCGTCCCTGATACGTATTTGCTAGACAAAAAAGCTATACCTTTTAGGGAATAGGCCAAGAAGTTTAAAAACTCCTTTTTACTAACTTTATTCAACCAACCATCACTTATGAGAGTAATGCATGTTCTTGGCCAACTCTGTTTATATTCTTCAATCCACTTTCTAACTTCCTCCACCTCTTCATCCAATATTGGCTCACTGAGCTCATATGCCATCGAGGGTTTTACGATGGGCTCGGCTCTCTAGATTGCGTTAACCATAGGTAGAAAATATGAGTTATTAGCAGCATCAAATGCGATCCCTTTACCGTATAACCATTTACCAATATATCTGCCCAACATGTTTCTCGTACCTTTCACCATGCCTTTGAGGGTCAGTTGTTTTGAGTTAGGCTTTGAGATAAATGGGTCTATACGACCATGACCTGCAATATTGGCACTGTTAGATAAGCTAGAAACAATTTCTTCAACGTCTGATTCTTCTTGATACGTATTGTCACCAACCCCTCCATACATATTTGAGCTGGGGTCGCCATACATGCTTGAGTTGGGCCCTCCATGCATGTCTAAGCTAGGTCCACCATGCATGGCCATGTCATAACCACCAAGCATTCTAAACCTGCGTTCCCTCTAGTATGTTTCCTGTAAATTCATTCTTGTGGCCATCTCCAAGTCATTATTATATTGCTTTTCTGGATCATTCCCGCTTGATGGCGTATATAAACTAGTTATCTCATCATCCATCCTCTGCTTTGCAATTTTTTTACCTTTGGTAGTGTCACACCCCAAGAATTTACAATACAGATATTCTTGAGATGTGACAGTTCAAAACATATATACAACTCTTGATAGGACAAATTTACAGGGGCGAGGTCTTACAAAGTAAATAAAGAAAGCTAGCACAACAACAAATATCTTCCAAGGTTGATCTTGACTAGCACTCAAAATGAATCCGCAGTTATCCTGAAAAAATGTTTACCATAGTTTGATGACTTTGGCTACTCAGTAAGTGATCATCATAATCTTAAAAATAATCATGGTTGGAAGATATCAATATTTTCTAAAAGGAGATATATTAACAGAAATGCATCAACAGTTTCACTTTCAATAAATGCATAATTAAGTATAATCCGAATAATTGAAATGCATATAACACTTTAACAGTAGTGCATAATTCAAAGGATTTCACAAAATACCCTACTGGCGTCCCAAGTAGGTCACCTATATACCCCATCAGCGTCCTGATGGGTCCACTTAATCCCTATCGGCATCCCAGATAGGTCCACTTAATCCTTGCAGGTCCACTTATACCTCACCGGCGTACCGGATGAGTCCACTTAATCCCTACTGGCGTCCCGAATAGGTCCACTTATACCTCACCGGCGAACCGAATGAGTCCACTTGCATACTTAAATTATTTCTAAGCAGCAAATATCATGTACTCAACATATCACTGAAATCATTGATATGAATTTCACCGAAACCATTAATAATAGTCACTTTCAATAACATTTCAAAAATAACCAATCAAATATTTTGGGCTCAAATTTAGAAAGGTAGCAGTTTGTAAAGACATTTTAGCATAATTGCCACTTTAATATGTATAGAAAAACTCTTATAGAAATTCAAGAATACGGAATTATCACAATTTATGGGATATCAATTCACAAATAAACATTTCACAATAATGTTATAATCAATTGCAAAAATATCAATTTTTAAATAATAAGGCAGTCATTTGCACATGAATTTTACAATGTCTAAATATAAAAAAAGCAGTAGAAAGAAATCTCACAATTTTAGTAAAAGCAGAATTATCACATTTATTTCTAATAATTTTACAGTATCTAAAATTTTCTAACAATCGACAAGAAAAATAAATAAATTTATTTCTAAGAATTTACAGCATTTAAAATTTCTAACATAGATAAAATATCACAATTTTTATTAAAAAGATTATTTTTCAAGATAATGAGGTCGTGTGCGCATAATATTTATTGCGCCTAAAATTCATGATAATAAGTAGAAATAATTATTTCATTTTATTTTTAAAAAGAAAAGATTATTTTTCGAGACAATAAGGTCACTTACACACAAAGCTTATAAAATAAAGATCCTGGACGGAAATATCACTATTTATTAAAAACAGACTATTTTTCAGGAAGATGATGTCACTTACCTAAAATATTTTGTGAGAGAGCTTCCGATAAAAATTCGGCTAGAGAGAGAGAGAGAGAGAGAGAAACCTCGCCTCTCGTATTTAAACTCTTACGACACCTTATAATAATATTTTATTAAGTTACACCTCATACACGAGGTGTAACGTTTATATTACCTCTTATACACTTAAAGCCCACGTCCACGGGACGTGCAAGGCAGCAAACAAACAAACTCAAACTAAAAGCTTTGAAAATGGTGATGGTCCCTAAGGACTATCATGCTCATATGGACCATAACTTATTAAAAGTTTTTTTTTTTTTTGAAAGTTTAAGATTGTTACAGGTAGCCTTGAGAAATGCTGCCATCTGCTTTCTTACATTATTAAGGATACTATTGCACATAGAAACATCTTCCTTAACCCTTGCCAAGTGTTGCTTGAACCTATGTACCCCACTACTTATCACTCTGTGACAGTAATTACAAATAATTTCGTCTTTTTTATTGGGATCAAGTCTGACCCCATGTTGCCATGCAGGGTCTTCCGCAGATCTTGTCATGGTAGTGATAATATGTAGGGGTAGTTTATGAAGTTATATTTGTTGTTAATGCAAAATATTTCTATTGACAAAAATATTTTAGTTCTTACTGGGAAAAATAATTTATTTATGCAACATTATAGATAAAAATAGCCTATATCAGCCACTACATATAGAACAAAAAATTTACATTGATATAGTATCAATAAAAAAGATATTTACAACGGTATAGTAATTCACAATACCAATACATATGGACTTGTCACAAATCTTCATTTCGACAAACATGAATTAGCTCCTACTGAGAAAAAAAAAAAAATTTATGCAACATTTTAAATAAAAAAAAGTCTGTATAAGTAACACTTAGAATCAAGAAAAAAATTACAATAATATAGTAATCCATAATGCCACTATACGTATATTTGACACAAAAACATTTAGAATGATATAATCATTCACAATGCTACAAATAAAATTTACAATGATATAGTGGGCACAATCCCAACTCAATTGAAATGATCACAAATAGTCGCACATCTCAATTACAAAATGCAAAATAATATAATAAAAAATGCAAGCTCCAAACATGGCTACAACTCAATTATCAAGAACATACATTTTTTACATTAAAAATTTAATAATAAAATTGAAAAATACAAAATAATATAATTATCATACACGCCACGATTTTTTTACAATGATATTCACTTTAATTCCTCATGATAATACAGTTTAACAACATGTACTTTTTGTATTAAAAATTTAAAAAATTAAAAATACATTTTAATGCAAAACTGCATTAAAAATATAATACAGTTTAACAGCATGTATTTGTTAATGTATTTTTTTGCATTAACAACAAATTAAAAAAATACAGTTTTACATTAAAAATATAATAACATATATTTTTTTTGCATAGATAATCTATCAACATGCAATTTTTTGAACTAAAAATTTAACAATAAAAATTAAAAATATTGTTTAATTCCTCATGATAATAAAAAACTGATCACAATTTTTCTAAAAATCTTGATTTTTCAAAAAACTTGATTATGAATTACAAAAAAAAAAAAGCAGTTCTTCACAGACCCACCTAACATCAGTCATTCCAACTCAAAAATCCGCCTCAAATCAAATAAATTACATCAAATTGAATGCATGTTTTGATAAACAATACTATAAGGAATCAAAGCCCTATAATATTAACACATTAGTATCAAAATATTAAATAAAATTGATTGAATTGAGGAAATAAAAAAAAAACACAGTTCTTCACAGACATTCAATCTAAAAAATCAAGCTCGAATTGAATAAATCAGATCAAATTGAATACATGTGATGATAAAGAACACTATAACGAATTAAAACCCTATAAATTTCACACATTATTTACAAAATATTGAGTAAAATTGATAGAATGGTGGAAAAAAAAAAAACCGCAGTCTATTTTTTCTTCACAGACATCAGTCTTTTTTCTCAAAAATCAAACTCAGATTGAATAAATAAAATCAAATTGAATATATGTGATGATGATCAACACTATAACGAATCAAAACCCTATAAATTTAACACATTATTTGTAAAATATTGAGTGAAATTGATAGAATGGCCGAAAAAAAAAAAAAAAAAACGCAGTCTATTTTTTCTTCACGGACATTAGTCTTTTTTTCTAAAAAATCAAACTCAAATTGAATAAATAAAATCAAATTGAATACGTGTGATGATAAACAACACTATAATGAATCAAAATCCTATAAATTTAACATATTATTTGTAAAATATTGAGTGAATTTGATAGAATGGCGAAAAAAAAAAACCTGTTTTTTGTGCACCCGTGGCTTCAAATTCAAATTTGATTTGTATTCGTCCAAAATACTCACAAATTATGAACAAAAACTTCTGAACAACACTCTTACGATCAATAATCCTCAGATTTTACAAAAAATGATGCCCCCTTTTGCTTGAAATCAAAGAAATGGTGGAACCCTAAAACGTTTTTAGGGTTCTTCACATATCCAAATTTTTTTAATCAAAATCGGTGATTTTTACTACCTTTTATTGACTGAAATGACTGAAAAATTTAAAATAAAGTCTGCAAGATTCGATAAAAAGCTGAAAAAGATGAAAAATGATAAGAAAATGACAAAAAACCATGAAAATCTTGAAGAACACTGTACAGCTCGTGTTCTTGGATAAGTCTCAACAGTGACTCGACGATTTACTATTGGGAATCGCCCGGTTATCTCTAGACACGGGCGATTTTTGGTATTGTACTGGAACCGACACGGGGTCTGCTGATTCCTGAGACGAACTGGGCGAGTCCGGTTCGACTCGCCGAGTTTTCAAACCCTGGTTGAAACCTTATATAAACTTTTCCCTTTATCTTTAGTTATAAAACTTAAAATTTCAAATAAATATGGATAAAGTAGATCCGCAATTATTTGAAAATGTTGAAAATAGATAGTCAAGATAACTTGTTATAAAGTACTCTATTTTTAAGACTTGAATTTTATTTTATTTTATTTTATTTTTTTTTCATATCTTCACATCTGGAAGTAGAAACGATCGATTGGAGGGTTCTCAAACGTTGGAATACCTTCTTCTAGAGGTACAATGTTTTAAAAATTGCCGAGCTAAATAAGAACCGCACGAGACGGCACCTTAATTACAATGTTGAGTCTATCCCGGACTCTGGTGAGTCGCCCATAACTCTTTTCTTTTTCGTTTTTTTTAATAGATTTTTCATTTGAAAAATCATTTCTTTTTGCTGGCTGTTTCATGTTTCGATGTATGGTCTACTTATATGGAAAATTTTACAAAAGATCTCAACATTATTATGTATAGGTACGTCCCACTAGTAAAGATTGTTCTTGTCATTGAAAATCCTCAAATTGATTCTAGACCTCGAAATTGATAGACATGCAAAAAAAAAAAAAAAAAAAAAAAAAGAAAGAAAAAAGAAAAAAGAAAAAAAGGAAGAGGGGTGTTAGTCCTAAAAATGGTTCATCTTCGAACATATTATCTGTACCGTCAATTTTCAATATTTTCAAGTATTTATAGATATGTTTGATCGTCACCATTTCTGGAACTTTAAATTTCATAATTGCGGGTAACAATGGATTTTCATATCAATGCAATGCTTTGTGGCACCGAAACTATATTTTTGGCATAGTTTTGAGAGGAATCTTACTTTAACAATATAAAGTAGATACCTTATACAAACCTCACCCTATGTAGAAATGCGGTCCACGTGAAACAATTTTCCTACAAATTAAGTCCAAAAATCCTACTCAAAAATAGATTTATTGATAAGCCCGCAATTCTACATATGCGGGCTTGGCAGCATAGAACTGCGTCCCGGAAATAATTCATGCGAAGAGCCCTCCCCTCTCTTTCTTGCACCATTCTCAGACCAGAGCATCTCTCTCTCTCTCTCTCTCTCTCTCTCTCTCTCTCTCATATAATCTCCATAAATTCTCTCTCTCTCTCTCTCTCTCTCTCAATCGAAAGCATTAACTCTGCAGAGCTCTATAATCTCTCTGCAGAGCTCTATAATCTCTCTTTCTCTCTCTGAATCCCGTAATCCCCCACCTTCAATTTAACGTATGGATTTCGATGACGAAGTCGAGAGAGGAGTAGAAGAACTCAATTTGCTATTCTTAAACGAACCAGAACCAGAGAAAGTGGTAATTCAAGCCATAAACCCCTCAATTTGGAACAATTTGCCTCCTGATATCTTAGAGAGAGTGATCCACCATCTCCCTGCTCTCTCCCTCTTAAAATTCAGAACTATTTGCAGAGACTGGTATCGCCTCATCTCTTCTCGATCTTTCTCTCACTACTGTAACGACCCCTGGTTCGCCATATTCCCCACAAAACCCTCCAACCATTTCTCTGCCTTTAACCCTGACCTTAACAAATGGCACAAGCTCTCTCTTTCCTTCTTACCCTGTGATTGCAACGGCCTCTCCTCATCAGGTGGCTTGATTTGTTGCAAAGGTGTGATCAATAATTCTCTCTCTATCATTGTATGCAACCCTATATCTCAAAACTATGTCATTTTGCCTCCTTTGCTGAAAAAAAGGATTGTTCCCATAGTGAGCATCATAAATCTAGGTTTGGGGTTTCGAGTCATTGTTGCTGGGGATGATGTTTTAGCAGATGGGCATAGTGTTAGCGATTTAACATCGGAAATTTACGATTCAGCTACTGGTGAATGGTCGATGAGTGGACGTTTGCCCCCTCAATCTGACCTAGAATTTGGATCTGCTTTCTGCCGTGGGATCCTCTATGTCCCCACCTATCGACCAATCGGGACTGTTCGTTTTGACCCACAATTGGGAATGTGGTCTAGGGTGCCGGCTTTTGTTCCTAGAAACTCGAGGAACGCAAGCTTGGTTGAATGTTCAGGTAGACTTTTCATGGTGGGTGGGGTTCAGAGGAAGCAATCAATAGTTGGAATTAGGGTTTGGGAGCTTTGTGATTGCTCAGTTTGGAGAGAATTCGCGAGAATGAGGAGACAGGTTTTGAGGAAGATGAAGCTAAGGCTTGGGGATTTGTATTTTAGCGCAGTAGGTCATGGGGATTTTATTTGTTTGTCAATTTATGAGAGCCCCGTGATGATCGGGTTTAACATTGCTGACAAGAAATGGATTTGGCTGCCTCAGTTTCCCTGGGTGGGCTCGTTCGATGGGGTTCACTTGCTGGGGCACCCATATAAGCCTACACTGCATACTCCCGTTGACTAAAGGTAACCATTTTCTCAATTATTTTTACAAAATATTCTCTCTCCCTTTTTTTTTATGCTTGTGTATATTGAATTTTGTCTTCCAGGATTGAGGTGCATGCATAAGGAACTGAGGTGATTACTATTTGTTGTTTTGCTTTTTGAGACTAAGTGGGGTAGCTGAAAGTTATTTTTCCTGTCTGTATTTTTTGTTTTTCAGATTTTCAAGATTCTGATGTATATATATGGAAGCTGAAATTGTTGTTGAGGTAACCAGCATCAAGGACTCGGAAGTGTCTCTTTCTTTTCTGTTGTTTCAGTATATTTTAAGGGTTTTTAGTGGTAATGTAAGATCTGGGAGTTGGGGAACAATGAATTTGGGGTTATTGCATCAAAATTGTATGTAATTAATCATAACAAGAATTACGTAGATTAGCTGGCTTTTTGGTTTCTGACAACTTTCTTTTACCATGTTAAGAATATTGAAGAAAAATATGCAGTTGTTTTCTATGGCCCGCCTCCCCATCCTCGAAGAGAAAAATAGAATTTTGTTGTTAGTGTCGAGTATTCTTTTGCTTTCTTTTCATCTTCTGTTCATGATTATTCTGGATGATGTCTTAGTTAATTTTAGTTTCTTTTGTCTTTCCTTCTTTGTATTAGGTATAAAAAATTGAAGCACAATTGTTGTTGTAACTATATCTTTGATCTCTGTGGGTAAGGTTCAATTTATTTTGAGTTTGACTTTCGACCATCTCCTTTGGATTATCTAGCTGTGCTACGAAGAGAATAAAAATTGTGCCGTGCAGTTTACAAAGAAAGATTCATTACTCACTATTCATTCTCTAAGTTGGTGCATTCTCTTGTCCAGTTCACGATATATCCTTCAAGCAAAAGAATCTGAAAAATTTTCCACATCTTAGTCACGCATTAGTATGAAGCTGTTGGAAGTTAGAATTGGGCTGATATGGCTAAAAAAAATTATTCTCCTAGGAACTCTTCTTTTTGTGTTGATCGGTGGTTGTTTTGTAAGAACTCTTCCCTTAGATGAAAAGAGGCTATGCTTATTTTCCTTAAAAAAAATCCACAATAGGAGTCATAATTTATCAAAATGCACTATAACTGGTTTAGACAAACCTAAACATATACAAGGAGATAAATGGGATTAATGGATCCTCCTCTGTTATGGCAAGCTATGCTGACACCCAACCTATCAAGGGAGTTGGTGAGCATTTTTTGTTGTTATCATGATGTGCTGGAGAGATGCTCTATAACTAGTGTTGTGAATCTCCGCCATGGTACCTGTGGTCCTCCATGAGAAGGTTGTCTTTTTGGGCCCATTTGATGATGCTTAAAGAGTCTCCCTCTTCCAAAATTCCTTGTCAACAACGACCATGAGAAAGCATAATTTCTTGCCCTGTCTGGCAAAGTCACTATGAGAATGGTAGTAAGCATAATTCTGATAAATGTTAGAACCATAGTTACTGGAATCTCTCCACTGACCTTGTGATTTCGGTTCTGAAACCCGATTCCACGTTTCCGTTAAGGAATCTCTACGGAAATAGTTTTTCGGAACCAAGGAAACTCAATTCCTTAATTTCGGAATCTCGATTCAACACATCTTTAGAAACTATTTTTGGGAACCAAGGAAATTCAATTCTTTAATTTTAGAATCTCGATTCAACACATCTTTAGAAACCATTTATCGGAATCAAAGAAACTCGATTCCTTAATTTCGGAATCTCGATCTAACACATCTTTAGAAACTTGAACCCAGTAATTGTGGGTAGACGTTCCCAAATATATCGAATCTGGATTCCTGCGAGGATTAAATCTGGATTAAAAAATAACTAAATTCAAAGTATCATAGAAAAAAAAAACTAATTCAAAGTACATAATGTCTAATGTCTATGATGGTTGTGCACTTCCTAAAGGAAATTGGAGTAGAAATCTTCCTTCGAATGTTTCTAGTGGTTGCAGGTTTTCATTATTTTACTTGTGCTACCCTAGATGGCTTTTACTTTAAATTTAAAATATAACTAGTGAATACAACACATACAATTAAAAGTAAAACCATGGCGGAGACATAATCCTATTTTGTTTTTATGATAATGAAGTCAAAATCACAATTTAGAAATACTCATCTTTTGTAGATAATGACCATAAGTTCAATAGTCAACACAATCATTGTAAAATTTGGGAAACTTTCTGATAAGAGACATCCAATATAGGTTCTAAAGTTGATAAGGCTCAAGATGTGCTTTGGGCTTCCTTCTCCATAAAAATGAAATCTCAATTCCTGGTAGGGATCGCCAAACGTATTTCATAGTCCATATTATTGTAAATCTCAATCTCAAATTGGCATGGATCTCTCATTCATATACTTCAAAAATCTGATTCCAAATATGTTTGAATCACGATTCGAAACAACAACATTTCTTTGTTCCACGTATGTCAGATTCCATAGATGTCGAAAACTCGATTCCACATATTAATGAATCTTGACTCCTGGAGTGTTGATTCCATGGGTTGGAAATCCACAATTCCATATGTGGATGAAACTTGGATCTATTTCGGTCGAAACACAATTCTCAAAAACTAGGAATCTCGTTCCCCATGATACCTATTGTACAGACAACGATTCCTAAGACATGAATCTTCTAGCCGGCGGCGATTCCCCGATTCCGGTTCCTAAAACGATTCGGATTCCCAGGAGTTTCCAACACCTATGGTTAGAACCCCTAAGATAGCAGAACTCCTAAGCCCGTGACATATAGTAGCCAAAGTGGACTTTCTCCTCCTTCTTCTCCCCTCCAAAGGGGGTAAATTGCATCTCGAGGTCCAAATGCTAGATCTTATATAAATATATATCTATTAATAGATCTATGTAACAAAAGGCAAGAGGCAGCCTCAGGTGATTAGTGTTTGCCTCATGTAGAAAACCTAGATGAGCACATGGCTTGCCAACTGCTTAAAAATAATTATATCACATTTTTAATATAGTATAAAATGAATAATACATATAAAAAAAATGATATAAAGCAAAAATATGCCTATAAAAAGAAACACATACATGTTCTATTGCTCTATTATATAATTTGTTTATATAATTTTACTATACATTGTCTGTACAGAATATCTTATATTTGTACACATGTTAAAGGTTAAGTGACCCAGCAACATGGTGAGGTGAAAACCTACTCTACAAGATGCATCCTTACTATATAATTGGATTTCTTGGTGGCTCTTCTGGTTCTAGTTGTGTATACCAATTTATGCCAAACAATCTAAAAGTTTGAACTCCTATTCCTAATGTATGATTCTAGGATATATAGAATGATACAGGTTTTCAGACTGTCTATAGCCTGGTGGTTGTATGGCTTATTCTGAATGTTTGGCTGTTGGTTCAAGTTCCACCTTTACCATACGAAAACAAAATAAAAAAGAAAAAACAACAGACAAGTGTACAAAAGATTTTCGATTTGCCAACTTTATTGATGTGATTTCCTGAGTTGAATCTATATGTTGTCCTCTTTTTCCTAGTTGCATCAAGAACTAGCTTGGTAGCAGAGTGCATGGCACAACATCATAAAGGCTCATAGTGATAGAAGTTGTAGTCAGAGCAATGTGATTTTGGGATCTCATTGAATGGAATTATTGATTGGGTTTGTATGGGTGCCACATCCATGTTGGACATGTATTCCCACACATACAGGCACATTCATTTGGATTCTTCTACTTCTTCACTAACCATTTCCTGCATCATTTTAGAGAATTGATCTTTGATCTTCTTTTTTCTTATTTGATTAGACATATGAACTTTGAAAAGATGGCAATTTATGTCCTACCCCCTAATTATAGGCCACCTTAAAAGAAATGAGATTTTTTTGATATATCATATAAAACAATAACATTTTATTTCCATTTTATTATTAGTTTTTCAAAAAATCCAACACATATTTTTTCCAAGAATTTTTTTACCAAAATACCCCTTCACAAAGTCAAAAAAGAAGAAGAAGAAAAGACTAGCAGAAAAGAAAGACAATAGTTCCTAAAAGTAACCTTTAAAATAATTCCTAAAATTTTGGGATTTTGCCCTTTTTTGGTGTCTGTCTTACCTTTCTCTCTCTAATTGTATGTGTATCTCTCTCTAATCTGCTCTCCACTGTATTTTATCTTTCTAGTGTTCCTGCCATTTTTGCTATATTTTGACCTACCCAACAGGGGGGTTGAGTTTAGTTCATAACACTTGCAGATAAAAAAGGGTCTTAGGCTCTGAATCATCAGCAGAAATAGTCTTTTCTTGGCTTGGTTCTGAAGCACTCACTAAAATTGTTGTTTTCATAACTTTGTTTGACGTTCTCAAAAGCTAGGGTGTTGAGAATGATGGTCATAAAGGCATGTCTAAAAAGGCAATTTCAATCCAATGTTTTTTAAATTGATTCGGGGCAGGTACTCAGCCCTGGCCGCTCGGCTGAGTCTGATTGGACTCTGTTGAATCATGTACACCCAAAAAATCTAAAAAATAAAAAGAAAAAGTAAAAATCCCACGTGCCCAAGAGAGAGAAGGGGGTTGGGCATGGGGGAGCGGGGAGAGAGAAAGAGAGAGCTTGCTTATGAAACTGGGGATAAAGAAAAGCCTTTTCATGTCTCTTCAAACACTAGCAGAGAGGGAGAGGTCCTCTTCTTGCTCTGAAGCTTGCCACTAGGTCACCCGCTCCATGTAGCAGAGAAGCTCAGGCCACTGTTAAAGCATAAAATGATGCCTTATTGAATCCCTGTACTTCACCTTCTGAAAGATCCAGAGAGCTTCAATGAGTACGAAACAAATACCTATTGTAGGCTCCTCCTCATGATCCACCTCCCCTCACTCCATTTGACCTCTGCAACAAATGATGTACTGGCCCTTCTGACCCTTAAAAAACACCTAGATCCTCTCAACAAGTTTCCATGATGAGCTGAAAGTCTACCACTGCAAATGGTCAGGAGTCAAGCAATGCTTAAACGGCAGGGTCATGAAGCTCGTCCTCAAGTTCTAGGAACTTAATGAAACCCTAGAATCACAAGCGCTAACCCTAACCAGTCTAGACCAGAAAATGGGAGGTAGGGATCGATTCAGGAAGAGAAGGGAGCATCCCAAAATCTGATGAGAGAGAGAGGAGTTGAAAGGCTTTCGCTAGGCGAGAGAGGATTTGCAAGGCTTTTTCCCTGCTTAGAGAGAGAGAGAAGGTTGGTGCCCTGTTTTTAGAGAGAGAAAATTAGTCCTTATATTTAGAGAGAGATATGTGGTGACCTTTTTCCCAACTGTGTGATTTAGAGAGAGATTTAGAGAGAAAGGGAGTTTTTTCGGTAGTAAGAGAGAATGTACACCCAATTTCCAGGAAGGTATACTGTGTGCTAGGGGCACACTCACTTTGACCTCAGGCCATTCCGAGTAACTCAGCAGAGTTTGAATGGACTCTTTCGAGTCTAATAATGCTGATTCAATCGATAGGACTTGTTATGACATAACAGATGATCTGACACTCAAGTAATGCAAGCGAAAGTAAAGGAATGGAGTCGGGGGCATTGGTGGTTAGGGGTGCAGTTTCCTCAACATAACATTCTAGGTTCTATTCCCACCTTAACACTTAAAAAAAAGTACTGCAGAAGAAATTCACCTGATATACGCTTGGTAGAGATCAATAAGGATCATGGGCTAGATGTTTGCTTGCCTTGTGAGATCCCCATAGAGAATTTAACAAAATTGATAACGTGTGATAGAGGGAGGATGAGATTCCAGTCTGATGTTCTCTCTTTTCAATAGGTAATCAGAGCATGTTTCCTTTTAATTATTGTTTCTTTTGTCCATTTCTTTCTTCATCCTTTGTATAAAATGATATTGCTGTTTGCAAAATTATTTGGCAGTATTCTCGATTGTTTGATGTTTTTGGGTATTTTCTGCAGAAATCAAAGGGAAGATGGGTGTTCTTCACATTTACACAAAAAACGACTTTGAGTTATTGTTTTCCTTTCTCTTTCCTATTCTTTCTTGTTTAATATGTTTATGTTATGGCCATTAATTTTTTAGCAAGCATGAAAATAATTTTATTTTTCCTCCATTCTTTATTCTTGCTCTTTGTTTTTCACCAATAAAGGATACTTGATTACATGATTAACTTTAAATCCCAATGATTTGTATACTTCTGGGGCTCATCTGTTGCCCTCAAATTGCTTTTGTTCATCAAATATTCCCTTTTTATCTGTTCTTTTCAATTTTTTTGTTCTTTTCTAATCGTATGTTTGAGTATAAGAGGAGTATCTGCATTGACTGTTGTAACAGAGTCTTCTCTTGTGAAAAAAGGTTTGTGATCAGAGAGTAGTTGGAGATCTTTGAGATGTGGTGACCAAAAAGTGATAAAACGAGGAGAAAAAGCTTGCAAGGGTTCAACAATGGTGGATGATTTTGTGGCTGATGTGGAACTAGTGAGAGTAGAGCTTTATAGAGGGGAAATATCTTGTTTTGTGGTGTTTGCTTGTATGATTGAAGCTCTTGGTGGATCTCTCTTTGTTTATGATTTAACTATTTCAAGTTATCATAATTTTGCAGGTTTTTCAATAAATTCAATGATAATTTTTTTCTTTCTTCTTTTAACTATGATTTTATGCAATTTTTGTGCTTTGTGAGAAGGGCATTTTGGTCCAAAAACACTTGGCAAAAATATGTGGCTGGTTTGTTGAAAATAAATAAAATGCTGTTGGTTTTATTTGATATTTTGTGCTACTCGAAAGGCGGCTTATTTGGGGGTTAGGACATGAACTTTCCTTGAAATTATCTATGCATTCAGGCATCTACGATATAATTGATTTTTTTTATTCATCAGAAAATTGAATTCAAGTAAACATCGTTAATATTTGGTTCTCTTTATATTTAAAGCCTTGTCGCCTAATCCTTTTCTTTGTGATATGAAGAATCTGATGTCCTTAACTGTCTCAGACACTGACACTAACACATGTACTCGTGTGTCCATGCAACATAAATAGCCATGGATGTGGCATGATTAATGAGAGCTCAGGCTTGTGGAGGGGTGGCTTTTCTGGTATAAAGCTTGAGAAGAGATTCTTTCCAGGTTGTACCTTGGCATTAACTTTGCGGGCCTTGACCTTGGCTATGCGGACCATTCCTTTTGAATCTTTCTCCCTTAGTATAGTCAGAAATGTTTCCAATTTGATTGGCAAGCGAAGTGCTCAAGGTGCTTGTTTTTCCATGGGGAAGAGTGAGTAAAGTGTTGACTAGTGACCCAAGATAGACAAAAAAAATGTAAAAATCTTGACACAATAGTTCTTGAATGAATGGAGACTGAAGCGTATTTTTGTAGGAAATCAAGAATGAGGTGTATGTTGATTTCCCTTCAATGGACTACAACCTGGGTCTATAGTCTAAATGGATGTCGTGGCATAGGAAAGCTTAGACCATTCTCCTTTGGTTGGATTTATGCGCAATTAGGCCTGTCAATTGGGTAGGGTTTACCTGCCAACCTGTCGGGTCTACCTGACCCGGGTATGGGTCTAGGTCCAGGCTTGGGATCCAATGGGTCGGATCGGGGTCCAGAAGCTTGGACCTTACTACTTCTGGGTGTGTTCAGGTCCAGGTCAACATGACTTGAGCCAGTTGGGTATTTAGATTTTTTTTATAATATAATATATAATTTATGCAATATAAATTACTCTTCATATAATTTACCCCCAAAATTTGAAATTGCCCTCTCTCTCTTTCTAAAACCCCAACTATATTGAACCTGTCATTGTTGTTACTTTCTTCATTCCCTGCACTGCTCTCTTGCCATGGCCACCCGCTTCTTCTTTGGATCTATGATGCAAAATGGATTATTTGAGTAACATAAGAAGCATAAAGGGCCATGGAACTACTGGAGAAAAAGGCAACGGCACCTAATACACCATTTGCTATGGAGGAGCCAGAGTAATATGAAGGACAAGATGGAGCTGGGAAGAAGGCTAGTGAGAGGCATTGCTGGCGATGATGAGAGGCATTTTAGGTTGAAGGGATTGCCATGATTCAATCCGTTCTTTGTTGAGGAGGAGGCGATGGATTTATTTCTGGACCTCTTCAACCCATTCTCTTCATTTTCTCGTTCTTCCTCTCAGTCCTCCATTGTAATCTGCTTAAGATCTGAAAAACCCCTTTCCGTGGCATCTCCATTAGAAGGCCCAAATAATTGACTGAGTGACTATATCTTTGCACTGGAGTTAGGGTTTGACGAGTTCTGCAAGGTCGATAGGTTGGATGAATGAATGGAGGGTTAAGATCAAAGGAAATGCAACCCAAGGCTGGAGGATATTGATAGATGTATATCAAAGGAAGCAAAAACCTAGGCAAGAAGTATAAATGGATGCCTAAGATGAAAGGGGCAAGAAGGAAGCAGGGGCTTCCCATAACCTGGGTGGTCGGGTCTGGGTGGGGATTCTTGGACCCTGTTGGGTCGAGGTCTGGTTCCTGGTTTGGTCACCTGAGTATATTAACCCGACCCAACATGTTTATATCCCTAAGCACAATTGGATCAATGGATCTTTGTTTACCTCTCTGCATTCATAATAAATGTAAATATTGGTCAAGTCCCTATTCCCTTCCTTTTTGTAATAATAAATCTATGCCCGGGAAATTTGAATTTTTATGTTATTATAATATTGGCTGGGTTTTCTTACGTTATTAGATTTTCTTTAGGTATTCATGTTTCTAGATTCTTATTAAGATCATCATTTACTTCAGAATCATCAAGGCCTTGGTTGTGAAGTAGTTGTAGGTGAATGGATAAATTTTTTACTGTTCTGCAAAAGTGGACTAGTTGTGGATTATAATGTCTAAGAGGAAGCTGGAACTATTCTTCTGAAGGCTAGAAGTCTAATATTAAGCATCTTAGGAAAACCACAATATCTTGTGTGGTTGTTCTATAGAAAGCCACTCGATCATCTGAAATAATTCTACTTTTGACTGTGAGATCATAACAATTCATGTTATTACTAACTAGCTGTTGTCCTACCCGCCATTGTAAGGTGGTTGCATGTTAGTTGTATAATTATGTCAAAAGAAAATTCAAAACTAAGTATGCCTTTTGACAAAATAATCTTGGGAGGTATGAGCTTTTATGTGGTTGTGGCAATGTAATAGTGCAAGTATAATGTTGAAAAATGTGGGCCTGGAGATTAGAAAGATTGGACAAACATGTCACAGTCAAAAGTCGAGAATGATCAACGATCTGCTGGTGTTCTCAATAATTGATGTAGGAGCTACAGCAGTCTTGACTTGTAGTTTTTATTTATTTATTTATATTATTTAATTCTCATTGTTTCTTTGTAAGAGGGATGGTCATTATTTAGTTAATAGGGTTGAAGTTGTCATTTAAATAATTGTCATTTAGGGCTTAAAATCCAAAGAAAAACTCAAGACTGTTCAAGCTCCTGCATTAGAGTCCATTGGTTAGAGAAAACTCGCGCCCGAGTTTTGAAGTGGGCTAGGATGAATCCTATCTTAAACTTGTGGTCGTGGTCGACCTTGAAGGCCTTGTCATTATACTTAGTACAATATTTAAACTTTCCCATTTGTTGATACACTACCACTCAATAAGATTTGTCTTTATCGTTGATCTTTTTTCAGTTAAACAAGATTTGTCTTCTTCAACCTCCATACCTTTTTAATAGTAATTGATCACATTATCAAGAACCTCTTTCTAATAGTAATTGATCACATTATCAAGAACCTCATATGTTGCATTCACAAACTCTCCCCTTTGTGTCTCCCTCCTTAGACTTCTTTCTTCCTCTAAATTCTCTCAAGACTCTAGCTCCTCTAGGTTCAAGATGATATCAAGGAATGGTGACCTTCAACTTGTTCTTTATCATATATCGGACCACCCATGGGATCAAAGTGATCATCAAGTGGAAGATCAAAACCCCATGCAATGATTGTGGAAATGATTCTCATCTAATTGTGAATCATCTCCCGACTCAACATCCAATTCACAAACAGGTTGATCGGGTCCACAAGGCTTGAATTTCTTGTACCATTCGATCTACTTGTCTCCATACCTCTTGGATCATGTCAATTTGAGCTTGGTTGCGCCTTCCTCCTCCGCCATGTCCCCTAGCTGCCATGGCGGATCAATAAGCCTGCCATGCTACCAATTTGATACGTCAAAACAGAAGGGAAGAGAGTAGAGAGTAGAGAGTAGAGATTCTAGCCACAAAAAACTTAATACCTAAATCAATCACACCATAAGCAGGAAAAAAACAAGAGAGAGGAACAAATCTGTTGTGCAAGCTTTCTCCTAGGAAAGCATTTTTTTTCTCAGTCAATTCAAGTCTGAGAAAGGTGTTCCTTCCATCCCTAGTATATCTCTTCTGATACGTAAAAAAATAACTAATTAAATAAATCTTGCCCCAACATAAGTAGTCTTATTCCTTTGATCCGTTTCAATTAGGATATGTATATTTCATACCATGGTGATCGATTATATTCACTTTCAAGTGAATGATCCACTAGTTAGCCTCTACTGCTCTCTCTATTGAGTATTATTATTATTTTTTTGAACATTAATACACGGGGGAATATTCTATCTCTTAACTAATATATTTTCTGCAAAATCCCCACTTTCTAGGACGTTACCTTACTTCTTCTCTCCCCCTAGCCATGTGCGTACCTCTAACCTCTCACCCAAGCCCTATTAAAATAAGGAAAAAGTATATATAAGGATGCAACCTTATAATGTAGAATTATGGATGCAATGTAGAATTATGGATGCACTTCAAAAATCCATCGGAAAAGGTAGTTTTAATGTTGAAAAACCCTTTGATTGATCATGTCGATGTCGAGATGTAACTTAATGGTCCAAATGTTTTCTCAATATACTTATTATTTTTAGTTTTCAAAGTTTTTTTTTTTCATATTCATGATCTCCATGTTAAAATTATATGTTCTCTAAAAATTAGGATTAAATTATATTTTAAAAATATATTTATTGTCAAGCTTGCATTTCTACAATATGCAGGCTGGGCGTATTATTCCTAATCAATCATTACCTGAGACCTATTTTTTTTTTTTGATATTTCAGCAGTAGAAATCGAGGAAATCAGATCCATGGGACATAATTTGTCTTTTTACTTTTTAAACTCTTATTTTGAATTAATGTAAATAATAATCCGTTCTTTTCAACCCATAATTCAACAAGGGAAAGATTTCTATGTTCCCCTTACAACATAGAAGTTCTATCCTCTCCCTTATCCAGCCCTCCATTTTTGAATGAAGAGTTAAGATTGCCTCAATCACAATATCACATCTCTACACTATTTTTTTTTTAATTTTTTTTCTATAAACTATTTTGACACCAAATTTTGGACGTCCATTCTTCTATTAAACTTACGCCAACGAAAAATATTTTTAATAAAATAAAATGACTAAAATACCCCTGAAAATTTCAAGCGATATTTTGATCATTATTTTTTATAAAAAAAAATATTATTAATGTTTTTTATAGGTGCGTCCCAATGAGAAGATGGCACGTAGCAAATTTCATATTTAGAAAATTTGTATGAAAAAACTAAAACTAAAATACTTTGAGACGTCGTATCTAAGATCAAATGGTGAGTGGCTCTCTTGATAAAAAATGGACGGCGGGATGGTAGGGGGAGGATAGAACTTCTATGTTGTAGGGGGAACATAGAAAGCTTTTCCATTCAACAATTGAATAGTTTATTTCTAAAATACTTCTTATCTTTTACTATAAAATAGAATAGTTACTTTTCAAGGCTCGACATAGATGATGTTTCAAACAATAAACCTATATAGCTAAAAAATTTAAAAAAATGTAAAAATGTCATATTCATGATGTTTTCTTAGAAATCAATAATTAATTGATAATAAAAATTTGGAATTTATCATCTTAAGAAAAATATCTCCATATCCCCTATATTTAGATTTTATTTTTTAATAAATCCAAGATTTCAAAAAATATCTTCCAACCCTCTAGCCACTTTAAACATGTTTTTAACCTAAACAAATGTGAGAAAGAAATGCCCTTTCTAAACTCAATCACTTCTCTCTCTTTTCATTTATGTATCCCAAACTTCTTTCTTTTTCTCTCTCTAGTTGCATGTTTCACTCTCTCCCCTCCTGTGTTTATCCAAACACATCTCTCTCTTCCGTGTGTTTATCCAAACATCTATCTCTATCTTCCGGTGTTTATCCAAACACCTATCTTATCTCTTTCTCTCTCTTGCTACGTGTTTCATTCTCTCTCCTCTTGTGATTATCCAAACACCTCTTATTCTCTATCTTCCTGTGTTTATCCAAACACTTATCTTTTCCCGTGTTTATCCAAACACCTCTCTCTTCTCCCAGTAACGTCTCACTACCAAACATCTCTTTGCTCCTGTGGGGAGAAACAAGAGAGGAGAGAGGAGAGAGAATGAGGGGAGAGATAGAAAATGTGAAGAGAGAGAGTAAGAGATTAGAGAAAAGAGAGTGAAAAATTAGAAAAGAGAGAGGAGAGAGAATGAGGGGAGAGATAACAAATGTGGAGAGAGAGAGAGAGAGTGAGGGATTAGAGAGGAGAGAGAGTAAAGAATTAGAGAGGAGAGAAAGTGAGGGGAGAGAGATGGGAAATATGAAAAGAGAGAGAGTGAGGGATTAGAGATAGAAAAGAGAGAGATGGGAAAGGTGAAGAGAAAGATTGAGGGATTAAAGATAGAAAAGGGGTACGAGGAGAGAGAAAAAGAGAGAAACAAGGAATCCGGAGATAGGTTCACTTGTTAGAAGTTTCGATCTATGGGCTTTCTTTATTTAGTAACGAGCTTTGTTAAAGAGATCAGAGAGGGGCTGTAACAACGAAAGATAAAAGGTTCTCTTTTAAAGCTATGGAGTGAATAAGGGCCATGTCCTTCACTCTATTACCTTCTATTCGAACTTTGACACTTCTCCGCTAAAGCCCTTACACTTCTCACTGTGAAACTTCTAACTCACTCCCTCAGAGAGAAACGAGTTTAAAATAGCTCGGGAAGTTAGAAGAAATAAAATCTACAATTTTATGCCCAAGAGATCTTTTAAAACGTTGAATCTATTGTGAAACGAAACCGAAAAATGGGGGGTATTGAGATATTTTCCCTTTATCTTGTAGCTACAAATGCAACATAAGCGTTTTTTATAGGAAAAAGTTTAAATAAGGTTGCAACCTTATACTATTGAAAACGTGCATCTCAAAAATCCTATACAAGAAAGTGTTTAGGTATTGGAGAAGCCTCTAATTGATTATAGCAACCTTGAGATGTATGGACATTAAGAAAATAATTCCAAATCTAAAAAATGGTAAGATTTTTAAGTATGTATCAATATGCTCGATCTATATCATTTTTTAAAATTTAAATTTTATAACTAGGGGTGAAGATATATTTGCAAGCCATCGTAAGGTTTTTGATACCGGAATAATATCTCTATGCAAATTTTAGAGGTGCACTTAACTTCTACCATGCAAGGTATACCATGTAAGGAGGCAACTATTTACAAACCTCACCCTTTGTTAAAGGATGGGCACCAACTTAGTATGAAGAGAAAAAGATATTAAAATATTCCAAGCAATTAAAGCTCACACTTAAAATATTCAAAATATTAAGAAGTTTTGACATTGTTTATTTTTTTGAGATAATTTTTTTAAAATAATTGGAATCCATCTTATAACTAGGCGGCCAAAGAAACCATATTTACAAGGGTACAGTTAAGGAGAGAGTGTTATTTGATATGCGTGAAAAAAGGTTGGAGGAAGAGTATTATTAGGTCAAACAAAATCAGTCGCTCTTGTTGAAGACAAGAATATAAAAACCCCACCCTACAAATTTAGTAAAATGTAGAGAACAGATGTTAAATACCATAGAAATTGATCATTATATAGCCCATCGTTTTCGCAAAACATCAAAATACCCATGTATAATTAAATTCAATTCCGATCGTTTCATAACAGTAGATCTATTTTCTCTAAAATGTCCAATACAGAAC
The DNA here is from genome assembly GCF_054954075.1 of Amborella trichopoda. Classification (NCBI taxonomy): domain Eukaryota; kingdom Viridiplantae; phylum Streptophyta; class Magnoliopsida; order Amborellales; family Amborellaceae; genus Amborella; species Amborella trichopoda. The sequence continues at coordinate 11,906,657 of NC_142341.1, read as the reverse complement.
AGAACACGAGGTCTTATTGAGAGAGAGAGAGAGAGAGTTAGTTGTATCTTGTGATACAAACCAGTGACTCCGTCCCCTCATGGAAAAGAAATAGAAATAGGATAAACAGGATTCATGTCGGGGTAAAACAAGCCAAAATTTTGGTCGAGGCCAGGGGTTTTTTTATTCTCATTGACAGGTGGATGTGATGATCCCAGGCCTCTTTGGTGCCCCGTTTCCATGGACAACGTGCTGTATCAAACCATTGTTATACTCCTGTGCCAGTGCCGGTGTGGTCTTGTCACCTTGACCCCCGCTCGGCCATCCACTCTCGGAGATGACGATACGGACCGTGCTCCCTCCCACCTTGTCCATGGCCGAATAAACTGCGTCGACTGAAGCATCAAAGAGGTTATTGTAGGTGAGGGGGCCATCTTGGACCACAGGAGCGGTGGGCCTGGAGAGGGCGTAGTCCAAGTTGATGCTCATGGGGTCTTCAAAAATTATTTCCTATTTTTCAGTTCAAACCTCCTAGAATTGATATCTAGTGAATTTTGCCCCCTTTTTTTTTTTGATGCGGCTTGTATAGAGCCCAGGCTCTAAACAATCAAATTAGAGCGTACCTTCAAATAGTATCGAGAAATGTGGTTTCAACATTGAAAATATTCGTAATAGCCTTAGAATATATTTTCATCTTTATCTATACATTTTAAAACTTCAAAAATAGTGTAGATCAATAGATCTATGAAAACTTAAAAATATTGAAAATTGACGGTCTAAAAATGCATTACAAAATACACTATTTTCAAAACTTGAAAATTATTATTTTTCTCATGTCCATGCATTTTAATGTTGAGATGATCAACTTGAGGATATTTGGGATTCAAAACAACCTCTTCTAATGAAATTTTTTAGGTGGGCTCTAATTTGATTGTTTAGAGCCTCGGCTCTATATAAATTTTTCTCATTTTTTTTTTGGGAAAAGTTTATATAGAGCCGAGGCTCTAAACAATCGAATTAGAGCCTACCTAAAAACTTTCACTAGAAGAGGTTGTTTTGATGCCCAAGTATACTCCAATTGATCATCTCGACATTAAGATGCATGGATATGAGAAAAAAAATGGATTTCAAGTTTTGGAAGTAGCGTATATTTTAACGTATTTTTGGACTGTCAATTTTTTAGATTTTCAAGTTTTCATAGATCTATTGATCTACACTATTTTTGAAGCTTTAAACTTTATCAATAAAGATAAAAATATATTTGAAGGGTATCACAAAGATTTTCACTATTAAAACCACATTTCCCAATACTATTTGAAACTAGGCTCTAATTTGATTGTTTAGAGCCTAGGCTCTATACTAACCGCACCCTTTTTTTTTATAAGATCAATCTACCAGCTAGGTAAGTGTAGTCTCTCTCACACATAGTCCCTGCATAGGAACTCTCTCCTCACTCTCTATCTCTCTCTCTCTCTCTCTCTAAGTTCGTGGATGGAAAATATCCCCCCTATTTGTTATCACTATACAAAATTTGTAGATGAATCATATTATATTGCAATTATATGATACTATAATTAATAACAACTAATATGATTAAATTTAATTATTTATATTATGTTAGTTCTTTATACTTCTTAATTAATATGGTATAATAATTATTACAATAGATATAAAAAATATTAAGAATATTAAATATTATTTTTACAAAACTATGAGTATTATTTTAATTATATAAATAATCATAATTTTAGTTGATATTATAACTCTGTTATAATCACTTATGAATACTTATGTAATTATATTTTAGTAAGTATAAGATTACAATTATTTGTTTCATGTACATTTCTTTATTTTTTAAGGGATTGTTTAGTATTACAAGCCATGGCTTTCTCTATCATAATTATGATAGGATTTTAAGATTATAAAAGATTAAACGAAATATTGAAAATCTACATTACAATATTATGTTCACAATTATATATGTTTGTATATAAATATCCATTTTTTACAATATAACTCATCAATAACAATTAATTTATGTGAATTGATATATGTTTTATATTAAGTGTTAGTATTCATTTTTATGAGTTATAGTAATAACTAATTTAAGAACTCAACATACTTATAATTCAATTAATTATAATCACAATAATATCAACGATACGTTATATGTCCTCATTCAGTATAATATTCTTTTTGCTCAACTATAGCATTCATCATTAAAGGTCTATTGCCTATTCTTTATGTACTATAAAAATTCTAAGTTAGTTTGTAAAACTTATAAATCTCCACTCAATCTCTCAGCATGAGTGAGAAATCATTATTTTTATTTTATGTAAAATTTAGTTTAATCTTGTTAGTACATACTACATTTTCGTAACTGAGATTTTGTAAATTCATTTTGCTAAGAAAATATCATTAACATAGATATTACATTATGCATGATGTCTAAATAACACCTGCAATGCAGGTGCATGCTATTAGTCCAAAAAAAACACATTCCCTAGAGAAAATGTTATCCAAAAAAATAATAACACCTCACAATGGAGGAGAATGTCATAAACAAAAAACATCATTACAAATCCACCCTCCCAGCTCTTAACCTTTATACTAATTCTTATGACTCTATTATGCCTTATAATTTTCATTAATGCATGTCATGTATTTATATTTGGATCTAGGGACTTTATTATGCCTTATCATTTTTTTCTTCTTTGTTTATATTTAATTTTAGATCATTGGATTGGATATCTAAATTGATTGACTTAATTTAGTTTGGTAAAATTTTCATGATGCATTAGTTATTGATGGTAATTGTTGCTTATTTATTTTAAAATTTTACATATGCGGTGTTTTTCACTCCAATTTTTTTTTATCCCAATATGATATGTTCACAATATTTTTTATTTATAGTATTTTTTCCAATCCATATTTTCACCACTTTTTTCCATCCGACTTTTGGAGAAAAAGTGATTTAATCCTCGATATTGTAGTGAGTCAATACATTATTATTCTTCAGCTTGTTGACTATGGTCAAAACTAATGTTTGGTCCGTTTTCATTGGTCTAAACAAATACCAATTTTGACGAGTTTAATTGGCTAAATAAATGTGAGCAAACTTTTCAATATATTTCATATTTTAATCTATTATTTCTATTTATTTTTTATTTTTTAAAAAAATCAATCCAATTGATTCAATCAACAGTCATATTGCTTTGACTAGACCAAACCTCTAATTGCATTGTTGGTGACCAATTCCAATCTGGATAATGCTAATTTAAATGACACTTGTACAAGATTCACCAAGTTTAGTGGCTGGAAAATACAAAGATAGCAAGGAGTCTAATCCAAAATTGAAGATTAACATTTCCCTTTTTACTATTTTATTGTGCAGGTATTAAAACTTCCAATTAGAAGTAGAACATGTGGCACTCCATTAGATGATACAAGGAAATGTATATAATGAGATCATTTGATACAAGGCCACAATTATATAAGTGACTGTTAGATTTGAAATTGGGTGGTTGCGGATGTGCTATTGTTGAGACACAAAGTCCCAAACAAAATTTATCGAATGTTGTGACACACTTTTATTTATTAGATTTTACATCCAATGATTAAAAATGATTGTGACCTCTTCTACTAAAAATAAATGATTTCGTAGTATACAATCCCAAAACAAAATCATCTACAGACCTAAGAGTCTTTCCTATTTGCTACACTATTTTATCCACATACTAGGATGATTATTCCAAATAGGTTGTTACAATTTTATTGTATTTTACAAATATCATAACTTTTTATTGATAGATCGGACTACCCAAACGGCATTACAACAATTGAGATAGAAAGATAGGGTAAAGATGCGCTCCTCAAGCCCTCAGCTAGACTGTTAGTTTCCCTAAAAACATGCTGAAAAGTAGTAGCATAACCTATCATCATGTCAAGGATTTGAAGCCATAGACATTTAAATTCCCAAGAAACCCTTATCTCCTTTTTACACCACTTTATAGCATTTTGTGAATCTCCTTCAATAATACATGGTCTACCCCCAAAATTGATTACAATAAGTTTAAAACCTTATAGGAGAGCTTCCATTTCAGCAAAGTTAGCCGATGCTTCACCAATGGGACTTGCATATGAGAGAAGAACGAGACCACTGGAGTCTTGAATCACACCCCCAATACCAGCTAAACCAAGATTACCCTGTGAGCTCCCATCAAAATTTAACTTAAGCACATCACAAGCAAGTGGATGCCAAACACACCTTGGCCTGATCCGAACAAGGCCTAATGAGATTAAGTTATGAAGGTGAATCATAACATCAACCTCAGATATGCCCCATCTAGCCTTCGTAACAGTCAACCGACACCACAAATAATGCTTGAATTTGGATATGAGTCTTTTAAAAGGGAGGCAATCCCCTTCAAAGGTACACCTATTACGCTCCAACCAAATTTATCACATGATAATACCTCAGGAAATCTTCCATATGGCTGTCCCAATCTCTAGCAAGCTTGGAATGGAGAGATTTGTTACAATACCTAACTCATCTTGAGGCAAAGGATAGCAATACCCAACAACACAAAAAACCAATGCCTGATCCTAGCAGCAAAATGGTAGGGAAGAAAGACAGCCCTAGATTCAGCATCTTCCTTGCACACCAAACATACGTTTGGAAGAACTTTACCTCTTTTAATCAGGTTATCAACAGTTAGGATCTTATCTTGGACCGCTAACTAGATGAAAATATGAACTTTGTGAGGTATTGGCCATTTCATGATCTGTGCCAACTGCGGCATTGCCCACCTCCATCTGTCATGAAAGAGGAACCAATAGCATGATTTGACTAAAAAATTACATCACTTCTCTCTTCCCAAATGACCTAATCATTCGAGTTTTGTGGGATATAAACCCCTTTTAACAGGTCTAATAAATTACTGAGTTGATTAATTAGATCATCGCTCAACCTGTTATATGGCAAGCTCATGTTCCAAAACGCATGGTTTCCCCTTCCTTCACAGATTTCAACAACTTTAGCTTTTAGATCGGAAACCTTCTCAAATAAGTCAAGATACAAGAGTTTCAAAGAGCAGTCCCCAACCAATTTATGGTGCGAAAAGATACATGATCAGCATTACCAACTATCCATCTGATACTTCTGTCAATAAAAGGTTTACAAAGAGCAATAGGTCTCCAAAAAGTAAACGCAAACCCTCCGCTGCCAAATCCCAACCACATACCATGTCTATCAACCTCATATTTAGCAGCCAACACTTTAAACATCCTTACAAACCATAACTAAGTTATCTTTGAGTTAGATCCCTCGTAAAATCTCTCTGTCTTTGATCTTCTAAATTTTCCAAAAAAAGGTTAAAGAGGTTAAGTTATCTTTGAGTTAGATCCCTCGTAAAATCTCTGTCTTTGATCTTCTAAATTTTCTAAACAAAGGTTAAAGAGGTTAAAGAGAGTTCAACACACAACAAATATTGAAATATTGAATCATGGCAAGTGATAAATTCTAAATCTCAACTTTATCAACTTATACCATATCTCTTCGTGATTTCCTAACTTTTTTAGAGCGAGGGGTGGGGAGAGAGGTGATTGAGAGAGTTCTACGCATGAGAGTAAGTCCTACATCATGGCAACTTGAATATAGAGAGATTGAATTATAGGAATTGATAAACTCTATATGTCAATTTCCTAAACCTCATCTACCAAAAAATATATATATTTTATAAAGAAACTATTTATCTTTTGTATATAAAAATCATAATTATTCTCACTCATTAGATGTCAAATTGGACAGCTTTACGTGAGTCACAAAGTTGGAGATTTTTTTTTTTTTTTTGAACTTTGTGTCTATCCAATGACACTCTTACGACCACCCATTTTGAAATTTAAGGGACAAAAATGATTGTGACCTCCATGTACAAAAGATAAGTGGTCTCTTTGTAGAAAATCCAATAAAAAAACTTCTTAAACCTCTCTAAAGAAAACAATATTATGCAAAAAAATTTGAAAACAAGCCCACATGACCTATATAAACAAATAAATCCTAAAAATTTGCCATTATGCATATAAGAGTGATTTTAGGGCCATTTGTTTGGTCTTATTTTTAAACATAAACTTTATCTATTTCCTAAAACCTCTTTAAAAAAAATAACATTTTTCCAAACAAAAATGAAAAAAGACCCACTCGAACTCTAAAATATATTTTAAACCCGCTTAAGTAGGCTTTAGGAAGATTTTTTTTTTTTTCAAAAATTTTTAGATGGGTTTGTTATCATTAGAAAAACAAAGTTAGAAAATAAAAAATTAATTTTGAATTCCTAAAAGCCTAAATCTTAAAATTCACCAAATTGACGATCTAGATTCATTGTTGGAGGGAGACTCATTTTAACCCATATCTAATGTATAAACTAATTTATTTATTTTTAATTACTGGGATAAAGAGAATACCTATGCAAAATTTGGGATCATATATAAATTTCTAGAAGTGTGATTGCATTATATTATAATGACACAGCGATATGAAATCATTTTCCTTATACATATTATATTATTATGACCCCCTTTATTTTTTTAATAATTTAACATGAGTTCTTTCGAGTATATTCCCTCTTCAAGAAGCCACGCCTCATTGTGAAGTGCTCTTGAGTTTTCCATTAGAGATAGGGTTTATGGTTTATTTAGGAATAGGTAATTGTAAGAGAATTGTTTTAGTAGGGAGAGATTTGGTGGTATTTGGTTGACAGGAGGAACTACACATGTGGTTCATATATGAACAATGGAGTGGATCAACTTACGAGCATTTGTTAATGGAAGAATGAATTCAATAATAAAAATAATATGCCTATTCAATTGTCCGTTACAGCATGCTTACCTTGCTATGCAGTATTAGATTATGAAATTTAGTTTAAAGCCTTTAATATGTTTGTTATTGATTTTTGTATGCTTTTAGATGTCATGCTTGAGTCAGTTTGTTATTTTTAAATATCCTTTAAAATATAAAAATTATGAGAAAATTAAAAACATTATGACCATTTTTAAAAAAAAAATTGTAACAAATAATAAAATTTTCTTAATTTTTCCTTTTTATTATAATTTCTCTTCCCCTCTATTACAATTAAGAATTACTCTCTAAGGGGTGCTTCATTGTTCGTTGAATATTTGGTCAACCTTCTACCTATCGCAGATTTAGGTGCAACCAGAGAATTCAGGAGAGAGACTTGAATTATAGTTTAGAAACGTTGTTTTTTTGAATTCTTGCAAATTATGTAGAGCCATCAAAACTAGGTTTGTTAGCTACCTTTTAATTTCGAATCAATTCATCAATTTTTTCAGAAATATTTATATTTTTTCTTTTTTGTTCCACAAAAAAGAACGAAGATTTCTAAAAAAAACTTATGAATGATTCAAAATTAAAAGGCAACTAACAATCTTAGCTTCAATGACTCCACAACATTCACAAGAATTCAAGAAAACAATGTACTAAACAACCAGTCGCTGTATAAATGCTACCTACAAGTTACAAACTCTATTAATAATACCCAACCCCTTCAATAATACCCTATCAAATTGTTTCTCAACTTCAACCTTTGCAACTTTAGCAATCCTAATCAATCTTGAATACCCATCATTCACGACTAGTTTCACGACTAGTTTAATGTCAAAATAAAATTATAAACAGCCTCCAAGAATACATCAAGCCCTAGGTTTCTATCCATAGCTTCCACAACAAATAGAGGCCCCATGGTTCACCTCGCCACCCAAAATTTCATAGTTCATCTCACCATCTAGGGTTTCGTCATCTTTTTTAAAATCTAACCTCTCCTCAATATCTCCAAGAAAAAAGGTCCCAATTTCCTCAACTCCTTCGGTCCTTCCTAATGTTCTTTATATAAAAAATTAGCTCACTTGCAAGATCTCATTTTTTATCATAGATCCAACTATGGAATTAAAAAAGTATGATTTAAAAGAAGAAGCAGCAGACATACCCATAATCAAGCTTTTTTCATGTGGCTCTTCATCAAAAATAAAATCACACAAAAGATCAACAAAGGATGATTCAATCTGAAAATCAAATTATATACCTCTATCATCAAATGCAAAGACATTTTGTCTCTCTTGATTATGAAGTTGATTGAAATCCGATGCATCTTACCCATCACTATGATTGGAATCAGATCCACAATTGTCATGAATGATTGAGCTTCGAGCAGATGGGCCGCTCTACTTGAGGTGTCAATTGCCCCAATGCTCATTAAATTCTCAAAATTTTTCACCTTGGCCACAATCACCATGTCTTCCATAGCGTAAAATACAGTAAAAAGTAATTTACCCTGCGAAATCCATTTCTCTTGAACTATAAGGTAAGTATGACAATAAGAGGGTAATCAAGATGGACAAATGTACAATACATTTAATTGAAACAAAATGTACAATACATTATGGGGAGCCAAGCCCAAACTGAACGATGATGGAGCCACAAACCAATCTATCGTGTGACTCTGATCAGATTAGGGTTATGGGAGCATGAATTGAGGTAGGCCACACTGATGCAACATCCAAAAACTCTTTCAACAAGCATGACAATTGTTCCCCCTTGCCAAATCTACAAGTTGAGTATCAATTAGTAATGCAACTCTCTCTCTCTCTCGTGTGCCAGTCACATTTGGAAGTCACATGTTGCATAGCTGAAGTTCACCTAAAATTCCCATTTTATCCCTTTGAAAGTTAAGTAAAATTTGATTCCGACAAAAATTTCATTTTGGAATTTCAGACTCCACCTTCTGACAAAATTTCATTTTGGAATTCCAATCTCCACCTTGGCCAGGACCATTAAAGAATTCTAAATAGTGAACATCAGTCAAAACCACGTAGAAGTAAATGTTTTTGGAAGTTTGTCGAGTCAGCTGTAGGCTGATTCTGGAAAGCTCAGTAAAAAGATCAGCTGTAGGTTGATACTGGAAAGATCAGCCAAAAGAAAAAGATTAATAAACTTTGGCAAAAGCAAAATAGTAATGGTTGGGTACCAACCATCTCGAATTTTGAGGAAATCAGTTACCACCACTATCAACCTTCCATAACAACATCCATCCCATCTTGAGAGGAATTGATGGATGCCACCAAATCTTCAATCCTCAGAGGAGAACGCCTTGCCAAATATTGGAAAAGAACCTGAGGGAATTATCCAACACAAACTCATGTATCTCACATTAAGCTTTGGCCATTAAACAAAGGAATTAACAATTCCCCTTCCATGCAGCTTCAAAAAAAAAAATTTAACATCTTCAAAACAATTTCCTTTCCATTTGTACTTCATTTTTATTGGTGGAACCAATTTTCTATAGAAAAAAATAATTCCTTGATGAATATAGAGGAATGCAGCAGTATGTGAATATGGGTAAGCATAATAAAAAACAAAATGCAGAACAAAGTTTAATCTACAAACCTTATTGTAGCTATCTGCAGATACACGAGCACGATTGGCTTTCCCAATGTAATTTGTATCAGCCATATCAAGCTTTCCATCAAATATATTCAAGCCTCCATCACCAATAGCAAAACGTAAAAGGGCACCTGGTTGTAAATTTTTCTACAAAATATATATGAACCATTAATGTGCAAATAAGATTGAGGTTGCTGCAGAACTTGCTGAATAAGTTTAGATATAACTGGCACATACACAGAAAACATGGGCCCGTACTCCCTTGATTAGATAATGTTTCTAGAACCAGTTCATGGTGACTGTCAATATGCAACCAAGAAATATAAAGCACAATTATCAAAGTTCTCTTTGTAATGCTATTGCCATCAAAGTGTCCAGCTAGATGCCATGTGTCTAACATGCTTGATAGCATAAAGTAATATGGAAACAATACCCTAGCAAGGGACCCATTGAGGAGAGGTTCTCAAAGAAGGACTAGCCAGATTAAATACCAATCAGTGCAGAAACTGGACAGTGCGGTCTAATGTAGAAGGGCCCACGCAAGAACAAAATAATGTCAATAGGAAACATAAAACAAAATAAAAAAGTACAGCAAAAAAAACACAGAAGATCACCAAAGAAGTTTTACTCATTAACAGTAAACCTAGAGGACCACATGGAGGGTACAATTGTCATCTTCGCAGTGTAAGTGGCAGTATCATTGTCTTTATTAGTCAAGCTCAATTGTGTTCACCCTACTCTTTATGAGCTGTGATCCCTTTTTTTCTTCCAAAGCATCTGTAAAAATAAGAGGTCACAAGCTTCACATGTATGAATTCTTCGTTCTATCCAAACCCTTTAGTCCCTCCTAAGTTTGTTTATCCATTTTTAATGCTAGTTCTTTTCATTGTGATTTCTTTTTGTTTTTACATGCTTGACCTTTGAATGGGTCTGAGATATTCTCTGCCCCAACTAAGTCAAATGCATGTCTCAGGCACCAGCATCTTCTGCATATCTAACAGAGATACATCCAGTTCTGAAATCCACAAAACCTTCAAACTGTAATCAGAACCTTGTATCAATTACTGGAGCTTATTCTAAAAGATTCGAGGGCTACCTTGATCAAGTAAGCCTTCTCCAAACATTTTAAGATGTCTAGGCTTCTCTGACACGTGCTCCTAAGTTGATTTTTCAGTAGATACACAAATGAATAAGATTCTCATCAGAAGAGGCCCATAATCGTGACAGAAGTATAGAACAATATCCACAAAATGATTAGAAAGGAATGATTCACAAGATGAAGGATGCTATAAAGGGAAGCAAGTGAAGTTTCATTAACATGATTAGAACCATGTTATTCCTTTACATGCTTGAGCTTTCAATGGGACTGTTTGATTCTTCTATGCCCCAACTAAGTCAAATGCATATCTCAGGAGCACCATCATCTTACACGTATGTGACAGAGATACAGCCACTTCTGAAATCCACAAAACCTTCAGACCATAATCAGTACCTTGCATCAACCACCAGCACTTACTTTTAACACATTCACAGGCTACCTAGATCAAGTACGATTTTCCCAAGCCTTGTAAGATGCCTAGGGCTAGTCCAGGACATACTGTTAAGAAAAGGAATAAAATGATTCTCATAAGCAGAGGCCTATACTTGTGAAAAAGGCAAAGAAGAATATTCAAAAGATGATGCGAAAGGAATTGTTCACAAAACCAAGGATGATATGAAGGAAGAAATGTAAAGTTTCAGTAACTGTACAGAGATTTTGTCATTGACTAAATGTAGAGGAATCACACAAATTCCAGAAATTCCAGGTCTCCAGTGAACCGTGCACTATAGTTTCCTATAGAGTTTAATAATAAGTACATGAAGCATGTAGCTGTCCTGTAGCTAAGTAAAGTCTTAATTAACAGGACAATTCCAAACCAAAACTTCTGGATTCATAACACAATAGAACCATATGTTAACAAAGTGAATGTTGATGAACACAAAATTCAGATTTATCACATAGTTGATCACAATTGCTTCATTTCCTCTCAGTGGAATGAAATGTTGGAAGCACGGTTGCTTAGCTATTCAAGACAGAGAGAGAGAGAGAGAGAGAGAGAGAGAGAGATTCATCACCACTAATTTATTTTGAATTTCCATACATTCAGGATAGAGAGAGGGAGAGAGATTCATCACCACTAATTTGTGATAATTCACTGTTCCAATAAAACTAATCCTAATAATGAATTCTTTTATTGTTAGCAGTGTTCATCATAAAGTTCTCTAAGATAATTTATAGGCAGTTTTACATATAAGTTTAACTTTTTAATTTTTACTTTATTCAAAGAAATTTGCTAAAATTACATTTTCTAGCTAAAAAATAGCTGCCAAAAACAATTAATTAAAATATATTGTATATGATAAGAGATATGTACCAATTGATGCAGTATAAAGTCTAGGTGTCATTAATAAAACCGAAAAACAAGGCGATTTCAATGCAACTCAAGAGATAGCACTTGCTTAAACAATGCAAGTATACAATTACATCACCATGAATCGACCTTACAAGCACTTGAGGACTTAAAAACTACTGAAATAAAAACTCTAAACAGTCCCCTTATAGGGCAATTACATATCACTTGAACAAGCTCAAAATTTACACCATTGAATTACATACATTGCTCAAACACCTTCATACAATCAAATTACATATGACAACTGTAACGACTGAGATAACAGTAAATAAAAACCACTAAATAGATATATTAAAATGCCAAACTAAGTGGGGAAGACAACAGTTCCAACCCCTTGTGCTCGGGCCACAAATTCGAGCCTTTTAGGGAATTAATTTTGTCGCAATGAATAGTGCAAGAGTGGTTTATAATCTCAAGGGTGTCTAATCCAATTAGGAAGCTCTACTACTTTTAAAACCACTTCTTAGAGTCCACAAAATCGATTTAAAACAGTTTGCAAGAAGAATGGAGCAAATCGGATCAATATGGAGCAAGATAAAGCAAAACTACATGTGGTGGTCCACTGGTCCACCACAACAACTTCTCATGCAAAGTTCCAACTCTAAATGAGAAAATACACTTCTAAGAGGAACTAAATATCTTTGGAATTTAAATAACAATACTCAGAAATGCTCAAGAGAATTCGTACAAGGTAGATCAAAGGAAACTATGCATGATCAAAGGTTTATCAATGCATAAAATACATAAGCAAGTGAAGGATCACACTATGTAAGAATGACATGAAGATAATATCAAAATGGAGGTCTAAGGAGGCTAAAATATGATTGTCGATGAAATTTCTAGGAACCTTTAATCAAGGATAAAATGATCTTTGACATAAAATAACTTAGGGAGATAATACCTTGATCATAGTATGAGATAAGCTTGATCTTATGGAGTGAAGGACCACCATCAAGCTTCAAAGATCATCAATGGGGGATGGGAACTCTCAAAGGGAAATGGTCTCTCTCTCATTCTCTCTCTATTCAATTCAAGCAAGATCCATTTTTTCAAGTGGGTAGGGTTTGGGACTTAAAGAAGTACATATACATAGTGTGTACGATTGGATATCATCAACGCCCAGATTGGATACCATCAACACCCTTGATGCACTTATCCAATGGCACATGAGAGGCTATTATACCTTATCCACCCATCCCCATCCAACCACTAGGATGCAGGGTTGGGATTTAGCACCCTTATCTTTCACATTAAACCCTAAGTAAAGCCACTTTACCTTTTTGTCCTTAGGCCTATATTTTTATTTCAAGTGAGTCTAACTTGCTCTTACACAAAAGCCCTTAGTTTTAAATAATCAAATAGTTTAGAAATCCATCAAGGGCAATGGGCAATAAAATAAATGGTAAAACTCACACATGTAAAAAAGTACACCTTTTATGAAAGTCAATCACCTTATAGATCTAATATTTCAAACCAATTACAATGAGCTTAATGTCCCATTCACACGTGTGAACATATTTTTGAAGTTCAAATTCAAAAATTAAATTTTCATGGATTCAATATTTAAATTAAATTAAAATGGACCTCACACATGCCAACAAAGGCACTTGAGTGAATCAAATAAACATGTGATAAAATAACATTTAAGTCATAACATAATATAACACCTTAAATAACAATACATAACATAAGGTGTTAAATAAAACCAACACCAAAATCCCAACAAAGTCCCCATGCATGGGGATCAGTGCTGAAGTGGGCGGTGATCTGTGTGGGGCCCTTGGGGTGCCATGTGGCCACCCGAGTGCCACGTAGCATCCCCAAGGATGTCCTCATATGGTATTTTGGCCGAACAAATTTTGAAAACCAATTTTTCATGATTAAAAAAAATCTTGAAAAATTCTTCAAAAATAATAATTATTATTTATAGTATTTATAAACATTTATTTATCCTTTTTCATCATAATTAAATTGGACACAGGGTAAGTGAGATCTCATGGCCCCGACTCTAGGTATCGAAGTACTCCATTGGGCTAGCCTCGAATGATGTTCCATCAGTGTCTCAAGTTGACCCAATGGACCTATATTCCACAATCTATGGCAGAGACACATAATTGGTCACATCCAAGTCATTGAGCCAGAGCTTCCCATCATCCGGCTCTCAATGGATTACAAGTGCATCCCAGTGGGACATATTCCAATACAAGTACAAGGGTCCTCTCAAGCACATGTGCACTGACTCTTTCAAACTCGGATAAAGGGTTTGGAAGAGGCTTCCCATGCGAACGTTAATGCACATGCCATGGAATGGTCTCGTGTCAGAATACGGACTTATATCCTATGTCATGACCATCCCATACAGGGCCATTACTCAAAATAAATACTCGGGTTCTATTGAACTCGATTGGATACTCCAAGCCCTAGCTAATCACAACAATTATGAAGCTAATATAAACAAGATCCTGACTAGGAAGTGACCCTCATACCTCCTTGAGAAATTGCTTTCTCGAATGTAAAACTCTCATAGCCTCAAGTACTCGGGGTATCAGAATCTGGGCCCCATTTCGCAAAGCACCTAGATTCTATCTCTCAATCACTCCCACTGAATGAGAGACTATTGGTATTCAGGCCTTGAAGGCCATATACCCAACACCAAATAGCTAACAAAATAATATTATCAAGATCATATTATTTTTAGAAAAGATAGTCTATTCCACATAAAATTAAGTGTCATCCAAACATAACCTTTATTTTTATGGGTATTCAGAAAAAAAATTGAATACATCGGGGGTATTCTTAAAATTTACCAATATATAACATTTAACAATACATGATTTTCTTTGCTTAGGTTTACGGCCTGAAGCTAAAGACTTCGGTTGTTTCAGCCAAAGCATGCCAATCTAATAACATTGGTAAAAAGTACACCAAGAATACCTGCTGTAGAAAGTCCCTGTCCAAGCAACTAAAAACAACAGATGGATCATCCGAGCTCCCTACTTTCCCATCTTCTTTTAGCTCCAACACAACCTGATTCAAACAAAAAAAATATCAGGGTACAACTTGTAGTACATATTTGGTAGTACAGGCAAAGTAGGAAGCTACAAATGAAGCATGTGTTATTAGCTGCAGATTAGCCTTCAAAATCCTATTGAAATAACAATCCTAAGAAACTTAGTGGCAAAGGAATATCCAGAGGCATGACAAAATATTTAACTAGAAAACATTTAACAGAACCTCTATAGTTTTAAGTTTTTAACTAAAACCATGCATATAAATTTTTAGCAATTTCAAATAAAAGCCAATTTTTCAAGGAGTACAAGTAAATTTGATTGTCCTCTTTTTCCCTTTATAAGGATTCCATACTCTTTTATAAGGCAAACACCTTCCTTAACATTTACTAAAACTGTAATTGACCTAGAAACTATCACAATCAACAAATACACCAAAGCCATTACGCTTGTTCGGTATACAAAGTTCTCAGAAAGTCATGGAATGGTGAAGGGATCAACCATTTACAGTTTACAATTTACACTGCATTATTGATACTCCGTTAGTTTTAGCATGAAGCCTCTGGTTGGGAAGCTTTTTTCAAGGTTGATGCTTTCACTTTTATCAAATCACAATGAATGAGCATACCTGCTGCTGAGCAGGAATAACCCCATTGCTGTCTGTATCAAGAAAATACTGGCTGCAATTCATATCCTTCCAGACCAATGCCAGAGGAGTAATTCCAGTATGATAATGAGCATGCCTGCAGAAACAAAAAACAAAAATTCTAGTAAGGTTTCCACTGGAAATAAAAGAAGAGATAGAGAAGATAATTATTGAAGCTTAAAACAATTACTTTTGTTCGAAAACATTCAATCAAACTTGCCAGTGAGCATTAATTACAAACTTAGTTCCAAATTCAACAGATTTTGGGGCTAGCATTAATTATTGACTAAATGTCCAGAACTCCATACATAGTAGATAGCTGATTATTCTAAAGACTGAAAAGTGTGTATGGTTTGTAATGTAGCAACAGTATGCAAAAGATATCTTTTGTTTTTAGGATAGAAGTAATTACAAATATATGTAACCAAGAATAAACAGGAATTTGCAAGATAGATTACATATTTTCTGGATTTTAAGATGAGACTTTTTTACTAACAAATATAATATACAGGAGTGTCCAAATTCCTATTTTCTTTGGACAAGATTAACATCGTATGGATGACTCTGACAGAGGAAAGCTATTTACTGTTGTGGCAGCTTGGGCTTCCACAGGTAGGGACAAGTCACAAATATAACTCAAAAAATATTTAATGCAACACATGCAGGCTAGGCATAGTCAGACTGGTCAGCAACAGAGCTTCATGCAACAAAGCATATGAATGCACCAATAATGAGGCATCAAATTAGCATGAATAAAATCACGAGGACTAATAGTGCTTTGCAGCAGGATTATTACCTTGCTCCATTATTAATATAGTCGCATGTATGTATATCACAGAGAATATCTTATGGAAACCATATTTGGTCTGTTTATGAATATAGGAAACTTTCGAGGCAGGATAATGTTTGAGCCCGTTTATTACAATCAAGTCAAATATGAGAAACCATTGTAATGTGTGAACTTTCCATTTAAATGATGGGGACGAGAATTATAATCCAGCAAACTATGAAAAACCATTGTAAATTGTGTGATCGCTTATTCATTTAAATGATGTGGGTGAGAGATAGAGAGAGAGAGAGAGAGAGAAAGACCACAAATTGGCATCGCCCTAATGCAGGGTCCTACTCTCTCTCTCTCTCTCTCTCATTCAGTGGACAGTAATGACATAATAGAATGGTTTTTTCATAATCCACAGGATTACAGTACGCTATCCCATAATGTCAAATGATTTTCCACATCTTCAAATGAAAGCACATGATCAAAATTGATAGCATATATGACAACTAAAAGATTATGAATTCATGGAACTGCAAAAAGCAACTCAATTCAGCAACATCAGTTGAAATGAAAAGCCCAAACTCTTGTGAAAAGTATGCTTATATGTTTCTAAAACAACCATATAAATAAAAGTATGGACAATAAGCTACACTTGGTACGAGTGTAGGATTGAGGTGCTCGTACCCAATACCCACATTCTGTAATTACCCTCAGGCCGTGGAGATGAATATCTATTCTCACTTAAAACAGGGGCAGCCTTAAAAAAGGAAAACAACTCATCACGCACCTTCTTAGGATAAAAGTGGATGGTACAAGATGAGTATGACTACCAACACACTACATGTACAAAGTATACCTTCTCACAAAAGTATGCTCCCACAGAGTAACAAGGGGAAGAATTAAAAGGAAGGAGTCTCACTTATTATAAAACAGTAGTCCATCTTTGCTAAAGGGAGAATTTCCCTCATATGCTGCCTGCAGTCCCATCTGATCACAATGGTAGACTGGAACAAGACTGAATCGGTACTTGTGATAGAATGAAGGAGTGTCACAGGCTCCAGTCTCAGTAAGCTTAGAGTTGACCCAAAAAAATCTGAACTCAGAGCTGCAGTCATATAGTGAATATCCTTTCCAGCAAATCATGTCGATCACGTAGTAAGTTTGATCTGGCTACAAGAAAGAGAAAAGCCATTCCACAATGAGAAAGCAAAAGTAATAGAATAGAAGACAGATAAAAAAAATTCAAGCATTAGATATCCTCCTTTTTTTTTTATAATGAAGCATCTAGATATCCTCTTATAAGCATCCATGAAAGGAAAGATTGTTACCTCATGAAAAATGCAGTCTAGGATGCAGTACATGTGAGCAGGACCAGCAATGTCCTTAATTCTTGCACCATTCGGCAAAGAAGACGGGAAATGGTGTAATATGGAACCATTCCGTAGCCTACTGACTGTCGTTCCATTAGAAGAAACAACAAGGCAACGTTTTCCAGCAGGCCTTGGAAGCACATACCTGCATAGACCAACTTCTCACTTAGAAAAAGGAAGAAAAAAAAAGCAATTATATTATATTTATATATATATATATATCATCATCATCATCAGCAAAACCTTTTCCCAACGAATTGGGGTTGGCTATACGAATCCTGATCTGCCATTCTTATCTTATATTCCAGATTCATGAGAAGTTCTGGTAAAGTTTTACATTGGTTGCCTACCTAACACAACCCACCCCTTTTACCCTGGCTTGGGAGGGGTTAAGCGAAAGTTTAAGGTCCTCACCCTTCTTAGACCAAGGATAGGGATCTAAATGAGATCATGATTTCTAAATTTTGGGATCTTGATAGCACTTTTGGAGATCTCTCCTGGCCACTCAAAGGAGCAACAAGAGACCAATAAGATGATTGATTTGGATCTTATTTGTGGCCATACTCTCCCTCTGTCTCTCTTGTGTTTAGATGTTGTGTAAGTAAATTGTAAATGAAGGAGCTTTGGAGGTTGTCAAGTGTAAAATTGTAAATAAAGAAAACATTATCAATAAAAAATCAGCTCCATTGTATTTTCAGCAGTTTAACTCATGCGCCTTATCATAATATTTTTTTATTGTGGTGTAGTATTTTTTTTACATAAATTACACCTCAAAGAAATATAATTTATTGAATAATTAATGTTTTGTTGAGTATTTTTTGTGCACATTTTTTACTGTATTTTGTGGGATAATCAATTTTTTTGTTTTTAATAAAAATTGTAATTTTTCAATTTTTAAATTTATTAATTACATAA
Organism: Amborella trichopoda; assembly: GCF_054954075.1. Lineage (NCBI taxonomy): Eukaryota > Viridiplantae > Streptophyta > Magnoliopsida > Amborellales > Amborellaceae > Amborella > Amborella trichopoda. The sequence continues at coordinate 11,888,054 of NC_142341.1, read as the reverse complement.
TTCTACAGAATTCTTTCCTGACCCAATGGAGCTTCTAGCATGTCACAATCCCACTTCTACTCCACTTGCAACAACTTAGTTTGTATTTTTGGCCAAAAAAGAGGAAAGAGAAGGAGAAGAGAAAAAAAAAGAAGGGGCTTATAGAAGGTACAGTCTATGGATCATAGATGTTTAGGTTTAATATAATTTTTTATTACAGTTATAGTCTATAGCATGTGAACTACAGTTTGGTACTCCCGGGAACAGCCCAAGAGAAAATAGAGCCCACTTTGCCAGGCCAGGGCCCGACCAATGGGCATTAGAAGGGATAGTTCAAATCTGATTTTGACTTTGTATTGGGGATTAAGCATTTCAAGGCTCCATATCCAATTCAAAAAAAAATGACCTCAAAGAGGAGTGTAATGATTTTAGAGCTCTAGTCATTAGTCAACACCCATTCAAAATAAGGGGTATAAGAGATGCCACCCCACGGCTCGGGATGCATCCACAGCAGCATCAAACTATTTTCCATCAGAGTAACGACATCTTAAACTCCAGTACAAAGTAAAAATGCACAAGTAGGCTCTAGCATAAGCTAAAAAGGAGAGAAGAAATTAGATACAAACAAACAACTTGAAAGAATAATCCAAAAATCAATAAAGTAAAGACTACATATAAGAAGAAAAAGGAAACAACATAACAGAGAAGAACGGCCTATTAAATGAATAATGGTATACAACAAATACCACGGACTCCTAGTTTTTTTTTTGTTTTTTTTTTTAGAGAAAAAGCTCCAACCTTGTCACTTCTACAACAAAGTGGGTGCTACATTATCATAGCCAACCTTGTAATTATGGTACCATGATGAACCTCCATAATAAAGCAAAACTAGAAACCATTTAAACACAATGCAGGAGACAAAAATATATGCATAATTTTATTTTTTCCAATTAAACATGGTGAAGGACCATAGCACCCCTAATAAAATGTGAAGAACAGCACTTTGGTAAAGCACATTATACCCAATTTGTATTGTAGTGTTTTTGTTTAGATAAGCATATAGACCCACTCACTTGAGTATCTCCAAAGTTTATCATATTGCCCATGACTACAAGGTCATCTACAAGAAGAATAAAAGGACTAGAAATCATTGAAACAAAAGCCATAAAGATCTTAGTGTATTCTAGTCTTTCTTTTGTATTTAACATCATTATATTTCTTTAGATAACCCATCTAGTGAGTCTTTAGTGTATTGATAAAGAGCAATTAGAGCCATCTAGTGGGTGGGTTATCTAAAGCTACTTGTAAAATCAAAGCTATCTGCTTGTAAAATCTAGTGAGTTCAATTTTTAGGGACCTAGATGGGTTGTATTTCTTGTAAAATCTTACTAGATTTAGAGCATAGTTTCAAAAAGCGCTAGGCGGCACCCAGGCGACCATGGGGGTCCAGGCCGCCCAACGCTAGGTGGCCGCCTAGGCGGGCGCCCATAACCTGAGCGGCCCAATTGAAAAAAAAAAGATAGTCTGATTTTGATAATCCATAAGACCATAATCCCAGTTGAAAAAAAAGAAGATAGAAGTTTAGAAGAGAATTTTAATAATCCATAAGACCATAATTCATATTTCCATACAATGCTAAAAGCCTAAAACAGTAAAACCATACAAGCATACATTAATAATCTGATATACTGTAAACTGTACACACAAAAGTTAGATAGTAGAACTAGAAACTAGAAAGTAGAAACTAAAAATAAGAAAAATAAAATATATAAAAATTAAAAAATATACAGACTACGGTCTAGGACACTAGTCAACACTCAACAGTCAGCACTCAACACCAAGAGTCCTCAGTCATTATCATCATCAGAAGGAATAGGGTGAGCCTCATCATATGCATCAGATTTGAGGCCATCATCATCAGAGTCATCTCCCTCTTCAATATAACGCTCGTCCTCCTCCGTTTCTTCAGAATCTGCATCTTCCTCCTCCTCTTCTTCTACCTCCCTCTTACTAGTATGTGCAGATGAGGCTCTAGGAGTCTTGGCTGCTCTATCATTTTCTATCTTTTTGTGCTTCCCTGAACTCAAATATTGTATAATCTCCTCCCTGGTAGCCTCAAGAACATTTTTACACAGGGCAACATCCCCTTTAATACCGGCAATGTGTTTTTTAAACTGGCAAATTTCCCATTAGTATCCTTTCCACAATAATTACATTTAATAAGATTTTTATTATTCGGATTCGGGTTATAACCATACTTCCAACCCGGAGCACCACTTCTAGAAGAACCTGGAGAAGATATTTCTATAGAACAAAGCTCATTTTCATCATTTTCTGGTCCTTTTAAATTCAGAAATTGTATAATCTCAACCCAAATAGCTTCAGAAACTTTTTTACAAGAAGCAACATTCCCTTTAATACCAGCAAGGTGTTTCTTGAATCGGTTAATAGCCCCATTGGTATGTTTTTCACAAAAATTATGTCTTATACAATTTTTATCGTTTGGTTTTATGTTATAACCATACTTCCAACCCGGATCACTTCTTCTAGAAAAAGTAGAAATAAATCTATTCAAATGACAAGGATTTTGTTCCTGTTTTGTTTTACAAAACTCATATAATGCTTAATCTCCTCTCTAATACCTTCAGGAACATTTGTACAATGGGCAACATCCCCCTTAATACCAGCAAGAAGTTTCTTAAACCGGTTTATGCCCCTTTGGTATCTTTTTCACAACAATTGCATCTAATGCAATTTTTGTCATTTGGATTCAGGCTATATCCATATTTCCAACCCGAATCTCCACTTCGACTAGATCCTGAAGAAAACATCTCAAAATAAAGCAAGCAATCTAAAAAATAAAGTTTTGCACTTACTTTGATTGCTCGAACTCTAAACTCCCACCTCTGAGATGTTTTCAAGTGCTAAAACAATAAAAAACACCCTACAAAAGGATTATAAAACTCCAAAACTAAATCTAATTTACATGGGTGATGTTTGGATCCATTTTTCGTAACTTTGAGAAACACTTTGATCCAATGAAAATCACAAAATTTAGTTTCTTTGAAGTTTCTTTCTTTCTAAAATGGGTTCTTGTGGGTTTAGGTTTCAAATGAACCTAAAACTCATCCTTAAAAGCCTTCATGTTTTAAAAAAAAGAAATAGAATAAAAAATAAAAAAAATAAAAAATTCCACCCCTAGGCGAGGCGCAAGCCTTGGGCGGCCGCCCAGGGACTGCCACCCAGTTTGACCACCTAGGCCTGGGCGATGCGCCTAGGCCTTCTGGACCGCCTAGGCGCTGGGCAGTCCCCTTTTTTTAACACTGATTTAGATACTATATCTTACTTCATTTTACAAGTAAAATCAAGTAAGATCTTTGTGAGTCTTTAATCACGTTGATTTTACATCAACTTGATTAAACAATCTGCTTGTAAAATCAAGCATCTAAAGACTCACCAAATAAACCCATCTATTCACTAGATGGGTTGCATTTGGATTAAGCTAATAATTACTATTTAAAAGCCGTAAAAAGCTTTAAAGTTCGAATATGAACGAATATCCTTTCAACCATTGCCCATTTTGAAGAAAAACCACAGAAATGGAAAGCTGAATTTGATGGTTGATCATGTTCCTGTGGGAAAGGTCATGTTAGGCTGTCTTGCTATCACCGTAAGAAAAGTCTGTAGTGAAAGGGATGTTCGTAGAAACGAGAAAAGCAAATGCGGATGAATTGATTTGATTTTTCAAATCAGAATGAAATGGGAAAACAATTGATGGGAATAAGGATAGAAGTAGGGATGGGAGAACATGGATGGGCAAACATTACTTTGAGAAAGCCGCCATAGTGAAATCAGTAGACACGCTGCTCTTAGGAAGCAGTGCTAGAGCATCTCGGTTCGAATCCGAGTGGCGGCATCCTCAAACCCCCAAAAGGGCACAACAGATCCATCCACAACACAAATTCACAAACAAAAAATACCAACTATTCCCTAACCTGAACAATGATATTAACCATCAATATATCAAATAAGTACCCCTTCACCCCAAAAGATAATAAAGATAATAGCAATGGCAAAAATAAAACTACAAAAGAAAATAAGAAACCTTCAATGTTGAGCAAAATTACCATTTTCAGGAAATACAAGTTGACCCCAAAAAAAGAAATACAAAGTAAAAATAAGCGAAAAAATGGAAGGTGGACCAGACCTAGTCTTCTAGTGTACTAAATCAGCATAACCAGTTCAGCAGTTTCTTAATTTCCCAAGTGTAAATACTTAACCAGAGAAAACTAATAGTGCCTGAAGCGAACATTCCCAAATCCTTATCGTACTTTCTGATAAAGTTAGATGTATCAGTCTCATTGTAATCAGCATAACACTTCCAGGAAGCAGATTCCACCACAAAAAATTCCATAAAGTAATGTCAAACTATTATTTTTGGTCAGCAAGGTTAAATTTTCATTAATAGATCAAATAGAACAAGGAAAATTACAAGAGTGAAAGTAAAAACAAGAACGCAATCAATTTTGAACCCTAAATGATGAACACAATAACATATATACATAGCCACGCAAAAAAAGTAGACAATCCAAAGGACACATAGAATAAAGATATTTAAGCTCCGTAAGTACAGCTCCTGATTTCCTAATGTTTAATTAAGAAAAGAAAAAGGAACCCTGACCAGAATTTTAAAATGGAATGGACACAATTAATAGATCGCAGAAATAACATTAGACGTGTAAATTTCCCTATAAGAACTATATCAAAGAGATATACATAAAGTACGAGAAAAAAAAAATCAAAAGAAAGATAAATAATCAAAGGGAACTAACCAGTCATGGCTCAATCGAGAGGGGACATCGATCATCCACTCAGGCAACATAAGCTGCTTCGAAAACCAGTGTCGAGCTTTAGAACCTCTGAGCTTCGAGGCTTCGAGGACATCAATCCCTTTATGCGAAGAAACTTCTCCTGATTCTTCAACCACCAGTTCTTCAATCTCTTCTTGTTGAATTTCAGGTTGTGAAATTAGGGTTAGGGTCTCTTGTGGAGGAGGAGAGTTGTCAAGGAGGGCAGAGGCAAGGCGTCGGGCATGGAGCTGAGAATCCCGGCGGTTGACAGATTGGCGACGGAGAGCCAGCTCTCTTCGCTTCTGCTGATCAGAGATGCGGCAACGCTTCAAGGGCTGTCGCTCCATGGGAGCCATCCTCTCAGCAAAATATTCTAGTACCTTCAGAAATAAGAGATGCACTGTTAACAAAAGGACTTTAATCAATGAAACTTTGAAACTTCAAATGTTCATCTCACTTTGACATATGAACACCATGTAACAGCATACACAGGTCTTAATGCACCACACTCATTTAGAAAAAATCGTTTTATTACCCTTTGTGCTGAACTTTCCACACACACACTCTTGAAATGTATAGAGCTGCACCATTTTGTCCTTCCCAATGAGTTTCTTACACTCAGAAAATCACATGAACATCTTGATCAGAAACTATCTTATACAAGATCTGTATTGAAGCAGCCAGCAAGGTGAGCTAGATCACTAGCAAAAGAATGAGGCTTACAACAAAACCAAACTTGAGAAATTTAATTTTCTAAGAAAACTAAAACAAGTGGCTTTCAAGATGTAGTAAAGTTACGCAGTCAATAACCCAACTGTTATCAAAGATGTAAAACACTTAGAATGAGAACATGAAGAGGTTGAAGATAATAGTAAATACTAGATCAGAATGAGAACTTAAAGATAATAACAAATACTAGCTCATAAGAATGAGAGCTGAAATGCTTTGTTAAATTTAAGGGAATAATTTAAGAACAATAAGTACTGAGATTTTTCAGAAAGGAATCTTATAAACAGCAACTGAAATTATAACACAGGGGATCTTATGCACAGCAATGTTATGCTTTGGCTCCAAGACTACTATAGCTACCACCAAAAAAACAAAGGGGATGACCATGACTATTATACATAGCAACCGAAATTTATCCACTAAAACACAAGTCCAATAAGATACCCAACTGAAATTGATCCACAGTTGGCTCTGCCACAACCAAGACACGCAACTGTGAACATACAGAATTATTCTAATTGAAAGCCAAACTTATCAGTGGCTGCAATTACATTGAATCACTAATTAAAACCATTGAGGCAATCATTAGACTGTCAAGAACCAACTAAAACACAGGTCTAGTAAGAAATAACTGTTCAACAATTAAAATAATAACTAAAGCCAAACATATAAAAGAAACAAATAGCTTCACGAACAAATAGCTTTAACATTCTATAATTCATAGACGATCCCAAAATTAGGAAGGGAAGAGAAGGGAAATGAAATTACTGCAATCAATCAACAGCAGCCCATAGTCCCCCATCAAATGACATTGAATTTGCTCTGCACTGCCTAAGCCCATATGGATTTCGAAAAAATCATGAGAATGAAATGGAATTCAATTTAACCAAATCAGTATATGACCTTGATGAAGTTCATCACAAGTCACAAAATAAACCTTTTCCAATGAACAATGAAACATTGGATAATCTCATTTCTTGTTTTCCATGTCTATTATATATTTTTTGGAATTTTTACTATTTATGTGAACACACAATTTAAAGTTAAACTTCAAAACCCAGCAGTCCCTGTTTCTTCCAATTAAAGGTCAAGGGAATGGAGCACACAACGAAGGTTATCAAGCAAAAATCTCCCCAAAACCTGGTCAAAAGTTCAAAGCTGATATATTTATATTCACAGACGCATAAGTATGAGGAAGAAACCAATCAACAAATGCTCAAAACTAAGAAAAGGCAGAAGAAAAAAAAAAGCCTCAAAATACTGGGAAATAAACGCCATACCAACAAAAATTCCCAAGCCAAATTAGATCTCCAACCTCTCCGATCTAACAGTTGTCCCTCCTGCTCAATCTCCAGCCACCAAAGCTACACCTTTGCTAATGTGAGAGAAACACATATGACTTTTACTCATGCCATTGATCTGCAAATGCCTGAGAAAAAATGGGTCAAGAAGAGGTCGTCCGCAATAGCTCAATAGAGAGACAGTGCTGATTTAAGAGAAGGCTTTAAAGAGAGATGGGTCCAAGAAGAGGTCGTCTTATCAATTGCTCAATAGAGAGAGAGAGTGCGAGGGCTTTAGAGAGAGAAGGGTTAGGGCTTACCAATTTTCAGTTTTCGTTGTGCCTGCAAACTCTACGAGCTTGAGAGGGAGAAAAGGCAGGGAGCGTGAAGCTCTCCCCCGTACGGACAAGAAAAGATGGTAAACTCCGTGAACATCGACAAGAGGGGATTTTCAGTTCTGCAAGGCTAGACTTCATGGAAACAAAATAAAGCCTCAATACTCATCCAGATAAACACTTTCGGCATAAGAAATCTTCATCATGGCTCTAAAGTTAATTTCCAATACCACCCATCAATTTTGAAATTCAAAAAATGATACAGGTTTGCAGGACATGTGAACACTTATTTTAAGGGTTAAATAGATTATCTAGATGATTTGTCGCCATATGCACTATTTTTACAATTTAAAATCCTAATTTTTTTTGCACAACCATGATGTTTGTGTTGAGATGATCGATTTAAATGTTTTTAACACTTGAACTGCAAGGAATTATGTGGTGAGATTTGAGTTATTTTGAAAGGGTTTCAACCTATCAAACCATTTTCCTTTTTCATTTCCGATAATTATAAGGAGAGGGACAATGTTATGTGAATTGTGGTGGAAACGGCCTAAGCCTCGGACGAGCTATCCCTAGCCCTAGTTCCATAGGGCTTCCCCAGCCTTGATGGAACCAAAAAGGCCCTGGCCCTTGCATGGACCTATCCCTATTTGGACCGGGCTAGGCCAACTAAAATTAAAAATAAAACAAAGAGAAAAGCAAAGATAAGAGGGTTGGGATGGGCCAAACCGTGCTGACCTTGGCCCAAGCCCAACTCGGCTCTAGCCTCATGTCATGATTGCCCAGCCCTCGCCCGGCCCTCGGGCCACATGTTGGCCCAGGCCCTACAACGAGTAATAACGCATACAAATCAAGCACATTGCAATGGCCTCTCTGTGAAACACATTACGAAAGAATTTCAAATCAAGAATCTCACAAAAATATGGGGGATATAATTACAAAAGGACTTCAAATCCAATTACAAAATTTGCAAGAACCCCAAGCAAATAAGATTTCTACAATGTTTCAACCACTTTGTTTTGGCTGCCTAACTTCTGCTGAAACAAAAAAGAAAATTCATACACAAGAAATCCACTTGGCATGTCTTCGATTTAAATTTTTTTAGACAAGTTAAAATTTTCAAAGCCCCATGATCTAAAAAACAAGTTAAACTCTTTATTTATTACATAATGTCGTCGACATCGAAGAGCTTGCACAACAACATAAAACTCTACCATCATAAGTAAAACACTGAGCTTTTCATTCATTTAACTTTTCGCTAAAGATGCTCACTGGCTTGCCTTCTTGGCTAAGGGCAAGCCCAATGCTAGAATCATAATCTACCTGGATAATTTTCTCAAAAATTGGGAGTGCCCAAATAGATTCATTAGTCATCTTTTATTTTAAAGTCTAAAACTTCTATGCTGCCTTGGTTTATTCAGGAAACCATTTTTTCATGCACTTGGTGATAGGTGCAATAATTATGCTGAAATTTCAAATAATCCTATAGAAAGTAGTATAACCATAAAAAACCAAGATGTGGATGCATGAAGGGGCACAAGTGGCCTTTAATGTTTCATATTAAACCTAGCCCCATCCAATATGGACGAACTAATTTTATTTTTATTTTTTATTTTATTTAAAAATTTCATTCATTTGAAATTTAGGGTGCAAATACATTTTTATACGGTACACCAAATAAAAATAATAAACAAATATTTTGAATAACAAAATTGATCAAAATACTCCTGGTATTCTGGTCATTTTTTAAAAAAAAAAAATTTTCTATTTTTATTTAATGTGTTATATACAAATGTATCTGCACCCCAAGTTTCAAAAAGATAATTTTTAAGTTATATATATATATATATATATAGTTTGTGACTTTTGGATGAGGCTTCAATTTGAATCGATGGAAGGGGTTTGTGCACCCTTCCAATGTCCACTTGTTGTGGACATGAGACTTTCCCCTAAAAATAGTAGTGAAAATCTCAATCAAGGAGTCAGAACTGCTTGGCCCTTGCAAAAAAAAAAAAACTAAGGAGGTGTTTGACAACTGGATAATGGGAATGACAGTTGGAATTATTAGTTTTGAGATTTGGATGTTGGAGATTTTGAGTTTTGGACATCTGATAATGAAAACTAATATGTTTGGTTACCTGTTTAGAAATCTATAAAATTGTGTTTTCAAATAAACTTTTGTTAACATAAAAATCTAGAAATCCACCAGTTTTAACTATTCGTTATAGTTTTCATTGATGTGAAGATGATACTCGTTAAATATATGAGATATCAAATCATCTATCATTTGTGGTAGGCCTAACAAAATGGACAGTGTAAATTCACAAGTAAAATGCAACCATCCAATCTTAATCGGACGATTGAGAGCATATCTAAGCCTTCCAGTTTTCACTTTTTTTTATAAATCAAATTGTGTTAAATTTTAACGAATCTATATTTCTCACCCTTATAAATGCATTCCAATGAGGTTCCCACACCTTCAAAGTCTCATCTCAATCAGATTTTTATAAAACTAAATTCAAAATAGTTATGTCCAAACTTCTCAAGTAATGTGAAGTCCGCTTTGTCAAACATGGAACTTTTACAATGTCCCAAAAATTCTGAGTTCTCGTGCTAGGATTGTCGGTTGTCAAATGCCCCTCAATGATGTAAAAATAAAGCCCCCTTCCCAGTCTTTCTCTCTCCTTGTTGTCTCCCTTCCTATTCTTTCTTTCTTTTTCTCTCTTGATCTCATATGAGAGATTTTCAGTCAAAAGAGAGCGAGGATGGAGGAGAGAAAAGAGAGAGATAAAGAGAGAGAGGATGGGGGACAGCAAGGAGAGAGAAAGAATAGGAAGGCGTGTGAGAGCTTTAAATTACAAGTAAAAAATCCAAAATGCCCTTCTATATCTTCTGGTCTTCAGGTAATATAGGGGCAGTAAAAGTAAAAATACGGTTCACAAGATTCTCTAACTTGAACCTATGTAATTTAAGGGGTTGTTAACTTTAGAAAATCCCATATATATATATATATATATATATATATATATATATATATATATATATATATATATATATATATATATATATATATATATATATATATATATATGTATATATATATATATATATATATATATATATATATATATATATATATGTATATATATATATATATATATGATCACCTTCTAGTTGATAGCTACCATGAGCAAAGAAAAAATTAAGAAAGCTCAAATTGCAAAAAATGACAAATTATGCCCATTGATAAGGTGTATTGCACCACAAAAACCAATAGAAATCGAGGTAGACTGCATCCATGAGCTTCCAAAAAGAAACCCATGTGTACAGAACTCATTCCTGTAAGATGGTCTTAAAAATCCAACCAAAGAAAAATGAATTTTCAAAAGGTATAACAAAATCAACTAAAAGAGGCGGCATCTCACCTAGATGGGTTGTACTTAGACTAAGCGAATAATTACTATTTACAAGCTGTAAAAAGCTTTAAAGTTGGAATATGAATGAATATTCTTTCAACCATAGTGTCCATTATGAAGAAAAACCATAAAAATGGAAAGCTAAATTTGATGGTTGATCATGTTCCTTGGGGAAATGCCATGTTAGGCTGTCTTGCTATCACTGTAAGAAAAGGAAATGCAAATAAATTGATTTGATTTTTCAAATCCGAAAGAATTTGGAAAGCAAGGGATGGGAATAAGGATAGAAGTGGGGATGGGAGCTCGAAATGACTTATTACGGAGTAGGGTAAATTCAAATTTGATGTGTCATAATTAGAAACTAATGAGGGAGAATTTCTATCCATCTATATAGATACATACCACTATATTCTTAATACGACCCTCACCTCAAATCTTGACGATTGAACATGGACAGACAAATATTACTTCTAGAAAGCCAGTACAGTAAAAATCGGTAGACACTTTGCTCTTAGGAAGCAATGCTAGAGCATCTCGGTTCGAATCTGAGTGGCAGCATAAAGGGATACAATAGATCCATCCACAACACAAATCCACAAACAAAAAATAACCAACTATTTTCTAACCTAAATAATGATAGTAACCATCAATATATCAAATAAGTGTTAGAAAATATTCCTAATTTGTGGTCTAGTAATAATATAAAAAGGTAACATTATCCATAATTTAAGTGAGTTAGTTGTCCAATATTTAAATAAAGATTATTGATAACCATCTCCCCCACTCTTTCTTAAAGATAGTTATCTATGATGGTTTAGGGTTAAGAAAAAGAAAACGATATAAGGTGACAGTCCCAGCTCTCGCTCATTCTCCATAAAAAAGTTTCTATCAAGCTTGGAGGAGAAAAGATGTGAGGGCCGATCCACCCATTCAGAGATCAGAACAAAAAGCCATTTCCTTTTTTTGCTAGATCATGGTAGGTATGCGTAGATCTGTTCATTTATATTCTTGTTTTTCGGCAATCACAAACAACGATCCAACATAAATTTACATGCTTTTTAGGATTCTTAAATCTGTAGTTTAGTTTTTACATGTGGTATTAGAGTTGTGGTTTGCCTGTTCATGGATATCGAAAACCATAAAGTTTTCATATGGGCAACTTTTCTTTCATGACGGTCGACACAGGGCGTTAGTTTCGCTTTCTATTTTTTTGTTTGATTCTTTTCTTCTATCTCTCTCTCTCTCTCCCTCTCTCTCTCTCTCTCTCTCTCTCTCTCTCTCTCTCTCTCTGTCTCTGTCTTTGTGTGTAAATTTAAGGATGCAAAACTATGCCCGACAGGGTTCCTCTTGGGTAAGAAATCGTGCAGTATCTAATGGGCATTGATTTGGTTCTGTCACTGTGATTAGGTTTTGTAACTATGAAAGTAAAACCCCATAAGCTACTGATGAGCTAATCCTAGAGATTTACAGAAGGGCGTCATGTTGGGCCATTAGGTGTTAGCACGAGAAGTGTGTGATGGAGACATTCTCTATTTTCTCATGCAAACACCAAATCTCCCTCTTGTTAATTGTACTTGTCAAAAACTATCCTTGTTAACGAGCCTAGGGCACTGTATGCATTCGCTCTCTCTTTCTCTTCTATCTCTCTCTTCTTTGCGCTGATGCTGATGATGAGGCTCGTTATTGTGCTCCATTACCAAAGCTTGTCCCTCCCACCACATCTCAAGGCCATGACACAAGTTTGGTATGCACTATTTCCTCTGAGTCCCTGACAACCCAAAATCCTACCACTCAAGGGTCATCTTCTTAGAATGTAGTCTCCTATGATTCCATTGTTTCTCAAATGCTAGATCTTCGAAGGGGAAAAGGACAAGATGAACTACTCTCTGTCTCTATCTCTCTCTTTCTTTCTTTCTCTCCCTCTCTAATGTAAAAGAACTTAAGAAGTTTTTTAAAGCTTGAAATGAAAGCATATATTATCATCTCATAACTAAGAGTATTCATTATTGTGAGTTAAGACTCTAAAACAATAGGACAACATAAATATATGATTTTAAATGAAATATATGTCCTCACAAGTAAGAGGGACAACTTACACGATAGGGCTTAATAAAACAATGGGTCACTCTAGATTATGTTTAGTTTAAATCAAGAATTTAATAAAACAATGGGCCACTCTAGACTATGCCTAGTTCAAATTAAGAATATAAAATAATAGAACTTCATGCTATGCAAAAAAACGAATGGATTTTAATATGATAGAACTTATGATTCCTAAATGATGGGAATTAATATCATCTATTAATGAAAGCAGAACCTAGAAATATGGAACCCAAGATTTTAATGTACCAAAGCTTTGGACCATGGTTGATGGAAGCAGGGGTCTATTTCAAAATAGAACTGGATTCATCTATCAATGAAAGTAAAACCCACAAACATGGAACCCAATATTTAATGTACCAAAACTTTGGACGATAGTTGATGGGAGCAAGGATCTATTTCGAAATGGAATTGGATTCCACTAATGGATAGAACATGGTCCCCTTTGTTTTGGACCGAGATCCCAAAATCGAAAAACCGAGGTCCCTACATGATCCCTTGGAGGAACTGTGGGATCAAGGGGCTGCCACCCTAACTCTACGGTTCCCTTAACTATGGCTTGAACATTAGAAAGTGGCGGAGAAAATAATGATGTATATGCAAGGGATAAATAACATTATACTCACAAAAGTAAATTTTATTATCTAGATGTGATTGGATATTCGGTTATAGCTTTTGCTGCCCATCCAGATGATAGGAAGTCGACACCAGGTTATATCTTCATGATGGATGGTGGAGCGTTTCATGCTGGAGTCATCGACTAGGGAAGTAGAATTTGTAGCTTGTTATGAGGCTACCAAGGAAGCTTTGTGGTTATAGAATTTTAGCACAAGGCTTCAGGTTATAGATTCTTTCAATTTTCATTTTTTTTTATGAATCAAATTATGTTAAATTTCGAGACATCTATATTTCTCACCCTTCAAAATTAAAAAGACCAAAATACGCCTGAATAGTTAGGGCTATTTTGGACTGTTTTGTTTTGAATTTTTGTTATTTTTTTATTTTTATAAATGAGTGAGGTTCCCACACCTTCAAAGTCTCAACTCAATCTGATTTTTACAAAATAAATTCGAATTGGTTATATACAAACTTCTCAAGTAATGTAAAGTCTGCATTGTCAAATATGGAACTTTACCGTGTCTCAAAAACTTTGTTGAAAATTCAAAAGAGAACCGAGAGTTCACTAGAGAGAGAGGGCAAAAGTACATGGAGGAGGCAGCTGATAGGGGGACAAAAACATAAAGTTTCAAGAAATAAATCCTCCACCTATTTTAGGAGTCTTTTTCCAAAAATAGGCAAGTCGCGAGGTTAATTTTCCAAAGAACCAAACGGGCCAATGTTCCATTTTAGGGCACATATGGTTCGCATGAAATTTTTTGTGTGAAAATATTTTCACTGCCATAGGATTAGGAATGGAATATTTCACACGAATTGTTCCATGTTTGTGGTAAAAGTTTCTCTTGTGGATCAGTTGGTATGAAAAAAATTTCATACCTTACCACATGGAAAGTTCTGTCATGTGAAAATATTTTTTCGAAATAAATTTTATACAAACCAAATATGCCTTTAGTGTAATTTTTTTTTGTGAAAATATTTTCACATGGAATAACTCTGCCATATGATTAGGTATAGAATTTGTTCATACCAATTAGTTCATTTTTGTGGTAAAATTTCTGTTGTGGATCAATTCGAGTGAAAAAAATATCAATACCTTATGATATGGAGAGTTCTTTCGTGTGAAGATATTTTCGCGAAAAAAATTTCATAGGAACCAAATATTCCTTTAGTGTGATTTTTTTTTTGTGAAAATATTTCTACATGAAATAACGCTGCCATATGATAAGGTATGGAGATTTTTCACTCCAACTAGTCCATTTTTGTGGTAAATGTTTTTGTTGTGAACCAAATCATGTGAAATAATTTCCATACATGCAAAAATATTAAACGAACCAAATTTCCATACATGCAAAAATATTATATGAACCAAATATGCTCTGGGGAACTACCCTAATAAGAGACTAACTATCCCTCCGCCCTGGGGAACTACCCTAATAAGAGACTAACTATCCCTCCATCAAGGTCCTTCTATACAGGGACCGTGATGCCATTCATGACCATAAATTCTCTATGGTCTCATATTCTTCCCTTTCAGAGTAGAGCTTCTCGTCATGCTTTCCATCAAATGACACTCTTTCATCTTTGTATTGTTTGTAATTGCGATTGTATACTATGAGGCCATTTGCCATTGTTATACCATTAAATCTTAAATCGGATGACTTAAGCAAGTTATAAAGATCGAGATTTTTTTTTTTTTAACTTTTATTTTAGTTAATGACTCACTTGAACTACCTGATTTAAAATCTGACCCAAGGAGTTCTTGTACTAAAAGTCTAAAGCTTGTTTGATAACATCAAGTTAGGGGGAGGAAGAAGGAACTTCCCCATTACTGTACAAGTTATGTGTTTGACGCTCGGAACTTATACTGTAAAGAAGATTCCCCTAGAATTCTTTGTGCTTAAGAAAAAAAGTTCCCCCTAAAATGATGGAAACTTAAAATAGGAACCTCAAACCCCATTTTGCCTCCCTCCTTATATTTATATTTATATTATTAATTTATATTTGTATTTATATTATAATATATTATATTATATATTATTATATATATTATATAGTACAAATAAATATTAATAAAATAATTAATTATATTATATATAAAACAAATATATCAATAAAACAAATATAGATTATAGATATTGTATATTTATATCTAAATCATTAATATATTTGTATTATATATAGTATATATATTTAATAAAATAAATATAAAGCCCACTATATTATATATTATATTATGTTATATATATTATATAATATATATTTATATTTTAAATATTAATATATATATTTTATTATATATATATACATTTATGTATATAATATATTTTATTATATAATATATAATATTATGCTATATATGTTATATGTAATATATATTTATATATTATATACATTTATGTAATATAATATATTTATTATATATCATATATTGATAAAATAAATATAAAATACACTATATTGTATATTATATTATATTAATATATTTATTATATATTAATAAAATAAATATAAAATACACTATATTATATATTATAGTATGTTATAGATATCATATATTTTATTATAAAATATATTTTATGTATGTAATAGATATTTACAATACTATATATATATATATATATATATATATTATATTATATTATATGGTTTTATGTCTAATATGAAAATATTATTTAATACAAAATATTTTTATAATATTTAAATAAGGGTACAGTTTGTATAGAACCGAGGCTCTAAACAATCAAATTAGAGCCCACCTTCAAATAGTGTCGATAAATATGGTTTCAATATTGAAAAGTTTTGTGATAGCCTTAAATTATATTTTCATTTTAGTTATAAAATGTAAAGCTTAAAAAATAGTATAAATCGAGTAGTTATATGAAAACTTGAAAATCTTGAAAATTTACGGTCCAAAAATGCGTTACAAGATGCACTATTTTCAAATTTTGAAATCTATTTTTTTCTCATGTCCATGCATCTTGATGTCGAGATGATCAATTTAATGATATTTGGGCATCAAAACGACCTCTTATAGTCTAAGTTTTGAGGTAGGCTCTAATTTTAAATTGTTTAGAGCCTAGGCTTTATATAAACTTTTTCTTTTAAATAAACATGATTTTATTTTCCAACAGGTTCAAAGACAGTTACCTAGAAATTCTTTAACATTGGAGCAAGTTATCAAACATATACCCTCCGAATTTCTTTAAATAACTTATTTTTTTAACTTCCAATTACCTGGGAAATTTACCTTCCATATATCAAACAGGGCCTAAAATTCCAGGGACATTACCTTCCATCCATCAAATAGCCTCAAAGTAAGCCATCTCTCTGTAATTTGTATGAATAAGTCGTAGAGGTGTTTGTTCTTCCCGCCATTTCACGCCCTACCATATTTGTTTGGAGAAGTGACCATGATTTTCAGAGGTTCTCCAAGTTTCTTTCTTTTTATCGCTAGGTGATTGCTCTCTCTCTCTCTCTCTCTCTCTCTCTCTCTCTCTCTCTCTCGCTCTCTCATTTTCCCTGATTTTTTGAGGTGAAATCTCTATCTCTCGTCCCCAGGGGTGAGGGTGTTACAGTCATCATTTTTCCTTTTTGCCTTTAAAGGAAAATATCGTTCGACTCCTATTTGCATCTCATCCATATCTCTCACTAAAAGTAGGGCTTTGAAATAGATACACAGTGAACTGAGGCAAAAGGACGCTCCGACATGTAACATTAGGGTCTTTTGTTTCTATTTTTGTTTTCTTCGGTTTGGTTAGAATTAATTATCAATATTCTCGAAAAATTGTCTCTTCTCTAAATGAAGGGGCGGAACAAAAATGAGAGATATGTAGAGAATTTACAGTAGATTATGTGCCTTTTATTTTTCTAATATTGTGGGGCATGTGATATTTTCCATATTTTGGTTTTTACATGCGTAATGGTATTTTTTTTCTTTTTTGGTGATTTCAGAGTATTGTGATACGCATTTGATTCTTGAATGCTCTCTCTCTCTCTCTCTCTCTCTCTCTCTCTCTCTCTCTCTCTCTCTCTGTATTTTAGGTATTCTAGTTCTTTGGTTCCAAATATATTTTTTCTGTTTTTTCGCCTTTGGCCTGCTCATTTTTGTCAATTCAAGTTTTTTTTCAACAGGAAATGTGTGATGTTGAATACCCATTCTCAATTTTTTCTTCGAAAGATACCACCCATCCCCATTTAAAAAAATCAGAATAAAATTTAGGTAGCGAAACCTACAGAAGACTGAAGAGCACATCACTGGAATTTAATTGCCTTTTATGGATCCATTTTTGTGAATTCAAGTTCCTTTTTTAAAGGAAATGTCTGATTTTGAAGAACGCCAAGTGCAAAAAATCAAAATAATATCTTGACTGCAATCCCCTAGTAGGCACCCCACCTAAGATTTGAACGCCATTTTTATTTAGTCTGCAGCAGTAAGCAAAGGGAAATGACAGCCTATTATAGCATGTGAAGAGCTAGAGACAGAGAGAGAATGGATCATTCACTATGGGGACACCTGCCTTTGCTGGTGAGATCCAACTCCAAAGAATCAGTGGAGTACATACTCCAGACACTCTGGCGAACTCGCAAGACTGGCCTTGCCCCAGCTGACAGGGCCTTCATCCGTGATGTGCTCCAACTCCCCAGCGACTCTGACCTCGATCCCGTAAATATCTCTCTCTCTCATCTTAATTTTGTCATGACCGTTATTTTTGTCTGTGTTTGAGCCTTTCTTCTTTCATTGACTTTCAAAATTTGATTGCAATAGTTTTTCTTTTCCTAGATTTCTTTGCTTCCCCTTTATATTCCATTAGAGTTGTGGTGCGATGGTGAAAGTTCAAACTCAAATCATGCATTCTCCTTTTCTTCACATGGTGGATCTCATCTAGGTGAAGAGGTATGGTGCCTTGGAGAATGCGTATGAACTGGTGCTACAGTGTCCGGGGTCTTCCCAATTTAATAATAACTAATAACTGTTATTTCTCTATCTTCTTTTACTTCAACTTTGGTTCTCTTGGCACTGAGTCTTCTTTCATTTTTGGTTCTGTTGGCATTGAGTTGCTTAACTAAAAGTTGAGACCCAGACAATGCATTGTCTTTCTTTTCATGTTGGAGAACTTTATAGTGTATATCAAATTTGAAATGGCTTTGTAGATGGATTGTTGCGTGAGGTCCATGGAGAATTCTGAATTCTGGTGAAGCTTTATTCTTGCTACTTTCTGTATTGATATGATAGGGGGTGGCCATGATGAGACTCTTTCATTTTTCTACTGATGAAATAATTCCACTATGGGGCTATTTTTGACATGGGATCAGTTTTGAAATAAATTATTATGCTGTCATCCTATGGGTTACCAAGATCAGCTTTCCCTCCCTTTTTCAGAATATACTTCTTGGATATTGAGCATATGAATATCTGAAATACTTTGTTTCTTCGTGCTATGCAGCTATTGGTATGCCTTCGTATATTGATACGTAGGTGTGTATATGAAAATTTCAGCAAAGATGAAATAAATAAGCTTTTCCCCCCTGAGGTTTCGCCTGAACTGCAAAGATTGCTCACTCTTCTGCTTCAGAAGTTCCAAAGGGAGTGGAGGGATGATGCACGCAGAGACCAGGTCAGATAAATTGTATTACTTTGTCTTCAGTTTTTCTTTTTATTGGATACATGTTATTTGCTGAGTTTTATTTCAAACCGTTTGGTGCTTTCCACCAGTGCTTCTATATAAGTAGAATGTTGATTTTATGGCATTATAGCTGTTCCAGCTTGCTATGTCAATTGTATGAGAAAACAGACTAGCTGATCTTTGAAATTGCTAAACCAATTATTTTGGCCCTCAAGTGCCAAATTAAATTTTGGCTTTCGCTGAATGTATAGCGTGTTCAGCCATTTAGTACTACTACTTGCAGCACCTGATACACACATTAGACAGTAGAAAGTGTTAAAATAAATATGAACTTAAAAAATTGCGTTCTAGAATAAGACACACAATGGTTACTCTGAATTACTGAATTAGAATAATTATACTAGAAAACTTGTTCATTGTATTGGTTAGCTTGAAGATTTTTTTTTTTTTGACCGTCTGTAAGAATGAATGAGGTAAAGATTAGGGTCTTGTGAAGAATGCAGGTGATTTCATTTGGAAATTGTACGAATTGATTTTGGGGCTTTTTGGTCCTCAGGGGTACAAGAAGTTCAAGATGTGGATTGGATAAAAATTCTAATTGAATTTGCTGTTATGGGCATTTTATCAAAACTTAGCAGTTCGGCTGGAAATTACAAAGCCATCACTTAACTGTTACTCTTGTGCTAAGATGTATAGACTTGTTTTTGCGACCTTAGCCTTTCTCTGTTTATTTATTTTTCATATGGTTATGCTTTTTATTATATGTCAGGAAGCACATTACTGTAGTTTGTTTGAAAACTCTTCGCAAGAAGTTCTTCAACTGACTAGATATTGGTTAACCACTATGTGTGCTGCTAATTAGAAAGGCTTGTGTCAAGAAATTTGTTCTGACTTTGATAGCTATATATGTCTACGGAACACTGTGTCAATGTCTAGGTTTCCTTGCCTCGCTTGAAAGCAATGACTTGGAATATGGCAACTCCAAATGCAGCAACTACAGATCACGTCGCTGTTATTAGTCTGAAGGTATGCTTCATCTGAGCTACACCGTGACTATTTTAAGGTTTCTTCTGTTCTTATTTCCCAGGTAGGGTAGTTCTTTTTGGTGCTTGATGGATGTTAATGGTAACTGCTGCTGTTATGATTAAAAAATAATAAATACTTGTTAGCAAAATGGTAACAGCTGATGTTCATAAATATTTTGATGTTTTATTTTGGGGATTGCTATTTACATCCATGTAAATGTGTGTGTGTGTGTGCGCCTGTATGTGTGTGTGTTTACACGATAAACCCTAAAATATTTTAAAATTTTAAAGGAAAGAAGGATGACATACACTCCTGTTGTGCTGGATTAGTTTATTGCCAAACTGAGTCAACAACAAGTTATGCCTTCATTCAGCATCAGTGCAACTAAAAACTATAGTTGATTACCTATTGAAGACAGGCATGCCCATCACGCACATCTGTTTAATGTGCAATAACTCTGAAAATGTAAGTCACTCCCACACTGCTTCGATGCCCAAGTTAGGCCTCATTAAGTGGAGTCTAAGCATTTTGGCAGTCCTGTGGCTCCTATGGGTGGAAAACAACAAAAAGTATTTAATGAACAAAAGTAAAATGATTAAACAAATGAAGGAGAAGGTGAGGAAATTGCTTGGACAAGACAAATCAACAAATAGAAAATCAATGAAGTGGAGTCCTTCCCTTGAAGGTATAATGAAGCTGAACTTTGATGAGACCTCCAGGGCAAATCAAGGTCTTGGGAGGGTGGGTGGACTCCCAAGGGATCATCAGGGAAGATTTGATTCACTTATTCTGGTCCTCCTCATATCTATAGGTCGAATGAGGCCAAGGTCTATGGTTTTGGAGTTTTGGACAAAAAATCGAATCAAATAGTCACAAGTGGAATCTAGTAATGTGATTCGTGGGCTAGTGAGATGGAGTCCTGAATTGGCAATTGCATTATGTTTTTGAAGAACATGGTACTGTCACTGGATTAGGAGCGATGTGGTGTAATTCAGACATGTATGGAACGGGACTAATAAAGAAGCTATTGCCTGGCCAGAAATGGGGTACTAAATGCATTCTTGGCAGTGGCCTCGTATTGACACTGCTGTAATCTTATGCACATGGACTCATTTATGTAAACAAGAAAAATCATACTCATTCTTAAATCAATTCTGATTATTGTGTTCACAATGAAGAAGAAGAAGTGAATTTAGTGCTAATGTACCATGTGATTCTGGTGCTGATTCAGTTTTTGGAAATCATGGAGTCTTCTGGGGAAAGTCATACCTAAGTGACTTGTTGAGTCTTTGACGTATGATTCCCTATTGTTATGGGGATATATAATTACAGTAATTGGATATATAGTAACAGTAAGTTTTAAGAGGGTTCAGAAGGAAACTATACTATAATGATTATAGTGTAATGCAATTGAGGATGGAGAAACAGTTGTCTTTGGATCACGATTATCAAAATAAAATGATGAAGAGTGACTGGGAACCACCAATAGCATCATTTCTTGTTCTGATTTGTCTTACTGTATCACTGCCCCTCTTTTCACTGAATAGTGATGACACAATGGACTATAGTTTTTATAAACGGCATTGAATTTATAGTATGTGATCCTAGTTTTAGAAGTTCCTTTATCTGTTATGTGATTCTGTTTGTGCAACCTAACATTGTGCAGCTTCAAGATGATACTCGACAGTCCCCCTCAAGTGAAAGAGAGGTCAAGTTCCAATTAGCAAAAGATACCCTTGATACCATGTTGAAGTCCATGTACTATATAAGGGAGCAATTATCAAGTATAGTAAGTCTGATCTTCATAATCCACATTTCATTGTGCATATGCCTTTTTTTTTTTTTAATTGAACAAGCTATTTACTTATTCTTTTGATCAGATTACCAACAGTTTGTTTTTTATTCGATTTTGACAGGGCGAACCTTTAAATGGTCATTTGCAAGCTAACGGTCAGTAATAGAATTAGTCTAGCACATTGAATTTGGAAGGTATGACCAGGCTTGTGACATGAACATGTAGAAAATAGTGGCTTGAAATATGATACAATGTCTTTGTTTCATTTAATGATGTGGTATCCTTTTGAGCCCTAATCATTGACTTATTCTATTTATTTGCAAACCTATTTGATATTAATATTTAAAGGATAACTAAGTATATCTTAGGGCTTTCAAAACATGGAATCTGAACCATTAATGGCACCAAACCCAATATGGCTTTCTCTCTCTAGTAGTTGTTCTTACACTAGTTAGCGCGCTATTGTACATATCTCTCACCAAGTTGATGTAGTGTCTAGAGACGTCTTTCTTTTCTAACAACTGCCAAATCAAATCTCGAGGTATTCTATCATAAGCTTTTTTTAGATTAATAAAGACCATGTGGAGGTCTTTTCCCTTCGCTCTAACTTTTCAATCAGTTGCCTAAGTAGGAAAATAACCTCAGTTATTGACCTTCCTGACATAAAACCAAATTGGTTTACAGATACACTCGTTTCATACCTTAGTCATTGCTCAATGATTCTCTCCCAAAGCTTCATAGTATGGCTCATAAGCTTGATCCCTTGATAGTTTGCACAAATATGTATATCTCATTTGTTCTTGTAGATAGGTACCACAATACTTTTCCTCCATTCGTCTGATATTTTCTTTGTTATCAACACTTTGTTGAGCAACTTCGGCAGTCAGTCAATGCCAATTTCCCCCATGCACTTATATATATATATATATATATATATATATATATATATATATATATATATATATATATATATATATATATATATATATATATATATGGGATAATCTAAACTTCACAACCCTTCAAATTACAAAGGTTAAAGATAGAGAGAGTTGTGAAGTGTGGATTTACTAATTTTGTAGTCTATTTTTTAAAAAAAACTTACTTTTTGTGATATCTTTATCATTAAGTAAGGGTAATTTTGTAAATATTACTATAAGACAAAGGGTACTTTTGTCATCTCCATAAAGGGTTAAGTTGAAATTTTTACTAAAAGACAAGGGCACTTTACAAATAAAATTCTAGGACTAACTTCCAAAATGCCATTGTATTTTTGTAAAAATTTCAAATTTGTCATTGCTTAATAGTTAAGTTACCTATTAAAATAATTTTCTAAACAAAAAATAATGATCTTTTTGATATATACACCCATCACAACCCCTTCCAACTTTAACCTTTGCATTTTGAGGGGTTGTTAACTCTAGACAAACCCATATATATATATATATATATATATATATATATATATATATATATATATATATATATATATACAAAACGCCTATAATTGAAGTTCTACAATACTTCACCTACACTTCATCACCGTCCAAAATTCATCACACGGTCATAGTTGTCTAGTAGTATTTAAATTGTTATAATTATTTTACTGATCAGATTTATCTAAAATTTTGGTTGTGTGTACATATGACCAGGTCCAACCAACATAAAATATTAAAAAAAATAATACACATAAAATAAAATGATGAAATTACCCTTGAAACTTTATAGGGGTATTTTGCATAATTTTTATCATTCAAATTATTTGTTTTATATTTTATTCATGTGCATCTCACTAAAGCGCACACATGTACAAATTTCAGATCATTATGATTTGTAAACAAAATATTATAATTCAAACACTATCAGACATCTGTGACCGTGTGATAAACTTTAAACGGTGATAAAGCTGCAGGCGAAGTACTGTAGAACTTCACACACACACACACACACACACACACACACACACACACACACACACATATATATATATATATATGTGTGTGTGTGCGTGTGTAGGAAGATACTACAAAACGCTTATAGGCGAAAATGAACAGTGATTTCGCCTACCCTCATCACCGTCCAAAGTTCATCGCACGGTCATGATTGTCCGGTAGTATTTCATTTTTCATTTTTTTTTTACAAATCGGAATGACCTGAAATTTAGAGTGTGTGTTCATCAAAAATAGACTTGTTCATAAAAAATAGGCGAATCTACTAAAAATATCAAAAAAATATTTTACATGAAAAAATTGACCAAAGTACCCCCAAAACTTTTTGGGGGTATTTGGGTCAATTTTTTTCCTAGAATTTTTCTTTTTTATATTTTTATTAGGTGCGCCTCACTAAGATGTACACACACTCCAAATTTCAGATCATTCCGATTTGTTGACAAAAAAATGAAAAATAAAACACTACCGGACAATCATGACCATGCGATGAACTTTGGACAATGATGAGGGTAGGCGAAATCACTGTTCATTTTTGCCTATAGGTGTTGGGAAGACTTTTCCATATATATATACATATATATTGTTTTTTTGACAGATGTTAATATTATTATTAATGCTATGGGAACGTTATTACATTATCAGAGATAACAAGAGAAGATAAAAAGGCACCCCCCGTGGCCAGACTGTCCGCTACCGAGTTTGCTTCTCGGTAAACATGAGTGAAAGAGATCGTAAAGGTAGAAGACAAATCCGTGATATGTAACCAGAGAGGTCTTAGTTTCCAAGGAATAAGTTGTTCCTTATTGCACCACTTAACCACATTAAGAGAGTCCCACTCTATTCAGCATGTATGGTCGTAGTTTCTCTCTCTAAAAATCTTCAAATCTTGATAGAATGCACGCAGTTCAGCAAAATTTGCTGTTGCACACCGTATCGGCCTAGCATATGAAAAAAGGGTATTACCATAACAATCTCTCAAAATGCCACCAATACCAGCTATTCTTGGATTACCAAGAGAACTTCCATCAAAATTGACTTTCAACGTACCCACAAGAGGCGCCATCCACAAGCTTTTAGGTCTACTCCTAATGGCACCCAACTGAGAAATATTGTTGAGGTTAGCAGATACATCAATCTTAGTCGCACCCTATCCCACTTTTGAGACAGAAAGCCACGACCATATCGAAAACTTAATGAAATGAATCAGACAATCCAAGGGTAGAGAAACTCCTTCGAAAGTTCTCCTGTTTCTCTCTTTCCAAACTTCCCAAAGAATAACTCTTTTAGCAATCTTCCACAAAGTATTACCAACCTTCGGCAGATGAGGTAAGGAGAGTTGAATAACAATACCCTCCACCGTCAGGGGTAGGGCCAAACTAACATTGACCACCCCAAACAACCAATACCAAATTTGGACTGTAAAAGAGCAATGTATGAAGAGTAATGCACCACATTCACCATCAGCTATACATAGCAAACAAACATTTGGTAGAATCTTACCCCTTTTAATCAGGTTGTCAATTGTTAAGACCTTATTCATAGCAACCAGCCAAATAAAGGCTTGCACTTTGTGAAGTATGGGCCATTTCCAGATTTGAGCAATCTGAAGGCAAGACCATCTCCACCAATCATGAAAAAGACGATTGTAGCAAGATTTAACCATGAAGATACCATCACTATCAATCTCCCATACCATTTGATCCTCCGCATTTGGTGAAATATAGATTGTTTCCAGTAATTCCATTAACGCACACCATTGAGCAAAGATTGTGTTGTTTAGCCTCACATATGGCAATGAGATATTCCAAGATAAGGAGTCACCTCTTCTCTCAACCACCTCACAAACCTTAATGTTGGGATACTCCCTCACCCACTTGTGATGCGAAAAGGAGATTTGGTTACCGCACTCTACATACCATCTAAAATAACCAACAATCATAGGTCTGCAAACTACTATAGTTCTCTACATCTGGGAGGTATCCCTCCCTCTACCTCACTCAAGCTAAGTTCCTGATCTACCCAACCCATACTTAGCAAAAAGGACTTGGAACCACAACTGCTCTTTTAAATAGAGGCTCCTCCACCACCACTTACACAAAAGAGCTTGATTAACCAATCTAATGCTTCTAATGCCCAGACCCCCTTCCTTCTTGAGTGTACACACCCTATCCCACCCTCTAAAATAACTAGCAATCATAGGTCTGCAAAACACTATACATATATATATATATATATATATATATATATATATATATATATATATATATATATATATATATAGATAGATAGATAGATAGATAGAGAGAGAGAGAGAGAGAGAGAGAGAGAGAGAGAGAGAGAGAGACTAAATGAATCTAAGGGGGCAGAGAGTAAATGAACCTAAGAGGAACTTAGAGGGGGTAATTTTAAGGCTGATGTTGCTTATCAAAAGGAAGCAAAACATATCAAAAAAATGGTCACTATGGTTGTTCATATGTTTGGATGGAAATTAATTATACCAAGAGTAGAGAAGTTACTGGGAGTCCGGAATCTTGATCCCGTGCTTCTGAGTGACCGGATCTCGATTCTTGGTGCTGTTTTGCATATTTGGATCCTGTATCCGGAGTTATGGGAACTCTATTCCTAATATTTGGGAATGAGAACCATAGCAAAAGGGATTCAGATCCATGTGACCAAGATCACAGTTCCAATATCATTCGGAACCACGATTCCATCAAACCAAGTCTGAGTATCATATACCATGGGAGCGAGATACACGTATAAAGCTCATTTATTTGCATATACTATATAGAATTTGAGTTTCTTCGAAATTTCTACGATGCACACATTTTTTCAGTGACATGTATCCAATTTTAGTGAAAGGCATTATCCACAAACAACATATCTGTAGGGTGAGTGTAGCTGAGATGAGGATATTGAGATAGACAAGTGGCAAGGCAAGAAGGGATATAATTTGAAGTGAATAGATTCGGCAGAACTTGGGTGTCCCATTGGTGTAAGATGAGAGAAAGTATATTTAGGTGGGCTAGCCATGTGCATTGCAGACCCAGTACAACACCTATTAGGAAATGCGAGTTGGTTCAAGTGGAAGGCTAAAAGGAGGTAAGGGGTAAGCTAAAAAGGACATTGTTGGAAGTAATGAGAAAAAATATAATAGACTTTTGGCTTCACTGGTGGTATGACCCTTGATAGAGTATAATGATGGATTATGATTCGTATAGCCGACATCAAATAGTTGAGAACAAGCTCTAATGATGATGATGGTGTAAGTGCCGAGAACCTGTCTAATGTCTAAGTTTTAGCCATTACAATCATTTTACGGTCAAAACGAAGTTTAAAATGCAACCAATTGCTATAAAAATGAATCTCTCTAACTCAGATTATTTATTTTTATAATCTCCAATGCCAATTGTACTTTTAAAGATAGGGGTCTTGCCTACCCATTTATTATTTTTCTCATTTTATGAAAATTAATTTATTGAATTAATTATTTATTTTCATTTATATTTTTATTAATATTTTGTCACTGTAGAGGTGTCGTATTTAAATGTATATCTAAAGTTTGGGCACAATCACGTTCTTAATTTAGAGGAAAGTAAAAGGGGGGGGACGATGAAGAATAGAAAACCTAATCAAAGAGAGACAGGAAAAAAGAGAAAAAAAAAAAAACAACCCAATACTCAAGAGTGAGAGAGAGAGATGACAGAGAGGAAAAGAGGAAGAGAGATAATGAGGTTGAAAAAAGAACCTAATCCAAGAGAGAGAAAGTGTGAAGTGAGAGTGAACAGAGAAAAACCCAATCCAAAACTTGTGTGAATGAGTGAAAAAGAAAAACCCAATCTAAGATAGAGAGAGAGTGAACAAAAAAACCAACCCAATATCTTTTTTTCTATTATGTTTGTTTGTTTTCATCTAGTTTTACTTCCATCAAATTTTCTAGTATTGGAGAAATAATCATTAGGTTCTCATGAAACAAATTTACAATTTCTGTTGGTATACAATATTATCTGGGTGGTTAATTTGTTAATCTTTTTGTCAAAGACTATTTTTTAGTTTTCTTTTTTTTTTTCCTTTGCTTTTTCTTTCTTTTATGTTATATGAATTATGAAAGTGATTTAGTATTTAATTGAATCCAATTACACTTGAACTATTTGGTATTTTCCTCATTATCAAGGGAATTTTTTTTTCCCACCATCCCATTTTTCAAGCCCATTGGGTGTTATGGGGCGAACTTATAAATAAAGCTAAAATTTGGCCTCCTTTTCTCCCCTCTTATTTCTAAAATTTTAGCCTTTTAAAGATCATGAGAGATAAGACGGTGGCATCCATATACCCCACCCAAAGGCAGAAGTTGTGGGCCCAAGCTATTAAAAAATATCAAAAAGAATTTGAGAGGAAAAGTAAAGGGTGTGGGGCCCTTCAACAGTAAAATATCCCAAAAACAATTAAAAAGAAAAAAAAAGTAGGATTTGGGTTGTTTTTCTTGGTTGATTTGTATCAGTTATCTGACAGAACCTGTCGGTCGGTTCATAAGGGGAATTAAGAGATCTGAATTTGCCTGATCCAAAATTGGATCAGCCAGTTTCGATTTGGATCACCAATTTTTTAAACCCTGTGGTGAACATTTTTGAAGAGTTTGCAGGGACATGAGTGAACTATTAAAGTGGATATTAGATATTTGTCAGACAAACTGCTTTCTTGTTACAAATAGTCACAGTATTACCGATATTTCACATGTTTCAATTTTAGTAGGTGAGGGATCCAGAGTCTAGTAATATGCAGCTTTATCTCAATATTTAGGTTCCCGTTTTTCATTGCCATTTCACTCATCCACTGGGGGAGGAGACAAGGAAAAGGTCAAAAACACTGAACTTGCATAATGCATTTCAAATTTTCAGAGCTTCAAGGCCAGAGTCCATAGTTCTGTTCAATACCTTTGGTATCTTGTTTCTCTCACCCCACAGCACAGAGATAGAGAGAGTAAGTAAACACTGAACGTTCTATTGCGAATTCTAATGGCACTTTATTGATCCGAATTCTAATGCCACTTTATTGATCCAGTTCCAAAACTTGATACAAATGAATGGAGACCAAGACAAAGTTTCACATAGTTTTACTCAAAACCATCACCAAAAACACAATACAAGAATACAATATCCCGCTATACACTTCCAATCTCGTCCCATATGATGCACCGAGGACCACATTATCGATCACAGGCCCACAAAACTCGAGATCCCTGCTCTGGCTATCTGTGTAGCTAATGAAACTAATTGCAGTGGGTTCCGAGTGATCGGCTTTGAACTTCATTGAGAAACTCTGGGTTGAACCAGTCCCATTGCTTTGCATTGTGAAGTTATTTGAAGTGGAGCCTGCTTGTACTCCTAAAATAAAATCACCCATACATGTATCATTGGCATCCCCCATGACAAAACTTAGATTGTAGGTCCAACCCTTTTGGAGCACAAGTGTTTGTTGGATCCCTCCTAAACTTCCAGAGACTATCTCTATTGCAGCTTTGCCCTGTGGGACTTTGTAGTGATTGGAGTCTATGTATTTTACAGTCCCCATCACTGTCCAGCCTTGTAATGCAGATTGTGCTGTATCCGTAACTGCGTCGAGTAAGATTCCCTCAGTGGAGTTGATCAAGAACTCGGGCCCTATTTCGAGATCACCATTTATCAGCTCGTTGCCTGCAGTCTCACCACCCAGGAAATTGTAAGTGTGTCAATAGGAAACCTAGGGAAAGGGGCTTGTTTCTTGGTTTGGTGGTTAGGGTGCTGAAACTACAGTGTAACATTGGTTCCAATCCTACCTTCTTACCGACTCGAAAAGAATCATCATCGTCAAAGCCTTTTCCCAACTAAAATGAATGTATTTTTATATTTGTGGAATTTCGTTGTCCACCATGTTCGACACCTTCCAGTGAATCAATGGATGGCGATGAAAAGAGAGGGGGAGCTACCATTGTGTTTCTTCCTATTTTCCCAGTCCTACTCTCTTTCCATCACCATCTGTCATTTCATTGGGGAGTGATGATTGCAATGGGCTGCGGTTTTCTGTAGTCTATTGGATTATAGCTCACCTTCCAGCATTGGGGACATTGTGCCCTTGAGAACTTTAAACAATGAAGTATGGCTCAAGTTGAAAGCATCTCAGAAGCTGTGATTATGATTAGATGTACCTTCTAAGTTTGAACTGGACCCAACAGTTTGACCCAATTTGGCCCTAGGGAAGTACCATACACCAATTGCACTAAGGATGGCAACTGGCCGGCCTAGGCCCGGCTAGGCCCTTGTCCCAGGACCAGCCCTGGCCCTGTTAGTGCTAGGCTGAGCCAGACTGGGCCAATATAAATGAAAAAAATAACAAAAAAAGAAAAGAAAAAAAGACCGGGCCAGCACTAACGCTACCTTGGCTCTTGGATCACCATTTGTAGCCCTACCTTTTTAGGGCCAGGGCAGGCCCATTGCCAGCCTTAAATGGCACATGCTATATGGTACACAAAAGGCACATCCACTGTCTGTTACCAAATCATGGATGGAAGATATTAATTGTAGTCAGGTGAAAGTCTGGATGGGCCCCACTGCGATCAATCTGGACTATCAGTGATCAGGAGTGAATGGTGGATGTTCCTTGGGTACACTCTGTGAAAGGCTTGTAGCTCCTAGATTCGAATAGTTGGTTTGGTATCCATAAAATCTCTCTCTCCTTGCGAAGTAATTTCTCTTTACTCGTCCTAATGAATAAGATTCCATGGAAGAGTTGGATAAATTCCTAGTTTTAGATTTTTTTTTTTCATTTTTTAAGTAAAAGTTAAGAATATTACACATTTTTTTAGATTTTTTAATTAAGAATATCTATTATTTAGAAAAGAAATTTATGCCAATGTGGGAATGGGGATTTATTTTTCATGGACTTTTTAATTACAATACTTCTGTTATTTAAATATTCCAATAAACCAATGTTCAAGGACTCTCCCAAGTCCAACATTTTTAAAACTCTTGTAAGCAATGTCTCCTTGGACATTTGGAATAAGATAAATTCCAAGTTTCTGAATTACCCCAAAAAAAAAAAAAAAAGAAAAAGAAAAAAGCATCTTTACTAGAATTACTTAACAAAGGAATTATTTATAAGGACTTGACTGTACAAAAGTAATTATTTTCAAAGCATTCATTTGCAAAAATAAATAAAATGTCATAGTTCTTTATTTTAATTGAAATTAAAAAATTTAAGAAATACAGGGATCAAAACATTTCCTCTAAAAATTTGCAGGACAACTATTAATCGTTGTTTTTTATCATCATTTTTTAATAGTGGTTTTTCATAGACATTTTTTTTTAATTATGAGCGACAGAATGAGAGACCTACTTTAAGAGGACCATTTTTTTTTAACATTTTCTTAAAGATTTTTATTTTTCTGGGAAAATAAAGAAATATTTAGAGTTGTCCGCCAATTTAACTTGCATGGAATCAATTTTTTTGTAAGAATTATCTCAGCTGTGAGGTTTGTATGAGGTTGCAACTTTAAACAATCAAAGTAAGGCGCACCTCCAACCTTTGTCGAGATGCAATTTGTGTCAAAATTTTTAGGATGGCTCCATAATCTATTTTCATCTTTAATTATAAAATTTTAAACTTAAAAAATAGTTCAAATCAAACAGATCTATAAACACATTAACATCTTGAAAATAGAAGGTCTAGATAATGTTTTGCACTATGTACAATTTTGAGTACTTGAAAATTTTTTTTTTACCCCATATCCATACATCTTGATATCAAGATGATCAATCAGATGGTTTTTTAACATCAAAATAGCTTTTTTCGATGAATTTTTGAAGTACATCTTAATTTTACAATTTAAGGTGTCAACCTTATATAAGTTTTTCCCATTATCTTCCCATGGTTAGGTAAGATTTTTTATTTTATTTTATTTATTTATTTGTACATAACTTCGCATTGGTTGGCTCCAAGCTGATTATGCCGGTTCTAAAGGAGCAGGGTTATATTAGATAGGGCAACCAAAATAAACTTTTGTCAAATCTTGTCATGAATCCTTATCCTCTAAGCAGAATGATAGGCAAGATTCATGTAGCCGGCCCCATATAATTGAGATAAGGCTTAGATGATGATGATAAATTTGGTAAGGTTTTGTTTTACAGGAAAAAGTGTATTGTGCATTGGGGATGCAATTCTACATTTGCGTTCCCTAACGTACCAAGTATCCATCGTACGTGCAAAAAAAGGAAAAACTAATTATTCTTCAAAAATATCATTTTTAAATTTTAACATTTACTTATTTTTACATATTAATGATCCTGACGTTAGAGACTATATATTCATAAAAAAATTAGGCTCAAAATCCATCTAAAAAATGGATCATACAAAGGATGCACATTTACATATGAATCGGGGAACTAATGTCGACCGTGTCCTTTAATAAAGAGTTAAAAACTATTCTTTATTATCTAGATATAACGAAAAAAATTTCTTTTCTCTATAGTCTAGATCAGTGATTAAAACATACCGGGCCCGCAAGGAATCGTCTGGTCTGACTCGAGAAAAGGAATTTTTTTTTCGAGTAAAAAAGGAAACGGACACTTTTGCACAGTAAAATGACGATCTTCAAGACTAATTCAGGACCAATTGACACACTCTCTCTCTCTAGAACTTCATATTTTAATGGAATAATTCTTTTTTTGCATGTTCAATACGATCTTTCATAGCAATTCGTTTTCTAAAAGAAAAACTAAATGATATAGAAACGAACTCATGTTTAGAGAGGAAGACCAAGGGAGATAAAGAGATGTCCTATTTTTATTTAATGGATCCAATCTTCTTTTGCTGCAAGGGTTTTTAGAGCAATTTTAAATAGAGATAGGGAGTACCCTGATATTATTTGGAAATTAAAAGTGACTGACCTTAAAAAATCCTGAAGGAAAAATTATACGCTGTTTTTTATAGGGAAAAGCTTTTTATGCTTCCCTTTTTGCATAAAACTTATATACTTACCTCCTATCCAACCGTTCATTTGAATGGACGGCTGGGATGACCCTAATTATAATGTCATGTTTCTAAACTATTTTATTTTTAATTTTTTAAAATTATTTTGACATCAAATTTTGGACGTCCACTCCTCTCTTAAACTCACATTTGTAAAAAAATATAAAAAAATATTCTCAATAAAATAAAATGATCAAAATACCCTTGAAATTTGTAAAGGGTATTTTGGTCATTATATTTTATTGAAACTTTTTTAATATTATTTTTAGGTGCGCCTCATTGATTAGCTAGGACGTACTAAATTTCATTTTCATATAATTTGAAGAAAAAAATACACTAAGGTGTTAGATCTAGATCAAAAGGTCACTAGCTCACCTGATCTAAATTAGACGGTTGGATACGAGAGAAGCATAGATATTCTATGTTGTAGGGGAAGTATAGAAACCTTTCCCTTTTTTATAAATAGGGTTTTAGCTCGATGGTTATCACAAAGTTTTAGAGAATTTATTAAGCATATTGATGTTTCCGTGTAATATGATTTATTAATTTTTTTATGATTTTTGATATCTTTGATAATGTTTTCAATTTTGGCCCTCCCAGTAGTAGTGCTTAGGTACTTTTCTCATTTTCTCTTCTTGAAAATGTTTTGGTAATCTTGGACACGATAAAAACCTGCCTAGCAAGTCCTAGTCAATTATATATAGTGTGGTTTGTATAGTGTGGTTTGTATAAGGCTGAAGTTCTAAACAATCAAAGTAAGGTGTACCTTCAAACAGTGTTGAAAGATGTCGTTTCAATATTGAAAATCTTCATGATGTCTCAAAATTTATTTTAATATCTATTTATAAAATTTAAAGCTTAAAAAAAAGTATAGATCAAGTCGATCTATGAACATTTGAAAATCTTGAAAATTGATGCTCTAGATACTGCATTACAAGATGTACTATTTCCATGAGTTTTTTTTAATGAACATTCTTAAATCTTATTAAATGCTACTGGAATACTATTACATCATTAGAGACCATAGGCTCAGATAAGGATGCCCCTCCTTTGGCTAGACAGTTTGCCAAACTGTTAGCTTTTCTATAAACATGAAAAAAAGGAGAAAGATAGGGAACTGGTTAAATTCAAAACCTGTAAAAGCATCGATCTAAACTCCCGTAGAACCTTTTGTTCCCCTTTGGACCAATTGATTATATTTAGGGAGTACCCTTCCACCAAACATGGATATGCTCCTAGATTCCTCATAGCAAACAACTTCAAACCATGAAGGAGAGCAAAGAATTTGGCAAAATTAGCAGTAGCCTCACCTAACGGCCCTGCGACGGTGAAAACAACTTGACCATCCCAATTCCTTACTATTTCCATGACATGAAGTCCATTTTTTTTTTTTTATGTCTATGTATTTCAAGGTTGAGATAATCAGTGTCGAAACAACTTCTTCTAATGAATGTTTGAGGTGAGCCTTAGTTTGATTGTTTAGGGCCCCAACCTTATATAATTTTTTTCCTTTAAAGATGGTAAGTTAGAACATTGTATTTAAAGATGCCCGGTCGAACTTGGCAGTTTTTATGATCCCTGGAATTGTCTGACTCTCGCCAATTTTATCTTCTTAGTGTATTTTCTTTTAGGACTTATTGGGTCAATAATCGGGATCGACCCAATAGGTGACTAATTTAGCCACCATACGAGCCAGTCCGTTTTTTCAAACATTAGAGTTTAAGCAATAGTAAGTATTTCATTTCAAGCCAAACATAGCAGTGAAAAATCTTACCTGAATAGACACGTGGGGGGTCGACCCCTTTGAGGAGGAGCGTGTCGATGACTGGGCCACAGGTGATGTTGGGATCAGCCTCAGTGGGTTGGCTCTTGAGCTCCAGGTTCACAGGCACGCCCTTGCGAACCAAATTCATGAACCCCCTCGCGTGGCTCTCCCATGCCTCCTTCCCATACCTTTGTTCCAAGTAGAATTGGGCCGTGTCGTCGGGTGTTGACACAGCTAAGGCTGACGCGGTCGAGCAGTTCTCGCCCCCCGGCGCCAACGTGAAGGTGAGAACATACATGTACGCACCGTCGGCAATGAAAGTCTGGTTGATGCTGCCATCGAGTCCGAGTTGAATAGCGTGTCCATCGCCTGTCACCGAAGTTCTTCAAAAAGTCAGCAATGGGACACTAATGTCACGAAACCATCAGCCTCGGACTCGGCCCTGGTCCACAAGCTACCAAATCAACTGGGTCCTCAACTGGACTCGCCCCAAGCCCAAAGGCCCTATGAAAAAACCCAAAGGGAATATATAGGAAAAACTTTCACTAGAAGAGGTTATTTTGATGCTCAAAGAACATCAAATTGATCATCTCGACATCAAGATGCATGGACATGATAAAAAAATAAATTTCAAGTTTTGAAAATAGTGCATCTTGTAACATATTTTTGGACCGTCGATTTTCAAGATTTTCATAGATCTGCTCGATCTATACTGTTTTTAGAACTTTAAATTTTATAACTAAAGATGAAATTATAATTTAATGCTATCACTATTTGAAGGTGGGTTCTAATTTGATTGTTTAGAGCTTCGACTCTATACAAACTGCACCCATATATATATATAGGGTGTGGTTTCTATAAGGTTGCAACCTTAAACAATCCAATTAAGGTGCACCTTAAAATTTTATTATAACATGTAATTTTGTTGTAAAAACTTCTTAGTATTATCTTAAAATCTATTTTCATACCTAATTAGAAAATTTTAAATTCTAAAAATAGTTAAAATTAAGTAGATCTATAAATATATGAAAATATTGAAAATAGACGGCCTAGATAATATATTGCAAGATACACTATTTTCGGGACTCAAAAACTTTTTTTCTTTTCATATTCATACATCTCGATGTCAAGATGATCAATTAGAGTATTTTTCAACATTAAAACAATATTTTCGATAGATTTTTGAGGTGCATATGTGATTCTACATTGTAAGGTTGCAACCTTATATAAACTTTTTCCATATATATAAATAAGAAGATGCTAGGGTGAGCCACCTAGCTCACATAATAGTATAAGCTCAATGGCCCAGATTGAATTTGAACCGATTTGACTGTCAAGAGTGTTTGAATTTTAATTTTTTTTTTTACAAATCTAAATCACTTGAAATTTTACGTGAATATTCTTCTCATTAGGCCGTACCTAATAAAAATATAAAAAAAATAATTCGTAAAATTTTAAAAAACCAAAATACCTCCGAAAATTTATGAGGGTATTTTGGTTCTTTTTTCATGTAAAATATTTTTTTAATATTTTTGGAATATTCACCTATTTTTTATCAACACATATCTAAAATTTTAAGTGATTTAGATTTATAGAAAAAAAATTAAAATTAAAACACTATCGGGCATCCGTGATCGTTAGATCTGCCCAGATTCAATCTGGGCCATTGGGTTCATTTTTTCTTGTGAGCCCATTGACTCAAAGAAGCCTTTTATATATATATATATATATATATATGGGTTTGTCTAGAGTTAGCAACCCCTCAAGATACAAAGGTTAAAGTT
This sequence comes from Amborella trichopoda, assembly GCF_054954075.1. NCBI lineage: Eukaryota > Viridiplantae > Streptophyta > Magnoliopsida > Amborellales > Amborellaceae > Amborella > Amborella trichopoda. Next base: position 11,851,798 of record NC_142341.1, on the reverse strand, counting down.
AGAAAGGGTTGTGATAGGTGTATTTATCAAAACAATCATTCCTTTTTTTATTAAAAAATTAGTTAAATAAGTCATTTTACTATTAAGCAATAGCAAATTTGAAATTTTCATAAAAGTACAATGACAATTTGGAAGTTAATGTTTTGGAAGTTTATTTGTAGAGCGTCATTGTCCTTTAGTTAAAATTTCAATTTTATCCTTTATGGAGATGATAAAAATATCATTTGTCTTGTAGTAATATTTACAAAATTGCCATGCAAAAATAACTTTTTTTAAAAAAATAAACTAAAAAATTAATAAATCCACCCTTCACGACTCTCTTTATCTTAACCTTTGTAATTTGAAGGGTTGTGAAGTTTAGAATATACATATATATATATATATATATATATATATATATATATATATATATATATATATATAAAAGATGAGATTAGCCCACTAGCTCATATGAACATATGAGCCCAACGTCCCAGATTGAATTTAGGCCAATCTAACGATCACGGATGTTTGGTAGTTTTTGAATTTTAGTTTTTTTCTTACATATCCAAATCACTTGAAATATTTTAGACGTGTGTTCATAAAAAAAAGGTGAATCTTCAAAAAATAATAAAAAAATATTTTACATTAAATAAATTAACCAAAATACCCCCAAAAACTTTTGAGGGGTATTTTGGTCATTTTTATGAATATTTTTATTTTTATTTTTATTAGATTCATATTGATGAGAAGAACGCACACCTAAAATTTCAAGTGATTTGGATCTGTAAAAATAAAATAAAATTCAAGCATTACCGGACATCCGTGATTGTCATATCGGCCTAGATTCAATCTGGGCTGTTGGGCTCATATGTTTATATAAGCTAGTGGGCTAATATCATATTTTCCCTATATATATATATATATATATATAGAAAAAGCTTTGGGGAGCCCACTAGCTCATAGAAAAAAATGAGCCGAATGGCCCAGATTGAATCTAGGCCGATCTGACGATCACATATGTCTGGTAGTGTTTTAATTTTAATTTTTTTATATAAATTCAAATCACTTGAAATTTTAAGCGTGTGTTCTTCTCATCAAGACACACCTAATAAAAATGTAAAAAATAATAATTTGTGAAACAAAATACCCTTGAAACTTTTTGGGGTATTTTGGTCAATTTATTTTATTTAAAATATTTTTTTGATATTTTTCAATGATTCACCTATTTTTTATGTACACATGCTCCAAATTTCAAGTAATTTTGATTTGTAAAAAAAAATAATTTAAATTCAAACTCTACCGAACACCCGTGATCGTCAAATCGGCCCAGATTCAATCTGGGCCGTTGGGCTCATTTTTTCCTGTGAGCTAGTGGCTCACCCTAGCATATATATATATATATATATATATATATATATATATATATATATATATATATATATATATATATATATATATATATATATATATATATATATATATATATATAGGGAGTGGATTATGTCTGACTGCTACAGTGTCAGTTAAATGGGCTAGATTATATCTAGGCTGATCTGACGGTTACAATCTCATTTTCTGTTTGAATTTTTATTTTTTTTCTATGGATCCAAATCATTTGAAATTTTAGGCATTTATTCTTCTCATCAAGGCGTACCTAATAAAAATATAAAGAAAATAATTCACAAAATATAAATTGATCAAAATACCCCCAAAATGTTTTGGGGGTATTTTAGTTAATTTATATTTTATGAATTATTTGTTTTATATTTTTACTAGATTATTCTATTTTTTAAAAAGGGATGCTCCAAATTTCAAATAATTTGGATTTGTAAAAGAAATATGAAATGAGGTCATGATCGTCAGATCGACCCAGATACAATCTGGGCCATTGGTTGACGCTTTTGCTATCAGCCCGTGGGCTGACAGTATCTTTTCCCATATATATATATATATATATATATATATATATATATATATATATATATATATATATATATGTGGGAAATTTTTCTATGCTTCCCCTACAGCATAGAAGCTCTATCCTCCCCCTATAATCCAGCCATCCAATTTTGATAAAGATAGCCACTCACCGTTTGATCTTAGAACCGATCTCTCAAAGTATTTTATTTTTAGTTTTTTTATACAAATTGTATGAATATGAAATTTGGTACGTGTCATCTTCTCATTGGGGTGCACCTATAAATAATATTTATTTTTTTATAAAATATAATGATCAAAATACCCCATAAAATATTAAGGGGTATTTTGATCATTTTATTTTATTGGAAATAATTTTTTAATATTTTTTGCTAGTGCGAGTTTAATAGAGGAATGGATGTCCAAAATTTAGCGTCAAAATGATTATAGAAAAAAAAATTAAAAATAAAATAGTGTAGAGACGTGACATTGTGATTGGGGCAATCTTAACCCTCCATTTAGAATGGATGGTTGGATAAGGGGAAAAATAGAATTTCTATGTTGTAGGGGAAGCATAGAAAACTTGTCATATATATATATATATATATATATATATATATATATATATATATATATATATATATATATATATATATATAAGCAATAATCCAATGCAACGACACTTTTAGAAAACCATGTTTGTGGTCTTTGTATGACCCCAAATTTTGCACACACACTCTCTTCGTCTCAATAATCAATTCCCCAAAAACACAAAGTTCAATTTGAACCCTTGATATGGTCAAAATGAGTCCCCTCCAAAAACGAATCAAGACCATGCCTTTTATGAAATTCAAGATCTTAGCCTTTATAAACTCAAAATCATTTTTTCCTTTCTAAATATTGTTCATCTAATGATAATAAAACCATCCAAAAAAATTGGAAATGAAAAAAAGTTCTTCTAAAGCCTCACATAAATAAATGGCTTATGTTAATTGGGCGAAAAAAATACTTTCTAAGATGCCTTTTCAATTTTTTCTTTTTTTTGTGATTGTTCATTAGAATGAAAAGAGTGTATATTTCAAAACTTGGATCAAATAAATGGCCATAGGATGGTATTTTAAGGTTGTTGCATCATATTACTATACAACAGTTGCATGAAATCATTGCCCTATATATATATATATATATAAAGATATTACAAAACTCTTATAGGTGAAAATGAACAGTGATTTCGCCTACCCTCATCACTATTCAAACTTCATCGTAGGATTACAGTTGTCTGGTAGTATTTCAATTTTCATTTTTTTTTTTTACTAATCGGAATGATCTGAATTTTGGAACATGTGTAAGTTTTAGTGAGGCCCACTTAATAAAATTATGAAAAAATAATTCGAAATATATAAATTGACCAAAATACCTCTATAAATTTTTGGGGATATTTTGGTTAATTTATATTTTGTGAATTATTTTTTTTATATTTTTATTAAGTGTGTCTCACTAAGATGTACACACGAATAATTTGGATTTGTAGAAAACTAATGAAAATTGAAACATTACGAAACAATTGTGATTGTATGATGAAGTTTGGATGGTGACGAGGGTAGACGAAATCGTTGTCTATATATATATATATATATAAGAAAAGTCTTCCTAACACTTATAGGCAAAAATGAACAGTGATTTCGCCTACCCTCATCATTGTCTAAAGTTCATCGCATGGTCACGATTGCCTGGTAGTGTGTTTCATTTTCATTTTGTTTCTACAAATCGATAATCTGAAATTTGGAGCGCGTGTACATCTTAGTGAGCTGCACTTAAGTAAAATATAAAAAAATAATTCGTGCAATGAAAATTGACCAAAATACCTTTTAAACCTTTTTGGGGTATTTTGGTCAATTTATTTCATGTAAAATATTTTTTTGATATTTTTCGTAGAGTTGCCTATTTTTTATGAAAACATATTCCAAATTTTAGATAATTCCGATTTGTAGAAAAAACATTAAAAATAAAACACTACTGGACAATCGTGATCATACGATGAACTTTGGACGGTGATGAGAGTAGGCGAAATCACTTTTCACCTAAAGGTGTTTTGTAGTATCTTCTATATATATATATATATAGTCACAATTTTTTTGTAGCATTTTAATTTTATTTTTTTTCTATAAATCGGAATAATCTGAAATTTGGAGCATGTGTACATCTTAGTAAGACGCACCTAATAAAAATATGGAAAAAAATATTTTATAAAATATAAATTGACCAAAATATCCCTATAAGGTTTAAGGGTATTTTGATCAATTTATATTTTGATAATTATTTTTTTATATTTTAATTAGATTCTTCTATTTTTGATGAACACAAGCTCCAAATTTTAGTTCATTATGATTTGTATAAAAAAAATGAAAATTGAAATACTACTGGATAACTGTGACCATGAGATGAACTTTGGACGGTGATGAACATAGAAGAAATCACTATTTATTTTCGCTTACAGGCGTTGCGTAGTGTTGAAATCCATTTTTTTTCTCATGTACATACATTTGGTGGTCGAGATTCTATTTATTGTTTAGAGCATCGTATGTACATAAACTTTTTCTATTTATATTATGTATAGTTAGTTAGTTAAGAACCCTTAGAAATATAAAAGTTAATACTATAATGAGTTGTGATAGGTGTATTTATTAAAAACTTATTATTTTTTGTTTAAAAATTATTTTACTGTGTAATATAATCATTAAGTAAAGATAAATTTAATTTTTTTACAAAAGTACAATAGTATTTTGAAAACTAGTGTTCTCAAACTTTATTTATAGAGTACCATTGTCTTTTAATAAAAAAATTGACTTTACCCTTTATAAAGATAACAAAAATTATTATCTTTTAGTAATATTTACATTAGCACCCTTATTTGATGAATAAGATATCACAAAAAAGTAATTTTTTTATAAAAAAGAGAAAAAAGATAATATAATTTTGCAACCTTAAAATATAGAATTACATATGCACCTCAAAAATTCATCAGAGAAATTTGTTTTAATGCTGAAAAAAACCTCTGATTGATCATCTTGACATTGATATGTATGAATAAGGAAAAAATAAAAAATAAAAAATTATGAGTCCCTGAAATAGTGTATTTTGCAACACATTATCTAGACTGTCCATTTTTAAGACTTTTTTATGTTCATTGATTTACTTGATTTTGACTATTTTTGGAGTTTAAAATTTTATAATTAGATATGAAAATAAATTTTCAGATAATCCTAAGAATTTTTTATACCAAAATTACATGTTATGATAAAATTTGAAGAGGCCCCTTAATTGGATTATTTGAGACCTTATAGAAACCACACCAAAAAAAAATACATTGTCGGTAACTCAACCATTCATGACTCTTTCTAACATTATCTTTGTAATTTGAAGAGTTGTGAATAATAGATTATCCCATATATATATATATATATATATATATATATATATATATATATAACAAAATAAAAATTACCAAAATGAAACAAAAGCAAATGCAACATAAAAAAATCCAAAAAAGTTAAAACTAAAAAATGGATTTAGAAAAAGTGACAAAGTTATTTAGAAAAATCCAAAAAAAAAAAAAAAAAAAAAAAAAAAATGTAAAAACTCTAAATCACTTATGTAATGTTCATACATTGATTCTAGATTTCTATATATTTTTCTGAAATTTTTTAATCCTAGTCTTTATTTTATTTTATTTTCCAAAGTTGTTATTTGATTCGGAGTAACTCGTCCGAGTTTAAAATCGTTATATTGGCAAAATGGTGGTCAGCATTGGGGAATTATAACAGAGAGTAAAAAATAAGGGAAGTTTGAAAGCAACATGCCTGGAAGGGAGACGTTGGGGCCTGACGTCACGTATTGGACGGTGCCATTGAAGGTCCAGGCTGGGATGGGGTTCGACTGAGTGAGGAGGAAGTATGGGTTTGTTGCAGTCGGGCTCACGTTTCGCGGCGGGGACTCAAAGTCGCCATTCTTCAGGAGGAGATCTGCCACACAAGAAGCAAACACTTGAGTTTTATGATTACTGCTTCTGATTTTCTTTGTGTGCATGAATTTACCAGAGGCAAGAACTGTTGTTGCAGCTGCACAGAGCAGGGACACTAGAATTTGTATGCTCATTGCTCTTGCTCTTGCTCTGAGAGAAAGATGGCACTGAACTCAGAGATAGGATTTGGGGGTAGTAAACGGAGAGAGAGGAGACGCGGCCGGCCTCTGTTTTGTGTTCGCATCCCACTTTACTCCATTAACTCTTGGATCCAAGTTTCGTTGCTTTTCCTTGTTGGCCCACAGCTCAGGTCTTCGGTCGAAGCTTCGCAATCTCTCTAAACAGCCTGTACAGGGCCTATATCCTTTTCTGGCCACCCAAAAGTCAAACCAAAGCTTTTTCTTTCCACACTACCCCTAACCAAAATTTTCCCTAATTTTTTTTCAAAACAAATTTTCTATACAAATACCTTCAAAGGAAAAAATATTTTTTTTTCAAACGAAAATACCCTTCTTGTATACAAAAATCAATTTGGTCAGATTTGATATTGACTTTTGGACCCAGTAAGACAACTATCAGACTTCTGTCGGACCGCCCTTTAGTACCAAACTCTTCGAATCAAGTAATATCTACTACCGAATCGTCCTTTGCAACTGCCAGACCACCTTTAGTAACGAATTCTTGGAATAAGTAATATCTACTATCGAATCACGCTTTGCAACTACCAGATTACCTTTTGCAACTGTCAAACCGCATTCAAAGCCCTACTGCTGGACCACCCTTTGCAACGGTCAGACCACACTTTACACAGTGACGGAGCCCTACTGACCACACTGGTGGGAGCCCTACTGACCACACTGGTGGGATAGACGAAAGACAAGCGTGAGTAAGATAAAAGTAAGAGAGGATAGTTTAAGTATTCTTTTATTTTTTATTTGGTTAAAGGGGTATTTGCATAGGAAGGATATTTGGGGAAAAAAGTGAAAGAAAAAATTAGGGTGGGGTAAGTTGCATAGAAAATGTAGTCTTGATGTTTTTTTTTGTAATTTTTGCTTAAAACAAATAAATATAAAGATAAAATCTCTTGGCTCTAAAATCAATTTTCAATACCAACAACAAAACAAATAAATATAAAGATAAAATCTCCTGGCTCTAAAATCAATTTTCAATACCAACAACAAAATTTGAAGTAATTTTTTTTTAAAAAAATAAGGATGGGTTTTCTATAACGCCTTGGCTTTATGAAAACAAAATAAAGCCTCACTTCAAATCCTCATCCAGAAAGTAATTGCAACACAAAAAATCTCTATGATGGTTCTAAAATCAATTTTCAATGCCAACAATAAAATTTGAAATAAAAAAAACGATACAGATCTTGCAGATCTATGAACACTTATTTTTAGGGCGGCATGAACGGTCTAGATAATTTGTTATGATATACACAATTTTTTTTTTACACTTATAATGTTGAAGTCGAAATGATCGATGGAAAGGTTTTCGTGCTTGAATTCAAATTTTGGTTGAGTTATGGAAAGGTTTTCCAAGGCTTGAATTCAAATTTTGGTTGAGTTACGTCGTGATATTTCACTTACTTCGATAGGCTGTAGCTCTATGAAAACATTTTCCAAAAAAAAATAAAATAAAATAATAATTTTGAATGTCGGCACCCAATATTATAACAGCACATGGGAATCGACGGAATCTGATATAAAAAACTACTTAATACTGTACTCCCTCGGTAGTAGAATGTTCATTTACTCCCGTTAGGTAAAGCTCCATCTACAATTAAATTTAGGGACTCAAATTTTGAGGATGATTAAGCTCTACAAAACAAAGTTCACAATTGTACCTCTATGTACATGGAAAAACAAATCGAGATTGAATAAAGACCATCCAATTTTTAGATGATGAGATCTAAGAGTGAGAAAACTCAACTTTTAATTTTTGTTTTTTCTAGAATAATCATCTAGTAATTGTTAAGTGATACCCAAAATTTTAGATTAAAAAACCCATTCCCAAATTGGTCTGACCGAGGGAGTAAGAACTCATTACTCAGATTTAGAATTAAATTCCTACCCATATGGACGCATGTGCATACTAAACAATAAGTATGAGCGCTTGGATACCCCTGTCTCCCTTTTATTTTGTTTTCTTCTTTCTATTTTATGCATATGGATAGATGGATCAAAGTATCATCTTAAATTCTAGGGGCCAATTTCAAGAATGTCAACCATTCGAAATGATTCTTAAATTATCAGTGACTTATATGGGGATATTCTTATATCATTAGAAAGACATAAGGGCTCGTTTGGATTACTGGATTTTTCAATCTTTGCAAAAATCAATCATAGAATTGAGATTGACTGGAATTAACATTTCTTGGAATATGATGTATGTTGTTTGAATCATATCCGGTAGAAATTAAAAAAATGCAAATTCTATATTTGGATTGCTTGGAATATCTTTTTTTTGGAATAGCAAATCCTCTCTCTCTCTCAAAATTTTGAGATAGTTTCTCTCTCTAAAATTTTCCTAATATTTTAATACTCTTTCAAAAACTTAAAATTTGAAATAGTCTCTTTCTAAAATTTTTAAGATAGTTTCTCTTTCTAAAAATTTTATATACTTTCTCTCTTTAAAATTTGATGTAGTTTCTCTCTCTAAAAATTTGAGATTCTTTCTTTAAAACTTAAAATTTGATATAGCTTTTCTTTATAAAATTTTTGAGATAGTTTCTCTCTCTAAATAATTTTAGATAATTTCTCTCTCTAAAATATAATATAGTTTCTCTCTTTAAAATTTTAAGGTACTTTCTCTAGCTAAAACTCAAAATTTGAGATAGTTTTTTTCTAAAATTTTTAAGATAGTTTCTCTCTCTAAGAAATTTGAAGTACTTTCTCACTATAAAATTCGATATAGTTACGCTTTCTAAAATGTTAAGATGCTTTTTCTATCTAATAATTAATTTTTTAGATAGTTTCTCTATCTAAAATTTTCATATACTGTAGTTTCTCCCTCTAAAATTTTAATATACTTTCTCTCTCTAAAACTTAAAATTTGGGATAGTTTCTCTATCTAAATTTTTTTAAATAGTTTCTCTCTCCAAACATTTGAGGTATTTTCTCCATCTAAAATTTGATATAGTTTCTCTTTCTAAAGTTTTAAGATATTTCCTTTCTCTAAAACTTAAAATTTGAGATAGCTTCTCCCTCTAAAAAATTTTAGATAGTTTTCTTGTCTAAAAATTTGATATAGTTTCTAATCTCTAAAATTTTAATATGCTCTTTCTTTAAAAATTAAAATTTGAGATAATTTCTCTCTCTAAATGTTTGAAATATTTCTCTCTAAGAAATTTTAATTTCTCTTTCTAAAATTTTAAGATGCTTTCTCTCCTTAAAACTTATCATTTGAGATAGTTTTTCTCTCTAAAATTTTAATATGGTCTCTCTAAAACTTTAATTTTGAGATAGTTTCATTCTCTAAAAATTTGAAATGGTTTCTCTCTCTAATTTTTTTTTTTTTTTTATATTTTCTCTCTCTAAAAAATTTCGTACATTTTCTCTATCTAAAATTTGATATAGTTTCTCTCTCTAAAATTTTAATATGTTTTCTCTCTTTAAAATTTGATATAGTTTCCCTCTCTAAGGTTTTGATATTTTTTTGTTCTTCACCACCAAAATGGGTCATTTCCATGAAATATGAATTCCACCTAATTTGATGGAATTGATGTTTCCAAAATTTATACTTAAAATGAGCATTAGGATTCCCAAAGAAGTCTCAATTTACAAAAAAAATGTCAATTCTAAATGAACCAAATACGATTGGCCCAGCTTTCTTAAGAAAAATGACTATTGGAAATCTGAATCCAAGGAGCCAAATAGACCCTCTCAAGGTTAAAAACAATAATGTAACGCCCAAATAACCATAGGAAATAAGGCTGGAAAACGTTCCATGGCTTTTGCTTTCCTTACGTGTTGAGTTTTGAACCTATAAAACGCCTAGGCAACCGATGTAAATTAGGGTTCTCCCCCAATAATCTTTTAGTGGAGTTTGTCTACCAACTCGTTTTACTGATTGTGTGGAAAAACTGTAGAATTAAAGGGGCAACTAAAAAAATCCACAAGAAAAGGTTATTTAATTTTGGAAAAACTTTTAATTAATAATCTCAATATCGAGATGTATGGATGTATCCATCAGAAAAAGTTATTTAATTTTAGAAAAACTTTTAATTAATCATCTCAACATCAAAATGTATGGATGTAAAAAGATTTCAAGTCCCAAAAATAATGCATCTTGTAATATATTATTTGAACCATCCATTTTCAAGAGTTTTATGTATTTAGAGATCTACTTGATTTGAACAATTTTTTGAGTCTAAAACTTCTTAATGAAAATAAATTCTCAGGCCGTCCTAAAAAAATTTTACACCAAAATTGCATCTTATGATAAAATTTTGGAAGTGCTAACGGTTGAAATAAGGGAAAATTACAAAAAACCCGTGAAGAATAGATTTCCTATGCAACTTACCCCCAAATAAAATAAAATAAAGGTACATTTTTTTTGACAATAACACCTTTTTTCATATATAAAAAACTAATTTTAACCAAACATTCACATGGGCCTACGCATAGTACCAAAAGCTACATGGGCTGTTGGACCGCCAAGTACCAATTGCCGGATCCCGTTAAACTAAAAAGAGTGCCAAACTGCCTTCATTATCTGTGGGACCGCATATAAATCTACCGGTCCGCATATATAAATCTATCAGACGGCATAGATAAAAGAGCTGAAGCGCCATATAGATCTGCCATATCGAATGTTTGTCCAAGAACAGAAATGCCAGACCGCTATAGGGATATGCCAAACTGCATTTTGTCCAGGAAACATAGTGTTGGACCACCTTTATATTTGCCGGACCACACTTTGGTCCAGAGAAGTCCAGCTCTTTGTCCAGAGGAGAGAGACGCGGGTAAGAGCCAAGGAAGGATAGTTTAATCTTTCTTTTATTTTATTTTTTTGATTTGGGGGTATTTGCTAAGAAAATATATTTTGAAATTAAAAGTGAGAAGAAAAATTTTGATTGAGGGTAAATGGTATACGTCTACTCTTGAGTGGAGGAACACTTCATGTGAGAAAAGATGGTTGAGGTTGCAAGATGCATGTATCATATGTTGAGTGGAGGAACACTTCATGTGAGAAAAGATGGTTGAGATTGCAAGAAGCATGTGGCAAGATGCATGTATCATCTTGTATAAAACCCCTAAAAGTTCCCCTATTGAGTGCTACAAAGTGATTTTGCAACTTGCCTGATAAACTTCATCCTCACTAATTTTGGGAATAAATTTTAAAGAGAGAGAGATCGTATACCATGTATATTGCACATATGAAGTACAAACCCAGAATCCACCACACATACCCGTCACAGATGGTAGAGATTAGCCACTGCTCTGCTGACAGATGTAACAGAGAACAGCAGCTCATCCCTACTGTATGTCGATGAGATCAGAGTTGAAAAGGCCAGTCTGTGCACCCCATTCATAAATGCAAAAACACAACTCTTTTTCCATTCTATAAAGGAAATATATATAATGAGATCACTTACTTTTGATACAAGGTCACAATCATCATTGACTGCTAAATTTGAAATTGGGTGGTTGAATGTGTCATTGTTTAGGCCCCCAGTTCAAAACAAAATTTCTCAAACATTATGACAATTTAATCTGGTAGATTTTCACATCCAATGGATAAAAGTGATTGTGACTTTGTACTATAGTATACAACCTCTTTATAATACTGAAAAACCCGATCACTCCTAACATATCCATGGCATCAACCAAAATGATAAATGCATGTGTGAAGTTAGAAACTAATATTCAAAAACCTGCACAATAAAATGGACAATGATGCTTGAAAATTGGTGCTGTCATAGCCCTAGCTCACGGCCGGCAATAAAATCAATTAGAGATATTAATCTATTTACAACAAAACTGGAGAGAGAGAAAGAGAGAGAGAGACAGCAGGCTGTACGAAGGCATGTCCTCATTCTGCAGCACATTGCCCAGAGTGAGAGAGAGAGAGAGAGAGAGGGAGATTGCTAAGAGAGAAGGCTGTACGAGGGCATGTCCTCAATTCGCAGCACATCGTCCAAAAGAAATTCGCGCTCTAGCTGAGACCGTGTAGATTTTAGCACATCCTGAGGGGCCAAACCAAAAACCGCAGCATCAGTACCAAAAAGAATATTTCCCAAAAGCCATATGTAATATAGCAATTGCTGGGGGATGGAATGTACATTGAAATCCATGTAGGAGGCATTCCTGGCAAGCCATTGTTCATCCATAACCATGAAAGCCACACAGTAAAGCAAGTCAAAGGCCCACTCATATTCTGAAAATTGTGAAACCCCACTTAAAATGAATCTCTGGATTGGATAGAAGATTGCCCATACGGGTTTATTGCACTCTCTCTAAATGCATGTTTGCATGCATGTGTGAAGAGCAAGCAATTGAGACAGAGAGTGAAGAGCGAGCGAGCGAGAGCGAGAGTGAGAGCGAGAGAGAGAGAGAGAGAGAGAGAGAGAATTATTTCACCAAGTACACATCCTACAGAACTAATTTAGCAACATGGTTGTACGTAGACTTGTTGGCTAGACACTGATGGCTTACCTGAGAGCATCTGCATGAAGATTGTCCCAATCAATGTGCTGGGTTTCGCTATAAGAAAGCAAGAGCAATGATCAACTTTAGATTGGTTCCAAGAAGGAATATTAATCAGATGAAATGTTGTCATTTGATAACTGAGTTTCATCATATATTCAGTAAACAATGAAATGATAATTCTATGTTCTCTGCTAAAAAAATGGACATTCCATGAGTTAAAATCATATTACTGACCCTTCAGGAGATAAGAATAAGAAAACAAGTGACAGAAAAGCAAGTGAATTATTGCTGGTTTTAGAAATCATTCAAATGTACATGTAATACTCACAAATGACATCTTTTCTTTTCTCTTTTTTTTTTTCCCATTTTTTTGGGGGGAGGAATCCATCCATCCCATCCCCATCTCATCTGCAGATGGTAAAGAGCTGTCTTCACATGCAGCCATGTAAAATAGCCAGCCGGCAATATTAAGTTGCTGCAATGCTCTCACTCTCTCTCTCTCCAAAAAAAAAAAAAAATGCAGTGGAAATACCAGCACTGCTCTGCCATGCACATGCCTTTCTCTTTCATTCTTAGGGCAGGCCACCACAAACAAATAGAATCGATAGATATAATGATAGATGGATCGACAGACAGAGAGATAGATAGAGGGATGGGGGGAGGGAGGGGGACATTCCGAAAAACAAAGAAAAACGTGGCATCGTATTATATCAAGCAGACACAATAAATCTCTTCCTTAAACTACTATCATACTGGCAATCTTTTCAAGACCTGCATTATTTTGTAGAAGTGTTTAAAATCAATGGAGTCTTAGTATTTTTCTTTGTAATTCATCTATTTCTAAGGATAAATTAGGAATGAAATACGGATTTTGATACTATAAGCAATGGTGAAGTAAATCCCAAAGCAGAAAAAAAGACTGGCAATGACCCTTACGGGAATGTAGATCTAACATCTGCATGATCATGAAGGTAATGTTTACACCAGCTACAGCAAATGGGTACTCCCAAGTGGCTCTTTTCCCTCTCTGCTTCTTCAGTAGTCGCTGGAACGAAGTCTGCCATACTAGATTCATTTAGAACCTTAAGTCACAATTGTTGAAAAGTTACTAATGTTGAATTAATATCTTGGATTGCAAATTCAAGGATGACACAGAAATGGAGAACAGAAAAGTATAGTTCCACAAAATATTCCTTGTAACATGATTGCTTCACATATTTTGTTAACCAAGGGACAACCAGAAATGTCCTGTATGCTTCTCAAAAAGATCTTTGCATCTGCAGCGTACAAGGTCAGCATGTGAAAGAGAAATTCCAGGCAACAAACAAGAAGATAAAAAGAAAAAGAAAAAAAAAACACATCCAAAGGAATCGTAGCATACATTTAGAAGAGCATTCAAACGAATTCTTAACAAGCATGGATATGAGAATTGGGATAACCAATTCCCTCATGCAGGAGAACTTTGAGCCATAGAAGTCAATTGGACATATATGGAGTGATTATCCATTGTCATCTCGTACCACAAAATTCTCCTTGCCTTTCTCAACAAAAGGCAATGGACATCACTCTCATAGAAAAATCAGTCAAGAGCAAACTCAAGAATACCTAACCAGCCAGAGAAATGAGATGACAATTCTGTTATCGTGTATTCAATTTGGATTGTGAGATACCCATATTAGGTGGCCCAGGCTAAAGATCAGTCAAGAGCAAACTCAAGAATACCTAACTAGCCAAAGAAATGAGATGACAATTCTGTTATCGTGTATTGAATTAGGATTGTGAGATACCCACATTTGGTGGCCCAGGCTATGGTAATAGATGCTACAGTTAAGAATATCTAACACTTTGAGCAATCAAAGTAATATACCACAATATAGTAACTGGTAAAGAAGATCGAGCACATCATGATGATTCACCTTATATTCGATATCAATTTTTTCTATTCTATTACTGTTGTTAGAGAGGGTTCAAATGTAGAACACACTTAATGAAAGACTTGAAGATTCAACAAGAATCTTCAATAGTTGAACATCCACTTCCTTGATTAATTTATAATATTCCAGTCCTAATGAGAAATTCTTCACAATTAAATCAGTTTACAATCACCAGAGCATGAGATAAATCTCAAAATGTGCAGGCAATACGAGAACAAAATCAGTAACCGCTAACAATGGAATAATGAAAAATATGTAGGAACCCCAAGGTTGGCAAAAGCATTTCCTCCTTTAGATGCAAACGCTTCTACCATGTTAATCTTTTAGGATATACTGTTTTGAGGGAAATTTATTTACTACTCGCTAAACATATTCCTATGAACATGCATACATACATATATTTTGGTCATTTTATTTTATTGGAATTATTATTTTTAACAAGTTGACACCCAATAAGAACTACACATGCCCCAAATTTCAGGTCAATATGATTACTAAAATAAAAAGTAAAATTCAAATATAAAATACACTTTAAGCCGTCTGATCAAAGATCGGATATCTCAGAGGCTAACCAAAGTTAGTATTCAGCATTAGCCATTCGGTGCAAACTCACCATAGTTTTTCCTACCCACATATACACATATGAGCATAAAACAATGACTAAATACTACCACCACACTATAAAGATTATCATGCCCACAACAAAATTCATTGTTCTTTTAACAAGTATTTCTAACATGTTTTTTCATGCTCCCCAAATAAAATTTGTACAGTTGCTCCATCCAACTTCTACTACAGGCAAATGATGTCCTTTACATGATCTAACAATCAAAATCACCTTTGCAAACTACAAAAGTGCTGTGCATATGACAGTATGACTGTATTCCATTAGCATTTTGTTGAGAAGAATCTGGTTTGTACTATTCCTCGGTACTTGGTCACATCTCACATAAAAAACGTAGGCAAACTATACAACCACTCCTTTCTCTGCATCCTTAAAATATCTTTAATCTAGAATAGCATACACTGTCTTTTTCTAATTAGAAATCATCCAAAGCAGAAGGTTAACAAGTATACGGGCACACAAATATCTAATCCCCGGATACAACAGTTCTGATCAAAGTAAGCCTGCATCTTGATGTACCAGTGTACGAAGCAGAAAGAGCATCAGATCCACAGTAGTTATTTGCTTGCTCATTGGATGTCCAACTGTCCACCGATAGTGTGTCACTTGTTTTAGCATCAACTGTGTGTTACCAGTTTTTGCATTATGCTGTATTTAAATTGCCCCTCTTTCTCCCTCCATTCTTTTTTCTCTTCTTCGTCTTTTTCCCTCTAGTTTGTTCTCTGAGCACCTAACTTGTAGGCTGCCGTCTTTTTTTGTTCTAATTATGTAATTTTCTAATATTTCAATACAAGTACTTAAAAAAAACAGTTCTGATCAAAGAATAGAAAGCTACAACTAGCCTGGGCGACATTACTGATAGTTATTTCTATTCCTAAATGTACATGAGTTTTATTCTTAACTCTGTAGACGACAAACCCAACTAAATGAAAATCTACAAAACAAGAATATCCTCATAAACAGATAGGTAAATTGCAAAGCAGTGAGTAGTTAACTTTCCCTAGTTTCTTTACAATACAGTAGGACAAAAGAAGAACAGCCCACAAGTAGCAGGAGATGTATCTTACGGAAAATGTTTTTGCAAAGAAGAGTAAGTTCTCCAAAGAAATAAAGCCAGCTCCCCTGGTAATCAGAATAAAAAAAAATGTCTACGTTAATCAGAAGCAGATAAAGAACCACTAATGTAGTTACTAAGAAAGAGGACCTACTAATTTTTGGAACTTTAAAGGAGAGTATTAGAACCTAAAGTCAGTTGATGGATCTCTTCCTTGCCATCCCATTTCCTTCCATTGTTCAGATATTAGACCTTGAAGCTTTGTTTCAGGGTAAGTAGCATTCCACAGAGCCCTCAAAGCTTCCTGTTAGCACAAAATATCGTGATAATCATATAAAAAGACAGCAAGAAATATTCTAGTGCAAACCATGCTCACACAGCTAATGAGAACATTAATGGGGAGTACGCTTTTTTTGTCATTTAGATAGCAATGCATTTAGAAATGACAACATAATTTCTTTGAAGTCTTACCTCAATTAGTTTAATCATGCATTCCTAGCATATTTATGTGTAATGCTCCGAAATAACTAATGAAGTACAGTTCTAATTAAAGACTACAATAAAACAAAATAATATAAATACAAAATAGCAAGTATTCATAAAATTATACAGATTTATATCTAAGTTGACAGATACAGAGGAGTATGACTTTTTTTGTCTAAGTTTTCTTACTCTGAACCATCACAGTTGATAACTTGATAGTTGATATGCATGTCCTTTTCATTTTTTCCGAGAAGTTGTGCATGTAACATTTTGAAAAGTTTGAAAGACCTACATGTCCCAAAAAAAAAAGAAAAAAAGAAAAGAAAGGAAAATGCCCCATGTTTATGCTATGTCAAACACTATTGATAATAGTTGAATGGCAAATGAATCTACTTGTGCAAGATATTGCACAGCACAAGTTGAAGTAAATGTGTTAATTTATCATTAACCACTAGGTGAGTCATGATTGGACCTCTACCGACCTAGAGTTTGCTACCAAGTGGTTGAAAACCTCGCCAAAATAGTTTCCAGCAAGAAATATTTTTCTAATCTTTCCTTCTGCCTTCTTGTTATTTATTTCTACATTTAAGTCCTCAAAACCTCCTTTTGCTGCTTGAAACCTCACCACACATGCCTTATTTAAAATGTTTTTCTTTTCTTTCATTTCTTATTCTACCTTATGTTTTGAGGCAGGTTACTGGTGGGATTTGAACCTTGGACGTTGTGCCACAACCCCTCCTTCATGCCCCCACCTCAAATCCCCAATTCCTTCTATTTTTCTGCTGCATTCTTTTTCTTATCTACTTTTTGTTTGTCGTATTTTTTTAACCCTTTCTTTTTTCTTTGCATCTATTAGTTATGGTTTTGTTTCCTTCATGGTAGGGGACCACCCAAGACCACCACCAAGAACTGTGTCAAGACTAGCACATAGGTGGGCCCCCCATCGAACCACTTGAGTTTTAGAAACCCTAGGCCAAGGAATTTAGCAATCTTCTTTAACGATTAAACCTTCTTGGAAAATTGTGGTAGTCATAAATTTTGCAAATTTAGTATTGGTAAGTGTGTCCCTTTTCTTTTTTGTTTTACAAGCTAGTTTATCTTCCTAGTTACAAAGGGACTAGTTTCCTAAAATTACAAAGGAAATCTTCCAGTACCTTATTCTGGGGAAGAGGAAGATTTAAGATATATTTAACTTACCCTTTTTTTCCAAGGAATGACAAATATAGAGGTATAACATGCGCCAACTACTATGCAAGGCCAACTCCTGCAAAAATGTAAGTCCCTCATCTCAGCTCTAAACAAGTCAACTTGATGCAATTAGCATTTTTACTTTTATGAAGTTTTTTAGAAGATTGAAATTAGGTTTGGAGTTATTTGGGTTTCTAGTTTTCTTTTAGGGCATTTGTGTTTTCTTTTCTTGTACAGAGGTGAGGGATAAAATTAGATGTTTAATTTTAAAAGATGAAGGGTTAGGATTTAGTTTTTATTAAAGCAAATTTGCTTATTATGATTTTTATTTATCCTATAAATATGTAAATATTGGGCAAAAAATGAGAACAATAATTTATTTTGGGTCTTGTGAAAATAACTTTTTTGGGGTAGACTCCCTTCAAACCCAGAGAGGGCATAATATCTCATCCCTTTATTTTTATTTTATTTTTTTAGTTTGTTTATTTTCTATCTCCCTCTTCCTTGTATCACAAGTCCATAGTTTAATTAAAACTAATAAGCTTAATTCAATCCAAGCAATCTAGCAAACCTCCATTCAACCTTCTATCCATCCTATTATAATTATCAGACCTACTTTAACCCCGATACATAACTATTTCACCCTATTTGCTGGACCTGGAAACCCCAGGACTAATTCCTTGGCCTGAACCCCTAACTTCCTGTTCCTAGTATCACCTTCTGATGCCCACATTAACCACTGGTAATTTTCCCTTACCATATTCATATTATCTGATATGGACCGGTCTTTCCATGACGATCAGATCGCTCCAACCTCTGAAATCCATCACTAGTTTGAATCTCTCTACCACCTAACCAAACTCCAATTGGAACATAGCCCCATCTTTCAAAAATCCTCCCTGCAATGTCCTAAGCCTTGTTGTACTGTGAATTTCGGGTAGGTTTCCCCATCTTTTACAGACCTGATCTTAACCCAAACGGCTCCCCAACCCTATCAAAACCTTGCCTACAAGCCTACCATATTCCCAAGAACATTCGACCTCATGAACCCCCAATTTGAGTCAACAAATTGTAACCAGTTCCAAAAACCTGCCAATCCCTATATAACTGTCCAGGCCTTTGAAAACCACCCTCTATTTCATTACACTCATGTACAATCCTAATAACGTTGGTGTTACAACACATTTCTGTCTTTCATTTTCATCTTTTTCCTTTTGGCTTGTAATTTCTGCCGTTATTTTATCTTCATTTTATAATTATCTATGTATGTAACTATACGTGCATGCAACTTTTTTTTCTTTAGTTATCAAAGAGATTGATATTTTGTTTTCTTTTAAGCAACTTTTCACATTGTTTTAAGAAAATTTCAAAATGCTATGTTGCGATCAAGTTAGAAACCCTATAACGTAAGAGAACTTCCTATTACAGTACCAAGTACTAGGAATCATAACAAGGAAAAGAGAAATATAAATAATGATGCCTTTTGCAGAAGAGAGCATGAGGATATGAAGGTAGGGATGATAAACGTCTAAAGAAACTACGAAAATTATAATGAAAATTTCAGCATAAGTGAAAAAAACTTGGAATGATGAACCCAAGTTAAGGCTTCAGAATAATGAGACATGAACCATGAAGGTAAGGAGCCAAAACCCTAGAAACGGCTCTAAGTGTAAAGCAAGAAACCCATAAATAAGACTACAAATACCATATCCATGGCCCATCAAGGCAGAGCAATAAATATACAAGTATGGATGATGGAAGTTCAATAAGAAACCCCTAACTCGATTGAAACCAATTTTTACAGTAACAGATATCACTGGAAGACGATTGAAGGATCAAGGGAGACGTGGAAAGCTGGACGGGGGGGCTTCACATCTGTCATAAGTCCTTTGGTGGTGCAAATATGCAAAACAGGATCCCAAATTTTCAACGATGAGGACCACGGAACTAAACATACTTTGTTTGTCAATATTGGTTTAGTCCTACATAAAAACCTCAATATACTCGGGATGTATTTCATCATGAGATGTTTTATATTCCGGACTCATGAGAAATTTTGGCAAAGTTTTACGTTGGCTGCCTACCTAACACAACCCACCCCATTCACCCGGGCTTGGGACGGGTTAAGGGAAAGTTTAAGGTCTTCACCCTTCTTAGTTCTTCGACCATTCGTAAACCTGAAATTCTTTTCCTATCCCAACCACACACACTTTCTAAGCATTTCTGGCATTAAAAATCAACACTTGGGATGGTACCAAAAAGATATGTCACACATCCTAGCAAAGTAAAGCTCAACCTTTCTATAGCTTAGATAGTACACTCCAATATTTACGGAACAATATGGTATCAGACATCCCTAACAAAAAGTTCTAGCAAGTGCCACAATTAGTAGCAACAAAATAACTTTGTTGGTTTGTCCAGAATGTCCTAGACCACAAATTCATATGAAAAAATAGCTTGTATTTCTGAAACTAATGGGATTCGAGTCTTTGGGAAGTTTGCATAAAACATAGTCAAGTGTAACCATTTACCATTGTGTGACATAACAAAGCAGCTAGAACACTTAACTTTCAGCCATTACTCTTTAAGTTCAATGTCAATCAATTACCCAATCAGCTGTTATGTCTCTAGTTTCAATTTATAGCTAACTTACTATAAAATGGGAAAGCGCATATGCCTGTGAACTAATTTCTACCACCGCAAGGCCAATCATACTCACGAGAGAAACAGCAGAACTTGACCAAGCAGTGATCCATTACATATTTGTAGAAGACCAGAATCCTTACGATTAATAAATGGTAGTAAAAAAGTTAAGACAGTGAGAGTTTAAGTATGCATGGTAGTCCCTTGCCTTCTCCTTAAGCTGTATAAGGTGAGATTTGTACATTTACAGACTCTACTTGTGCACAGGATGAAAAGCCTCATCCGAAGAAATGAACTAATTGCATATCAAACATGTAGACAAGTAGATATTGCATTGAGGGCAAGTTTCACCTGGTGATCAGGCCTTGAAGAATCAAAGTCAACCTTCATGCGATTTTTCAAGCGCCGCAATCTTTCTTCCTGCAACAAGCAACGAATAAAAAACATCAGTGATGCATATCAAAGATAAGACAGTTAGTGATGGCAATATAAAGTATTGTAGAAAATGGGAACCAACAAATGTTCTATTTTCTTCACTACTGTTTTATTAAGGCTTGCCTGTATTGGAGTCAAAGTGGCACAAATTCGCTCATAAGTTCCCTTGCGTTGAATGCACACACAAGAAAGACCCCTCCCAAGCCATGCTGGTGTTCCACTAGTTATAGCTACAAAAAACAAGTATCCAGGATGATTAGATCATGGATCATTAAAATTTGTAGAACAAGAGAAGTCTCTGAAAAGTATGAACTTGACTTGTGCAAAGGCAATGCAAGTTCAAAATTTTCCACACGAGCAGCATTAGGGGACAAAAACACCACAATCTCTGCTATCATAGCATGTTACTGTCCCAGCAACCCAAAAGATAACTAACAATAAGTGGTGTTGTAAAGTTTGGCTGCCTCAGGGCCTAGTTCATCAAGGACCCTAGGAGCATCACCTAGGGCCATGGGGCCTAGTGTGGAAGGGTCTCTAGGAAAATGCCTAGTTGGGGCCCTTGGCCTGCCTTGCCCACTTCTTCTTCTTCTTCTTTGTGCTCATTTAACACTTTAGAGTCCTTCTCATGCTCTCATCATCGAACACTTATAGAGGGCTCGCTCACTTGGAGTTCTTCATGCACTCTCCTCATCGAACAATTCGACGGCTCTCTCTCTCTCTCTCTCTCTCCATCCGAACTCCTCCCCCTCTAGCACAATGTTGCCTTTGGGGTGCCACAATCATGAGGATGTGACCGGGCCTAGGTGGTCACGAAGCGTCCTAGGCAGTGGCTTCCAAATTCCTAAACATTGACAATATGATCATAACAAAATCTGGTCATATTGACTCGGTGCAATGGATAAATAGCCAGTCATTGTCATAGGTTAAAATGTTTTATGTTAACTTGGTATTAGCAAGCTTGAAACATAAGCTAGATTGAAATGTTTCTCTACTTGGTCCACATAGAAGACCAGGATAGACATTCTAATCATTACTTGTGATTTATATTTGTACTAAGCTGATAATAGTATATATCATTCTTGAATTCTTTTCATGACCCCAGATTCTCATGTAATAAGCAAAACAGTTGTGCGATTTGATGTGATTGCACATGTTCCATATGAATGGATATTATGTAAACAATGAAAAGCAACCATTTGCTCTCAATCTTGAGGGATTTTGTTCATCTTCATCCTTCTCTCATTCCTTTTAAGATTTCTTCAACTAGAACATTATCAAGAGAAATACAAGGAACCCTTTTCTTATTGGTAACACTGTAAAAGAAGGGAGGGGGAAGGATGGAAACCTATCATTCTCATTCAGCACCAAGTGACACAAGGGACCCTTTGCCATTGCTCTGACCCTCTCCTTCATAAGATCAGCATAAACCATATGGGACAAACAATGTACGGCCATTGGGAATATGGCTGTGCGGCCCTCTCATCCCAAAGTTCTTTTGCTACAAAGCGATACAGCAATTGCTTCCTTTTTGTCAACTGTCACCACCCTTCCCTCCGCCTCTATACTGCCTTCCACGTGTTCAAAAACTCAAACTTGGTGGCAAGTTGCTCACTGCCAAAACTATCAAGACTCGCCAAGTTAAACAGTCAACTAAACAAAGCTCAGGTAAGTTTTTCAAATTTTTTGGGAACAGCTTTAAAATAAATAAATAATCCATAACGGGATTTGGACTTAGCTTGCCATTAAGCCAAACCCAATTTCTAACACATCAAAAAATGCCATTTATATTTCAAAGTAAGAAAAATGGTGGACTAGGATTTGTGTAGCCTTACCCCAAATAGTTGGGATAAGGCTCTGATGGTGATGATGATGATTTTAAAATAATACAGATCATCAAAAACCCCGGCACACTTTATTTTTTAAAATTATCAAACTTCCCCACCGGATGAATCGAGCTGTTTCAGAGAATTTCTCCAACTAGGAAATGAGTATTTATAATTAATTCACTACTTTCCAGTACAGCACCACCTTAGTATGTGGTTGTATCCTGCCATTCACCTGCAGAGTAATTGATCTACCTCAACTAGTGCCATGATTTGACGGCTTTTTTCCTCTCTGTCAAGAACGACCTCTGGATTGTCAAAACAAAGATCCATCACCACAATCGTGATTTGTGACAATTGTTCATCATGGTTTATGACAGGCTGTATGGTTTATGACAGGCTGTGGGGTGGCTCCCAACCCTAGTGAATTTCTAATGGCAAAGCAGCTTATGACGATCTGCTATGACATTGCTGCATTTGCTAAGGGCAGACAGAATAATTACCTTACGTCGCATTTGGATGAGCCCCTGGATTGCAGTATTTTAAGTAGATTAGCAACTGAGAAAACAGGCTCAGATTTTCCCAGTGGTTGTGGTGTGTTTGGTGGGCCCCAAAGCATGAATGCACAAGCATGAAACACCTATTTTCATGGCCACTTGGAAATCCAAAAGAACTTATTCAAACTGACTTTCCTGTCTTCCCCCCCTCCAGGAATATTGTAAAACCTCTAATGAGCACGTCTAATGGGGCCCCAAATTCAAGAACGTGTGTTGCATTGATAGAGATGCCAAACAGAGCCAAGGCATGGTGGAGGTTATATTTAGCATCCTTGCATTTGTTCCATATGCCCTTATACGATCCTTGGTCCGGGCAAAATCCAACATAGCCAAAGCAACTGAAACTTTCAATTTTGAACGGAGAAGAAAAACTTATACAACAACAGAATCTTGTGGCAAAGTCAAAACAATGTGGGACCAAAGAAAAGGGGCTCTCTTTTAGATTTGAGATTTCACAAGTTAATGCTGGAAGAAGCATAATACTACAAGCATTTGATATTCAAGCTCCTTGAACCTTAAAATTTATCAGAGAAAGAAAAGCTAGACTACATCTCAAATTAATCCAGCAAAATAGTTCAAACTTCAAAGCCCAAACCATAAACTGAAAACCAGGGAAATCAATTAAGACATTCATAATGCCTAAAAAAAGTCATTAAAAGAATGAAATAAAGAAAGCAAGAAATCCTACGCACTAGAATAGGCTTATCCAAATTGACAACAAAACCACGGAACTCAAAGAATTCTTGAAAGAATATGATGATTCATGGCAGAAGACAGTATATAGCAAAAAAAAAAAAAAAGAACTGGAAAACCATTAAATAAATGGAATAAAAGAACCGAAGAACTGCAAAACAATACTAAAAAATAGAAAGGGAAATCAAAGAACACATAAAAGGTCAAACAGATAGAGGGATTCAGAGAGCAAAAGTTTAGCGAGAGTAGACTAGCAAACTTAGAAAGAAGAATACCAAACGAATCGTACATGGAGAACATCAAAAAAGCCCAAGAACACATAATAAGTAGCGAAAAAACAGCAGATTTCAGTAAATTGATCTCAAACATAAGAGTGAGAGTGAGAGTGAGAGAGAGAGATAGAGAGATCCATAAGACTGATTTCAGTAAACTGATTCGCGTATAAGAAAAAATGAAAAAAAGGGACAGAGAAAGAAAGAGAGTACCTGAGGACCCTGAACCATGTCCGCACCTAGAGAGAGAAGAATGAGAGAGAATCCTTATTGCTACACATGAACCCTGCCTTTCGACGCTCATTTCAGAGAGAGAGAGAGAGAAAGAGAGACAGAGGAGCAGTTGCAGTACCCACGTACTCCGTTCGCGCGAATTTGTAACGGGCGGTCTCAAGCTCACTTTAAATAGGAGAGAGAATGACGCGAAAGGTCTCTGCATACTCTCTTAATGACAATATGATCCCATATTTAGTGTAAGTTTGTAACGCTCCAAGGTGCACGACGCCCGGATCTTCACGGGTAGGGATGGCAACGGGTCGGGTCCAGCTGAACCGGGACCCAAGTCCAACTTTTGGATCATATCTCGGATCCATTGCCACCACTTTATTTTTTATTTTTTTTATTTTTATTTTTTTTTTGGGAATAGTTTATATAGAGCCTAGCCTCTAAACAATCAAATTAGAGCCTACATCAAAATTTTCACTAGAATAAGTTGTTTTGATGCTCAAATATCATCAAATTGATCAGATCGACATCAAGTTGCATCAACAAGAGAAAAAAATGGATTTCAAATTTTGAAAAATAGTACATATTATAACTCATATTTGGACAGTCAATTTTCAAGATTATCAAGTTTTTATAGATCTGCTTGATCTTCAGTATTTTTTTAAGCTTAGAATTTTATAACTAAAGATGAAAATATATTTTAAGGCTATCACAAAACTTTCCAGTTTTGAAACCATATTTATCAATATTATTTGAATGTGAGCTCTAATTGGATTGTTTAGAGCCTCGGCTCTATACAAACCGTACCCTTCTTCTTCTTTTTTGTCTTTTTTTTTTTACTATCATATACCCAATGTTTATGAGGTTTTTTTTTTTTTTTTGCCAATAATATTGTAAATGTTGACAGTATTATGATAATATGAACACCTAGTGTGCGCTTAAAGACACATGATTGGGTTGGGTCCGACTGGACCCGAAGCAAGACTCAACTAGTATTGGGGTCTAAAATTTGGACCCATACCTAGACAGAGGTCGGGTATACCCGTTGGGTCCCGGGTCTATTGCCACCCCTATTCACAGGTAGCTTGGTAGGTGAATATAGCGTGAGACGTGATACATGAATCAGGTTTGCTAATATGATACATAGAAATCTCTACCGTCTGTTGTCAAAAGGAACGGTTCTGATGTGAGCGGTTCCTCCCAACACACTTCAAGAAATATGTCATTTTCCATGAGTAATATAGCCAAATTCCCAAAAGAAGTGGTAGGTTTTCTAACAGCATAAGGTACTAATATGCGGTGGTTTAAAATGGTCATCTGATTCACTAGATCGGGATGGATAAGTGGGCAATACTAGTATGAGAAGCCCAATCACCACGATATTTTATAGTTTTCTATTATCTTAGAGTTTGTTTGTTTTCAATATACAAGAATCACACGATCCGGATTGTAATCGATGATTTGTAGGGACACTGTCCGGTAATCATTTTCAAATCATTGAATTTTGCGAGTTAGGCATATTGATTTTTTTTATATTTTTGTCCTTAATTTCATGGAGAAGAGATGCCTCTACTCATTTTTTTTCATATAAATTAGGGAGTTAGCATTTTTTAAAGTGCCAATAATAATTAGGTATGGGGATGCTACTATAAGGGTAGCAATGGTTCAGGTAGAGGTCGGGTCCGGCTGGACCAGGATTGGGACCCGAACCCAAACCCGAATAAGTTAAAATTCGAGTCTAGATTTTGAACTTTGATCCGGCCTTTCGAATCCAAATTTAAACCCATACTCGTATCCAAAGTCGAGTCTACCCGTCAGGTCCCAGGTCCAATGGGGTCCATAGCCATCCCTAGCTACCACCTAGGCCCTTACCTTATTTGATATTTGATAAATTGGTATAAAGACAAAAGGTGGCAGGAGGAGCAGTACATGGGCGGGAATGTGTATTACGCGCCCAAATGGCAACAAAATTGGTGTCTTCTCCGCTCTTCCTTTTTAAGGCCATTCAATGAATTAGGGTTAAGGACGTTAGTGTCGTGCCGGTTGCTTATTAAAGAGAACATAACGCAATCTTTTCCGCTTCCTCTAAAAAATTACTACAATCAAGCCAAAAGATTTCTACTCCCGCGTAAGTTTTGCTATTTATTTACTCCCTCAGGCAAGGCAATATCTTTTAAATCTCAATTAACTTTCTATTTACTAAAAAAAAACCTAATGCTGCGAGATTAAATAGAGATGTCCAATTTTTATAGGGCTACATCTAAGTGTCACAAAACTCAAAATTTACTTTTTTTTAAAGCATAATCATCTAATGACTTTTATATAGTTCCCAAAATTTTTAGAGTAAAAAAATAACCTAGCTAGGTGTTTTGACGGAGCGAGTAGATTTACAATATTCTTTGACTACTATGCTCCCCCTTTTTTTTTTTTTTTTTTTTTTTTTTTTTTCTATTTTTGGTAATTCAATTGGAAAGACAGCGCTCTACCCATTTTTCTCAAATAGATTAGGAGTTAGTTTTTTTGAAAGGGTGATATTAATGGTGGGAGTGAAAACCACGACGTGCTGATTAATATGTGGGGTGCTACAAAAAAACAAAAGAGACTATAACGTGTATCATATGAGCTTGCCATAAAGAAAAAGAAAGATCACTGATTTGCCTTCCACACTTTTTTCAAGTCAACTTCCACAAGATATGATAGCAAACGGTCGTGCTCATGCATTTCAGGGATTTAGTTTGTGGGCCATCGGTTGGATGCTGATGAGATTTTCACTTATTTGCATTCATAAACAAGTTTACCCCACCTCCTCTCTCTCTTTTTGATGTGATGGTTTATCAGAGGGTTTTAAAAAGTTGGTGATTTGGACTTGGCTAATTCGGGCTGATCCTATAAAACATAGAGAATTGCCTGGCTTTCTTATATAGTGGTTGGTTATGATTGGACGCTTCTATCAGAGAACCAATACAAATTGGCTCCATATTTTTAAATTTTTTTTAATATATTTTTTCGATTGTTGAACCACCCAGTTTTGGTCAGTTCCGGTTGGTTTTGGCTCGCTTTTTGAAAAGACTAGTTGGTTCTATCAAAGAACGGGCCCTACTTAATTTGAATTTTTTATTTTTATTTTTTGGATCACAAATCTGGATCGTTGATTCCCTGAGCTGAACCGAAAATCCATAGGGGCAATCCAACTCACTTCATTTTTTCAAAACCTTGGTTTAGAGAGGCTTGATGACCTCAATTATGATGTTCATGTTGGAGCATTCAGGTAGACTCAAGCCAGTTAATACCGACCAGTGGCAAGAGGTTGAAGTTGATGTTTCATTTTATGTGTGGCACTAAGCCAAGATTGACTGATTTTTTTTTTTCCATGAGTCAATGGGAGAGGCCTCTACCCTCTAAAGAAATTGGGCCTAGGACGTAGTGTTGCAATTCGTCAAGCGCATGCTATATGCCATATCAAGATGTACACAAGTACATAGCAAAGTAGTATATTTTCTCTCGGCATATTTTTCATTTTTCAAAGATGTGAAACATTTCTTAACAGCACATGCTAAATCCCTTATCTCATTGATCCATATTTAGTCCATGGGAACTTAAAACCAAGAATAGTTTATTTTATCTCGTTGAAAATGTTCTCTAACTTGCTAGAGTTTCTTATTTGGATACAAAAATCTATTCTTTTTTTATTATTATTCTAGAAAGACTTTCTTGGGAATGTCAGGAAAAAAACCGGAAGTTGAAAACCTCTAAACTAGTGTTCAAAACCACTGGAGTACTTGGCCCGTGCTTGATCCCACTATTCGGCCCGAGTAGGTCGAGTATTTTAGCAGCAAAAAAAGTTAAAAAAATGATAGAAAATGCAAAATAAACAGGAATATATTTAAAGTAAGATTACGAAAAACACATCAAAAAGAAGTTAAAAAAGTAGTAAAAAAATATATTTTAGAAAAGGGAAAAGTTTATATAAACAATCAAATTTGAGCCTACCTAAAAAATTTCATTAGAAGAGGTTGTTTTCATGCCCAAATATCCTCCAATTGATCATCTTGACATCAAGATGCATAGACATAAAAAAAAATTGATTTCAAGTTTTGGACATAGGGTATTTTGTAATGCATTTTTAAACCGTCAATTTTCAAGTTTTCATAGATCTATCAATCTACACTGTTTTTGAAGCTTTAAACTTTATAAATAAAGGTGAAAATATATTTTAAGGGTATCACAAAGATTTCCAGTATTGAAACCACATTTTTTGACACTATTTGAAGGTAGGCTCTAATTTGATTGTTTAGAGCCTAACCTCTATAGAAACCGCACCCTTTAGAAAATCAACTTGTGACTGGGGGTATTTTTTAAATAATCCAAAAAGATGGCAAACATAAAAATAAGTATTTATAGTCAAATCACATTCCAATATTTGCCAAAATACTAGAAAACATATAAAAAATATCACAAATAAATTACTTATTTTTTGCGATTTTTTATAATTTTTTAATGTTTTTTTAATGGTTGTGGTTTTTATAAGGTTGCAACCTTAAACAATCCAATTAAGGCGCACCTCCAAATTTTATCATAACATGTAATTTTGATGTAAAAATTTTGTAGGACTATATTAAAATCTATTTTCATATCTAATTATAAAATTTTAAACTCCCAAAATGGTTAAAATCAAGTAGATATATAAACATATGAAAATTTTGAAAATGGACAGTCTAGATAATGTGTTGCAAGATGTGCTATTCTAGGACTCAAAATCTTCTTTTTTTTTTCATATTCATACATCTTGATGTCAAGATGATCAATTAGAGGGTTTTTCAACATTAAAAAAACATTTTCTGATGCATTTTTGAGGTGCATCTTTAATTCTACATTTTAAGGTTGCAACGTTATATAAACTTTATCCTTTTTTAATATCCCCAAATGGCACACCCAACTTGGAGAAACTTGAACTCGCCACATACTCGGCCTAAGTACCCGGGACTCGGACCAAGCGGTCAAAAACTGCTCCAAACAAATTACCTCGTTCGAGAAATCATGGTAAACTGGTTCAGTCACTATCAATTCATAAGGAATTTTCTCTGTAAAAAGTTTCTCCAAAATTCCAAGGTGAAATTCACCAAAAACTTGAGCAAAGCAACAATACCAAAGACAAATAATGATGCAGATGCATGTTACCCCAAGAATAAGAAGGGGGCAGTTTTTTGGACCATTGCTTGAAGGCTGCACCAACCAAAGTAAAAGGAACATTTTGGAGGATTGGTTTGCCAAATGGACATATATATATGGGAACATGACAATCACATATTACTTTATGCAGGCAAGAATACAACACGTACCCAGCAACAGTTTTGGCTCTTTGCAGAAGAGAAAGGCAATTTAAGGCATCACACATGGGAATCTCTCAGACCCATCATGTTAATGTATCCTACAAAACTTAAGCTGCCTAACATTAGGGCTGGCAATGGACTAGGTGGCCCAGTTTCAGCCCCGCTCGAAAAACATAGGGCATGGGCTACAAACTGTGGCTCGTGGATTGGGCTAGGGCCAGTGCTGGCCCTGTTCGGTCCAGCTTAGCACTCTTTTTTTCTTGATTTTTCTTTTGTTATTTTTACATTTGTTTTTTGGCCCGGTGCCCTGCCCTACCTTAACAGGGCCAGAGCCGAGCCTGGGCCCGTCTTACAGGAACGAGGGCGGGGCCAAGGCTAACCCTAAACAGGCCGGCCCGTTGCCACCCTTAGCTCTCATATGTATAACAAATATCATAATTAATTCCTTGCTTCATAAAGACATATCATACATATGGCATATAGTGATTTTGTGATTTGATCGTTGATACTGGCGTTTTAAAAACCGAAAAGCCAATTTAGAATTAGTGGATAGATGGTAATGTCTAAGGATCCTCCAAATTCACTATTTTCCACCATTTTTTGAACATTTTTTTAGAGATATTTTTTTTAGAGAAATTTTTTGAGGAAAAATATCTCTGTGCACCTTATTTTGAAGTTTTATTTTCCATCAGACCTAAAGTTTGAAATATTTTTGGCAACATAGAGAAGCTACATAGTATATCTTCTAACCTCTTGACCAACTTTACCGATTTTGACTGTCTTTTTTAGCCCAAATAAAAATAAAAAAGACACATAAATTTATTCCTTTCTAAACCCGTCTCTATAACGAGTTTTTCTCTTTCTCTAGGAAAGGGCTGAAAGAGAGATGGGTGAGAGAAAGAGAGAGAGGTTTAGGGAGAAAGAGATAGAGAGACTCGTTATAGAGAGAAAGGTTTAGAAAGGATTAGACACATGTATCTTACTTACTTTTATTTGGGCTAAAAATCGGCAATCAAAAGGGATACAATTGCTTTAGGGGGTTAGAAGATATAAATATTTTGTGTTGCCAGAAATATTTTTAAACCCTAAGTTTATTGGGAAACATAATTTTAAAACAGTGTGTACAGAGATATTTTCCCCTTTTTTAACTTCTTTGAAAAGAAAAACACCTCAGAGAAGTGGTGACCGATCCG
The DNA here is from genome assembly GCF_054954075.1 of Amborella trichopoda. Classification (NCBI taxonomy): domain Eukaryota; kingdom Viridiplantae; phylum Streptophyta; class Magnoliopsida; order Amborellales; family Amborellaceae; genus Amborella; species Amborella trichopoda. The sequence continues at coordinate 11,820,767 of NC_142341.1, read as the reverse complement.
GCCAATCAATTTGGTTTTAACACGGTTGATACTAAAAGTGGAGAACTGAGTGTTTTTTCAAGAAAATACTAAAAGATAAAAATGAAATGTATACAATGAGGCCATTTACTTTTGATACAAGGAGGTCACAATCATCGTTTACTGTAGATTTAAAATCAAATTGTGACCTCTTTGCACAAAAAAAATTAATGGTCTCATAGTATACAAGCCCTTATTAAAATACTTGCCTCTAAAATGTTCCAGGGCTTATTTTTCTCTTTGTAATCACTTTTCACACGACTACCAACTCCAAATTGATAGATAAAAAGAAAAATGTGATTCTAAATATTTGTGGATATGTTTCTACACAAATAAATTATATATGCAAATAAATTATATATGTCTAAAGACATTCAATTATTCTCTCGTGATTGGATGGGCCCAAGAACACTTTGAAGTATGGGTGAGGTTTACATAAGGTTGTCGGCTCATTCTGTACAAGTAAATTTCATCATGAGATGTAGTTTCAACGCTAGAAACTCTACGATGACTTGAAAATTTGTATTTCGACCCTAGTTATATAATTGAAATTTTCAAAAAATGATATAGATCGAGTAAATCTATAAATACTTGAAACTTAAAAATAGACGGTCTAGATAACTTGTGACAAGATACATTATATTTGGGCTTGAAATTATCATGTTCATTATCACGGTAATTATTTTTATAAAAACACCAATGCGATAGATACAAACAATCCCAAAAACTTTGAACTTTGATGTTAAAAGAATAGGAAAGTTTTTTGAAACGTTTTTTCCCAAAAAAAGAAAAGAAAAGAAAAGTCAATTTAGATAAGGATAGAAAGTTCCAAATAAATTCAATTTCATATGTGAAAAAAGAAAAAGATAGAAAGTTCCAAACACTTTGATTTTGGATGTGAAAAGAAAAGCTTTTGTCAAATGCTTTTTATTCAAAATGTCAAAGTAGAAGGGATAAATGTATAGAAACTTCCAAATATTTGAATTTGAATGTACTGAATATAGGAAAATTCTTTTGAATTTTTTTTAAAATGTCAAAATACAAAAAGTTTATCGTTTTTATAAACGTTTTTTTTCTGTATTTCGAAAATATCGCAGTAGAACAAAAAGTTGATGATATTTTGAATAGGCACATTTTAAAAGGCGACTTACTAACTATGGGTTCAACACATCATAATCATAGTTAGCAAGTCTGTTTAAAATAAGATTTTTTTTCAAAAAATCTCCGAATTTTTTGAAATCCTTTAAGAACTCTGAGTTTTTCAAAAGATATTAAAAAAAAATCTCCTCTTTTAAATGAAACTTTATAAATCCACATTTTATTTTTTTCAAAAAAGCTTCTTCCCTAGAAATTTATTTCCTCATTAACTTAATAATATTGAATTTTGGTTTATAGATATGCACATTAATAGTGAGAGTAAATTAAAAATATTGATTTAACAAAAAATTCCATTAAAATTTCACCGATAAGTGCCCTTAAAAAAGTATACAAAAAACACAAGTAACATATTTCCCAAAAAATAAGATATCAAAAAAATTGTATATCTCACAATAATAGGCAGAGTTAAAAGCAGAGTAACTCAATAAAAAATCATTTTTTTTCTTTTTAAAACCTGGGAACGTCCTTATAAAGAGCAAGAGAGAGATTCAATGATGCTAAAGATTTAGGCAGCTAGGAATTCAATGTCGAATTTGAATTCGCCTAAGTTGTTGCTTTCTTTATGCATAGAGAAGTTTGATTAATTTCATATTTTTCTTTTTATTTTATTTCATTGGTGTATATAACATAGCCTTTTGAATGGACCACTATTTTACATATTTGGATATTTATGTTTTATTTTAGTTTACAATTCTATACTTTTTTTTCTTTTTTTTTTAACAATAATCCTATACTGTGGTTTATTGTTCTGGTTATTTACTAATATAGTTCCTGTTTTTTACTATTGTCGTTGTTGTTGATTCATTTTTATTCCCCTATATATTTTGCATTGTGACAATAGAGTAACCATTGTTGTTGGATTATTGAGAGTTTTGACAAAAAATTATCCAATATTACTCTAATGACATTAGGTACCATAATTTTTTGTAATTCAAATGTAATGAAAATAGTATAATGTGGATTATTTTAAAGAGTGTTGAAATTGCAACTAGGCTTAAAATTGATCTCTCCGAAACCAAGTTGATCAGTATTGGATGTTCTCAAAATATAGTATCAATGATGGTTGGTTTGCTAAGATGTGACGTTGAGAAGATGCCTTGCAAATACTTGGGTATCCCTTTAGTGGATTCAAGGCCCTCAAAGTCTATATGGGATCTATTGGTAGAGAGATTTAATAAAAAAATGGATTTGTGGAAGGCAAAGACAGTGGACTTGGAATTCGCTATATTATTGAGTTCAATAATGCATGCATGATGAAGTTGGCATGGAGGATTTTGGCTAAGCCGTTTTCTCTTATAGCTCGCTTTTTTAGGCACAGGTACTTCAGAAATTGTTCAATCTGGGAAGTTGACAGGAAGTCCTACTCCTATGCATGGAAGGGCAGTCATATGGGGTTGTCTCTCTTACACCACAATGTTCGATGGATTATTGGAGATGGAAAGACAATTAATTTTTGGATAGATCCATGGTTATCAGAAATATCCATTTTAGAATCTTATGGTTCTTGTATTCGGAAGGACTTGGGAAGTTTTGACAAGCCTAGGGTTGTAGACTACTTAAATGGTTCTCTACAATCCTGGTGTTCCCCTACCCTTGCATCAGGACTAGCTCTTAGAACCTAGAATCAATGGATCAGAATTTCGAAGGATGTGGAGGTTGCTTTAATCCCTCTGAAACCCTAACCTGATCTTTTGGTATAGATTTACTCTGTAAATGGAATGTTTTCTGTTAAAGAGACATGGAATTTCATCTGTCGTAAAGGATCTTCTCCACCCGTCTTCAGGGCACTATGGTCTTCTAAGTGTCATCCTAGGGCTAACTGGTTCTCGTGGTTTCATCATCGTCTTCCTACCTCTTCTCTCATGCAACCAAGGGGAATCACCCTTACTTGTGTGTGTCCTTTCTGTCATCTTAATGATGACAAATATTTGTCATATTTTGCTTGAACATGTTTTCTCGCAGGGGATTTGGAAGTCGATAGAATGGCAATGAGGAAAACACTTTATTACAAATTATTCTATTGCAGCTACACTGTGGAAATAGTTAGCATTCAAGTTCAAGTTTGATGATATTATCAACATTTGGCATTCTCTCTTCTTCATAACTATATGGATGTTTAGGGAGGAACCACCGAACTTTTCAAGGAAGGACACTCACTCTTACGAAGTTGACTCAAAGAATCATCTACCATGTTCGTGATTTGGCGAATGCTAAGGCATGGACTTACCATATCTCAGAAAAGGCAATTACTGAGAATTTATGACTTATGTGGCGATGACAAATGATCAAGTTACCCATAACAGTGGCATGAGCTTTTCCACATTCACAACATTTTAAGCTAAATATTGATGGGTCTTCTATTCAGAATCCAGGTCAAGCTGGTTGTGGGGGCGTCTTGAGATGGGATGATGGACCTTTCGTTGCTGCTTTCTCGGTTCCTCTTAGAATAGCTTCCAATAATTATGCAGAATTTCAAGGTTTACAAGAGAGTGTTGATTTAGCCACTCAGATGGAATACTTTCCTATGCAAATTGAGAGTGATTCGTTCTTACTTGTCCAGGTCTTCCAGGGCAAGTGTAAAGCTCTATGGGCTCTTTATATCATAGCTGTTAATTGTAAGTCTAGATTTGATAATCATTCATGGTCCATATGCATGTTTACCATGATGCTAATATGATGGCCGATGTTCTTGCCAAAAAGGCTACAATTTTTACTAAAGCTACTAATTGGCGCTCTAGGCCTCCAGATTTTCTTAACCTTCTTTTACTTCATGATGTGGCGCAATTACCTTATTGTAAGGTTATAAGATAGTACGATGTAATTTCCTCTATTTTTTATTAATGAAAAACAAGTAGAGGGCTTTCTCCCTCACTGATTTACCCCAAAAAAAAAAAAGACTTTATCTTTAGGAGGTCGATATACACTTATTAAATCTATTATATCCAACTTTCCCATCTACTATATATCTTTATTTAGAATGCCTACACAGATTGTTAGCAGTCTAGAGAGACTTATAAGGAACGCTTTTTGGGGAGACGGTGAAAAAAAGAAAAGACTTTATTTGGTTAGTTGGGCTAAGGTGTGCGCACCTATAAAAGAAAGTACTTTAGGGATTCGTAGATTGAAAAACATGAACTCTATTTTACTTATAATATGGTGATGGATAGTTCATACCCAAGAAGGATCCTTTTGGGTAAAAGTTTTGAGAAAAAAATATGGGATCGACCAACAATATGATATTATAAAAAGCCTAAGAAATAAGGCCAATCTTTTCCATATTTGGAAGGGGATAGACTTTGAGAGGCCTATAAATCTTTGCCACTTCTAGAAAGTAGTGGGTAATGGAGAATTTACACTTTTCTGATGTGATAAATGGTTTGGTGACAACCCTCTCAGATACCTTTTCTCAGAAGTGTTCTTTAAAGTTTCAAACCCACTAGCTACGGTGAAAGAGGCTAAGGGGATGCTCATACTAACATTGTTTGGTCTATTCATTGCAAGTACATGAATATCACCATATGACCTACCACATCAGTCGATGAAGATATGGTCGATGAAGGATATGGCTTACCGTGTATATCTATTGTAAACCATGTGGATAATCACCCATATCCATATTGTTAGGAAAATTCCCTACAATCAAGAGATTAGTCGTTTACCAATATTGTTACAATTTGTATTTAAACATCGTTATCTCTCAATGAAAAGATTGGAAGCTTTCCAATATCATCTATCTTAATATGGTATCAGAGCATTGATCTGTGTTTCTCTCTCTAGAAAAGCTGGTGCGTACTTCAAAATTTTTGCAAGCAACTTTCTTTGCAAGCAATTCAAAGCTAGGGCGTGCCAAAATTTTTGCAGTCAAAATCTCTGTAAAAAATTTGCAAGCAAATCTCCATGCAAGCAAATTAATAGCTGGTGCCTACTTTTGCTAGCAAATCTCTGTTAAATTTTTTTTGCAAGCAAATCTTGCAAAAGCTTGTCCATAAATCTTTGCATCAAAAGACTGCAATTGCACCTATTGTTTTGCAAGCAAATCTTGCAAAAGCTTCTTCAAAATGCTTTGCATCAGAAGATCTTTTCCTTTAAAAGGTGTTGACGTTAAGCAAAGATCTTCGCATTTGCATCAGTAGGCCCTTGCTTAAAAAAAAAGAAATTGGTAAAGGTTCGATCAAACTTTTCTCTCTCTAGAAAATTTTCATTGACTAGCAACATGTCCTCCACCAATGACCAGCACTTTGATAATTATGATGACAACCCAACCAACAATAACAACAACAACTATTCGTCCATCACCGACTCATCCTCTCATTTTTTCCTACACTCCTCTGACAACCGAGGTAATGTCTTTGTTTCTCAGCCTCTTATTGGGGACAATTTTGGAACTTGGCGACATGCAATGAGAGTTGCTTTCGGAGCAAAGAACAAGTTGTGTTTTATTGATGACACTCTTTCCAAACCAAGTGCTCCACTTTCTGAAGTTAGTGCATGGGAGATATGCAATTTGATAGTCTTGCATTGTCTTTATAATGGTCTTGTTCGAGACCTTACTGTCACTATAGTCTATGCAGAGACTGCACGAGACCTATGGCTTGACCTTGAGGACCGTTTTTCTCAACGCAATGGACCAAAGATCTATAAAATTAAATGTTCTATTGCCACTTTGCAACAAGAACGATTGTCAATTGCTGCATATTTCTCTTCTCTCAAACTATTGTGGGATGAACTGGGCTCATATTCCAAGATACCCACCTATATTTGTGGTTCTTTCAAGCAACTATAAGAATATCAACGTACCGAGAGAGTCAATCAATTTATCATAGGGTTGAATGAGTCCTTTGGGACCATTCGAACACAAATCCTGAGCCCTTACCCAATGTTGGGAAGGTATACTCCCTTGTACTTCAAGAAGAGAAGCATAAAGAGCTGCAAGTCAGTCAACCGGCCTCAGTCGATGCTATGGCTCTAGCTGTCAACAAGTCTGATAGTGGATAGAACCATGAGTTCTCTCGCCCAAAAGGATGACCTTACTGTACTAACTGCCACAAACTTGGACATACCCGAGAAACTTGTTACGATCTGCATGACTACCCTGAAGGTCATCCCAAACGGAATTCCAATGGATGAGTCAACCGTCAGACGGGAGCTGACGTGCCAATAATGTCACTTCTGTAGCTGGTCCAGCTTTTAATGCTTCACAACAAGGAGCAATGTCATCTCTACCACCTCTCACTACAAGTCATTACCAACAACTTCTCTCTCTGTTGAACATTGATCCTCAACCCTCCAATGTCAACTTTGCAAGAATGAAAAGTTGTTTTTTAGTCTCTCAACCATCCAAAAGTTCATGGGTGATAGATTCGAAACCTACACATCATTTTTTTATCACCTTTCATGACAACCATTAGCAAGAATCAAAATACACCAGTTTGCTTCCATGATGGTCGTACTAAAGTTGTCACACACATTGGTAAAAATATCTTATCTCCTTCTATTTCCCTTGAAGATGTTCATTGTGTACCAAATTTTTCTTTTAACTTACTATCTATAAGTAAAATCACCAGTTCTCTTAACTGTGCAGTCCTCTTCTTCTCCACCTTTTGTGTATTTTAGGATTTAACCACGAGGAAAGTGATTGGAGTGGGGGAAATGCATGATGGATTGTATCATTTCATTCATCCACCAGTTGCTGCTGCTGTGATCCATTCGCCCATTGTCTCTGCTGAGATCTGGCACAAAAGACTAGGTCACCCATCTCTAAATAAATTTTCCAGGTGTAAATTAAACAATATTTCTTCATATCATGTTCCTTTCTATGATATTTGCACCATTGCAAAACATTCCCGTTTACCTTTTTATTTTAGCCCAAATAAATATGACATTCCTTTTAAATTAATCCATTATGATATTTGGGGACTGTATGCCACTGCTTCAAACTCTAGAGCACAATATTTTCTCACTATTGTTGATGACTGCTCACGTTCTACTTGGACTTATTTTACGAGAATCAAACATACAAATTTTTATCTTATTTATTTAACATGGTTAAAACTCAGTTCCAATATCATGTTCGCCAAATCTGAACAGATAATGGAACTGAATTCTTGTCTAATGCCATACAAAGCCTATTCATTGAACTTGGCATTGTGCATCAACGAACCTGTGTTCATACCTCGCAACAAAATGGCATTGCTGAATGCAAACATCGGCACCTCTTAGAGGTTGCCCGAGCATTGCGATTTCAAGCAAACCTACCCATAAAATTTGGGGTGAATGTGTTTTAATAGCATATTATCTTATTAACCGAATGTCCACACCGATTCTCTTTGAAAAAACTCCTTATGAGATTCTCTTTAAAAAACAACCCACTTATGATCACCTTCGTGTGTTTGGGTGTCTTTGTTACATGCATAACAATGATACTTAACTCCATAAGTTTTATCAAAGTTCCAAACGGTTTATTTTTGTAGGATACCCCTTGGGTCAACAAGGGTACAGAGTGTTTGACCTTGACACCAACACCATTTACACCAATCAGGATGTCATTTTCAAAGAAGACGAATTCCCATTCAGACGTTTACAACTTGTCCCAACTCATACCCATGTTGTCATCCCAAACCCAGTTCTTGACACCACCCATGACTTAGCTCCACCCATCATTGAGACAAGTCATCAAGAGGCTCCCCATGTTCCTACCTCACCTCAAGTGCTTCCTCACGACCAGTCACCACAGCTGATTCTTCGCCAGTCCACTCGCATTCATGTTAAGCCATAGAAACTTCATGACTACATATGCTCTATTGTTGATTACAATCCATCACGTCAAAGACTTTCCTCCATCACGTCATCCTTAGGTAAAGCTTACCATGTACAACCTTTTTTTAATCCAAATAATTTTTCGACAACTCATAAAACCTTTGTCACCACTATATGTTCCCATGAAGAACCCAATAATTTCTCTCAAGCTGTTAAAACCCCTCTTTGGTGTGAAGCAATGGTAGAAGAGATAAAGGCTTGAGTTAAACAAGACCTGGACCATACAAGTTCTACCCTCTGGAAAACGGCCCATTGGATGCAAATAGGTATTCTAGATAAAGTATAACTCAGATGGGACCATCGAACGGTATAAGACGCGACTGGTTTCGAAAGGGTACACCCAAAAGGAAGGTTTAGACTATCATGAAACCTTCGCATGTGTTGCCAAGCTCGTTACAGTTAGGGGACTGTTTGCTGTTGCAGCCTCTAAAAATTGGAATATCTACCAGTTTGATGTCAACAATGCTTTCTTACATGGTGATTTGGATGAAGAAATTTATATGACAATACCACCAGGGTTTGCTCGAGAGGGGGAGAAAGAAGTCTGTCGACTTTAAAAATCTCTCTGTGGGCTGAAACAGATCTCACTGTGTTGGTTTAAAAAATTCTCACATGCACTCATTTCTGCTGGTTTCAAACAATCATCTACAAATTACTCCTTATTTGTTTTCAAATCTGGCATGTTTATCACCATTGTTTTAGTGTACGTTGATGGTATCATCCTCACAAGAAATAATGAGGCTCACATTACAAAGCTCAAAGATTTTCTCAAACAAAGGTTCCACATCAATGACCAAGCAAACTCAAGGGATCGAAGTAATAAGGTCACCTCAGGGAATTCTACTTATCCAGTAAAATTACACCCTTGATATCCTAAAAGAAAAGGATTTTCTGGGTCTAAACCTTTATTCTTTCCTATGAAGCGAAATTTAAAACTCTCCTATGAGAATGACAAGTTACTTTCTGATCTTGAGTCCTACAGAAGACTCGTTGGGCAATCATCTACCTTACTATCACTCGTCCCGACATTAATTTTGTTGTTCACACTCTTAGCCAATAAATGCACCAACCCCGAGAGCCTCACCTTGCAGTTGCATAAAGAATTCTACGCTACCTTAAAGGGACACCTAGTAAAGAACTTATTTTGTCCTCAAACAACTCATTACAAATATTGACTTATTGTGATTTTGATTAGGCTAGCTACCCAACTACGCAACGCTCCACGACAGGTTACATTAATTATCTTGGGATCAGCCTAGTGTCATGGCTAACGAAGAAAGAATCTACTGTCTTGTGTTCATCAGCAGATGTTGAATACAGCTCCATGGCAACCATTGCCTATGAGTTAACATAGATGAAAAAATTATTTTTCGATTTGGGCATCCATCATCCTCAGCCAATGAATCTCTACTGTGACAATTCGGGCAACTCTTCACATCACCGTGAATCCAGTTTTTCACAAGAGAATGAAACACATTGAAATCAATTGCCACATCATCAAAGAAAAGATCCAAAATGGGCTAATATGTACTTCTCATATCTCCACCAAACTTCAACTTGAAGATATTTTGACTAAGGCACTCCGCAATGCTCAATTTCATTTTCTATTAAGCAAGCTGGGTGTTCTTCACACTCACCTTTCAGCTTGATGAGGAGTATTACCAAATGGCCTACCACATCAATCGTTAAAGATATGGCCGATGAAGGACATGGTCGATTAAGGATATGGCCTACCACATCAGCCAATGAAGATATGACCGATGAAGGATATGGGCTACCGTGTATATCTACTATAAGCTATGTGGATAATCACCCATATCCATATTGTTAGGAAAATCCCTACAATCAAGGGATTAGTCGTTCACCCATATTATTACAAATTGTATTTAAACACTACTATCTCTCAATGAAAATATTTTAAGCTTTCCAATATCATCTATTTTAATAAGGAGAATGATTGAACTTTTAGCCTTAAGTATCAAATCTTGTTGGATATGTTAAACATTGTCCAACTTTTCCCTTATGTACAAGATGATGTGATCTAGGACCTTTCTACCTCAGGAGTCTTTTCGATGAAGTCAGCTTACGCCCTTATCTTTTGTGATCGATATAGACAATTGGATTTAGAAATTTACCAAATAAACAACTTCATGTCCCGCTTAAGGTACAGTTGTTTCTTTGGATCTTTTGTTAAGACAAGCTAGCCATTGTGGATAACTTAAAAAAGCGATGTTTCATTTTAACCAATGTCTGCATTTTGTGCAATGCTAGCGATGAGACGGCCCAACATTTATTCCTATTCTGTCCTTTCATTCTGATATTTGGAATTGGGTTCGCCAAGGCTTTACGTTATTCATTCCAATTCCAGAACATTACAGGTTGCTCATCACTCAATGGTTATCCCCTAGAATTTCAAAGGTGGGCAATATATTATGGCGTTCTTTGTGCGTAGTGTCCTTTGGGGGCAATATATTCCAAAGAGTGTTTGAATGAGCTATTACATATTTTGCTATGCTAAAATCTAATATTCTAGCCTTGACAGTAGATTGGTGCTCCTCTCACAAAGATAGTGGCTCGACACCAAAGAGTCTTGCCATTAACAACCCCTCAGCAGTTGCAACCTTGGGTAACATCAGATCTAACCAAATTGTTGTTATTTGGCCTCCTCCTCCTTTATGTTCAATTAAATTGAATTTTGACGGTAGTAGCTTTGGGAATCTAGGAGTAGCAGGCTATGGTGGGCTAATTAGAAATCATTTGGGCCATGTCTTGTACTCATATTCAGGTCCTTGTAATATTACTACTGCAAATGAAGCGCATGCTAAAGGTCTCTTGGAGGATTGAAACTCCTTTCACGTTGAGAAGGGCAGAAGATTATTGAAGAAAACACGACAAATGTCATAGCTTGGAGTCGTGAAGAGTTCAATGTTCCATGGAGTCTTAGAGTTTTGTTTCATGAGATTAGGAACATCCTTTCTTCATTAAACGCTATCTTGCAATATTGCTTTCGTGATGCGAATGAGAAGGTAGATGCCTTAGCTAAAGGAGGAGCTAACTTCCCTTATTTTCTTATCAAATTTTTTAAATGCTTTCTCTTGTTTTGCTTTATGTATTTCTTGTATATTGTAATATTGTTTCGAGTTAATGGAAATGTTGTGGTAACGTTAAAATAAAATAAAATAAAAACTTTGTTCAATGGCTTTAATGTATCTATACAATAACTACAAATCAGAATCCTATATTGTTTCATTTGTACATATCTAATTTTTTCACTCATTTTTTTCGACCCAAATCCGAAATATTCACAATTCTATAACTTATCTTATTTTTGGGCAATCTGTATTTTTTATCCCATTTTTTCATCCATCTTTTTCAAATAAAATCTATTCATTACCCATATTTTGGTTTGCCGATATTTTATTATTCCTTCAACTTGCTAGCTATGATGGTAACTCACATAAAATCTATGAAGAGGGTACTGCATATTTGCACAAGCTAGTAACTCTGTCTCCCTCTCTCTCGTGTGCTTTATTGTGAACCAAGCAATGGTGCCTCTTACTCCTTTTGAGCTCTACAATCATCACATAAATAATACGCTACATGTTGATGATGGAAAATCAGCAGGGGTGTCCACATAAACATACAATAGAAAGAATACAAAATCTCATACAATCCAAACAACAATATATGAAAGCATGGGAAAACAATCAATCAACCATCAAATGAAACAATATTTAACTTGGTTCAGCAAACAAATCGTCACTTACATCTACAAGAGAATAATGTAGAGCTTCACTTACTAGTAGGGCTGGTAATGGGCAGGGGATGGCCCAGGGCTTTCGGGCTAGGCTTAGTTTCTGGTATGTTTCAGGCCACTTTGTGACGCACAGAGCCGGCCCTAACAGGGCCAGGTACTTAAAATTTTTGAGTTATATATTGCTCTTAAAAAACTTTTTTCTATAATATAAGTCCAGGCCCAACCATCTGGATTTTTCCCAGCTCAGGTTGGGCTCGACTGGTGACATCATAAATTCGGGTAGGACCTTGGCTGTGCCCGAAAATAAATTTTCAGGCATGAGTCACGCTCGTGCCTGGGATAGCCGGGCCTGTTAACACCCCTACATATTCACTTATATTGGTCCCTCCCTAGTGATACTAGTTTTTTTTTTTTTTTAAATTGCTGCTTGAGTTTTTTTTTTGGAAACGATCAACAAATGAATTTGTGTCCGAGGCTTGAATTTCCGTGGGCATCTTTATCGTTAATTAGAGTCCGGTATTGTCTTCACAAATCATACAAAAGTCATGCTATTAATCACATTCAAGGTTTTCCTTTACAAGCATACGATAGGCAAGATGACTTACTGATTAAGTTGTTGTTGGGGCTGAGAATGGGTCGGATCAGATCCGGATCCACCAGGAACTAGATTCGGATGCAAAAAGTGTATATGGGATCCGGATTTGGAACCATACCCAATTTGATTCAAAATATTTGAATTCGAATCCGGATCTGGACTCCATCGGATCCAAAAAATTATTTTCTATAAATTATTTTATATTTATATACATTGAATACAAGAATTAAAAAAAGTTTTATGACCAGTTTTTAAAAAATATGCAACTAATAGTAAATTTTTATTAACTTTTCTTTTTATTCATAATTTCTTCTCCATGTTGCTAATGGATCTCTTTTGTCATTGAATATTTAGTTAAGGGTGTGGTTTCTATAATGTTGCAACCTTAAACAATCCAATTAAGGCGTATCTCTAAATTTTATCATAACATGTAATTTTAGTGTAATTTTTTTTAAGATTATTTTAAAATATATTTTCATCTCTAATTATAATATTTTAAACTCCATAAATGGTTAAAATCAAATAGATCTATAAATATATGAAAATCTTGAAAATGGACGGTCTAGATATTGTGTTGCAAGATGAACTATTTTTGGGACTCAAAAACTTTTTTGTTTCATATTCATACATCGTGATGTCAAGATGATCAATTAAAGGATTTTTCAACATTAAAAAAACCTTGTCTGATAGATTTTTGAGATGCATATCTAATTCTACATTTTAAAGTTTCAATCTTATATAAACTTTTTCCTTTAGTTAATCTTCTACAAGTAATTGTATATTTATGTGCAATGTACATAATTCAATTAGTGTTAACAAAGTACCTAAAACTTCACTACATAATTGCCATCGCCATTTAATAAAAATATTAATAATATTTTTAATAAATATTAAATAATTAAGAGGGCAACTATAGTAATTTTAACGGTTCCTATCCCTTTTTAACCATAACCTATAAGATTTTAGGGAAAGTATATGATAAGACCGTTTGTTTTTTACAGGTCACAACTACCGATAGCAGTTGGATAAAAATCAAGTGATTGAGGATTTATCGTTGACTAAGTTCAAAATCCAAAAAAAAAAAAATTGAGCTTCGTGACACACCCCAAATGATTGTTTCATACAACTCTCTCTCGCTTTATCTTAATAGTTAAGACTATGCAGCCTATAAATAACTATACAACTAAAAATGACTGCTGATACTCTCTCTCTCTCTCTGTCTGTGGCTCAACCATGCATGAGATTACACTACTAGCATGAACCATTTCACGCATAAAATTCAATAAAGCTTTGAAAGAATTGATTCTATACAAAATCAATTGAATTTAAATAAGGGTGCGGTTTTTATAGAGCCTAAGCTCTAAACAATCAAATTAGAGTCTATCTTCAAATAGTGTCGAGAAATATGATTTCAATATTGGAAATATTTGTGATAGCCTTAAAATATATTTTTATATTTATTTATAAAGTTTAAAGCTTCAAAAATAGTGTCGATCGACTGATCTATGAAAACTTGAAAATATTGAAAATTGACGGTTCAAAAATGGGTTATAAAATATACTATTTTCAAAACTTGAAATCTATTTTTTTCTTATATCCATGCATCTTGAAATTGAGATGATCAATTTGAACATATTTGGGGATCAAAACCACCTCTTCTAGTGAAACTTTTGAAGTATGCTCAAATTTGATCGTTTAGAGCCGCGGCTCTATATAAACTTTTCCCTTTAATTAATCCATCAACATCTAGGGTTGACCATGTAAAGTAACCCTAATGACCATTTCTATGGTAAGTACTTCCACCTAGTACTTACTAAATTTAAAATGAATTTTTGAAATTTAAAAATCTATTTTTAAATGAATTTTAGGACTGAGCTTTTTTAGGACATGTAATCTCTAACATGGAGATCATGAATATAAAAAACTAAATATAAAAATATAAAAAACTAAATAAATTTTAAAAACTAGAAATAATAATTCTATTAAGATAACATTTGGACCATTAGTTTCCATTGTTTTTAGATGGAACACCTACTCACATCCATCTTTAAGATGGATGCTTTACACCTTTTGGACCGCATATGTAGAATTGTTTTCCAGTCCGCATGAGACAATTTTCCTTATATTAAACAATGAAGTACAGAATAAACTAGATCGAGATCGTGTTGGAGTGGGAACATGCTGCAATACTTTGTGGGAACACGGATCTATCTGTAATGGGGTTGGGATCTTGATTAGAACCTCACTATGTGGGGAGCGTGGTCCAATCGAGACAGAAGCGCAATCCCACTACATATGGGAGTATGATCCCATTCCACATAGGAGCACGATCCCATTCTATATGGGACAGGATCCATCTGGATATGGTTTTGTTCTTGATACCCTCACCGGAGCCCACTTCCTGGAGCTTCGGGTCAGCCATCAATCCATGCTCCCATTCCTGACGCGGAGTCATTCCCGCTCCCAGTAACTATGATTGTGACCTTGTATCATAGGTGAATAGTTTAGAATTCCAAGATTTTATAAGGTATGCAAAAGATAGTTCCATTCAAAGGTACAAAGTGAAGAATTGGTCAAAGATTCAATAGCATTAGTTCAGGTCAAGAGATACCCAGAGGCATTAAACGATTCAAATATTTTGTTTAGTAATTGAGCTATACAGGAAATGAGGCCATGATTGTTGGACTTTTTCTTTTATAGGTTTATGATAGGGAAAGGGTTTGAGGGGAAATTGGTTTTTTATTGTCATGTGGGAAATATTTAATCTGAGAGAATTTTCAATTATTAATCAGTTCAGAATGTAGAGAAAGGTGTTCAAGAATTGAAAAGCTCTAGAGAGAGAGATCACAAGTTCACGAGCTGGACAGAGAGAGGTTTCAGCTTGGGCACTTTGGATTTCATTGGAGGGAAATTAGCTATGCCATAATTTCCATAAATAGTGCTGTTTTATCTTATTTTACGTGATTATTCAAGAAAGGTTTTATCTTATTTTATTAAGTGGTAGCATTTTTAATAATATTTTAAAAAAAATTGTGGTTGCATATTGAAGATAATATGGATTGGTTTCTTCTATTCTTAAAAAGATTTTGTCTAAGGGGGAGGTTCTAATTAATCAAAGGAAAGAATTTATATAAGGATGCAACTTTATAATGTAGAACTACGGATGCACCTCAAAAATCCATCTAAAAGGTAGTTTTAATGTTGAAAAACCATTTAATTGATCATCTTGACATCGAGATATATGATCATGAAAAATAAAAAGATTTAAGTCTCAGAAAGGATGCACGTCCATTTTCCAGATTTTCATATGTTTATAGATCTACTTGATTTTAACCATTTTTTAATTTAAAATTTTATAATTAGGTATAAAAATAGATTTTGAGATAATCCTAAAGACATTTTATATCAAAATTATATACCATGATAAAATTTGAAGGTGCACCTTACCTCTACACATGCGGATGCATTCGTATGCCAACTGCACCCATGATCAAATTACAGCGTACCTCAAAATTTCATTACAAGAGGTTGTTCAGATGCTCAAAAATCCTCAAAATCAATCACTTGGACCCCAAGATGATTGAGAAAAAATGGATTTTAACTCTTGGAATAGTGCATCTTGTAATGTATTTTTTAGAGTGTCAATTTTCAAGATTTTCAAGTGTTTAAACTTTAAATTTTATAATTAGATATAAAAATAAAATTTCAAGCCATCACTCTTTCCATATTATTAAAAAATGTGCCTTACTTTGATTGTTTATTGTTTGGCACAATTCCACCATTGAAGATAATTTAAAACTTAGTCAAACCGGGGGCGGAGTTTGCACGGTCAGACCCTCGTAAATAAACACACACTTAGAGAGAGAGAAGAGAGATGAGCAGTTTGCATTATTTGACCAAATTTTTTATATAGGACTGCTTCTTTCACCATATTTTGCTTTTGGTTTTATCCATTATTTTACCAATGTGTTTTTTTTTTTTTTTTGACAAATTGTTTTACCAATTTGTTTATGCGTAATTTATGCGTGCCATAGAGAGAAAGTGAGAGAGGTTTCAGCATGGGCACTTTGGATTTCATGGGAGTGTCTCATTATACATAATTATTGAGGGAAAATATATAATAAGACTATTTACCTTTGATAGAAGGTGGTCACAATTAATATCGATAATTGAATGTGAAATTTGGTGGTTGTATTTATTTCATTGACCAAGTTCAAATTTTAAAAGAATTTTTCTCAAACTTTGTGATATGTTTAAACTATCAAATTTTATATCAGATGGTTGTAATAATTGTGACCTCCATGTACCAAAGGTAAATGGTCTCATCGTATACAATCCCAATTATTCAAGAGATGTTTTATTTTACGGTGTGATTTGTATAAGGTTGCAACTTTAATCAATCAAATTAAGGCGTATCTCTAATTTTTGTTATAAATGCAATTGTAGGGTAAAAAAATTCTTAGGATGGGTTGAGAATCGATTTTTATCTTTAATTATAAAATTTTAAACTCCAAAAATGGTTCAAATCACATAGATCTATGAATGCTTGAAAATGGATGGTCCACATAATGTATTGCAAAATATACTATTCTTAGGACTCAAAATCTCTTTTGCTTTCATATTCATACATCTCAATGTCGAGTTGCTCATTGAGAGGTTTTCCAACGTCAAAACAACTTTTTATGATGGAGTTTTGAGGTGCGCCTTAATTTTAGATTTTAAGGTTGCAACCTTATATAAACTTTTGATATTGCCTACAAAGAGACCATTTATCTTTGGGAGTGGTTTTTATAGAGTTGAGGCTCTAAACAATCAAAGTAAGGTGCACCTTCAAATTATGTCGAGAAATATGGTTTCAATATTGGAAATCTTTGTGATATCCTTAAAATGTACTTTCATCTTTAATTATAAAATTTAAAACTTAAAAAATAGTGTAGATCGAGCAGATCTATGAAAACTTAAAAACCTTGAAAATTGATTATCCAAAAATGCATTATAAGATGCACTATTTTCAAAACTTAAAATCTATTTTTTCTCATGTCCATGCATCTTGATTCTAAAACTTAAAATCCATTTTTTCTCATGTCCATGCATTTTGATGTCGAGATGATCAATTTGAGGATATTTGGGCATCAAAACAACCTCTTCTAGTGAAATTTTGAGGTGGGCTCTAATTTGATTTTTTAGAGCCATGTTGGAAAACCCAAGCAATCTAATCGATAACCGCCTGGTTAGATTGGAACTGGCCGGTTTCAGTTTTAGGACGTATTGGTGATTGGCCGGCATTTAAAAAAAAAAAATGTATCTAAAATCCCAAATATAATAATTTTGGTTTGTAATACATTTTTTAAATATTATTTACATTATGGTAAAGATTGTAAATTTTTTTGGTCATTAATACTCATTTTTATATTTTCTCATCTTTTTCGAAAATTTTTAAAAATACCCTTTTGCACAAATTGACTATTTAAAATCTATTTTTTCATTAATTTTCAACTTCATTTGAATGTGTTCTGTTTAATCATTTCTTTGAATGCTTTCCATATTTTAATAGATTTTTTTTTTGTATTTTTTTTTTATTTTTAACAATTTTTTGATCGCTTGGAATTTGCTCGATTAGAATGGTTGGTTTATCGGCTAGTCCGGTTAAACCGCTTCCGGCCCCATATCCAGTTAACCATTTCGGTTAGAATTTGCGAATACTGGTTTAGAGCCTCAGCTATATATAAAATTTTTTCTTTATCTATTGTAGATGAGGTCATAATCATTTTCACTCATTAGATGTCAAATTGGATGTCTTTAGGTGAGTCACGAAGTCTGAGATAATTTTTTTGAAATTTTGTATTTATTCAATGACACTCTTACAACCACCCATTTTGAAATCTAAAAGACAAGAATAATTGTAATCCCGTTTACAAAAAAAATCTTTTTGTAGACGATCCCTTAAATTTTTCCTTTATAATATTTTATGTGGCTGCAGTATATAAGGATCCGATTTTTATAAGTATCTTGACTCATATTATTCTCGTGCAGGGTCTCTCTAACACCGATTTTAAATAGGGATCTTGGATTATAGATTTACTATCTACACTATAATGATCATGAATATAAAAAAAAAAAGTTGATATATTTTGAAAAAAAATCGATATTTAGTTTTAGAGGTTCTTCTAGAATGTGTGTACTAAGTGAGTCCGCTGACTCGCCTGGCGCGCTGACGTTTGTTATTTGGCACCCAACGGTTTAATTCTTAGTCAAACAGGTGGGGCGCGGTCAGAGCGTCATAAAAAGACAGCAAACTTATACGGGCATTTGTTTGCGGAACGTGTACTATGCTCCGTCGGGAGCATAGTTGATTCTACTTCCTCTCGGTCAAATGACCTATTGCGGAGATTTTTTTTTTTTTTCAATCTGAAATTTTTTTAAGAAATAATAGATGATGACTTTTTAGAAAAAAATAATTGAAATTTGAGGTTTGTAATATGGTTCTAACCCTTTAAAAAATGCAGCTTTTATTCAATCTTGAGACATTATTTTTTTTCACAAGTGCTTGGAAGGTGTAATTTGGTATATAATTTTGATGTAAAATATTTTTAGGATTATCTCAAAATATATTTTTATATCTAATTATAAAATTTTAAAATTTAAAAAATAGTTAAAATCAATTAGATCTATAAACATATGAAAATCTTGAAAATGGCCGGGGTAAATAATATATTATGAAATGCACTATTTTTGAGACTTAAAATCTTTTTATTTTTCATGGTCATACATCTTGTCGAGATAATCAATGAAAGGGTTTTTCAACATTAAAACTATGGATATGGATTTGTGTAGTTCTATATTATAAATTTTTTCCAATAAACAATTCAAAAGATATTCTACTTCCACGGGAGTATATTGTTCATATATTCCATCGGATAAAAACCAACCTAAAGTTAGTTTTAGGACCCAAATATGTGGGGATATATCCTCTTTAACACATAGATTAACTCAATACTCTTGATATAGGACTGACTGCTTATTTTGTTTTTTATGCATGCGAAGTTTTTTTTTTTTTTAATGTGAATGGGGAATCTTAGAGTTTTTAGAATATAATATATACCCAAAGAAATAAGTGGCTGTGGTCCACGGCAAGGTTGTTGTTATGCACGCGGTTAGCATGCGGCCCAGCTGTATATTGTAGAAATGCGGGTTTGGCACTAAATATTTTTAAATACAATTTGATCTTAATTTTTAGAGAGTTTATAATTTTTAACATAGATATCATGAATGTGAAAAAAAAACTAAACTAAAAATAATAATTATAATATAAAAATATTTGGACCATTAGTTACAATTGTTTTTAAATGAACCACCTATTTGTATCCATCTTAATACCTCTATACCAATATTGTACAAATACGGTCCAACCCACATGAAACAATTGTTCTTTTGTTATTGAGCAATATATTGATTTGAGACAAATTTGAATAAAATAATTTCCTCGGCGATGAGTTATAAAGGAGCAACACATGTACAGCGCATGTATACGACAAATGAGGTTGGGTAGAGAAAAATCACAAAATGCTTTTGCAATATTGAGTTGAAGGAAAACGAGCTCTTGCACGACAAAAATTTTCCATGGAAGCTCTAAAGGGCCCACGGGGCTAAAATGAACTTAAATAATGTATATATTTTTAAAAAAAATTATAATTTAAATTTTATAAATTTTATTTTTACCACATTGATGATCATCTTAACTTAGTTAATGAATCTCCCAAATATTGGATTAAAAATTTATTTTTTCCAATAAGTTTAAGTTGGGGCCCGCATATTTACAATAGACTCATAAAAACCTCATCCACAAACAAATGATCACCCCAACGTACTTTTTTTTTCAGTAGGTCAATGGGGAAGAAGGCTCTCTTCATTAATAATAACAAAAAAATACCGCTCATAATTTTACAGGCATAGAATAAAGAAGTTGTGCCATATCATGAAATGATGCAAGAGAAAGAAAATCTGACGTTCTAGAACCCCAAATAGTGGCATCTTAGAAAGCTGTAGCTTTCTTGACAAGTAAAACCCCAAATAGTGGCATCTTAGAAAGCTGTAGCTTTCTTGACAAGTAAATCAGCTACCATGTTTGCCTCACAAAAAATATATGTAAAGAACCAAGCACGATCAGAGAGCTAATATCGACAATTAGCAGCAACAACAATTAGTTTAATGCCTTGCCAATTTTGGGCTTGGACAGGAGCTGCTGCCATGAGGATATCCCTTTCTTTCATTAGTTTTCCCTTATTTTTCATTGGTTCTTTTAGGGCAACTTGGACTGAAGCAAGGCCAGGCTTGAGCTAGGCCTCTTCATTCTGGTCCAGGCTGTGTTAGGTTCAGACTAGCCCTATAGGGACCGCCGGTGCCGGTTTAGGGCCAGGGTTGGCTAGTCCAAATGCCTATAGGGACCAAGCTTGGGCTTGCCCAGACATAGGACCGCACTTTATTCTTGGGTTAGGGCCATTCTAAGCTGGCATAGTAGATATTGTACTGTTTTACAACTCATAAAAAATAAAGCAAGGTTGCCCATGACCCTTGCCACAAGCTCCCATGGTCCGGGCCAACTCAAACATAAAGTTCGGGGTGCTCTAGGTGGGCCGAGCTACTTGGCCATTTCCACCCTTTTCATATGACTTATGTGGAAAGCTACTTCACAAAATTATTAGCGTGTCGAATTATTTTATTGAACATTAGTATACTTACTTTTAAGCTTCATTTCACTCATATAACTTCTCAAAATAATAAAAAATAATCAAATTTTCATATTCAGGATTGGGAAGTATAAATAAACAATGTATTTTGATGATTTGGCCTGAACTAAAGAGGTTACTACTCTTGATTGTTCAAGATTGGCAACATAAAACTATCAAATTGTAATAATAACCTTGGTTGTTTTGGGCTGGCCACAATGAACTCGCATTTTTCATTGTAACACTTGCTCCAGCATGGACAGCTAGTTTCTTTGAGTGGGTCTTTAAAGTCTTGAAGGCGGTAAGAGAGAGTCAACACAAGGAGTTTCTAACATTTGGGTGTTGGAGTTTCCAACATCTGGGTGTTGGAGCATGCTTAGGAACTTGGTGGATTGTGCAATGGAAATAAACTAGCTTTTAATATGTATTGGAAACTTGAAAGACAAGTAACATGAAAGGGGTGGAACATTCCAATTTGGAGCTCATGTTTATTTAGATCTTTATTTCGAATATAGCATTTTGTTGTAATATTGTGGGAAGCCTTGATTTCTACCAATTTTCTCTCTACATTTTCTCTTTGTGTGTGTTTCTTTCACTAAGTTGCAGTCCCGTAGTTTAGTCGCATCATTTGGTATCAGAGCCTTAGTTCAAGCTTGGACAAGGTGTTGTGTCTATTTACACGTACTTTTCCATGGCCGCAAGAAGGGGGAGAGGTGGTCGTGGCAACTGCATAATGAACAACATAAGATATGAGTTGGAGGAACTACAGAGGCAAGTGGAGCAGTTAACGTTGCGACTCGAGCGTCAAGAATCTCACAGTGAACATGAACTTTGCCACGAAAACTCAAGTGATAAGTCGGAGACCCAGATAGTGATAGACGAGTCCTTTTCATGGTGCCGTCATAATCAAGAGTTTGGTGCACCATGTCATCAACTTAGGTGCCAAATCGATGATGATTTGGGGGGGTGGGGGGATTATGAAAAGTTTATCAGAAAACAACTATGGAAAAACTTTGTTTTCATCAAACAGTTCTTCAGATCTGCCCGTTGTGGATTGGGACTTACCACCAGTCTTTGATAAGTACTTAGATGTTGATTTAGGTATTGAGAAAGAAGTTGGCAATAATAACTTTAACAACGATCCAATCACTAAAGAGGATCAAGAAGAAGATCCTATTCTTAGAGAGGACTTTGTGGATGCTCTTGATGAAAAATGAGTGGTTTGGGTTCTTCCAATGCATCTCAAACTAGAGTAAGATTAGAGATTTTATGAGTTTTGCACCATTAGCAAACCGGATATTTGGAGGTTATCATCTCTCTAAGGAAGTTCAAGGTTTTCGGAGTTTCTCTCAGAGGCCGAAGGTACTGTTTTCTCTGCAAATATCCATTGCCTCAGGATACCTCTGTTCATCGTGAAGCAATGGATGAGAGGGGAAAAAATCACTGGTTTTGGAGCAAGGGATGTGGAGTTCAGCAGCTTCACGAGGCAAATATAGTGCGTCTTTTTACCTTTTCCTATCTGCTTTGGGCTGTTGTGCTCCCCTGCTTCTCACCAAACAAGAAAGAAATCCATTCAGGGATGAGAGAGATTGCCTGCCCATTTTGTTCAATGAAACCACAATTTTTATTGTTTATTTTTGGCTTACATCCCTTTTTCGTCAAGAGCCCTTCGTCATCTAAAGCTCCCAAACTTTACAATTGTTCTTTATATAAACCAATGCTTGATATCATGGTAGCTAAAATATCATGATAAAATACGTCTTCAAAACATTGAGATCATCACGACAATTAAAATACCATAATACACCATGAAAGAAGGACTCGTATGATCCAGCTGGTAATATGTAATAATTTTTTTATTTTTTTTTCAATTTTTTTCTTTTCTTCACGGCATATATCACTCACAAGTAATCCTTTTACAATAAAATAACTTCAAATAAAATAAAATAAAATAATACAATAGGATCTCAAGAACTTAAAGCCATTCAAACCTCACTTTTCATTAACAAAAGAAAAGATGCAACTATGCTAGGAAATAAAAAACACAATAAATATAATATGGAAAAAACAAAAGAGGGTTCTGGAAATTACCTCAGCTGAAGTCACCCTACATCGAGTCACCATTTTTTGATGGCATGGGATCTAATGGTCAACTTTCAATCTCAATCGGAAAAGCAATTTTGGACAAGCCACACCAATGGAAGACCCATTTGATCACAAAACTCAAACCCTAAATGAATCCCCTTAGCAACCTAGTTTGAGAGATATGCTTATCTTTTCTACCGCAACCCTATAGTCTAAAACCCAAAGGAGAGATAAGAGATCATAAGAAAAGATGAGCGACACCATGATATGAGATTAGGGAGAGAATGTGGCGTGTCCCCCCCCTTTAGGGCTTTCAAGGGAGAAGAGAGAGATCGAATTTCTATTGGAGAGATAGAGATATTCTAAGTGGGGCGTGCCCCCTTTGGTACGTCAACAAAGAGAGATGGAAAGTACATGGTGTAGGAGATACGGTGGGAGATTTGAGTAGGGATCAACCTTTTCTTTATAGTGATTTACCAAAATTAGGGTTTTTTTTGGCTTGCCATATGAAATTGGATATGCACCATTAAACTTGAGTGACTTGTGGGGTGAGAGATATGAGCTTTCTATTCCATGGAAGGGCCATCAACATCTTACGGAAAGGTGTTAGATTATTATCCCCACTTCCTAAACCATTTTCCCATCAATTAATTCAAATAAAAAATTAATATATCATAATATTATCCATTCTTATTTTATGCAGAAGCGTTCTCATATATATTAAAATATCATTCAAAATTTCTTCAAGGCTCAAACTTACTTAAAACAACACAAACTTATCTATCAAGCTTAAAGCTTGATCTCCACAAAATAGAAGGTTTCTCTAGGCAGGGCGTGCCACCTATTAGGGCACATAATAGGCCCCACTCAATATGTAATGGTGGGCTCACAAGATATAATGGGCCTCCCATGAAATTATATTAAATTTATAGTTTTAGAAAAACATAAAATCATTATTTGAATATTTAAATCATTATAAATAAATATCTCTGTTTTTATAAATCCAAATTTTATAAATAAAATATCCAGAGATTCAGAAAAATTATAATAACAATTCTAAAAATAATATATTTTAAAATAAACAAAATAAAAAAACTTTGACGGGAAAAAGATCCTTATGGTTTAAGAATATTTATTCACTGGAGCACTCCATGTCCAACCGTAAACTACGAACCATATATGCTTTCTCAAATCGACCTAGTGTTTCCATGACCCACAGGCTATGCAAGAGATCATTAGAAAATCACCAAAGTCTAGCCAATGGGCAAAGGGTTGCAGTCCTAGTATATAGATTTCAGGTCTCCTTGGAGACGAAACCCGAAGTCATCCTGACATGATGCAATCCATAGCTCGCTTTACCAAAAACGACTATCGATATGCATGCCGTATGATGGTATAAATGATGAGGCTTTGGCCCCGTCTTTGAAAGTCTCCATCATACACACGGATCACACAATCTTTCGGCTCACTCGTTCGGGCATACTCCGATCTCATCAAGGGATAAACCATATAATCATCATTGGTAATATTCTTAGAGCCTAAGTAACATGGGTTTTTTCCAACCAGATCGACCTAACACGCCATTCACAATCTAGTATCAACAAACATCTTTTGCTTAGTATGGTTCACAAGGGACCGCACTCGCATTGAATTCATGTTCCATTATATATATATATATATTGATTTTACAAGCCCAACACACCCTATGGTCATCACAATATTGTAAATATTGTAATACATCTCATAGTCATCATGGTAGTTTAGGTACTGTGATGCTTTTATTGTCATACGACTAACATGAAAGCTATTTTGGTAAAAAAAATATGAAACGAGAAAAAAGAAAAGAAAAAAATTATGATAATTTCCCTATAATTTATCTTTTATCTAATTTCTCAACCGCAACATAAGTGTAAACTCAAGTATTTACCGTGAGTACAAACTTGGGTGCATGGTGACACGAAAGAGTTATGTTGTTCGAGAATTATCACATTTTCAATTTCTTAATCACATACTCCAAATTTCCAGAGAACCCTTTGAAAGAGTATTTTGGACAAAACAATATTATGTGTTTCTTTGGGGAAGTTTATCAATAACTTAGTTGACAATAAATTTTAAAAAAAGTTCATATAAAGTTTCAACTCTATATTATAAATGTTACGTGCACCTCAAAAGTCCAGTAAAAATAAGTGTTTTAAAGTTAGAAAACCTCCTAATTGATCATCTCAACCTCAAAATGTATAGATTTAAAAAGAAAAAAAAATTTTAAATCTAAAAAGTAGTGTATCTTATAATTCAGACCCTTTATTTTTAAATTTTTTAAATGCTTATAGATCTTTTCAATTAATACTATTTTGGGGATTTTCAATTTATTTTAACTATTGTCGAATACAAATTTTCTAGCCCTTAGAAGGTTTATCACGTGAAACTACGTCTCATATAAAACTTAAAAGTACGTCTCACTTCTACAGAATAAGGAAGCAACTTTAAACCTTATGTAAACCTTGCCCATTAAAAAAATGGACGCAACGTGAAATAGTTCGAGTTCTTGTACATGGAAAAGTTTATATAAGAGGTCCAAAACAATCAAACTAAGGTGCACATAAAAAATTCAATATAAAAAGTTGTTTTGATGCCGAGCATCTCGATCTTGAAATAATGGGTCTAAATTTTGTTTTCAAGTTATGAAAATAATGCATCTAGTAATATATTATTTAGACAGTGAATTTCAAGATTATCAAGTGTTCAATATCTGCTTTTCTCAAAAAAAAAGTGTTCATAGATTTGCTTGATTTAAACTATTTTTGAAAATTTTGTAATTTTTTTTAAATTTAATAACTATATATAAAAATAAATTTTAAACAACAACTTGACGTTGGACCTTACCTTGATTGTGTAGAGCCTCAGCCTTATACAACCCACACCCCTTATATGTTCCATTTCCTTTATTGCGTGGGCACAGGGGTATTTTGGTCATGCAAAACTTTCCTTCTTTTTCCCGCAGATTGCCGTGGGCGACCAGGTTGAAAGTGTCACCTAAAACCTAGTCACGGCGGAAACGGCGGGTAAAGCTTTCTGAAACCCTAACCCTAAATTTTCTTAACTCGTTCTCTTTTTTGTTTTTTTCTCTCTCTTTCTACACGGTTTTCTAAGATTTTCTTGGTATTTGCTGCTGCTGTTTAGTATCTCTGAAACCCTAAGTACTAGTGGACCCTAGTCATAAGAGTTGTGCGCTGAACCCCAAATTTTTTTGCTGAAGCTTGTCAGTTCTCTATTTGCAATTGCTTTGATCTTCAATTAGTTTCATGGTAAGTTTTTTTTGAGAAATAATTTAAGTTTTTTTTGAGAAATAATTTCATGGTAATTTTAGCTCATCTGAATCCCTGATCATCGATGAATGGCTATCGGCTGAAACCATAGTTCATACTGGAGATTTATGGTTTTTCTTCTGAAACCGTATCGACTGCTGAGTATTTATCATTTTCATTTAGAGAAACTTCTCTGATTTATCTGAAGTTTTGACATTGTTTTTCCTATTTTGGCTCTATAATTACTTATGGTTTCTCCATTTGCAGTGAAATTCATCCAGTTCCTCTCAAGTTCTTACTTTTTTTTGCGGGCTTTTTCAATGAGATGTGAGGAAAGAGGATGTCAGAAACTTAATTTGTGACAACTGTGCCTTTTCCCCTAAATTCGACCATTTTCCCTTGTATTCCCTGCAAATCCATGGCTGCAGTTGAAGGAAATGAAAGGGTTATCGCCACAGCTCAACAGATAGTGAAGAGTCTCGGAACTTCAAAAAATGCAGAGAAAGACATGCTTATGATCCTCTCGAGCTTTGACAACCGCTTCTCTGATCTTCGTGTTAATTCACCGAGCTCTGAAATGGAGGATAGTCTCGATCTTGCAGAGGAGAAGCTTCTCAAATGGGACCTAGATTCCACTGAACTATCAACGAAGAACTCTCTACTCTGGGAGAACTTCCCTGAAGAGGCAAAGGAATACCTAACCCTAGTTGATAAGGTTATCGACATTGCCAAAACCCTAGAAAACACCTCTCTGAAACCGGATGATAAGGATGCTGAGCTCCTTGATCGATCTCAGACCCTGATCCAGATAGCTATGGCTCGTTTAGAGGATGAGTTTCGCCATATCCTGATTCGTAACACTATGCCTTTGAATCCTTCCTGCCTGTTTAGCTCCTTTTCTAGGGTTTCAAGGGCTATTTCAAGTGTTTCTAGGGTTTCCATCACCTCCACTGATGAATCTAGGGTTGCTAGGGTTTCACTTGGATCGAATGATGATTCTAGGGTTTCTAGGGTTTCGATTGGGTCAAATGAGGATTCAATTTATGATGATGATGAAGAAGAAGTTTTGGAAGAGGATTTCACTGGTGAAGAATATGGTGGGGAGGCAGCAGAGGGCCTGATAAGGATCGAAGCCATTGAAGACCTCAAGGAAATTGCGGAGTGTATGCTATCTGCTGGTTATGAGAGGGAGTGTTGCCAAGTCTACGCATCAGTTCGACGAGAAGTGTTTGATGAGTGCTTATCGAATTTGGGTGTTGAGAAACTGAGCATTGAGGAGATTCAGAAAATTGAATGGAATGAACTCGACGGTAAGGTAAAGAAATGGATACAAGCCATTAAAATCCTTGTCAAAGTGCTCCTTTCTGGTGAAAAGAATCTATTGGAGAAGGTCTTTGAGTACACTGAAGAGGTGAGGCATGCTTGTTTCATTGAGTCGGCTAAGGGGTCTGTTATGCAGCTTCTGAATTTTGGGGAAGCTATTGCCATAGGTCGGCGCAAACCTGAGAAGCTCTTTCGAATTCTTGACATGTATGATGGGTTGGCTGAGGTCTTGGAAGGATTGAATTCATTGTTTTGTGGTGATCATATAGTTGCAGAGGCCGAAGGGTTGTTAACCAGACTTGGTGACGCAGCAAAAGTCACATTAGAGGAGTTTGATAATGCAATCAAGAGAGACACATCTCGGGTCCCTGTTCAAGGGGGTGCCCTCCATCCCCTAACCCGTTATGTGATGAATTATGTCAAATTGTTGGTGGATTACAGTGACACACTTAATACTCTTTTGGAGGGTACAAGTGATAATAATTGGGTTTTTCAGGGCATTGATGAGGATAGTGGAAATGTGAGTGTGAATTCCCCCTTGGCCCAACGTCTCCTATGCTCGATTCTCTCGCTTGAATCAAACCTCGAAGAGAAATCGAAGCTTTACAAGGATATGTCCATGCAATGTATATTCCTTATGAATAATATACATTACATCGTTAGGAAGGTTAAGGATAGCGAGCTTGGGGAGCTTTTAGGGGATGATTGGGTCCGGAGGCATCGGGGGAAGGTTAAGCAGCTTGCTACTAATTATTTGAGGGCTTCATGGAACAGGGTGCTAGCTTGCTTGAAGGATGAGGGACTAAGTGGGGTGGGGGGTTCTTCTAGTTCGGTCTCAAAGGTTGCCTTGAAAGAGAGGTTTAAGAGTTTCAACTCTGGGTTCGAAGAAATTTACAGGAATCAGACCGCT
Source organism: Amborella trichopoda (assembly GCF_054954075.1). Taxonomy (NCBI): domain Eukaryota; kingdom Viridiplantae; phylum Streptophyta; class Magnoliopsida; order Amborellales; family Amborellaceae; genus Amborella; species Amborella trichopoda. The sequence goes on along the minus strand of NC_142341.1, from coordinate 11,792,074 downwards.
TGGATGGTCCCAGATGCTCAACTACGAGACGATCTTAGGATATCTATATCAACAAGAGTGATTCCTGCTTATCGTGCATTTATGGGGAGGTTCAGTACCTACTTGGAGAATGGGCGGCACGCTGAAAGGTACATTAAGTTCACACCTGAAGACCTTGAGAATTATATTGAGGATTTGTTTGAGGGGTCACCGGGATCCTTGAACAACCCAAGGAGAAAGATTAGTTCCTGATGTGTGTCTGTTTATTTGGTAAGCCTTTACTCATATAATTATGATTTGTTTTTATCATGTTGGGGATTTCTTCTTGTTGATTCAGAAAGCTCTCTGAATTGCTTGGTGCATCGTTCTTTAGTTTTGATGTATTCTGTATAATCACAGGAACTATATTAATACATGTGTATGCCTTTTGTGTAGTTCAATAAAAATGTACAGATAGTGCGTCTGAAACATTTATTTTTTTCTCAGTTTTTCATGGTTTGCTTTTTTACTGGCCTTTTGCAAGTTACCATCATAAATTTTCTGGAATCTCGTGAGCTTAACATAGAAAGAACCTTTTATGAACCTCTCTTTATCATTCAGGTGCATTATTGGCTTCCTCAGTTCAGTCATGTTCTGCAGTATTGTGGTTTTGTCATCCATTTGGAAGTCTGTAACGTGGCTTGTTAAAATCCCCAACTCTTTTTCTCTCACTTGGTTTATTTGTAATTTTGACACCTATGTCTATGTGATTTCTTTGGGTTCTTACTTGGAAAGTTATATCTCGGATAGCTGGTACTTGGTGGGCTTCATGATAGTTAAAGGAGCTTTGGCGGTAGAACTTGGGTTGGCACTGTCTTGGGCCTGATTTACCTGAAAGAACTAAGTCAATTGGTTGAGCCACCAAGTTAAATTGAGTAATTTCACTTCTCCCTTTGGCTCGTCTTAGCCAAGGCTGATGGTACTTGTTTTTGCTTTAATCACTGCACTGCAAAATGGTATGAATTAGAGATCATCATGAACCATGGGGTCTGTGGTCTGTGCTGTGTGCAACTGTCATGCAGAGTGCAGGCGCCAAATTTCATATATTTGATGTCATTTGTGCATGCATCGTATGCCAGTCATTAGATTCATAGAAAGATCACTGTCGTTTATCGTGTATGCAGAAGCACACATACATGATCCATCCCCTGTGTTTGTATATGTTATGCGTTTGCTGGTGTGCTTGCATACTTGCTAAGTAATTCGAATTTCGAAAGCTAGCATTTTAATGTCGAACTTATTCAAAAATTATTTTATGCATATTAAAAAAAACAAAAAAGCAAAAAACATTTTGATGTCAAACTTATTGAAATTTTCCATTCAACCCATGTTTTGAAATCAGAACATCAAAAAGGGGGAGCATTGTAGGTTCTATTTTTTTTCCGACTAATATATTTACATTTCAACATGATTGAGAAGATCATAAGTCCATTTCAAAGTGGATTAGTGTTATGTATGGAGAAGCTTCTGATGACCCTGTCGAAAAGATATTTGTTCCAATAGTTACTCCTTATCGGAGCTTTCAATGCACATAGGGATCATTGGGATTACCTGAAAATGTAAAATGTATGTAACTACGTTTAGATCCTTTAAAATTATATCATTGGCTGAATAAAGATGGTTTTCATCTGTAGCCTTCATTTGGATATGGGAGTCAATCTGGTAATTGAACTATGATTGAACATTTGTTTTGAGTTCCGAGCCTGAGAAAAGTAGATGGCTTTCCGTCGTTTCAAGTTTGATGAAATACTGGAATAGGCCGGTAACTGTTTAGGGAAGATCACAGCTTAGGAGTAAAAGGGTCGAAGGTGTAAATGCATGATAATTCTGTAATTAAGTTGAATGATGCCAGCAAGATTGATGACTGAAGAGGTTGAGATGTAATATGAGTTCAATGATAGGGTATTATATTTTTAGAATGGTGGCTATTAGGATTAGTGATTTATGATTTCCATCAAGAAATTATCTTTTCTTTGTTTTTGTTTTTTTTCTGTTGATTGTGAGGGAGAAAGGAAGTTGCAGAACTTAGTTTATCATTGCGTTGCCTGCATCAGATCCAGAAAACAGAGCAAGGTGTGAGTAAGATAGTGCAAAGGGGTAACTGATCTTCCCATAGGGCTTTGCATTAGATATGTAAAGGGGAGGTAGTGCATAATAAAAACAAGGAGCACATGACCAATTTAATCACTGATTAAGCCTAGTTCACCTTGGATTGTGTTGAATAATAATAGAAGTAGCTTGACTCTGGCTTTTCTATCTCTATGCTTAAATTATAAAGCAATGTATAATATGGTTATGTGTCTCTCCTTTTTACTTATTAGGAATATGCATTTCACTGTTTGAAATAAAAGATAAAAGAGAATTTTTTTTTTGGGTAAGTGTTAACAGTACAAAAAGGAGAGGTTTTTTTCCTTTTGTTTTTTTGGGACAACCCTTAAGATACCCTAATGTTTAACATAGTACCTACCTGTCATGTTTTTGGTATTTCAGAGTATCAATCAAAACTTATTGGGAGGGCACTTTCTATTTTGCTCCTCTGCGCAAAAACCTTAATTTTTAGTTATTGCTATTTGGTGGTAAGTGAATTTCTGAACAGTGTTAATTTTTTATAAATAAAAAGAACTCTTTGTAAATACTGGTGTTTGAACACCAATATCCCATGGATGTAGAAAATGAAAGTTGTAAATATCGGTATTTTGAATACCATTATCTTGTAAATCTTACTTGTTATAAAAGCCAAAGGGTTTCTGGTGGAGAAGCAATATTGGAAGTCCTCTTCCTGTGCAGTTATGACACTCTAGGGATAAGTTATAAAAAATATTGAGAAACTTTGGCCAAAGTGTTAAATTAGGTTCTCTTATCAGTTTCTTGGTAAAGAATTCAAAATTAATCGGATGCTTTTCTTGGAACTATTTGTCTCCTAGGGTTTTTAGTTCGTAAGTGGCAGAGGCAGTAAGTATAAGTTTGCGTGTTGGATTTTTAATCGTAACGATGATCGTTAGTCTGTAAAGAATGGAGATAAATGGTATGATGGTAATTTAAGTTTCAAAAGTAATAGTATGAATGATATATTGTGTTATAAAGTATACTAGTGTAGAAAGGCATGTTGAGCTGAGGCACAAAAAATGAAGATCAAGATCTAAACCTTTCTTAAGTGTATAGAGAATTTAAAATAAAAAAATTAAGGACAACGAATGATATGACTTATTGAAGAAAGGATTAAATTTAGAGATTTCCATTTAATTAAGAATCTTAGTGAGATTAAAGTTTAGAATTTAAGGCCTATTCGATGTTGAGAAGAAATGGCAGTAGTACGATGGTGGATCAGCATAAAAGGGAATGAGTTTTTGTTACTTACATTTTAATGAGATCAGCTCTAGACGCCAAGGAGTGAGGTGTCCTTGAAAACGTGAAAATGGTGTGCATCATGGGATTGAAAACAACATTTTCATTTTCATTTTTTCTCCAGAATTCCATCCTCATGACACATCTGCTACTCAAGAGAAAAAGCGCTTGGCATGTAAGGACTTACGAAGTTAGAAAATTGTGGACAGTAGATTTTAGAATCACTATTACTTACATTTCATGTAGTTCTTTTCTTCATCATGGCTTGGTCCATGGTCCTTGATAATAAACCATTCTTACCCATTAATTGATCAGTTGCTCCCAAGTTATTGAGCATTGATTAAGATCTGTCGTCTTTTTCAGCTCACTGGAAGTAATTTGGATTTTATTTGTCATGTATTAAAGCCATTGTCATTGAAGAGCAGGTTGACACCGCAGGCAATATTGGCTTGGGGTGGGAATTTGGTGGGCCAACCCGCCAACTGAATGGGCTGACTCAACCCGGTCTGGGTTCTGACCCCTACACATACCCAATGCCAGGTTCACTGACAACCTGGGTGAGGTGCGGGTCGACCTGGCCAAACTTGATACTGTAAATGAATTTATAATCTATACAAGTATATGTAGCTTACATATTGAAAAGGTGTATGCCATATTTTGTATATACTGTTATAACATTTAACAGTTTTTTATGTCTAGATCCAGACCTTCTAACCTACCGATCCAGTCTCACTTGAACGCCATCAAGTCGAGTCCGGGTCAGGATTGACCCGGACGATTTACTGCCCTAATATTGACTTGCTTTCTTTTTGTCCCTGGATCCCCAAAATTTCCAGCCATTGCTTTACTCCTCGGTCATTAGCTCATGATCTCATCAATGGAACCCATGGTAGGCTACTCATCGCTATTATGTCACTCTATATGTTTACATCATAACTTTCCCCAATGTCCATGTAATCTTTCATTGCTTGCATTTCATTGCCCTAACAATTGATGATAAACTTTCCATTTACCCATTTAAAGTCGGCTCATATCCAAATGGCCATAAATAAAGAATGGAAGTGTGGGCCCACTTTTGTTATTATGAACTTAGCTCTTTGCAAATTTCAATGTTGTCACAATAGGGGCATGCATGGCTACTCTTCTCAGTATTTTCCTATGGTTCTAACAAAGGGTTTTTCATTTTTCTAATTAATATGTTGGTGGACAATACATGAATTAAAGTCATGTTCATTAGAACGTTGACTGTTCTTCTTCTTGTTCTTTTTTTTTTTTTGGGTAATTATGTGGGAAACACTGGCCTTACCTGTTTAATTGGAATAGTTGAGGAGTTAGTTTTTTTAAGGTGTCAGTGGGTGGTGTCGGTAGTAATAGAAACCATGATGTGGTGATTGAGGTATGGGCGTGCGATCAACAATATTTTTTCTTGTTGATAAAGGGACATTTGCACTAATATCTTTTGTATATAGTGGTATTTAAAAATGGATGGGTTTTATATAAGGCTCCTACCTTATAGTACTATACACTTATAGTACTATACACGTAAGGTGCACCTCTAAAAATTGTTGGAAGATGTAGTTTTGGTGTTGGGAACAGGCTTGAAAATATATGTTCAATTTTAATTATGAGATTTAAAATTTTAAAAATGATACAAATTTCTCATATTTACGAACATTTCAAATTTTGAAAATAGACAATCCATATGATTTCTTGTTATAAAATGAACTATTTTTAAGACTTGAAATCTTTTTTTTTTTGGTTGAGATGACTATTTGAACGGTTTTCCAACTTTAGACCACTCTTTTCTACTGTGCTTTTGGAGTGCACCTTGCTTCTATAGATTGCAACCTTATATAGACATTTTCTTTAATTCTCTATATTTAATACTTTAGACGTATATGATCATTTCTTTTTTATTTTTTTAAAATTACCCCAAGTTCCGAATGATTAGTCTGATTGCTCACTAAAATTCTTGTGAGGAGCTAAGAACTATTAATTTATGACTGCTTGGTTTAGCCTGCCATATTTGTAAGTAATCAAAGTGGTATGGACCCCTTTAATCTCTTACACTTGATTCCTTATAATAAGCCGTTTGGTACTAATAGTTTTGGACCGATTCTTTACAATGGGTGGTCTTTGGTTCCGAGTGGTTAGAACTAATAATTTTGGACCATTCCATTTTGATTTCTTGAAATGAGATGTCCGAATCACTATTCTAGACCACTTTGATTCCCATAATGTTAGTAGTTTTGAATTGGGATATTTTGGTTAATTTTTTTGTTTTAAAAAAAGGGACGAGTGTAAAAGCGTAAGATACGAGGGATACTTTTTTAATAGTGAAAGTATAGAACAAGATTTTTTACTTTTTATACAAGTGGTCACAATAATTTTGACTATTGGATATAAAGTTGGGTGGCTGAAGTTATTCCATTGATCAAGCTCAACTTCAAAAATTTTTTTTTCGAATTTTATGAGACAATCAAGCTATCAAATTTCACATCAAATGGTTGTAAGGAATTGTTACCACTTTGTATAAATGGTAAATGGTCTTCTTGTATATAATATCATATCTTAATAATGTTAAAATAAAGAGTTATTATTGTAAAGGGCAAAGGTTTTTATAGTGCTAAGGCTCTAAACAATCAATAGAGCCTACCTCAAAACTTCTCTAGAAGAGGTTGTTTTGATGTCCAAATATCCTTAAATTGATCATCTCGACATCAAGATGCATGAACATAAGAAAAAAACGTGGATTTCAAGCTTTGGAAGTTGTGCATTTTGTAACGCATTTTTGGACTGTCAATTTTCAAGATTTTCAAGTTTTCATAGATATGTCGATCTAGTCTATTTTTGAAGCTTTAAACTTTATAGTAAGAATGAAAATATATTTTAAAGCTATCACAAAAATTTCCAGTATTGAAACGACGGCAATATTTGAAGGTAGGCTCTAATTTGATTGTTTAGAGCCTAGGCCCTATATAAACCGCACGCTATTGTAAATTGCTTTAAGAAAAAGAAATATAAAATACCTAGGTTTCTTCTCCCACCTCCACAGTTACCCTGCCAAGTACCTTGCGCGAAAGAACTTTTTATTTTTTTTCACTTTATTGGATGCATCAACCAATTTGGAAAACACAGTCCCAACTACCATTTGGTTATCATACTAAGCTAATTGATTCGAAGTACACCTTGTAATTGACATTGTAGACTTTTTATTTTTATGCTTATTTTATAATTTTCTGATTATGAATTTTAGAATAGGAAAATTAAGGGAAGCGACAAGTGTAGGAAAAATCAGGCGGTTCAAATTGTAATCGCGTGGTTAGATCAACCTGAACCTCATATATCTCTCAAGCTACTTGGTCTCGTAATCTTCGTCTCTTTCTCCATTTGTGTTAAGCTTTGTGCTTCCAAAATCTACTTACCCTCGGCATGGATTTTGGTCTTCATTGTATCTTCGAAAATGTACCATCTTCCTTTTCGTCTAGCTGCAGTTAAGGGTCAAGGTAGCTTCTCCAGAAACATGTTTGATCCCGTTGATATCGACCCTGTGGGTCTAGTTGTGCTTGATCTGATGGATGAGGTAGATGTTCCTGTGGGTTAGGAGGTTGAGAATGCGACAGAGGTGGATGCAGAAGCTGTGGGTCAGGTGGAAGATAGTGCTGTGGAGGAGGATACCATGGATGATTTCGAGGATGAAGATGCTCTTGAGTCAAATTTTGCTTTGGTTGAGGCGGATGAAGCATTTCCTTTGTATGTTTTTCGTCAGTTTGAGCAGACCCCAGCCTTGTTACCACATCATGATGCTCTTCCGACGGAAGCAGGTACAACAGTAGAGGAGCGTGGAAAAGCAAAGGGGAGGACTATGATGGAAGATATGGGCATGGACACCAAGGTCTCTTTGGGAGTGATTTTCGAAGATATCAAGGCTAAGAAGAGGGCTAGAGCAATCTCAAAAAAATTACATGGTAGTGCTACTGTTAATGATGCTTATGCTGTAAAGACTCTGACAAAAAAGGTGGAGAAGGCGAAAAAGGTTAGGAATGTTGGCTTGAGGTCCTCTGCTCGTCTGGAATCCAAAGGTATATTATCAAAAGCACCATAAAACCAAAGAAAGTATCACTGCATGAGCTGGAGGTAGTAAATATGAGTAGCAGTGCTTCCATTGCAGTGATTGTGATCTCGGAGTCTGTGGCCTTGGAAGAGGCCCTCACGCTGGAAGAAATCTACTTCGGACCTTGTGTGGAATGTCTAGGTTCGACCTCTAAATCTCCCTTTTAATGATTGTATTATTTTGGAATGTAAGGCGTCTGGGTGACCCTACACGTAGACAAGATGTTCTGTTCTTAATTTCTAAGTCTAAACCAGATATTTTGATCTTACAAGAGACCAAATTGCCTAGCCCCACAGTCTCTGGGGTGCGGGAAATTTGGGGCTCAGGGGCTGTTAACTTTTTTGGTATAGATTCTGTAGGTGCCTATGGGGGATTGTGGATTTTGTGGGACCTTTTGGTCCTCCAAAGCTTTATGTCTGTAGTTAGAGACATATGTTTATTAGGTGGTTTTATTGGACTGACTCCGACGTGTTCGTGGGATCTGGTGAATGTTTATGGTCCTCCTTCACCTTCACTTACACTTAAAGAAGATTTTATCAATGAACTTTCCTCAGTACTGTGTAATTTCTCTTTTCCTTTTTTCTTGGGGGAGATTTTAGTCTCATTCGATGGATAGATGAGTCGTCTTCTATGTCATTTCTTACCGCTTACATAAGGTTATTTAATGGTTTTGTTGAAAGACATTTCTTATTAGACCAACGTATTTCAGGGACAACTATTACTTGGTCAAATAATAACACGGTCTATCTTTTTATGTCAAAATTGGACAGGTTTCTAGTTTCTCCTGGATGGTTTGAAGTTTTTCCCCTTGCCTTAGTTTGTGCTCTATCAAAGCTTTCGTCAGATCATACACCGATTATGCTGGTCTCAAAGTTATTTCTTGTGGCCCTAAACCTTATAGATTAGAGATTGGGTGGTTCGAGGAGCACGATGTGGTAGACCTTATTCGTCATAGTTGGGAAAATACCATTTCGGTGAGGTTTGTTGATTTTCAATTACATTAAAAGCTAGTTCAGATTAAGAAACGTCTTATTGTGTGGAAGAAGAGAAATAGATATGTAGTTAAAACCAAAATTGAGGAGGCTCTACTAGATTTAGAGAGGATGAACCTCATTATCCAGCAGGTAAGAATTTTGATTGAAGAGATTATGGATAGAAATGTTAAACTTTAGTCTCTTTTTTACTTAAGAAGGATGGACGAAATTTACTGAATACAATTCTCCATATCTAAGAGGTTGAAAGAAGGGGACCGTAATACTAAGTTTTTCCATGCTATTGCCAGTGCTTGCAAAAGGTAGAATAATATCTCAGGCAACAATATCTCGGATGTTGAGCCTGATGATAATCAAGCCATTGAATGGGCAGTAGTAGAATATTTTAAGAAGGCCTTTACCTCAGAAGTGTCCTTTACCCCAAGGTTAAACATGGTTCCTTTTAAATGACTTACCCCAAGTAATTATGTTTAAGTAGAGGTTGTGGTATCTTTAGATGAGCTTAAAAGAGTTGATTTTGCTCTGCCAGGAGTTAAGGCCTCGGGACCTGATGACTTTCCCTTAATCTTCTTCTAAATTTTTTGAAGCTTAACTAATTTGGGATTGTCAGAAATGGTGTGAGATTTCATGAGATGTGGGGAGTTATTTAAGGGGGTTAATTCCATGTACATTGCCTTGATCCAAAAAAATTTGATTTTTGCTGTTCCTGGTGATACTAGACTCCTTAACTTGCTTACTAGTTTATATAAAATTGTGGCAAAATTTTTGGCTGAGAGACTGATATTGGTAGTCTATTTAGTTGTCTCGGGCCCTCAATTAGCATTCATCCAAGATAGGTTAATCACAGATAGTGCTTTGATAGCACATGAATGTATCACTCAAGGTTGTTAAGCCAAAATTTTGGGGTGGTAATTAAATTAGACATGGAGAAAACCTATGATAGAGTTGAATGTGGTATTCTCCTGAAAGTTATGAGAAAGATGGGTTTTGGGAAAAAGTGGAGGAGTTGGATTTTTTGTTGTCTTTCTTCGGCTTACTTCATTATTCTTTTTAAAGATAGTCCAACATGCTTCTTTAACGCATCTAGAGGGTTAAGACAAAGTGACTCCCTATCACCTTTTCTATTCACTCTATATGCTAAATGCTCTAACCTGATGATTAAAAATATTGAGGGAAAATGTCATTTTAATAACTTCAATATCAGGGACACTGAGGTACAAGTCTCTCATTTATAATATGCAGATGATACCTTGCTTTTTTGCAATGTAGATGATTTGCAGGTACATAATATTGCAACTTCTTTTATATTTGTGAGATAACTATTGAGTTTAAGGTAAACTTTAACAAAACTACCATGATTGGAATCCATTGTGAGGAGGATGTGGTAGATGGTCTTGTGGGTGTTTTGAGTTGTAGAGTGGACCACTTCTCTATCACTTATTTGGGGTTGGCAATCTCGGATAAGAGGCTATCTATCTCTGTATGGGATCTAGTCCTTCATAGGATCCAAACCAAGTTGGATCTTTGGAAGCCTAAATATTTGTCGTTAGGAGGTAGGACTACTATGTTGCAGTCTTGCTTGGCTAAGTTGCCCATCTATCAAATATCTCTCCTCCAAATGCCTGCAGTTGTTTGTAAGAAAATGGAGAGGATGATACGTGACTTCTTGTGGGGATCATATAGAGATGATAGAAAATACCATCTATTGAGGTGAGACAGAGTCTGTACCCTTAAAAGTGAAGGAGGTTTGGGGATTCATATAATTAAACTTGTTAATCAGGCTCTCTTATGTGAATGGTGGTGGCAGAGTTTGCTTTGTAAGGATCAATTATAGTTTAAATATGGGGTTGATAGACATGATATGTGGTTGGGATCTGGCAGGGGAGGGTCTGCGTCTACTTTCTGAAGACCTATTATTCTTTGTAAACCTTTTATTGACCAAAGTATCAGATGGATAGTTGGTAATGATGATCATGTATCCTTTTGGCACCATAAATGGGTTGGGGATTGCTATTTGAAACTCTTGTATCCTGACTTATTTGAGAAGGTCACTAGTCTAAACGCTAAGGTTGTTGAAATTTGTAAAAAGGGGAAACCATGCGTTTTGGAACGTGAGCTTGCCGTATAATAGGTTGAGCGATTATTTAATTGACCAACTCAATAATTTATTGGATATGTTAAAATGTGTTCATATCCCGTAAAACTCGGAAGATGAGGTCATTTAAGAAGAGGAAGTGATGGAATTTTTTTCAGTCAAATCCTACTATAGGTTCCTCTTTCATGACTGATGGAGGTGGGCAATGCTGCAGTTGGCACATATATGGAAATAGCCAATCCCTCACAAAGTTCAGATTTTCATTTGGTTGGCGGTCCAAAATATGATCCTAACCATTGATAACCTGATCAAAAGAGGTAAAGTTCTTCTAAACATATGTTTGATGTGTAAGGAAGATGTTGAATCTAGGGCTCACCTCTTTTTTCACTGCCATTTTGTTACTAGGATCTGGCATTGGTTTTTGTTGTGTTGGGTATTTATATGCCTTCACCTCAAGATGTGTTAGGTATTGTAACAAATCTCTCCATTCCAATCTTGCCCGAGGTGTTATCATGTGAGAAATTTGGTTGGAGCGAAATAGGTGTACCTTTGAAGGGGATTGCCTTCCATTTGAAAGGATCCTATCCAAACTTAAGCATTCCTTGTGGTATTGGTTGACTGCTACGAAGGCTGGATAAGGCATTTCTAAGGTTGATGTTATGATTCACCGTCATATCTTAATCTTGTTGGGCCTTGTTCGGATCAAGCCAAGGTGTCCACTTGCTTGTGATCTGCTAAGTTAAATTTTGATGGGAGCTTACAGGGTAATCTTGGTTTAGCTGGTATTGGGAGTGTGATTTGAGACACCAATGGTCTCGTTCTTCTCTCATATACAGGTTCGATTGGTGAAACTTCTGCTAACTTTGCTGAAATGATAGCTCTCCTATAACGTTTTAAATTTCTTGTAGCCAACTTTGGGGGTAGATTGTGTATTATTGAAAGAGATTCTCATAATGCTATAAAGTGGTGTAAAAGGGAGATTAGGGTTTTTTGGGAATTTAAATCTCTATGGCTTCAAATCTTTGACATGATGATAGGTTCTAGTGCTACTTTTCAGCATGTTTTTAGGGAAGCTAATTGTCTAGCTGACTAACTTGCTAAAAGGGGCGCATGTTCACCCTATCTTTCTATCTCGAATGTTATAATCGCATTTGGGTAGTCCGTTCATCAATAAGAAGTTATGATATTGGTAAAAAATAATAATAATTGTAACATCCTCTTTGTAAGACTCATCCTAGTATGTGGATAAAATTGTGTAGCAAATAGGAATGACTCTTGGATCTAGAGATGATTTTGTTTAGACATTGTATACTATGAAAACAGTTATTTTTAGTATAAGAGTTCACAATCACTTTTAATCATTGAATGTAAAATCTAATAGATAAAAGTGCGTCACAACATTCAAGAAATTTTATTTGGGATCTTGTGTCTCAACAATGACACATCCACAACCACCCAATTTCAAGTGTAACAGGCAACCATATAATTGTGACCTCATTGTATCAAATCATTATGTACATTTCCTTGCATCATCTAATGGAGTGCCACATGTTCTACTTCTAGTTGTGCTTTAAAGTTTTAATACATGTAGAATGAAATAGTAAAGAGGGAAATGCTAATCTTCAATTTTGGAGCATACTCCTTTTTATCGTTGTATTTTCTAGCCATTTCACTTGGAGCTTGAGGTGATATTTGGTGAATCTTGTAGAAGTATAGTTTAAATTAGCATTGTCGAGATTGGAATTAGTCACCAACAAAGCAGTTAGAGGTTTGGTCTAGTCAAAGCAATCTGGCTGTTGATCGAATCAATTGTATTGAATTTTTTAAAAAATAAAAAATATATAGAAATAATAGTTTAAAATATGAAATATATTAAAAAGTTTGCTCACATTTATTTAGCTAATTAAACTCGTCAAAATTGGTATTCGGTCGGACGAACGAAAACTGACCAAACATTGGTCTTGACCATAGTCAACAAGTTGAAGAACAACAATATATTGACTCACCACAATATTGGGATTAAATCAATTTTTCTCCAAAACGTCGAATGGAAAAAAGTGGTGAAAAATACGGATTGGCAAAAATACTATAAATAAAAAAATATAGTGAACGTATCGGATTGGGATAAAAAAATTGGAGTGAAAAATGCTACAAATATAAAATTTTAAAATAAATAAGCAGCAATTACCATCAATAACTAATGCATCATGAAAATTTTACCAAACTAAATTAAGTCAATCAATTTAGATATCTCATCCCATGATCTAAAATTAAATATAAACAAAGGCGAAAAAATGAAAAGGCATAATAAAGTCACTAGATCCAAATATAAATATATGACATGAAATAATGAAAATTATAAGGCATTATAGAATATCATAATTAATATAAATGTTAAGAGCTCGGAGGGTGGATTCACTATGTAATGGTGTTTTTTGTTTATGACATTCTCCTCCATTGTGATGGTGTTATTATTTTTTTGGATAATATTTATCTAGAAAATGTGTTTTTTTTGGACTAATAGCATGCACCTGCATTGCAGGTATTATTTAAACAATGTAATATCTATGTTAATGACATTTTCTTAGCAAAATGAATTTACAAAATCTCAGTCACGAAAATATAGACTGTACTAACGAGATTAAACTAAATTTTACATAAAATAAAAATAATGGTTTCTCACTCATGCTGAGTGATTGAGTGGAGATTTATCAGTTTTACAAACTAACTTTGAATTTTTATAGTACATAAAGAATAGGCAATAGACCTTTAATGATGAATGCTATACTTGAGCAAGAAGGATATTATACTGAATGAGGACATATAACGTATCGAGGATATCATTGTGAGTATAATTAATTGAATTATAAGTATGTTGAGTTCTTAAATTAGTTATTTCTATAACTCATAAAAATAAATACTAACACTTAATATAAAAAATATATCACTTCACATAAATTAATTATTATTGATGAGTTATATTGTAAAAAATGGATATTTATATACAGATATATATAATCGTGAACATAATATTGTAATGTAGATTATCAATATTTGGTTTAACCTTTTATAATTTTAAAATCCTATCATAATTATGATAGAGAAAGCCCTACCATGGCTTGCAATACTAAACAATCCCTTAAAAAATAAAGGAATATACATGAAACAAATAATTGTAATCTTATACTTATTAAAATAGAATTACATAAGTATTCATAAGTGATTACAACAGAGTTATAATATCAACTAAAATTGTGATTTTTTATATAATTAAAATAATACTCATAGTTTTGTAAAAATAATATTTAATATTCTTAATATTTTTTATTTCTATTGTAGTAATTATTATACCATATTAATTAAGAAATATAAAGAACTAACATAATATAAATAATTAAATTTAATCATATTAGTTATTATTAATTATATTATCATATAATTGCAATATACTATGATGCATCTACAAATTTGTATAGTGATAACAAATAGGGGGGATATTTTCCATCCACGAACTTAGAGAGAGAGAGAGAGAGAGAGAGAGAGAGAGAGAGAGAGAGAGAGAGAGAGAGAGAGTTCCTATGTAGGGACTATGTGTGAGAGAGACTACAATTACCTAGCTGGTAGATTGATCTTATAAAAAAAAAGGGTGCGGTTTGTATAGAGCCTAGGCTCTAAACAATCAATATAGAGCCTAGTTTCAAATAGTGTTGGGAAATGTGGTTTAATATTGAAAATCTTTGTGATAGCCTTAAAATATATTTTTATCTTTATTTATAAAGTTTAAAGCTTCAAAAATAGTGTAGATCAATAGATCTATGAAAACTTGAAAATCTTAAAAATTGACGGTCCAAAAATGCGTTAAAAGATACACTACTTTCAAAACTTGAAATCCATTTTTTCTCATATCCATGCATCTTGATGTCGAGATGATCAATTTGAGGATATTTGGGCATCAAAACAACATTTTTTAGTGAAATTTTTTAGGTAGGCTCTAATTTGATTGTTTAGAGCCTCGGCTCTATATAAACTTTTCCCAAAAAAAAAGAAAAAGGGAAAAATTTATATAGAGCCGAGGCTCTAAACAATCAAATTCAAGCCTACCAAAAAAATTTCATTAGAAGAGGTTGTTTTGATGTCCAAATATCCTCAAATTGATCATCTCAACATCAAGATGCATGGACAAGAGAAAAAAATAATTTTCAAATTTTGGAAATAGTGTATTTTGTAACACATTTTCAGACCGTCAATTTTCAAGATTTTTAAGTTTTCATAGATCTATTGATCTACACTATTTTTTAAGCTTTAAACTTTTTAAATAAAGATGAAAATATATTATAAGGCTATCACGAATATTTTCAATATTGAAACCATATTTCTCGACACTAGTTGAAGTACACTCTAATTTGATTGTTTATCGCCCGGGCTCTATACAAACCGCACCCAAAAAAAAAGGCAAAATTCACTAGATATCAATTCTAGGAGGTTTGAACTAAAAAATATGAAATAATTTTGAAGGCCATGCACTTCAAATTTACTTAGAGGTTTCAAATGAAAAAATATGAAATAATTTTCACGACTTTCAAATTTTAGGAAAGGGTGAGATCCAACAAAATTAGAAATATATTTGTCGTAGGAGATATGATACTTTTTGGGGGGTGGACTTGCACGCATAGATTTTAGAAAAGGAAGGATTTATTTTGGGAATAAAGGACAAAATTTTGGGGGAGAACTTGTATGCCCAAATTTTAGGAATGGGTGGAGTTGCATCAACAAATTTAAGGCAAGGATTGCATGCCCAAATTTTAGGGATAAATTTGAGGCAAGGATTACATGCCCAAATTAGGGATGGGTGGACTTGCACCATCACATTTGAGGAGAGGATGGGATAAAAAAGAAACCATCACATTTGAGGAGAGGATGGGATAAAAAAGAAGTTTTCGTAGGATCATTTCTCACTTAGGTGTGTAGGACCCTAAAGGATCATCATTAAATTTGGCACGGATCTATAGAAAAGTCAAGTCCCACACCCATGTGATAATTTTTCTAGAGATCTGTGTCAATTTTAATGGTGATCTTTTAGAGTAAACATTTTGGGGTGGTTACCCAAATTTTAAGGCTTATTTTCAAAGGTTTAAAATATAATAAATTTTTTTTGGGGAAGTTGCACCCCAATTTTAGGAATGGGTGGGACTTACACTCATAATTTTAGGACTAGGTGGGACTTGCACTTATAAATTTAGGAATGGGTAAGACTTGCACTTATATATTTAGGAATCTTGTAGGAAAGGGGTAGGGTTTGGTTGCATCTCCACGCCTAATTATCACATCATGACATCCATTATTCATTCCTATACCCAGTTACCATATCATGATATCCATTTCTATTTGACACTCCAATTAACACCTTCAGACAGTAACTTCCAAAACACCTTCAGAATGTAACTCCCAAAACTATTGAAAAAATGGGTAGGGCTTGTGTTACCCAAAAAAATGAAATAAACGGGTAGGGCCAATATTACCCAAAAAAAAAAAAAAAAAATGGGTGGAACTTGCATGTACCTATCTCTTATCCCTTATTTAAATCAGCAAATATTAGAAAATTATTTAAAGTACCAGATGTATCTCCATACATTTTCCAAATCCGAAGATGTGGGGTTCTCTTATATTTCTATAGCATCTCAATCTGCCATTTTATTTTGTCATATATTAATCTCAAATAGATTTAATAAATTATCACATTAATTATTTTTTAAAAAACACCAAGCGGATAAGATATAGAGAATTCCTAAAACTTTCAATTTGGATGTTCAAAAAAATAAGAAAGCTTTTTGAAACGTGTTTTTCAGAAAAAGGAAAACAAAAGAATTCAAAATAGAAGGAAAAAGAATCGAAAGTAGGAACCCACAAAAAAAATCAAAATAAAAGGGATAAGGATAGAAAGTTCCAAAAAATTTTAAGAAAAAAATATAGATATAGGAAAGTTTTGTGAAACAATTTTTTCCTTCAAAAAGTCAAAAAACAATGGATATATATATATATATATATATATATATATATATATATATATATATATATATATATATATATATATATATATAATTGCTTTTTGAAACGTGTTTTTCAGAAAAAAAAAAAGGAAGTCAAAATAAAAGGGATAAGTATATAAAGTTCCAAAAAAAATTCAATTTTGGATGTACAAAAAAGTAGGAAAGGTTTTTTCAAAAAAAAGAAAAGGAAAAAAAAAGAAACAAATCAAAATAAATGGGATAAGGATAGAAAGTTCCAAAAAATTTGATTCTTGAGGTACAAAATAAATTAGGAAAGTTTTGTGAAATATTTTTTTTCTTTAATAAGTCAAAAAGAAGGGATAAATGTATGGAAAGTTTTTAATATTTGAATTTGAATGAAACAAACATAGCAAAGTTTTTTTTTTCAAAATGTCAAAATAACGCATTTTTAACTTTTTAATAAGGAAAAAGTTTATATAAGGTTGCAACCTTAAAATGTAGAACTAAGGATGCACTTAAAAAATCCATCTGAAAAAGTTGTTTTAATATTGAAAAACCTTCTAATTGAGCATCTCATCATTGAGATGTATGATTATGAAAGAAAAAAAGGATTTTGAGTCTCATAAATAGTGCATCTTATAACACATTATCTAGACTGTCAATTTTGAAAATTTTCATATGTTTATAGATCTTGCAACCATTTTTGAAGTTTAAAATTTTATAATAAAATATGAAAATAGATTTTGAGAGAATTCTAACAATATTTTACATCAAAATTATATGTTACGATCAAATTTAGAGATGCGCCCTACTTGGAAATCCAAGTAAACATAGAAGTCTAAAACATGAAATAGAGTCTTATCCATTTTCATTATCCATATAATAACTACAAGTCCTGATTTACTTGAATGATTTGTCTTAGTGTTTAGAACAAATATGGAGAGAAATAGATATTATATCTATAAAAAGCTGATTATACTGCATGTGGGGGTAAAATATGGAAGGGTATTTTACTAGAGTTGCAAGTGGGGGTAAAAATATGGAAGGGTATTTTACTAGTGTTGGCCTTCCTGATTCTTATCAAAATCTCCATAAATAATCTACTAAAATTGAAATCTGAAAAAACTATAAATCACAAATTCATTAACCAGTGTAAACAACCACTTCACCTAGTCTATTGCCACGAGCTAGAGAACCACTTCACCTACTCTATTGCCTCGAGCAAGAGAACCAAAAGGAAATTTTTACCAGATTTTAATGGATTCCACAAGGAGTTACATTTGCCAAACATGGGCTTTGTTCCAAGTCTGCTTGGTTGGAGCCCTTTTCATGAGCCAATTTACCATCGCAACTCGGATCCTGAGTGGTGGTAAGTGATGATCCTGATATTCTCACTAAATTTATATCCTTATTATTTGAGTTTATGCATCTTTTTAGATTTTTTGCTCCACCAACATTGTTTAAGATCTTAACATTTATTTATTTTTTGTATGTTTGTTCGAAACTTCAAGTAAATGTTATCAATATATCTTTGGAGTTCTGGGTTTGTGTCGAGAGACTTGGTGATAATTATAATTTTTGTTAAACTATCTTGAGATTTCATGAGACGTACATGTATGCAAAATCAAAGCCAATTATTTTGATTCTTTTTTTTTACCTCTTAAATTTGATCGATCGATGCATATGATTCCTATTTGGCACCATTATGTAATGGACACAAAATGGTAACCAATGTGTTGTTCTAAGCTATTATTGTTTTCTAAGAACGATTGTATAACAATTAATTGGATGTATTTTACATTTCATATTACTAATAAGTGGTGTAACAAATTGAAGATATACCGGTTATAATGAAGACAAGAACACAATAATTATTGGATGTTTCGATCTTCGAAACTTCACTTTTACAACGAATCATATGGTTCTTTAATTTAATTAATCAAATAAATTATAAATCCTTTTATTTTTAGACTTTTACCGCTTTAATGTGCTTGTACTTTTACATGGTAAAGTGTTATATGCGTCAGGTCAGGAGGATGCATTCTTACATTAGTGTCTCCCCAGGCATAAACCATCCATCTCAAAGATAAATGTAAAATCCATCTCAAAGATAAATATAAATGGTGGCCCACTAAAAAAAAATTAAAACCAATGGTCCAAATATTTCTTTAAAAATTTATTATTATTAATTTCAAAATTTAAATATTTATACATATTAATGATCTTGATATTAGACATTATATCTCCTTAAAAATTAAAGCAAAAATCCATTTAAAAAAAAGTTTATTAAGAGGAGCAGCCTTTTTACATGAGTCCAGGGACTAAAAAAAACAGTGTCCTTCAATTTTTTTTCCCATTATATGTTTTAAAAAAGTTAATTGTTTGACCTTTTCATTGAAAAAATAACTTGGAAACGATTATCTTTTAAAATTGCCCAATAAACTTATACTCTATCTTAGATTAAATAGTTTTATGAGTCAATTTATTTTTATGTTAAAATCCTCAATTTGCTTGCTTGCTTGGTATAAAAATTTAATTTCAGGAAAATACGAAGTTACGTGCATGCCTTGATGGATGGTTGGTTTTACAGTTTGGGTCACCATTTTAGTAACCAAGTGGAGGATGGGCATGCAGGGCAGGTTGGGGACGCAGGGGGGATCGTTGGGGTGAATTGGGGCATGGTTGCAGACAACCTTCCGGCGCCTGCGGACACCGTGAAACTACTTAAAGCTAACAGAGTCCCAAGGGTGCGGCTATTTGACCCCAACCCAGGGGCCCTCGATGCCTTAAGAAAGTCAGGAATCTCAGTAGCATTAGGTGTCAAGAACCAAGACCTACAGAACCTCGCCAATGACCCCAACGCAGCCAACACATGGGTTGCCAGCTTCATGACGCCCTACACTCCTGACATTGTCTTCGATTTTGTTGTGGTCGGCAACGAGGTCATCCCCAAGGACCCGGCAAGCCCATTTGTCGGCCCGGCGATGCAGAATCTCCTGAATGCCCTGAGAACCTCTCCTGCCTTCCAACAAACTGCAGTCACCACAGCTATCCATATGGAGACCCTTGGGACCTCATACCCTCCTTCTCAAGGAGCCTTCACCGAACCAGCTGCCGGTGCCATGCGATACATTGCTCCATTTTTGAGCACCAATAATTTTCCCCTCCTGTTGAATGTCTACCCTTTCTTTGCCTATGCATCAGACCCCGTGAACATCAACTTGGACTACGCCCTCTTCAGGCCCACCGCTCCTGCGGTCCAAGATGGCCCCCTCACCTACAATAACCTCTTTGATGCTTCAGTCGACGCAGTTTATTCGGCCATGGACAAGGTGGGAGGGAGCACGGTCCGTATCGTCATCTCCGAGAGTGGATGGCCGAGCGGGGGTCAAGGTGACAAGACCACACCGGCACTGGCACAGGAGTATAACAATGGTTTGATACAGCATGTTGTCCATGGAAACGGGACACCAAAGAGGCCTGGGATCATCACGTCCACCTACTTGTTTGCATTGTTCAATGAGAATAAAAAAACCCCTGGCCTCGACCAAAATTTTGGCTTGTTTTACCCCGACATGAATCCTGTTTATCCTATTTCTTTTTCTTTTCCATGAGGGGACGGAGTCACTGGTTTGTGTCACAAGACACAACTAACTCACTCTCTCTCTCTCTCTCAATAAGACCTCGTGTTCTGTTCTGTATTGGACATTTTAGAGAAAATAGATCTACTGTTATGAAACGATCGGGATTGAATTTAATTATACATGGGTATTTTGATGTTTTGTGAAAACGCGGGCTATATAATGATCAATTTCTATGGGATTTAACATCTGTTCTCTAAAATGTTGAAATAATATACATTTTACTAAATTTGTAGGGTGGGGTTTTTATACTTTTGTACCATCATCTTTAACAAGAGCGATCGATTTTGTTTGACCTAATAATACTCTTCCTCCAACTTTTTTCACGCTTGTCAAATAACACTCTCTCCTTAACTGTACCCTTGTAAATATGGTTTCTTTGGCCGCCTAGTTATAAGATGGATTCCAATTATTTTAAAAAAAATTATCTCAAAAAAATAACAATGTCAAACCTTCTTAATATTTTGAATATTTTAAGTGTGAGCTTTAATTGTTTGGAATATTATAATATCGTTTTCTCTTCATACTAAGTTGGTGCCCATCCTTTAACAAAGGGTGAGGTTTGTAAATAGTTGCCTCCTTACATGGTATACCTTACATGGTCGAAGTTAAGTGCACCTCTAAAATTTGCATAGACATATCATTCCGGTATCAAAAACCTTATGAGGGCTTGCAAATATATCTTCACCCTCAGTTATAAAATTTAAAATTTAAAAAATGATATAGATCGAGCATATTAATAAATACTTGAAGATCTTGAAAATAGAGGTTCCAAATAATTTGTTACAAGAGGCACTACTTTTTAGATTTGGAATTATTTTATTTCTTAATGTCTATACATCTCGATGTCGATATAATCAATTAAAGGGTTCTCCAATACCGAAATACTCTTGTGTACGATTTTTAAGATGCACCTTACTTCAATAGTATAAGGTTGGAACCTTATATAAACTTTTTCCTATAAAATAAGTTTCCCCTTGCATTTGTAGCCATGAGATAAAAGGTGTGGTTTCTATAAGGTTGCAACCTTAAACAATCCAATTAAAACTGACTCCAAATTTTATCATAACATGTAATTTTGGTGTAAGAAATTTTTAGGATTATCTTAAAATCGGTTTTCATATCTAATTATAAAATTTTAAACTCCAAAAATGGTTAAAATCAAGTAGATCTTTAAACATATGAAAATCTTGAAAATGGATGGTCTTGATAATGTGTTGCAAGATGCACTATTTCTAGGACTCAAAATCTTTTTTTTTTTCTCATATTTATACATCTCGTTTACAAGATGATCAATTGGAGGGCTTTTCAGCATTAAAACAACCATTTTCGATGGATTTTTGAAGTGCATATGTAATTCTACATTTTAAGGTTGCAACCTTGTATACACTTTTTCCTAAGATAAAGTTCAATTTTTTTTATCATTTAATTATTGATTTCCAAGAAAAGATCATCAATATTACAACATCTTCATAGTTTTAAAAAAACAATAGTTACAAAGGTTTATTGTTTGAAACAGCATCTACCTTATTGTAAATTCTTTTAGTTACAAATGTTTATTGTTTGAAACGTGATCTACCCTATCGTAGAATATGGGGCTTGAAAAGTGAATATTCTATTTTCTAGTAAAAGAATTTTAAAAAATTAAAAATAGGTCTACGTCCTAAGTTTAATTTCTACCTCTGAATTATCAAAAAAATAAGCCTTAGGTATTGATTGATTAGGAATAATATAAGCATATGGTTATCTTTTTAGACTTTCCGCTCTACACAAAAAAGGAAAATAAAAGAAAATAAATCTTTAGATATAGGGGATTCTTTAAAGGACCCAGTTTTTATGTGGGCAATGCTGCATATGTAGAAATACAAGCCTATTAATAATTTATTTTTGAGGTGGATTTTTGGACTTAATTTTTGAAGATATGTAATCTCTAACATGGAAATCATAATATGAACAAACAAGTAAATTTCAAAAACTAAAAATAATGAATCTAGTAAGAAAACAGTTGACCGTCAGTTTCCATTGTTTTTAGATGGAACACTTACTTGCATCCATCTTTAAGATGGATGCTTTATACTTTTTGGACCGCACACGTATCATGCGGTCTAGCCCACATGAAACAATTTCTAATGAACAGTAACATGTCAATAGTAACGTGTGAACAATATTTGTGAATAATACCATGAACAATATTTGTGAATAATAAATAAAAAATAAAAAACTTAAAAATCCTAAAAACCCTAGAAATAAACCCTAAAACTAAAACTACAATATACATCATTGAATTTGTATTAAAAATACAAAATAAAAAGAATAATTTTGCCTTTCATTAGGACTTTTTCTTGGCTTCATTGTATCCAAATTTGGACGGACCAAAAACCCAACTAAAACAACATAGTAGTGATGGAACATTGGGAACGAGGTTGTGCCACTCCCTATGTGGATCTTGTTAAATTGAAACATGCCGTGAACCCCGAACTTTTAAGGGAAAAAAAAAAAGAGTTGTGGTTTTAAACCAGCAAATAATACACCCACTTGGTCCACCCAAATGGGCCGTTAGCTTACCATCTTAGTTCTTACATTAAGAAAGCAACCAGGTAATCTTACATCATACGGACGCCAAGATTTTCCTAGAGGAATTGTATAATATGACACCATTTATCTCTGTAACAATGAGTCACAATTACTCACAGCCACATCTATTGTACAATTCACCAAAACAGAAATACATTTTTTCTATGTATTAATCTCCAAAGCAAATAAACAAGTAAAAAGAAAAAGTAAACATAAAAAATGTTTCCCCAAAGAAAACAAAATGAACAATACTCAGAATACCTCATATAAATTACAGAGAGGCATGCTTGCATTTTAAGGAGTGGTGGTTTTGTCTAAGAAGCTAAGGTTGTGGGTTGGCAACTATCAATGGCACAAGCCAGCACATCCTTATAGTCCCTCGATATCGTAAAGGAATCATACACTTTGCCATCGCTGCTCTTTTTGTACTCAAACAAGAGGGAAGAGTGGTCGAAGGCTGTGAGCTTCACAAACCCGTAGTCATAATCCCTGTACAGGCTCCAGTTCGTCTTCAAATCAGTGAATTCAGAGACGTGACTACCTCCACCGCCAGCAACCACATGGATGGTGCCATTGACAATGCCCGAATAATGGGATTTCTCTTGGTTCACACATATACTCTGCAAATACACAAAACGATAGACAAATTAATTTGGAACTGAGGGAAAGAGGGTCAGTTTGAAACAAACAAAAAGGGCTGAGAAATTTAATATGAAACAAATGAAAAGGATAGAGCAATTCAATATGAGAATTCATAAACGAATGGGATTTCATATAATGAGACTGTTACTTTTCGTACATAAAGGTCTCAAGCCATCAAAAGCAAAATCAGCCAGCTAGGGTATGTCATTTCCCTGAATAAAGTTTGAGAAAATTTCCACAGATTTTAAGTACTGTCAGTGGCACACCCCACCAGCCCAATCAAATCTAATGGCCAGGATGAGTTTGACCCTTGTACTGGAGAAAAACCATCTTATCATGTACTTATCCAAAAAAAAAGTCTGCCATGGTATTTATGAATGGGATAATGTACGACAGTCCTATGGACTATGAAAGTTCAGCATCGATTAGAATCATCCCTGTAGAAAACCACAGTGACAATCTATTGTGGTATATCATTAAGATGGATAAGCCCCTAGAAAACCCAATGCTCTGGAGTAATATCTGTAGACACACCCAGAATTTAGACAACCTAGGAATGCACAACTCCTCAACATAAGAAATCATACTTCTCAAGGATATGGGGCTAGGGCTTGATTGGTTAAGAGGCAGAAAACTGCAATACTACGTACCAAGCCCAAATTCTACAGCTTGACTACCGAAAAAAAATGTCACTGTTATGAGGCTGTATACTTATTACGAATGAGAGTGTATGCGTTGAGGAAAGCATATCTACTGATGGGGGGGCAAGCTGGACGACAAGTACAGAAGGAAGCTGAAATGTCTCTCAATCTAGAATGTAAGAGTGTTGCTCTGTTTCTTTAAAACAAGTTACCTAAGTAGAAAACCTATTGATGTTTTTTCTACAAATGCAACGTATTTTGCAGTCAATGTCGAAACCATGGCTTTGGAGATAAAGTTTACTTTCTAGCTTGGTCAGTTGTGATGGTTGCAACTCTACATTCCCAGTATAGCACTGTACTCAAAAAACAACGAAGAAAAAAAAGGACGTACCAAGACACTATTTAACATGATATGCTCCTGAACCATATTTTCATTTGTTTGATTCTAATCTTTGGAATAATTGCAAACTCTCAGATGCATGTGCATAATTGTCAGTGTATGTGTGTCATTTTAAACCTTGGTATGGGTACAAACTTTGATGATTGCCCACCTGATATATGGGGCAAGTCCTCTCATAGTTATGGACATGCCCATAGAAAGCCATATCAACCTTGTACTTTTGCCAAAGTTTTTGCAGGCTCTCTCTTCCCATTGGCTCTTCAAATGATCCTTGCTTAGCATACCATGTACCAGAGGAGTAACCAAGAACGCGATGTGCAAGAAAGATCAACCATGGTTGTTTCTGCCTGTCTGCTGAAGCTAGACATTGTTCGATAAATTTGTATTGCTGACTTCCCTCTCTCCAATCATGTTCGGTATCAGCTATGCAAAAATGGAACATACCATAATCTGTGGCATACCTGAAGACAGGCATAGTTTATGCAGAGTTTCAAATAGGCAGCTAAAGCAGTACTTTTAATTGTTTGTTCCAAAGAAACTGTCACATTTTTCTGTTGTGATAGCTCATGGAAATCCCTTCTTTAGCCTACTTGCATGATCATATGTCAATTCTGATGTTCCCTACATGAACCATGTTGCTCACCACCATCTCAAAACATTCCTCTTTAGAAAAGTTTAACATTAAATATAATTTTTTAATAATGTCACCTCCTACCAGTATTTGGCTCTGTTCTCTGCAGGAACATAGAACATGGTCTCTGCTGGAACCCCACACTCGCCACCTGAATCCATATTTTCATAGAATGATCCTGTTCCTGGCCAGTCACGTTCATGGTTTCCACTACATGATATAGGAAAAAAATGAATTTAGCTTAAAATAATAACAATAATAATAATAATAACAATATGTAGTGACAAAAGGACGGAGTTCATGAATTGATTAAACCTGGCTAACATATAAGGCACAGTTGAAGCAATTGGCTCCACCTGTGAGGTGAATTGATCCCACTGGGAGATATATCCATTTGCATAAACGATATCTCCAATGTGGAAAACTATGCCGATGTTATCTAAGTCCTTTATAAGTTGATCAGTGGTATTAAGAGAGCCCGGCTGATAATTATTGTACTCGTTTGACCCATCACGCTCGGCCTATAAGACATATCCATTAAGGGAAAACCTTTTCATTAGACGTAAATTATGCAAGAAAACATGCACTAGTGCCAGAGGTATCTCTCTCCCTCTGTACATACACACACCCACACCCACCTTTCCCATATCACCGAATATTATGACACGTTGCAATGAGTCCTGACCCGGATAAGGAGATGCTCTAAATGAATACTTCTTGCTCCAAACATACGAACCATTGAATAGGCGATGCCCCAGCTTGTAAGTGTACCTGCATCAGTAGAACCATGAGAACAAGAATTGTACTCTCAGAATAGTGGCCACATTGAAATAGGGATCTAAATAACCCGTACTGTGTATTGGGCCACAAATTTTTCAAGAAGGCTGTATGTATATAACCAGGATCCCTCCAACCAACAGTTCTTGCAGGTGAACCTGTGGAAGTCAGAAAGTAAAAGTTATATTAACCTGAAAATTTAAAGTACACCCACAATTCCTCACCACATCAGGGATGGGGAACCAACCTGTGGAAGTCAGAAAGTAAAAGTTATATTAACCTGAAAATTTAAAGTACACCCACAATTCCTCACCACATCAGGGAAATGGGGAACCCATGTGTTCATAGTTGTAAATAATAACTAGTAAAATTTGTTATTGACAGAACATACATAAAACAAATACAAAGGAAGGCATGATATGGACTCAACTTGCACAGGATATTTACAGCACTAAACTTAAGTCCATATATTCATATGAATCCAAATTGAGGACGATTTCCAGTCCAAGATAAAAGTGGGTTTGGCAGAATTGTGGTACGGAGCTGTCGGTTATTAAAACAAAACAATACTTCAAGTTCCTGAAATCAATTCCTGATTTTCTTTTCTCAATTGTCATAAAACAAGGCTTTCAAGGGTTGAGTCTAGCTCCTATTACGAGGGGGTAACTTGTAATTAGTTCTCTTCTTATTTAACTCCCAGAGAAAATGAAAGAATATGAACATGAATCATTTGTATTGTGCCCAAAGATGGCCCTTGACCAATCAAAATTAAATCATCTACAATACAAGAAAAAATTATCCATGATCGATATCAAGAAGACTGATCAAGAAGAGAACGAACATACCACACATGCTGTTACGAGTAAATGTCAAGGTTCCAGCCGGTGACCGAATCTGTGAATCTCCTTTCAAACCCCACTCGACCAGAGGAACAGCCTCATAAATAGAATAACCACTTGTCCAAGTAACAGTCATCTGAAGAGAAAGAAAGAGGCAATTATCAAAAACAAAAAAAAAAGAAAAGAAAAGAAAAAGGGAGGTTCCAAACAAAGTCATTAGATCTAAACCAAAAAAAATTGGAAGATTTTTAAGTAATACTTTTACTTTTTCCAGATCTAGATCTTTACTAAAAGTTTTCTGCTCTAATGAAACGCGAATTCTTGTGACAGCAGATTATTTAGCTTTTTGAGAAATAATTTTCCTTTAGTTGCATATGTGAATCTTTAACAAAGTTTTAAAAAATTTATGGACTACCAGCACTACAAACAGTTCCTGATACTAAGCACCATAATGCTTGTTAGTTCCCAAAAATGTCATAAGGCTGTACTCTGTAGAATCTACTTTTGCACAACCAGTTATTCAATGCCATATAACCAAAAAATTGATAAATTCTATCAAATTTAATATCTTAGAAGGACACTATTTTTTTGATGAATCTCAACTTTCTTCATCAGTTTCACAAATGATCGCCACTGATGTTCCTGGACAAGCTTGAAACTGTAGGTTATCTTTCAACTTGATAGCACCAACCTCCAGAACCATTTGAGAATGCTCAGAGTCAAGGTGATCTAACATTTATGGAACAATTTATTGGTTCAAATAAAATGATTTTCCCTTGTGCTTCTGAAGTTGCGCCATAATATGAGAGAGGACAGATGTACTGTGATAGGAAATCACTGGTTAGCCACGCTGGGATGGATAACTTGGGAATAAAAAGGACTTTGTAGTAGGTTTTATGCAGCAGATAACTGGATACTACTTGAAATTTAGTACAATGGACATTATAGTGGGTGTTTCCCATGAAGAAAGAATAATAAATGGGGTCTAGTCATTGTTTAGTAGTGAATACAATTGTTTCACACTTCCCTGACAAGTAGCCTCTGTAAAAATGACATTGGGACTGACTTGAAGTTCCAACGATAAAGAACAAAAAATAGTAGTGTGGTAAGGTAAATAATGCACCTCTCAAGTGCCCTATCTATTCTATTATTGAAAATTACTGAAGGAAGGACTATATGCCTTCTGCAAGTAAGATATACATAATCAACCAGACAAACAATTTGAGGCTAGAGCCAAGCAAGCAAGAAAACAGATTCCATAGATGGATATTAGAATTCAATAACTGGTATCTTATGTTTATTGGATTGGTAATGATTTTAAATTAGATTAAATGCAAAGCCAGATAGCTAAAAATAGAAGTGCATACAGTTCCTCATTCAACAAAAATGGGAAAAATGAACATTATGAACTCACCTCATTCCAAGATTTGCCTTGGGCCAAGCGTGGGTAAAGAGGGGCCTTTGGATACAAGAAGCTTATTGGATTTGACACAGCAATCAGTTTTGGCTACATTCGAAACATTAGACGGTATCATTCGCAAATTTATCTCATACAGGAAGGGGAATAACATATCAACATTTGATGATGTGACGCTTATACATCATAAGGAAAGGGAAACACGCGATACAAATCTCGTGTGCATACATATACAGGCGGGCATCCAACATTCATAGTCATGAGGAGGGGTGGAGGTTGACCAACATTCCAGGTGAATGTCCATCATGGGTATAAAGTTGATCTCCACTACCAGCCATTAAGAACAAAGAGTTGACACTCCACCTGTGTATGCTATACACACTATTTTTATATGATGACACTCGACCTGTGTATGCTACACACATCATTTTTATATGATGGTGAGTTGGTGGCAAGAAACAAATAACCCTAACAATGAGTAATGCAAGATTACCATATCTCACCGAAATCCATGTTTAATTAGCTATTTAAAGGGAGGATTCAAGTTTGAAATGATAAAAAGCAAACCTGAACGAAACCGCCAGAAAACAATGCAAAGGAAAAGTCAGCCCTCTGGTTGATCAACAGAAGGCTCAGTGTTCCGTTTCCTGTCGTTGTGTAACTTGGACTGGAGAAGTTTGCAAATTGATACTGATAATGCAGATACATAGCTTAATTTTCTTACAAAAAACGAGATCCAGGGAAAACTTTTTTCGTAATGCATTTTTCTTCATAAATAATTCATTTTTGAATGAGACTTGCATTTCTCAGTTGAAGAGAAGCAATACTAGAAATTGCAATGAAGCTGATTTATACCTTTATTGGTGCAGTACATATATATGGGGGTCCATCCCTATTATTTTCAGGTGCACATGTGGATCCACTGAAAAATTTATGGAAGTTTCTTATTTAGTGTGCCAAATTTCTAGATCACAAATCATCATAATAATACAAAGAAGATAATCCAAAATGTGATTTTCTTCTTTTTTTTTTCTTATTTGTGTAAGTCCCTTATATATTGAAAACAATGGAATATGACTAATCAAGGATTCAATCCATAGAGACAATGCACATTAAGAAATGAAAATTATCTTTGAAGCATTGAATTAATATGTTTCGTTCTCCTCCATATTTTATTAGCAGACTTGCACTGAAAAGCTGGCTAAGGATCCAAAACAAATAAAACGAGGGGAAAAAAAAGGATAGGAAATATTAAATTAAGAAAGATAACATTACTTGAAGTTTGATGGAGAGAAGACTCCAACCCAATCATCGCCTGATGGGTTCGGATTTCCAAAACTCAAATTCACCCATTCATTATTTTTCCCCTGCAAAAGTTGGTGATAAACATGTAACCATACACTGTCGCATAAAATGTTTGGATTCATTTTTAGGATAACTGAGTTAAGTTCAGAAGAACTCATGACACTAATTTTATTTTTCAAATATCAAGACCCCATGACACTTACACTCAGAAACAGTAATCATGGAATAAATTCAATTGCTATTTAGTCTAAGTATCACGTGATAATTCTTACTACCTTCACATTCCTTTCAAGGGGATACATGCTCAAGAATAAGGTTTCTCAGAAAATTTAGTAAAGAAAGGATTAAACCTTCACTCTAGCCATTAAAAACACAGAAAGAGAAAAAAACCAGTCATGTATATCATAATGTGTCTCCTATTCTGCTTAAAATTTACTCAAAGTACAGAAGAAAATTCAGGAAAAAATACGAAAATTTACTCTTGCAATGGAAACAAAAGAAAGAAACACCACTGCTTCAATCTTGAATAACAGAAATTCAGTGAAAATAAATAAAGTCTCAATGAAGTTCAACCTAAACTAGTGATTTTTATTTCCTTTTTGAAGAATCAATGTTACACCACATTAATAAGACAGTAAGACAGCTAAAGAGTAAATAATATACTGTTCTCTCTTTAAGAATCAGTGTTATACCAAAACAGCTAAAGAATTAATAATATACTGCTCTCTATCTCTCTGTCTAAAAAGGCGAACGAGAAGGAAAGAGAGAACACCTCGGCACCAATCAGATCAGGAGAAGCCTTGATATACGCAGCGTTGTCAAGTGCAAGCACAGTATTATGAATTGCGATCTTAGACAGAGGCTGTTCACCTTGATGCAGAGCATTCATGGAGTCCCAAAAACTCACCCATATCAAGCAGAACATCAAAATCCTAACCCACTCCATTATCTCCAAAACCAAACCTAAAATCACCCAGAAAGAAAAAAAAGGAACAAGAAGAAAAGAAAACCAGTGAAACACAGAGAAAAAGCTTCACATAGAAGGTCACATCTAGAATACTAATTCTCAGAGCTCCTTCCACTATAAATCACACAAGAAAATTTCAAAAACAAGATAAATTCAAAGCTAATTTTCAGAGGTGAATCGATAGCAAGAAAATTTCAAAAACAAAAGGAATTCAAACCTAATTTTCAGAGGTGAATCGATAATGGGAACAGTACAAGTTTGTAGTGTAAAACGATGGGTTATATATATATACTTATTTGTGGACTCATGGATTTTATTTGACTAAGAATCCAAGAAAAGAAGTACTTATTATTTATGGACTCATGGACTCTATTTGATTGAGAATTCAAGAAAAGAAAGAAATTTACAACAGTAATTAAAGATAAGAGACGCAATTTGGCATATTCTTTTGGTTTATGCTACTGAGAAGTAATCACAGATGTTAAGACGGCGATACATACGGCGTGGACTTTGGAGTTTGAAGAGCGTTTTGTTTGTTTTTTTTTTTGTTGGGAACAGCGACTTATTGTTGAAAATAGTAAAATCCGGTCTTTTCGGTAAATCCAGTTCGGCAATGAATTAATTAAGGAAATCAGTACTAAACAATATTTGTGAAAAGATTTTATCCTCCCGAGGGACAAGTTTTTGGGATGAGAAAAGAAAAGGGGAAAATTGTTTCATGCGGGCTGGGCCGCATTTCTACTTAAAGACGGATGCACGTAGGTACTCCATCTAAAATAATAGGAATTAACCATCTTATATTTGTTATTTTTAGTTTTTTAAATTTATTTATTTTTTCATATTCATGATTTCTATGTTAGAGATTACATGTTCTTAAACATTAACTCTTAAAATCTATTTAAAAAATAGACTTATTAAACGGCCTGCGTTTTTTACATATATGGGCTTAGCCGTATAGAAACTGGGTCCAAAAAAACCCTAAAAGGATTCCTTACTTTTACTGCGACCCCTGTTGGGTACAAAAAAAGATGGAAGGAGGAAAAGACAAGGAATGAGTGATCCAATTGAGCGTTATAGGTGAATAGAAAAAAAACTAAGCTCTTGTTGGATAAGAGGAAATTAGGAATCTTAGATATTTGAAATCCAAAAAAATCTATGAATTTTCAATATCAACGATTTTTATCATAGATTCTTCAAATCTCTTGTTTGGATAAACTATACAAAATTCATGGATTCTTTACAATCACTTCTATGTTCAGTGTTTGTTAACAACACTTGATACGGTTTATCTCTCTATAATTTTTATATACTTTCTCTCTCTAAAACTCAAAATTTGTGATGGTGCATCTATAAAATTTTTGAAATAGTTACTCTCTCTCTCTAAAATTTGATATGGTTTGTCTCTCTCAAATTTAATAGACTTTCTACTTAGAATTTGAAATTGTCTATCTAAAAATTTTGAGATAATTTCTCTCTCTAAAATTTTTAAGTGCATTACTCTCTCTAAAATTTAATATTGTTTCTCTCTATAAAATTTTAAGATACTCTCTCTCTCAAACTTAAAACTTGAGATAGTTCATGTCTTCAATAAATTTGAGATAGTTTCTCTCTATAAACATTTTTAAGTAGTTTCTATCTCTAAAATATGATATAATTTTTCTCTCAAATTTTAAGATACTTTCATTTTCTAAAAGCTAAAATTTGAGATAATATCTCTTTAAAAATTATGCGACGGTTTCTTTTTCTAAAAAATTTTATGTACTCTCTCTCTAAAATTTGATATAGTTATTCTCTTGAATTTTAAGATGCTTTCTCTCTCTAAAACTTCAATTTGAAATAGTTTCTCTCTCTAAAATTTTGAAATAGTTTGTCTTTAAATTTTGATATAATGTCTCTCTAAACTTTGATATACTTTCTCTCTCTAAAGTTTAAAATTTGAGATACTTTCTCTTTCTAAAACTTAAATTTTGAGATAGTTTGTCTCTAAAATTTTTTGAGATAGTTTCTCTTTCTAAAAATTTCATGTACCTTTTCAATTTAAAATTTGATATAGTTTATCTCTAGAAAATTTTATATATTTTTTCTCTCTAAAACTTCAATTTTGTGATAGTTTCTCTCTCCAAAATTTTTAAGATAGTTTCACTATCTAAAATTTGATATAATTTCTATTTTTAAAATTTTAATATATTTTATCTTTCTCAAATTCAAAATTCGAGATAGTTTATTTCTAAACTCAAAATTCAAGGTAGTTTCTCTATCTAAAAAATGAGATATTTCTCTCTCTAATTTTTTTTGGCCATATATCTTTCTAAAATTTATAATAGTTTCTCTCTCAAAGTTTAAGAATAATTTCTCTCTCTACAATTTTAATAATACTTTCTCTCTCTAAAACTTAAGATTTGATATAGTTTCTCTCTCTAAATTTTTTTGAGATGGTTTTTATTTCTAAAACTTTTTAGGTACTTTCTCTAAAATTTGATAGAGTTTCTCTCTCTAAAAATTAAAATATAAAATTGTTCCTCTCTCTAAAATTTGTGAAATAGTATCTCTAAAAAATTGAGTTAGTTTCTGTCTCTAAAAATTGAAATGTACTTTCTCTCTCTAAAATATGGTATTTTATCTCTAAAACTTAAAATTTGAGATAGTTTCCCTCTTTAAAATTTTAAGATAGTTTATCTCTTTAAAACATTTTGGTAATTTCTCTCTCTAAAATTTTAACATACTTTCTCTCTCAATTAAAATTTTCTCTCTCTAAAATGTTGAGATTGTTCTATCTCTATAAAAATTTGGTACTTTTTCTCTCTAAAAAGTTAACATACTTTCTCTCTCTAAAGTTTCAACATACTTTCTCTCACTAAAATATTCATACCTACCAAATGCCTCCTATGTTTCGGGTCCAATGAGTGAAATCTATGGGCTTTGGAAATATAAAAAAACAAGTTTTTGGTGTGAAAATAAAATCATAGAAAAATAGGTCTTATTTCCATGATTTTGATTTTCCTGATTTTAAGTTTTCTAGTCATTAAAAAATCCAAACAATCGATTTTGACAATATCCTAAGAATCCATGCTTTAAAATATATATACACAGTCCCTAAGAGAACTTATGAAGGACACTATTGGAGGTGTTATTACGAAATGGGCTCGCTTTTGACTAAAATTAAAGGTACACTCTGTCCGTCCGGTATCGCGATACCAGACAGCTGCTCCTGTTAAGTTTAAGTTCTGGTATTTACGATACTGAATAGGCGTTTTGGGTGCTTCACATAAAACGTTTTACATGATCTTTCCTTGAACAACCACACGTAGACCATGAAGTTGGGGTTTGAGATTGATTGAATCTGCTAGAGAGAGTGGTTTTGAATTGATCAAAATGGAGAGAGACCAGTAGAAATGGATGGAATAAGAGATTCCTGTGAAGAAACCCCCTTTGTACATCAAGATCACGCTTAGAGCTCTTTCTCATCTCTCTAAAATGGGAATGATTGAGGTCCCAGGTCATCTAGCAAACCCACCCATAAAAAAAATAGGGAAAATTATCCGTTATAGTTTTCGTTATTACAAAACTACATGTCATAACCAAATTTTAAAAAAGAAGAAGATAATTTTATCTTTTTTTGGTTGTTGAACAACCAAATTCAATGGATTTTCGGTGTTCAACAACCGAAATCAAGCCAATTTCGAAATCAAGCCAATTCCGATTTTTCATCAGAAAATTCAAAAATTTTCTGGTGGTTGAAGAACCGAAAATTTAATTCTTTAAGAACCGAAATTATTTTATCTTTTTTCAGTTGTCGAACAACCAAATTCAATAGATTTTTGGTTGTTCAAGAACCGAAATCAAGCCACTTTTGAAATCAAGCCAATTCCGGTTTTTCATCAGAAAATTCAAACTTTCGGGTGGTTGAAGAACCGAAAATTTAATTCTTTAAGAACCAAAATTTTCGCATAGGTACTTCCTTTTCAACAATCGAATTCAATGGATTTTCGGTTGTTTAACAACCGAAGCTTTACTCGTCTTTTCTCTTTAAACTCTTTTCAATGTTTATCCAGTCATTGTAGAGAGAATGAATAAACATAAGAGAGAGTTTAAACCTAAAGTATAGAGAAAAAACGGATAAATATCGGAGAGAGAATGAATAAACATTTAAACCTACATAAGAGAGAGAACGGATAAAGGTTAAACCCATATAAAGAGATAATAGATAAATATAGAGGAGACTTGAGAGTTTAAAGGATAAGGAAGAATTTAAACCCACCTGGGTGGGTTTAAACTCTTCCTTTCCCTTTAAACTCTCTTCTATGTTTATCCATTCTCACTCTATACTTTAGATTGGATGGGTTTAAAGTCTTCTCTATAGAGTTTAAAGGGAAAAGACGGGTAAAGAGTGGGTGAAGAAGGGTATAGAGGATTTAGGTTATTGAACAACCGAAAATTCATTTAATTTGGTTGTTCAACAACCGAAAAACGGGGAGTACCTATGAAAAAAATTTCCGTTATTCAACAACAGAAAATTTTGAATTTTTGGTTTTTCAAAAACCGAAATTGGCTTGATTTCGGCTATTGAACAATAGTAAAATCCATTGAATTTTGTTGTTGAAATTATCTTTTTAAAAATTATATATTTTTTAAAATTTTCGTTATGACATGAAAAAAAACGGACAGATAGGTAATAACAAAAACTATAACAGATATGTACGTAATCTTTTCTTCACTCCGATCGACCTTCCTCTCTCTAAATAGGACGGATATGTATGTGATCCTCTCTCCACTCAGATCGACCTTCCTCTCTTTAAATAGGATCCGAATTAGACTGGATGATTTTCAATATAACTCGGCTAGCTCTTATCCAAATCACTATTTTTAAAACATTAATAGAGACTGTCCAATTTTAGATGGTGAGATCCAAGTGTTCAAGAACTCATTATCCATATATCTTGAAAATAATCATCTAGTATTTTCAGGTACTCCCAAAATTTCAAATAAAAATACTCCTCCTAGGTAGGTCTTATGCTTGAGGGAGTAAGTGTACAATATTGCTCCTACATGAGCATAATAGATATGTGCTCAAAAAAAAGGAGTCCATTGCGACAACGGGATATAGAAAGGATTTGTAAAAAGGGAAAATTTATACGTACTTTTAATTTTTTTTCACCCATTTATCCAGCATAAAGATTTAAAATATTTTGCTCGATAAATTCTCTATCTCTTCTACCTTCAAACCCCTTAGACCTATTTGACCATATCTTGTTAACCTAAACAATGGCAGAAATGATGCCCTTTTGACCCACCATTTTTTTTCTCTCTTAACCTCCTCGTCCTCTCTCTCCCAAAACACTGTCGCGCTCTCTCTTTTTCTCAAAACATTATCTCTCTCTCTCTCTAAACATTATCTCTCTCTCTCTCTCTGCACTTTTTCCTCATCTTTCCATCGAGAAAGGCATACTCTCTCTCTGCACTTTTTCCTCATCTTTCCATCGAGAAAGGCATATCAAATGTCCAAAAAAGAGGGAACCTTTTTTTCTTGGGACTCAACAGTTGATTTTTCAGAGTTTTCTTTATGCGAAATTTATGTCCATTGAGTAAGGATTTCAATCTAAACTTTGGCCCTTTGCAGATTGATATTGAGCCTCTTTGATTGCTCTAATCTTCAACATTAACTTAAAAATTGGAAAGCCCATCAGTTTTCGGTGAAATTCCCATTGTTTATCTGTTTCTCCAACAAAAGTATAAGATATTTAAGAAGAAACGCATTCTGCTGCTGAGTTTCTTCGCTGCGTAGAGATGTGGTTTAAAAAGAGAGAGATTTTTCGCTTAGAGATGGGATTTAGAGAGAGAGAGGCAGGGAGAGAGAGACAATGTTTTGAGAGAGAGATGGAGAGCTTAATGGAGAAAAAAAGGGTTGTTAAAAAGGTGTTATTTCTCTCATTGTTTGGGTTAATGGCACATGGTCGAAGAAATCTATTAGGTTAAATGATAGAAAAGATAAAGACCTCATACCGTCAGAAATAGTTATAATCTTAAAGACTTCATACTATTATAATATTGAAATAGTTATAATCTTTGAATCTCTTGAAAAATGGGTTCCAAAAGTGGGGGGTAAAGAAAATTTTTCCCTTGTATAAATCCTTATTTCCTTATTTTAAGGAAGTTGATATATTCCATTGCTAAACCTAAAATATTGTGAAGGGAAACGTTTATATAGAGCCGATGCTCTAAACAATCAAATTGGAGCCTACCTCAAAAATGTCACTAGTAGAGGTTGTTTTGATGCTCAAATATCCTCAAATTGATCATCTTGACATCAAAATGGATAGACATGAGAAAAAAATGGATATCAAGTTTTGGAAATAATGTATTTTGTAACGTATATTTGAACCGTCAATTTTCAAGATTTTCAAGTTTTCATAGATATGTTGATCTACACTATTTTTGAAGCTTTAAACTTTATAAATAAAGATGAAAATATATTCTAAGGCTATCACAAATATTTTCAGTATTGAAACCACATTTCTTGACACTATTTGAAAGCAGGCTCTAATTTGATTGTTTAGAGGCTAGGCTCTATACCAACCGTACTGAGCTTGTAATCCCTTTTATTTTTCATGCTTGTATGGTGTTTTTTAGATTAGTGGAACAGAACTTTGCTTTCCCCGTAAACTTGCCAAATCACTTCTTATTAGTGGCAGAGATTTGTGCTTCCCCTTGGAAGTAAGACTTGCCAAACCATAAAACTTTGTCTCGCCTCTTTTCCTTGGTTTTATCCTCTACACTCGTAATTTTTATTTTATAGGTTAATAAAAATATTCATCATTCTAGAGTTGGCCTTTTGCAAAAGAAGTAGATGTACAGAATGATCAGGCGGGAACATCCCCTATATACTTAACTATTTTAATGACATCAAATAATTTCGCATAAAATATCTCTCTCCCTCTCTCTCTCTCTCTCACGCCGGTGTTGCTATATTGAGTGATTAAAATGCCGGTCTCAATTAGTCCGGCAGGAAACTCTTCTAAAATAATGGTTAAGGGTAGCAATGAGTCGCGTCGGGGTCTAAAAAAAATTATGGGACCCAAACCCAGGTTCAAAGTTATCAGACCCGGATTCAAAGTTATTAGACCTTGACTCAAACTCGAGTAGACCGGGATCCAGATCCGGACCTGAATCCGATCGTCCGGTTTTGGATCCATTTGCCACCCCTAATAACGGTTTACAAATGGTTTTAGTTGAGCTAATTAATCAAGGGTGTGGGTTGCATAAGTTGTCAACCATAAACAATTTAAGGAAGGGGAACCTCCAAATCTAATCGAAAGATGTAATTTTGGTGTCGAAAATTTTAATAAAGACCTAAAAATCTATTCAGAACTAATTGTGGAATTTAAAACTCAAAAAATATCGCAGATCGAGCATGTTACACAGACTTAAAACTCTTGAAAATCGATGGTCTAGCTAATGTTTTACAAGGTGTACATTTTAAGACTTAAAATTCTTTTTTTTCGTAGCGAGGCCAATAAAGATCAACTTGTGGGGTTTTCAGCATCATAACGGCCTTTTTTAAAAGATTTTTGAATTGTGCCTTACTTCTACAGTGCTAAGTTATCTTACATAAAATTTCTCCAATAATTAATGGGCAAGCGTTCTATACTTCCCCTATAGCCTAAAACTTCTACACTTCCCCTTACCCAACCGTCCATGCTAAAGGGACAACTTAGATGGCCCCTATCACAATGTCACCTTCTATACTATTTTTTATTTATTTATTTTTATATAGAACATTTTGACACCAAAATTTGAGCGTCTAATCCTCTCTTGAACTCGCACCTATCAAAAATATAAAACAAATATTCTCAATGAAATAAAATGACTAAAATGCCCCCAAAAATTTTACGGGTATTTTGATCATTGTATTTAATCAAAAATATTTTTTGATATTTTATTTAGGTATGCCCCATTGAGGTGATGATACATACCAGATTTCATATTCATATAGTTAGTAAAAAAATTTAAAGATAAAATACTTTGAGGTGTTAGATCTAGATTAAATGGTTAGTGGCTCACTTGAGCTAAATTGGGTGGCTGGATGAAGGAGGAAGTATATATCTTTTATGCTATAGGGGAAGTATAGAAATATTTCCCATAATTAATGAAAAAATTTTATATAAAGTTGCAACTTTAAAATGTAGAATTACATATACACCTAAAAAATCCATCGGAGAATGTTGTTTTAATGTTGAAAAATCCTCTAATAGATCATCTTGACATAAAAAAAAAAAGAAGATTATGAATATAAAAAATAATGCATCTTGCAACACATTATCTATACAGTTCATTTTCAAGATTTCCATACGTTTATAGATCTATTGGATTTTAACTATTTTTTATAATTAAATATGGAAATAGATTTTTAGTTAATCTTGAGAATTTTTTATATCAAATTATAATAAAATTTGAAGGTGTGCTTTGATTGGATTGTTTAAGGTTGCAACCTCGTAAAAACCATCTGATCTAACGTAAAATCTGACAATCACTACTTATAATCAAATTCTTGTCAACATCTAACCAAATAAATCTTTTTCTCACTAGGTTCATTGGAATGGGGGGAGTGGGCCCTTGAGAGAGATGGTAACTTCACCAGAATTTTCTCTCACAAACTGAGTGCCAAAAAGATATGCCATCCCACCTATCGCTTTGATGGGTGGGGTGCTGTCGAGCTTTCCATTCTATTTTTTGGTACCCCCAAAAAGATATGCCATCCCACCTATTGCTTTGATGGGTGGGGTGCTGTCTAGCCTTCCATTCTATTTTTGGGACCCCTCTCTCTCTCTTTTAGACAGGTCCATGCCTGCTCACCGTCACTTATCTCCATTAGGGGTGGCAATGGACCCAGAAGGACTTGAGGGGTAGATTCGATCTGCATCTGGGTATGGGTTAAAAACTAAATTGGTGGATCAGATTTGGGACCAAATTTGAGTCCGATAATATTTTTCAGGTCCTAATATATGAAAAATATTTTAATGTTGTTAAATACATAGATATTTTAATTTTTGGGTTGGGTCTGATTGGATCCAGTTCAGGGTCCCATATCATGTTTTTGGGTCCAAGACTGAGTCCGGCCGAACTTGGACTTGACCCAACCTATTGCCACCTCTAATCTCCATTGCCAGTTATGCAACAAACTTTTATTGTTACTACAAAGTAAATAAATTACTTTTATAGAAGGAGATCATAATCATTTTTGTCTGTCGGATTTTAAATCAGGTGGCTGTGAGTGTGTCTTTGAGTAGATACAAAGTTCAAAAAGAAATTTCTCAAACATTGTGACATACCCCAAGCCATCTAATTTGGCTTTTAATGACTATAAAACAATGACCTCCTTGTAACAACTCATAGTATACAATCCCGTATCAAAAGCCATTTTTTGGAAAAGCAATAAAAATAAATACATAGATTTTTGACGGCTTCATTTATTTGTTTTCCAAGAAGCACTAGTGCCTAAATTTAAAAATTTCAGCGTTTGTGGATGCTATTGTTCTGTAAAACGTATTTTATGCAAAATAAAAAATAAAAATAAAACAATTTAATTTTCTTAGACGAAGTAAAGTTGTTTTTAATGTTTTTATACTTCCATGTTTTGAATGTATTATAAGTCCATGTGTTATAAACCATAACACTCCTGCTCTTCCTACTTCATGCCTTTTTCTTAAAAAAATGAGATTATCTACAAAGAGACTATTTATCTTTTATACACGGAAGTTGTAAGAGTGTCATTGAATAGTAAACGAAAGACCCATGTGATCTCTTACCATGGAATAAATTTTTTTTTTTTTTTTATAGATGTATATTCACCCTTTTTGTTTTGACAAAAGATCACTTACAGGTGATCTTATTACAATAAGATAAAATTCAAAATAAATTCAACATAATAATAAAACCAATATTTTAAAACTTGATGCCATTGAAACAACTATGCATTATACTTGAGAATAAAAGAAAAGATTGTAAAAAATAAAGGAATAGTACTAGAGATTATCTCAATCGGGCTTATTACACCGCACACCGAGTCACCACCATCGAATGACTCGGGATCAACGGTCTAGCTTCAATCTCGAACCGAAAAAACAAATTTCGACCAAACTGTTTATGCACCCCTTTTAGATCTCAAGCTCAGAACCTAACCCCAAAATTAATTTCAGCATATCCCACGTTACCCAACCCTTAGGATCTATAGGATGAGAGGGAAAGGTTGGAGCCTAGGGTTGGCTAGAGAAGAGAGAGATAGTTGTGGGAGAGATAGAGAGAAGAGGTGTAGAGAACAGGGGGGAGGGGCATACACTCCTATTTATAATGCAAAATTAGGTTTAGGATTTCCCATAGTTTGCCTCTTTTGTTGAGATTAAATGTGAACCGTTGATCAGGGTGATTTGTGGAGTGAGAGATCTGAGCCATCAACATTATGGAAGATGCATAGACCATTAACCCCTTTTTCTTAATCATTTTCCCATCAATTGAAATTAAATAAACTATATCTAATTAGAATATCTTTCATTCCATAAAATAGCACAATCCTACTCACATTTTCCATAAGATTCTTTCAACCATATCAAGTCGATCTTCTCTTTAATATATTGTCAACACATTTCCTATTTACCTTTGACCACATGCAATACTTTATTATTACCAAAACTTGAGAGAAAAGAATCCAAAGTTGGTGGGGCATGCCACCCATGGGAGGCACATGTAGGCCCACCTTCTAGATGCACGGTGGGCCCATGTGCACAATGGGCCCTTGTGATATTTTTCATATATTTTAAAATCAATAAAATAATTTTTAAAATATTATATAAATTTTATACTATTGTAAAATTAATATCTTTAATTTTATAAATAAAATTATAAATAAAATATCAAATGATTAATAAAAAATCAAATAATAATTATAAAATAATTTCTATTATAAAACAAACATAATTAAAATAATTTGATGGGAAATGGATCCATATGGCTTAGGAATTTAATCAACAATCATGGGGGCACTCCACCTTCAATTGTGGACTACAGACCACACTTGCTTTATTGAACCGATCCAATGTTTCTCATGACCCACAGTCCAAGCAATGACTCATTAATGGGTCACCAAAGTCTGACCGATGAGCCAAGGGGTCGCAATCCCAGTATGTGGATTACAGGTCCTCCCCTAGAGCTGAGTCAAGGTCACATAAACTTGATGCGACCACAGCTCTATAGTGCATAAGAGTATCTCTCACACATACATACGCTTCACCCTAAAAGGTGGCTTACTTGTTTTCCCGAACGATCTATTGATATGCATGCCATGTGATGGATCATAGATGAGGCTTTAGCCACCGAGTCTATAAGCCACGATGACACACAAGGGTCACACAGTCCCTCGACTCACTCATCCGGGTATAAGCTCCGACCTCATCAAGGATAGCCCATCAGAACCCTTCTCGATTTATTCTTTATGCCCAAGTAACATGAGTTTTTTTCTAACCGACTAGCCTAGATCGTCACGCACAGATCAGTATCTACAAGTATTGTTTACATAGTATGGTCCACGAGGGACCACACTCTCATTTGGTTTATATTCCACTACATCAAATGTTTTTATCACACACTCATAAGGCCTTTAAAGGCCACATAAACCCAACATCTCTCACTTGGCCTTTGAAGGTCTTACATTCTCTCTTCTTCATTTTCTCTCATCCCCATCTTTCTTATATGTCTTACAAAAATATTAGGGGCAACCCCTTTAGTCAGAGCGTCTGCAATCATCAGATATGTAGGTATGTAATTCATCTCGATCTATTTCAATCTCACCTCATTTATCAAGTGATAAAAATATGGTTTGATATGCTTGGAATTATTGTGAAACCGATGCTCCTTAAAAACGCAAATTGCCGTCGTGTTGTTGTAGAAAATCCACACTGCCTCAACGTATAGGATGAAAGTTGAGCTGATTAAGAAACTTGTTAATTCATACGGCCTCCTTGACCGCTAGACAACATGCTACATATTCAGCTTCCATGGTGGATAACGCAACTATATCCTGTTTCTTTGACTTCCAAGAAACTGTACCGCTTCCAAGCATAAATACATATCCAGATGTAGATTTTGTATCATCTGGATCCGCGAGATAGCTTGCATCTGAATATCCCTCTATTGTTATTTAAGTTCCCCCTTTGTATGTACGCGCATCGTTCATGATCCATTTTAAATATCTGAGGATTCTCTTCACTGCTTTCCAATGCTCCTCTTCAGGATTGATTCGAAGACGACTAACAGAGCTCATGACGAAAGACAAGTT
Source organism: Amborella trichopoda (assembly GCF_054954075.1). NCBI lineage: Eukaryota > Viridiplantae > Streptophyta > Magnoliopsida > Amborellales > Amborellaceae > Amborella > Amborella trichopoda. The sequence goes on along the minus strand of NC_142341.1, from coordinate 11,749,343 downwards.
AGGCATTGTTCTCGTCATGGTGTGCATAAGGGACCCAACTGCGCTCCTATAAAGCACTATCTCCATGGTCCTTTTGTCAATATCTTCGGTAAAACACATTTTATTGCTCAGCTTCGTCTTTTTATCTATTGGGGTAGACATAAGCTTACACATACTCATATCAAACTTTTCCAGTATCCTCTTACAGTAGGTTGCCTGGGAAAGTTGGATAGTCTTCTCTCTCGTATTTCTTATTATCTTGATGCCCAACACATATGAAGCTTCTCTAAAATCCTTTATATTGAAGTGTTGTGCAAGAAAATTTTTCATCTGTAGTATTAGGGCAATTGAGCTACTAACAATTAGCATATCATCCAAATATAATGAAATGAAAACCACATCACTCTCACTGACCTTTTGATATATACAGTGATCCTCATTATTTGCAAAGAATCTTGTAAGGGCAAGGGTCTCTTAAAATTTTATGTACCATTGATGTGATGCTTGTTTTAAGTCGTAGAGGAATTTATTAAGTTTACACACTAGTTTCTCCTGTCAATTTTCCTCAAATCCCTTGGATTGGGTCATGTAAATTTCTCTCTCTAAATTACCATTTAGAAGGCTGTTTTGACATCCTTCTGATGGACATCAAAATCAAAATGGGCTGCTATGACTATTAGGATTCAGATGGATGGAAATTTGGCAACATGGGAAAATATCTCCTCATAATCTATCCATTCTTTTTTAGTGAAACCTTTAATAACCAGCCTAGTTTTGTATTTTTCTATTTTCCCTTCTGAGTTTAACTTTTTCTTGAAAATTCACTTACAACCAATGACTTTACGTTTCCGAGGTAGAGGTACTAAATCCCACACATGGTTTTGGTTAATAGAGGCATATTCATCTTTCATAGCTTTTACCCAGTATTCCCTTTCAAGAAAGGACAAGGCTTCATGGTAATTTTTAAGTTCAGAATCTGGATCCTCCCCAACTCTTTCAAAATGTTCCCCTAGGTAGACGAATTGTTTTAGGTATTGGGGAGATCTACTGATTCGGTTACTTCGTTTTGGTTTGGGTTTAGGTTGATTTTCTTTAGGGAGTTCGGGTTTAGGCTGAGATCGATTGGAAGTTTCAAGTTCTCGAATCACATCCTTGTTTCTAGCCTCCTCAAAGAAGTCAGTTTGTTTTTTACTCAACCTTGCTTCTAGGAATTCTTCCTCAAAGAAGTGAGTATCGCAATTCTTAATGACTGCTCCTGTTTCAATGTTGTAGAATCGATACCCCTTACCATGATCTGAGTAACCCAATGAAAATGGACTTGACAGTTTTGGGTTGAAGTTTGGTCCTATTTTGGTGTGGGATGAGGACATGGGCTGAGCAACCCCAAACTCTAAGGTGATCAAGAGAGGGAGTACGACCTGTGAATATGTCGTGAGGAGTAAGTAGGGCAGCTTTTATGGGAGTCCGATGAAGGATATAACATGCTGTTAACATGGCTTCTCCTCAAAAGTCTAAAGAAAGACTCGCATGCCCCATCATACCCCTTACCATTTCAACTAAGGTCTTATTCCGTCTCTTAGCTACACCATTTTGTTCGAGAGTATAAGGCATGGTCTACTGATGGATGATTTCGCTTTCAACATAAAGTTCTTTAAAAAAGTCAGATGAATATTCCCCCCCTCTATCGGTTCTAAGGACTTTAATTCTCATATTAGTGTGATTCTCTACGTCGGCTTTATATACTTTGAATTTTTTTAGGGCTTCAAATTTTGTGTGAATTAGATATGCATGGTCATATCGCGAGTGATCATCTATAAAAGTGATGAAATATCTCGTACCGCTTTTGGTAGCCACATTCATGAGTCCACATATGTCACTATGAATGATTTCTAAAATGCTAACAGCTCTTTTTGCCCTGGTGGTATTTCTCCGTATTTTTTCTTATTAATTTTCCTTGCACATAAGACTTGTACACTTTTGATAAATTTCCTTTATAATTTTGAAGAATTTCTTTCTTTTTCAATCTTTCCAATCGTTTGAAATTAATGTGTCATAACCTCATATGCCATAGGGTAGCATCTAATTCATTAAGAGACGAAACATAAGCAATGTTATCTTTTATTTCAATAGTAAATAACTCGTCTACAAGACGTCTAGCCATGATAACATCTTTCTCCTTCTTGACCACTACTTTCTCCCCAATGAAAGTGGTCATGAATCCAGCTATATACATCTTAAGAACCGAAATCAAGCACTTCCTCATATCAGGAGCATAAAGTACTTGTTTTAGAATCATGGTGCTCCCACTCTTCAATTTCAGCTCGAAATCTCCAACTCTAAATACATCAGTTTTTCGATTTCCTCCCATATAGATATGTTGTTGTCTTGGTCCCATGGGAGTAAAAGAACATAAACCTTCATTGGTGTTTGTGACATAAACTGTATCCCCCAAATCATGACACCAAAAAGCTCCCATGAGGTCAGCTAGTATAGTCTCAAATACCACATAAGCCAATTCCTTGTTGGTCCCTCCAGATTTGTTGAACCGACATTTATTGGTTAGGGGTCTAATAGTCAACTAAGTAGTAAATAAATGGCGTTTAAAAAAAAATGCTATAATCTAAATAGTAAATAAAATGTCGTTTTTTCAGTAGTAAATAAATGGTGTTTAAAAAAAAATGCACTACTAAGTAGTAGATGAATGGCGGGGGTTTAAAATAGCGTTTAAGAAAATGCCTAGGCGACGGGATTCGAACCACGAATCATATGGAATCTTCTCGTCAAAGCTAACCAACTTACCATTGTAACGTAACTAATACAAATTCGAAGTTATGTTTTATTTAACATTTAAAATATTAATAATCACCAAAACCGCCCAAAACCGGAACTGGCCATGAACTGGTTCCGATCTAACCGGGAGGTTAGTGGTTAGATCAACCGGTTTTGCAAACACGGGGTCTAGGGTATGAGACCCTGCCAATGGGTTGGCCCAAAGGCCTAGGGGCGTATGGAGGCATCTGGGTCATTTGGGACCCGTCCCTCCATTCCCTCTAATCTTCCCACATGGCCACCTTCTCGGTCACAATAGTAATCTCTAGGACTTACGATGGGCTGCTCTGGAAGTTCACTGTTTTTTATGGCTCAAACTCAGGTTGCATAAAGGATCGTTTTTGGGAGGAACTGGAAGGGGTTGTAGCCTTAGCCCCACCAACATGGTGTGTGGGGGATGACTTCAATGTTACCAAGTGGTCCTTCAAACGCAACTCTAACCCTTAGGTCTCTCAAAGTATGCTAGACTTCTTTGACTTTATCTCCAAGAACAACGCTATTGACATTCCCATCAAGGGAGCCAACATTACTTAGTTGCAATTACTGAAAGCTTCCCTCAAAACCTGGAATAGTCAGCTACTACGCAACTTTAGAGCATAGAAAGAACCCTACTTCAGTCCATACAAGATTGGGACTAAAGGAAAACATGAGCTTCTCCCTAGTAGAAAGACTCTAGATATATCAACCTAAATTTCTTGACCAGCAACCCCTTAAAAAGAAAGACAAAGATCTAAAGTCAAATGGTTGAAATCGGGTGATCATAACACCACTTTCTTCCACAAAATGGCAAACTGTAGAAGGCAAGATAGCACTATTACCCAAATCAAAGTCGGAGAGCATTTCCTTGACCAACCCCCTCTCAAGGAAGACTCAAAACAACTCTTTTCAGTAAATCCGGGGCCCAAGCCCATGATGAGCGATCCATCATTTCATCCAATACCTCCCGAGTATGCAACTTGGCTTGCAAGAGCTTTCTTCAAAGAGGAAATCCTTAAGGTCGTCATTGAGGTCTGGCAGGATCGTGCCCCAAGGCCTTATGGTTATCCTGTAGCCCTCTTCAAAACCATCTGGGAGTCCATCTGACCTGATATGCTTTCCTTCTTTGATGTGTTGCACTCCAGAGGGGTCATCCATGATGCTATCTTCGTCGCCCTCATACCAAAAGTAGAAGGGGCCAAGGAACTCAAGGATTTTAGACCTATTAATGATCAATAGCTCCTACAAGATGAAATCATTTCCGGACTCAAGGAAGTACTTGGTTGGGTCAGTGTTCGAAAAGTCAGTCATGTAGAAACATCCGAGTAGTTTCTACTTAGCCGAGTTACTTGGGCTCGGGCCCTTGCCGAACCCAAGTTGTCCTAAGTTGGAGGTCCAACTCGAGGATCTTAAAAAAAAATAAAAAAATAAAAAAAATACTAAAACAATAAGAAACATATTTGTAACATGTTTATTTACATTTTCTATCATTTTGGCAAAGATTCGAAAGTGTTTTGGCCATGAATACTTATTTTTACATTTTTCCATCTTTTTTGGAAAATTTTGAAAATATCCAGTCACAAACTCATTTTTTAAAATCCATTTTTTCGCTACTTTATTAACCATTCAATTTTACTTTGAATATATTGTTCCTATTTTTTGCGATTTTTTTGTTTTTTGTTTTTTAAATAATCTTCAGGTGCTATAGTATTCGGCCCTACTCGGGCTGAGTTACTCGGACTCGGGAGACTACTCAACTGGGTATGGGCTGAGTAGTGGGCCCAAGTCAACTTTTCCAACGCTAGGTTGGGTCATATCCCCTCACCAAGGGGCTTTCATCAAGGATCGTCAAATCCTTGATGGAGCCCTAGCTGTCCACGAATGCATTCATTATAGATATCTCTCAAAGGTGCCAGGAGTACTTATAAAGTTAGATTGGGAGAAGACAAACGACCATGTCCACTAGGCCATTCTCGACTAAACTCTTCTTAGAATGGAATTTGGTACTTGCTGGAGGACCTGGGTCCAAAGTTGCATCTCCAACCCCTTTTTCTGTCATAATTAATGGCACTCACAAAGCTTTCTTCCCCTCTAGGGGTCTCAAACAAGGAGAACCCCTCTCCCCCTTCCTTTTTGCTATTATACCAAAAGTCTTCAGCAAATTTATCTCTAGGACGTACCATCACAACTTGCTGGAAGGCTTCAAGTTAGGGAACCAAGGCACTACAATCTCCCATCTCCCATACGCTGATGACACCCCTCCTTTGTGGAGCAACCACTAAGTAAGGGTTGACTCCCTCATCTTGTTCCTTAAACGCTTTGAGTTGGCCACTGGCTTCAGGATAAACATGGCCAAAGGTAGGATGTACGGGGTGTCCACAGAAGCCCTAACCATTAGCAACCTTGCCGGCCGGTGGGGATGAGAAGTTGATTCCATACCTTCCACCTATCTAGGCCTGCCTCTCTGCTTCGGCAAGTGAAAACAAAGCCTTAGGAGCCACATCGTGGACAAATTCGACAAGAAGCTAGCAGGTTGACAAGGACGATTCCTCTCCTCGAAGGGTAGAATCACCCTCATCAAGGAAACCCTCTCCAACGTCCCCATCTTCCAAATATCTCTGTTCCTGATGCCCTTTGTGGTTCCCAACTGCTCGAATTGCTCATGCGAAACTTCTTTTGATCTGGTGAGGTGGGGGGCTAGGGTTTCATTGTCTCAAAAGGAACAATATTGCCCTCCTATTGGAGACATAAGAAAACCACTTGTGGCAGGAGGTCTTCCGCCATAAATACCGTCTCGATTCCTCGAGCTGGCTACCATCTTTTAGGGCAGGCAGCCGACCTTCTGGAGCATGGAGACCCATACTTCGCAGCCTCAACTTCTTCAAAGAGGACATCGGATTCCATCCCCGGATAGGTAACCAAGTTAAGTTCTAGTCAGATCTCTGGATTTGCAACAAATCCCCACACAAACTCTTCCCTAAGATTATGCTCCTCGTTTGGAATCGCCAGGGCATTGTCCCAGAGCACTTTGAAAATTTGGGAGCCTCAATAATTTGGAACCCCAACTTTAGGAGGCCTCTAACTGACAGTGAAGTGGGTTATTTCCTTTCTATATCATCTCTCCTTCAAACTACTTTCCTCCCCCTCCAATGTGAGGATAGGACAATGTCGTCCCATGCCGCCTCAGGCCTCTTCTCTATCTTCTTTTACCGCAAGCTCCAAATGCCAACCCTTCCTACCTCTCCCATTTCCATCACTTCGAGTGCATGGCTTCCTTGTATTCCACTTAAATCCAAGTATTCAATTGGATTGCCCAGTTGAAAAGAACCTTGACTGTGGACCAGCTCCAAAGAAGGGGAATGCCCATTCCAAACAGATGTGTGATGTTCAAAGCAAACGAAGAATCCAACTCCCACCTCTTCATTCACCGCAATGTGACGAGGAAACTCTGGGGAGACCTACTACAATGCTTTAACTGTTCCTGGGTTACCCTGAGATCTGTTCCACATCTATTCAACTTCTCAATCTTGCGCCCATGGTCGAAACTGGGATCCTACTTTGGCAGACCTTAATAGCAACCACGCAATGGGTAATTTGGACAGAAAAAAACATGATTTTTCTAGGAGACAAGGCTACGATAGATGCATTGAAAGACCGGATTGTGAACCTGCTCATTTGTGGGCCACAAACCACAAATGCTGTGAGAACTTCTCCTCCTTGGACTCCCACCTCAATTGGCAGCCCAAGTTGCATCTCCACCCCACCTGCATCCCGCGCTCATCCCTCTCGAGGCCGCCCAAATCTGGACAAACCAAACTGAACTTCGAAGATTGCTCTCTAGGAAAACCTTGGCCCAACTGGGATTGTGGGCATCTTCCAGGACCACAAAGGATGGACACTCTATTCCTTCTCCAAGTTCTTCAGCCATGACAACTCCAACACAACAAAATGCTCTTTTCCTTCTTGAAGGCCTCAAGAAATTCGATCCCAGTTGAAGCACCACACTACTCATTGAGGGTGACTCAAAAATGTCATCGCTTAGGGTTCCAGGTCCTTGGACTTACCCTTGGAGACTGGCGCACAATTTTTACGAAATAGTCCATATTTGGAGGGCTAAGCATGCCTCATTGAAGCATATATGGCATGAGGCCTGCAGATGAACTTGCTAAACTAGGAGGAAGTCAGGATGACCCACTCGGAACCATTTTGGCACCTTTTTGAGCTCCTGGTTCCATTTTTTGTGCTATGTAACTGGATGTAAAGTTTTTGTGATTTTCCTTTGCTGTTTTGTATGGCCCACCTTTCAGTGGGGCTTTTGTATTTCGCACCCAGTTTGTGGGGTGCCATTTTTTGTAAGTTATATACTTTACATTTGAATACAAACTTTAACAGAGAACTAAAAAAATAAGAAAACCATATCCAACATGGGATCCCCACTATTGAAACTGGATATGGCTTGTACATAGTTGCAGGAACCTTGGGGGTAAGGCGACAATCCCACCTTAGGAACTCGATCCTGCAGTTCCTCTAAGGGATCTTAGAGGGAGCTGGATTTAGAGAAATAGGGAAAACACTCCCTATAAATTGGGATCTTAGTCTATATGCTTGTAGGTTCCCTCCAAGGACCTATACTATTAACTGAAATATTGGTCCTCTCCTTGGTATTATAGATTTAATTATTTAGAATATGTTAAATTATAGTGCATATCACGGCATGCCATACTAGAATTATGGTATCAAAAAACTACAATTTAATATCATAGTAAGCCAATTTCTGATATTATTAAACTGTTTGTCTAGGAAAATAGAATGCTATAACTATGGCATTTGCAATAACTAAGGTGTACGATAATGGATCGAGCGGGTATGGCTCAATCCTAATTTTATCATACACTATTAAGTATTAACTAATCTCATTTTATGTATGGTGGAGCTTAGATCCCTCCAATCCAGTGACACGGGATCTTGCTCCCAATTATCCTAGGATCTAGCTCCTTAACTTGTTGAATGTACAGATATTGATCCTAATCCTAGGGAGCCTCCACCCTATAGCAGTTTGGTATTTCCCCGACCGAACCCGTTCCTGCCTCCAAAAACTATGGGTTTGTTGTTCCACACAAAGTCCTCCATTGTCCCGCAAATAGAGCTATGGATCATCTCCAACAACAATGGTAGGGCCCAATGGTGGAAACTGGCAACCTATATGATTGTGTAACACTAGGTCCTACAAGATCATAAGTTTCTACCAATCAAGATTTATGCCTTTCAAAGGGATTCATACTGGAACCAACATTGTGTCCTCTCTTGCATATTTTACCGTCATCACACTTCTATTCATAGGTCCTCCTTTTTCTTCTCATGATACTAAGGCATAAAACAAATCAATGTTCATGCACAGAAATTTATGATACAATCGCTTTCCTAACCCTTTGCCTCCAACACTAAACGAGTCAAAGAGAAGAAAATGTTTTCATCACCAGGCTCCTATCCAGAAGAATTCCATTTCAAAAAACATCTAATACTGGCACCCTAACAGAGACCTAATTAGGGAGGTAGAGCAGCTAGAGTGGCTGTAGCAGCATCTTGTAATTCTAGCCATCATGGGATTAGTTTATCATTGAGTGAGGAACTTCTTCCTCAAAGAATAGGCATAAGATCCATTATATCATACACCATGGAAGGTCATTATTTTCACGCTCTGGGTTTTTTACATCATTTTTTAACAAGAAAATATAGAATAATAAATCCACCACCTCTGAGCCTCTTTTTTGTTAAAAGTACATGCATAAACTTAGAAGTGTTGATGTTCTTATGCCTCAAAGACGGATATTATCTTCCAATTCTAATGGACGAGTCCACAGCTTCTGTATTTTGAATCCAAGTACAAGATGGTTTTCTAAAGACAACCTAATAGCCAGAGGCCTCAATTTCTAAGGCTGTCATATTCCAAAATACCAGGAGAAAATAAGACAAACCATCTAATTAGCAAATAGATGATGAATAAGAACTGAGGCCAAAAACCCCAAATAAGCTTAAACTTGAAAAACACTGAATAGTCATAGATGCCAACGCCCCAAACTGATGGAGTAAGACCAATATCATAGAATCCAGAATGCTGACTGGCTAATGACGTAAATAAGCCAGTCAACAAATTTCATCCAAAAAAAAAGTAGTTCTTCTCAATAGACAAATAGCTAAAAGGAACAAAATTGGAGAAATCATAACGCTATGCATTTACATCCATTTCTTTTTCATGAATTATTTTGTTTAAGTAATAAAAATAAAGAAAAACAAAATGACCCCGGAATACATGAGGATGATTAAAAAGCCTTACAATCTCTAATCAAGAAAGACAGCATTTCTATCAATGACAGTATGGAAGACCATCATTACGTCATGATTGCAGAGTTTGGTTAGCCATAGTAACTCTGAGTTTTAACCTGGAAGTTCAAAGGGCAACCCATAACAGGATTACTGATGCAGGTTTTGAATTACCATTCCTTGTAGTAAATATTTTAAAGTTAGAGCATGCTTTTTCATTAGCCTTTATTATCACAACCCATATATAAGGATGTTTCTAATACTTCTTTTTATGATCCCTCATCAAAACATTGGAACTCTCTTTTGGATAACACAGAATCATATTGAGAATTTTTAGGTTCTTTAGGAAATTTCAACCCCAAAGGTTGTCGATGGTGGATGAAGAAATTTTTTGTAGAACTATATCAATAAATACTTCGTTGTATAGTATATTGAACTTTTGCTATAGCCCCAAAGAATATACCAACATCTCTGGGATGTAAAAAACTAAAGGAATAAAATCAGCTACTTTTCTCAAATTTTTACTTGCTTTTTTTTTTTTGATAATGTTAACCTTTAATATATAAGAGAGAGGAAGAGAACAAACAAAAAGCAGAATCAAAATCCTCTTTTAAGAGGTTATAGTGAGGCACAACAACCTAGGAAAACAGGTTGTTGATTCGCAAAACACGAGAAAAGGCCAAAAAACCAAAACAAAAAGATCTAAACGTTAGCATCGCCACTGCTTCTTTTGTCAGGGACGCAACGTCTTGATTTCCTTCCCTCCAAGTATGCATCCACACGACAGACATATTCCTGCAAAGATTATCAACCTCGTCAAAGACTTGTGCCAAAGACGAAGGAGGGGGGGAGGAAGACAGACTATGTGCCCAGGTAATGGTGTTCTTGGAATCACCCTCCACTACAAGCGAATATAGTTGAAGGGGTTGTATGAGTTTTTAGCCTTCCAAGAGAGCTAGTGCTTCAGCCTCCATGGAGCCGTTGGCTAATGTGTTTAGATGTTGTAGCCACAATAGTACCGAGGTAGTCTCTGAGGATTGCTCCTATCCCTGACGGGCTGGGGTTGCCAAGAGAGCACCCGTCAAAATTGAGTTTTACGATGCTCGGACAAGGGGGTTTCCATCTGTAAGCCCTTTGCAAATGCAGTTGATGGAGTTGAAGAATATTTGTCCAGTCTTGGCTGAAAGTCGAGGAAACAACTCCTTTGAAACACTGATGATTGGTCGCCCAAAAGATTATCATGGACTTAAGCTTGTTGAAAACTTTGTAGCAAGTTGAAAATTCACCCCTGAAAATTCTGTTGATGCGCTCAAGCAAGATGGCCCACAAAGCTGCAGCCACCATAGATTTCCAAAGGAGAATTCCAGCCTTGTGCCAAAGGTAATGTTGGATGGAGGTGAGGATGGAAGTCACCTCTTCTAGTAGCACCCATTGCACGTTAAACAATTTGAGGATGGAGACCCAAATGTTAAAGGCAAATGGGCCATGCAGTTGTAGATGGTCATTGGTCTCTTTAGCTTCGAGTCACACAACGCATCGATTAGGAATCGGGATCCCTCTTCTTTGCAATTGATCTACAGTGAGGATTCTCTGGGAGAGGGCCAACCACATGAAGATCTTGATTTTGGGTGGGGCGAAAGTTTTCCAGGCTTTGGCTGCAACAGCGTTAGGAGCTAGAGGGAAAGTTGGTGGGAGAGAAAGACTGTGACAGAAAGAGGAGACAGAGAAGGTTCCGTTGGGGACGGAGACCAAATAATTCGATCTTGACCTGAGAGGGAGAGGAAGCAAGATTGAAGTTCTGCCAAGAAGGTGGCAAAGTTTCCAATCTCTAGGTCCGTGAGAGCCGTTCTCAAGACTAGGTTCCAAGAGCGGGATGAACCTGCCAAAAGCATTTCTTGGGCTACCATAGTCTCTTGATTTCATGCTAGAGAAAAAAGATCAGGAAGTCTATCCCTAAGAGGAGTATGGCCCAGCCAAAGGTCGTGCCAAAAAAGGATGCGGTTTCCTTCTCTCAAGTGAAATCTTATGCGAGATTTGAAGGCAAAGAAAGCTGAGCAATAGACCTCCAAATACTAGATGACCTGTGATTATGTTAGATCTGACAGCCAAGGAGAGTTCGGGAGATGGTATTTGTGTCTAGGGATGTCAATCCATAGCTGGTTGTTTAAACTAGACAATCTCCAACACCATTGCCCAGCAGCGCCATATTTTGAGTTCTGAGATTCTTAATTCCCAGCCCTCCCCTTTTCTTGGTCTGATGAAGTTTATCCTACGCAATCAACTGGAATTTATTACTTGAATCATCTCCCGACCAAAAACATTTCCTCATCAATTGTTCGATTTTGGAGCTAACCGCAACGGGCATGTGGAAAATAGACATTTGGTATACCGGGATATTGGCGAGAGTGGCTTTAATTAATAATCTTCTTCAAAAAGATAATAATCTTCTTCAAAAAGAGAGGAAACGCCCTTTCCAGCTGGTTAGTGTACGATCAACTTTGTCTACTATGTGGGACCAAAGGCTTTGTTTAGGTTTGCCTATGCATAAAGGTAGGCCGAGGTGCTTAAATGACAGAGTCTCTACCCGACAGCCCCAGCTGATGGCGAAGTCCGAGAGGGTGGTAGAGTCAACATTGACCCCCATCATCTTGGTTTTATCAAGGTTGACTTTGAAGCCAATTGCAAAGTCGAAACACCTAAGGAATAGAAAAAGGTTTCTAGTTTCATCGTGGTTAGCATTGTAAAAGACCAAAGTGTCGTCTACATATTGTAAATGGGTAACCATGGGGGCTCGAGGACCAACTAAGAAGCCATGCAGGCGTCCTGCCGAACACATTCTTGAAATTGATCTACTAAAACCTCAGCTGCTATAGCGAAGAGGAAGGGAGAAAGGGGATCTCCCTGTCTAGTAGAAGGGAAGTAACCTTTGGGGGTTCCATTAATGATGATTGAGAAGTAGGGATGGGAGTAACACGCTCTCATCCAAGTCCTTCACCTAATACCAAAACCCATCCTAGATTGAGATTCTTCTAGTTGGTCCCAGTCTACATGATCGTAGGCCTTTTCCCAGTCGAGTTTGGTTACAACACCAGTCTTGTGTGGATGATTCATGTACCACAAGTGCCCCATCCAGGATACTTATGGTTTAGATACAAGAATTAATGTTATTTATTTTTCTATTGCATTCATTTGGCTGGCTTGACTACTTGGACAACAGTAAAACTGGATTGGCATGAACCACATTAGAAACTCTCCACTTCATAACCAGTTCAGTCCTGCTAAAACTGACAACTTTTTGTACTGGGAAAGAAATGGTGGTGCCATATATCACACGTGTATGTGTATTATTTGACCATCAATATAATTCAATGACCAGAAAGTTTTTAAACAAGCCATCTCCTAGGCCTAGTTGACTTGAGAAATCATATGCCATTCAACCATAGAGGTGAAATTAATTCATGTATAGATCAGCTAGTATCCTAAAAGGAAAAATTAACTAATCATAGGCTTTTAAAATAACTGCCTCAGCTGAACACTAAAACTAACAGTGAATATAGCATTAAAAAGCTGATTGAGAAACATCAGTATGTTAAAAGTAAACCAGTCCAAAAATAATTGTGCATCTAAGCCTATCATGAAATTTATATCCTCCACAAAAATTTGCAAGCTAGTCATGTAATTCCTTCTAGCATGAACAATGGCTTTGAACCTTCTAGAAGATGTCATCATTTATGATATTCAGCTACAACATGTTTTCCCCCTATGAGTTCAACGATATATAGCATGTCATCATGGATGATATCCAGCCACAACATGGTTTCCCCGAATGAGATCAATTATATAGAGCCAAATATTTAATATCTCAGAGGAACTAATCAGTGGGAACAATATATATATATATATATATATATATATATATATATATATATATAAAGTAATGATCCTATGAGACAGTCCCACACCCATGTGTGTAGGACCCCAATGGATCACCATTAAATTGGTACAGATCTCTAAAAAAATCAAGTCTCACACCCATGTGATAACCTTTCTAGATATCTGTGCCAAATTTAATGGTGATCCTTTGGGGTCCTACGCACACGGGTGTGGCAAGGTCTCATAGGATCATTACTCTCATATATATATATATATATATATATATATATATATATAAAGTTACAAATGCGCTAGCAGCAACTTTTCTATTTTGTCAACAATGAGGACAACTGACTTTGATGAAGCCCAATTACACTGGCATTCATAATGACCTTAAACAGTAAATCTTAAAGCATGATTTAGGTCCATGGACTAGTGATGTTCCTAGCATTTCAACCCCAACACAAAATAACCATATAGGAAGCTTTACATGTATTACTTAGAACCAGTCAATCACTAAGTACATCCGGCCCTTGAGCCCAGATCATAGATCATCTTAATAGCCTCCCCTATGCACTGGATCATGGTAACTCGTCTCAGAATTCTCAGGAGTAAGAGGCATATCTCTTGGGCTCGGTGTCGAGGGTTCTCTCCTTTCAGGCTGGAACGAATCCCTTCTATCCATAGGCATTGGCTCCCTATTTCTTAAAGGAGGTCCTGCCCTTTGGTAAGGTTCTTGCATTGTTTCCCTGCGCCTATCATATCTTGGCCTTGGCCTATTTCTAGTTGGCTGCCTCTCGCTGTAACGATATTGAGGCCTGTGAATGACCTTACCATCTACAAATAAATCCCCTGGAGAAATTCAAAGAAAGAAAAGGGGGGAAAGGATAACCATTTAGTACACTGGCATAAAAGCTTAATCACAAGTGAATTTAGAAATGAATTTATTAGAGAGAAAACTAACCTCCATAGATAACCATTTAGTACACTGGCATAAAAGCTTAATCACAAGTGAATTTAGAAATGAATTTATTAGAGAGAAAACTAACCTCCATAATCCTTATTTGGCACATCAAGATAGGAATCAGGCAGAACCCATAGAACACCAGGTAGTCCTGATAAAGAAAATTTATGTAAAACTTTGAACAAAATAATATAAGAATTCTATCAAACCACTCAATTTCTCAGATACGACGTAAATGCTTAGAAACACAGGAAGCATCAAAGGGAGAAGTAAACCACCTTAGGAAACATCGAATGTAGAAACAATGACATATTTCATTTATAGTTTATTATTTTTAAATCGCCATAGTTTCTCAACCATTTCTTACCGTAATCATGAAAACAGAAAATGCAGACTCACTGTTTCCATATATGTGGAGGTTTTGGGGGTCGGTTTGAACGCTCTATGTGAAAAACAATCTATTCTGAAACATGATGAAGTCCATATCTAAACGGCAGAGAAGTACCTTAAAAAGTTAGAAAATAACTCATTAGTCAAACCTTTAACTTTGTAGGAGAGCTCCTCAGAGATCAGCGCGCCGAAGCCCGTGTATGTGGTCGTACAAACAGAGTATATCTTCTTCTTTGCTTCCTCCTCACTAACGAATTAAGTAAAAGAGCAAATTAAGCTAAAAAACAATACGAGAGAGAGAGAGAGAGAGAGAGAGAGAAAGAGAGACTCCCCCAAAAACCCAATTTAAATTAGAAGCAATCATGTGTGAGAGTGTGAGAGAGAAAGAGAGGGAAAAAGTTAACTTGGATTACAGATAGAGAACCAAAAACCCAATTTGCATTAGAGGAGAGAGAGAGTACCAAAAACTCAGTTTGCATTAGAGAGAGAGTACCAAAAACTCAGTTTGCATGAGAGAGAGAGTACCAAAAATCCAATTTGCATTAGAGGAGAGAGTACCAAAAACTCAGTTTGCATGAGAGAGAGAGTACCAAAAATCCAATTTGCATTAGAGGAGAGAGAGTATCAAAAACCCAGTTTGCATTAGAGGAGAGAGAGTACCAAAAACCCAATTTGCATTAGAGGAGAGAGAGAACAAAAACACAAGTTTCAATAGAGAGAGTATCACC
This sequence comes from Amborella trichopoda, assembly GCF_054954075.1. NCBI lineage: Eukaryota > Viridiplantae > Streptophyta > Magnoliopsida > Amborellales > Amborellaceae > Amborella > Amborella trichopoda. The sequence continues at coordinate 11,734,283 of NC_142341.1, read as the reverse complement.
TTCCAACTACAGCAGCAAGAGTTTTAACATAAGCAGCGATCATTTCATCCTCAGATGGTTTAGGGTCCTCAGGAAACTCCATAACAATGAGCCAGTGCTCATAGTCACAACCATCCAACATAATGGTCTCTTTAGGGGGCCTGTTACTCCAGTTGGGTGATGGATCATTAAGAGGAGAATAACCAGAACCCGAGGAGCTCAACCTCATGGGGATTCTCCACAACGAGAAAGGAAGAACTGTGGAAGAGGAGCGAAGAGTAAAATGAAGGCCATGGGAGAGAGAGGAGCGTGAGGACGAAGAGACAGAAAGGGTCATTGAGTGGGAGAAGGACCGGGAGATTATGGAGCCCAAGCATCGCCTGGCACTAGAAGCCATGAGAGAGAGATAGAGATGGTGACGGGTTCTAATGGGGGAGAGAGAGTTCGGCGATAGGGGGCTGAATGAGGGTTGGCGCGGCTGAAGGAAGCGAGAGAGAGGGGTTTAGGCGGGGGTTTTCTGGTGGCGGAACGAGACCAGTTTTAGAGAGAGAGAGGAAGATGGGGGCAATGGGCACGTCCGGTTTCGGTCGATAGAGCCGGACCCATCTCGAGTCGGAAATTTCAACCCGGACTCCACCTGATTCCAATTTGACTTCTCGTGCTGATCAACTACATTTTTTTACATCATCAAAACATCCTTTGTCAAAGGATTCTAGGCTCTAAACAACCATCTACTTTCAAATATCATCAAAACATCCTTTGTCAAAGGATTCTAGGCTCTAAACAACCATCTACTTTCAAATAGTATCGACAAATGTAGTTTTAATATTGAAAATCTTGGTGATAGTTTTAAAATATATTTTTATATTTATTTTAAAGTTTAAAGTTTTAAAAATAGTGTAGATCGACATATCTATGAAAACTTATAAATCTAAAAAATTGACCGTCCATAAATGTGTTACAAAATACATTATTTACAAGACTTGAAATTCATTTTTTTTCGTGACTATGCATCTTGAGTCGAGATGGTCGATTTGAATATATTTGAACATCAAAACAACCACTTCTAGTGAAATTTTTGGGTAGGCTCAAATTTATTTGTTTAGAGCCTCGGCTCTATATAAACTTTTTTTAAATGCACTTTATTTCTACATTTTTAAGGTGTCAACTTTATAAAAAATTTTGGCTAAATTAATTTTTGAAAAAATTTCACCATTCACCCTAATTTGGTGTACTTTGAAAATTGGAACATTTATGATGACATTAACTTTGTCACTTTCCTACCTTTTAACCCCTCAACAGTTTTTACCCGCCCTAAACAAATTCTACAAGGATGTGTATGCCCATCCCCCTCGTGCCCAATCTACCCTAAACCCATCCTCTCTCTTCCTCCCCCCCTCTGCACCATACTCCTCTATCTCTCTCTCTACCCCACACACCTTCTCGGCCCCCAGTTTGAATTCTATGCCATACCTCTTTGCTACCCCAACCCCCCTTTTCTCTCTCTCGCCTCTCCCCCCAATTTGAGTTCTGCATCATACCCCTCTCTCTCTCTCTACCCATTATCTCTCTCTCTCGATATTTAATTGTTAGATGGATAGACATTGCTCTTCTAATCTCTCTCTCTAGACACAAATGTGGTGCCTATATCTTATAAAGAATAGTGACAACCATCTTCTTCGACATCACCCTTTGAAATGCTTTCATGTACAAGTAGTATTTTCTCTCTCTAAAATGAATTTAGCTAAAAGTACAGTCTCTCTCTTTAAGAGTAATTTAGCTCTCTGATTGTGAGAAAGGAGAATAGACGTAGGTGATGTGCCATATCAGGGCCTTCAAACTTTGACATGTGCTCAATTAAATCGCTGAAAGTGATGAGCTCATCTGGTTGCAACATATTTTACTAAGATGTATCCTCACTTTCTCTCTCTAGATTCCCTATTGATTATAAACATCCCAAACCCCACTTCCACTATTCACTATTGGTTGAGGCCTTGAAATAATAGTGGAGGTCGAGCCTAGACGCCTGAACCCAATAATAGTGGATGATTTCTCTCTATAATGAATAGGTTTGGGGTTCAAAACCAAGTTGCTCAATAAAAACCGGATTTGTTTAGGGCTCAAACCAAGTTGCTCAATAAAAACCGGATTCGTTTAGGGCAGAGCTCAAATTGAGGAGGAGAGAGAGAGAAATAAGTGGAGGTATGGCCTAAAGCTCAAATTGGGGAGAGACGAGAGAGGGGATGGATCTGGGGTAGAGAGATGGATGTGTCTGTCATTATAAGATTTGTTTAGGACAAACAAGTTCAAAATGATCTGGTTTAGAAAGGTATATAGATGAAAACTGGGTATTAAATTAGTTCTTATTTAGAAAACTTAGACGCAAAAATTGGAAAAAACGAGGGTACTGAAAATTAGGTATGAATATATTATTTTGGATTTGGTCTAAAAGAGTGAAAATATCAGAAAGGTATAGATGATATAAAATAAAGCTATAATTGATGCGATTGTGCAATGTAATGATTTTTTTAAGAGGATAACAAGAGAGTTATTGAACAATAATTTTAGGCCTTTCCTTGGTTGCATTGGGGTCCTATTTGACAAACTATTTTGTTTTTCAAATTTGTATTATACTCACCAATATGGTATGTTGAGTCATGAAGCAAAACATACAATCATTTTATGAGGAGTATACAATGAATTAACAACACTAAACACAACAATTACATCGAAAAATAGCAAGAACTACAATCCGAGGTATAGGATTGTTGAAAAAAAAAAAACAGTATTGAATTGCAATTTACAAAAATCAAATACGAAACAAAGTCTATCCACATTGTTGTGTTTTGCACACCAATGAATAAACAAAAAACTTAAATGTAATTAAACTTATTTATACAAGGAGAAAGTTCTGTATAGATTTCTTATACCATGTAATTTGTATAAACAAACATAAATATTTGAACCTTAATCTCCGGCTACCTAAATTTTTCAGTTGTCACTAAATCAGTCAAATGGCGCTCTTGATTTAAATAAATAAATAAAATATTTTTTAATAGTGGCTCGTCCTTTTCTCCTCCTTTTTTGGTGTCGATTTAGTTCCACTTTTGGTAAGCTTATCTCAAATCTAAAATTTAAAATTTTCAAATAAATAAAGCTAAGAGAAGGTTTTTAATATTCAATTTCTTAGAAAGTCTTTCTGAAAAAGATGAAATAAGCGTTTATGTCTGTACCATGAGAAATGCAATTTCAAGAACTTTTAAATACACGGATGTGAGCTTGAAGTGCAAGAGTGTGGCTCAAGTGCCATTTGCACACAAATCACATGCTCTGCCCAGGTCTTCTTTCCCTTATTTCTATGACTACAGAGGAATAAAGTGTCTACATAAACTTAACTCTCTCTTAATTTTTCAATGTAGGACTAAAATCCACTACTCTACAATAAAAATTGCTTTTCCAAGGCTACAATCTTCAAGATATTATTTTGAAATAAAACATCATATTTTTCTAAAGCAAAACTACTTTTAAAAAAAAACAAAGAGCAGTTGCATGAATCATTTTTCAAAGTTTGGTTAACATCAATAAAATCGAATGGTATCCTTACCCTATTGTCCACCAAGAAAGTTAACTTTGTTGAGTGAAAACGTTACTCAATTCTGAATACTTATTTACCTATGGTTCATACTGAACATGGGAAAACTTAGAAGATTCTTCTCCCTAAAAATGACAGTAAGGGCTTGGAGCTACAAACACATACTAGGCACATGCATAGCATGAGAGGGGAATGAATGCATGCCTCATGTAAATGTTCATATCGCCTCTAAAGTCCATAATGAATGATGGATTTTGGATCCAAATTTTTAAGTGATTCATAATCTAGGACATAGTGATCTTGAATATTAAAAATAAATAAATAAACTTGCAAAATTTGGAAGTATTTTGCCTATTTGGGTGCCTGTTTCTTAACATCCATCTTTAAGATGAACACTCGCTCACAAAACACTTTTCTGTTTTAAAATAACTCAGAATAGCTTTTATACAACCTCAGTAATGAAACAAAAGACTCGGGCCTCATACCAGCAGAAAAGGAGGAGAAAAAGAGAAAAGGAACACCAATCAATAACTCAACTCCTAAATTGATAATATAGAAGGTTTTTCCGCGCCAAGTTTTCTGAACCTAGATTTCTACCATGATAAGAGTGTGAAACAATGTTATATACTATGAAATGAGATTTAATTCTCATGTACTATGAAATGAGATTTATTTCTCATGTACAAACTACAAGGTATATGGGGGTGCTCAAGAGAAGGTGACCCCTCCACAAATACTATGTACACGTGAACTCATAATGCAAAAATATAAAGAGCATGTACAACAGAACAAACCTTGTGATAAATTCTAACCATTAAGCTCCAGTTACATAGATTCGCTGCGGTGTTGATGTCTAGAATTAATTTTTGCGAGCTGGATTAGCACTCATTGCCCGTTTCAGAAGCGACTTGTACTCCTGGCTTCTCGACCATTGATCTATTTCACGAGCACGTAAGACTGGCAAGGGGTGGGATAACTGTCTTGTCTGAGCATTCCTGGAATTTAAGAAAAACAAAACCAAATAATCATGCTGACATTTTTCAATAGACTTTTCATAAAACAGCCATATCTCAGGTAATGTTTCAGAAACTTGGCTTTGAAATTTGTTCACTTTTTGTTCACAAAGAAGGAGAGCATGTTTACAAGATAGGATCTCAACCAAAATCGAGCTTAAATCTGAAAACTGGAACTCCAACCACAACAACAATCAAATTAAAGGTTCGGTTAACAGGTGCAATATCTCACCTTATATACCAGCCAATTGGACTTGAGGAAGCCTCATCATAAGAGCGAGCTTGCTCAAGAAATGCATCCACGTTCAGTTGATCTGCCAAGGATGGGCAGCCTCCCGCAAGTTTCATCAGAACAGAGATGACCACCTCTTGATAGAACACGACATAGATACAATAAAAATTAGAGAATGACAGCCAAGGATATTCAAAAAGAAGCAACAAGATTTATCACCATTTCAAAAGAAATTGTTTTTCTTTTCTGTTTATTCCCCTTTTCCAAAAGTTGAAAGGTTTGCTTTGAAAGTGTTAACATTCATGGCAGCCGTCCCAATATTTGGCTTGAATAATATGCCCATTGAAACCCTGAAATAATTGAATAACCCTTCAGAATATGAACCCACCCTCCAAATAAGATGGGGCAGAAATAGCCACATGAAATGGCCAGAATGTCTTATCTCTTCAATGCACAGATAACCCAGAATGAGAAAAAAAGGAGGGGGGGGGAAGAACCTCTTCAATGCTGGTGAGACATCAAAAAAAAAAAACCAGGGAACCTCTTCAATGCTGGTAAGACATCATTCTCAATGTCAGTCACTGGATTCTATCATAAGATGGAAAAAAACCCCACAACATATGTTGGGAGCAGTATGATTTTTGCCAAAATAACCAACAATCCAACTTCCTGATTCCTGAACTTGTACAAGGAAGGAAAACCTCTCTTCTCTCTAACCAAATGAAAAAAGAGAAAATAAAAGAACGACTGTGAAACACCCCCTCTGATTCATAAAAAAATCACAGAAACCTTAATTTAATATTAAAAAGTTCTGGAATATTTTGGAAAACTAGACATCACATGCAATTTCTTGAAGAGCAATGATGTGCATTTGAGTTCATTCTTATATATGGCATTTTTTATAAATATAAAAAGAAAAATTTGTTTTGCATGAATCCTTAAAAACTTATAGGATAGTGCCTTCATCATAGGAACCTTATGTTGCACCACTGTGATATAGATATCAATGGTGACCCCCAGCCCTTCCAGGAATTCTGTCCCAAGCCATTTGTCAAGGATTCACATATCACATTTCCAAACAAGTTGTCTTTTAGCAGGTTTTATTCCTTTTAAAACAACTCCATTCCTACACATTATCATTAATTTATGAAAATAAGACATCTTCAATGCTCTTTTAGTTGTTTCATTTACTTCTCAAACCTGTAGGACAAGTTGCATCCCAGCCCGAAATATCCACATTAAAAAACCTACCATAACTTTTTGGATAAAGGACCCAAAAACCCCAATAATCCCAATAGAGCACCAAAACATCACATCTTTCTTAACATTAACAAATGGGATGTCCAACATCTCTTTCTACTGGGGGGGTCAAAAGTGCAGTTGACAATGAAAAGCTGCCCCTAATGTCATATGAACATGGTTCTTTTTAGCAAACAACTCCCTCACATGTGGACACACGGGCATACCAATTTTCTAATTAGTAATATTTATAGATTAAATGCTACATCCACTCCTTTATATATTAACCACGGATCACACAATAATAATAATTTTGAACAAGCCAAAATTTAAGATAACTTATTTTGTACAGCCAGTTCAATGAAAAGACCCACAAAATACTAAAAACATTAATAACCTACTTTTATCCTTATTGAATGTGAATGTACATATTTTCTGAATAAGAAACTTCTGCGAGAAGACATTTGACCAGCCAAGACAATAGTCCCCATCAATCTGTGCACTCACATGCATAATGAAATCAATCTATGGTTTGAAGGTAATATTTTGGACCAAGCATGCACGTACTGACATTCCATGAATCACCACTAACATAGCTTGTTCCTGGTAGAGCAGCATCGTTTACAAACTTACCCATGGGTTTTGTTGAGCCCACCCCACTGAGTTGACATGGGAATAGCCTTAGTCAAACCTTCAAAGTATATGGGGCAATGACTAAGTAAATATGATATAAACTATTGGGATAATGATCTGAAGATGATGATGATACTATTGGGAAAATATATTACGACCCATGTAATTTGGGGAATACTATGGCCATAGGGGTCATCATCATCGCACTACTGGCTTGAACAGTGACCGTAGAGTGTCCCACCAAACATGTCATTAATTCAAAGTGCACAAACCCCCAATTATTATCTAAATAGGGTCCGTATCTAAAGAGAAACGTGGCTGCACACATACATCAAAAATGCCTAAATACCTAGTAAAATAAAGATTACTGGACAAGCCAATAGATCCCCACGATAAGATTTAAACTTCCAGTATATTTGGCTCAAAGAAAGGCAGTTTCAAAATTCTTCAGAGTCGATTGAGAATTATTTGGGAATTATTAGGGATTGTTATTCTTAGATTTTTTTTAGGATGGAAAATTACAACCAGATTGCAAATACAAATAAACATTTCATGCGTGTATGTTATTTCCTAAGGATACTTATCCAAATGGAAGGGCAAAATTCAACAATCTTTTCCATTCACTGAAATTAACGTTTGATAGTTAATCCTATGGGGAGCTCATGTCAGAGGGTGGTGCAGTACTCTACACTACAGTCACGCATTATGAAAATGGGCTAGAAAGGTGAGTACATCTGCATTTAACATTAGAGGCAGCTTTAACTCCGTCAAAACCACCTTATTGAACCATAGAATGAAAGTATATACTTGCTTGAAGTATTTTAGGAGAATGGATTACTTTTGTTCAAGGAAACTTTTGTGCTTTGGTCTTTTCAAATAAAATTCTAAGAATGGGCTTTCAAAGTTGGGTACCTTTGGATTTTGGGTAACAAGGAGAGCAGCTCTATCACAAGTAAGCTCGGCAGCTCTAACCCATCGAAACAACTGTTCCTCCATACTCCGAGCAATCAATACACCTAAACCTGAATCAGGCATCATTAGCCCCAGAATATTGTCAAATTCAATTCTATTCAAGGCAATCAGAAAAATGGAATCCAGCTCCATATCCAAGTTTTTCTTAAGAACTTACAAACGTACCAGGCAGAGAATTGGCACCCAATGTCAAAATGTTGGCAAATGTAAGCCACACACCATGATCACATTTTAAATGACCTAGCTCGTGGGCCAGAACAGCCTGTATGTTATAATTCAAATTATATCTCAAGAAATATTGTTGGGTAAGGGACAAATTGTTGGGTAAGGGACAAAAATGTCAAGCATTGGAAAAACCATTAAACTTCACTCGACATCAAAGAGCAAAAACTGAACTTGTAATTTTTTAATTGGAAAGGACTATAGGCTAATAAAATTAACTTAAAATAAATCTATGCGTAAAATGCCAAGCCACTAAAAGGTTACACGTTTCTGTTTTCCCTAGTAACTGTAACATTGCTGCTTGCAGCGATTGGGACTCCAAATTTAGAAACAGAAGAACACAAAATGTAATTAGGATCACAACCACCCAATTTATCAATAAGCATGTCACTCATACAACAGAGCAAGGTGCCAAGGTGGTACTCAACACCTTGTTAAGAACATAAACTCCTATTCAAAGATCTCAAAAGAATGTTCCTTATTTGAATATTTGTTACTCAAAACAAATACAATTTAATTAGAGCACACTTCATTAATTTACTTTGTTCCTTTAGCTATGATGTATGTCCTAAAAGCATCATGTAAGTTGCCAGAACTGCACTCTCTTACGCGTTCTACAAAAAGTTTCTGAACTAAAGCAATTAAATTTTTTCCTCTACATTCCATCTGATTGTTTGCCCCAAATGGGTAACAAATTCAGCCTGAACCATACAAATGCTAAAAAGGGCTTTTGTATTTAATCAATAGTTATGGGAAGAGTTCGAGGAGCTTAAATTACCTGTTTCATTTACATCAAACTGTATGCAGGCTTGTAAACCCTTGATTTGGGTCTCAAACTTATACGAACTTTTAGAGAGACAAATGATACAAAAAGAACAAATGCTCCTATACCTGTGTATGATGCAAGCATGCTGGCCCAATCTCACTCTCTTGGGTCTAGACTTCAAATCGAGTCTGGCAGCTCTGGCTACAAGATCTTCTCGCCCTACGTATGCCATTGACATCCCTGGAGTTTCAAAGTGTATGTAAGCACTCTTAGCTCCACAGGCAGTCAAAGTATCTTGAAAAATCTCACGCACAAGTTCTCACTCCAGCCTCTCAATTCAGTTCTCAGGTTCAGTCCTCCTGCTCTTCCATAAATGTGCATTTATATAAAGGTTTTTTGATGATAAGACGAATAGGTGAGATATTTGTCCAAACCAGTCGGTTAGGGTCCTCCTCTCTCACTACACTGGTCATAGGAGACGTATCAAGCACATTAGGATTGAAACAACCCAACTGAATAGGATTCACCCCGAGAATAATCTCAGGTCAGTTATTTTCTGCCTGCAGCAGCGGCCAAGCCTAGAGGCGAGAATCCTCTATTTTGTGGGCAATGTCGCTTTCAGATGTTAGTGTCTTTTGATCTGAATTTTTGTGTGTAGAGGACTCGAAGTGGAATCCTTTCACTCAAACATCAGGTCAAATGATCAGAAAGATATTCCTCATCAAAGTTGACCTCTCACTACTCCTAGCTTTCTGCTGTATGTCGACTATCACAGCTTTGATTGACCAGAATCCAGGGTATGATAAACCCTAGAATGAAGACTATCTCACAGAGGATCACATGAGGAATCCTTCAGCAAACTTTCAAGCGAAAACTCCTTATAGCACCAGAGATCTCGTCACTTCACTCATCACCAGCAGCCAGACTGCTATGTGGTAGGAGCGCTTTCCTCTGTCAAATTCATGAGGAACAACCTTCTCATTGTTAATAGGGAGTTAAATGAGGAATCCTCCCTCCATATTTCATATGAAAACTCCTTATAAATTAGGAGAAATCTCAATTTGATTGATCAAAGGTCTCCTTATGTGATGAATACGTGCATGGCAGCCAGTGGGTATGAGCCTCTGGACACCTTTGAGAGTAGGAAAAGAACAAATCATCTCCAAAGATCTATGATTTTGGAAGAAAGCTTGTCATGCCTTAGATTAAATCCCCAGCAAGTTTCATGCCAATCTGAAGTGTTTGAAGGGGGACCGGCTGCTAAGCTATCATCTAGTGAATGGTGACTCTGAATGCATAAAGTGACATCCAAATGTTTTGAAATTTGGATGGTAGGCTTATAATGGCTCAAGAGGGTAATCCGCAAAGTTTCACTCTATTCCAGTAGCAAATTAGTAGGATCCTTGTGGCGCACAGTGACTCATGGAGAGGCATCACATCTCATCTAAATTTATTCAAATTCTGCCAATGGGTTTATGCTGCCGTATGACTGAGATATCCAAGATTTGATCTTATTTTGAGGTCATGTAATATGGTTGGCAAGTGACTGGCCATTAGGGCGTATCTGACGAACGATCTCCAGGCTTGCGTACTATACCCAACCTGTCATGATGATGTAAATATTATTCCAATTTAAATATCCAATAAATGGCCAATTGCACTTTTTTTATGATCTTTCTTATTGTTCCTTAGAAAAGCCCATAGAAATCATTGGTCATGGTTTCTATCAATTAATGCACAAGGTTCAAACCTTGCCTTACCAAAATTTTCACAAGGCTGCCTCTAAGCAGTGCCCGTGTAACTTATAGCTCAATACCTACCCATTGCCTGAATTTCATAGTTACCTCTTGTAGTTAAGCTTCTCTTAATGATAATTTATACGTCATTCAACAGAAATCAAGAGGTAATGAAGTTGCAATTCCACGAAAAGAAGAATTGATGTATTGGTGAATTAGTAGAAACTTGAAATATGGAATATTGATGGGAACATGCCACAAATGAAAATAATGGCCTTACAATTAAATTAAATGCTGACCTATGATACCCATGCTCAGCGTAGCTGTCTCAACAAGATATGAAACTACTACCAGCACAGAATACTCTTAAGCTAGTAGCAAATATGGACCGGTATATGTATTCCTTGAAAGTAGGGACATCTCCCCTAATAAGGAAGAGAACAGCCTTTGGGCTTAACTACCACTAAATATGTATAAATATATATTACATAAATATGAAAATATAATATAAACAATCTTTTAAATTATGCATGATGATATTATACATTTAACGTTACAACAACAAAAGTTAAATACATAACCATCATCGTCTCCGAGGCTTATCGCAACTAATTGGGGTGAGATCTGATACAGTGCATCACTTATAGGGTACGCTCTAGCATGGGTATACAACATAGGTTCACGATTCACCACAAACAGTGGCAAAGTTTTACGATAGTTGACTAACCTAACCCTCCTCCCTTATCTGGGCTTGGGACTGGCATGACCGGCTTAGGACCGGCCATAGTGGAGTTAGTTAAATACATAATATGATATTTTTAAAATAGAATATTAATAATATATTAATATATACATTGATATTCATTGAAGAAACAAGCCAAAAAATACAAAATTGGTCCAACAAAGGAACGTTATGACCTACGGCTAGTTCAGATACATCATTCAACATTCTTCTCATCAAAAAACCTACAAACTTTTTCATGTTGAATTTAGATATCTTAATGTTTTATTTGTTATGTACATGGTTTTGTTTGATTGCATAGGAAGAGAGAGGCAACAAGAGATATCCCTCCCCCCCCCCCCCAAAGAGAAAAAACGCACTAAATCCAAGTTCCCCATTTCTATCTTATCTCCCTCTAAGAGAGACTTAGATGAGAGAGAGAGAGAGAGAGATTATGATTGTAGTGACTCTTAAGGGCCCCACGCCCATCAAAGAAACCTGCATGGGCCTCATGCCCATCATGGAAACCTACATGTGGTAACGATATGTATAATCATCATCATCAGAGCCTCAACCCAACTATTCGTAGTCGGCTACACAAATCATGTTTCGTCATTCCGCTCTATCAAAGGCCACACCCTCAATTAGACCATAGAAGGCAATCTGTTCTCAATACTTCCATCCATATTCTTTTAAGCATCCCCCTTATCCCTTTAGAACCTTCCACTTGAACCAAATCACCCTCCTAACCGGTGTTGTTCTAGGTTGACACTACACATAACCTGATCACCAAAGTCTACTTTCCCTCATCTTATTGCCTATTGGAGCCACCCCTAAGTTTCCTCTGATATATTTATTCCGAATGCTATCTTTTCTTGTCTTATCTCTTGTCTTATCACTCATCCATCTCAACATCCTCATCTCAACTATACTCATTCTATGCATATGTTGTTTCTTGACCCCCCCAATATTCCATCCCATAAAGCATGACTGACAGCCATCCTGTAGAACTTCACCTTCAGTTTCACTGGTATGCGATGATCAAATAAAGACTCCGGAAGCACATCTTCATGTAGTCTACCTAACTCTAATTCTATGTGTGATGTCAGCCTCAATCTCTCTATTCTCACTGATTATCGACCCAAGATATCTAAAATAATCACTTTTTGGCCATCAATCTTAACAAATTCGTCGTTTCTACTCCTATTATTACTAAACTTATATTTTATATATCCTATCTTAGATCGACTAATTTTAATATCTTTATAATAATCACATATCTAATAATCCAGCCAAGAAACATGTGGAATCTACTGAGAAAAATTGAATGTGAACACCTGAAAAAAGAACAAGGGAAAATATGATATAAATGATCAACCCCAACTCGTTGACTCATCAGGTACTTCTTTTAGTTCTACCCCAATAAATTCTCAATTCAATTTATGTATTGTTGCAAGAAAAGAAAAAAAGATACTTCCCACCCGATCAGCAAGTTTGTTTCTTATGCTTCACTTTTAACTTCCTTTCATTCATATCTTTGATCTACTTCCTCTATTATTACTCCAACCAAAGTTGCAAATGCATTGGTTCATCCAAAATAGAAAACAACCATGAATGAGGAAATGATTGCCTTAGAGAAGCAGGGAACTTGGGATGTGATGGCCAAAAGAACAACATGTCGTAGGAAGTAAGCGGGTGCATACCCTGAAGCATAAACTAGATGGTTCGATTGAGAGATGCAAAGCTTATTTGGTTTATATCAGGTAGATTGTAAGGAGCTTTTGCTCTTGTAGCAAAATTGAAATCAGTAGGGGTACTTTTATCTATTGTAGTAAACAAGAAATGGCCACTCCACCAATTAGATGTGAATTTAAATGTAAAGAATGTGTATCTTAATAGCAACCTGCAAGAGGAACTGTTTATGGCAACTGGGGTTTTATTCTCAAGGGGAGAAAGGGAAGGTCTGCAAGTTTAGGAAAGCTATCTATGGACTAAAACAACCACCTCAGGTTTGAGTCAAAAAATTTAGTATGGCAATATGTTGGTTAGAATTTCATGAAAGTGTTTCTAATCATTTTATATGCATTAATAGAGATTATTGTTCCACCACAATACTGATAGTGTATGTAGATAATACAATAGTCACAGGAAATAATGATCACGAAATTAAAAAAGTGAAGATTTCTTGGGAATATATTTGACATAAGGATCTTGGAGTATTAAAATACTTCCTTGGAATAGAGATGGCTAAGTCTAAACAAGGATTTTTTCTTGTCTCAAAGCAAACATATTTTGATCTCCTCAATGACACAAGAATGCCTGGAGCCAAACAAGTAAAATCTCATATAGAGGTTAATCACAAACTGTATCATCAGCATGCAGAGCCTCTGAGTAACCTTGGTGTCTATCAGAGATTAGTGAATAGACTTATTTATTTGACTGTCATGCGACCAGACATTGCATATACTATAAGCATGGCAAGTCAGTTTACACATGCACCATGCTCCCATCAACGTTGTTTATCGCGTTTTACGATGTTTAATATCTACTCTAGGGAGAGAGCTACTTTATACCAGTTAGTCAACTTGACGTACAAAGTTTTTGTGATGCAGATTGGTCCAGGTGCTCTCTTTATCGACGATCTACCAGTGGCTACTTTATGACAGCGGGTGGTAATTTAGTCACCTGGAAGAGTAAAAAATAGAGTATTCAACTAAGTATTGAGCAATCACAAGTGCTACATGTGAAATAACTTGGCCCCGTTCTCTTCTTTAAGCGATGGGTGTTAATGCATCATCTAATGTTCCTCTACATTATGATAATCAAGTGGCATTTATATTGCCTCAAATCCGATATTTCATGAAATAACCAAGCATATTGAGGTCGACTATCACTTCATCAAAGAAAAGATCGTTGCAAAGACAATATATACTTCATTTGTTCACTCCGAGAATAAATTGGCAGACATACTTACCAAGGCCTCTAATCGAGTCCGACTAAATGTCACTTTAGGCAAGATGGCATCTATGATATATATGCTCCAGCTTGAGGGGAGCGTATTGACTGTTATGGGCCCCATGCCCATTAAAAAAACTTGCATGGGCCTCATGGCCATTATGGGAAACCTGCATGTGGCGATAATGTATATAATATTCTACTATATATGGACTTTCCTGATGTACAAGTTATCATATTTGGGTGATTTTTCTACTACCATATTTGGGTGATTTCTTGTTATAATAGTTATGCATAATGCATGTGACTCCTATACATGTTGACCTACCCATATTGTAACTCCCATGGGGATCTATGTGTATATATAGGGCACATCACCCTATGATTTGTATATGGTGGAAAAGACATCCATATTTACTTTATGTTGTGCTTGAATATTCCTTTCTCTATCTTCTCTCTCAATATTAACAATAATCAAGTTAATGCATTAGTTTAGTGTTGTTCAAGAGAATTCCAACACCAGATAAACCAGTATTCCATTGATGACAAGGCAAAGGAAGATGGAACCTCCAAGGCCAACACCTCCTAAAGATCTACTAGGGCTCTCGAACTGAGCTTGATGTGTTATTTGTGGGATACAAGAAGTTGTGGAATTAATCAATGAATATGATGGAGCACCATGAACTAGTTGGATGATGTGGTTAGCCTGCAACCAATAGCTATTTAGGGTTTGATCATGTGAACAACCCAATTTCTTGACAAAGATTGCTTCTTTCCCCTAATTCTCCATTCACAACCGTCTTACCCATCAACAAAGAGAGAGAAAGGCCATAATCCTTACCCTGAAGAAAGAAGGGATTGATTGTTGAAATCTAGCTAGAAAGACAAAGAGAGGGCTTTAGAGAGAGAGAGAGAGATAGAGATAGTTGGGAGTCTTGAGAGAGGAAAGGTGGGGAGAGAGAGAGAGAGAGAGAGAGAGAGAGAGAGAGTTATGATTGGGGTCTTGAGAGAGGAAGGGTGGGTTAGAGAAGAGTGTGAGGCCCAATGAGTGAAAAGCATTCAACTTGGACTAGAATTTTTAGAATCTGAATTTTGGGGCACATTTGATAGTTTTTACTATGGCTATCCGGAAATATTGCATACTCCAGCATGTTCAAGCCCTTCAAAAAATTTTATTTGCTTGTAAAAAGCTAACAGATTTGGGTACATCCAATTCAAACAGCCACATTATGGAAAACAGTTTCTTATAATTGAATACATATCGCGATTGAATGCCAACTTGCATATAAATTTGCGTACTCTATTATTTCATGAAGCACATAAAGGGTAATATTTCAAAAAAAGAATAATTTTCTGGTCCTTTTTCCGCATATAGTGAGGACTTTGAACATATAAGGGCTGTAACCTGGTGCTGGTCCTGCCTACACAGGGTCCCCGGGAGGGATGAGATGGAAACAGTCCTAACCTTTGGCTTTTTTATGCACAAAGTGGCCACTCTCAGGACTCGAACCCGTGCTCTTGCACTGGCTACCCAATCCTTTTACCATCACACCAAGTGAGGACTTTGAACGTATACAATGTAAAAATAGCATGAACAGGAGAGAAGCAAAGTAAAGCCAATAAGCATTTTGTGGTTACTTGTGCCGAGAAGAAAATGTTGAGCATGACTAAAATGATTCGACAGTTGCACATCAAAAGTAAAAAATAAACCAAAAAGCATACAAAGTAATGTCTCTGAAGGAGCCTATATCTTATTGTAAGGAAAGACCTGCAACTCTCTTCTGGTAAGAAGCTCAACAAGGCTTGTGTGTACAACGATAAAGGGCTTTCTGCCTCCAATAGCTAAAGTGTATGCATTTGGAATGGGATTTTGACGCACATAGAGATCAGGAGCTTCAATGTTTAGAACTTCAGCAGCCTCAGCCATCAAATGATGGAGATCAGGCAGCTGTTAAATCACATTTTTGGTTCAGTATACATTACAAAGTTGTAGCAAGATAATAATGAAATCCCATATATGCTAACAAGTGAGAGAAAGAAAGAGAGAGAATTTTAAAAATCAAAAGAGAAAAATCAGTTCATACTCGGTACAAAATATAGGTTAAATTCAACCAATGCATATTCTGATAAGTATATGGGTTAATTGATCTAAGCATTGATATAATAAATTCCATAAGTATAATGACATGTAGCAATAGAAAACCAATCAACCGAAACATCTTCATTAATAAAATTATTGGACAAAAACAAAAAAGACAGCTGTGGAATATATATCCTGCAAGTGGTAAGAGTTCTTGATTCCAACAGAAATTAATCAATGTAACCACATAACAAGTAAATAATGTCTGCATAAAAAAGAAACACCCAAACACATATATGCATGGCTGATCACAATTTCATAACTAAAGTTTTCTGCTTGTGTGTG
This sequence comes from Amborella trichopoda, assembly GCF_054954075.1. Taxonomy (NCBI): domain Eukaryota; kingdom Viridiplantae; phylum Streptophyta; class Magnoliopsida; order Amborellales; family Amborellaceae; genus Amborella; species Amborella trichopoda. The sequence goes on along the minus strand of NC_142341.1, from coordinate 11,717,798 downwards.
TGTATAAAATAGGGATATAATCAATAATGACAATAATACCATCAGATGATAATAAGAACCCGGACAAAGAGGCCATGAAAGGAAGTCTGCATATACATATAAATCATAGCAGTATTGTCACAAAAGGCAGACATATGAGCCATCAGATGAATGGTGAGGTTAAGTACTCAGCAGGGGATGGCATTGGACACAATTTCAAAACTAGAGTTGGGTAAGTATGTTGCTTCTTAGTACTTACATCTCCAAGAAACATGATTAACACTCAAAACCATGCACATGGGACTAGTAGATTGTTAGCCATTAGAATATTCAGCTAAGTCTGCACTAGTGTTGGCTTTCAAAAGTCAAAGACGAAAGCATAGCAAAAAAGAGATCGTGACTTGGGTAGCGCAGTGTAAAATGCAATTTTTTTTTTTTTTTTGGAGATACTATCGTGGAAAAATATATTTACATATTCATGTGTTATCTGCATATTCATAGAGCCAAGTAAATTTCAACCAAAACCAAGGAAAAACTCAGACATGGTATAGACAAACATAACTCCCTAAATAATAATACAAACTTGAGATTTCCATCATATATCTTTGTGGAAAGGAAAGAGGAAATGTGGGTATAACCTGATTCGTAGCCACAAGAACTGATGTTCCTATGTTCTCAAGAATCATCACCTGTTCAGAAATTGGTCCTAAATTCATAATATGTTTCCAACAGTTAGCATTCACATCATAGTTGCAACTGAGACTGAAACTTAGCAGCACACTACATTCTGTGTTCATCAATATAAGAACATGAACCAAGCGACAAAACATGAAAAGGTCCACTCATCACAACCATTTCTACTTAGGAGTTGAAATAACTCTTAAGAGGGGATCAATCACATGTAAGACCTGTATGAGCCCAAAGCTTAGGACTTTGGTCCTCACACCAACACAAGTTACTAGAGAACCATGCTCAGCAGAGTTTGAGACTGAATTAGGAGCATTTCTAAAAAGCCTAAACCAAGAGAAATGTTGGGGTTTTCTTTATTCGCATATGTGGAGAATTGGAGAAGGGTGTGAAATATAAAAAAATTTCCTCTGGTAAACATTCACAAAACCACAGGCAAACTATAGGGATCAAAGTTTATAGTCCTAGTGTCTCACTCTGATATGAGTTATTATTATGTAGGATGTGTGTGTAAAGACAAATGCATGCACCAAAAAAAATGAATATTATACATTCCTACAATTCAACAACATATTAACAATATTATCTCATGAATGTTCTAGGTCCCCAGATTAAACTACAAAATATGAATGCCTTAAGAGATCCTGGTACATGAATTTGTTCACCAATATCATGGATAACTTTCGGCAGGACATATCCAATAACAACACATATTTTTTGCCCAAAAAAATACACATGTACAATCCTATATGTTCTCATAAAAATTGGCATTCATGTATCTAGAAAATGCCAGCAGACTTCACCATAGCCCCAGATCATAACAAGGAAAATACATCCATTTAATGAAAAATTGTTGTAGTTAGATTGACAACTTCACTCATCTCTCAAAAGTGACACATATATGACAATGAAATAGATAGCTTCAAAATATATCAATGGATCTTGCAAAGGTGAAACTCCAAGTCATATGGCTCCCAGTAAAAACTAATAGAAAGATAACCTTTTACTTCACATGGAAAACACAATGCAAATTTTACATCTAGATCAAGAGAAGGGAAAAAACAATCCAATTGATGCAACCTAAAATCTTGGAACGAAATTATCTAGCAAAAATAGGCTCTGGATAAAATTATCTAACAAAAGAACAAAAATAGAGCAAACAACTACCGCAACTAAGATTGATGATAATTCAATCTTGATGATGATAATTACTTGTTAGGGAAAAAAAATGATGATAATTAACAAGGAATGACTTATGCAAAGGAAGCACACAAAAACCCTAGGTCTGATATGATTGCTCTAGGAACCATATTACAATATTAAACAACCTAGCATACCAGCAGGCATCTTCCCTAGTTTAACCTCCAAATCAAACTCATTGAAACACTTCGCATCAACACACTCATAGTTACATAATGTTGGAAGGTAGTAGGGAACCAACCATTTGGTATTTCACAAAAGCATAACACATAAATGTGATTCAAATACCCAAAAAATAAACACTTCAATTCTCAGACATAAGAATATGTCACCATATTAAAAATTAATTAATAAGAGACATCTCATCATTATAAACAAGTTAAAGACAACTACAATAAACTCAACTAGTAAACAGTTTACCTAATAAAGCTTTGCCTAGCTCATTTAGACCTGGAATAGCCCGCAATAGCGAAGTATTCTGAAAGAAAGTTCGTACATATTAATTAATGTGTTATGTGACAGTGCAAACAAAACTAATCAAATCACTAGGAAGATTGGTGAAAAAAAGATAAGTCATCAACAAATGCTGCAATTGAAGAAAAGAACATCTAACAATTACTTTACACATACAATCAATTCCCCTTAGAATGATTGACATCATACAAATCACTATCAAAAACTAATACATATAAAAGATTTCCCCGCATAATTGCTAGTGCCACCTAGCAGTCAAGAACTCAAAATATTTTATCTGTTGTCCATTGCCTTTCATAAACTTACCGCAATGCTTATACTCAATAAAGAGATCAAGAAAAGGGTTGACTTTTTTGTAATTGTTGCAGCAACCATCAATCCAGAAACATTAAGTTGTAATTAAATGGGATACTCACACAAATGGTTATATCAATGATAGACTGACCACTTAACTAGTAACGTACATACGTTTTCAGAAGTAGCATTTCTGATACATAGTTTATTGCCGGATGCTACAATAGCATCTGCATGTATTTATTACTAACACACTATGCGTTATGATTTTGCTAACAAGATTCAAAAGGAAAGTGATCAACACAATAGATTACGAAGTTAACTATAAGTAGGCCATGAGTTGAGGAACATTGATACAGATCCAGATCTGGTTGATTCAGAATCTTAATTTTATATTTAGGGATGTGGGTTTACTTGTTATATGTTATTAGGGTTACATTTTGTTTTTTGGAACAGTTGTCTTTTGTGTTTTTAGGGTATCTTCTTTTTTTATTTTTTTATACAGCTAGAAAATCTTTGGTATTGAAGAGTTTACCGTTTTTTTTTCAATATGAGTTTACCCTTTTTTGTGTTTTTTAGCAAATCTTCAGCTATCTTTAGAAAGTTAAGAAAGATAGGATGAGATTAATGTAAATAGGAGTTCATCTATTTTTAGGATGAGATTAAAGTGAATAATTTTTTTTTTTTTTTTACGATTTGTTTCCTTATCTTTGGATAAAGGAAATGAGATAAGCAATCTTTAAGAAAAGGATGGAAAGGTGGTAATAGAGGGTGGGACATCAATGTCAAAAGGAATTGTTTTGGTGAACGAAAAAATAATAGTGTGATGTGCACACACACACACAAAGAGCTTCTCTTAATTATCTCTTGGTTGTGGTGCGTGGTGGAGGCCATGGATCCCCACGTTTGTGCCCTTTTCTTGTTGATTTCTTTGTCTAGAAATGCGGTAGTACTGCTGCTTGTTGGCTGCTGGCTGCCGGTAATTTTCAGCTTCGTTAGTTGGTATCAAAGCACTGTTCTCGTGGGATCATGGTGTTGCTCGAAAGGGCGCCATGGTTGGCGGACATGGTACCGAGAAAGAGCCCATCTAGTAAAAACAAGACCTCCGAGACATTGAGATTGAAGACTTAAGAAGGTAAGTTGAGAAGTTAACCCAATGCTTGGCGCGAAGCCCAGCCTCGACACACTATGATGATGGTAGTGAGTCGGAAGTTGCTTTCATGAACCCTATCTTTGTTAGCGCTCCGCGTTGGGAGCCTCATTTTTAGGAGAGTAGATCATGGGCTTTCAACAATAAAGTTGATCTACGTAAGTTTGAAGGAGAATAACGAGGATCCAATATTCAATTGGATTCAATATTCTTTGAACTAGTCGATGGTCTTATCATTGATAGTGCAACTATCTTTGATACTGATGTTATTTTAGATAAAGAACAAGGTGTTCCTACCAGTGTTCCAAAAGAGGTCCGGTGGTGCCTAAGCGCCTGGCGGGGTCTAGGCCGCCCAGCGCCTAGGCAGGCGGGGACCTAGGTTCAAAGAGGGGCAAGGGGTGTTCAGTAATCCTGTTTTAGGACCAAATTTTGCATAAAAAATGCACATTCATGCAGAATTTATAATCTGAACAAAAAAAACCAAAAATACCCCACTCAGTGGGTAGTTTTGCACCTAGGCGGGTGCAGTCCCCTAGACGCCTGCTCAGGTACTTTGGGCAGCCGCCTAGACGGGTGCCTATGGTCCCTAAGCAAGTGCCCAAGGACAACCCGTCTAGTTGGTCCGCCAAAGCCAAGCTATGGGCCTAGGGCAGCCTAGGTTGCTGCCTAGGCACTGGGCAGACCGCTTTTCGAATCAATGATTCCTATCTTTGATGGTGATCCTATCTATGACAAAATAGTTGTTACACCACAAGGATTTCGTTCCTCTATTGACCTGCCAGATGGCCTATCCTGTGGTTATGTAATAGAGGTGTTTGGTACCTATTTTCAACTACCTGAACTTGGGCCAGTAGAGGCAAATGGTTTTGCTGCCTCAAGAAATGTTTTGGTTGGGGCAAATGGTCTTGCTGCCTCAAGAGATATTTTGGTTCCAATACCTTTCTTTGAAGGAGAACATCGACTAGGTTACACCCCAGTGCAAAAGTTTGGGGTGAACTGTTTACAAAGCAAGATTATTCTCTCTTCAATGTGGTTGCTTAGCATGGGAACTACGTACCTTACAAGTATGATCTGAGTAAGTTCTGCCCAGTCAACATTGTTTTGTTGGATCGTGGTGATCCTTCAGTGAACATAATACTAACACCACCACCTGAGAAGCTTGGCATGGCCTTAGTTGATTTGTGATTTCCCCTCCTTGTTTGTTGGTGGCTAAGCCTCCCTTTCGCCATCCTTATTATCACCGCAATTATATGGGTAAATTTATGGCCTAATTTATGATGGATATGAGGCCAAGGCTTCTTCATGGAGGTGTAAGCTTGCGTAATTGAATGACTTCTCATTGGCCTCATATCAAAACCTTCAATAATTGGTTTGAGGATATTTTAATTAGACCTATAACCCAGGGCCTCAGGTTCAAGCCCCAGTATCAATGCGCAATATTCGGGTAGCGAGAAGGCTTGTGTTTTGATGAGGATTCATATTAACTCATTTCAAAACTCGAAGACAAGTTTTCTCCAACCAAGGGAGTATGATGCAAATCAAGATCTAGTTGATTCAGAATTTTAATATTATTTTTTTAGGGATGTGGGTGTACTTGTTATTTGTTATTGGGTTTACATTTTATTTTTTGGAAACGTTGTCATTTGTTTTTTAGGGAATCTTTTATTTTTCTTTGAAAGCTAGAAAATCTTTAGTTATCTTTAGAAAGTAAGGAAAGATAGGATGAGATTAATGTGAGTCGGAGTTTGTTTATTTTTAAGGATAAGTTTTTTTTTTAACGAGTTGTTTCCTTACATTTGGATAAAGGATGTGAGATGAGTTATCTTTAGAAAGGAAAGAAAGGTAATATTAAAGGAGGGTGGGACGGCAATGTAAGCATGAACCGTTTTGGTAAATGCAAAAAACCAGTTTAACGTGTAGAGAAAGAGAGAGAGAGAGAGAGAGTGATTGAGAAAGAGAGATTCTTCTCTTAATTATCTCTTGGTTGCGGTGTGTGGTGGAGGCTTCAGATCCCCACGTTTATGCCGTTTGACTTCTTCTCAGTAGACACTGCTCTCTCTAGAAATGCAGTTGTACTGCTGGTTATTGGCTACCGATAATTTCAGCTGTGTCAAATATACCTCAAATAAATATGCCACGAACCCCGGGCGATGCTCTTATATCCTCCCTAGGGGGTATCCACCATCCATTTAGCGATGGATGGAGGATATCTGATAGACTGGCACAGCCTGGCCATGCAATGTATGAACCGACCATACTAGTTTGTCTAATGTCTACCATCAATCAATGAAAATATAGTGGATGGCCATGCAATGTATGAACCGACCATACCAATCTGTCTAATGTCCACCATCAATCAATGAAAATATAATGGATGGCCTAAAGCCTAGGGAGGATATGAACAGTATCCTCACTACAGGGCATGCTAGGAATCCCACACACTTCAAGCAACCTTTATAGTCAGAGGTGAGACTACTAATACATATCAGTGGTATAAGGACCAGGTTGAAGCAATCAAGAAGTGGGTTCAGTAAGAACCAATCTTGATGCAAACAAGGTTTTTATGATTTTTGTTTTTTGCTTCATTATTGTTTTAAGAGATTAAAATTTGGGTTTGGGAAAATGATGTAATAGGTTTTTTAATTATTTATTTTACGATTTCCTAGACTTTTAGATTTGGGGTTATATTAGGTTTTTAATCTTCTTTAGGAAGTGTTCATGTCTTTTTCTTGGTTGTAGAGATTTGAGGGGAAAGGCAAAATTGGAGGAATTTATATTTATTCGGATTTCTTAGGGAGCAAGTTAGGTTTTAGGTTTCTTTCTTCTATAAATGTGTAACTGTTAGTTTAGAAAAAAAGAGAGAAGATAAAAGAGTTTGTTTTTGGATGTTGTGAAGAGATCTTTAAAGTGGACTCCCTTGCAAACCTTAGGAAAGGGTACATTCTATCAACCATTTAATTTAATTTTTATTTTTCTGATTTATTATTTTTTCTCCCTACATTAATTGGTATCAGAGCTTCTTTCCCTGCATCAAACACCTTTGCCAAGTTTGGACAAACCAATAGATCAAATAATCGCAAAAGTGAAAAGAGAAAAAATAGACCAGTTGGACAAACCTCTGTAGCTTAATCACAATGAATAGGTCAGTTTAGTGGCTAAGGAAATAACAGTCCATGCAAACAAGGTCTTTTGTTATTTATTTTCAGACAATTTTGGATGGATCCCATTTCTCTATATCTTTTAGTTACTCTGAAATTCATTTTTAACCCCTCCTCCAAAACTGGATTGCTAATTTTTTATGTGGACAACAGGGAAAAACAAAGAAAAAAAAATGTGTGCATGCATGCATGTATGCATTCCCTTAAGTAATCTTGATTTTCCAACATGGATTACTGAAATCAACGTCCGCATCCTAAAGATCACATTTGTGGGTGATCAGAGCCTCAAAATTGAGTCATGCACTCAAGATTGCAAAGGTTTGTTGTATTCTATTATGGAACTTGTACAATTGGGATAGCAAAATTTTAGGTTGAAGGGTTCTAATTTGAGTTCCCATGATAAAAAAATCCAAGAATTTGATTTTCTGTTGAGAATGGATGGGCCCTTCTGATGGAATTACAATGGGAGAGCTGGCAACCAATGATCTGAGATGCTCGACCCAAAAACACAATTCTTTTATTTATAACGTCAATCCAGTGAGGCGGTGAAAGGCTAACCACAACTAAAACACTTATCATGTAGGCTAAAATCAAATTCAAAACCAATGTTTTTGGACTCGGCTTCAGCCGAGAAGCCTAAAGGCCGTGGTATACCCTACTTTACGGATGTAGAGTGAATATTACTCGGGCGAGTACTAATAAACTCGGTCGAAATCACTACTACTTGCCCGAGTATGGAATGTTTTGTGATAGACTCGTGCGAATCTTATCAGGAAAGTTGCAGGATTTTGACAGCAATATTTTTCTACCCACTAGAGGCTTAATCAGGAAAGTTGTTGGTTGTTGGATTTTGATAGCAACATAAATGATATGATTTGATTTGGGTTTATAAAAACCCAAATTCATCACCTTTAGATCACTAAAAATCATCCATTTTCGTGTTCTTGAACGATGGAAAAAATTTCTGCCAAACTTCTTTTTTCTCTTTGATTTATTCACGAAATTGCATGACAGTTATAGTTATTTTTGAAGCTAATACACTCAACTTCAAAAGCCATTAAGTGATTCTCCTTTTTAGGCTCAAATACCCACCGATTAAGTGCATCACTGAGATATATCATCAAATTATGTAAAATCTGCTAAATCGGTTTTTTCTCTCTCATTGCTCAACCCTTTTCCTGATTATTGGTTTGTTTTGAAGCTAATGCAATCAACTTCAAATGTCCTCTACTGATTCGTGTTTTTCTAGCTCAAATATTCAGTGATTGAGTGCATCACAGAGGCGTATCGATGAACCGTGCAAAATTCGCTAAATCTGTTGTTTTTCTCTCATTGCTCAACCATTTTTTTTTATTCTTAGTTTGTTTTGAAGCTACTGCAATCTATTTCGAAAGCCCTCAAGTGATTCTCGTTTTCTTTGCTCAAATGTGCACTGATGAGAGAAAGAATGGGTGCCTTCCGAAATTTTCTAAATTGTTTGCCCAAGCAATATCAAATTGTCAAAATCTAAGATGTTTTTATATTTTAGATTGTGAACATACAAAAAATGGTCATAGAAACAAAATTTCCATTTGTTATATTAATTAAATGATAGATTTAAAAAATCAAAAAATTTAAAAATCAAAAAAATTTGTCAATGACCATTTTCGGATTCTTGAAAGCCGAAAATAAAAAATAAAAAATTTTATGGACTTCTTTTTTTTTTTGAAAGTGAAAAAAAATTTTATGGACTTTGAAAATCATAAAATGCTCATGCCCATACTTCCAACAAACAATTGCAAACAAATGGGGTAAATGAAATTTTGGATTTTGAAGATCCGTCAATTGCAATCGATCTTTGAAAACGCAAAAAAAAGGAAATTTAAAAAAAAAAAAGAAGGAAAAAACACTAATGGGGGACATGCAGGTAATTTACTCTTAACGTAATTTGTAAGTGTCAATAATTTGTAGGCGCAAATAATTTCTATAAGCAATACGTGTAAATATTTACTAAATTGGTAATATATATTAATTCCCAAGTAATATAGTATATTGAAAGAAAATTAAAATTGCAAAGTAAGATTACTAAATAAAAGTAATTTTCAAGTAATTTTCAACTAAATAAAAGTAATTTTCAAGTAAGATTACTAAATATAAAATATATCGAAAAGAAGATATAAATTTCTGAGCAATATAAACCTAAATTTCTAACTCTAGGTAATATAGACCCTGTTTTGGAAATAATTATGACGTATACTTCATTATATATTTTACTTGAGATAATTTTCAGCCTTTAAACTAATTGGCCTAAAAGATGGCGAGGGAGTATCGATTTTGGTAGTATGGGGAGAAGCTTGACGATAAAAGGAAGGGGTGGGTCCGATGTAATTTATGTGGGACGGAGATGACAAGCAGTATGAATTAACTGAAACATCACCTCGCTAAAATTCGAGATAATGTAAAGCCATGTGACAAGGTGTCTGTGGCTATTAAGGAGGATATTCAAAAGGCAAAAAAGATTGCCAAAGAGAAGAAGGCACAGATAGAGAAGATCATTGAGGATATAGGGAGGGAATTTTATGAACCCACTTCCCATGACAAGGAGGAGGACTTTGAGGCTCAAATGCAACAGGCTAAGCAGGCTAGTTTAGCAATGTATCATGATAGGTAGATGCATATCGATGAGATGTTAGCTAGATGGGGCAGGCGTGTCTAGTACTCACGCTCTGAATCCTTTAGAGTTGAGACAGTCTGTCTCGTCCCAGCCTACTATCACTGGCCAGAAGTCTACTACCTATCAACCCTGTCTCGACCCCAACCCTCGATTCGGTATCTATCCCAACCCCCAACACGAGACCTCTAGACTTGACCCCCATGTACGCCAATATCATCAAAAGAAACTTAATCTCTCATTAGGGGAAAAAAGAAGTTGAAGAAGGCAATTGGGATATTCTTTTATCATCTCGACAACCCATTTCTAGCAGCTAAGTCCCCCAATTATCCAAACATGGTGACTGTTATAGCTGAGGTCAGGCTAAGAGCCAAACCCCCGATGGTAGAGGAGCATGTGGGGAAGCTCCTTGATGATGAGGTTGCCTAGTACAATCACACATCAAATAATTAAAAAGGATAATATTGGGGTCACGCTTATGTTAAATGGCTGGAACGATGGACGAGGGAGGCATATAATTCATTTTTTGATCTATTGCGCTAAGAGAATTTTTTTCCACTCTATTGTAGATCTTTCCCATAAGAGGAGGACACTGAGATTATTGTTCAAGGAGCTCGATGAGGTTATAGAAGATATTGGGGAAGAAAAAGTGGTGCAGTTATTCACAGATAATCACAAAAGCAATATAAAGGCGGGGAACCTCTTGACATTTAGTTTGGACCCCTTGTACTACGCACTCTGTAAATCTAATTTTAAAGTACATTAGCAAAATAAATGAGGTGAACAATTGTATTACGAAGTCGCAAAAGATCACTACATTTATACACAACCACCCCTATATTCATGCATTAATAAGAGTGCATTGCAACGAAGATTCGTCAGACCTGCCATCACAAAGTTTTCTACGAATACTTAACTATAGAATCGATCCTGAAGCAGCAATGGGGATTGAGAGAATTGTTGGCATCAGCGGAGTGGGCAGCCTCAAATGAAATGATGAGTGAGGCTGGAATGGAAATATAAAAAATTATCAGTAGTCATCGATTCTAAGCTAGATGCAACGAGGTGGTTTGGACGATTCAACACTAGTGCTGGTACTGTTGGTTGATTCCGATCAGATGCCAACCATGGGATTACTCTAAGAGCCACTGGACCGAGCAAAACAGGTTATCAAGGACAATTGTAAATTTTATGAAACAGTTTGGGATAATATCGACTTTAGGTGGGCCAAGCAATTGCATCGCCTTATACATGCGGCAAGTAACACTAATTTTAAAGTTTTACTTCACAATTTATTGTTAATTTCTTATTCTTATTGGAATATCTATGTTATGTTTATGTTATTGTATTTAGGTTTCTTCTTTAACCCAGATTTCCATTATAGACCGGGTCAGAGAAATCACCTAGAAATCTTGCAAGGTGTGAAGTACATTATTGAGAGATTGGAGTCTGATGAAAATGCCCAAATTAATGCGTTGAAAGCGGTAAGCTTCAGTCAATATATTTCAATAGTTCGACAATAATATAGTGTATTATGCATTTCTATTGTTACCTATGTTGAATTTTTATGTCTTTTAGCTTCTCATGTACATGGATATACAAGAGGAATTTGGTATTACCATGGTTAGAAAGACGAGAAACACATTTGATCAGGTTAGCTAACAAACTTCATCAATACAATTTCTAAATAAAACTAATATATATAATTTCATTTCTTGTTTTGTTATCAACTAAATAATATTCTAATTTATTTTGTGATAGTTGCATGGTGGGAGTTATATGGACTTGATGTAGGAGAACTTGAAGAAACCAAGAGAAATCAGCAAGAAGCACACAATTTTGAAGAAACCCTAAGGTTTTCTCCCACCTAGGGTTTAATCCTTAGGCTTCTTTTACAAGACAAAGTCTTTCTTTTCTTAAAGAGGAATACATGAATAACTCTCCAGCCCAACCATGCCCCTATTTATATTGAAAACTTGTTGTTTTGGACAATATTTATCCATACAATTTAACTTTTGATCAAAAGGTCCTAACTTAAATATAACTTGAAACTAAAGTCCCTAACTTTAATTAAAATATCTAAGAAATCCCTAATTGGTCTAGCAATAAAATAAATAAATAAATAACATCTAAAATAGCCTTAAAAACTAAAAAAAAAACCAAAACTATTTCTTGCTCTTCTTGTTCTTCTTGGAGGCCCTCCTAGGGTTTTCATCCTCCAAATATAATTGAAAATTAGGAGGAATATGTCGCTCCCATAGAAGATACTCGTGACTACTTGTGCTCTGATCTCCATCATTCTCCCTTGGTTGAGGAGAACTCACCCACGAGTTCACATCTTCATCTTCATCCACCTCCATACCATGAGACTCTAACAGATCAGCAATGTTGAAGATGTTTAAAGTCTCTATGTGTGAAGGTAAAACGACCTTGTAAACATTGCTGCCCATCTTCTTCAAAATCTTGAATGGTCATTCAACTTGCTGTTGTTTCCCACTGGATGTCGTTCCTTCCTTAGATACACCATTACCCAGTCTCGCACGTTAAACTCCTTGAAACAGCGATGTTTGTCCGCTGCTTCCTTGTATTTGGTTGTATTGGCTTCCAAACTAGCACGTACTTGTTCATGCACTCCTTTCATTTGTTCAACCAAGTCCTCAAAAATAGCATGACTCCCCCCCTTCCCCCAATTGGCCTAGACAGGAACCAAGTCAAGCGAATGAATAGGGCTTTTCCCATCTACCACCGTGAAAGGACGCTTGCCAGTAAATCTATTGCAAACAATATTATAAACAAACTCAACTTGAGGCAGTGCTAGGTCCTACTGTTTCTTCTTTTACCTCACAATACTTCTCAAAAGATTGCCAAGAGTACGGTTTACTACTTCAGTCTGGCCGCCTGTCTGTGAATGATAAGCGCTACTAAACTGTAACTGAGTGCCTATTTCTTCCACAAAGTTTACAAAAATGGCTAAGAAACTTCATATCCCAATATGAAGTTATCGTCTTTGGAACACCATGCAACCTCACCACCTCTTTGAAGTACAAGTTAGCAACATGTGTGGCATCTAGAGTCTTCTTGCAAGGTATAAAATGAGCCATCTGTGAGAATCTATCCATCACCATGAATATAGAATCCATACCTCTTTGAGTCCTTGAAAGTCTCAGAATGAAATCCATGCTAACATCCTCCCAAGGTGCATTAGGAATAGGAAGTGGAAAATAAAGCTCGGTATTTTGTCGTTATCCTTTTGCCGGTTGACACGTACGACACCTCTCAGCAAACCGCATAACATCTCACTTCAATTTTGGCCAGTAGTGCTTAGACTCCACCAATTATGGTTTTGTCTCGACCAAAATGTCCACCAAGACCTCTCCCATGAAGCTCTGCTATTAGGGTTTCTCTAAGGAAACCTGCAAGAATACAAAGGCAGTTTCCTTTGAAGTCCACTACAACACTGGTCCCTTATCTCCCTGAAGTCATCATCATCTACATAAAGATCCTTCATAAAGTCGAACCCAGTAACGCAGTCACCATGGTAGTTAATAGAGTCGACCTTCTACTCAAATCATCTGCCACTCTATTCTGACTGCCTGCCTTACGCCGAATAACAAAAGTGAACTCCTGCAAATAGGTTACCCATCGAGCATGTCGTTGATTTAGTTTATGTTGCCCATTAATATACTTCAATGCTTCATGATCTAAGAATAAAATAAATTCCCTCTGAATCAAGTAATGCCACCAATGCCTTAAGGCTTGAATAATAGCATAAAACTTCACATCATAAGTAGAATAACGTCGGCAGGTGTCATTCAACTTCTCACTAAAGAAGGCAATAAGACGACCTTCTTGGCTCAGCATTGCACCAATTCCAACATGTGAAGCATCACAATCCAACTTGAAGACCCTATCAAAGTTTGGAAGAGCCAACACAGGTGCCTCAATCATCTTCAACTTCACCAACTGAAAATTTTCTCGGCTTCAGCAATCCATACAAATCCCCCCTTCTTCAGACAATCTATGATAGGTGCTATGATCTAACTGACGCCATTGATAAACCTCCTTGAAGCAAGGGCCACAAATTTTCTATGCAGGCACTGAGAAGAGACATGTCCAATCCCCGAACACTTAAAGCATTTTATGATGCTGCAGTTTGGGCGATTTGGGCGACTAGAACCAGCTCTAACACCTACAGTTTCCTACTATTTTGATGAACCAGCAGGCCGTGAGATCTGTCCACCCACAAAATTTACACCTTTTCCCCTAAATTTGCTTCCCGACCGCTTGAGCTACCCTGGATTGCAGACGACTTTGATGAGGGACCCTCAACTGACCTTCAACCTTAACTGCAAGGTTCTAAGCGTCATCTAAGGTCCAATATCGCTGTAAAACCACCACATCTTGTATAGACGATCTTAGCCCACTAACATAGCAAGCTAAGGATTGTTCTTCCCTTTCAACCAAATCATTGTGAGCCATCAACTCATAAAATTCATCGGTTTACTCCTCCACACTCTTTTTACCTTGATGAAGGTTATTCATCTTGTGAAAGAGGGATTGCAAATAATTTTCAGGCAGGTAATTTTCTTTTAATTTATTTTTCATCTTCTCCCATGTAGTAATTTTGGGCTTTCCCGTACTCTCTCATCTAGCCCTAAGTTGTTCCCACCATGCCGAAGCACCTTATTTCACTTCTATGGCAATAATTTTTACCTTTCTATTTTTAGGTACCTCCTTATAATAAAAAACCCTTTCTATTGTATTTAACCAATCTATAAACTCCTCGGGTTGAGGCTTACCATAAAAATCAGGTATATCCACCTTCAAACCGACATCCTTAGAGTGACGCACCCCACATCTAGGTCTCCAGTCGCTATCCTCATCACTCGACTCCACATGCGGAGCGCGATGGTGAAAGGGGTTGTATTCGAGATCCTTTTAGGTTGAAAAGATCACCGTCTTGCCCATTATTGAGGGTCGCGAATTGTTGTGTCAACCGCTGAACTTGTCTTTCAAGTTCCTCAATTCTCTCATCTCTAAGATCACGGAGCGGGTCCACCAAAATCCCCCTTCTACAACCCTTTCTTGCTGCTATGGGTTCACGAAATCACAAACCCTAGGCAAATGATCAACAAAAGTTGTTGAAATCAACAAAATCTAGGTTGTTTATGAGAAACTTTGACCAAAATCAGCAAACCCTAGATTCCACCATGACTTCCCCTCTTTGGTGTTGACCTAGGGCACCAAAAAGAGCGTTGCTACAGTAACCCCGTACTTGCTACAGTAACTTCCATACTTGCTACAATAACTTGAAGAAACAAAGAAAAATCAGCAAGAAGCACACAATTTTGGAGAAACCCAAGGTACCTAGGGTTTAATCCTTAGGCTTCGTTTACAAGACAAAGTCTTTTTTTTCTTAAAGAGAAATATATGAATGACACTCTAGCCCATCCATACCCTTATTTATATTAAAAACTTATTGTTTTGAACAATATTTGTCCATACAATTTAACTTTTGACCAAAAGGTCCTAACTTAAATATAACTTGAAACTAAACTCCCTAACTTTAATTAAAATATCTAAAAAGACTCTAATTGATTCAGCAATAAAATACATAAATAACAAAATCTAAAATAAACTTAAAAACTAAAAAAAGCACCAAAACTATTTCTTTTTCTTTTCATTCTTCTTGGAGGACCTCCTAGGGTTTTCATCCTGTAAATATGATTGAAAATTAGGAAGAATATGTCGCTCCCATAGAAGATACTCTTGACTACTTGTGCTCTGATCTCCATCAAGACTCCAAACCCCACACTTAAAGAAGATCGCAGTTAGGGTCCTACGCCAAACCTGTTCCTCCTTTGGATGTGACAAAAATTGGAACACATTCCAATGGATTCATACCCCAAAGAGGAACAGGTTGAAGACAGAGAGGCTGTGTCAGCTGGTTTATGTGCACTATAATCTCAACCTTAGGCAGAGGATGCTAGAGAGGGAACGCGCAAGTTACAACCCAATCAACCAAAACTACATATTCCATGAGGACCTTACAGAGGAATGGATAGTAAAAGGGGAGCACCAGGAGGGGCAGCCACTGACGGTGAACATAGAATATTTAGCAGAACAAGTTTAAGATTTAAATGATGATGTGGAAGCCTTGGGGAACATCCAGGAGGGCGTGCAAGAAGACGTGCAAGAGAGAGAGGTTGGGGGGCAATGGGGACAGGCTAAGGGAAGTACCACTAAACAGGAGGACCGAGGTGGTCAACAACCATATGCAATAGAGAGACGTAACTATGGGCATCGGAGCCCATTTGGTGAGTGCCACAGCCAACGTTTGTGCTAGTGTCACGGCAAAAAACATAGCCAGCTACCTAGTCAAGGTGCTAAGGAGCAAGGCAATACTAGTGAGGGAGGCTGCGATAACGATTGGACCGGGAGGGAGTATTAGGGTTGGACGAGTCTTGGGGGCTATAGCTTAGGGACCAATTTAATGAATTTTCCTGCTTGGCAGAGAAGCACATCAGGAATAGGGACTACTCCCTCATTGTCATAGATTTTGGCCGAAGCCCCCACTCTGATAGTGAGAACCAAGAAGAACCTCAAGCCCACCATCAGGAGTTCCCCTACCTTTATATAGTTTTTGTGATTATCTGTGACTAAGTACACCACTTTATCTTCCCCAATATCTTATATAACCTTATCAAGCTCCTTGAACAATAATCTACATGTCCTCTTATTGGAAAGATCTACACTAGAGTGGAAAAAAATCCCTTAGGGCAATATATCAAAAAATTCACTGTATGCATCTCTAGTCCCATGACCTTTTTAATTATTCGATGTGTAATTGTATTAGGGTAACCTCATCATCAAGGAGCTTTCCTGCAAGCACCTCTGCTTTAGGGGCTTGGCTCCTAGCCCGGCCTCAGCTATAACAGTCATCATGGGTCAATGATAGGGGGACTTAGCTGCTAGAAATTGGGTGGCAGTATGATAAAAGAATCTCACAATTTCCTTTCTCATAGCTTCTGTCTTTTACCCCCATGAGAGATTAAGTTTCTTCTGATGATATTGGGATTCATGGGGGTCAGGTATAGAGGTCTCGTGTTAAGGCGGGGGTCAAGTGCTAGGGTCGATATTCGAGACGAGGTCAATAGGTAGTAGATGGTCGGCCAATGGCAATAGGCCGGGATGAGAGGGACCACCTCAACACTAGAGGCTCAAGGGGCATTATAGGCTCTGGAGTGTGAGTAGTAGAACTTCTTGCCCGTTTAGAAAGCATCTCGTCAATTTGCATCTGCCTATCATGATACACTACTAAACTAGCCTACTTGGCATGCCTCTATCTGAGCCTCAAACTCCTTCTCCTCGTCCTGTGAAGTGGGCTAATAAAATCCCCTCCTTACATCCTCAATGATCCACTCTCTTTGTGCCTTCTTCTCTTTGGCAATCTCTATTGCCTTTTGAATCCTCCTTAAGAGCCACAGGCACCTTGTCACATGGCTTCACATCACCTCGAATTTTAGCAAGGTGATTTTTCAGGCGATTAATGCCCCGCCTGTCATCTCCCTTTCACATAAATTACATCGGACCTACCCCTTCCCTTTATCATCAAGCTTATCCCCATACTATCAAAATCGGTCCTCCCTCGTCATCTCTTAGGCCTATTAGTGTAAAGGCAAAAAATTATTTCAAGTAAAATATATGATGAAATATATGTTTTAATTATTGTCAAAACAAAGTCTATATTACTTAGAGTTAGAAATTTAGGTTTATATTACTCGAAAATTCAAGACTTCTTTCCAATATATTTTACATTTAGTAATCTTACTTGAGAATTACTTTGAAATTTTTATTGTCTTTCCATATAGGTCTATATTACTTGGAAATTAATATATACTACCGATTTAGTAAATATTTACACTATTGCTTCGAAAAATTATTTACACCTACAAATTATGGACACCTACAAATTATGCTAGGAATAAATTATGCACAATTCACCCATTCACTTTTTATTTTGTTTTTTTTTCAAAATAGCCACTCTTTACATTCTCAAATTTTGAAATTTATTTGCAATTTACGGATTCTTCAAAATCCAAAATTTGATTTTTACCCTACTTTTCGCAATTTTTTGCCGAGAGTACGGCCATGAGCATTTCATGATTTTCAAAGTCCTTGAACTTTTTCTTATTTTTGGATTTTGAGAATCCGAAAATAGTCCTTAACAAATTTTTCTTTCTGTAAATTTTTGAATTTTTAAAATCTAACATTTGATTAATGATTCAAAAATTCTCATGGGAATTTTTTTTTCTATGACCATTTTTGTATTTTCAAATTCAAAAAATTAAAAAATTTCAAATTTTGACAATCTGAAAATGCATAGTCAAAAAATTAGAAAATTTTAGAAGGCCTTTCTCTCAGTGGTGCACATTTGAGCAAAAAACGAGAATCAGTAAAGGGCATTTGAAGTTGATTGTAGTAGCTTCAAAACAAACCAAATCACGAAAAATAGTTGGGCAATGAAAGAGAGAACAAATTTAGTGGATTTTGCACAGTTTATTGATATACCTCTGCGATGCACTCAATTAGCGGATATTTGAGCCAAAAAAATGCAAACCAGTAAAGGCATGGAAGTCAATTGCATTGGCTTGAAACAAACCAAGAATCAGAAAACATGGATGAGCAATGAGAGAGAAACAACAGATTTTGTGGATTTTGCATAGTTTGTTGATATATCTCTGTGATGGACTCAATCGGTGGATATTTGAGCCAAAAAAACAAGAATCACTAAAGCGCTTTTGAATTTGATTGCATTGGCTTCAAAAATAACCAACTATCACGCGATTTCGTGGATAAATCAGAGAAAAAAAAGAAGTTCAGCAAAAAAAATTTCATCATTCAAGAACCCTAAAAATGGATGATTTTTAGTAATCAAAACACAATCAATTTGGGTTTTTATAAACACAAATCGAACCATACCAATTATATTGCTGTCAAAATCCAACAACTTTCATGACTAAGTCTCCAATGGGAAAGAAGCTTGCTGTCAAAATCATGTAACTTTTCCTTATAAGATTTGCAAAGTCTATCACGGAAAATGCCATACTTAGCAATGATTTCAACTGAGTCTATCAGTACTTGCCCGAGTAATGTTTACTCTATATTCGTAAGGTAGGGTGAACTATGGACTCGGGGGTACTCGACCTTGCCAATAGGCCAAGGCCAAGGAAACTGGGCCGAGTCTAGGAACAGTATCTACAAATATCAAAACCCCTCACTTCTTCTGTAAACACTAAACGGTAAGGTAAAACAAGTATGAACAATTAATTTAGATAGAGATCTTGGTCGCTTCCACTATTTAATATGGTTCATTAATTAATTTTAAACTAACATGTCATATCGTTGAGAATTATAATCCATTAAGAACAAGACGGTTACATTCAATTATCACACATAAGATAATCAGCCACAAACTGATGGAGAAGACACAATTATAGCAATTTTATTGACCAGAACAAAAATGACTGAAACCAAACAAATTGATTCACAATTGCAGAAATTATGCAATCAGAAAATGAGAGCGAGAGAGAGAGAGAGAGAGAGATGATAAGTACCTGTCTATCGAGAGGATGCCTGAAATCATCAGCTTGGAGGTCACGGAAAACAACAGCAGCATGACAAGCAGAAATCCTGATCCCATTTCGTCTCTTTCCCCACTGATACAACAAGGAAAGAAAACCTTTTAGCAACAATTCCATGGTGTAATTCTCTCACCCTCAATCTCTTTCTCTCTTTCGCTCTCCGAACCTTTTTAGAGTGGCATATAGGGGAGAAATTGCAGGCTGATGGAACGGATAGGGTTGCCATTGGAGAAGTTTCTTGCAGGAGAGAGAGGGAGAGAGAGAGAATTAGGGTTTAATTAGATGCTGATGAATGCATTGCTTAAAGGAAGACCACAAGCGTGCTTACGGCGAGGTTTGGAGGCCATTTCGCTTTCACGAGAGACAGAGATTTGACTTCTGTACACAGGAGATTTTTTTGACATCCATTGGGTTGCGTTTATGTTGCAGCCAAGTTTGAATTCCCACGTTTGTGATGAATTAGGCGGCTCCCACGGCCAATTGCTAACGGTCAAGAGGGATGGCAATGGACCCGGACCCGGACCCGGACCCGGACCTGGATCTGGATCTGAACCAAGACCTTGGGCCCGAGGGATAGATCCGAGCTAGGTTTGGGTATAGGTTTTAATGTTGGACCTAACGAGTCAGGTTTGGGTCCAAATCTTGGACCCGACCGAATGCTATTCTAGTCTAGGTCTGGTTAGGTATGATAGTATTGTTCAGGTCCTAATATATAAAATATATTTAAATATAGTTATATATAAATAAATTTTAATTTTTGGTTTGAGTCCAATCAAGTTCGGGCCTAGGTCTCACACTATATTTTTGGGTCTGTTGGATCCGACGACCTGTTGCTACCCCTGGCCAAGAGATGGGAAAGCTTCCTTTCTTGTTGCTATTTTAGACAACCTTTTTTTTTTTTTTTTTTAAGAAAAAAGGTTGTCACATTAATGCATGCTTAAAGTACACTTCATAAATCTTTTGAAAAAGGTTGTTTGATGTTTGAAAAACATCTAATTACTCGTATCAACATCGAAAAGTATACTTATGGTAAAAATAAAGATTTGAAGTCCCAAAAGGAATACATCGTGCAACATATCACATGGACCATCCATTTTTAAGATTTTCATGTATTTATGGATTTGCTCAATTAGAATCATTTATGAAATTTAAAATTTTATAATCAGTGATTCTCATGCCATTTTAAAAATTTTTTACATCAAAATTGAATATTATTACAAAATTTGGAAGTGCGCCTACTTTGATTATTTAAGGTTGCACACCTTAAGCAAACCGCACGTTTTTCTTTTTTGTCTTTTTGTTGCTATGTGTACATCTAAATATGGGTGCAAATTCTAGAGGAGCGCAATTTTATTTTATTTTATGTTTTTTTTGCTAAATAGACAAGCACGACCGCTAAAAACCTAAGGTGCATTTAATAATGGAGATGGTTGCTATGAGTCCATGTAAAAACTCTTAAAAATCTATTTTTGAGATGGATTTTCAGACCAAAATTTTAAAGACATGTAATTTTTAATATGGAGATCATAAATATAAATAAATAAATAAATTTTAAAAAACAAAATAATAATTTTATGAAGAAAACATTTAAACCGGTAATTTCAATTGTTTTTAAATGAACCACCTATTTGCATTTATCTTTAAGATGGATGCTTTATACACTGGGACCATATAGTGCAGAAATGCAGTCCAGCCCGCATGAAACGATTTTCCTTTTATAATTCACTTGCCACATCTAAGACATAACTCCCATATATAGTCACAATGAGTAGTAGGAAAAGATTTAGCATATTAGTTTCAATAAGAGTAAGAAAATATTTAGCAAACAAAACAAAAAAGGAAAGCCCCATGTATAGTTACAATGAGAAGTAGGAAAAGATTGGGCGCTTGACGATTTCAAAGCTACGTCCTATGCTCAATTCCTATCAAAAGTAGGAACTCTCTCCCTACTAAATCACCCAAAAAAAAAAATTTAGCATATTAGTTTCAATGGGAGCGAGAAAAGATTTAGCAAACAAAACTAAAAAAGAAAGAATCTTCATGATGGCTCTAAAATCAATTTCCAACACCAACTCTAAAATTTGAAGCTCACAAAATGGCATGGATCTTGTTGATCCATGAACACTTATTTTTAGGGTGAAGTAGATGGTTTAGATAATGTGTTACAATATTCTTTTTTATTCATAACTATAATATTCAAGACTGAGATTATTGATTTAAAAATTTTATGACATCAGGATTACAATTTTTTATGAGTTTTGTGGTGATGCTTTACTTATTTTGAAATTTTGGAAACCATGTAATTTTTTTTGAATTCCAAACTTTTAAAATCAACACATAATGCTGAGCACTATGTACTACAAATCATTGATTATTAAATATGTAATCTACTTGAAAAAATGGATAGGGCCAGTCTTCCCCGCTGAATTATCCAAACAAAAAAAAAAAACCATTGATTCTTAAATAAGCTCTACATACGAATAGTTTCATAATTCATGTAAAGTAGAACGAGATCCAATTATAAGCAAAAGTTAAAAGAGATCTAACTATGCACATGATTTTAAAAAACAAAAAGGTAAAGTAAAATGGAAAATTGTTTCAAGCGGGCTGGACCACATTTCTACATATGCAGTCCAGATAGTGTTCCATCAAAAAAACAATGGAAACTAGCGGTCCAAATGTTTTCTTACTAGAATTATTATTTTTAATTTTAAAAATTTTTTTATTTTTCATATTCATGATCTCCATGTTAGAGATTACATGTCCTTAAAAATTAAGTAATAAATTCCATCTCAAATACAGATTTATTTAGAGGCCTGCATTTCTACACATGCAGGCTTGGCCGCATAGCAACCGGGTCCGAAGTAAATTGTGGGTGGTGAAAACATGCTTTTTTTACGGTAGATGATAGCTTTGTCGAGCTCCACGTAATGAATGCATAAAAATAGTACAGCTCATAAAATTCAATCACAGATAACAACAATTTTTGGAAAAAGATAATAAAATGGATTGTCCACGTAAAAATCAATTAGGGTTGTAAATCAACTAATTTACCAATAATACGGTTACTTTTTAAAAATCAAAATTTTTTTTTTTTTTTTTGAGGTAATTCAATGAGGATGGATCTCGTACCCGTGGTATGAATGGAACTCAATGCGTCATGCTTAACAAGCCATCACCCTGACCACCTAGCCTTGAGCTCATTCCTAAAATCACTTCACTTAGGTGCCTGTATAATTATTTTGTTAGGAAATGTCTGACTTATTCTTGGTTTCAGCATAGTTTTCAAGACCGGATCGAATTGGTGATTCAACAGGTCGAACTATCGATTAGAGCTTTGGCCAGTCTGGTCAAATATAAAAACCGAGAATGGTTAAACACGTCAAAATCAATATTTTGTTGGTTTTGGTCTCTCGAACTAGCTGGTTTTAACCTATTCAACTAGTTAAATAACGTTCGACAAAAAATTTTAAACATATTTTATATTTAAAACTATTATATCTATTTTTATTTCTTTTTTTAAAAATCTGGTCCAACTAGTTCAATTAGCGGTTCGGCCCGTTTTGATAGACCAAATCCCTTGTCTCTCTGATGGTCAATCTAATCCTAACAACACTAGTTCTAAGTATGAGGAACCCTTAACAAACGACGGATGTTTCCATCATTGTAAATAAAATATTTAAACAACCTAAAAAGCTAAATGAGGTGGTTGAATCAACAATTCTATGACTAAAGTGTTTACTACTTAAAATTCATCAGTTTAGGCACCTCTTTAAGAATTTTTTTATAATATCTTGAATTTGTACTTCTTCTAGATTTTTAACCTTTAATGAGTGGGGACAGTTAAAAATAGTGCATCTTGTAACAAGTTATATAGAGCATTCATTTTCAATATTTTTAAGTATTTATATATCTGATTGATCCATATCTCTTTTGAAACATTAAATTTCATAAATAGGGATAAAAATATATTTTCAAGCTATCATAAGGTTTCCAACACCAAAACTATATCTCCAAGCAAATTTTAGAATTTGCGTTTTACTTCTATAGTATAAGGAGGACAAATTACACAAACCTCGCCCTTTTAAAAAGAAAAATTGTTTGGTGCTCCCAAGCCCGCACCTGTTACTAGAAGGGCTCAGAGATCTACACCGTCCACCAAAACTGGGTCCCATAAATAATAGTCCTCCAAAGAAAAAAGTAAAATCAACTGTTCAAATATTTTCTCCAAAAAATAATATTTCTAGTTTTTAAAATTTATTTATTTTTACAGAGTAATAATCTCCATGTTAAAAGATTATATATTCCCAAAAAATTAGGATCAAATTCTATTTCAAAAATAAATTATTAAGGGGCTTGCATTTCTACATGTGAGTCCATGACTCATAGAAAACATGTCCTTTTAATAATTTAATACACTTATTATGGGCATGTTTATTGTGCGTGAAAATACTTTTTGGGGAGTATTTTCACGTATATATATAAAAAAAATATGCAATTATTGGGAAATGACCATTTTTTTATTTGAAAAAAGAAATAACTCTTTTAACTTGTGAATTGTTGGGAAAGGACCATTTTTTTATTTGGAAAAAGAAATAACTCTTCTAACTTCTCAAAGCAAAGAATTTCCAATTCCGATAACCCAATATTAATGTATGCATTTTGACATAGTTCTCATATATTATGTGTTCCATTGAGCACATTGTTAGGATTTAAGAACCCTCTTAGATGCGGAAACAAGAATCCCAAAAGTTGGATCATACCAAGATCGTGTATTTATCCAGCTAGAAACAAAATAAGAAAGAGCACGAGCCATAATACAAGAAATAAAGCATGAAACACACACACACCATAAAAACACAAAGATTTATGTGGTTCACCTCAAGAAGGCTATATCCACGGGCATGACAAACTCAAATCAACTAAACAAATGAAAGTTACATTACAAATTTTGAAACAAAGAACTCTCTAACAGTCGACAAAACCTAGTCGAGTAAACCCTTTTAGACCCAGTCTCCCGATCGGCAAACCCGTCGATCTCTTATCTCTATTCCACTGCTAAACCACTATACAGGAAGAGACCATCTCCATTCCACAGCTAAACCAATGTCCAAGATGAGAACCTTGAGAAACCGAGATTTTTTCTCACTAAAAAGGGAAACCACCCAAAATTTTCATGGAAACCGCTTCTCTACAAAAAATCAGCCTCTCAATCTACATGAGACACAACGCGGAGTTTCTTTCCATAGGCAGCTCTCTTCTCTCTAAAGGAAGGCCTTGCCTCTCATGCACATGAAGCCCTTGTCTCTCTCTCTCTCTCTCTAGAGAAAGCCACATTTTTCATATGGTGACCCAAATAGGGCACACAAATTCTCTATATTTTCATATCATATATATATAATTAGGGGCTCACACTGAAACTTCCTATGTATTATATATAACTAAGAACCAAGAGATATATCCAGAGTCATAATCCTTTTGGAATTCCATTTCCTTTAAGAAACTTATCAATATCAATCTTAATCCCATATAATATGATATTTTTTATGTGGGTGATTTTGGCTAATCATCAAATCCAACACACATCAGGATTCACGAGGGGTCTCAAAACTTGTGGGTCTTTGGAACCATCACACAACACAGGCTCGAAATCATATTCATGAGGAGGATGATTGCATTTAAATTTAATTATTGAACCTGTGAAGCTCCATTACGAGACGAATTGGCAGGGCTATTTCCAATGGCATTTTTGGTGAGAAACCTTCCCAAATCCATGTGTTCAAAATGAAGCAAAGCTTTATGTGTGTATGAAGCATAGTTTGTGACACTAGTCTCCTTTTCTTTGAAAATGCTCTCTGCTTAAAGGTTCCCCTTTAAGTTACCCAGCCTAAACTCTTGAGAGGGGCACATCAGTCTTCATCACAATTACTATAAAACCAGTTGGGCCCTTGGCCTTGTTTCATCCACAAACATTTTGTTGTCCTTGACTAACTCTTCAGAGGAGCTTGAACCTTTAATAAAGATTACTATCAAAGTAGTTTGGTCTTTTGAGTTGAGGAGACTGAATTCCCTTTTAAGCATGCACTCTATTACACTAGAGAGAGAGAGAGAGAGGAGAGAAGGGTGGAAGTGGTGGAGATGAAAAGGAAGATTCGCTAAAAATCAAGTTAATCGGTTTGGATCTTTAGAATGGGATGTCCAAAAGCCTTATACACCATGACATGGTGGATTTAAACTATATATGGTCATTTCAATTACAAAAGCACATAATATAAATATGGTTTTATTTTCTTTTAAAATGTAAGGTATTTATTATTGCGTATTCCACTAATTTATTAGGGAAAGCATATACTATTTGAAGGTGCACCCCATTAATTGTTTAGGACCTCGGTCTTGTACAAACCACACCCTATATGTAATCGTCTCACCCTTCGACTGGCTTCTGCTCATCTCCTCATGACATGCCCATCCCCTCCCCTCACCTTTTCTTCATTGTTACTTCTTCCTTACGGGCTGCCTCTTTCTAAATCTTGTGCAAGAGTTTTCCATATTTACCAGCTTTGAGCCTGAGAAATACCAGGTTTTCAGTCTTATAAACTGGCACTTCTATTTGACAATAGAGAAAAAGAGAGATGCTCACTGTGTGATTCATCATTTAGGTATACATATTGGGAGCATGATCCACAAATATTGACACAAGTTTCTCTTCCCTCTCCAATTACTCCTTGCTATATGTATGCTTTGATACTGGTTTTTCATGAAGAGGGTATATAATCAGATAGCATATCTAATGGGTTTATGTTGTGCTATTGTTTGGTCTTTTAGAGGCTCTTTTTCAATTTAAGGCCTTTAGTGTTTTGCACGCTTCACCTGTCCAAACTCCTTCTGCTCTCTCTTCGAAGCATTTTGAGTTTAAGGTTGTTAGGGAGAACGTATATTATCTACGGGTCAGAATAGAAGGTGTATACTGTTGTCAATATGCATAGGAAGGATGGGTGCAATATCTTGTATTTTATGGTAAGTATTTTCATAATATAGATGTAATTTCTTGTATTTCAATGTACGTGTTATATAGTATAGGTGTTCATGATTTCTTTATATTCTTACCATTCATTGAATGTATATACTTAGAGGTTGTATGTTTTAAATAATAATCAATATATATAGAATTCTCTGCAGAAAACTTGAGACTCTATCATAGTTGCAATCGGAAAATAACTAATAAAATTACCTCAATCTTTATCCTAACTTTCAAGTAAATAGGTTGGATAGTACGCACACATAAACACAATGGTACGTGCACCTAAAAACAAGGGGCGTCGAAATGTGCCTCTAGCTAGTAAAACCCAAGATACGAAAATTTACAGTTAGAAGAAAAATATGTTAATACAAATGGCATGATATATGTAAAAAATTATACGCATGTGTAGTCAAGGGATCGAAAATAAATATGAGAATCCAAGTATAAGGAGGTTACAATCATTCTTATCTCATAAATTTCAAAATGGGCGGTCGTAAGAGTGTCATTGAATGATTCACCCTAAATCATCTAATTTGACATCTAATGAGTGTGAATAGTTGTGACCTCTTTGTAAATAAATGATCTCTGTATAGACAACCCCTTTAACCATGTATAACAAGGCCATAAAAAAGATAGAAAAGAGATCCAAATAAAATGTAATCCTTGTAAAATTCCTTACATATATTCATGTATGGAAATACATGAATAGGAGGCATGGCGAAATGGGAATGGAATCACACGTGAAACATGTTACATGATAGTTTTCTCCGAGTCTTACTAAAGCTAGATTTGCATTTAACAAAGTGTTTAAGGGAACCGTGGTAAAAATCTTTAGGCCAAGTATTTGAAGGTCAATATTTCTAGACAACTCCAAGACATAAATGAATGATCTAATTATCCATTTGATACCTTATGCAACTGAAAAAGGATATAGGAGAACTTACGCCCATACTGTCATAATTTTGTAGTATTAGGTTATGGTCCAATTTTAAAATTACAAAAAAACCTCAAGACTACATTTTCTACGTAATTTACACCCAATCTAACTTTTTCTCTCACTTTTTTCCCTAAAATACCTAAACTACCATCCCTTACTTTTACTTTACCCGCGCCTCTCTTTCCTCTATCCCACCAAAATATGTGTAAGTGATGACCGGTAGTAGAACACTCCGTAAAGGGTGGGCTGGCAGTTGCAAAGGGTGGCTTGACAGTAGATGTTTGTGGTCCGACAGCCTCTCTTTCCTCTATCCCACCAAAATATGTGTAAGTGATGACCGGCAGTAGAACACTCTGTAAAGGGTGGTCAAGCAGTTGCCAAGGGCGGCCCGACAGTAGATGTTTGTGGTCCGACAGTTGCAAAAGGCTATCCGGCAGTAGATGTTATTGGATTCTAGGGCTCTGGTACTATGTAAAGGGCGGTCCAGCAGTACTCAGTTTTGGTCCGATAGTTGTCTTAAGGCGGTCCGACACTTGAGTTTCTGTAAAGGAGGTCCGGTGATGCGATGATGCGCACTGACAATGTACTACTGGGGTCCAAAAGTCAACGTTAAATCTGGCTAAAATGACTTTTGTGTACGGGAAGGGCATTTCCATCTAAAAAAATAAACTTTTTTCCTTTGGGGGTATTTGCATAGAAAGTGTGTTTTGGCGAAGAAAGTGAGAAAAAGTTAGGTTGTGGGTAAGTTGCATAGAAAGTGTGGTCTTGGGGATTTTTTGTAATTTGCCCTATTTTTTATTTTTTTGAAAATTTTCCTCGGGTCTAATGTTTGCAACATAGGGCCGCTTTTCTATTTTAATGTTATATATTTTTTTGGTATGTGGGCTATCCGATGGGTTGGCGCTATATTAGGGATTAGTTTGATGTTCCGAACACTGGACTACCTTAAAACTTTACTTTGGGATTGTCCGATATCGTCTGCATCAGACCGCTCCAGACATTGAAATTCTTATTTAAGTTTTGAGAACTCCGATATTTGTGGCAGTAGACCGCAAGAGGTCCGATGTCTATAACATCATACCACTAGTTCAACGAGTAGTAGGATATCTGGAAAATCAGACCACTAGGCTTGCTCAAAAAATTTCGTAGGCCACTTGATCGAATGTTCCAAACATCGGAACACTCGCTATAGGGTGGTCAAATATTCAAAACAATGGACCAACCCCTAATATACTTCAAGCTAATGGACAACCTTACAAACCAGAAAAAAAAAAAAAAAAAGTGGTCTGATTTACAGACATTGAATCGGGTCAAAATTAAAAAAGTAAAAAAAAAAAGTAAGAGAGTATGACCTCCATATAAAATATGGGAAAAATTGGTCCATATGGCAATACCAGAAGTATTATTGTATGGACATAATTTTTCCAAGGATCTATGTGTGTGTGTGCGGGAAAACTAGATCTGTCCGTTGTTCCAAGCTGGCGGTTAATTGCTGGAGCAAGTATCGTATATTAAAAGGAAAATTATACAAAAAAAACCATTCACTTTTAGTACAAGGGGGTCATAATTACTCCTACTTGCCAAATTTTAAAGCAAGTAGTTGTAAGTGTGTCACTGACTAAAGTCAAAGTTCAACAAGAAATTTCTCAAACTTAGTGACATATCCTAAGCCATCCAATTTGACATCTAAAGGCTAAAATGATTACAACCTCTTCAAAACAATGGTAACTAATCTCATAGTATAGAAACCCAACATTAAAAAAAACAAAAAAAAATTGAGACCAGAGAAAACTAGCAAAGAATTGGGCGGTTTTTGACCTAATCCTCAGAGGGTCACTCAAGAAAGCAAAGATAACCCCTGTATAGTTGGTTTGCAAATTTGCATTTTGTGTATTTGCTCCTAAAGGCCATAGTCCAAGCATCCAGACATAAACTAACGAGGTTCTACATAATGAGAGTGCTATCACTCGAATCCATCATATGGAAAGTATGACGCCTGAAATGTGACGATGTTTTCATTAAGTCTGAAAATTGTTTTTTGAAAAATTGTTTCATGCGGGCTGGACCGCATGATTACATATTCAGTGTAAAGCATCCATCTTAAAGATTGGATGCAAGTAGGTCTTCAATGAAAACCAATGGTCTAAATGTCAGAGATTATATGTCCTTAAAAATTAAGTCCAAAATCCATCTCAAAAATAGATTTATTAGTTAAAATTTTGAGAGTAATTGATAATACATGCCCACTTACCCAATTTCACGTCTGAAGAACTGGGGTTACAACTTTCCGGCACTAAAGGTTAATGGCCTCATTGTGTACCTTTCGTAACTAGACATTTAATAGCAAGATCAGTCGAGCTCCCATTGTGTACCTTTCGTAACTAGACATATAAGCTTACGGTTCGGTGACCAAGATCACCCCTTTGGAAAACCAGTCATCAGTTCAAATCGACAGATTGGTGGTCCAGATCGGCGATCTAGCCTAGTGAACTAATGAATAAAAAATTTTAAAAATTAAAGAACAAAAAGAATTTAAAATTTATTTGCAAAATAAAGGAGGAGCGATTCTCTGACAGAACTAGACAGTCGCATCAGATAACTGGCTAGAACCAGCCGGTTCCTGATACTTAGGCAGAATCAGACCGGCCCCAATGAGTACCAATCCAAACCGGCCAGTTCCAGTCAGGTTCGCGGATTTTTAAAACCTTGATTTGTTGCCTCTGTTTATAATGGCTAGTATCTAATGGCTATCCATTCCGTGGTCAGCCTGATATAAGAGAGAGAAGAGAGAGAGAGAGAGAGAGGCTACCCACTTGGTAAAGTGGACCCTCATGGAGGTGACATGAACTCATAAACCCATTAATTATGAACCTGCAAGAACTATGTATCTTCAATAGATGACTGTACCAAAACTAGTGAAAATTTACCAGTGTACAGTAAATTTGGTTAAAATTTACCAAGTTAGTGTGAAAGAGCTTGCTCTCTGCCTACCACGTACAAGGTGGTCGAGTCTAGTTAGGTGGTCGAATCTAGTTGGGTGGTCTTGTTCAAAAAAAAAAAAAAAACAAAACAAAACAAAAGAGAGTCCGGTTAGGTGGTCTAGCCTCCTGAATCCATAGTCAAGGGGATTCTTTTAAGGGAAATCTAGAATTTTTTTTTTATTTTTTATTTTTCATTTTTTTTAAATCTTGAGAGGTCCCTCTGTTTAAGAGCGTATAGTTTATTTTAACATTATTTTTTCTATAGTTTAAATTTAGGACTTGCAAAAAGACCTTGAATTTTTAGGAATATTTTATTTATTTATATTATTGAATCATTTTTTATATTTTTCACTGGTGTGTGATGGTAAAAAATGGGATTTCAGTGTAAAATAAGGATTTATTTTCAATTTTGAAAATGAACTAGAATTTTTCAGTAAATTTCTCTTTTTTTTTTTTTTTGGTAAATAAATTTCTCATTCTTTCAATATGTGAATGTCATGTGCTCCTTTACTCACCTTTAATATTAACACTTGCAAAAATAAAATAAGTAAGATTGATAGCTCAAAATTTGTTCCAATACTTTTTTACCTTCCATGGTATTGATGCCATTTTTAATTGATTTTCTTTCACTACCTAAACTTCCTCATCAAATTCTTTTAAGTTCCAGAGCTTCCTTAGCTGTTAAATTTTTATTATCCTATAGGTGCTCAATACATATAGTTGGGCCCATGGATATTGGCTTGCTATTACTTGAGTTCATTTATGTATACCCTAATAAACACAAATAAGCCTGTTATTCCTCTCAATTGCTTTGCTTTTGGAAATAACTTTTACCCATGGATTCAATAAAAAATAAATGGTTTATTTGTATACTTTTCTAATTTTTAAATTTTTATTGCTTTATGTAAGGGCCACTATAATATGGTCCTTGTGGTCATGACAATCGTCAGGTTGGACAGTGCTGGAGAAAGTTAGTCCCAACTGCAAAATTTCAATAAGGATGGGTGTTATATGAGTCAGCTGACTCATATGTACATGTGCAGCCCCCTCTAAAATTTATCTTAAAAATGAATTTTTGATCTAAAATTTTAGGGATTCATCATCTAAGCCAAGCCGATCATAAATATGGCAAAGACAAAAACTTGAACTTTAGAATGTGCTTTGTTTTGGAAATGTTTTTGACACCGTCCATATTTGATTTGGCGCTATGCATTTTACAGAACATCTATCTTAAAGATGGACGTTGAAGAGTAAAAGGGCTCTTGCACCCGCTGCGATGACGCATGGAACAATTTTCCTTTCAATAAACCAACTGAATGGCCCTATTTCTCTCCATCGCCGTCCATCCGATTGCTTGGACAGTGATAAGCTCGTAGGTCATGTTTGCCACCATACCATGCGGACCATTTTTTTTGTTTTTTTTCCCTCCCCTAAACCTCCCAAGACTTTCACAAATTTCAAATTTAAAATGGAAATAAAAACCACATTTATCTGAAAGAAAGAGTGAAATAATTGCATACTAATTCCTACCAGAACCATTTGAGGAAATTTTGGTTTAAGTCTTTTGTTGATTCATTTGATAATGATTTGGGGTAGGCCCAGGCTTGAAAATTGAACTTAACCAAACCTGATCTTTTGGGAAGTTTGAGGTTGACACTTCATATCCCACATAAAATCCAAAAACATGGGCCAACTTATTTTCCATCTTTAAAGAGGCTACTAAGGGTCCCAAAAAGCTTTATAGAAAAAAATTTATATCATATATCAACCTTACACTATTGAAATGAGACGCACCTTAAAAACCCATTGAAAAATTTTTTGATGATAGAAAACCTTCAAATTGATTATCTTAACTTCGAGATGTATGGATAAAAAAGAAGATTTCAATTAATAAAAATAATATAACTTATAGCACATTATCTGGACTGACTATTTCCAAAAAAATTAAGTGTTTATATATATATATATATATATATATATATATATATATATATATATATATATATATATATATATATATATATATATATATATATATATATATGCTCGATATGCATTGTTTTTGGAGCTTTACATTTCATAATTAGGAATAACAATCGATTTTCATGTCATTACAATGATTTTCAGTATCAAAACTACTTTTTTTGTCATACTTTTAAAGTGCGCCTTACTTCAATAGTATAAGATTGACACCTTTATACAAACCTCACCACTTTCAATATATCATACATTTTAAGAATATGTTTGTACTAATTTAGCATTGTTGATACCTTCCACTTTTGCTCTTTATGAGAAGCTCATGGGCCACCTCTGATTTTTTTTGTACTTTTGGTATCCTCCTCACTCCAAGCATCCTGGTCTACTTTTCCTTTTTGGCCTTTACTCCACTTGCTCTCATTCCCTTGCCACCTTAAAGAAACACACATCTCATATGTTAGGTTTCCCCCACATGTAATACTAAAGGTGGATAAATTCCATACAATGACAAGTTAGACAAATGATGATATAAAAGTTATGGAAAATGATGCAAATTATAGCTAAGATAATTGTAATTGTGGATACATTCATTGAATATAGTAATTTTGTCAAATGTGTGATGTGAATATTCCATAGATGACATTTGATCTATAAAATGCTCTGAATTTAATGTATAATTATATAAAAAATTAAAGTGGGTTGAATAACCTGGAAGTTTATACAATTAATGTTAAAATAAAAGTAGATACCTAAATATCAAATTTCTTTTTGTTTTCATTTTTTCAAAATTGGACATTAACTAGGTTGACTTTTGAACTCGTAGATCAAGGGAACATTAGTTGGCATTGTGTTATGTGAGGCTTACTTAGGAACATTATGTTTTTGGTTTTCGTATAGATATCCTTTCTCGTCTTTTCTTGTCCTTCGTTCTTCCCGATGCTTCAAATCCTTTATTTGGTGGGTGTGGAAATATGTCTATAGTATTCACTAAACCTACTAGCTGATGCCAAATAATCGGGAAAGATGATGATTTGCTAAACCTACTCAAAATCTATTTGACACTCATTACCCTAATATTAATATTTTTTTTGCATGCTATATTTTTATCATATAGAATAGATAATTTTTTTAAAAAAATAATACGATTCTACTAGTTGTTAATATGTTATATACAGATGATGTTATACTCGGATGATGTCATACCCTATGTAAAAGATGTCACTTCTTATGCGTGTGATAGTATTTGAGTTATTTACATACGGACCTTAAATAAGTTAGGAAAATATGATTTGCTCTCTTTATACTTGAAAATTACAATCAAGGTCGGTCAACACGACTTTTTTTTTTGATAAAATTACCCTTTTAAAAAAAAAAAACTTAAAGTTGTGGTCCGACGATGGAATTCTCATACCGTTTTTTTTTTTTTTCAAAACTTAAGTCAACTTAAGTTTTGGCAAAAAAAAAAAATACGGTTTGAGAATTCCATCTTCGGATAGCAACTATAAGTTTTTAAAAAAAAAAAGAAAGAAAAGAGAAGTAGCTCAGGGACCTTGGACTACTTTTGTTTTCAAAAACTTAAAAGCAGTTTGGGGATAGCATCCCCGAACCGCTTTTCTTTTTTTTTTTTTCAAAACTTAAAAGCGGTCCAGGGATGACATTCTCAAACCGAAACTTAAGCTTTGAAAAAGAAAAGTAGTCCTCGAACCGCTTTTTTATTCCAAAACTTAAAGTTACGATTTGATGTTGGAATTATCTAACTGAAACTTAACTTTTGAAAAAAAAAAAAAAGTGGTTGGAGAATTTTTTGAGGTCGGCTACATGAATCCGAGTACGTCAAGATTTTTTTTTTTCTTTCGTTATCATTATCCAAGCCTTATTCGAACTATTTGAACTCGGCTACATGAATCCAAATCTGTTCCAAATCCAAATCCGTTTCAAGTCAGATTCATGAATTCACTGGTTTTAAATAAAAACCACATTATTTGTCCTCGAGTCGCAACCATTTTTGGTTATACTAATTTATAGTGTACTATATATTTAAATAAACCCTTTTATTTAATCAATAAAACAAATAAAGAAAAATGAAAATAGGATGAAGTTTTTATAAGGCCTAGGCTTTATGAAAACAAAATAAAGTGTCAAATCAATTTCTTGTTCGGAAATCACTTTCGACAACGGAAATCTCCATGATCGCTCTGAAATCTATTTCCAACACCGACAATAAAATTTGAAACTAAAAAAATGGTACAGATATACAAGATCTGTGAGCACTTATTGTTAGAGTGAAATAAACGGTTTAGATACTTTTTTACAATTTAAACTATTTTTAAAGCCTGTAATCCTATTTTTTTTTCACAATCATAATGTTCAAGCCGATATGATCGATATAAAGATTTTCCAATACTTGATTTGCAATTTTTGATGGGTCATGAGGTGAGGATTTACTTATTTTGATAGGACTGTAGCCCTATCAAACTGTTTTCCAGAAAATTGTATTAGGAAATAATATAATGAGACTATTTACCTTTGGTACAAGGTGGTCACAATAAATCTTGACCATTGGATGTGAAATTGGGGGGCTGCATTTATTTCATTGCTCAAGCTTAAAGTTCAAAAGAATTTTTCTCGAACTCTGTAACAAACCCGAGCTATTAGATTTTCACATTGGATCGTTGTAAGTAATTGTGACCACCCTATTTCAAATGTAAATCATCCTGATGTATACAATCCCAAATATATTTGTTTAAAATAGGAATGAAAATGAGGTTTGAATATCTCGTGTTCCAATCATGCACGTGCCCAGACCCACCATATGAACTTGGCCACGCCAAGCACACGTGTGCATGGATGGCATCTATTGTAACCACCCCTCACCCATCATGAAATTCAGTTTATAATTGTAGCAATACTCAATGCACCCCATTTTCCATTCACTTTCATACTAAGCAATACGAAGGAGAGAGAGAGAGAGAGAGAGAGAGAGAGAGAGTATTCTAAACATTTTTTGAACACAAGTACTCTGAACATAGAGTAAAGAGAAGAGAGTGTGAGAGGGGAAGAGGATGGTAGAAAGAGAGTACATTTTATGGTGGAGAGAGAGAGTGTGTGTTCAAGACGGGTGGCAATGGGTAGGGACACCCCTGGCCCGGCCGTCACAGAGCCCAAATGTCCATGGCCCAAGCTGACCCTAACCCTCTCTGGGTTGGGCTGGCCCTGGTCCAAGCCCGGGCTACACCTCAAGCTGTGGTTGCCTGACCCTAACGCAGACCTCGGGCCACATTTCGTGGCACATGACCTAGTTTTAATGGGCCGGTAGGAAGGGTGGGCCTACACATCCATCCAGATATATGTAGAGAAATCAAAAGTTTAGAGAGAGAGAGTTCGACTGCGAAACGGTAACTTATATGAAGAGAGAGGAATGTGTATATTTGGCATAAAAGACTCTCATATTCGAAGATGACAGGAGGGAAAGAAGTAGCTTTCCACTTATCCATACGCACATATTTGAAGTTTATCGAACGCCTAGGCTTTATGAAAATAAAGTAAAGTCTCATTTCAAATCCTCGTTTGGAAAGTAGTTTCGGCAACAAAAATATCTATTATGATTATAAAATCAATTTTTAATTTTGACCGTAAACTTTGGAACTTGAAAAATATTACACATCTTGCATATCTATCAAAACTTGTTTTTAGAACGAAAAAGAGCAATCTAAATGATTTTGTTACAATATACATTATTTTTAGAACTTGAAATCATAATTTTTTTCACAACCATAACGTTCGAGCCGAGATGATCCATATAAAAGTTTTTTAATACTTGAACTGTAATGTAAAAGTTTTTCAGTACTTAATTAAATTACAATTTTCGAGGAGTTTTAATATGAGGCTTTACTTATTTTTATAGGCCTGTAGCCCTATCAAAACCCCTTTCCAAATGGGTGCAGTTAGCATTCAGATGCATCCACAGCGGTAGAGGTAACGTGCGCTTTCAAATTTTATCATGGTATATAACTTTGATGTAAAATGTTTATAGGATTATCTCAAAATCTATTTTTATATCTAATTATAAAATTTTAAATTTAAAAAATAGTTAAAATCAAGTAGATCTATAAACCTATGAAAATCTTGAAAATGGACGGTAGAGATAATATGTTGTAAAATACACTATTTATGAGACTTAACATCTTTTTATTTTTCATAATCAAATATCTGGATTTCAAGATGAGGTGCATCTGTAGTTCTACATATAAGGTTGCTACCTCGTATAAACTTTTTCCCTAACAAATACATAAGAGAGACGAAAAATTCAGAGAGGGATGAGAAGTTTAGAGAGAGAATGAGTTTGAATGCAAAACGGTAACTTTATTTTAAGAGAGAGAAAGGTGGAGAATTTCAAATTCTCAGATGACAGGAGGGAAAGGGGCCCCAGAGAGAGAGGAGTTGAATTCTTGAACTCAAAGATTGGAATTGGTTCACTGGTACGCATCACCCGCCACTTTCACTCTCTTTTCTTTCAAGCGAGACCCACTTTCATTTCCTGGCCCTCCTCTGCAAAACCCATCTCCATTTTGTTAAGGTTTCTCTCTCTATCTCTACACTAAAGCTCTCATCCTCATTCCCTGCAAAACCCATTTCCATATTGTTAAGGTTTCTCTCTGTAAACGTAAAACCTCTTCTCCTTATTGTCTGCAAAACGAATATCCATCTTCTTAACATCTCTCTCTCTAACTCTCCAAAGCTCATCATGGAATGGATTCCTTTGTTGTCCTGCCACCCTGTGTAAGAATTCTTTCTTTTTGATCAGAAACAAAATCATATCATCTCTCACATTTCATTGAACATGTTTGCAACCTCAGCTAAGATGCGGAACCAATCAATGCTCTTGGAGTCCTCCTGTGGATCCCTGCTTCAAGAATTGAAGGTTTTAACATGGATTCGTATTGGGTTTTCATTGTTTTCATTACTCTCTCTCTCTCTGATTTTGGGTTGGTCTTGAGTTTAAGAATTGAAATTTTTAAAACAGCTAATATGGGATGAAGTGGGGCAAGACCAGTTGGAGAGAGACAAAGTCCTTCTTGAATTGGAACAGGAATGCCTGGATGTTTACAAGAGGAAAGTGGACAATGCCAACATATCCAGAGCGCGCCTGCACCAAATGCTCGCGGATTCACAAGCCCAATTCACCCATCTTCTTGTCTCTCTAGGAGAAAGATCTTTCTCATGGAGGGTGAGAAAGGACTCCCTCAATTAACTCTCTCTGTCTCCCACACCTATTAATAATAGAAACAACTTATCTTGCTAAGAGAGGAGTTGCGATGCAATCTCTTATAGTTTCTGATGTTATTTTTCTTTAAGCTTATTGTAATCTTCCTTTGAGCAATAAAATTAAGTACTCTTATAAAAAAATAATAATAATTTATCTTTATTGCATCTATGGATCACAGCCAGAGAAGATATGTGGGACACTTAAAGAGCAGCTCAATTCAATCACTCCTGCCCTTCGCGAACTCCAAAAGCTCAAGGAAGAGAGAGTTAAGCAATTTCAAGACATCCAACTCCAAATACAGAAGATCTCAGCTGAAATTGCAGGGGACCCTGCATCTAAAGTTTCATCACAAGATCTCTCTCTTGATGAGACTGATCTCTCTCTCAAGAAGCTAGAGGAGTACCAATCTGAGCTTCAGCAGCTTCGCAAAGAAAAGGTAAAAAGCAATGATCTGGGTTGTTTTAGACAGAACCTTTGTATGATAAACTTTCCCGAGTTGTAATATGTGGGGGTTTCTTCTTTCGATTGGCCCCTTTAGAATGCACAAAGCAAACCAGGATTACCTTTCTTCAAATTTTTTTGTAGGTGATCTTTTTTCAAATGGCCTCTTTTAGAGGGGACATATGTAAGATATTCTAGATTCAAAATTTTGTAATTTGAGAAATCTTTGTCTCAATGTTTTCTCTTAGAGCCAACTGAAACAAGAAAATCTCTCAAAAAAAATTTCCTTCAACGTCTTACGTGGTGGAGACTTTTATTTCACACGTTACTGTTCTCTTAAATCAGAAAAAACAGGATAATCTTGCTTCATACTTTCCTTTTGTGGGAATTTTATCTTAAATTGATTCAATTATTGCACAAAAACAAGGCAATCTTGCCTCATAATATTCTTTTGTGTGTTCCCTTGTTCCATGCTATTATGTGGTATATTGCGGGTTTTGGGTGATAAGAGCGATAGACTTGAGAAAGTTGAAGAGTACATTCGATGTGTGTGCGAACTCTCTGCTACCTTGGGAATAGACTCATCAAAGATCATTTTGGAGGTCCATCCAAGCTTGGATGGCTCTTCGAGAGAGCAATCAAAGAACATAAGTGATACCATTTTGGCCTGTCTCAGCAGCACTGTGGATTCACTCAAAAAGGAGAAGGAGAACCGCTTGGAAAAGGTAATGTTGAGGTATTCGTCCTCTAATTGAGGCCCCTATACCTGCTGAATGGAGCAATATGCATCACGCTTTTTGTGTTGATATCGTTTTTTTTATCTTCTGATTATGTGAGTAAATTGTATTGTTCAATATGATCCATGCATCAGCTAGGCTTGTTTAGGGGTAGGTTGCTCTTCTTCTGTTTGTCAATAAGGGGAACATGATTTGTCCCCGAGTATCCTTGGTAGTAATCCTTACTATTCTTTTCCTCTTGATATGTTTTATGTTTGCGTATAAAAACTACTATCTCGTTCCTTTGTTTTTCTTTTTTTTCTCTAATATTAGCATATTTACAATTTGCTAATATTAGCATATTTACAATTTGCTAATATTAGCATATTTACAATTTGAAAGATGCTAATGCATCTTTGTGCCAAATTATCATGAAGATACCATTTTCCACCATCCCCACTCTATGAAAAATAGTGTCATATTGAATTTTACTAGCCTACTTTGCAGCATAAGATTAGGGGTAGCAATGGACCCAGACCGGCCCTAGGATCCGACGCCTGAACCTGACCCGTGTCCGGGTATGGGTCAAACAATTGGACCCGGCGGTCGGGTCCAAATGTAGACCCGACCTGAATAGTGTTAATATTTATTATATAACATTTTACTAATACATGAATAATATTTAATTAAATACAATTATATATTTGTAGTTATAATATTTAAATAATACATGTATAAATTAATATAATATTTAAATATATTTTCAAATTTTTTGGTCGGGCCCAATCGGGTTGGGCCGGGGCCGGGTCTGGGTCCGGGCCCGGGCCCGGGCCCCATAATTGTTTACGGGTCCGAGTCCGGGTTTGGCCAGACCCTGACCCAACCCGACCTGTTGCCACCCCTGCCTTAGATCTTGCTTTGGACAAAACTTTACAGCAAATTTTCCAATAGTATGTTATACATCTTCTTTGTCAGGTGAAGCTCATGGTAGGTTAGGCAGAATCCACAACAGCATATTTCTCAACAAAAAGAAGCTATCATAACATTTATCATACAACAAATTCCAAACCAATGAACAAGAAAGAAGCTCAATATAGTTACATCTGGAATTTAAGTTATATATAAAGTTGATGACATCCTTTCCATCTTTACTAAATGAGGCATGATGAGCTGTTTCAATATTGCTAGTAACTTATTTCTAAAGATGGTTGAAAGGAATGAGTAGTATGAACAGCGAAACATGATGGACGACTTTCCAGGTTTATTTTCCATCTTGCTACTTGTTAACGGGTCTCCTTAAACTCCAGAATAGGAAAGGAAACATACAAAAGAAAGCATAAAAGAAAGGAAACCTTAACTAAAAAGAAATTGGTAACAAATATACATGAAAAATGAACAACTAAAACTTGAATTGCATGAGGAAGAAATGGTACCACCACCAATAGAAGTAGATTAGGAATCCGGAACTAAAAAAGAAGCAAAGAAGTAGGCGAAGAGATGTGGGAATTAGATAAATTTTCACTTTATTAAAAATGTAGTAAAGAAGTGTTTGAAATGAGACTTGAAATGCACCTAAACACTTGTGTATATTTACTACTATTTATATATATGTATATGTATATGCATGCACATGTTTAGTTGCATTGCTGCTTGTATATTCTTATATTTGTATTTTATTTATGCACATTTCAGTAATTCAGGAAGTAGGAAACTCGTGTTCATTTATTTAGTTTGCACATACATTTAGTACGTACACAAGTCCTTATTCGCTATTATTTGGATCCTGACTTCATGGGGTAATGCATATTGGCAATGATGGTTTATCTCACTTCTTAGTAGTTTATCAAGCTGATTGGGTTAGTTTGCAATTTGACTTTATCAAATTTAGGTAAATTATTACTTCTAGACAGCTGGTTATGTTTTAAATTAATAAAGTAGCAACAGATCAAATGAAATAGGATTGCGAGAAATAGTTGTGATTCCCTCTCATTCTTCCTGATTATTCTTCAATAGATTTCCTCTCTTTGAAGGGTCTCTTGTGAAACTGTTCGTGCAAGAATACAATTTTCGTAAACTATTCTAGAACTGATTAAATCAATGAAACTTTGGTTTGGATATCTCCTAACTGTGGGTAAAAGGTCTCATCTTGTTACTTGGTTTATGGTTGGTCTTGATCCACTGGAGCCCTTATTAACCCTCTAGTGAGAGAATTAAGTGTGATGGAATTTTTTTTCTACTTAAAATTTAAAATTAAAGGAGTTCTGAAGGCCAAAATATGAGTCAAATGATAGAGATTCAACCATCTTGAAATCTAGATATGTTTGATACTATATTTATTATCAAAATTCAAAGTGTTGCATTCAAAACTTTCAGGGAAATAACTTTGGCCAGACATTAGAGAAGATACAGTGGCAAATCTGGAAGGAAGAATGGAGTGGCTCGCTTTAAGTGAAAACAATGTTTTCATTGAGAACTTTGATTCGATGATGAGTTTCCCATGACTTTCAAGGGATGGAGATATATGAACAAGTTTCGCCTCTTGATAAATTGGTTAAAAAGAACATAGCCCTATTGCATTTTTCCTATATGCTTATTTGATGACAGGTGGTCTTGAACTCAAAGGTTCATGGAAACCACACTTCTAAAAGATGGATTTCAAGTGATATATATTTTTTGTATGCTTTCCAACTAGACGCTAGGCTCCTTAGTTTTAACCAGAGACTAGACTTGTGCTTTTCATACCAACACATTCGTTCTTGTAATCAAGGTTACTTTTATAACTAACTAGACCTCAAGTTACCAACAAACATCAACCCTGAAAGATGATAAAATTTCTATAGGGTAGTTATTACTCAACAAAAAAGGATAAAGGAAGTTATATAACATAGTTGCAGATAGTTATAATTTTGAATATGGGTTTTCATCTACATCTGTACAAGTGAACTGAATTAAGAAAGGGAAACAATAATATTTGTCTAAGCTATGGAAGAACCAAAGTCCATTAGATCATGAACATCCATTGTAACAATGGACTGTTATGGAGAGAAACTGAAACCCACTGAATATGATCCTAATGACCGGCCT
This sequence comes from Amborella trichopoda, assembly GCF_054954075.1. NCBI lineage: Eukaryota > Viridiplantae > Streptophyta > Magnoliopsida > Amborellales > Amborellaceae > Amborella > Amborella trichopoda. The sequence continues at coordinate 11,676,139 of NC_142341.1, read as the reverse complement.
CACTCTTTGCTCATCATCATCCACTCATTTAATTTATGGAAATGTGCTATGAATTTTTTTTATTTTTTTCCCCCATATTCCAGTGAATAGTAGCATATTTACAACTAAACAAAACTTGTGACCAATTCGTTGGTGATAATTTGCAGCTTCACAAACTGGGAAAGGCACTAACAAACTTATGGGACCTGATGGACACACCCCCCCAAGATCGGAGATTATTTGCTCATGTCACTAACTACGTATCAGTCTCTGCTGAAGAAATATCGAATCCTGGAAGTCTTGCTCTTGATATTATTAACCAGGTGTTAACATTAATGGGTTTTCTAATTCAATATCTATCAAAAAAGTTCTTGTCTTTGAAGAAAATAAATTGTTTGATTTCATAGCTCAATTGTGTGAATTTTTGAAGGTTGAGACTGAAGTGAAGAGATTGGACCAGCTAAAAGCAAGTAAAATGAAAGAGCTTTTCCTTAAGAAACAGAACGAGCTCGATGATATTTGCAGGAGAACTCACATGGAGATACCCTCTCAATCAGAAATTGATAATTTAATGAACCTAATAAACTCTGGTATTTTTTATGAACTTTTTAATTATGGATATTTGATAAACTTGCGTTCCTTATGAACTCTGAACCATACTCCCTTCCTGAAATTTTTGTGTATGATAAAGGTGCAATCGATCATGCTGATCTCCTTGCAAGTATGGATGAACAGATAGCTAAAGCTAGAGAAGAGGCATTAAGTAGAAATGATATAATGGAGAAGGTGGAAAAGTGGATGAGTTCCTCCAAAGAAGAACGTTGGTTGGAAGAATATAATAGAGTTGGTTTTCTGACCTATCAATTTTTTCAGATACACCACCATCCCCATCCTCGGATACAGAGAGATAGGCATTCCAAGACAGGGCGATCATTGGCCTTATTTCATGTCTTTGATGATAATTGCAGGATGAGAACAGGTACTCGGTCAGCAGAGGAGCCCATAAGAATTTGAAGCGTGCGGAGCGTGCTAGGATCATGGTTAACAAAATTCCTGGTAAGCATATGGCATGTTAGAAGGGAATTGTCAATGGGTTGGAGGACTGATTGTTTGTGATGCGAATGCAGCTCTGGTTGATCTGCTGATAGCGAAGACTAAACAGTGGGAGCATGAAAGGAAGAAAGTATTTTTGTATGATGATGTGAGAGACATTCCCTTTCTATTTCATAAATAGCAAAATAACAATTGCGATATACTCTTTAACCGGCTCTCTCTCACATTCACTCACTCACTCACACACACAGACAGACATTTAAGTATCCCTCAAATAATTACTATTTAAGTGCCATAATCTTTTCCAAATGCTAGTTATGACATAGAACTGATATTGTGTGCTAGATGTTTGTGCAGGTACCCTTGCTGGCCATGCTAGATGAGTACAATTTGTCAAGACAAGAAAAGGAAGAGGAGAAACAGAGGCAAAGGGTGAATTAACGCATTCCATGATTCTCTTCTTTACAAAATATTGTTTAACTTGGGAAATTCGGATAACCAAATATCCTATACTGGCCTATAAAAATCACACACTGACTCAAGGAAATACTCTTGCACTTTATCCTTGAAAACTGGCTAGTTATCAACTTATTATTCTCTATGACTTATGGGAAATATATCGTAGTCCTACTAATCATGAGCCTCCAATCGATGGTTTGGATGGTGATGGAACAGCAGGGGGACTCACCAGAACATGAAGTGACTTGAATGGTGGGTCCCACTTGCCTCCATCACCGTCAAACCAATAGATAAGACATTGGTGATCCATACAACCACATTTCCATGTGGTCATGAGGATTATATAATACAGACCCATTATTGATTTGCACTAGAGGGTAGGAATGTGTGGGACTACCACTCTGCGTCCCTTCCTTTCCTATTTGGGTGCTAGGAAAGGGAGGTGTACAGGTAATATCTCCAATGACCATTCTATCAAAACCATATGTAGCCAAAGTGAGATTTTGAGCATTGACACAGAAGCATTAGGACTGAAATTTTCTTGAATTCTAAATATTGAATAACTTGTCCAAAATTTGACATTCTTGGATTCCCCGCTAAGACATCAATGAGCACCCAAATTTGAAGCTATAAGTACTAATTTTAGTTGTAATTTTAGTGATTAGGTTTGCTTTCTAGTCAGATGGATGGTTTTTCCATATTTGCAGGAAAAGAAGAGACTACAAGCTCAGGCAGTTGCAGCAGTCGAACAAGAGAATATGTTCAGCACAAGGCCAAGCACAAGTGCTCGACGCCTCTCAAACAGAAGCATAAATGGGAGTTTTGGGGCTGCCACACCACTAAACAGGCGGCTATCCATGGGAATTCAACAGTTGGGCTCAAATGGCATCACCTCTGCAACTCAAGGCATCTCCTTCATCAAGGAAGTTAAGAAGACCAACAGGCCAAAGAAGCTCTTAAACTCACTTTACATCTCTCATATCAGAGATGATGGTTGTACTCAGGTCTCTCCAACAAGCTCAGCCCCATTGTCTCCTTCCTTTGGAGAACATTAGATGGCCCGGAAGCCTCCCATTGAGAATTCAGTTCCCTTTCTAGGAGCACAAGTTAGTGGTAAGTTTCTCATGAAATATGTGAAAGAAGGTTATTTACTTGGCAGTTTGCTATGCCAGAGTTTGTAATTTTTGTATTATAATAAAGCCAGTGTGGCTTTGTTCTCTGCCTAGAAAGAAAAGGAAACTTTGGAAACATTTCCTAACATTATTCTTTGTCTTAGATGAATCCTGGTTGTTAAAAATATCATATGTGGAAAAAATAGAGTAAAAAAGGATTGGTTCTTTCTTCCTCCAGATCATATATTTTTCAAAGAGGAATTGGTTCTATCTTCCTGGTCGGTAATTCTTGGGCTAGGATTTAAACCAGCGTAGACATATAGCCGACAAATTTATAGTCCATACCCTTTGACCGCTTGGGCATCGACCCAGGAAGAATCAATTCTAAACTTTTTAATATTGATAAGCTATGATTAACTTCTTTACCTAGTACCTTACATGAGATCTCAATAATTCTATGTGAACTAAAGAACGGGCTCAAAACATAATCAGTCGGGGTAAGGGTGCCACATCATGACATCTTTCAATCACTTGTTTTTTTAGTCATTCACTCAACATTGTCGATGACCAAAATCAAATTTTGGAATCCGAAGTACCACCCATTTCTTGGGAGGTAAAATCAATGGTTGAATAATATAAAAAGCCAGTGGCGGGCACAGATTCTATAAATAATTTCAGGATAACATTTGACCTAGGGCTGGCAATAGGCTGGACCTGGGCCAGCGCTAGCCCAGTCCTATTCCCTTGAGGGCCAGGCCATGTAAAATCTACCACCAAAAGAAATAAAGAAAAAAAAGGACTGGACCGGGCCTGGCCCAGGCCCTACTTTTACTGGGCCGGGCCATTCGGCCTGCTGCCACCCCTAATTTGACCTCATGGAGAATTTCACACGGTTCATATTTTCTTCATATGAAGTTCTTTGAAACTAGCGGGAGTCAATTAACTTTATGTGGACTTGTTAGCTATTTTACGAGGAGTAAGAGTAGAGAAATTCGCAGCAAGTAAACATTGTAAATCCAAAGTCATTTTCAAATTTTTTGGGCGGTGGAATTATGCGGCCTGTCTCTGAGCGCTCGTCAAGGCGGGCAAAGCGCCGCCTACGTGCCAGCCATTGACATTTTGTGGATGGGTGAAAAAACCCTCAACGAGACCCCAGACCCCCCCCCCCCCCCCCCCCTCGGGAAAAAAAAGAGGGGGAAGAGGGTTTTGGGGGTATTCTAAACCCGAAAAACAAAAACTGTGATTTTTAAGGTGGGAAAAACTCCTCAAAAAATTATTCTTTTGTGATTTATCAAAAAATCGATAAAATTTTGATTCATGTAATTTCTTTCCAAAACAAAAGCAGTAGTTCGTGAGTAGATTTAGAACTTCTAGTAGTTGATTTTGAAGACTTTTGGTAACCCAATAGACGAAATTTACACCGACATCGATATGATTTTGATATTTTTAAAGTATTATCATATTTGAAAGAGGATTTTGATTTTATTTTGCTACAACATATTATGTTGCAAATCATGTGTTTTTTTTTACCTTTTTTTATTTATTTTATTTTATTTTTTATTTTTTTACGATATATTTACATGTTTGGTTGATGACTTGATATATTTATTTGTTTATTTTTTCAAGTTGACTTTGTGTATCGTTTCTAGTCTAGACTTCTAGTTTCCTGCAATTATATTTGGAATTTCAAGCATTTTAATGTCTTACAAGTTGCAATCTCCTTGACACTTGTATTGGTAAATCTGTTATGTGGTTGTAGTATTACATTTTTGTTTGTTTAACAAAGAGTTTGTGGCTCTAAAATTGCCTTAAAAACTCTCAAAAGCTTAAAACTATGGCCTATTAACTTCGCTGTTTTTTATGTTTGGGGCGAGGGGGTTCAATTTTGGTGAGGTCACCCTATCTTTTGAGTGGACGCCCAAGCACTCAAAATGGGCGCCAAAGCACTCAAAATGCCTAGGTGCCCAAATCCGCAAGTTTGAACACTGGTCGACACATTACTGGCTTGATGCACGAGTATGTGTGGGCAACCTCGTATATTACAAAAGCAAAAACAAGTGACAAATTACTTGTATCCATGAATCATGAAGTAGAAAGATATATTTTACCCGTAAACGAAAGCAAGATGACAATTAAACTAATGAAAATGTTTTGATAAGGTTGTATAAGTAAAGCCCCACCTCAAAACCCACTTAAAATAGCAGTTCTGACATTGAAAAACCTTCAAATAGATCACCTCGATCTTAATCACGAAGTTGTAAAAAAAAAATAGAGAAAGATTTCAAGCCCTAAAAAATATATATTATAATAAAGGAAAAAGTTTATATAAAGTTGTAACCTTAAAATGTAGAATAAAAGATGCACCTTAAAAATCCATAGGAAAATATTGTTTTAATGTTGAAAAACCTTGTAATTGATCATTTTGACATCGAGATGTATGAATATGCAAAGAAAAAAAAAAAGATTTTGAGTCCCACAAATGGTGCCATCTTGCAATACATTATCTAGACCTTCTTCAAGATTTTCGTATGTTTTAAAGATCTACCTGATTTTAACCATTTTTGGAGTTTAAAATTTTACAGTTAGATACAAAAATAGATTTTTCAATAATCCTAAGAATTTTTCACACTACAATTACCTATTATGATAAAATTTGGAGGTACCCCTTAATTGGATTGTTTAAGGTTGTAACCTTGTAGAAACCACACCCTATAACAAAATGGAAAAAGTTTATTTAAGGTTGCAACCTTAAAATGTATAATTACATGTGCTCCTCAAAAATCCGTCACAAAAGGTTATTTTAATGTTAAAAAAAGTTCTAATTGATCATCTCAACATCGAGATGTATGAATATGAAAAAAAAAAAGAAGAAATATTTTGAGTCCCAAAAATAATGCATCTTGCAATACATTACCTAGACCGTCCATTTTCAAAAATTTTATGTTTATAGATCTACTTGATTTTAACCATTTTTGGAGTTTAAACTTTTATAATTAAATATGAAAATAGATTTTGAGATAATCCTAAGAATGTTTTTCATCAAAATTACATGTTATGATAAAATTTGGAAGTGCACCTTAATTGGATTGTTTAAGGTTGCGACTTTCTAGAAACCACACCCCTAACAAATTATCTAAATTGTCTATTTTACCTTAAAAATAAGTGTTCATGGATTTACAAGACCTGTATCATTTTTTTAACTTCAAATTTTATAGTCAATTTATGAAATTTATTTTAGAACGGCTTTCCGAACAAAATTCGCGAAAGTTTTGCTTTGTTTTCATGAAGCCTAAGTAAGAAATTCTCTTTGTTCCAAACAAACAATTGGATAGTTGGGGAAATTTTCCCAAACTACCACGTTGATCTTGTGTGTCAAGATTAATTATTTGGTTATTTAACGTCTGTCTATTTTAAAATTGTAACCAAATAGTTCAATGTCCAAAGGTCCACGGGTAAAAGCAATATAAGACACGGCCCTACTTTGGCACCCATGTTGAGAATGGACTGGAGCACCTTGGCGTAATACAAACGAGTCCTATGATGAAATCTCTTACTCCATTCTCACCAAAAGTAGAGACCCAAATCCCCACCGACTTACCTTTTTTTTTTTTTTGACCTTTGACAACCATGCTTCCCAAGCGAATTACCAAGTTCCCTAAATACTGGTTTCATAAAGGCAACAACCAAGTTCCCTAAATACTGGTTTCATGAAGGCAACAAATGCCTAGAAAAATCAGCATATTCAAAAGGAAAATAAACATCCTTTCTTCTGGTACAATTCAGTGTCAATTGTCTTAAGATTGTCATAAAAAAAAAAAAAAAAAAAAAGACAGAAAAATCCATCTGAGGAATGATATTGGAAAAAAAGGGAAAAGCCACAATTGGCTAATTTTTCCCTGATATATTTACATAACTGTCTGAATATCGTGCACAAGAGAGGGAAATTACTCTTGCAAATACACATCGATCATAAAAGAAGTCCTGAGTTTCACTATCTAATTAGCCATAAATTCCACTCGATCTATGAGCAGTTTTTCTCATTTAACACTAAAATAATACATTTGTACAGGTTTTTTTAGAGATGTTATTTTAAATACAATTAAAGGAGAAACTATATCCAAAAATAATTGCTGCTCATGTTTTGGAATCCACAAGCAAGAAGAAAGAACCGAGGAGTGGCGAACAGTTTGGTTTCTTAGTCAAACCATAGTGAGAAGTTATAAATACTTGATTCCTTGATATCATGACTTGGGAAATTTTAATCCATCTCGAGTAGAGGATGAGTCAAGCGCCAATTTGATTGTGATCGGCCTCTCAGATCATGGTACAAGACCTGTAAAATTAAATAATTTCCATCGTAAACTCCAAAGCATCGGCAAGCATAATAGGAACTTCATAAAACAATAGCATACAGGACTGGATTACAAAAGTTTCTCACATTCTTCTCTGTGTTCTAAAACTTGCTGATATGACTTGAAACCGCCCCGAGTAAGATCAGGACTGGTAAGAACAAGAAGAAAATGGGGACTCGAGCGAGTCTAAGAAAAGAACTATGCTGTTTGTTTCCTTTTTTTTTTTTTTCAAGTTGGAAACCTGTGGACTCTTCCCCATTTGCAATCCTTTTTCATCAAATTTTCACATCCACAAAAACTTTTTGGATCAAAGCCAATATTGACACACGATCAAAACATCAAGAACTGCTCATTTTATAACTCAAAACCCATCATTTCTACCGATTTTTCCAATAAATTTCATGAATTTTTCTACCGATTTTTCCAATAAATTTCATGAAATTTGTATAAAAATATCCACATTGGAGCCCTTTAATGCACATGTGACACAATTTCTCCAATAAAAAAATGTATTATAAAAGATATAGAATCAAAAGTATTATTTTTTATTGAAAAATATCTCCGTACACCCTTCTTTTAAGTTTCATTTCTACCCCAGGTTTCAAAACATATCGTGCCACAAAGAGATTCATGTATTATATCTTCTAATATTTTAGACTAACTTTACCCCATCTTTTTAACCCAAACAAAATTTCAAGAGGCATTTTTTTTTTATTCATTTCTAAAACCCTTTCTCTTTCCCTTTTTTCTCCCCACACCTCTCCTTTTTTTTTTTTTTTTAATATTGAAAAATATCTTTTAAAAAAATATACTTTTTTAATATTAAAAAAAAATGGAAGCTTGGGGAAAAAGACACGAAGAGAAAAAGAAGGGCTTCAAAAAGAAATATAAGGGAGTTTAGTAAGAAATAGAAAAAAAGAAGTCTTTTAATTCCTTTTTGGATTAAAAAGATGGGGTAAAATTTGTCTAAGAAGTTAAAAGATATAATACATGGGATCTATATGGCACAAGATATGTTTTGAAACCTCGAGTAAAAATCAAACTTAAAAAGATGGTGTATGGAGATATTTCCCTTTTTATTTTTTTCAGCAAAAATCCTCGGAATTTTAGAAAAATCATATATATTTTCTTTTTATGATTTATTTCATTTCTTGCAAAATTTCATTAGGTCTGTAGTTGTAGAGAGTGTCATTTTCAATCTACAAAGGCATTGCATGACTAAGAACAATATTTCGTAGAATTCAATTTTTTTTATCGTGTTTCATTTTTTCTGAAGAAAACCTTGGATTTTCTTAAAAGTAATATATTTCATTTTTTTTTTTTGAGAGGATGGGGGGCTGTTAGATTTCGTTAGGTTTTTTGTTCGAGAGTGTAATCTTCAATCTACAACAGGTAATGCACGAGTCAACAATATTTTCCTAGATTGCAAATCTTTTGTTGTTGTTTTATTTTTCTAAAAAACTATTGAATTTCCATAATTTCTTCATGAAAATTTCATGAAAAATAAAAAATAACAATTTCAAAAATAAAGTTTCATCAAAATATCTAATGGATAAATAATAAAAATAAATAAAAAATTTCTAAAGGACTAGTCCAATTTTCTTCACAAATCAATATAAAATCATTTCTTAAAGCTTTTGGTTATTTTTATAAAAATTTTACCAGCTTCGTACGGCCAAACTAAATGGACTGGTACCGATCATCCAGTTTACTGAGCCGGCTCGGAACTAGCAGGCACCTAATTCTGTCGCATAAGTTATTAATTTGCAACCATGGGATTCAATCATGAAGTTATTAAGGTCTCAATTAATCAGTTCATAGGGACAAGAATCATATGATGGCCATCATTCATCGAGAAAAAGATTAAATTCAGAATAATATGAAACCAATTAATATAAAAAGGGGGCAATTTATAAAGTTCAGCTAAGAGATTGAACTACTTAACATTTTACCATCTTTCGCTTTGACTTCAAAAAGCTCATCAAAACCCTGATAAGGACATCATACTATTAAAGTTTTAATTTGAAATTTTTTGGAGATTGAAAACTATGGTATTTGTTCTTTCTATTTATTTTTTAGAGAATTCAAGGGTAGTTTAGTCTTTCATTATATTATTTTAGTGAAGGGTACTTTATGTCAATATGTATGTTCAGGACAAATAATAAAAAAGGGAAGTTCAGCACCTATGATGTTTTACTTTTGAGATATTTGACAAAGAAAAACTCCTAGAAGGCTTTTAAAACTCAATTTCTTTTTCTTTTCTTTCCCATCTATCTCTTTCCTCCCCTTCCCCTAAATTCTGTTGTCTACCTTTCTTTTCCTTGTTCCCTTTTTCTTTCCATGAATTATTTAGTGCTCTTTCTTATTCCTTCATTTTTTTCTCACTTATTTTTTGTGTTTTTCTTCTAGTTTTTTGGCTCTTTTATAACCCTCCAAATCAGTAACCACTCCCATAAAGAACCCACTAAAACCTTAGAAGTAGTTCAAGATTAACCCTCAATAAAATCACTTGAAACACATAAATCCAAAACCCTAATTTATTTTTACACCCCATTAGGATCCGAATTCTAGTACTCGTTGGGGAGACATTAGGGAATTAATATAAAGTCCTTCTACACCAACTTTTTCTCTCCGACTTCTAAACTAGCTTCAAAATGGGATGGGGATCAATTTCTATTTCACTAATTTTGTTTACAGATATACTTCAATCTACTAAGGATTCAAAATCTCATCTCCCAGAGATTAAAATAAATTCCTAAAATTGCATGTTACACAAGTTTGTTCATATGGTTTTGTGGATGACTGCTCATAGAAAATGCAGATCAGCCTTATTTCAATTTAAAGATCCTCAAAACACATTTTATGGTCTCGTAATGAAAGATTATAAAGTGGCTCATCTTAGGTCTCATCAACTTGATATCCGAGCAAGTTGTCCTAGGGCTAGAATCCTTTTTAAATTTGCTGAGGATATGTCCTAGAGTTTAAGGTCTCCATTAGGTCATTAGGGTGTTGTCCCTCTGCCATAATGCCCCTTAGATGCTGTCCAACTTTGTGATATACTCTTTCTTAATGTTTTTAACTGTTTTCCTATGGTTAACAGAGTGCATGACGTTTTTGGTTGCAGCCCTAGAGTTCTCAGGTTAGGAACGTTGCTCAAGTGGCCTTCTAAAGCATAGGAAGTATCCTTCCTTAAGTCTAGGAAAGTTCTATATTAGGGTTAGGCGAGTTCAGATCCATGACAAACCAAGGCAATGTGAAACAGGGTCATGGTTGGGGCAAAGGCCATGGGCATGGTCAGATCAGGTCTGATTGGCAACAAGCCATTCTACAAAGACTTGACTAACGTTATGACTCCCTCCAACAGATCAGGGAGCAATTGGCATGGACTGCACAGGCAGTGGGTGTTAGGGTGGCGCTTCCTCTTGACCCTCCACAAAAGTCTCACAAAATCTGAGCGTGCATGGTTCTGTGAAGAGTTAAACACTAGATGATAGAAGATGGAGACCATGATGAAAATTCTTATGAGGATCCTAGATGGCATCATAAAAAAGAGCAGATTGAGGATAGATTAAACAGAGCATCATCTAGTCTTACCTCTTGTGACTAAGGAAGAGGTAGAGAGTCCAATTCCGAGAGAGGGTCACTTCCTCTTGAAGGAATTTAGTGAACTTGCTCCAGGAGAGCTTCCCGATGGCTTTCCCACTATGAGAGATATACAACATTGTATAGACCTCATTCTTGGATACAGTCTCTCACACTTCGCCCTTTATTGGACGAGTCCAGCAAACCATAAAGAGTTGCATAATCAGGTTATGGGACTGCTATGGAAAGGACTTATACAAGAAAGTTTGAGTCCGAGGCTGTCCCTGCACTCTTTAACTCCAAAAACAGATGGTAGTTAGAGAATGTGTATTGACAGCCATACCATCAATAAGATTACCGTAAATTATAGGTTTCCCATGCTAGGCTTGATGACATATTGAATATGTTGAGTAGCTCTAAGATTATCTCCAAGGTTGACCTCAAGAGTGCATGCAATCAGATTTGACCTAGAGGTGATGGCCTTCAAAACTCGTGAGGGTCATTATGAGTGGCTAGTCATACCCTTTGGTTTCTCCACCGGACCAAGCACATTTGCGCATCCAATAAACCAAGTTTTACGACCATTCATTGATAAATTTGTGGTCGTATAATTTGATGATAATCTAATATGTAGTATTAACTGAGACAATCATCTAGTACTCCTATAGCAAGTAATAGAGATCTTGAGGGAGTACAAGTTGTATGTCAACCTAAGTGCACCTTCTTGATTGGAAGTTTGATTTTTCTGGGCTACATTGTTTCAACATAAGGGATTAAGGTTGATTTTTCTGGGCTACTGTGATTAGCTTTGTTTGAATTTAAAGTGTCCTAGAAATGTGCTTTTACGTCTTGTAATAGAAGATTAGAGAGTGACTGATCATTTAAAGTGTTCTAGAAATGTGCTATTATATCTTGTAATGGAAGATTAGAGAGTGACTGATCTTAGACTACATCAAATACACATGATCATGTGTTGGAGAACTAGGTAAAATGTCAAATAGTTCATATTTTTAATAAATTTCCCCCGAGAAAAAGAATCGGATGCTGGTTCACAACAAATTTGCTGGCAACCAAAACAAGAGCAATACTGGAAGGAAAAACCTGAAGAAAACTAAAAATGGTAAATGGATGGTTTGTCCCAAGTTACAAAGGAAATAGATCTGGCAGTTGGAGGAAATGGGAATAGGTATATAAATGTTTTTCTAATACTAGCGGCAAAAACAAAAAATAATCTATGCTTGTATTTAGGGTCTTCTAGGAAAACAAACCATGTAAGATGCTTTTAGCAGTAGTTTTCTGACAATCTGAAACCAGATATGCATATCATCAAGTGGTTGTCTGAGGGGCAAATGACACGACTTTCCATCTAGCAAAAGTGCTTGTTTTTTTAAATGAAGGTACATTTTGAAATACCCATATTTCATAGCTTCCTGAAACAAAAAATAAAGGCATTTTAAATACCTAGATTTTAAGGGCTCTTTTTTATTTAATAACATGAAAATATGGGGTATGAAGATAGAAAAGACTTTAGGACCAGATAGAATCTCGATAAAGGTTTGGAAGTACAAAAGGGAGATCAACATAGACTGGTTGACCAAGCCGTTTAACAAGGTGTTGAAAACAAAGAAAATGTCAGACGAATGGCGGAAAAGTATTGCGGTACCTATTTACAAGAACAAAGGAGACATATAGAATTGTGCGAACTATCGTAGGATCAAACTTATGAGCCGCACTGTGAAACTGTGGGAGAGAGTGATTGAGCAATGACTAAGGCATGAAACAAGTTTATCAGAAAACCAATTTGATTTTATACCAGGGAGGTCAACAATTGAGGCTATTTTCCTACTTAGACAACTGATTGAGAAGTTTAGGGTGAAGGGAAAAGACCTCCACATGGTCTTTATTGATCTAGAGAAAGCTTATGATAGAGTACTTTGAGATTTAATTTGGTGGGTGTTGGAAAAAAAAGGACTCTCCAGATACTATATTGACTTGGAGAGATATATGTACGAGGGAGCACTAGCTAGTGTGTGAGTATTGAGTGGAAAGACGAGTAAGTTTTAAGTGACAATAGGTCTACATCAGGGATCAATGTTGAGCCAATACCTCTTTGTATTAATTATGGATGACTTAATTAGGCAGCTACAAGATGAAGTACTGTGGTGTATATTGTTCGCGGATGACATAGTTTTGATCGATGAGGCCCGAAGCAGCATCAACAGTTAGATCTTTGCAAGGATGCTCTACAATTTAAAGGTTTTAAAATTAGCCAGACTAAAACAGAGTATATGAAATGCAAGTTTAATAATAATAGGAGTAGAGACAAGGAATCAGTTAATATTGACAGTCAAGAAATACCAAAAAGTACGTACTTACGATATCTTGGATCGATAATCTAGGAAAATGAAGAAATTGAGGAAGATCCCACATATTTCAAAGCTGTGAGGGAGAAGAAGAGATGTGCAACAAACCCATAGGGTGAGTGTAGCTAAGCTGAGGATGTTGAGATAGATGAGAGGCAAGACAAGACGGTATAGAATTCAAAATGAATACATTCAAAAGAATTTAGGTGTGGCTCCAATAGGCAATGAGATAACAAAAAGTAGATTTAGGTGCACTGGCCATGAACAACGCAGACCCAGTATAACACCTGCTAAGAGGTGTGAATCGGTTCCCGTGAAAGGTTACAAAAGGGCAAGAGATAGGACCAAAAGGGCATGATTGAAAGTAGTGAGAAAAGATATGGGAACTTATGGCTTCATTGAGGGATAGAGCAGAACGACGGACAAGGATTCGTGTAGCCGACCCAAATAATTGAGAAAAGGCTCTCGTGCATGTAGTTTTCTTCGCAGCTAGTGCGCCCAGCAAACTACAGCTTGAAAGCAAGAGGCAAGGCTAGCCTAGCACAAAAGCCATTGCACTAACACGCATCCGTTTTCTTGCTTGTCTTCGCTGGCTCGAAAGCCAACAAGCAACGAGTAACACGAAATCCGTTGCGCTAACGCACATTCGTTTTCTTGCTTGTCTTCGGTGGCTTGAAAGCCTATGTCAATTGATGAGTTCTTTCTTCTCCTGTTGTCTCCTTCATCGCAATGACTCTCCCCGTTCAAGAAGTGTTTTGGTGATCGAATTACGATGATGATGATGATGATAATCTTGAAAAAATGGGTATTTAAAATACCCTTATTTTGCTCCCTGTATACTATCTAAAAGGCACTCATGAAATACGGGTGCTTCAAATACTTGTTACAATGTTATACATTTTTTGCTTTTTTTTTTTTTTGGAAAAGTGGTTTTGGCAAAAGGGCACTATCGTTAATTAACCTTTTTATAAAACCATATGAAGAACTATCTAGTTTCGAATTATTAGAAATCAGGTATCCCACCTCTCAACATCTTACATGGCTTCTCTCCTAGGAAATCCTCGTATTTATTCAGGTCCTGAACCAAATCCCCATATCAAGCTTAACCATATCGTCTATATGGGTTTAATCACAAACTTACAATAAGTTTGTAATTTATGCTTCAAGAAAAAGATAATCCTTTTGTCACACTAGTTTGATCTAAGCAATCGATCAAACATTAGGATGAATTTATAACATATGTATGTATTTAAGGGCATATGTACGTGTTTATGTGTAATGTGTTTGTGTATATTATGGGAACTATTAATTGCATGAATTTTTTATACAGGAAAAACCCACAACCTGTGGATCCTAGGCTGGGGGTACCTTGGAAGTTGCCAGTTGTCCTATCCACATCAAAGTGTTAGGAATCTAATGGTTGTAGATGTTTTCCTCCATAGAGGTAGGCCCATATGTATAAGTCAATCAATACTTAAAGGAAACTCACCACTTTTTGATCGTCTCCTCCACTACAGATATACTCATCATTTGGAGCCACAGCAACCTACAGTTTTCAGTTTCAGTTCACCCAAGACCACATCAACAAACAGTTATAAAGGCCTATGTTGAAGAGTAGAACTAAATATATTAGACAAAAGCAAGAAAACGTTCAGTGACGCACAGTGTTAGCACACCGAGTGTGGCTGCTCATGTGCCGGATGCAAGGTTGCCCAAGTGCAACATCCCACATTGCAACACTGCAAGTGCCATAAATGATCAAGCTGATATACCTCAAAAGAGAAGGGAAAGCTCGAAAACAGTGCTTGGAACACCTACATCAATTCATGTAGGTACTCCCGATCAAAGCAATGCATGGATTGTTCCTTTTCTTTCACCATTACTTTGATGCACAAGGTTGCTTATTTAGCAGAGGCTAAAATAGTCACTTAGGAAAAAGATAAGATCAACGCAAGTAGTGGTTTACTATTCCAAGATTGTGGGGCACCAGTAATACTTAAGCAGGTGTTCCAAGCATTTGGTTTGATATTTTCCATATGAGAAGAAAACAAAATCATCAAAAGGAAAGAAAAATACACAGACCTCCCATTGCCACTTGCCGTGACTAATATTGGTGCCTCATGAAGCCAACGAGCATCATTTACACCTTGGTCCCCCTCATCCACAAATCTGCAGGGCAATAACATGACACATTTAACATAATAAGAATCAAGAACTCAGTAACACAATCTTGAGATGAGCACACCAATCACTGCTTCTATTAAAAGAAAAATAAAAAATAAAACAAACTCTTTACTGTTGCACCTGAGTAATGCAGCAGCGCCTCAACTTAAAAGATAGCAGTATTGGTTCATATAATAAATTCATGAATAACAACAATGGATGTTGTTGTATGAAAGGAGTGGCTATGTGGAACTCAAGGTATTAAATAAATTTTTTTTTTCTTTTATTCAATATACCTGAATTCCACTTACATGTGCCACCATACACTGCTGTAATTTTTATTTTTAAAAATAAAAACCATCGAGGAGCAATAAACAATCTTCCACTATAGTTTTGAGTATAATATATGTTTCCTGGAAATTCACAGAAATATTGAAATAAGGCTGAAAAATACTTAAACCTACTGAGAAGACTTTCTTGATGGTGCATAGTTACCCTCACAAGTCTTGATCACCCCACACCACATTCCCTGACTGATAGCACACTTTGTCGCTTTTGATATTGTTGGAATTTCATAGAAGGGATAGGAAGTTTAGGCAATATCTCTTACTCTAGGGTTTTAGAGAGCATGGAAACCTAACTAGGGTTTGTAGGAGCCATAGTTAGCAAGTCGGGGACTATCAATAATTTGGCTCACCATAAAATCAGAAATAAATCGTTTTTTTTTTAAAAGTTGGATGAAAAAATCGGGTAAAAAATAGGGATCGGCAAAAATACTTTATATAAAGATATTGCAAATATATCGGACTAGGCTCAAAAATTCGGAGTGAAAAAAAAGGATAAGTTTAAAATATTAGAAATTTTGAACTAGGATACATGTGAGGGAACACGATTCACTTGACACTTGAGGAAACACAACTAATTTTAGATGTATTGAACTTAAAGTAAATTTTCACTTACTCAAATTAAAGATGGAGCTGCAAATTAAAAGTAGGTCTAAATTGTAGGCCGTAGATTGCTCAAACTTGATGCAAAATAAAGGTGTAAGTGTAAAGACGAAGCTATTGACCCATCGTGATGTAAAGACAAAGGACGCGAGTTGTACAAAGCTATCGCTTGTTTTATGCAGCGAAGAGAATGCACAAAGAGAGAAGAGAGAAGTGGATGCAGAGAAACGAATGCAGAGAGAGAGAGTGAGAGAGAGTTGTGTGCACACAGAGAAATGGAGAAAGTGAGAGAGAGAGGGGGAGTAGGTGATTATGGATGTCTCAGAGAGGAGCACAGAAGAGCAGGCACAGGTATACGCAGAGGTTTTTAAGATGATGCTGTCTTTTAGAAGCAGATGGTGAACCTCTGTGAAGAAAATCAGATGCATGCACTGCGTCAAAATCATGGTGTTGGTGTTGTCTTTCTGACGCTGACGGATTGTTAAATTAGGTTTAGGGAAAGGCCCTAACGTGTATTTTTTCCCTAATTTATTTTTCCCTAATGTAACGTTTGAGTTATGCTAAATTTGGGGATTTTTGATAGTTAATGTTGAATCGGTGCTTTGAAAGTTCTCTCTATCATATGGTTCTCTGTTTTCCCTAATTTCTGTAAGATGTTAAATTTTTCCTTAATTTTCACTGATCTGTGTTGTTTTCTCTCTCTGTTTTTCCTAATCAATGTACCCCTAATTTCTTTAAGATGGTTCTATTTTTCACTAATCTATTTACCCCTTATTACTTTGAGATTGTTCTCTATCATATGGTTCTCTTTCTCTCTCTCTATGTACCCATCAAGCATCATAAAGAATGATTCAATAATTAGTAAAAAAATCGTAAATAACATGAGAAATTTAGAAAGCTCCAATATGCAACGAGCCCGTTTTAGGGTTAAAAAAAAAAAAAAATCTAAAATGTAACTTGATGATAAACCCTAGCACGCACAAGATAATAAACCCTAACAGGAGATATTCTTTTGCAGGGAAATTTTTTTTTCCCAAAAAAATATTGTTTTCTAGAAGGTATAAAAATGGAAATTTCATGAAACAAGAAAAAGGTAAAATGAACTTTCAAAAAAACAAAATTTTAGAGGTGATTAGTAGAAATTTTTTTTTTTTCTTTTGTTTTTGAGAAATGTGAACATTTGTATTGCTGTTAAGAAAGAGAGTACATGGTTAGTCCGAGAGTACCTCTAGACGGGATTGTTGGTAAAAAATAGGTCAACTGACCCTATACAAAAATTGGCTTATTAAGTTGCCTCTATACAAATGATTTACAATGAGTTTACAAAAAAAGGGCTTATAAAGTTGCTTGTATAATTGTATACAAGGAAATTTGTATCTTGGAGTACCCTCTGTGGTCCAAAGCAAAAAAAGAGTTGGACCGGGGTTAATCTTTGCCTTGGGCCCCGTCCTTGGCCAGGAGGTCAGCGAGCTTGTTTGACGTCCTCGATATATGCTTCCATGAGACAGCCGTAACCCTGCAGATGCATGCAATCTCGTCAAAAATCGAAGCCAGGTACCACGGAGGTGGGGACCTCCTAGTTGCCCATGTAATGATGTTGTACATGTCTCCCTCCACTATTAGGTTTTGCCCCTAAGAATGATCGAAATATTTAAGACCCCTGAGAACAGCCATTGATTCGGTATGTTGGGAGTCTTGGAAACCAAGATAATCGGAGTAAGAAGAAGAATATTGCGTTAGTGATCTCTAAAGAAGCCACCTGCTCCTGCATGACCGGGGTTCCCCAGAGAGCATCCATCAAAGTTAAGTTTAATGGCTCCATTTGGAGGTGGCTGCCATTTGCAAGATCTTTGCTTCTTCCTTGGTCGATGGAGTATAAGATTACCCCATTGACTTATGAAGGAATTCGCAGAGATACCCTGAAAAATTGTTGGTTAGAGGCCCAAAAGGTCACTAAGGATGTAACCTTATGAAAGAGTGTTGGGACGAGGCTAACATGTCCTTGGAAAATTCTGGCATTCCTTTTTGTCCAGATCACCCAAATGGTTGCTACCATGGCAGCCTTCCATAAGATTCTTCCATCCTTCGGCCATTAGAAAGCGTAATCCGAGACAAAAAAGGTTCTTGACTGTCATAAGTGCTACCCAGTAGACACCAAACAGTTGAAGCAGTATGCTCCAGAGTTCGTGTGCCACTTTACAATGGATGAATAGATGGGGATTGGATTCCTCCTCACACAAACACATGGAGCATCTCTTTGAGATGGGAATCCCTTTCTTTTGGAGGTGATAGACTGTAAGTTCCTTTTGAGAAGCCGCTATCCAGTTGAAGGCCTGAACCTTAGGGGTTGCAATAGTTTGCCAAACCTCGGATAGGGCAAAAGAAGGGTTTGGGGGGAAAGTGGGAGGTGCAAAGCTGCAGATAGGGATGAAGGAGAGGTGCAAAACTGCAGATAGGGAGAGGTGCAAAGCAGGTCCCTCCCTTGTACAGGAATGAAGGAGAGGTGCAAAGCTGCAGATAGGGAGAGGAAGTGATTAGTTTCCTCCTTCGATAAATTCCTTCTGAATGAGGGGTTCCATACTTTCGATATCCTTCCGTCATCAATTCTTCTACAATAGTAGAATCTCTATTTGCCGCAATGGAGTAAAGGAAGGGAAAAAGGTCCCTTATCGGCGTGTGTCCTAGCCAGAGATCTTACCAGAATCACACCCGTGTTCTTCTCTCGGGTGAAACCTGATGAATTTTTTGAACAAAGCAAGGGAGAAGGTGAATGACTTCCCTGCTCCTGAAGCATTGCTCCAAGGTCTCCTCTCTGGCACCCAAGTACTATCAGGGATCTTATATTTACTGCGTAGTACCTAAAACGAGAGGGCATCCGTCTGAGTAGCCAGGCGCCACCACCATTTCCCTAATAGAGCCAAGTTTTGTTTTCTGAGGAGCCTAATTCCCAGTCAACCTTGATGTTTAGGTAAGAAAACCTTATCCCTAGAGATAAGACGAAATTTTGTTTTCTCTGCCTGTCCTGACCACAGTAAGTTTCTCATGAGTTGGTCAAGCCGATTTGCCACAGATGAGGGAATTTGGAAAAGGGACATAAGGTACATAGGGGCGTTGGCCAAAGTTGCTTTGATCAGAATGATTCTGCCCACTTGATAAAGGTATCTCCCTTTCCACCCAGCCACTCTCCTATCATCCTTTTTAATCGCATGAGACCATTGTCTCTTTTTCGGTTTTCCCAGCCTGAGAGGTAGCCCCAGATAGATTGTGAGAAGGTTGTCGATTTTGCACTCCCAATCTGGGATAAGCTCTCTGATTTTGCCATTGGTGACAGCTACCTCCATCTTCTTTGGATTTACCATGTTAACCTTGAAACCCGTGGCCCTTTGGAAGCATTTCAGATAGAGCCTCAAGTTATCAATTTCACGAGGAGATGCATCTAGGAATACCAGAGTGTCATCTGCGTATTGCAGGAGCGACACTAATGGGCCTTGGTGAGAAGTTTTAAAGCCTGTGAGGAGACCTGACTGGTAAACTTGAGATAAAGATTGCCTAAAGACTTCAGCTGAGATGGCCACGAGGA
The DNA here is from genome assembly GCF_054954075.1 of Amborella trichopoda. Classification (NCBI taxonomy): domain Eukaryota; kingdom Viridiplantae; phylum Streptophyta; class Magnoliopsida; order Amborellales; family Amborellaceae; genus Amborella; species Amborella trichopoda. The sequence continues at coordinate 11,656,549 of NC_142341.1, read as the reverse complement.
AAGGGGATAGAGGGTCCCCCTGGCGCAGTCCCCTTGAGGAAAGAAAGACACCTTTCAAGGTTCCATTTATGAGGATCGAGAAATGTGGATGAGAGTAACAATCTCTCATCTAGTTCCTCCAGCGTTCTCAGAATCTCATACGTGCTATCGTTTCATCTAGTACGGACCAATTGACATGGTCATACGCTTTTTCCCAGTTGATCTTGAAAATGAGGCCAGGATTTTTGGACAAATGCCTAGAGTGGATACACTCGTAAGCGACAAGAGCTCCATCTAGGATTTGCCCATCTCTAATGAAGGTCGACAGAGAAGAAGAGATGATATTGGGCAAAACCTGTTGTAGTCTTGTGGCCAGCACCTTGGCCAGGATTTTATAAGTAGAGTTAAGCAGCATGATTGGGCGGAAGTCTTTCAGTTCCTCTGCCCCTTCAACCTTGGGAACCAAGGCGATAAAGGTGGAGAATTCCCCAGTGGAAAAATTCCAAGAAGAAACTCAAGAAATTTGAGCAAAAAGTCTCCCAAAAAATTTTGAATGGGGCAATGGGGAACCCATCTGGCCCAAGAGCTGTATCTTTGGCTAGGTCATCAATACGTTTTAGTATTTTCTCTTCTAGGAAAGGATGCTCCAGCCAAATAGCCTGGTCTTTCGACAAGGTGTGGAAGTCTAGGTCGGCCATTGTAGGTCTGGGACCGCGTGGAGTAATGTACAATGCTTGGAAGAAGTTTAAAATAGCTGATTCGATTTCTTCAGGCTGTACCAGATAGCTAATATTCGACTCGACCGTCGAAATGGTATTGTCTCTTCTACGGCAATTTGCTATCCAGTGGTAAAACCTGGTGTTATGGTCCCCTGCTTTGAGCCAATTGACTCTAGATCTCTAAAACCAATAAAGTTCTTTTTTAAGGGTGGTGAAGCATTCAAGTTTGGTTTGGGTTCTTAGGTCAAATTTAGGGGTTGTTAGAGTCCTGGACTCCTCAATACGGCCTAGGTCATGGATTGATTTTAGGAGAGAGGACTTAACCTGCGAGTAATTCCCAGGGATGGACTTACTCCAGGTCTTAAGGGAGGCTTTGAGAAGTTGAATCTTAGTTTGGAGTCTATATCATGCTCTTCCCTAGGCTTGGCCAAAAAAGGAGTTCCACTAGAATGGGATAAAGTTAGGTAAGGATTTTTCTTCAAGCTAAGCTAGTTCAAATCTAAAAGGTTTGGGACCCTGCCTAAAAGCCTGGGGCAAAGAAGGATAGGGCAATGGTCTGAAGTGGGTTTAGGCTGGGCCAAGGCATGGGATCTTGGAAAGAGTTCTTCCCAATCCAAAGCTAGGAGAAATCTATCGAGTTTAGAGAGAATAGGATGGGGGGAATGATTGGACCAGGTCAAGCGATTTCCTTGCAGTGGGATATCAAGGAGGTCATTTCTAAGATGAAGTCCGAGAAGTCTATCATACTCTGAGAGATGTTAGAGCTGGAGTTTCTCTCATGAGACCAATGAGTAATATTGAAATCTCTGCCCAAACACCAGACTAGATGGGGTAGGGAGGCTACAAAGTCCAATTTTGTCCAAAGGTGAGAACAACGGGAAACAGAGTAGGGCCCATAAATGGCTGAGAATTTCCATTGCAAGCCATTTGAGGATCGAGACAAGAGAACAATGGGAAGAAAGAAGGAGGTGCTCAGTGGAGTTCCATATCACCCATATACCCCCTAAAGCCCCTTCCGCAGGTAGGACGACCCATTGGCATCGCCTCCTACGCCAGACCTGGCGGATGAGGTGAAGGGAGGGCTCGGGTAGCTTAGTTTCAGTGAGAGCAAGAAGGGTGGGATGGTGTTTCAAAACCAAGTCCTTGACCGCCTCCCTTTTAGAGGGAATGTCCCAACCCTCTAATATTCCATGAGAGAATCTTCATGGTGTAGGAGAAGGAGAGGAAGAAGAGGCTAATCTAGCATACCGCCTCAAGGGGGGGAGAGAGAGGGAGGGAGGCCATCCGAAGGGAGCCCCTTGTAAGAGATGGTGGAAAAAAGGTTAAGTGCCCTTTGTCCTTTAAAACTCACCCTCAGACAACTCGGAGCGTCAGCAATAAGGAAACAGTGGGCAGGTCCTTCAGGGCCGTCATGCTGGAATCCCATAATGCGATAAAGATCCTTAATTCTTTCCAGTTCTCGATCATTCCCATCCCCATCGAACCCCTCGTCGATCTCCCTCACCAAGGGGGGCGAGACGGGCATGCCAGAGTTTTCAGGCAGAACAAAGGACAGCTCAGTAGGTGACAGGGGTGGAGAGAAAGAAGGAGATGGAGGAGGAGAGAAAGAAGGGTAGAGGTCAAGAGGGAGGTCTGTCGAGGGCTCAGAAAAAGATATAAAGAGGGGGGGTGGGTGTATCCAAAGAGCAAGGGGGGAGGTAGTGAGGATCAAAAGAGGGAGAGGGGAGAGAAGGTGGGGCAGAGAGAGAGGCAAAGGAGGGGAGGCCTTGCGAAGCAAAAACCAGAGGCTCGGCTAAAGAAAAAGGCGGTTCGGCAATCCCTTATCCCGAGCGCGAAGAGGGGAGACCGCGAGGTGGTCAGGGATGGCAGGGTACAAGGGGTGGAAGGGGTAGAGGGGGTAGGGGGAAGCAAAGAAGGTGACAGGGGGGGAAAAGGATAAAAGATGGTGGGAGTGGGAGTGGGAGTGGTGGTAGAAGGGGCAGTTGAAGTGGACGGTGTGAACCCTACAAATGTGTACCATGTGCGGAACGATCGGAAAGAGCAGGGCAAGAAGAGGGGAGATGGAGTTAGGATCAAGGGGGAAAGGCTCCGTGGAGTGTACCGCCTCAATGCCATAGTGAGGAGGAGGTAGGTCCATCGATGGAGAGGGAGAAAAAGAAAAAGGTAGGTAGGAGGGGGAGAGGAAGGAGGAAGAAGGGGGTCCTGGAAGTGGATGGCCGAAAAGCAGACGCATAGAGGAAGCCAGGAGAGGGGGGAGAAAAGAAGAAATCGCCAAAGGCGATAAGGAAACTTGAGAGGGAGAGGGAAAGGGGGGGAGGCCAAGAACTCGAGAGGGGGAAGGCAAAGAGATAGCATCGAGGGGAGAAAAGAGAGAGGGAGATGTGTTAGGGGATGGAAAAGAGGAGGTAGGTGGGGACGCCTACAAAGGAGAAATGGGAAGCCCACGCAGCAGAATCAAAAAAGGGGAGGGCGACAGGTGGCCAGGGGAGGGCTGCACGCAAAGGGACGTGGCAGTCGAGGAGGAGGGAGAGGCGGCGGGAGTAAATGCAAGGTCGGAGGCATGCAGAGCACCGGGGTACGTGGCACCCGAGGAAAGTAAGGGGTCAGAGGCCAATATAGCAGGGGACGAGTTCTGGCGAGCCGGGTCCTGACAAAAGGAGGGACTAGGTTTCGCAGGGTCCAACCAGGAGGATGGGCCGGGTACAAGAGGATATTCCTGAAGGGCTCTTTCCCGGGTCGATGCGGGGGGAGAGAGGCCAGGTCAGATTGAGAGGAACGTACTTCGGTTCTGACGGTTGTCAGGACATCAATCCTTTCTCGCGCCGGCTGAGGGTTGGTGGGCTCAATGTCATAGTCGTACCCTAACTGTACTGGAGGCTGTTGACAGCACTGCCAGAGGTTGGAGGTTTGGGATCCATGGCCTGGGGTCGCATCCTAAGGCTCGAAAAAGAGGCAGAGGCCTGGCGGGGGCGCCTCCTGAAGAGGTGGTTTTTACGCGTCACAGTTGTCCATGCATTAGGGTAAGTCGCCGGAGCTGGATTCGCCTGATGAAGAAGAGAGAGGAGGGGGGAGAAGCTCTCGACCACGAAAGGAAACCTCAAAGAAGAGACCGTCAACTTCAAGCCAGAGGCTAGAAGGGAAAAGGTTGGTGTCCAGCACCTCCAAAAGCAGGCGAATGGAGCCGAGAGGGAGAGTCTCAATCGATTTCCAATGAATAGAAATCAAGTCACCGCAAACTCCCACCACTTTCCTGAAGGTAGAGGGGGACCACACGTGAAGAGGAATATGGTAGAGGGTCAACCACACACGCTGTTTTCTGAAAGAGCCTTCAGAGGGGGACCACGCTCAGAGTAGGCAGGAAGCTCCACTGAAGGAAGAGGGAGAAGGATTGTGAAGAGCATGCAACGCTTGCTCACGGGACGAGAAGGAGAAGAGGAAATCCCCACTAGAGATGCGTCTGCAAGTGAGAGTAGGTTCTCCCCAGTTGAGCTTGGCCCACCGCTCTATGCCTCTAACATCGTCACGTTTATGTTGGAAAGTGGCCACCAAGCATGAGGCAAGTTTTAGCTTAAGCTAGGTAGCTTCTTGAGATGGGGTAAAGATTATGCAAGGAAGGAAAGGGGAGGAAGAAGGAGAGAAACTCATCCCAAACAAGTTAGGAGGGGCGACGGGAGCAGAAGGTGATGTTGTTGAGGCCACCACCTCTGAAAAAGTGGCCTCAGGTGGTAGTACGGACTCAACTTCGGGCTGCTTAGGTCATACAGGACGAGAGGGCTGGCTGCGAGGGGGAAATGGAGGGAAGGTTTTGGGGTAGAGAGAGTAGATCTGGTCCCAACTAAGAGTAGGATGGCAAGGAGGACGATGACGACAACGACTCATGAGAGAAATTTTTGCGAAATCATCAAAGTCATATTTCCTTGCCAAACATTGAAGAACTTCTAAAACAATTTATGTAAATATAAAAAAATCGCGTTTTAAACTTCTTCATGAAAAAAAGTGTTTTTTTTACGCTCTTTTGAAAAAATCGCAAATTAAAATGTTCGTAAAAAAAAACTCCAATTTTTTGAAAGAATCGCACTTAAAACAGTAATTTGCTAACTATGGTAGGAACCCTTAGGAACAAATTGGGGCTGGGCTTGAAGGCATAGAATCCTCCCATAGCTTGGTATACCCCTTTTTCTTCTCCAAACATCAAAACCCTATTTAGGGTTTCAATGTGCCACCCTTGTCTTATCAAATTTTGGGTGGCATGACCCATTTTGAAAGGGGGGAAAGTGAAAAACGAATTTTCAACGAACGATAGAGAGAGACTTTGTGCATGGAGGAGACATAAATATGTGTCTAGAGAGAGAGCGACTCGGGAGAAAAAATTTCTTCCCCTATTTGGATTAGAATTCCTTCATTAAGTATTACCTATTCAATGGCACAATTTGACCAATAGAAACTTAAGAAATTTGTGGGGTGAAAAAGAACAAATCTAAGCCATCCATCCCAAAAATCCGCCATCATGAATTTGGAAGGATTATTAGGAGCTTTATCCCTTTATAATTTGACCCAAGTCCAACTTCTAGTCGAATTAGAGTTATAACCATTTCTAGCCTTGCACCTATGTAAATGACTTCTTGAACATCAACTCTTCTAAAAGACTTGAATACCGAACTTCACATTAAGGAGAAGATGAAGTTGTTTAATTTTATTTTCCCTTTAGATTCTAGAGCATCCCTCAAAAGTTCCAACTTTGTGTTGACGTTGTTTCGGGTCTCCAACGATCAAAACTGTCATCTACGAACATGCACCACAGTACCTCATCTTGTAGGTGCCTAGTTAAGTCGTCCATAATTAAAACAAAGAGGTACAGGCTCAATGCAGACCCCTGATGCATACCTATTGTCATTGAAACTCACTCGTCTCTCCACTAGTTCGTACACTAATTAGCACTCCATCGTATATATCTCTCACCTAGTTGATGTAGTATTTGGAGATTCCTTTCTTTCTCAACACCCACCACATCAAATCTTTAGGTAACTCTATCATAAGCTTTCTCTAGATCAATAAAAATCATGTAGAGGTCTTTTCCCTTCGCCCTAAACTTCTTAATCAATTGCCTAAGTAGGAAAATAGCCTCGGATGTTGACCTCCCTAGTATAAAACCGGATTGGTTTTGTGGTACACTCGTTTCATGCCTTAGTCATTGCTCAATCACTCTCTCCTAAAGCTTCGTAGTGTGGCTCATACCACAATAGTTCGCACAATTATATGTCTCCTTTGTTCTTATAAATAAGTACCACAGTACTTTTCATCCATTCGTCTGGCATTTTCTTTGTCCTCAACACCTTGTTGAATAGCTTGGTCAGCCAATCAATGCCACTCTCCCCCATGCATTTCCAAATCTCTATCGAGATACCAATTGGTCCTAAAGCCTTTCCTATCTTCTTCATTTTCAAAGTTTCTTTCACTTCGACATCCATCCTACGAATGTATCTATGACCTCCGCCTTTTTATACCAGCGGTTCCTTCTATCGCTTTGTTCCCATTGTGTTTGTTATTTTTAAAATAAGTTCTCCACCTTTCGCTAACCTCTTCATTGTTCACCAAGTCCCGTTAATCCTTACTCTTAATGCATTTAATATGGTCTAGATAGTTACTCTTAATGCATTTAATATGGTCTACATCGTTGCACCTTTTCTCTCATTTTTGCCAATTTGAAGACATCTTTTTCACATTCTCTTATTCCTAGTTTACTGAATAGATTATCATATGCCTTAAGTTTAGCCTCACTTACTATTTGTTTAGTATTTTTCTTAGAATTTTTATATTCTTCTAAGTTTGATCATTTCTATTACCCTGCCAAGTTTTATATCATCATCATTTTTTGCTAATGGCCTTCTGAACCTCATCACTCCACCAAGTTTCTTTATCGGAATTTCTTTTCCTTCTAGATTCACCAAAAACGTTTTTTACTACTTTCTTAATACAGTCAACCATCTCATTCCAATTGACCTCATGTTCAGAGTTTTATTTTCCTTCTTTAAGTAATTTATCCATAAATAAGTCTGTTTTCTCAATTTTTAAATTCCACCGCTTAGTTTTTGGACATCTATTAATTTCAATGCTTCTCTTCCATGTCTTTATGGAGACGTCGATAACAACGAGCCTATGTTGGGTAGTCAAACTTTCTACTGAGATAACCTTGCAGTCTTTAACGATCTACCTTCTTAACTAGGAAAAAGTCTATTTGGCTTTTTTGTGATCCATTTTTATAAGTTATTAAATGTACATCTCGCTTTTCAAAGGAAATAACAATAACAATTATATCCAAGTGAAAGTAAACTATAATCCTGAAGACTATGTAAAAATCATATTCCTTAGGATTATCACTCCATAGAGAATATGGGCAGTGATGCAGAGCCAAGCCCCCCCCCCCGGACAGGCTTCCTCTCTCTCTCTCCACCACCATCCATTACTTATGGACAAACAAGCTATAATTTTTTACCAGAAACTGTACGATTATAGGTTATGGTATACTTTCTCCAAGAATTCTTCCTTATAGCATTCACTATACATAGTCACTGCCTGTAGGAGAATGCTATAAGGCAGTAAATCACCGATGAACTACTCAACAAAAACAAAAAATAAAAAGCAAAAGCAAGTCAAAATAGTTAAGAAATTCACACCAATATTTACAGAAAAAAGACCCATCTCTCAAAAACTGCAGGTATAAGCAAATATTTCATCGTAAAAATATTGGGGAAGTCTTTCTACAGCAACAATCAAATTTATGATGAGCAAGAAAGCAACTTTCCTTTTTGATGAATAACAAAGAAAGTAATAATAGACCTAAGAATAAGCAGAAATTTGACTGGTATGTAGTGCAACAGTTCGATGGACTATGGAGAAACCATAGTCCACTGGAACATCAGCATCCAATGAAATGATGAATGGTGATGGAGAGAGTTGGATGCACCACCAGGTTCATGCTTGTTCTGACAGGTCCCAGAATCTCTCTAACACCATCCATCATTTCAGTAGATGGTGATGACACAATGGACTACGGTTTCTCTATATCTGTCGGATTGTAATACTTTCTCCGTGAACAAAAGCTTAATATTTCATACAACAATTTAGACTCCATTATCTGTCACTTTTAGAAAATCAGGTGTCATTGGTCAAAGAGTGACCTTAGAAAATAAGCACTCTATGATAAATAACTCACCCTGGAAGTTGACCAGCATGTTCTGCAGTTGGCATTGGTTTCCCATGGCTCAAACAATGTAGAGGCCTCATCAAGCTCAGATCACTGACAGGGATGGGCCTCTCTGAAGGCATCTGGCCACATTTCATTGAGATCATGCGCGTATCCCATACCAATGTGTTGTTCCCCGTGCTTGATGCATGGAAGTATCTACCGCAACTGCTGAATGAAACAGATGTCACCTGAAACAATCAAAGCAATATCCTAATTCCAATAGGTCTTTAACAACACAAGAACCAATAAAGGCCTCAAAAGTAAACGTAAATCTGGAATAAACTAGAGTACAAGCAGATCAGATTAGAAGCACGGGATTCACACCAGACATAGAAGAAAAGGATTAGTTGTATGTACATTGGCATAAACACCCCCAAAAGATTATGAAAAAGTGACAATGGTGTTAACAATAACGTATTAAGAGACATGACATGCGTGAAGATACTTGTCCGTGACAAAGTCATGTATTGGATAGGTTGAACTGTCAATTCCAAAAGCTGGTCCTTTCTTTAGCTTTGGGTTGTGTTCTGTCAAGCTCTGCTTCCATGTTGGGAATTTTTTCAAGCTCTTCCTATTTGTTTGTCAAATGCTCATATGAATAGCTCCACACGTTGTGGATTGTCTCAGATTGATGGCAAATAATAATTACAATTCATCACATGCCATCAACTCCTACATGTGAGGACAAACCTCAAGAACTCTCATACAGTTATACTCCTGGTTGGATGCCACTTCCAACAATATCATCAGAAAAGAACTAAATTTGAGTCTGTGGAAGTCATTGTTCTGGTGTGTTTTGAACCGTGGCAAATGTAGCCATTCATTTCAAGGTGGTAACAGGCTTTATAGAAGGTTGACGCTCTTAAGCCAAATGTTTACTGTTAGCCATAGTGGTCAGGGGTGTATTCATAATTTTGCATATTGCTGTAAATTATTATTGTATTTGTAGTTCATGTTCATTATAAAGGACAATTACGTACTTTCTGAATTTAATATCTTTGCGTGCAGTCCCTCACTCACGAATAAATTAGGGGCCACATCACTCTTCTTTGGCTTCCTCTCCATCCATTTCTACCCGTACCACAACTTGTTTCTCTCTCAAGTATTCAAGGTGATATTTTAATATGGTATCAAAGCAAGGTACAACCATTAGTGTGACCCATTGATCAAAGGTACCAAAATCTCTCTTTTCATCTCTTCTCTTGTTGATTATTATTTAGATTATACCTCCTTAAGCTACCTATAGCTACCTAGCGCTAATTGTCGATATTAGAGTTTCTCTTAACCCTAAATTTCTTCTTTTCTCAAATCTCTTGACCCTAAATATTTATCTTGACGTGAATACTAAACCCTAGTTACTGTTCATGTGAACAGAAAATTTCCTTTTCCTTTCCAAAAGACAGAGGAATGACAAAAGGGACAAAAAAGAAGAAGTAACACCTTATTTCCATTACTTTCTACTCATTCGATCCCATCGAATCTTCTAGTCTCCTCAATATTACTTTCCCAAAAGTTACCATCAACTTTCTTCTTCCAATTTCATTGTATGGAAAGGAGTTATGATTCCTTTCATCAAAAGCCTACAATTGATGGGTCACATTGATGGATCGAATCAAGAATGGGATGGGGCCTTGGTGGTAAAACCACCGCCCCCCAGGCATGAAGTCTCGTCTTCCATTCTCACAAAAGCATAGGGGCCCAAATCCCCACTGACTTGCCTTTTATAGGAAAGGAGCTGGGTCATGGTGTTAGCACCTCCATACCTAGTTACCACGATGTGGTTTCCAATTCTGCTGACACCATCTATTGACACTTCAAAAAAAGCAAACTCCCTAATCTACAAGAAAATACGGATAGGGGTCTGTCTTTCCCACTGAATTACCCAAAAAATAAAAAAAACATTGGTGGATCGCGCAAGGCACCACCACAGTTCATCGCCAGAGAAGAAGTGCGTACAGAAGGGAAGCGTGAAAAATTGTAACCCTTAACCTTAAATATGATGATTGGCTTCTCAAGGATCAAGGATTAATTGGGTGACTTTTTTTTCTTTTTTGATAGAAATTAACTTAACATTAAATGAAAATAATTTACATGAGTTTGTCGATACTGTGAGGCCTCCATACATGTCCTCAACAGCATCATGGTCCCTGAGAGGAGGACCTACAAAGACCTGTACTACAAAGACTTACACAACAGCAGAGTGGGCTTACAACAGAGAGGGGGCTTATATCAGTACCCAAGTACAAAAGCGGACAAAAGGGTAGTTTAGAGCTTTAGACCTTTTCGCGCACTATAACAAGAGTAGAGAAAAGAAGTCAACAAAAGACGGCTAGGGCTAGTAAAGATGCCCTTTTACACAATTAAACATCCTGTTAGATATGTTGCCGGGCCGCTTCTTTAGCAAGTGCGTCTGCCGTTGCGTTTGCGGTGCGCCTCCAAGTGACTTCCAAGTCCCTGCATAAGTGATCGATCTCATCAAATATATGACCCAAGTACCAAGGTGGGTCTCTTTTACCAGAACCCCACTTTATGATGTTTTTGGCATCTCCGTCGATTTGTAAAATTCTACCCCAAGAATTATTAAAGAGCTTGATTCCAGTTAGGAAGGCCTAAGGATTAATTGGGTGGATTAATTTTATATTTTCATAAATACATTGTCATTTTATATTTTCACTAAATATATTATCACAAATGGTCGATATAGACGTGCTGAAGAATTTATGGAAAGAATTACAAAACTCTTATGCCAAGCTGCCTCAAACAAGTCTAATGCACTTGAGACAATAACTTCTTAATTGTAACAAGGAAGATACGTGCATATCTGAATACCTGGCCAAAATCAAAAGAATATGTGATTAACTTCCTATGATTTTGTTCATAGGACACCAAGACTCGACCTACGCGGAGGCTAAGGCCCTTCTGGTGGGCCTCAACAAGGTGCTTCTGTTAGCACATGGAGCAGAAGGCATTATGTTGGAATCAGATTCTCTCAACAGCATTAATGGAGCCACACAACTGTGATCACCTCCATGGAGGTTTTCTTCCATTTTTTATCATATTTTTTATTTATGCAACTCCCTTCGTCAGATGTCCTTTACCCACATATACAGAGAGGCTAACTCGGAGGCAGACAGATTGGCCAGGGAAGGAGCAATCCTTGGTCTGTAAGCATAATGTGATTTCACTAGGGAAAGGAAGGAAAAGGAGAAGGGGGAAAAAAAAAAGAAGAAAAAAGGCAGAGAGAGAAAAAAAAAAAGGAAGCAAAAGGACATGGTTTTTAAGCTTAAATCCCTGGACCCCATTTTAGTTTTTTATTAGCAATATTTCTATTCTTCTTTACAGTCACCCTCTAAACCCATCTCTACCTTCTCCCAAGGGACCTTTTTTTACCACGGTTAACTCACCACCAATTTTTCTCACTCTGCCACATCTATTCCATTTTTCTATTCATATCTCCCCCCTATACACTATTCTCTCTCAATCTCCTTCCCATGTCCACCTTTCTGGCGGATGTCATCGCCCATTGCAGTAGCTGTGGCCGCTGAATTACAAAGAAGGAACATAAAGCTCGCTACAGAATTCCAACAAGAGATGAAGAACCTAGATCTGCCGCAACAACAAAGATAAGTAATTCTATGACTTTATTCACCCATCTATCTCTCCTCATGTCTCTCCCTCTCTCTCTTCTGCTACTATATCCTCCTCACCTGATCCTCCCCCACATCTCACCCAGCTTCACCTCTCTCTCTCTCTTTTTTGCTATCACATTCTCTTTCCTCTCTAATCCCCCCATCTCTCTCTCTTCTGCTACTATATCCTCCTCTCTTGCTCCTCCCCCACATCTCACCCAGCTTCACCTCTCTTTCTCTCTTTTTTGCTCACATTCTCTTTCCTCTCTAATCCCCCCATCTCCTCTCTCTCTCTCTTTCTCTCTCTCTCTTTTCTACATTCACATTATCTTTCCTCTCTAATCCCCCCAGCTTACCTATTCAATCATATCCTTTTTCCCCTTTTCCCCCCATTTAAACTTTGTTCCAGCTTATCTTTCTTCTAAACTTCATATCCTTCCCCCACCCTCTCCATCTTTACGCCTCCTCCACTTATACTCTCATAACTTCCATCCTTTACCTTCTCCCCCCTCGGATAATCTGGTAGATAGCAGTTCGCACTCATTGCTGGAAAGCTCTTCTTCCTTTTCTTGGAGTATCGTCTCTAGGAAATCTGGCTTAGCCAAGCGGCGCCACCGCCGGAATCTCCATGACCTTTTTCCTGGCAAGAGAGTTTACCGACCAAGTTTTCCGGCCAGTCAACGGTCACCGGTCTTCCCAGTGGATACCGCGTGACATACTACCATTGCTCTCTGGGGACGATGGGGATGGCGATGTCAGAGAGTCGACGCCGAACGCTTCTGTTGGGCCTACCCTCTTAGACCCAATCTCAGAAGGCGATGGGGTTGGTAACAACTATCACCTTCCATCGGGTCCCCTGGTTTCATCGACCCATCGACTCGGTAAGGAGGTAGTAGAGGATTCTGGGCCTTCAACCTTTTTTAAGGACCTGTCTTCCTCAGTCAGGGCTGAGAATTGGGGCTCGGTAGCTGACCTGATCCACTAGGGGAGGAACTCATTGGACAAAGGTACACCAGCCGCCCTGACGTCTGTCCCTACGACCACGCGACAGGCGCCCCTTTCCCCTAGTGTCCTAGGCTCTCTTGAGGAGACAACTGCCACCTTTTTGCCGCCTTCCATTGCTTCGGCTGCAGGTGCTGTCCACTCGTATGATGCTTCGCTCTGCCCAAGAAACCTTCCTGTCTCTCCCTCTGCCACTTGGCCTCCCGACACATCACCCCCCTGACGGTCCACCTAACGTCGTCCTCCTCTCTCTCTTTCCCAACCTTGAAGATCCACCCAAGCCTTCTTGTGAACTTTCCCTTTCTCAGTGCTCTCCATCCATCTCGAGCCAGGAGCCGCTAGCTTCCTTCCCGTCGACTCCTCCATGCAGGTCTTCTTTGGGCCTATTTGAGGATGCTTATACCATAGTCGAGAGAGTCGGTTCATCTTGCCCTCTTCACCCTGAGTCCCCCTCTATTCTTTCCCTGACCTTCCCACCCCTTCCCTTCTTTTGCCACAGTGACCCTTCTCTGTTTGCTTCATCTTTGCCTATGGAAGTTGAACCTTCTCTTCTTCCTTTCGGCATCATCACGGTACACTCCCTCCATCCTTCTCCCCTTTACCCTGCTCACCTCTCTAAGCTTCTTGGACCATGGCTCCCTCAGCCCTCTCTCCTTATTCCTCTTGACAGGACTATGACGATTCTCTTCCCTTACAAGCTCTCTCCTTCCTCGCCCCTGAACCTTGGTCCCCAACCTTTTCCATATCACTATTTATCTTTCTACACCCCCCTCCTTCTCTGCCTTTAAACCCCTGCCCTTATCTCGTGTCCAACTGCTCTAGACCCCTACACAGCCCGCAGCTTCATCTGGGCACCCTCTTGGTTCACCACCCACTTCTGCTCCCTCCCAGGCTAACCCTATTTCAGTGTCTCCTGCAGTTCCGTCGCCTAATCTTAGACTAAGGGAACCTAAGCTCTTGCTGTCTGTCCTTCTCTCCCCTGTTTCCCCTAGACAGTCCTCCTCCTCCTCTGAACCTTCAGTGATTGCTCCTAAATCACTATCCCTTGCACCCTCTTCTTCATGCTCGAACGAAGGCAACCCAAAGAGAGCTAGTGAGCTAGATAAGATTCGAGAAGCTGACAGGATGAAGGAGATCTGCAGGGTTATGGGATTTGAACATCTTGGACCCGAAGGCCTGGCACATCGGTTCTTGCAGGCGGACGCCCATAGCAAGTTCAAGGTGAATATCAAAGGACATTGTGAACTATTTAACCTCTTCTCTTCTATAAATTATGACAATCTCGCTTCTGAAGACTAGCCTCTTCCCACCACTACCCAAACCCCCCCTACTCTTAGGCGGTTGCCCAGGACTACCTCCCCCCTGCTTTTCCCCTTAACTTATGAAGATTCTATCTTGGAATATTAGAGGGTTGGGACAGAAGTCCAAAAGGGATTCGGTGAGAGACTTTTCTACCAAACTGTCTCCATCGATCCTTGCCTTGACAGAGACTTAACAACCAGCGCCTACTCTGCAGTCCATCCGCAGTGTGTGGGGCAGAAGGTCGTGTCAATGGGAAATATTACCAACGACAGGGGCCTCTGGCAGGATTTGGGTTATTTGGAACCCAACTGAGTTTAATCTCCTATCGTCTCACATAAGATATTTCTCGATCACTGTCCTATCCAGGACAACAGATGGTGCGCTGCTTAAATTCTCCGCCATCTATGGTCCAAACTCAGCTTCCCTTCACCGCCGTCTCTGGTCTGAATAGAATCTTGTCACAGCCTTACCACATTCTGCATGGTGCCTGGGTGGTGATTTCAACATCACCTGTTGGTCTCATGAGAGAAACCTCAACACCAATGTCTCCCAGGGAATGCTGGATTTTTCTGACTTCATCTCTCTACATGAACTAGTAGACATTCCAACTCACGGGAGTGCCTTTACCTGGTCTAACCACTCTGCTCAGCCTTCTCAAGCCAAACTGGATCGTTTCCTTCTGTCACTGAATTGGGAAGTTGCTTTTCCAGATTCACATGCTCTTACCCTGCCTAAACCTACCTCAAACCATCGCCCCATTCTTCTTGATACCCAAGCTTTTAATAGGGGGCCTAAACCCTTTTAATTTGAACTAGCTTGGTTGGAAGAGCAGTCCCTTGCGACTCTCATCCTTAGTTGGTGGAATTCTTTCTCTTCCCAAGTCTCAGGTAGAGAGGGATTCAATCTACAAACCAAAATCTAGCTGCTCAAAAAGTCCTTGAAAAATTGGAGACAATCTCGGCCATGGAATTACTATCACTTAAAAAGCTCTTGGCTCCAGTGCATCCAAGACCTTGATAAAATTGAGGAAGTCAGACACCTGTCAAACGCTGAAGAACAGTTACGAACCCAATCCAAGCTGGAATACCTTGCTACCATCAAGAAAGAAGAGCTTTTTTGGTACCAGAGATCCTGGGTTAAATGGTTAAAAGTAGGGGATCAGAACACTGCCTTCTTTCATCGTATAGCCAACTGTAGAAGAAGAGAGAATATGATACCCACAATTAAGGTGGATAACAGTTTTCATACCCAGCCAGTTGAATCGAAAATGCCATCCTGAATTACTTCATGTCCCTCTATTCTGCCCCTGTGGGACTCAGGCCTAGGATGAGCACTTTGGATTTCCATTCAGTTCCTAATCTTTGGTTCAACGAGTTGGAAAAACCTTTTACAGTTGAGGAAATCTCAAGCACCATTGATCAACTAGCAAAAGACAAAGCACGGGGGCCAGATGGCTTTCCCATGGCCCCATTTAAATCTTTCTTGGGTACTTTCCTACCTGACATCAGAAGTTTCTTTGAAGAATTCTATCATAGGGGGAACCTAAAATAAAGCTATCAATGCTACCTTTATAGCCCTTGTCCCTAAGAAAGAAGGTGTTGAAGAGCTTAAGGACTTCCGTCCAATTAGCTTACTCAACGCTTCATACAAAATTCTGGCCAAGGTATTGGCCTCAAGACTCAAGCAGGTCCTTCCTCTCACCATATCGCAGCCCAAATCAGGTTTCATCCAAGACAGGTTGATCCCGGATGGTGCGTTGGTTGCTCATGAGTGTATCCACTCTAGGCACCTATCCAAGAAACCACGATTGATTTTCAAAATCGACTGGGAGAAAACTTATGACCATGTGTACTGGCAGTTACTGGATGAGACTATGGCAAGAATGAACTTTGGCCCTCGATGGAGAAATAGATAAGAGGCTGTATTTTCACCCCCCAATTTTCGGTCCTTATAAATGGTAGCCCTAAAGGTTTCTTTGCTGTTTCGAGGGGGCTACGTCAAGGGGACCCACTCTCTCCCTTTCTTTTCACCATAGTTGCCGAGGTTTTCAGCGGGTCTATCTCTCGTCTCTACCAGGAAGGACTTCTTTCGGCTTTTCTCTGTAGCTCACAAGGCCCATGGGTATCACACTTGCAGTATGCAGATGATACCTTAGTTTTCTTAGATGCGGTCCCCCAACAAATCAAGAACCTCTGAATCTTCCTCAAATGCTTTGAGAATGCCACTGGCTTCAAAGTAACTATGGAAAAATCTAAGATGATGGGAGTGGGCCACACACTTCAAGAAATCAGTTCCATGATTCCTTCCTACGACTGTAAAGTAGAGGACCTTCCTACCACTTACTTGGGGATCCCTTTAGGTTTATGGAAACCCAAAAAGAGACATTGGGCCCAAGTGTTTGATATGGTTGATAGGCGTCTTGCTGGATGGAAAGGAAGATTCCTTTCCCTGGCCGATTGTTCTACGCTAGTCAAGACTACTTTGGCAAACTCCCCTGTCTACTTAATGTCCATTTTCCATATGCCAATGTCAGTGGCTAAGAGACTGGATCAACCGATGAGAAACGTTTTGTGGTCTGGCTAAGCTGAAAAAACGAGGCATCATCTTATCTCTTGGAACAGAGTCCGACTACCCAAAGCCCAAGGTGGTATAGGTATCAGAGATCTAAGAAAGCATAATCTGGCTCTTTTGGGGAAGTGGTGGTGGAGATTGGCCACCCAACCAAACTCCTTCTGAGCACAAGTTTTTCGGAAGAAATATAACATTCCGGACCACATTTGGGTTCCTGAAAGGCCCTCACGGAGTAGGGCTTCAGGAATTAGGAAATCCCTCGCCTCCTCTCTTGCTCTGTTCAAGAAAGTGATTCGTTTCCATCCTAAACACGTAAACAGAGTTCGCTTTTGGTCTGATCAGTGGATTGGACATGCTCCCCTTAGGGACCTTTTTCCTAACCTGTTTCAACTCACTTCCAACAAAGAGTCCAGTATTGCAGATGAAATGGTCTTGGCAGGGGGGGGGTAGATCTTGGAACCCCTCGTTTCGAAGGAATCTTTTCGAAGAGGAAACATTAAAGTTCTCCACTATATCGGCTGCTCTTCACCCAGTGTTCCTACCTTTAGTGATTCTTTGGTATGGACACTATCCCCATCTGGTAAGTTTTCAGTAGCATCTTTCTATAAGCTTCTTATCCAGCCCCCTACTTTCCCTCTAAATCCCATTTCTCCCCTTTTCAATGTGTGGAACACAATAGCTCCAAAAGTTCAATCTTTCAATTGGATTGATGACTGTCATAGGGCCCTCACTCTTGATCAGCTCCAAAAAAGAGGCCTACCACTCCCAAACAGATGTAATGTGTATGACAGAGGAGGAGTCTAACCCCCACCTCTTTCTACACTGCAGTGTGGCTTACGAGCTTTGGACACTGATCCTACAATTGTTTTGTCTCAATTGGGTCCTCTCCCTCATTCGATAAAATACTTATTTCTTCTTTATTCTGGAGGTCCTTGGCCCAAAGCAGGTAGAAACTTGTGGAGGGCAGCTATCGCTGCTACAGTATGGGTTTTATGGCTTGAAGGAAATGAGAGGGTCTTTCAAGGGCATAGAAATGAAGTTTCTGGGCTGTTTCATAAGGTTACATCACTTGAAACCTTTTGGGCCTCCACCCATAGGACCTTTGGTGGGATTCCTATGAGTTCTTTCCTCAGACAATGGGACAATATTATCCGAATTCAGCCTCTCAAGCTAAGGCGACCTCACAACTGGTTACCTCCACCAGAAACTGCCATTATTGTTCCATTGGAAACCCGGGCCCCTAAGGAGTAAGGGGAGTTTTCCGTGACCACAGTCGAAATGTTCTCTTGACATACTCAGAATTTGTCGGACATGGAGATTCACAATTCAACGAAGCCTTGGCACTCCTAACGAGCCTAAAATTTTTTAATCCATCTTGGGGCCAATCCTTAGTGGTGGAAGGAGATGCTAAAAACATTCTTTCATGGGCAGCAGGCACCACCACCTCTCCTAGGTACCATTCTAGAATATTTGATGAAATTTGCCACTTATGCAGGGATACCAACGTTTGTTGGAGGCATACTTGGCGGACGTCGAACGAGTTAGCCGACTTTCTTGCTAAAGATGGTGCGCGACGACGACCACACTGGAAAGACAATGAATGGTCCACCTCCATTTTTGCACTGGACCTTCGAGATCTCCAAGGACACTAGTTTTTTGGTTGTACATTTCTGTAACAGGGCACGCTTATAAGCCCAATTTTTTGTATCCTCCTTTTTGGTTAAAGCCGCTTCAAAAGGAAATAGATTGTATAGGGTTTTTGGCTTAGTTTTTAGACTGAGATACCTGTCTCCTAGGTATTCTCGATCCTCTCCTCCCTCTTTCTGCTGTATTCTTCAACTTTTATAGTAATACAAAGTTAACATTATCAAAAAAAAAAAAACTTCCATCCTTTACCTACACCCCACCCTCAAAAAAAAAAAAAAAAAAAGGACAACATTTACCAGAAGATATCTTCAATCCCATCATCTTTACAACATCCCTCTGGTCTACCCACCGAAGAACAGCTAGCCTTTTGAAGATGCAGTACTCATCGAAGGCAGTACCGCCCAAGCCTTAATTTCTTGAAGGATGGGCTGGTAGTCGATAGCACTAACTAGTGGGCCACCTTAAGCTAAGCTGACCCACTCACCTCTCCACTGAAGACCCTCTGCTCAGCAGCATCTCTTTCTTGGCTGCCAATTCCTTCACAGAAGCTTTCTCTCTGCAGGGAAGGCCACTACAGTTTATTCTGTAATCAGCCAACCTCTCGTAGTAGCAGTGCTTATAGAAGATAGTCCTGCCCAAGTTTTTATCTTCTGAAGTTGGGGTTGTAATAGATAGCCCTCTCTAGAAAGTCATTTTTACCTCTGCTGACCCACTGTTGGCTGCCAATTTGCATACAAGGCATGACCCCTCAGGGGAGCCTACTCTAGCCACTTCCAAAGTTACCTTGCCTCTTGAGGTACCAGTGTGCAACAGGTCCACAGTGCTACTCAAGCCACTTCCAAAGTCAGCCTGCACTTTGATGTACCAGTGCTCGTAGCAGAAAGTGCAACAGGTCCACAGTGGTTATCTTCTTGCTCATCGACCAAAACCCCACTGAGGATGCCTGATAGTCTACCGACAGTGTTTTACCTTTTATTGCCTTCGCTGTATTTTATTTGTCTCCCTCTTCTCCCTCGACTCTTTTTTCTTTTCTTCTTCTCGCTCCCTCTAGTTTGTTTTCTGAGCACCTAACTTGTAGGCTGCCATCTTCTTTCGCTCTACTTATGTAATTTTCTAATATTTAATACAGGTTAACCTTTCCTCAAAAAAACTTGCTATGATTCAACATCTGTTAGTGATACCAACAAAGTGCACATTGCCTTGAAGGGTCTTCAACTTCTTCAATATGAAGCTATGTTCCCTAAAAAGAAGACGGGACAACAATCAAGTGCGAAATCCTATAACATTTTGCTTACCAACAATAATTACTCATCTCCTGGGAATGGTTTCGTGGAGGTAGAGGCAGAGGAAGAAATGAGAGAGCACGTGGAGGTCATAGTAGAGGAGGATTTTATGGAAACTGCTGGGCGCAACATCCTACCTCTAACTAACAATAATAACAATAGGAACTCCAGGTCAGGGCCCTGATATCTTACGAATTGGAGTCACACTGGCCATTGGCTGGAAGAACTTTATGGAAGGCTACTGTGGGTGCTACCATATGGATAATATGGGTAGAAAGAAATAAAATAATAGAATTTTTAATGGACTTAAACTCCATTTACCAGCTCTATTCCACAGGGTAATATAGCTGGCCTCTTTTTGGGCCGCTAATCACAAGACGTTCTCAGGATTATCAAGGAACTTTTTCCTTTGCCGATGGAAAAATATCCTTAACCACCAGCCACAAAAAGTTTCAAGAGCTAACAACTGGCAACCACCACCATAAGGTAGCATCAAGCTGAATTTTGATGGTTGCTCCCTAGGGAATCCTGGCCCGACTGGCGCTGGGGGAGTCTTTAGAGATCACCATCGAAACATCCTCCTAACCTACTATGAGCATCTTGGCAGCAATGACTCCCACTACGCAAAAGCTATGGCTCTTTTTATTGGGCCTGAAAAAGTTCAATCCGTCTTGGGGCACACACCTAATTGTGGAAGGAGATTCTCCAAACATTCTCTCATGGGCAAGCGGGGTGATCCCTCCCCCATGGCAACTAACTACAATTTTTGATGAAATTGCTCACATTTGCAGGGGTATAGACATCTCCTGGAAGCATACATGGAGGACGTCCAATGAGCTTGCAGATCTCATGGCGAAAGAGGGAGCTAGAATCCAAGTGGAAGAGCACACCAGGTCCTACTCCTTTTTTGTTTTGGACCACAGGAGCACTACGTAGCCCCTCTCGACTCGGGCACTCCTCAGCCCTTGTTTACTTTTTGAAAAATCATTGTTATTCATTGTAATTGGGCAGGACTTATAAGCCCTTTTTTTTTTTTTTTTGTACATGATTGACTGATGTATTTTTTACCGAGAGTCACTCTTAGTAGGTGCTCTCGGTCCCTTCTACCTCTGTAATTATTACTGTCTCAGTAATACAATGTTAACATTTCTCAAAACAAAACAATAGGAGCTCCAGTCAACAGAATAGTGGTATAATGTGTCAGATCTGTTAAAGGCGGAGCTAATCAGCCACTAACAATTATAATAGAAATGATGGATACCCAAGACCACGATATGAGAGTAACCAGCATGTTGCCCTAAATATTTCTATAGCTAAGGTTGTGTTGCTCTAAATATTTCTGTTGAATACATTTATGGAGGGTCTTGGTGTCACATCTCCATCTAAAGTTGCATGGATTGCTGATAGTGGAGCAGCCAACTATTTTGACAGGAAGTTCAGGTATGTTCTCTTTCCTTGCCCCTTACTCAAGTAATGGGTCTATTATAGCCAGAGACAGGTCCTCTCACCATATTACACATGTTGGGAATGTCACCATTCAGTCTTATGAAGGCCCTATACATCTCAAAAATGTTTTCTTTGTCCTTAATTTCAAACGTAATCATATTTATGTGTCACAACTAGCTAGAGCGAATCATATCTCTTTATACTTACTCCTGGTTGTGTTTTATTGAAGAACCAACTATCACGGCGAATGTTTGCTAGAGGTTCCAAACTCCAGTCATGTCAATAAGGATGCCAATGTGTGGCATCATAGATTGGACATTGTAATATTTAGTTCTTAAATAAGTTCTGTAAACAAGGGCTTATTTCTTCTAACATTGATCCTCCTGGCGAATTTATTTGTCATGGTTGCCAACTGGGTAAACATGTCAATGCCAATTTGCCTTTTGTTTGTAATAGTAAAAGAGCTTCTTCTCCATTTGAGTTAGTGCATTCTGATGTATAGGGTCCAACACCAACTGCATCTCCTTACAATTCCCTCTTTCATGTGATATTTGTTGATGACTTCTCTAGATTTACGTAGATTTTCTTCCTTAATAAAGAATCTCATTTGTTTAAGAGATTAGACATTTCAAGTCAGTGTTTCAAAAAGTGCTAGGTGGGACCTAGGCGGTTGGGGCGGTCTAGGCTGCCCAACACCTAGGCTGGCGGCCAGAACCTGGGCGGCCTAGTAGAAATTGTTTTTTTTTTTTTTGAGTTTTTCTCTCTAAAATAGGCTCTAACGGGTTTTAGGTTTCAAATGAACCTAAAACCCACAATTTTGCACCTTTAGTATTAAAAAAATGACCTAAAAATACCTTCAACGAGGGGTATTTCCGCCCCGCCCACCTGGGCAGCCGTCTAGGCGGGTTCCTGGGCTCCCAGGGATATCCACTTTTTTTTTTGCGCCTAGGCCTAAACAATGCACCCAGGCCCCCAGAACCGCCTAGGCGTTGGGCAGTCCGCTTTTTGAAACATTGTTTCATGTTGTTTGTTGAAGCACTTCCATACGCAAATTTTATACTTTCATAATGATGGAGGGAAGAGTACTCATCTCAAATGTTTAAAAATTACCTAAAGTAAAATGGGATAGGGCAACAAATTTCCTATCCATATACTCCATAGCGAAATGGAGTAGCAAAAAGGAAACATAGACATATAAATGAACTTGGATTATCTCTTATATTTCTTAGTGGATTTCCAATTTTTTTATGGACTGAAGCTTTCCATACAGCCACCTTTTTGATAAATACACTTCCAACTAATGCATTAGATGAAATCATACACTACTTGGAAGAACTCCTTACTATATTATGTTGAGGAGTTTTGGATGTTGGTGTGGATAGTAGCCTAAGGAATACTCTTGATCTTAAGGAAGAAACATGTAATTTTTGTGAGATACCCAAATGATCATAAAGGCTATAGATGCTAATGCCCCCAAACAAAAAGAACTTTTATTTTCTTGACATCTAATGTTAAGGGCCTGTTTGATAACTGGAAAGTAAATGTCCCCTGGAAATTGGAAGTTCTTCTTTGCTGGGAAAGAAAGAAGTTATATAAGGAAGTTCTGAGTTGACAACCTGTTGAAATCAGGGATGGATCCATGTAATTCATTCATGAAAAGGTTCAGAAGAGTGAGGCCTCTGAGGTTTGAGAACTCTTGTGGGATCTCTCCTGTTAATGCATTGTTAGAGAGGTCGAGATTTGGTAAGGCAGTAGAGTTTGCACTTGAGAGAGAATTAGTCAGCAAAAACAGTGCGTCTAAAAGCTTGAGAGAGCCCAAACTTTCAGGGATTGGGCCTTCTAGAGCACAACTAGAGAGATCCAAGTGATGGTAATTGAGCAAATTGCGCAATTCATATGGAATTCCACCTTGAAAATCACTGTAATAACCCATGTAAAGCTCTCTCAAATTGTTGAAATTGCCTACCAATTAGATCATTCCAGGCAAGAGAGAGAAACTCAAGCTCTGAGAAATTACCATAGCTTGGAGGTATGGTCTTATAGAAATAGTTACCACCAAGGTCAAGATACTTCAAATTCTTCAGCCATGAAAGACTCAAAGGGAGGTTACCTTTGAGGTTGTTATTATAGGCATCGAGGACTTCAAGTTTCTTTAGGCCTGAGAAGCCCCAATCCAAGCTTCCATTGAACAAGTTGTTGAAGATGTTCAGAAAGTGAAGGCTTAAAAGCGAGGATATTTTGGTCGAAAATTTTTTTTTTGATAATTGTTAACATTGTATTACTAGAGAAAGATAGAGATTACAAAAGGTGTAGGACTTAAAGCACCCTCACTGGGTGGCAATCAGTAAAAAATACATCAGTCGAATACATGCAGATGGGCTTATAAGATTCGCTCTACAGACAAGATTTACAGTGACAAAAGGAAAAATAAAAGGCTGAGCAGTGTCTTGGAGCGATAGAAGATGGGCTATCTAGAGTGGTTGTGGTCCAAAACAAAAAAGGAGTTGGACCTGGCCTGGAAATCCATATGTAAGCTAGCTCCCTCCTTCGCCAGTAGGTCCGCAAGATTGTTAGACGCCCTCCAAGTATGCTTCCATAAAACGTTCGTATCCCTACAAAGGTGGGTAATTTTATCAAAAATGGAAGACAGTTGCCAAGGTGGGGGGGACAAGCCACTTGCCCAAGATATGGTGTTCAAAGAGTCTCCTCCCACAATCAGACGAGTGCACAAGGAAGGGTTGCGAAATCTCAAGCCAAAAAGAAGGGCCGAAACGTCAGCATTTTGGGAGTCAAAGGTCCCAAGGTGCACAGAGAAGGTGAAGAGAACATTTCGCTGGCTAATCTTTGAAGACCCCCCTAGCGCCTGAAGGGCCTGGGTTACCAAGAAAGCAGCCATCCAAGTTTAACTTGATGCTGCCAGCTGGTGGTGGCTGTCAGTTGCTCGCTCTTGAAGGTTTTGAGGGCATGTGAATGAGGCCATTATTCCAATGGGAGAGAAGGGTGTTCCGAGATAGGCCAGAGAAGGTCTTGTGGTTAGAAGCCCAAAAGGTAGTCTGCGAGACAACCTTGTGGAAGAGAGCAAGTGCTGAAAGGTGGGCACCGTTGAAAGTACGGTTGTTCCTTTCAAGCCATAAGGTCCAAATGGTTGCAGCCACCGCGGCCTTCCATAAGGTTTTTCCCGCCAGAGGCCACTGGGTTTCAAAGTTATAGAGGATCAAGGCTCTGACCAGTAAGACCAAAAAATTGAAGCAAGAGGGACCAAAGATTGTGGGAAAGTTCACAGTGAATGAAAGGTGAGGGTTGGATTCCTCCTCACAAAGACAGAGAGCACATCTATTGGGTGTAGAGAGACCTCGCTTTTGGAGTTGGTCGATGGTGAGGGCTCTCTGCGAGCAGGCGATCCAATTGAAGAACTGAATTTTAGGTGGGGCAATGGTGGACCACACTTTTGACGAGATAGAGGTGGGGTTGAGGGGAAAGGTTGGGGATTGGGTAAGTCTCTTGTAGAAAGAGGTAACAGTGAAAAGACCAGAGGGGAAGAAGCTCCAGATTAGATTATCATTCTCAGAAAGCGGGAGGAAGTGAGAGGAAAGGGCACCCAAAAGTTGTTGGAACAGCATGCTTTCTTTGTCTGAGAGATTTCTACGAGAGGAGGGAGTCCAGGTTCTCCGTCCCCCTGAAAGAGGCATTTCGTCGGCGACGGAAGAGTTAATATTAGAGGAGAGAGAGAAAAGGGTAGGGAAGACCTTGCACAGAGGGAAACTATCGAGCCAGAGGTCAATCCAAAACTTGACCATGGAATCTAAGGTGCCTTCTGAACTGGGGCAGCGAGGAGGCTAAAGACAGCCACACCCCTGAAGCTTTGTGTTTATGTATTCTCTTTGGAACCCATGTACCTTCTTGAATACGGTATTTGCTGTGTAGCAACTGAGCCCAGAAGGAGTCTGGTTGAGTGGCTAAGCGCCACCACCATTTGCCTCGTAGGGTAGTGTTTTGTTTTCTGAGGGTCCCAATGCCAAGACCCCCTTGCTTTCTAGGTAGGAAAACAATATCCCAGGAAACGATGTGAAACTTGATCTTCTCTGCCTGTCCCGACCAGAGTTGTCCTATGCGGTTAGACACCTGTACTGGCATCTAAAACAGGGACATGAAGTAAATTAGGATGATTGCCAATTCGCTTTGATGAGAGTAACTCTTCCAGCAGGGGAGAGGTATCTACCTTTCCAAGTTGCTAGGCATCTCTCTACCTTATCCAAAACTTGAGACCAGAGTCTCTTTTTAGGTTTCCCCAAGCCCAGAGGTACGCCCAAGTAAGTGGAAGGGAGGTCTTCCACTTTACACTCCCAGTCAAGGATGACAGTGGCAAATTCTGTTTTTGACATGGCTACTGCCATCATTTTGGATTTCATCATGTTAACCTTGAACCCTGTAGCTTTCTAAAAGCATAGGAGGAAGAGTTTGAGCATGTCGGTTTCTTCTCAGGAGGTATCAAGGAAGACGAGGGTGTCATCTGCGTATTGCAGGTGTGACACCGGGGCCCCTAAGAAGTAGTAGAGAAGCGTGAGAGGAGGCCAGACTGGTAAAGGCAGGAGAGGGATCTAGAAAAAACTTCCACAGCAACGGCGACGAGAAATGAGGAGAGGGGATCCCCTTGGCAAAGTCCCCTATGAGCAGGGAAGTATCCTTTCCGTGACCCATTGATGAGGATGGACAAATGGGGGTGAGAGTAACAACCTCTCATCCAATTCCTCCATCGATTTCTGAAACCCATTCTCCCCATGGTTTCATCCAAGATGGACCAGTCGACGTGGTCGTAGGCTTTTTCCCAGTCAATTTTGAAAATCAGTCCCGGTTTCTTGACTAATTGTCTCGAGTGAAGGCACTCGTTGGCTACAAGGACCCCATCCAGAATCTGTCTATTTTGAATGAAGGCGGATTGGGAGGAAGAGATAACAGAGGGAAGTACAAGTTGGAGTCTAAAGGCTAGGACCTTTGCAAGAACTTTGTAAGTAGAGTTCAGGAGGCTGATAGGGCAAAAGTCCTTGATTTCCTCTGCCCTTGAACTTTGGGTACTAGGGCAATGAAGGTGGCATTAAGAGCTTTATGGATGATTCCTCTAAGGGAAAATTCATCGAAGAAATTCAAGAAATCAATTCTGAAAGTGCTCCAAAAAGTTTTGAAGGGTGCAATCTGGAAACCGTCATGGCCAGGGGCTTCGTCAATGGCGAGGGCTTTAATAGCTTGTAAGATTTCAGCCTCAGAGAAAGGT
The DNA here is from genome assembly GCF_054954075.1 of Amborella trichopoda. Classification (NCBI taxonomy): domain Eukaryota; kingdom Viridiplantae; phylum Streptophyta; class Magnoliopsida; order Amborellales; family Amborellaceae; genus Amborella; species Amborella trichopoda. The sequence continues at coordinate 11,630,456 of NC_142341.1, read as the reverse complement.
TGCTCTAACGAGCCAGCTAAGTCTTCTGAGAGAGGCAAGAAATCTAGGTCGGCCATTCTAGGCCTGGGATCAGCCGGGGCAGTGTATAAGGTTTTGAAGAACTCTAGAATGTCCTGCTCAATTTGTGTTGGTTGGTCCAGAAGGCTATTGTTAACTCTGAGAGTCGAGATTGTGTTGTCCCCTCTGCGACTATTGGCTATGCGGTGGAAGAAAGTGGTGTTGAAGTCTCCGACTTTTAACCACTTTATTCGAGATCTTTGGTGCTAGAAGATCTCTTCTTTTTTAAGGGTAGCCAAGTAGTCTAGTTTTGTTTGAGCCCTAAGGTTAAGTTTCGAGGTGTCCAGGGCTCTTGTTTCTTCAAGGTGGTCAAGGTTTTGGATAGAGTCCAGGCGGAGAGATTTGGTTTTGGAGTAATTGCCGAGGAGGATTTTGCTCCAGGTTTTGAGGGAAGTTTTAAGGCGCAGATTTTTAGTCTGTAGTTTGTACCCTGCTCTACCCCTAACCTGAGGTGTAAAAGAGGCCCACCAAGTAGGTATTACAGAAGCAAGGGGCGTCTCTTGTAACCAAGCCAGTTCAAACCGGAAGGGTTTAGGCCCTCTTTGCACAGCGTTTGTATCCAGAAGGATAGGACAATGGTCAGACCCTGGTTTGGGTAAGGCGAGAGCAATGGATCCAGGGAAACATTCCTCCCAGCTGGTGGAAAAGAGGAAACAATCAAGTTTTGAGAGGGTGGGATTGGGAGAGTGGTTGGACCAGGTGAATTGGCTCCATTGAAGAGGGCTATCGATGAGTTCATTCCTGGTGAGGAAATCAGTGAAATCCCTCATGTCCTGGGATATGGAGGTAAAGGAGTTTTGCTCATAGGACCAACGCGTGACGTTGAAGTCTCCTCCCAAACACCACAAGGGGTGTGGCAGAGCTGCAACGTGATCCAATTCGAACCAGAGTCTGGGTCTGAGCAAGGAGATGTTAGGCCCATAGACGGCCGTGAATTTCCAAAGGGATCCGGCAGGAATACTAGAGAGTAGAACGGTAACCAAGAAATCCCCTAAGTGAGAGGAAATGAGGGTATGTTCCAATGGGTTCCAAACCACCCAGATGCCACTTGAAGCTCCAATCGTCGATAAAGCTGCCCGCTGAGTAGGTTTATGCCCCCAAATTTGGCGGATGAGCTGCAAGGTGGGCTCTGGTTGTTTGGTTTCCACAAGTGCCAGAACAGTAGGAGAGAGTTTGAGAACAAGGTCTTTGACAGCTTTCTTCTTGACCTCTTGACCCAGTCCCCTGATGTTCCATGAAACAAACTTCATGGATTAGTAGAAGAGTGGGGGGAGGAGGCCAGCTTAGAAGACCTCATGAGGCAAGAGACTAGAGGGACAGAGGGGGTGTCTCGGGGGGGCTTGTCCTGCAAAGAGGGAGAGGAGAAGAGACTAAGAAGTTCCCTGTGTCCTTTGGGTCTCACCTTGAACCTGCAAGGCACGTCAGCAGTTAGAAACTTGTGGGCTGGTCCTTTTGGTCCGTCATGGTGGAAACCCATGATTTTGTACATGTCCTTCATGTTTTCTTCCATGCGCAACTCCTTATCACCTGCTGCGTCTTCCTCCCCAGAGCTAGGGGTAAAAGGGCTGGGCTGGCTAGGACCAACCGATAGATCTACAACTGTAGGCGACGGGCACTTCAGGACCGAAGGGGGGGTAAAGGAGGAAGGTGTTCCAAGGATGAAGCTGGCGATCCAGAAGTAGGAAGCTCAGAGATAGGGTCAGGTTCAAAAGAAGGGATGGGGGAAAGGGGTTGCGATAGAGAGGGGGGAGGCTCAGAGACCAGATCAGGATCGAGAGAAGGGATGCGAAAGAGAGGTCCCTGAGATGAGGGTCGTTAGGGGGAAGTTTGAGCCACAGGGGGCAGGTCCGAAAGAGAGGTGGTCTCCTGAAAAGGAGAAGGTGGGTAGACGGGCCAACTGTAGTCGAACAGGTTCGAAGGGAGGATGAAACAGGTGGGGGGAAGGCAAGGAGGTAAGCGAGATAGTGAAAAGTTTGAACTGAGGAAAGGGTAGCATTAAGGCCAGGGTGAGTGAAGGGCCAAGTAAAATGGAGGGTGTTGACCCTGGTGAGGTGTAGGAGAGGTAGGGGGCCAGTAAAGAGGATAAGGAAGCGGTATCAAATGGGGGGAAAGGTCCTAGGTTTGGGTGGTGACAAAGCCTTAGGGGAGGAAGTTCCTGTCCATAGAGAGGTGTGGGATTTCAAAAAGTTCCGTAGGGGTGAGAGAGGGAGCGAGGATGCAGAGAGGCAGAAGGGGTGGTAGGTGATGGTGAGAGGAGGGGAGGGAAGGGGTAGGACAAGAGAGGAGGGGGAAGGGGGGCACGGGGGGGAGAGAGACTCTTCACTGCAGGCTGAAGCAGGGGTCAGGAAGGTAGGGGGCATCCGGCTCCTGGTCAAGCCCGACAAGGAAAGCAAGGGAGGGGAGATCGGGAGGAGGCATCATTATGCCTGAGGGGGGGGGGCGGGGGTGGCTCAGGTGACAGATGGGCTGAGGGAGCAATCGAGGAGGACAGGTGGCATGGGGTGCCGGTCGAGGGAGACAAAGACGGCGGTAGGTGGGCGTTTGGTGACCGAAGAGGGAGAGGAAGAGGCGTGGGGAACCGGTGGTCAAGCAAAGGCAGCGTCGTACGGGTGTCATCCATGTAAGTCGGGGACAGATAGCCAAGCAGTGACGGCGGTGCACGGGTGTCAGTGAGGGATGAGGCCATAGTAAACGCATGGCCTGGGGAAGGGATGGGAGGCGACAGGTGTACAAGGATAGATGGAAGGGGAAGGGGGGAGAGGGACAGAGGATTCGAGAAAGATGGGCCCGGGTCGGGGAGCGAGATAGGGAGTAAATCGCGTCGGGCCTTCTTGTCGGGTCGACAAGGGGAAGGGGGGGAAAAGGCAGTAGCCGAGCCGAGGTGGGCTTGCACTCCAGGAAGCGGGTCAGGAGGGCCGGGGCAGAGCACAAAGGCGGCGAGATCGACGACGGCTGGAGCTGAAGTTCACGGTCGCGAACAGAGGTTAATGAAGGGTCCAAAGGCCGCCGTCATCTTCTTCTCAGTCGCGCTTTCTTGGAGACCAATGTCCAAGAGGCAGACTCAGCATCCTTGGATTTGGCAAGGGTGGCTTGGTGGAGTCCTAGGAATAAGGCTAAGGTCCAAAACTTCCACCAGAACTCGTATTGAGCCCAAGGGGAGGGTTTCAATCAAAATCCAGTGGATCGAGATGAGGGAGCCGCAGACAGCAGCCAGGGGCGTGAAAGTCTCAGGAGTCCAAGCAAGGAGAGGGATGTGATTGAACGTAATCCACACCCGTTGTTTCTTAAATGCCCCCTCAGGGGGCTCCACGGAAAGTGAATGTGTTGGAGTTCTGCAGAGCAAGTTGGCCACAACTCGAAGAAGGGAAGGAGAAAAGGATTTCACCTTTTGCCAGGCGGCTGCAAGTGAAGTTGGGTTCCCTCCAGTGAGATTGTGCAGCCTTTTCAATCCCTCTGATGTTATGGTGACCAGGCTGGAAGCGACCGACTAAGGACGCAAGGAGCTTGCGCTTTGATTTCAAGGTCTCTTCAGAAGGAATGGAGATGCAAAAAGGGAGAAGAGGAGGCCTATCGGGAGGAGAAATCCGGAGGCATGACTATTGTAGGGGGTGATTGTGGGGGATAGAACCAAGCTTGGTGGAGGCAACCACCTGAGAGAAAGAGGCCCAAGGAGGAGGGCGAGCAGAGGGAGGGTTAGAAGTGGGCGTGGATCTGCGGGTCACCAGAAAATAAGTTGCTAGAGACTGAGAGGTTAACTAGGTGGTCTAATGAGAGTTCTGGTGAAACAGAGCCTGAGAGGTTAAAACTTGAGATGTCTAGGGTGACAATTCTGCCTCTTTCGCAGCCTACTCCAGCTCATGAACAGATTGAATCTCCATTCGACAAATCCCAACTACTGAATGTCGGGTCAGTATGCAAGAAAATTTCCTTGAGAGAAGTTAAGATCATGGCACCAAAAAAGTGAGAAGAGGAGGGCAAAGAAGAGAGAGAAGAACCCAAGAGAGATTAATGAGAAGAGTAGTATTATTACCATTTTTCTATATCAAAACAGAGTTTACAACTTGGGTTCTGTGATTTTTGCAAAAGGGAGAAGCCTAGGAACTTGAAAAGGCATGAGGAGAGACAGAGTGAGAGACACCGGGAGAGAGAGAGAGAGTTAGGGAAATAGGGAGAGAGACATGGGGGAGAGAGAGAGAGAGAGTTGGGGGAATAGAGAGAGAGGGGTTTGGGAGATTGGAGAGAGAGAGAGAGAGAGAAATGTGGAGAGAGCGGGGTTTAAAAAGGATGTCTTTGTAAAATTTGTTTGGGCCAAAAAAATAAGGTAAAAAATGAGTAAAATTGGTCTAGGGGGTTTAAAGATATAATAAATATAATCCTTATGCAACTAGATAGGGTTTGAAACCTTGGGTTTATGAAGAAATGAAACTTGAAAATAGGGTCTATGAAGATATTTTCCCTATTTTATATTTATTTTTAATATATAAAATAAAATATTTTATATTACATAAATATATAATATATAAATACATATTACATATAATATATATAACATAATATAATATATAATAGTGGATTTTCTATTTATTATATTGTATAATATATAATAAAACATATTATATTACATAAATGATAATATATATAACATAGTATATTTTATATTTATTTTATTATATAATATATAATATTTAATATACAATAAAAAATATTGCATATTATACAATAAAATATAAAACATATATTATATATAACATAATATAATATATAATATAGTGTATTTTATATTTATTTTATTAATATATATAATATATAATATAATAAATTATTTTATTAATATTTATTTGTATTATAATATCTATATATAATATAATATAATATAATATAATATAATATAATACAAATACAACTATAAATTAACAATAGAAATATAACTATAAGGAAGGAAGCAGAATAGGGTTTGAGGAACCAAGTTCCTATTTTAAGTTCCATCATTTTAGATGGAACTTTTTTTCTTAAGTACAAGGGAATTAGGAAGTTCTAGGGGGAACTTATTTACTATATACGTTTTGCGCATCAAACACGGAACTTGTACAGCTATAGGGAAGTTCCTTCTTCCTCCCCTAACTTCCTGTTATCAAACACGCCTAAATGACTTGAAAATGTTTGCTCCTCCAAAGAATAACATTGCAAGTGAAAGTCTGAGCTCAAAGGAAAGTGATGAACACAAGAATGATAGTGAACCATTCTTAATAAGTCGACATCAGATGGACAGTTTTGTTGAAGACAATGCTGAGAAATGTGGAGATGATGAAGATATCATTCCTTGTAATCCAGGAGAAGAATTCGTGCCATTTTTCGAGGATGACCAGCATACAAGCCAAAGTAGTGGCTCAACAAAACTACAACACGTGAAGTCATTGTGTACAAAAGAAGAGCTTCGGTGGGGTAGCAACTGAGCACATCAGAAAGACCAACAAATGAACACACAGACCAGCTCTTGGAACCCACAAACCTCTACTTTGTGATTTATTGAAAGATCGATAAATTTTCGATTCTTTTGATTTCTTCCAAAATCAAATACAATGCTTTGTGGTAGCATGCGGAGCTTCTAGTGGTCAATAGTGAGGACTTTTGGCGAATGAATAGACGAGGTTAGGGCCAACATCATTTTCTTTTTGATATTTTTAGAGCATTATGCCATTATGATATTTGAATAAGGAATTTGAGTTGTTTGCTATAGTGTATTATGTTTTGAATCATTTGATTTTTCTTTTTTTAACTTTGTGTTCTTTTAAGATATATTTACATGTTTATAGTTGAAAAATTTCTTCTACTTTTTTTGTGATTGACTGATTATTAACTTGTATGGACGATGAAATTGGTCCTATATCAAATTCTCTTATGAATAATTGGTTCTTATTTTGTACAATGTGTGACGTGTTGATATCCGTATTAGTTTTGTTTTACTTTTTTGATATTTCTACATATTTGTAGATGGAAAATTTTCTGATTTGGACTTATACTTTTGCAAGTAGTCATAAACTTTGGATGAAATTGATATTTTGTGAATATTTGATATCCAAAACCAAATCTTATGAATATTAATGAATAAATAATAATTATATTATGCCTTTTTGAACGCTGGTTGTGGCCACTTTATTGAGGAGCTCAACTAGCATTAAAAGAACAACCTATTGAAAGTTGGGTAAGATATGGATGTTTCACTCATGAATATCAATTATTCTTGAGTGAGATCCTTAAGATCAGAGAACCATCAACATACTTAGAGGCTACAAAGGATAAGAGGTGGATTGAAGCTATGCAAGAAGAAATTCAGGCCATGCAAGTCAATAAATGGGAGATATTACTAAGACCAAAAGATAAAAATGTGGTAGGAACAGTTTCAAAAAAAAAAAGATAAACATATGGTAGGTTACAAATTGGTATATAAGGTGCAATGTAAATCAAATGGAAATATAGAGAGATTCAAAGCAAGGTTGGCAGCCAAATGGTCAACAACACGAAGTAGATTATGAAGAAACCTTCAGTCCAGTTGTTAAGATTGTGACACTTCGCATTATTTTATCATTACCCTTGGCCTATGATTGGCCACTCTACTAGTTGGATGTAAAGAATGCATTTCTTTATGGGGAGTTAAGAGAGGAGGTTTACATGAGCAACCGCCAGGATTTAGTGAAGCAAATTCAAGGGAAGGAAGTATGTAAACTGTAATTGAATCACTCAATTTATGGATTGAAGCAAGCATCCGGAATGCAGTTTCAAAGTTTTCATAATGTATTAAAGGAGCAAGGATTTAAAAGAGAGGCAATTGACAACTCTCTGTTCATCCAAAGAAGTGACGCCGATATTATAGTTGTGCTTCTATATGTTGATGACATTAGAGTTCATATGTGTGGATTGCTGATGTGAAGAGATTTCTCAACAATAAACTCCGAATGAAAGATTTGGGAGAAGTAAGGTACTTTCTTGGATAGAAGTAGATCAAGATGCTAATGGAATTAAGTTATCTCAACAAAAGTATGCCTTAGAATTTCATGAAAAACTAATATGGTGCATTGTAGGCCTTTTGGAGCGCCTCTTGCCATGAATAAGAGGTTTAGTAAGAATGAAGGGAAATCATCAAGAAAACCAAAGAAGTACAGGAGAATTAGAGCGGCTTTACAATATCTCACACTAACACTACCCAATATGTCATATACAATGAATCAGGTATGTAAATTTATGCGTATGCCCACTTCATCTCATATGGAAGCCTAAAAAGAGAATAATCAGGTACATTAAAGGAACATGGAGTCATGGCATGGTCTACCATAAAAATGATGTAAAGAGTTTGCAAATTGAAACAACAATGGGATAGTCAAATCCTGATTGGGAAGGTGACCCAGATTCATGAAGGTCAATCTCCAAATTATGTGTTTATCTTGGTAAAAACTTCATCTCATGGAGAAGTAAGAAAAAAATGACAGTAGCCAGGTCTAAGTGCTCAAGCTAAATATCGGGTGTTAGGAACTGTTATATCCGAGATGTTATGGATTTGCAGTCAGATACCACATTGAGCATGAAAACTCAAAGATCCTGAGCGTTTTGTTGTAACAAGAGTGCCTTAGCCTTAGCAGCAAATCCAGCAGTTCATGATAGATCTAAACATATTCAGATTGATTATCATTTTTTGCGGGAAAGAATTGAAGCAAGGTTCATGGGCATAGAAGATCGAATAGTAGACATATTTACTGTATGTGTCAGTCATATTGGTCAGGGGTATATCGGTAATTTTGTATATGGTTGTGAATTATTATAGTATTCGTAGTTCATGTTCATTGTAAAGGACAATTATGTAATTTCTGAATTTATTTGTACCCTTATCTAGTGCTAGAAACAAAATACAAATAACATCTTTGAGTGCAGCCCCTCGCTCGTCAATAAATTAGGGGTCACATCACTCTTCTTTGGCTTCCTCTCTATCCCTCTCTACCGTGCCACAACTTGGTTTTCTCTCTATAGTATTCAGGTGATTTTTTAACATCGATATTGTCCTTTGGCTACAAGAATCTTGTATCATATGACCCAAATTGATTCATAGTTGAACACCATCGGTTCAAGTGTTAATAATATAGGGTAATCACACATGCCCTCACTACCATGGTAAACAAGCAAATTGGGGTAAAAGACACCTTAAACATGGTAAGAAAAAAGGCATAGAAACATAAATGGTATGAATGAAATGTATTAAATAGAAGGAATTCGAGACAAGAAATATGATCTTCACATACCTCACAACTTGATCCAACCGAGAGACGAGAAATCCCCCCACATGTCCGTATATCAAATAGTCCAACAGTTCCATCCCCGGCACCTTTTTCATTGGGGATACCATATTATCAAAAGGTCAAAATTAAGTTCAAAACAAAAGAATTCAAAGAAATAATCAGGAAAACAAAAAAACAAAAAACAAACAAACTCACAAAAGTTGAAAGAAGACTCACCAGTGATTATGGTAGTACAAGCTGGATTTATTTTCAGCGAGGTAATGTACTACAAAAACCCAATCAACAAAGGTTAGCATGTTGGTGATCAAGCAATAACATAACTCCAATAAGTTGTAAGTTACAAGCAACATACAGAGTCATTTGCTGGGAAAGAAATTGAATCATGAGAAGCTTCAATATCCCAAAGCTGCACAAGAGCTGGCCCGCCATATGCAGAATCACTACCACAAACAAGGAGGTTTTGGCTACAGAACTCCATCGCATCAATGGAAGGTAAAACCCGGTCTTTCAACCTACATCAAAATTTAAGACAAGGCAGGACAGATGAGGTAACACAATTTAAAGTAAATAAATAAAACGAACTGCAAGAATCAAATGGTAATTGCTAATACAAGGTTAACAGAAAGCCTCAAACCGAGAATCCGATATTGGGCATACCCTGCACATATATGTTTGGATAATCAAATGGTAATTGCTAATACAAGATTAACAGAAGCCTCAGATTGAGAATCAGATATTGGGCATACCTTGCACATATATGTTTGGATATGGTATGGGATTTGTATATCTAGTGAATTCCTAAGAGAGGAAGTCTTGTTATTAAGCTAATAAAAAATACGATAAATTTTTAAGCTATAAAACCTGGAATTATACAATTATGCTATGTAAATGTAGCTTCCCATATATCCATATGGATATGAGATTGACTAACCTTATCAGCCACAACCACCACCTGTACTCACCACGCCCCTCCCCCCCTTTCCTTCTTGGGGGACCCCTCCAATAAGCCCCATTTCTTGCATCAGATGCTTTTAACCAGAGGTTTTTTAATGTATTTAAGCTAAAGCATGTGATTCTTTATAAAAACCTAGACCTCCAAAACCTTAAATCTACACCCCATGCTTTCTCATATCAATCAAAGACTTCAAGGTAATATCATAATTGACCAAGGGTTATTCATGTAACAGCTGTTGGGTCCTAGCCAGATACCTGTTGGGGTTTGTGGCCTTTAAAGGCCGTAAGAGCATGTAAAAAACATTTATAGTAGAATATACACTTCAGAGGGGGTATGTATTGTTCGATTAACCAAGGGTTAGGCGGTCTATGGCCCTGGTCATATCCAAAACCCTTACCCCTGGGTAGGTGGCACTATCAATAAGGGTTTACAGAGGAACATTATGTATTGTTTGATTAACCAAGGGTTAGGCGGTCTATGGCCCTGGTCATGTCCAAAACCCTTACCCCTGGGCAAATGGCACTATCAATAAGGGTTTACAGAGGGGCATCCTTTGTTGAGGTCGGACAGGTGCCCAGGGATAGTTTGTAAGCCAGGAGTATTGTGCGGTCTCTTGTGTGCTAATGAAGGCTTATAGAGCGAGGGCTACATCCTCAACAAATTTCTTCACGACATGAACATATGACAACCACATTATCGGGAAGAAACCCTAAAGAGGGATACGTATACATGTGTATAAAGAGAGTCCCCCTTGCACTATAGATACACGCTTGACTTGCTCTTGGGCGGGGTGGGGGGACTGTAATCCACATATTAAGATTATGGTTCCATTGTTTATTGACCAGTTTTGACTAGTCAATCATGAGCCCCTGCATGATACTGTGGGTCATGGGTTTCGTTGGCTTGGTTTGAGAAGACAGTTGTGTATCACGATCATTGGGTCGAGTGGAGTACCTTTATAATCACTTGGCTTTGACCTATTGGTACCAGTCCACTTCTAGATATTTTATATTTAGTATTAAAAATATTTTTGTGAATTTTAGAATTTTTAAAAAATTATTCCTGCTGTAATTTCCTTGAAAAAAAAGGTAGTTTTAAAAATTATATGAGTAAGGAAGGGCATGTGTCGGGCCCTTGTATCCAGCCCCGCATGTGTGCCACACCCCAAGAGTGGGCCGTGGGCCCATATGGGCCACATGTCACCTATAGGGGTGGCAAGCCCCCTTGTTTATTTGTTTAGTTCTTGATTTAACTAAAATTCTTTTAAATAAGGTTAGTTAGATAATTTTTTTAAAAAAGAAAAGAAAAGATTATGTGTGCCTATTTTTATGGGAGTTGGTTTTTGACCAAGAAATATTACTGACTTCCTACAATTAGAAATAAATTTGGAAGTTCTAGAAAGTTTTTAAATTGGTCTGATCCTAATTTAACTAGAAGTGGATATGGGTCAAATATCAAGGGGATAAAGTTCCTCATATGCCTCCTAAAATCATGATGGCTGATTTGTAGTATGGATGGCTCTAATTTACTCTCTCTCACTTCACAGTTTTCCTAATTTCCTATTGGTCAAATAAGTCATTGGATAGGCATACCTAGGGGGGCATGTGGCCTATATAAGGAGATATACCTCCTCTCATTACCCACAATTTTGGAGCCTCTCTCTCTCTCCTAATTCTATCCTCAACCTCTCTCCTAATTCTCTCTCCTCCATGCCTTAACTCTCTCTCTCATCTCTATGGTGCCCATCTCTCTTCTCTCTCTAACCATTAGTGGCATGTCACCCATGGATAAATTAAAGAGGGTGGCACGCCTAACCCATTAGGGTGTTGTAGAGAGAGGACTAGCCTAACCATAGAAAAAGGGAAGTATCTTTTTTAGGCATGCCCTAATTATGTGTCTATGCTCTCTAAAACCAAAGTTTAATAAGTATTGCCAGAGAAAGCTTCTGGGCTCTAAAAATTCAGCGAGACCAATAGGATTGAAGTGCACCATCGGTCAGGAAATCGAGTGTAGGATGTACTAAATCCTATGGAGGTGACCTTAGGCATAATTGAGCAAGTCTTCCTGGCTGTTTAATTTTATTTTTTGGTCATATTAAAATATGTACTGTGATTTTCCAGGAACATTATCTGTACTCAAATTGATAGTAGAAATTTGGTTTTTATTCATAGATGGTATTTATTTATTTTGACAGTAAAAGGAAAGGTCCTATTTTGTATTTAGGTTTTTAATTTTCTTTTACAGCAGTATATTGTAGCACTTGTAATTGGAATTCAGATCCTATAATAAAGAAAGAAGAATTTTTTATTTGATAGCCTTGAATTCCACATAGCCACTTCTTTCAATGCTTGGATTCCAAATGAGGCCACATAACATTTTTTTTATATAATTGTTCTAGTAGGGATGAAACTCAGCATTTCATGAATTTCAGGATAAGGATATAGACCCAAGCATATCCTACCTAACACATCTATACATAGCTTGTATAATATAAAAATATGTGCATCCAACACATTGTTTATTTTTACGGAAACGGCTTCCAAACATTGATAAGGGAAAAGAACCAGCGAACACCTCACATTAATTTATGAAGACCATTGCAGTGCATCATCAAGTTTATGATTACGACTGACATACATTTAAAGAGCCAAAATTATGCTCACAGTGTATTCATACCCAAGATCATTGCATACCTCAAATTCACATTTAGGTCAGCAGCCAATTCTCCATTCAAGGCATTCCATAGAAGGAGCTTTCCATCCCCTTCCCCACCACTTGTGACGACCAGACCTGAGCAAAAAGAGAACTACATCTCTTAAGTCCAAGTCAAAAGAGATTGCAAATTCAGAATTGGAGGTGGAAAAAGCAAGTATGATAAGTGCAATATACATGATTGCCAGCGATTGACCGCAACAGCGTTGATCTTCTTTATGTGTCCAGCGGCATCTTGCTCATTACCAAGAGGCCCCAAAGTAAAAAGGCATGCACCAGTTGTGGAGTCCCAAACCTGTACTCAACTTTACAAAGGTCATTGGTAATTAATTAAATGCATATATCCATGTGATGAATGCAGGTCTTTTTCTACTTTATGTAATTAAAATATGCTAGTGCACATGAGCTCTGCAACAACCTTTAACAAGTTAGCGCCACAAGACACGATGCTAGCACCCTTCACGGCATATTCCACTGCTTGAATCTGTCCATCAATCAGATCATCCAACTGTGTAAGGTGCATATTCTCTAAAACACAAGGTACACAACAGGGGACAGATCCTTGTGCATTATAAATGCAAAAACATAAAGCTAGCCCTCACTATCTAATGAGAAGCATCAAACTTTAAGGAGAATAACCTTCTCAACAGTGACATAACACCAACATACAGAGATGAGAATTCAATCCAATTTCCTCACAGGAAAATTCTTAGAAAATAATCACTTAGTATGCAGATTACAAATAAAACAACTTGGAACTCACAGCAGGTGTAACAACATTATAAAACAACTAAGTCATCATTAACAACATTATAAGTCATAGCGCTCAAAGGGTCCTACCCACTCGTCCATTGACTACATAGACATAAACATGCATGCGCACACAAAGAGAGAAAAATTCAATAAGTAGTAAGTTGCAACTTTAAATTGCGAAGACCAAAAAAATAAAACTCAGCTCCTACAATAAAGTTACTTTATTCTTCTATCTATAAGCGAGTCCTAGGCATAATTTGAATCAAGAAACAGAAATCTCTAGATCTATGTGGGGTCCTCACCATAGAAGAATTTCTAGACATGTTCCAGGTCCTTAAATGGAGAACTTTTATATGTCTGCCAACTGCCATCAACTAACACTATCTAGGACTTCAGAATATGAACATTCAGTCAAAACCACATCACAAAGTGCCTAGCTGTACCATGCATTAACAACTTGAGCACTCAGATGAAGTCATATCTCAAACTGCCTAATGCATCAGAAACCATAAACCAACCGAAAACATCCAAAGGATCTCTATTTTCATGATTTCCACATATTAATAGAATTGAAGTGTTATTTCTTCAAACAAAATTTCTGTAGATAGTAACATAGAGAAGGTAAATGCGAATGCATTTGACCAACAAAGTTCAGATGGACCATATACCTGGCAGTTATGACCTCTCAGTTCAATTGCCTTGCCAGCAAGAAGATTATACAACAGCAACTCGTTAGGTGCCTGCAACAATAATCCAGATCCTGGTAAATTAAGAGATACATTTCAAACACATTAATAACAGTGCACAACAGGGTATGGTGAAATGTTCAAAACAATGTCTGCCACTATGCAATGTAACCTAAGGAGAATGTCTTATATTGGAGATCCGATACAAATATTATGATTTTGGATGCCTACTATCAGTTTGAGATAGACTATCACGCCATAAAATTCACCAAGGAACAGGGGAAAAAAGGAAAGAAAAAAAAAGCCAAACTCGAGACTTACCTCATTAGAGCTGCACACGAGTTGAGCAAGTCCACCAGGATGAAACCTGACATCTAGAACCTTTTGAACACTTTGCTGCAGGCATTTAGAAAAGATTAAATATCACCAGAATGCAAGTTTGTAACAGGAAGCTGGCTATGAATATAAAATTTTAATTTCAAAAGAATAGAAATTTTCACATTTAGATTACTGATAAGTTTTCTTCAAGAAACAAATGATCATGATTTTTTACTATTTCACAACATGCCACAGTCTTAAAAATTATAAGACCAGCAACAAATTTTCCTTTGAAATTTGTTGCCATATCAAATAACTATCCCATCCTTAGATTGCAATCTAGTACATTAAGGCCTAAATATAAGCACTCAATAACGTGTGTCACACGATGCTCCATCTAAGAAATTAGATGAAAACTAATTTTCGAAATATTAAATTATTAAAAGGAAATATTCACAATATTTTATTTTATTTTTAAGTCATCCAATATTATGTTTTTCAATTTTTATACTTAACCTTTTTCTAAATTTTTATATTTTGGGAAAACCTAGATATCATTATAGTAGTTCGTATTTTTTGGGAAAACCTAGATATCATTATAGTAGTTCCTATTTTGGTAGGAATAATTCATATTTCTAAATTTTTCTTAACTTTTCTTCTTATGCATGACCCAAATACAACTGTCAAATTTTCTCTTATTTCTTCTCTATATTAGATTAATTAATAAAAATAGGATTTGGATTAAACATGAAGAAACTTATATGGGGGAGATAGATATTTCTTTTTGGTAAGTGTACCATTGGATTCAAAAGGAGTGGCTAAGTGGAATTCAAAGTATTAAATTCAAAAAATTTCTTTTTCTTTTATTCAATATATGATTTCCACTTATATGGGCTATACACTGCTGTAAATTAAATTCAAAACCCCAAACACAATACGTTTATTGTCAAAGCAAATAAAAACCATCCAGGAGCAATAATCAATATTCTACTATAGTTTTGAGTACAATATATATTCCAGAATGAAAAATAATTAAATCAACTGGGAAAACTTACTAGATGTTGCTTGGAGTAGCCCTCACAGGTCTTGATACACCCCACACCCGATTCCCTAATCGATGGCACAGCTTTACACCCTTTTGATCTTGCAGGAATTTCAGAGATAAGAAGCTTTCATAGGCAATATCTCTTACTTTAGGGTTTTAGAGAGCATGGAATCGTAACTAGGGTTTGTAGGAACCCTTAGGAACAAATTAGAGTTGGGCTTAGATGCATAGAATCCTCCTACATTGGGTGTATCCCTATTCTTCTCCAAACAGCAAAACCCTAATGAGGGTTTCAATGTACGACCATTGTCTTATCAAATTTTAGGTGGCACGACCCTTTTTAGAAGAGGAAAGAGAAAAATGAAATTGGCAATGAAAGAGAGAGAGAGAGAGAGATAGATTTGGTGCATGGAGGAGAGAGAAGTACGTGTGTTGAAAGAAAGAGGCTCAATGGTGTTTAAATAGTTTGAAATCCTTCTATTTGGATTTAGAAATCCTTCCTTAGGTATTGCTTATCCAATGACATAGCTTAACCAATAGGAATTTAGGAAATCTGTGGGGTGAGAGATCAAATACGAGCCATCCATCCCACAAATCAGCGATCGTGATTTTGGGAGGCTTATTAGGAATCTTATCCCCTTATAATTTGATCCAAATCCAACTTTTATTTAAATTAGAATTCTAACCAATCCAAAACCTTCCTAATATCTTTCCAAAATCTATAGCAAGTCAAAATAATTAGAGTTTCGGTCAAACCAAACTCCTAATTGTTTTAACCTTTTAAAAACATAACTCCACTTGAATAGGAATCAATAATATTTTTAATTTTAAAATATTTTTAACTAACTAAAACTATTAACTAAAAGTGGCACATAAACAAAAAAATGGGCCGTGCCACCCTAGGGACTTTATGTGGGCCCCACAAGGCTACACGGGTGACACACACATGTGGAGGCTAGATCCTAGTTCTCCACATGTACCCTTTGTAGTTATGAAATTTTCAAAAATACCCTTTTCAATGAATTTATAGTAAAAATAAACTTTTGAAATTCTGAAAAATTTACAAAAATCACAAAAATCACAAAAATATTTTTACTACCAAAATAAAATATTTTAGAAGTGGACTGGTACCATTGGATCAAAATTAGCAACAATAAGGGCACTCCACTTGACCTAAGAACCATGATCCACTACTGTCTTCTTATCCAACCCAACAAAGACACATGACCCAAAGTCTCAATGCAAGAGCCCATGATTGGCTTTTCAAAGTTGGACAATAAATAGTGGAACCATGATCCTGAATTGTAGATTATAGTCCTCCCCACTTTAAGAGCAAGTCCAACACTTATCACTAAAGTATAATGGGAGCTCCTTCTATGCATATGTACATGTGACACTTTATAAGGCTACTTCCCAGTACTGCGGTTATTATATGTACAAGCCGTGCAAAAGTTTGTTGAAGATTTGGCCCTTTCTCACAAGCCTACAACTGCACACAAAAGACCACATAGTTCTCCTGGCCTACAAACATCATCCTTGGGCATCTCTACGATCTCATCAAGAGATAACCAATTGTAAACCCTTCTCGATAGTGCCACATGCTCAAGGGTAAGGGTTTTGGACATAACCTGGCTATAAACATCCCAATCATGGTCAATCCACACACACTCCTACTGAAGTGCATATTGGACTATAACTTATTATTTTTACAAGTCCTCTAGGTCATCAAAGGCCACAAAACCCAACAGGCTGTCTCATTCTTCACTAGTGGGAGCCCCTTCCCCGTGGGTGGCCCTTCTGATAAATCTTCAGAAATAATTTTGGCGAGGTCTTTGACGGGCTGACAACTGAAACAAAGGAAATCAGGTATCTCCTAAGTGTGACGGGCTGCATCTTGCCATATAGGGGTGTGGGAGATAAGAAGTTGGAAGGCTATTTCCCCCACCGGTTCGCACGCCAACATGGCTTGGATCAAGGATGTTGTTCACCATTCTCTTTGAGAAGAGTGGTTGAGGCCTGATTTTTTCCTCGTGTGGACGGCGGGAGAAAATCCTCTCTCAAACAACCACAAAGGGTCCGTGCGTGCAGTATGTTTGTGAGTGTGCGCACACGTGCCCTCCTAAGCATGGATAGGAACCCACAAAGGAAGAGATTTTACGACAGGGGTGAGTTTGGACGCTTACCTCGTCGTTTGGGGTTCGGGGACACACTCGGGCAGTTCTCCCTCTTAGAACAGTTACGAAGTCCTCCAGCTATCTGCCATCATGGTTTTGACACAAACTCTCCTCAAGCTTTAACACGTCGCTCCGTTCTCTCATGCTGGAAACTGTAATATGGATTCGTCGGTACTCCTCTATAAAGGCTTGCTCAAACGAGGGGGACTAGCTGGCAAAAGTTAGAATAAGGGGAGAAATGGGTACAAGAATCCCTCTATCCGCACAAATGCTATGCGCTCGAGCAATCAGGGCAGCTACCCTCTTGCCCGGTTCCTAAGGTGGGCCAGAAGGAAGAGCGAGAGTAAGGAGATCACTCCTGGCCTCCTTTCCAAGTTGGCGGGAGAGGGGAGGGGAAGCAACAGTGGACGGGCCAGCGAAGACCTGCTCACCACTAGGCGGGTCAGAATGAAGCGATGAGGGCGACGACTGAAGCGGCAGAGCCAACGACGGATGGGGCTAGAGGTCACGATGGTGGACAATGGTGGCAGACAGATCTGGAGGCCGTCGTTGCCTTCTTCTCAGTCGCGCCTTCTTGGATACCAGAGTCGACTTCAATCCACAAGGTTTTGGGGATAAGGCTGGGGTCCAAAACTTCCACCAGAAGTCATATTGAACCCAGCGGAAGGGTTTCTAACGAAATCCAGTGGATCGAGATAAGAGAACCACAAGCACTCGCTAAACGCCAGAAAGTGCCAGGGGACCATGCTAGGAGAGGGATGTGGTTGAAAGTAATCCACACCCTTTGTTTCCTAATGGACCCCTCACTGAGTGTCCAGGCTCGAAGGAGGCAACGGGCTCCATGAAAGGTGAAGGTATTGGAATCCTTCAAAGAAAGTTGGGTAATACTCACAGAGGGGAAGGAGAAGAGTATATCACCTTTTGCAAGGCGACTGCAAGTAATGTTTGGTCCCCCCCAGTGTTTTTGTGCGGCTCTTTCGATCCCTCTAATATTATGATGCCCAAGCTGGAACGAACCGATCAGAGCCGCGAGGAGCTTGGGCTTCGACTTTGCAGTCTCTTTTGGAGAGATGGAGATGCAGAAGGGGAGAAAAGGAGACCTTTCGGAACGTGGAGGTTTCCATTGCCAATGTTGTAGCAGAGGGGGTTGAGGGGGGCAGTAACCGGCTTAGTGAAGGCTGCTACCTGAGAGAAAGAGGGCTTAAGAGAAAGACGGGAGGGAGGATGAGTGATAGAGGGCAAGGATCTAAAAGGAGAAGGGAAAGATGGAGAGGACCGGAGGGTTTTGGGGTAGAGATTGTAGATGTCAGTCCAACATCTGGGACGATGAGGAGGATGGGGAGGAGGGCGAGACATGCTTTGTATCTGAGTTGTTGATAGAGAGTAACAGAGAGTCAGAGACATGTTCTCTTGATCTCAACATTATAGAGAGAGATTTTGGGGATGAATAATTGAGAGAGTTTATAGAGAGAGGCAGGCTTGCCCCATGATCCTACAAAGATTAGTTGAAAACTTCAAAGATATTTAATTTAAATGAAGATTTAATTATTTTATTTTATTTTGTGTTTAAGTTATTTTATTTTATTTTGTGTTTAAGTTATTTTAATTTATATAGTTGCTAAAGTTTCTAACGGATATTTCCTAATTTCTGAATAACCAAAATACTATTATAGAAATTCCTATTTTTGATAGATAATTAGCAATATAAAATCCCTTTATAAATATCTTATTGAGTTTTCGGTTTTCACTCACTCCTATTTCTTCTCCATAATTACTTTTTGAAAATCAGAATTTGAATAGAATTTATTTTTATTTTTTACAACTATATCGGTGGCTTTAGACAACAAATCTAAGAGATTCTTAAGTTTGGAGATCTTGGTAATGTGTGTGTGTGTGAGTGTGTGTGTGTGTGTGTGTGTGTGTGAGTGTGTGTGTGTGTGTGTGTGTGTGTGTGTGAGAGAGAGAGAGAGAGAGATTCTAGGAAACAAGAACGGTGAAAAATTTAGATGTCAAACTCCTGTTAACCTCTCATACAATCGTAGAGTTTTGACATACATCTATTCTGCCAAGAGGTTGTGCAACAGCAGCGCTTGAAGTATATGCATTCCAAGTGGGAACCCAAGATGAATAACCCTTCCTTTCTAGAAACACTGCAGGCCCAAGAAATTGTCTGCCAAGAGAATTCCATCCTGTTAAAGGGTAACAAGATAGTAAGTATTGTGCTAATCTCTGGGATCCATGAAATTTCAGTTGATCCATGATATTTTTTTTAATCCATGAAATTCCAGATCAAAAAAGATAAAAAAAAACAAACCTTCAAAAAATGGAATCCACCTTTCCCGGTGTCTTCCAACATACCCAACCGATGGAAGTGTCAATGGCCAAGCAAAGCCTCTTTCTCGCCCCTGCACGCACTTTGCAATGTTCTTGCAATACTCTCTTAGTACGGAGTTTCCAGCTGAAGACGTCTGAGATGTAGAGGAGCAAACTTCGACATCCCGACCAGATTGTGTTCCAGTATCATCACAATTTACATGGGGGCCTTTGTTCAAAAGAGTGCCTGAAAGAAATAGCCAATTTTTAGATAAAGAAGTTCACTATCTCCAAATATCAAATTGCATAAGCAGACAATTAAATTCGATGATAATCATCAGTTGTAGATTGGCCAAATATGCAACAAATCATGGATAAGATATACACACTGGTAAGATAGATGTCTATCAAGATTTTTCCTAATCAGGCTTCGTCAGAAAAGATAATCCCCAGGAAAATGCTAACTCAAGATTTCTAAACACACTAATGGATATCATCTATAAAATACAGAAACTCTAAAGGTTCAGAAGGTATAAAGATCTTTCAGAACCATCCAAATTTGAAATCTACAAGAAATTTATGTTATATTCTTTTCTAAGCTACTAAAGCATGTAATGTAACAATGCCACCCATGTTGAAAACTCAGCAGCTGCAGCATGCTGGAAGACAGTTGCCTGCAGAGTAGTGCTACCACAACACATGGGTTTTCCCTTGGGGTTGCATGTCATTAACTCCACAAGTGTTGACATGGTATATACACACTGCCTGCATGTATCTCCTGCAGTGGGGATGCTGACATAGAGTGCTGATACATTTAATGAACGTGACAACCAGTTAGACAGAGTCATGGGTCTTTGTACATTATAAAATAGGTGGCTCATGTGGATTTGAACCCATTGACCTCATGAGAATAAAAACTCTAGCACAAAGCGACCAGTTATATTTGTTCCTTAACATTACTGTGATGTGGATACCTTTCCAAAAATTCACTGCAATCGTCCAATAGTTGATACAGTCATCAATACAAAACACAACCCGTAAAGATATCATGAATGAAATTACTCAATAACTCTCTGTCTATGCACCAAGTAAATGGCTGGCTTCAATTGAACCAGGGCTCCTTTCCAATTAATGGGCCTTTGGTTCTAGGGTTGACACAGCGGGTGGTTCTGGTGGAGGTACCCAGAGGTGGGAAGCCAGCGGGAGTTCGTTTCCACACGAGGGAGACTGGAAATCACTCAAAGAATATGGCCACTATGACTCATTAGAGTGCATTGCAAGATTTCTACCCTCAAGATCTTTCCCATTTAACAACCATATCTAGAACAGGATATACACCAAAATTATACCTTAGCAAGAAAACTAAACAAACCTGTGGGAGCAGCATGCTGTAGGACTCTAAGATCTTGAAAAAGCCCTGAAATAACACTACTCTCCATCATGCCCCAAGTTAACCTCACTTGATTATGAAGCTTCAAACACCAAGCTTGATAGTGAGGGATCAAGAAAGACGCACTCCAAATTGGATATCTAAAATATAATGCTTAAGTGCTCAATGGGTCAGCAATTGAGCATTCGGACATAAAGAATGTACTGTTGCATCCAGTAAGATCCTCTTAAAATTTGTGTATCAGCATATTTATCCTTGTTACTAGAGTGTTCAATGCTCTACTTCTACAGATGCCAAATCACATGCTTATACCCCTAAACCTTGCCTATTTGATATCACTCAGACCTTCAAATATTCACTAAAATAGGACGATGAAAAGAAGCATTTCCTCAAAGCATTATCATAATGAGCACGGAAGCGGAAGCCTTATGCCTTTTAGGGGAGCTGGGGCTTTAAATAGAAGTGTCAATTCTTGTGAACAGTCAAATTAATGCTGTTCATCTATTCATAGATGAAAAATTAACAACATAAAAAAGAATAAAAAACAGACAACATGAGTATCTCAACTGCCAAGATATCGTCTCGGTTAACCTTATAGTGAGTAAAATTTAAGATGCAATGAGGAGACAGCCAGCCAAGTTCACAAGAATTGGCATATGCATAGCAAACCAAGCATGATTTATGAAGAGAAGGAAAACAGTGAATTGACACGTACTTGGCCCCCACTCAAACCGGATGAGAGGATTGATCAGAATCCATGTACAAAGAGGAAAGAACCTTCATCAAACAGATAAGTAGATATGGGCAAGGTAGAATAATGCATCATAAAAAAGGAAAAACCACCTCTTGGTATTATTTTCAGTGCTACTCTCCGATTAACTACTTCTAATGGGAACATGTATCTGCTACACATGTATATCAAAACTCATCATAATGGGCAAGACAGGATCAGGAGAGCCCAATTATAAAACTATGAACTACTTTTACAAATACCATTTGGCTCAGTACCGGAGGATGCTTCACAATATGCCCAAGCAAGGGTCACTGCTCCAGTATAATCTTTGGTTCTCCTTCTTTTTCTCCCTTGTTTTGTATCTGAAGAAGATCTAAGCCTCGATTGTCCTGTTGAAGAGACAGTTCCTGCATCTTGGGGCTGAGACATGGCCAAAGCCTTAACCCTGGGAGACCCTTCCTCACGAACCCCATCTGAGTTCCCACAATTATTATTTCCTGTGGGCCTTTGTCTAGAGGCATCTTTCAAATCATTAACTTGTTTCTGTTTAGAAAGAAGCCTTGTCAGCTGGTTCTGTAGATCAGATAAACTGCAAAAACACAAAACAGTAAGCCTGCATTGAAACTCATAATGCAATTGTGGATGAACAAACATGATGGATGTCAAAACTTACAGTTCGTAGCGAAGCAAGGCTTCATCTTTACCCAATAAAGAACATCCAGTATCCTCCAATCCATTACTTGAGCAATTAACTGGAACAAGTTTAACCATCCTAATTATGTATAAGCACAGGTCATGGCTAGGGCAAATGAGGATAGAGAAATAACAAACAACCATCACATACCACAATCACCTATTTAAGAATGATTGTGGTGAAGAGAAGAAGGAACGAATTTATCTATATTATTCTATCATTTCAAATTCAATTTTCCACACCTCGCCAATATTAATCTTTGTTAAACACTTCAATGTCCAATCCTCAGATAGACCATGCGCTTGAGAATGTGTCAATACTTGCTTATTGAACGTAAAAAGCAATTTTTTAATATTGTAAGTTCATGAATTACCAAACTTCTCATATCAAGAAGGACAGCAAAATATGACAAATACCCACTCAAACTTCTCAAAATAAAATGCCTCCATAATCACATGAAGCAAAGCCTGTATAAACTATGTATCCAATGGTCTAAGTAACATTAAAGCCTGTATAAACTATGTGTCCAATCGTTAAGCAACATTAGCAACAAGAACGATCTAGTAACCAAAACAACAAAACTCAGCATGTAAAGAACTATGCAAGTGAACATCAGCAATGTAAATATACGAGAACAGTAGCACATTATATATATGAGAGAGCACTACCAGGTTCCACAATGGCGAGGGCTGCAGCACCATTGCCCATGCGCTTTATTGGAGACCTTTTGGATGGCTGAATAACCTACTCCCATCAATATAAAAAAGTTTGGCATAAGATTGGCATCTGCAGTTTCCTCAATCTTCACTATGTATATGACAAAAGCATTTGTGTATCAGTATTTAAATAAAAGGGCAAACATGATTATACAAATTAAAGAATTGTTTTAAACTAAGAAAATCAGTAAAAGACTATGCAACTCACAAAGTATAGTCACATGACTTTTCATAGATATTACAACTATAAGGAATGAAGCCTCCTATGCCAATTTCCCAACATCATCATCACATATATGGAATCGATCCGTTTCCCCTCTTGTCCCACAATTATTTCGTCCACAACACTGCATCACAATAATGCTTATGTCCTCTCTTTATCATTTGTATCACATCATCAAAATGCACATATGCAAATGTGTTTGTCTCTAATAAGGTCTAGAAGATGACCCCTTTCTAGATATGGCTCATCATTCCAAGATAGAGCCCTGGGAGGTGAATGTCGGATTGAGAGGAGGCTTCAATGCAAATTGTGGGTGAACAAGAGATTGTAATGAGAACAATGAGTGTGGTCTGATGCCATTTAGTTGGGCGTTTCTCTCCACTTGAAGTTGAGTCCCATGTGTGTTGTGTCAACAAAAGATGCTCTTGGGCGAGAGGTACAGCTCATCTTGTGAGCGTCCTATATTTGAGAGGGCCCTTCTATTTTCAGTTGTCATATTGTGTTGCATGACTTGGGGGGGGGGGGTTGGCTACTACTAACAAATGTAACCACAAGGTGGGCTTCGAAAGAAAGATATTAGGTACAATGTTCAATAAGGCGGTGCCTAGGCAGATTGGGGGCCTGGCCGCCTACCCCCGCCTCTCTCTCTCTCTCTCTCTCTCTCTCTCTCTCTCTCTCTCTCTCTCTCTCTCTCTCTCTCTCTCTCTTCTCTCTTTGGGCCTAGAAAGAAAGATATTAGGTACAATGTTCAAAAGGCGGAGGCACCTGCTTAGGAGGACTGCTGGGGGTCCAGCACCTACCGCCCTTCTCTCTTTCTCAAACACAATCAATCGCAGTGGGGAATTGTCCTCTCTCTCTCTCTCCAAACACACACACATCAGCACATCATCCTCATTCTCTCTCTAGGATGTACAAGAGGGGTTTTGGGGGACTAAAATGTCCCCCCAAACCCTTTTCCCTCTTAATAGGGGGGTAACTCTCTATAAAGAAAAAAAAAAGGAAAGAAAACAAAACTGCCCCTGGCCGAGGGCATTTTTCAGCCCTTGGCCAAGTTGCTCCATAGCAACCCTAGGCACCCACCTTGAGGCACCTGCCTAAGCAGGCGCCTAGGAGCAAGGATGCCCAAGGCGCCTGCATAGGCGTTTTAGCCTCCTGGCCGCAGCTGAAGTTTTGAACAATAGATTAAGTAGATTGGGAATTAATTAAGTTCGGATGTAGGAGTTATAGAGGGTTCTGGTTCCTACAGAAATTAGGATAGTTGGGTTTTGGAAGCCTTTGGTAGGGGTGGATTATAGGAGGCATGCAAAAGGTAGGAGTGAGGATAGGTCTATGGGAAGGATTATGACTAGGGTAATAAGTGAAGTTACGTTTCAAGGTTTTCAGGTAGTCTACCCTGATATGAAAGGAAAGCTAGGGTTTAAACTTAGGTTGAAGGCTTCAGAGGGTAAATATATGGTTCGCATAGCAACTGAGCTAGTTTAGATAAGGTTTGGAGATGTGTAGCGGAATTAGTTGTAGTGAATGGGTGAGGAATTTAGTTGCAGTGAAACTTAGATGGGGATGTGCCACACGAGAAGGGAAAGACGAGGGCCATGAATGAGGGCTCTAGAGAATCTGCCCACAACAAAAAAAAAAAAGGGTTTGAAACTTTAGGGGGAGACCACCAATCAGAAGCTGGAGTCGTCTAATCACTCTCTCTACAAAAAGAATTTTGCAAAAAGAGTTAAGGAATCTCTCACCAAATCCTGGCTTCCCACTACAACTGAAAACTGAATATCATTACTCAACTTGAATTTAACTGATCATAGGCCTACATGGGTATTCACTAAGGTTTTCTCTTTTCATTTCATTTAACCTGTGGACTCAAGCTATCTCTACTTTCCTAAACTTTTTCTAGTTTCTGTTCAAATTAGGTAACTAGTTCCCTCGTAGTTTTAAGAAAATACACCCTTGCAAAAAATGAAAAAAAACCTTCTGGACTCTAAAAACAAAATTAGGAAAATAACTTAACTTGCAAACATAACATGCAAATTAGGAAAGAAACAAGTCATTAACAGTTTAAAGACTCAATTTTCCAATCGATGGGGCCCACGATCTTCTAGAAGAGTGACCTTTCATAATATTGCCAAGGTTCCCTATCATAAGGCTGCTAAGACACAATAAAAGCAAGAAATAAACCTAACACATTAAGGAAGATCTACAATCATCAGCTATCCCTGGTGACGTTTTGGAGGCGGATGTTTGTTCATTGAGGGTGTCCAATTGTTGCCACCTATCCTTCTACAAACCTCATTGTTCATCTGAATGATGATTCACAATGGCTAAGAAATATGCATTCCCAATTTACAACATTTGGGCCGGCTGTTGATTCCTTTGAGTGTCATTCCGAGCCTAGTTGGGTATGGGAGGCTCCAAGCTGCAACAATGTTGCTAGGGGTTCAAGGATAGATGAGGTCTCTAATAGGTCTTTCTTTATGGGAAATTTATTTTTGAGGATTGGCACCGATCAACAGTTTGGAGAAGAAAGAGGCTATTCAGCTTGAAACGGGAGAACTGGTGGTAAGATCTGTCAATAGATGCACTAAAGGTGTTCGTCATAAGTTGATTTTGGTTTGATAGCCTGAAGATGGTTATGTGGCAGTGGGGGCTCAAGTATCAATGGCTCGCAGTCAGCATGGAGGGCATGTCTCCCATAAAGGGGTAATATCGTCCTAAGCTGGGATGGAGGGAGCTACAATGGAGAATATGAAGATGGGGATGCACCAAGTGATATACCAAAATGAAGGTCAGTTGGGGTAAAGTGAGGATCGCGTGGTTCCACATGGGATCGACCATAAGACTCAAATTGCATTCACATCACTTTAAAATTGGTAGGAATAGGAAAACATAGATGGCACTTGAAGAAAATTCATAGAAGCATTTGAATAATACTGCCAACATATCACAACAGTATTTCCACTATGCAATAAATAAGAAGAATTTGAAACTTTGTGCTACCCTAACAATCTACGAATTCTTCTCTTTGCCTCCAAACTTACATTGAAATAATATTGAACTCACTGACATTCCACGAGTTGTTCTAGTTTTTTAACAAGTAACCTTACATTGAATGGGCGGAAGAGTGTACATCAAGTTGCATATGCCAAAGAATACAGACAAACTGCTCATGGCTAGCGAGCAATGTTTTCGGCTCTATGTTTGTGTTGTCGGAACCATTTTGGTTTTGTTTAGGGCTTGCATTTCTATTTATCAAATTACTACTTGCCTCATTCGTCTCCTTCAACAGAATAGCATGATTTTTACTCTTCTCACATGTTGTAGATATGATGGACTTATAACTTTACCCAATGTATTCTTACAGTTACTATTATTGTTCGAGTCTTCTACAATATAGACTTGAAGGCGTGTAGCAAGGTCATCATTTATCATGTGCGAGGCAGTTATGAAATGATTGGGTAATACAAATTTAGTGTCCAATTTCACTGTAAAGTTTGAATTTCAAAAGAAAAAAGAGAATAATCACAATTCATAAAGACCTTAATTCATAGCCAACCATGAATTTTCTACCAAATCTTGATATTCATATGTTACCTACATTTTCTATCTCTTAATTTTTTTCGGGGATAGATCAGGTCAAAAGAAAATAGAGAATATAAAAGATATCTGAAAAGTGTATCATAATCAAGACTATATAGATTGGAGAATATTAATAATGTATGATGAAGTGAACCACTCATACCTTCTGCAATTTTTCTTGAGGAATATCGGAAAAGTGTACCATAATCAAGACTATATAGATTGGAGAATATTAATAATGTATGATGAACCGAACCACTCATACCTTCTGCAATTTTCCTTGCTTCCTCAATAATTTTGCATGCAACCTCTGAATGTAATGCATTAAATGGTACTTAGAATGCCTTGAGTACAACTCATTTTTTACTTCAGGGTTCTCCGAAAACCAGTTCACTATGTCAGATGGTTTAACAACCTCGTTTGTGTCCCATGATTCCAACCATGTATAAATTGGTCTCCAGTGATCTGTTCGCTGGAATAGAGGCTGAGGAGGTCCAACCTTAATAGGATCATTCATCTGCCATTAAGAAAATGTCAAACCACATAAACCTAGCAGCTCAGCTATTCATAAACAACTCCAGATTCAACACCCTGTCAATGACCTTGTATTTTCTTCATTACAATTCTTGTAATAAAAGGAATGATACTATTAATAAGAACAGCAACAAAAAAAACCCCATTACAGTGCCGATTCCTGTGTTGTCAAGAATGTGCTAATCCTCATTTAGCCAGCAACGGCATAAAAATACTAACCAGGACTTCATCCCTATAATTCTTATTACAGTGCAGAAACTTCACAATGTCGATATGGAATAACAAAATTAGGAAACAATGAGATCTTTGAGATGGCACCTGCCTCCAAAATAGAGGAGAAACTAAAGAGTTCCAGGAGTATAGTTCAAGTTACAATGTGACAAATTTGCAGAAAACCAAAAGAAATAAGGAGAGAAAAAACTAACTGTAACCAGTTTTGGCTCACGAATGAGCTTGTGGAGTGAAAGCACACGTTGATAGAGCTCAGATCGAGCCATGGTGAGAACATGATCAGGAAGAACTGATGCATTAGAGGAAACCCATTCCTCCACTTCGGAAAGCACTACATTGCGACGTTTTGGAAGAGTGGAGAGCCACGAACGAGCTCGCGCCTCCCATTCCTCTTCACCCTGAGCTTTCTCTAGAGTTAGGATCTCCGACATTGTTGCAACCGTAATGAAGCTCCCTATGAAAGCTTGGGGAGAGAAGGAGCATTTCTAGGGTTTCGAAACCCTGATTGATGGCAACCCTAGTTCTGCAATTTTGGAGAAAGGTGTGAGTTTGAAGCTTTGGACGCTCACGTCGGTTTTCTCGTTTGGGCTTTGAAGGCCGGGGAACGCCGAAACTTTTAATTGCGCCGAAATTTTTGCCATGTGATATTTCGGAAATTCGACTGCGCCGAAAGTTACTGGGCAGGCTAAGCTGAAACGTGCACAAAACGTTCATCCACCGTCAATTCAAACAACGAGCGGTAAATGTCACATTGTGTATGGACGTGGCATGATTAGGATAGAGTCATGTCTGTTAAACTGTTCATCTCCACCGTCCGTTGCATACATTTATGTGTGCAGCATTTGCTTTTAGTTAAGGTACAGTGGGGAGACGGATGAGATGTGCGGTTGTATACGTATGCCATCGGATCTGCCGTTCGCTCTCGAGATGAATAGTGGTGAACCGCAGCTTCTCTAATGTAGACCTAGGGTCAGCAATCGGCCAGCCAGCCCAAACTTGGACAAACTCAAAAATTCGGTCACGGACTATAAAATGCATACTTAGAAAGTCAAGGAAAATTTGAAAGGAATTCTTGTGTTTCCAATACAAGGGCCATTGAGCTGCTAACTATTAATAAATCATTGATGAATGATGATATAAATATGACATTACTCTTAGTGACCTTATTATAAGTGGAGTAGTATTCCTCATTCTAGATAAACCTCGCCTGAGACAAGGTCTCTTGAAATTTGATGTATAAATATGACATCACTCCCAGTGACTCACGATGCTTGTTTTAGTCCATAAAGGGCTTTTCTAAGTTTGCAAACTAGGTTCCATTTTCCTTTCTCTTTGGAAACCCTCTAAGTTGTTTCATGATATTTCTTATTCTAATTCCCCTTCAAATATTGTTTTCACATCATGGACGTCAAAATCAAAATGGGCAGCTATCGCTTTTAGGATTTTAACGGATGGAAATTTTACAACAGGTGAAATAGTTTCATCATTGTCAATCCCTTCATTTGAGGCGAACACCTTGGCTAATAGTCTAGCCTTGTATTTTATCTAATTTTCTCTCTTAGTTCAGTTTCTTTTTGTATAACCGCTTGCACCCAATAGCCTTACGATTTTAAAGTAAAGACACTAACTCCCATACTTAGTTTTGGGTAAGGATTTATACTCATATTTTGTGGCTTCTACCCATTTGTTTTTTTTATGACAATTTTATGGCTTATTGGTATGTAGTAGGCTCATGATCTGGCTCATCCCCAACTCTCTCATAGTATTCCCCCAGGTAGGTGAAGAACTCTGGTAGTCTCTAATGTGGTTACTTCTCTTAAGTTGTGGTTCGGGTTCATGAGACATATTAGTCATGTCATAGAGATGGGATTGCTTAGGACTAGCTTTTTCTTCAAGGAACTCGTCCTCAAAGAAGTAGGCATCCCGACTTTTTATTACTACCTCATTCGCAATGTTGTAGAAT
Source organism: Amborella trichopoda (assembly GCF_054954075.1). Lineage (NCBI taxonomy): Eukaryota > Viridiplantae > Streptophyta > Magnoliopsida > Amborellales > Amborellaceae > Amborella > Amborella trichopoda. The sequence goes on along the minus strand of NC_142341.1, from coordinate 11,601,098 downwards.
CGACACCCTTACCATAATCAGGGTTGTCAATGAAGATACATTTGATAGTCTTGGAATTAAGTTTGGTCTTATTTTGGTATGGGATTAAGACATGGGCAAAATAGCCGCACACTCTTAAGCAATGGTTTAAAAAGCGGATCGGTGACCCAGATCGGGCACCTCCAAAACTGATCCGGATCGGCGAATCGACGATCCGGATCGAGAATCGGATGAATCAGTCAGAATAAAGCTTCAAAAAAATTTGAAAAAATTATTAAAATTCATTATAAATATTATTTTTTACGAATTCAATAAAAAATGAGGGTACTCCATTAAGAATTTTCATTTCTTTGCATGAATATGCGAATATTGATATGTTTTTTTCCTGCATGAACTACTATTTATCATTTAATTTACATCACACAGAAAGATAAACATAGAATTATCATGGAATAAGTATATCAACATACATGGATTACAATAAAGCATACAATTAGTAACATACGATTTAAAAGTAAAATGACAGACGACGTTGTTCTTCTTCTTGGTCACGCTGGTGCCATTGATTGAATTCGTTTAACAATTCATTGATTCGATCTAAAAACGAATCATCGATATTAGCAGGCGTTTGACTATATCCAAATCCCTGAGTATTAGTGTTCTGTTGTGTTCCCAGTCCAAAATCCCCGAAGCTTGTCTATCTTTCATGCTCACCTACATTGTCGTGCTCATCCCTATCATGTTGCTGTTGGGACTCGATATGTGAATAATATGGCTGGTATATGGTGGCCTCGGAATCATCATGTCTCTCATTTTCCCTTAAACCCCCTTCCCACTCTCCCTTATTAGGTGCAATATCACCGACATCTCCGACGAATTGTGGATACGTTGGCTGACTGCTTTCTCTTTCATGCTGCTCATCACCTTCTTCAAGATCTTCCTCACCGATAGCCTCAAGGAACGCTCTCTTGTGCAACACTGGCTCCTCCTCTTCTACTACCCATTGGTCTGCTATGTCTATAACAAATATTGTGTCTAAGTCTATCGGTCCATAGTCTTCAAGCTTCCTTCTTATTTGTCACTCTCGAAAGTTTAAGTTATAATGAACGTAGACTAGTTTATGAAGTTTTTCCGAAGCAAGTCGATTCCTCCTAGTAGTGTGCAACCATTGGAACGTACTCCAGTTGTGCTCACTGGCAGTAGCAGAACATGTATAGGAGAGCACCTTGATTGCTATCCTATTTAGGTGAGGTGCATCAGTACCATATATCTATCACCATTCAGCTGGATTCAAATGTAAAAAGCATTGTAAGGGCAAGAACAATTCATAAGATTAAATATATAAATGAACAAAATATTAGCGAGAGGATAACCTGGATCCATCTTAGTTCGAGAATTCCTATAGCATCCCTATACATAGCAACCTAAAAATAAAATATTTCGTTTTAGTGCATTATTCCTCACAAATATAACAACTCAATGAAGTTCTTACCCAAACATTAAATAATACCTCTTGTATTGTTGCTACTTAGTTTCGATGGCTTCTCTCCAACCTTGCAATAATGTATCTGACCCCTTCCATAATCTTGTGGGGATGTTCAGGTGTCAAATAGATAAATTTTGTTGAAGTAGTAACCTAAAAAATATATAGATAGAAAAATGTCATTTACAATTTCATAAAAAAATGATTTAAAATGAAACATTCTAATGATATAAATATATATTTACCAGCATAATGAATTGAACGTCCAAATTTGGTGTTCCACCTCTTTTCTATAATCTCGATCACTTTGCTAGCAAAACTACGCTTCTCCTCAATAGTTGATTTCGCTCTCTCGATACCTTCATAAAAGATGCCCATGGTAGCTTTCTTATCAGCATCCACCATTCTTAGCACCGTGACCAAAGGGGCAGTGGCCTCTACAACACTGGAACATTGAGACCAGAACCTCCTATTTGAGACTATGTCGTCCACTTTTATACCGATACTGGACTTCGAGAGGCGGTCATTTAACCACTCTTCACAGGTAAACCATCTCTTTAATGCACCTTCAGATTCCCGAATGGAGTCCACAGCTAAGTAATCGTTCGCAAAGCGGGTTATGGCAGGTCTGATTATCTCTTTTTTCTTAGAGTGTTCTCTAAATAGAAATAAAATTTTAGAGTGATTGTATATAAATCTCGACACCAACTTTGCTTCATCTAGAGTCTCCTTCACAATTTTGATCTCACTGATCTCCTCTAACATAATATTGATGTTGTGTGCAGCACACGGGGTCCATACTGGATGCTTCCTCTTATCCATCAACTTACTGCCCGCAGAAACACATGCACGCGCATTGTCCGTAATGAACTGGACTACATGCTTATCTCCCACCTCCTCCACTATCTGATCATATAGTCGTACATAGAAGTTTGCATCCTTCTTTGTCCCTGATACGTCTTTGCTAGACAAAAAAGTTGTACCTTTTGGGGAATAGGCCAAGAAGTTTAAAAACTCCTTTTTACTAACTTTATTCAACCAACAATCACTCATGAGAGTAATGCATGTCCTTGGCCAACTCTGTTTATATTCTTCAATCCACTTTGTTACTTCCTCCACCTCTTCATCTAATATTGGCCCACTGAGCTCATATACCGTCGGGGGTTTTACCCTGGGCCCGACGCTTTGGATTGCACTGACCATAGGTAGGAAATATAGGCTATTGGCTGCATCAAAGGGAATCCCTTTATCGTAGAACCATTTACCTACATATCTCCCTAACATGTTTATTGTACCTTTAACCATGCTTTGAGGGTCATCTGTTCTGACTTGGGCTTTGAGAGAAATGGGTATATACGACCATGACCTGCAATACTGACACTCCTAGGTAACCTAAAAACAAATTCTTCAATGTCTGATTCTTCTTGATACATATTGCCACCAACCCCTCAATACATATTTGAGCTGGGCCCGCCATACATACTCGAGCTGTGCCCGCCATGCATGTCTGAGCTAGGCCCACCATGCATGTCTGGGCTAGGCCCACCATGCATGCCCATGTCATAACCACCTGGCATTCTAAACTCGCGTTCCCTCTAGTATGTTTCATGCAAACTCATTCTTGTGGCTATCTCTAAGTTATTATAATACTGCTCTTCTAGATCATTTCCGCTTGATGGATTACATAAACTAGCTATCTCTTCATCCATCATCTGCCTTGCATTTTCTTTTTCTTTTGGTAGCCTTGAGAAATGTTGCCATCTGCTTTCTTACATTATTAGGGACACTATTGCGTGTAGAAATATCTCCCTTAACCCTGCCAAGTATTGCTTGAACCTATGTACCCTACTACTTATCATTTTTTGGCAGTAATTACAAATAATTTTGTCTTTTTTGTTGGGGTCAAGTCTGACCCCATGTTATCATGCAGGGTCTTCTGCAGATCTTGCCATGGTTCAACTTTAAAATGTAAAAGGTTAAAAATTAACCTGACAGTTGAACATAAAAAATAATCACCATGTGTAGTGATAATATGTAGGGGTAGTTCATGAAGTTATATTTGTAAGTTAATGCAAAATACTTCTATTGACAAAATATTTTAATTTCTACTAGGAAAAATAATTTATTTATGCAACATTATAGATAAAAATAGCCTATATCAGCCACTACATAAAGAACAATAAATTTACATTGATATAGTATCAATAAAAAATATATTTACAAAGGTATAGTAATTCACAATGGCAATACATATGGACTTGTCACAAATCTTCATTTCGACAAATATGAATTAGTTCCTACTGAGAAAAATATATATTTATGCAACATTATAGATAAAAAAAAGTCTGTATAAGTCACACATGCCAAATATTCATACATTTCAATTACAAATATGCAAGATAATATAATAAAAAAAGCAAGCTCCAAACATGCCTACAACTCAATTATCAAGAACATACATTTTTTGCATTAAAACTTTAATAATAAAATTGATAATTGCAAGCTAATATAATTATCATACATGATATTTTACAATGATATTCACTTTAATTTCTCATGATAATACAATTTAACAACATGTATTTTTTGCATTAAAAATTTAAAAAACTAAAAATACTTTTTTAATGCAAAAGTGCATTAAAAATATAATACAATTTAACAACATGTATTTGTTAATGTATTTTTTTGCATTAACAACAAATTAAAAAATACAGTTTTGCATTAAAAATATAACAACATGCCACGATTTTTTTACAATGATATTCACTTTAATTCCTTATGATATACAGTTTAACAACATGTATTTTTTGTATTAAAAATTTTAAAAATTAAAAAATTAAAAAAACTTTTTTAATGCAAAACTGCATTAAAAATATAATACAGTTTAACAACATGTATTTGTTAATGTATTTTTTTGCATTAACAACAAATTAAAAAATGCAGTTTTGCATTAAAAATATAATAACATGTATTTTTTTGCATAAATAATCTATCAACATGCAATTTTTTGAACTAGAATTTTAACAATAAAAATTAAAAATATTGTTTAATTCCTCATGATAATCAAAAACAATTTTTCGAAAAATCACGATTTCTCAAAAAAATTGATCATGAATAAAAAAAAAAAAAAACCCAGTTCTTCGCAGACCAACCTAACAGCAGCCATTCCAACTAAAAAATCTACCTCAATTCGAATAAATTACATCAAATTTCATACATGTTTTGATAAACAAATCAAAGCCCTATAATATTAACACATTATTATAAAAATATTAATTAAAATCGATTGAATTGAGGGAAAAAAAAAACGCAGTTCTTCACAGACATCAGTCATTCAATCTCAAAAATCAATCTCAAATTGAATAAATCAGAAAAAATTGAATACATGAGATGATAAACAACACTATAACGAATCAAAACCCTATAAATTTAACACATTAGTTGCAAAATATTTACTGAATTTGTGAAAATGGCGGAAAAAAAAACAAAAAATAGTCCACTGTTTTGTGTGCAGACATCACTCTTATTTTCTATAAAATCCAACTCAAATTGGATAAATATAATCAAATTAAATATATTTAATGATAAACAACACTACAAAGAATCAAAACCCTATAAATTTAATACATGATTTCGAAAATATTGATTGGATTTGATCGCATGGGGAAAAAAAAAAAAAAAAAACCTTGAGTTTTTACCTGTTCTTCGTGCATCCGTGGCTTCAAACTCAAAATTGATATGTATTCCTCCAAGATAATCACAAATTATGAACACAAATTTGTGACCAACACTCTTACAATCACTCAGCCTGAAATTTTACAAAAAATGAAGCTTTATTTGATTGAAATCATGAAAATGGCGAGAAAGAAAAACAAAAAACAGTCCACTGTTTTGTGTACAGACATCACTCTTATTTTCTATAAAATCCAACTCAAATTGGATAAATATAATCAAATTAAATATATCTAATGATAAACAACACTACAAAGAATCAAAACCCTATAAATTTAATACATGATTTCTAAAATATTGATTGGATTTGATCACACGGGGAAAAAAAAAAGAAAAACCTGAGTTTTTACCTATTCTTCATGCATCCGTGCCTTCAAACTCAAAATTGATATGTATTCCTCCAAGATAATCACAAATTATGAACACAAATTTGTGACCAACACTCTTACAATCACTCAGCCTGAAATTTTACAAAAAAATGAAGCTTTATTTTGATTGAAATCGTGAAAATGGCGGAAAAAAAAGACAAAACAGAGTCCACTGTTTTGTGTACAGACATCACTCTTATTTTCTATAAAATCCAACTCAAATTGGATAAATATAATCAAATTGAATATATCTAATGATAAACAATGCTACAAAGAATCAAAACCCTATAAATTTAATACATGATTTCTAAAATATTGACTGGATTTGATCACATGGGGAAAAAAAAGAAGAAAAACTTGAGTTTTTACCTGTTCTTCATGCATCCGTGCCTTCAAACTCAAAATTGATATGTATTCCTCCAAGATAATCACAAATTATGAACACAAATTTGTGACCAACACTCTTATAATCACTCAGCCTGAAATTTTACAAAAAATGAAGCTTTATTTTGATTGAAATCGTGAAAATGGCAGAAAAAAAAAACAAAAAATAGTCCACTGTTTTGTGTACAGACATCACTCTTATTTTCTATAAAATCCAACTCAAATTGGATAAATATAATCAAATTGAATATATCTAATGATAAACAACGCTACAAAGAATCAAAACCCTATAAATTTAATACATGATTTCTAAAATATTAACTGGATTTGATCGCATGGGGAAAAAACAAAAAAAAAACCTGAGTTTTTACCTGTTCTTCGTGCATCCGTGCCTTCAAACTCAAAATTGATATATATTCCTCCAAGATAATCATAAATTATGAACACAAAATTGTGGCCAACACTTTTACAATCACTCAGCCTGAAATTTTACAAAAAATGAAGATTTAATTCGATTGAATCGTGAAAATGGAGGAAACCCTAAAACTCACTATGTGAACCAAATTTCTTGATAAAAAACGGTGGTTTTTTATTCCTTTTATTGAGTGAAAATGATTCCAAATTTGAATTAAAGCCTGTAATATTCGTTCCTAAGGCTGAAAACGTTGAAATCGATGAAAAAAAGACAAAAATAATCGAAATCCCGTGAAGAACACTGTTCATACCGTGTTCTTCCGGGTGACTCGCGATTCTACTACTGGGACTCGGACAGAATCGCGAGTCTACTATTGGGAATCGCTCGCTTCTCTCTGGACACGGGTGATTCCCGTTTTTTGTGCCGATTCGACGCATTTGGTAGCGATTCCCGAGTCGAACCGGGAGAGTTCGGCTCGACTCGGCAATTTTTTAATCCCTGCTCTTAAGTGCTCAAGGGATTGAGTGTGACCAGTGAATATGTCATAAGGAATAAGAGGGGCAGCCTTGGTGGGTGCATGGTTTCAGATATATCCTACCGTAAATATTGATTCTCGTCGAAAGTCAAGAGCGAGCTTTGCATGCCCCATTATACTTCTCACTCTACCATTGTCATATTCTGTTTCTCGAGAACTCTGTTTTGCTTGAGTGTAGAAGGTATGGTGTAGTGATGAATAATACCATGCTCTACAGACGTCCCTAAAGAGATGCGGGGAGCATTCTCTGCCTCTATCATCTATTTGGTTCTCTTACTTGACTTTGTATTCTTTAAAACGGTCTAAGGCTTCGAATTTTGAGTGCATACTATCGCGAGTGGCCATTGATAAAAGTGATAAAAGATCTTATGTGGTTTTTGGTTGCCACATTCATGGGATCGCATATGTCGCTATGGATGATTTCCAAAACACTAAAAGCTCTTTGTGCCCCAGTGAACTTTTTCCTTATGAATTTTCTTTGCACACATGATTTACACACTTTTGATAAATCCCCTTTGTAGTTTGTAAAATGCTATCTTTTCTTAATCGCTTTACTCTTTATTCTTTTGTAACTTATGTACCCTAAGCGTGTATGTCATAGGAAAGCATCATTCTCATGAGTGGGAGATGATGTATAAACATATTTCAATAGTAACAGTTTGTCTTTGAGAAGACCATTCATAACAACTTCACTATAGTTTTTTATTGTCACCTTATTAGCAAAGAAGATGGTGACAAACCTGGCCTTAGCTATATTTGGAAATGAAACCAAATACTTTATGCTCCTGATGGTTTATCTATGAATTATAAGGTTAAGATATCTTACCTCACAGGTCTCATATGATCAATAGTCTAGATCTAATCTCTATAAAGATGGCTAACTCTAGAAAGCCTAACCCTAAGTATAAGTCTATAAATAGTCTCATTTGAGGGTCCCATTCTCTACACCTAGAATTAGATCTCTCTCTCCCTCTCTCTCTCTCTCCCCCCTCAAAGGGCCTCACACCAATTCCTCTTACGATCTCCCTTGAAAGAAAGAGGGGGCACACCCCAAGCATAGACCTTAGAGGGGCATGACCTATACACACAGTTTGTAGCTTTACATTATTCTACATTGCTCTTACCATTTAAGAGTTCCTAGCCTAGGCTTCCCATACTTGTAATATATGAGAAACACCCTGATCTCGTGTGTCATCGGAGAGAAAACCCTAATGGGGTGTATCAAGTCCAATTGAGGTAATCTTTTGGCACTTTAATTTTTGTTGATGTAGTTTGTGTTTCTTATTATCAAATCAGGTTTATGTCTAGGAAAAAAAAAAAGAGTTGTATTAAGTGGCAACAAGTGATAATCCATTTTGTGTTTCACCTTAATTTCTTTTGAGTTTATTTTGTTTTATTTGGACCTTTTTGTAAGTGTTTTAGCCAATTAAGAAACGAAAATTTGAAACTACATACAACGTGCTATTTCACTTATCCAACTTTCATTAGTACTAGAGCTAGGATATCTTCTTGTCATTAGTTTTTTTTTTTTTTTGTCCTTTCATATAATTGGGACAAGAATACATGGCAGCAAAGAGTTTTATTGCTGAGATTTTGAAGACTGTAATATTTGATGGCACAAACTACGCCTCATGGAAGCGCAAGATAGGCTATTCGCTCTATGAGGAGGGTTTGAATAATATTCTCATTGAGGCTTCACCATCTCAGCCTAGAATAAATGCACCTCAGGCTATAAGAGATGCATATGTTGAGTGGGAGCATAAAAATATGCTCCCAAAGCATAATATACTCATGTCTATACATTACTTGTATGCATCTGAGTATGAGGCGATTAAAACCATGGGGATGCATGATCGACTTGAGATGGAATTTGTTGATCCTTCTCTCATGAGAAAAACCTTGGCCATGAAAAAATACAACGATCTAAAGATGGCCAAAGGAGAAAAGATTGCTGACCACATGCACACCTTCAGAGCACTAGTCTGAGAATTGGAGGTGATCGAGATGCGGCCTATTGAACCCATGCATTTGGTTCACTTGTTAAATACTCTCCCTACTTCTTGGGAGGTACTCATATCTTCCCTTGTTGCTAGGGAGACCGCTCTTAGGCTAGAGGAGCTTATCGCTTTGCTAAAAGCCAAGGAGGAGAGGAGGAATGATCGCAATGTACTAGCACCCAAAGCATTGCATATGGTAAACTCTTATCCTTATTTAGGTCTAATGAAGGTAAGGGAAAGTTCAATAACAAGAAGATGACTAAGGAAAAGAAAAAGGGAGAGAAAGAACATCAAAATAAATTTAAGGGAAAGGGAGAGAATAGACAATGCTACATATGCAAAAAGGCTTGTCATATTGCTAAAGATTGTAATTTCAATAGGAAGCCTGAGGAAAACAAGGAATATGTTTGCGTTATATTTCAGACTTTGCTAGTTGACCCCAATGATACATCTTGGTGTCTTGACTACTATGGCTCACATGTCAAACACCAAGGATAGCTTCCGCAATTTTAGACCCGTAGGACTGGGTGAACAACACATCTTTATGGGGGGAGACCGAAGTGTTTGGAGTTGGGGATTATGAAATTGAATTGAAGGATTGGAAGACTGCAGTCCTAAAGCTTTATACTCTTGATATGAGGAAGTCTTTGGTTTCGGTTCCTAAGATGGCTAAAGCCGAGTGTGTCACCACCTTCTTTGCAAACGAGGTAAACTTCAATGATGTTGGTACGACCGATCTACTTAAATATAGGCTTTACTCTATTGAAATAAAGGGTTAAGGTTGTAAATGTGTGAGAGATACCCCATATTCACCATAGAGTTGTATATGAACAGGTTTGTGCGATCTTGGACTTGTCCCTAGGAGGACTCATAATCCATAAGCTAGGATTGTATCTCTTCACTTATTGGCTGACTTTGGTAGCCCAATTATGAACCCATGCAACGGTCTGTAGGTCATGAGAACTGCTTGGTCAGTTTGAGAAAGTGGATATGTATTATAGTTCATAGTAGAAGATGGAGTGATTTAGCATAATTAATATTTTTTTAACATAGTGGGATCCAAATCCCATCATCCCACCAAATTAATTTAGAATTAATTAATTTGACCTTGAATCATTTTTAGATTAATATAATGCATTTTTAGAAGTCCTTGGATATTTTATTTTCTCAAAATGGATTTATGAATTGTCAAAAACTAAATATTCAATATTTTCATATTTAGAGAGAAAAATAAAATAATAACCTTTTTCTAAATTTTCAGTATTTTAATATTTAGAGTTCTGAAGTCTCTTTCTCTTTGCTGCTTGGATCACATCCCAAACGTGGCCATAATCCATCTTTTTATGCTGCATTGCGACTCGTGAAATCGTTGTCGTAGAAGACTATCACGTACCCTCATTGCATGGGATCATATCTTCAGCTGCTCAAGGGTGGTCTTTAATCAAGTAGCTCCCTTCTGTAGTCATATTACCAGCGCCACATATCCAAGTTCTATAAGTGAACAACATTCACCCAACGTTATAATGTGTTGTTCACCGGCCCGCCAAACACAAGTCGATACTCCCATTGGAATGTTAAACTATCTGAATCTTTCATAATAGAAAACCTATATATCTTAATATCTAAGCAGCTAAAACAATAGTGGGATTGTAGCAGCTCCCACTCAAACATAACATATATAAAATGTATTTTCTTAGCATGCTCGTATCTATGTTATGAGATAGTACAATAAGTATCATGCAAGAATAACTCAATAGCTATTGCTTTCGCAATATGCAAACCTTTTCTGAACCACAAAGGTTCGACCACACTATTGTCTTGGTTGTAAATTCTTACAAGCCAAGTGATCCTATCCACACATCTGTCGAGGAGGCCTAACAAGATAGCCATCCTTTAACATTTCCCATGGTTTATGGTCTTAGGTAATGGAGGATTCTAAATAACTGCCTATTAGGTCACACAAATAGTTTTATAAAAACGTGAGTCAAGACATATGAGTATATATAACCAATGCATAGTTACTTGCTCCTAAGTTTATAAAATACCTTCAAGGCTCAATGTTTTTCTGTTTTATCAAAACTCCTTGACTTGGTATATTTCACAAGCAATAGTTCAAAGTAGCATAGTAGTTTAGAATGATTTTTCATAAAGACTTAGTGGACCTCGCAAGACTATGAGGTTTTCTCAAAAACATATCCATAGACCCAACCTTTTCAACATAAATGGTCCAATCTTATTTCAAAAGAACATGCTTAGTCTTCAAAAATCATTTTACCACATACACCTTTAATTATTTACCAAGTCATGTTATAGCCATAAAAACAAAGCATAAAGTCCATCTTATGATTTTATTCAACATAAAATGTGACTAAAAGGCAGTTATCAAAATCTGATGAAATTCAAAATACACATATTTCCTAAAAAAATTTGGAAACCTTAACATGAGGTCCTCATTACATGCAGCACACCATATCATTGAACATTTTTGGGAGGACGAGCACTAAAACTGAGTTCCATCAAAATACTCCATTCGTGCTACATATATTTAAATGAGCCATATCCATCTCTCGTGTTTGATACCTATGTCCATAGACCTCGATCAAACCACATCTCTATGTGTTTTACTATCTTAAGTAGTTCATACAAGCACAAGGAGGCAAAAAAAACACAAGGTATTTAAAAACTGGGTCTTTAAAACTTGTTAACACTTATCAACTAATGTCCATACACTCTACACATATTCATAAAACAAACATTACAATTTTGATTCTCCCTTATTTATACCATGAAAAGACTCTTTTTCATGTCATCACTCCAAAAATTACAATTTTGATTTTCCACATATCTTTAGAATTTCTATGCTGCACTAAGGCTCTCTATACATCACTTCCTTACGAATAAAAATCAATATGCTTTCACAAGTATTGTGTTTCTCCTTTTCTATACAATTCTCAAATTGATAACTCTTAATGGAGTGTCATATCTTCTCAACATTGTATTACTTCTCTCTACACATGGAGTGTGTGGCTCGTGTGTCACGTGCGGATAAGTATGTCCAACTATGAAAGGATTTTAAAGTGATGGAGATATGGACTAGAGCACCTACCTCACCGTGGTTTGAGTTCGTGGGATAAGCCCGGGCTATTGTTCTTTTAGATCAATGAACGAAAGCCCTCCATCTGTCTAGTAGCGTGGTTTGAATTCAACTCCCTCTCTAAGCTCAACACCTCACTTAGACTCTCACTTGAAAACTGCTAATGAAATCCAAATATAATAAACTCCTCTTTGATGTGTTATGGACTCATGGTTCTAGTTTTGGGGGTAGAGTGGTAAGAGCAATAGGTAAGAAAGAGAAGAAAGAAGAGAATGAAAGTGAGTTGTGAGAAGAAAAGGAAGATGGAATAAAAGAAGTAAAAGAAATAAAGGGATGACCCCAAGGAAAATGGGCAGCCTCCTGAAGTAACCTCTCCTAAGAGGTATTACAGGAGACAAAGAAAAACACCAGGTTTGAAGTCTTGGTACCCAAAGGATTTGGAAAGTGAAGTTACAGGATTGAGCCTATAACTATATTACTAAATCAAAGAGCCCCCTAAATGTGATCTTCAAGGGATAGAAGAAAATGAAAGAGAGAGGGATGAAAGCTCCTCACAACCCGTACAATGTGTGACTTGGTGGTTAGAGTACTGAAAGGGTTAGAACTCTAAAAAAAAACTGACTCAGGATGACCCCAACCCGAGTGACCGAGTGTAAGAGAATCAATATCTCTTATGACTCGACTACATTATACGAGCTGATGGTTAGAGTAGCAATCTAAGAGTCAAAATATTAGAGCACTATCTCAACATAACCCCGAATTGAGTGTTTGAGAGTTGAAAGAAGCAACGAGAAAAGAGAGAAATAAGGAAATGATGAAAATAAAATAAAATAAAATAAAAAAAACACAAGATCAAGACACGACTCGGGGAGAGAAGAAAAATGTTTAAAAATGAAAGAAAATTGATGAATGGAGTCAGGGGATGATGGACCTGCCTAAGGCATGCCCGATCTCACAAGGGGATGAGAGAGTAGACGAGGTGAGAAAGTACAGAGCGAATAGGGCTGATATAAGAATATGGGGCGGATGGGGTAGTGTAGAGATGAGGGTAGGGTGGATAGCGGAGATGAGGGGCGAATGGAGGAAGAGAGATGAGGGGCGGATGGAAGAGAGAGAGATGAGGGGCAGCTGGAGAAGAGAGAATGAGAAGGGCGAATGGAGAAGAGAGGAGAGAGGGGTGGGTGGAGAAGAGAGAGAGAGGGGCGGATGGAGAAGAGAGAGGGAAGGGGTGGATGGGGAAGAGGGAGAAAGAGGGGTGAATGGAGAAGAGAGAGGGAGAGGGGTGGATGGAGAAGAAGGAGAGAGAGGGACGCGTGGAGAAGAGATAAATGAGGGCAGATAGAGAAAAGGAAGGGAGAGGAGCGGATGGAGAAGAGAGAGAGAAGGGCAGATGGAGAAGAGAGAGAGGGGGGCGGATGGAGAAGAGAGAGGGAGCGGGGTGGATGGGGAAGAGAGAGAGTGAGGGACGAGTGGAGAAGATAGAAATGAGGGGCGGATCTAAAAGAGGGAGAGGGGCGGATGGAGAAGAGGGAGAGAGAGGGATGGGTGGAGAAGAAAGAGGGACAGGGGTGGATGGAGAAGAGAGGAGAGAGATGGGAGAGAGAAAAAAAAGAGAGGGAGGAAAGCCAGGCCTGCTTAAGCACAGGTTCGGGCTTGAGTGAGAGAGAGGGAGAGAGAGAGAAAGAGAGAGGGGGAGAGTGAGGGCTCGGACTCACCCCAGGTCCGAGCAAGGGGAGAGAGAGAGAGAGAAGAGAGAAAAAAGAGAGAAAAAGAAGAAGAGAGAAGAAAGAAGAGCGAAGAGAGAGAGCGGACTTAGAATGAGCTTGAGCTTAGGTGCACCTTCGTCGGTCCCTTTGCATGCACATGAGAGAGAAAGAGAGAGAGTGGTCTAAGTCTTGGGTCAAGGTTAAGGTCTAAGGGTCTAGGTGTCTAGCTTAGGTGGGTTAGGTTGAGGTATGGTGTATAAGAATTATGGTGTATGTAATGGGTTAAGGTATAGGCTAGTTAAGGTGTATATGATAGACTATGGTGTAGGCTAGCTAGGGTGTCTAAGATACTATGGTGTATGGTTTAGGGTAGGGGGTAGACTATCTAAAGTAGGGTGTAGGGTGTAAGGTGTATAGAGTAGGATTGGAAGCTAGGGGTTCTAAGGTGTATGGACGTTAGAAGTTCTAGGGTGTATGGGATTGGAAGTTGGAAATCTTAAAGTAGTTGGAATCATGAAGTTCTAGGGAGTGAAGCGTTCTAAGGGTATTTTCTCTCTCTAAGAAATGTTTCTCTCTCCTTTCATCTTGACTCTTAAACTTGAGAGCAAAGCAAAAGAACGAGCAAGAATTCAAGAATTTACTCCAAATGCTCAAAAATTTAAAAATGGTTTAAAGAGTCTTCCAAGGGCCTGATTACAAAATGACTAAGATAAATATTACAAATGACTTGAGTTCTTTATATAGAGCAACCACAAAACATGGGTGAAATGCTAAAAAACTATCAAAATTGTCAAAAAATACACATTTTATGAATTAAAATATTAATCCAATTTTTTGACCAAAGGACCAAAATACCCTAGGCACTTTTCACAAAACCATCCATTCATGAGGGGCCTCTTGCCATTGCTAGGCCTCAAGAGCTTTTTCAGATGCTTACGGAGATAATTCGGGTGATCAATCGTTGTAGAACCGATGCTTGAACTATTGCATACATTTCGATACACTTTGATAGTCTTGAAACAAATTTTTAAGGATGAACCCAAAATCCGGCCAAGTTTCATAAACTTATGATTCTTCGATCACCAATCCGACATGATTTATGCCTTTCCAAGCTTTTATTTTGATAACAAATTGAAGATGATACTATCACGATCATTTTGTGATAAATTACGTCCATTTTGGTCTCTAGTTAAGCACGTTCCAATTTTGGAAGTCGTCGGAAAATGGGATTCCAGTAACCAAAAAAGTATGCCATTTTCAACTTCAAAATTGTGTCATCTGGCCTCCGATTATTGACAAAAACTATATCAAATTGTAGCTCTTCGAAGTATGGTAGTAACATACTCATACTTGCGATGATAGGACACCGGGATCTTCAGTTATGACCTCTCAAACAATTGGATGTTCTTCTTTATAAAATCTGAATTTTCATGTTTTAAATTCATTTTCTCTCTAAAAATTCTCTCATTTCGAGCTACGTCATGATGCATGCTATATGTCAAAACGAGCAGTTTATCGAGATCTAGCTCATATCCAAATTTGAGCTTAATTGGACTCAAAACGAGCAAGTTATGGGCATTTGAAAATCATCCCGAAATGAGAAAAACCTACTCTTTTATGGTAAGTTAGGCCCAAAATGGTCTCAAAGGGTTCGAATGAGCCGAAATTTGGTACCTGAGGGTTTTTCGACGTTACGGATCCAATGGAGGTAGTCTGATACTATTTTGAGATCCAAAAAATAGGGCTATAGTTTTAGAGTTTATTTTCAGCATGATAGGAACTGGATTTGAAAACCAAGTTTCGTCTCGATTATATCAAAACTCGTCAGAACATGACAAAAATTTGTGGGTGTCCTTAGGGTATCCAAAACTACCCTCTTATGCAATTTGAGGTCATTCTAACACTTTTTCAAATGTTGTCCAATTTTAGGCTTATTGTTATCTTATTCCCGTGGTCTGGCGGCGTCTTAGGCACCGGCGGGACCAGGTTAGTACCGAATCCCTCCTTATTGGCCTTGGGGATACAAGTACACCAAAAATAATGTATAACATATGTGATTTATTCTTTCTCATGTTATAGATTCAAGGGACATTATTTGACAAGTTGAATTTGGTCCTCGCATCTCCTTTTTTTTTTTTTAATATTTTAATAGTGGAGGAAATAGAGGGAGATAAGTTATTTTGAGGCATACGCCTCCTTAAGCATTGATGCCCCAACCCTACTCCATCATTTCCTTGTATTTATTTTAAGAGATTGTATACAACTACATGGCGGCCACAATTCCTTACAACCATTTGATGTGAAATTTGATAGCTTGAATGTGTCACAAAGTTTAAGAAAATTTATTTTGAAGTTTGAGTTTGGTCAATGGAATAATTGCAACCACTCAATTTCATACCCAGTGGTCAAAATTAATTTGACCACCTTTTATCAAAGGTAAATTGTCTCATTTTATACTTTCCCTTATTTTAATAACTTGTCCTAAATCTCACTTGGGTAGGTAGCAGTTGTCAAGGTTTTAAAGAATATATGTATATGTGTGTGTAGATAAAACTAACAATTGGTTGTACTTACAATAAATAATAATTCTAGTTATCTCCAAGTCGTTAGATTTTGATTGGATGGTTGAAAATACACATGACTATTTGAATTTTAATATTCTTTTCTATGAATCAGTTTAAGCTAAACTTTTAGGTACTTATCCTTGACATCATCACACATATACAAAAATATAAAACAAAAGTATTTTTAAAATTTTAAATGACCAAATTACCCCCATCATTTTTAGAGTATTTTGTTCATTTTAAATTTGGAAGATACTTGTTTTTGGCGACCTATTATGTAATACGTATGTCCAAAATCTCATCTAGATTTAATTTGTACAAAAAATAATAAAATTTAATTCGCAACATGTATTTCAACTATCCAATCAATATCTAATTGTTGAGAATTAACCTATACTATTGTTCCTTATAGGTACAACCTACTAGTTGTTCTTTGTACCATAGTGTTTTAGAAAGTGTAATGCTTTGGAAAGTGTTGTATTTTTTACTTATTTGTAAAGAGAGAAATAATTGGTTTATTTATCCTACATTTAATAGCTAAATGATGGAAGTCTTACATAAATATGGGGATACCCACTTTTTTCCTCTTTTTTTTATTTTATTTTATTTTATTTTACAATCTTCCAAACTTTTATTAATCAATCAGAGCATTACAAAATTCAGGTCAGAGCAACCTGGTTATATCATCAGAAATCACCAAATCCGATAGAGATGCATCGTTTTTTCTAACACATCCGCTAGGTCATTTGCTTCTCTATAGACGTGAAAGAATGAAACTCTCAACAAGACAGCTAAGTCCATAATTTGCAGACAGCATTGCTTCAATTGTCATGGTACCTTATGCTCCTTGCACCATATAACGGTATTTAACGAATCCCCTTCCACCCTGCATAACGAACCCATCTCCTCACTTTTTATAATCCTCGATACCCACTTCACTTGTGTTCTAATAACCAAAAGGGGAGAAGGTTTATGTAAAATATGTGAAGTGTGTTGATGCCCATTGATTTTTTGTGAATATATTTACTTCTTTTATTAAAAGTCTCTCTCACATACACTCTCTCTCTATCTATGTGTGTAAAAAATAGAAATTTACAAGATGTAAAGAATCTCTCTTTCTCTCTCAATTGCATGTGGTGATACTTGAGCTTAATTGGGGTGGAAGCTATGAACACCAAATTAAAGAGTGGTGAGGATACCCAACTCATGATAAACAAACAAATGGTGGGTCATACCAAAAGGAAAAGCATAGAGATTTGGGGATACGGGTGGTGCACAAGGCCTTCTTTGTCGCACAAAGGAGTTCCAACTTTTTCTTGTGGAATTGAGCACTTGCAAAAGCCATTTTGCTTTTGGAAAGCAACAGAGGGTTCGGGAACAAATGGAATTTGTATGAATAGAAGGCCAGTAGCATGGAACCTAGGATTGTCAATAATGTTGATGTAGGAATATCTTTATCTTTCATGCAAAAATAAAAAAATGTAAAAAGATTGGTAGAGATAGATACAGGACATTGGATTTTTGCAAAGAGAGCACCCTGGAATGATTTGATGGTCCAACCAAATCTCTATAAAGCTGGTTATAATATTCTTGTTCCAAAGAGAAACGAATTTTGTTGGTAAAGATTATTGCCAAAAGATATTATGCTCCTGCTGGAGTATACTGTCAAATAAACCCTTGAGCAAAATCCCATCTAGAATTTAATTTTGAGACCCCAGATTTCGGGATGCAACCTCTTCAAACCACAGGTTAGTCTCCATAAGGGAAAAAACAAACTTAATTACACCTATGCACTTCAAAAAAAAAAAGTTTCAAAATTGAATCGAGACTATCCAATTTTTAGATGGTGAGAACTAATTGTTAGAAAATTAAAATTCAATTTTTTTTATTTGATAATAATCATCTAGAGATTCTTAGGTTGTTCATATAATTTTAGATTGAATAACTCCTCCCAACTATGTCTTCTAATAGAGGGAGTAGAAGTAAACTATGTTCCCGAGGGAGCATAGTACGCCTGCTCAAGACTATTAGTGGATATGGAAATTTGATTGCATCATGAGGAATCACTTTTGGGGCATGTAGATTTAAGCCAAATTTGGTTATGCTACCAAAAGGGGCTTTTCTTGGCATATGGATCTCTTTTTGGGTTCGGTTTTGAATATATCATGAAAACGTGGATGTCCAAAAACTGGAAATGCCCTGTGATCAACTTTATGCACCGTACCATGGATAGGTATTGAGGACCACGGAACATTCCTAAAAAAAAGGTCCTTCATCCAATGTACTTTTTTTTATAGATAATGAGAGAGCATTTTTCTTTTCTTGTCAAACATTGAAAAAATAAAATAAAATTGCTTTTCAGGTTTTGTGGTTTTTAATGTTAAAATGCAAGAGAACAGCCTTCTACCCACTTAGTGTGAAAGTGTTTTTACAAGCTGGTGGAAAAGCTATCTTGGTGGGAAAAGTTTATATAAAGTTCAGGCCCTAAACAATCAAATTAATGTGCATCTCAAAAATTCACTTGTTGTTTCGATATCGAAAAGCCCTCAAATCGATCATCTCGATCTCGACATGTTTAGACATGAAACAAAATAGATTTCAAGTATGAAAAATAGTGCATCTTGTAATGCATCATATGGGCCGTCAATTTTCAATGTTTTCAAGTGACTACAGATCCGCTCGATCTATGCTATTTTTTAAACTTTAAATTTTATACTTAAAAGTAAAAATAAATTTCCTAGCCATCACCAAGATTTTTGCTACTGAAAAATAAACTTTCGGTACTCATTAGAGGTACAACTTACTTTGATTGTTTAGAACCTCGACTTTATACAAACCACACCTCTTTTTTTTTTTTTTTTTTTTTTTTGGGTAATTAAATGGGGATGATGGAAACCTACCCTTTTTTTGAAATCGTTAGTGATTTTTGAATGTGTTAGGTAAAAATGAAAACCTAGACCTTAGCTGAGACACAAGTGACTACATACCTTTAGCAATAAGGGACTAGATAAGAGGGCTAATTTGGCATTTTTTTTTGGCAATCAACACATTGTTTTTTTATCCTGCCACCCACATTATGTGGCATAGTTATTGTAAGCTCCTAAATTTATCATCAAAAGATTATAGGTGCCCTTTAGTATTTATTTATTTATTTATTTTGACAAGGTTACATAGGAATGGAACTTGAGACGTGCTATGAAAACCTAGCATGCTCCCTCCAGTAAAATCTCTATTTAGGAGTCGTTTTAGGACTTCAAATTCCAGAAAGTAACCTCAAGAAAAAGAAAAAAGCTATTTTGTGTGTGTTTGGAAAAAATAATGTCTTAAACTTTAATAAAAATTATTCAATTCTTGGACATTCAGATCTAAGTACTTAAAAACTCAAAAACCTTCTTTCTGCTTCTGAAATTTTCTTTCGTGATAATACAATATTTTATATAGAGAAAACACTCCTATTTGGGAAAGAAGTTGGCCTTGGTGGGAGCACCCCCATACCTCAATCGCACATTGTGGTTTTATGTGGCTTAAACAGAAATAATTTTTCACCCTATTTGTTAAACTTACATTCCACATGTTCATGTTCCTAATAATGAACTTTGAAGGTGGTTGCCTGAGCAAAATAAGTGTTTTAGTCCTAGTTGTTCGGCATTAGGAAGTTGGAAGTGTATCTTTTGCTACATAAACTTTTTGTAGCATTTTTTGAAAATAGCATCAATACTTGGTCTGATAAAAACATTCATGAATGTTCTACATTTAAATATTAAATAAAAATAGTTTTGAAATTTTTAATAGTTTTTGAAAATGTACCTTAAAAGCATGACCCTCAAGTGTAATTTGTTATCTCTTGACCTCTTCAATGATATTTTAAAGGGTTTTTAACTCTTTTTTATATATATATTCCCCCCCCCCCTCCCCCGGTCCCCAAAAACAAGTGGTAATTTTCCATCCATCGTGAATCTTTGTAGGCCAAGGCCGTTGGTTCCAACATTTCTCTTTCTTAGTAGATCTCAAATTTCGTAAAATACTTCTATGAAGTTCTATGGTGTGTTCACCTCACGTTAGCCTTGTCTCTTGCATCGATTGATTTACTTTTTACTAGAAAAATACGTATCAAATGTTCTGAAACTCGGGTCCGTCCTTGGACTCCTCCCTCACTTGAGCCCGATAACTAGGCCAATACCGGGCGATTTAGCCGAGATTTATATACGACAAAAAATGTAAAAAGCTTGTTAAAAATAATTTTAAAAGTAACAAAGTAAACTAAGTAATAAAAATTAGTAGAGGTTTATAAAAGTCCAAATATATTATTAAATTGAAAAATAAACAAAGGAAAAAAATACAATTTTGAGCATGTAATAAGAGACCATATTAAAAAGGAAAAAGTTAATATAGGGTTGCAACCTTAAAATGTCGAACTAAAAGTGCACCTCAAAAGTCTATCATAAAAGGTTGTTTGGATCTTGGAAAACCTTGTAATTATATGAATATGAAAAAAAAAAAGATTTCAAATCCGTGAAAATTCTAGACCATCCATTGCTCTTGTGTTGGTTTCTTATGGAAATGGGTTTCAAGCATCTCTAAATGGCAATGGGTGATGCCCGAGCACCAAGGTTCAAAACCTCGTTGCGCCGATCCGGATTCACCCGATTTGGATCAGGCATCATCGGAGCCATTTCGGATCCAGAAATAAACGGGATCAGGCCGTGTGAATTGGTGCCATGACGACATGGATCGGGATTCTCTACAGTGAATCGCCAAGTTAGTGAAACGCCCATATTTGAACAGTGAATTTTCACAGGTTTCAGAATTATTGACTGAATTGATCGATTCTAAGTTTTTTCATTGCATTATTGGGCATCAATAAATCACGAACTCACACCATTGAAATCATGAAATCTATTTTTTGGTACCAGTTTTTTATAAACAGTTGACGACTTCCTTTTTTTTCATCAAGATGTTGATTTCTGATGATTTTTTATCTATTTTGAATGATATTAGAGGGCTTTTTAAGACAATGGTTTTCTTCAGAAGATCGTGGTGCTTATTTGTGTGATTAAGCAAGCTTTGTACGTCGATTTTTAAAGAAATCATGTTCTTCACACAATCCGGAAAACCTTGATTTTGGATCATTACAACTCGATTCAAATCCAATTGATGCATGCATTTTGATCCTGATTGTTTCAATTGTCAAATTCAGCAGTATCATGATTTTTTATTTCGTTTTTTTTTATATGGTTTTTTTTTTTTGAAACACTCTGTGGTTATCATGGAGATTTAAGGTTCATCCGCCATTCTACAAATTATGGCCTCGATTTTGATCCATTTTCAGTAAATTTCGTGGCCTTTTAGAGCAACTGATTTTCTCCACAACGTTATGGAAATTTGTCTTATTGAACACGAATTCTAGGTCGATTTTGCAAGATACATATTGATATGTGTAACTACTTTTAGATTAATTTTTTTATTAAATTGAAGAATTTTGACAAATATATATTCTTGGTACACACAACATAAGAATACATTTTTTTGATTTTATTATAATTATATTCAATTATATGTCATGAAATTATATTTTTCATGGGAGAAAACTTGTATTTTTCAATTTTATTGTCAATTTTTTTAATGCAATAAAATGTATGTTTTTGGTACATAATTAAATCATTCTTGATACATAAAATGTATGTATGTTCTTGACCAGTGATTTAAAAATCAACGAGTCACAAAGGACTCGTTCAAGTCGGTACGGAAATCGGTAACCCCGTGCCGATTACATCGCAAAACCGGGAACCACCTGGTTCTAGATCAGAACCGCCGATTCTAGATCAGAACCGCCTGGTCTAAACCATAAACCGCCTCTATACGACGTCATAAACCTGGGAGAACCGGTCACATGACGTCATTTTTTACCCATTCAAATAATTTATATATTGATAACCAAAATTTTATTTTATTTATTAATTTTTGCATTATAAATCATATAATGTACTATTTTTCTTACAATTGTCAATAATACATTTTAAATTAGATGATATTATAAAATATTTTGGATTTGTTATTGTTTGTATGATAAAATAATTATAAAATTTTTATTATAGTTAGTTAGGTTATAATAATTTTGGATTATAATTAGGTTATAATAATTTTGGTTTTTTTAGCGGATTAGGGTTTTCTGCCAATTCGAGATTTTAGCGGCCATTTTTTCATCGATTTAGTCTACTTTTTATTGTAGTGTATGATTGATATACTTTATCCTTGATAATTCTATGATTTTTCTTTTGTGTGATGTAAATTTAATGATTAACATAAGTTTATACAGGGAAAGAACGTCTCAATATTCATAAATTGATGAAAAAAAATGAAAGTTAACAACGTAGTACCCTCATTTCTTATTGGAGTCCTAAAAGATAATATTTATAATGAATTTTAATAAATTTTTTGGATTTTTTTAAAGCTTAATCCAATAGAGAATTTTCGATCCGGATCGCCGATTCATCGATCCGGATGAGTTTTTGGAGTGCCCGATCCGGGGCACCGATCCGCTTTTTAAACCACTCTTCTTGACACCTAATTTATAATTAAATTATTTTGCTGAAAAAAATTAGGGATTTTGACAAATATGTGTTCTTGTTTCTCTCAGTATATGAATACATTTTTTTCCATTTTTTTGTAATTATATTCAATTTTATGTCATGAATGTTTCAGTATCATGGGAAAGAATTTGTATTTTTCAATTTTATCATCAATTTTTTAATGCAATAACATGTATGTTCTTGATACATAATTAAATTATTCTTGATACATAAAATGTATATATGTTCTTGATACATAATTTATAATTAAAGTATTTTGCCGAATAAAATTAGGGATTTTGACAAATGTATGTTCTTGTTTTTTTCAATATAATAATACAATTTTTTTCAATTGTATTGTAATTATATTCAATTCTATGTCACAAATTTATAGTTATCATGGGGAAAAAGTTTGCATTTTTCAGTTTTATCATCACTTTTTTTAATGCAATAAAATGTATGCTCTTGATACAAAATTAATTATTCTTGACTGAGATATTTGTAAAAATGTGATGTTCCATGCCCACTTGATAGTATCTTATTCTTATCCTACAATTTGATTTTATCTTGTGCTGGAAATATTTTAATTTGGAGCATGTTGGCTTATTATTCTAGTTTGATTTATGTGATAATACTTACTTTTTTTTTTATAACAACTAACTTTGAATGCAAATTTGGAATTATATTGATTTTATGGACACCCAACTTAAAAACATACATGATCTCTCTTTAACTCATTGGAGCAAGCAATGATGGTGAAAAAGCCATCTCGAACTTGAGATGGGACTCAACCAACATCACTGGTGAACATAACTTTTGAATGAAAAAATGTATTATAGGTTTATTATAGGTTTAATGCCTAAAGCACGGATGTCTTTGACTCAGGTGACGTTAGTAGGTCACGAAAATTTCATGATATTTTTCAAAAAAAAAAAAAGGTAAAATAGTTTTTATAGTCTAGTTGAACATTCAAGTTTAGTTGAACATTCAGTATGATTTCTTACCATTTGCATACTCAATAATTATTATGATATCCAAATCTCAGGATGATCCTGCATGGCAACATAGAGTTAGGGTTGATCCAAACATCAAAGACAAAGTAATTTATAATTATTTGTGACGACCCGAAATTTTTAGAACTGACAAAAATAAAAATAATAAATAATAATAATATAAATAAAAAAAATAAAAAATAAATAAATACCGTGGGACCATTTTTATAGCATGGCCCAAGAGGACCACTCTTTATTTTGGCGTGCCATTTGAGCCTGCGTATGACGTGGCAGGTTGTTATGCATTATGTTGGATCCTTAATACATGTACTATGAGGTGTAGGTGTACGTTAAATAAGTGCGTCATCTCTCTATGTCATGTGTTGAAGACATATGTGCTATGAGGTCGCAACTAAATATATTACACCTTCCATTATAATTCCTATTCCAATATCTCCACTTTTATATAAATTGAAGGTCCTAAGAGCATAAGAAGTAACCGTAACTGAGACAAAATGAGAAACCAAAGCACCACTTTCTCTCTGTGATATCTCAACTCTTCCACAGATTGATTCAATATTGTCATATTTACGAACTTGAAGAAAACCCGTGACCAACCATTCGATCAAATGTAAAACCATGAGTCTACAAGGAACTGAAACACATGGCCCATTCTCATCGTCACTCACAAATATATCGTACTCAACCATGATTCTGGTTTTCCGATCATTTTCATCACAGTACAGTGAACCAAGCACCCTTGAAGCCGTCTTCATCACTGTTAAATTTTACCCGACTCTCTTTTGAATAGTAGACTCTTTTTTTAAAGATAGTTGTTTAGTCTCTCTCTCTCCTGGATGGTAAATCTTCATTTTACAAGGTAGCTGTTTGGTCACTCTCTCTCTAAAAAGAGCATGTAGCTGGTTGCACTCTCTCTTTCTCTCTCTAAAACAACTGGTAAGTATCATCGTCACAGTTTTGAATCCTTCATATACAATCGTACTCCTACCAAAATCACTTGTTCATTCAACTTACCCCCCCTCCCCCCCCCCCCCCCCAAAATCACCTGTTCATTCAACTTACCCCCCAAAATCACCTGTTCATTCAACTTACCCCCCAAGATCACTTGTTCATTCAACTTACCTACCAAGATCACTTTTCTAACAACTTTTTCTCCAAATCTGTGTTTTCCAGCAAATACCCCCCAGTACAAAAAGTGAACTTTTTTTTTACGAAGATACCCTTCCCGTAATTTAAAAACTCATTTTCCGGTCCAATAAAAAGAAATGCCAGACCAAGGTTAGGAATATCGGATCGCCCTCTCATAATTTCATAATTACTGGATCGCATTTGTAAAACACCAGAGTGCCAGTCAACAGTAAAAATCCCCGGACTGCCATATATACAAACACCGGACTAGCCTCTATAACTGTCGGACTGCCCCTCAGAAAGCCGGACCAGGGCAGCTGCAGTGATACTGAACGCCGGACTGCCCCTCAGAACACTGGACCGAGGCAGTTTCAGTGACACAACACCGGATTGGCCCATGAAAACGCTGAACTGCCCTTCCTCATTGCCGGACTGCCCTCATAATGCCAGACTGGGGCAGTTCCAGTGACACTAAACGCCGGACTACCCCTCCCAAACGTTGGACTGCCCTTTATAATTGTCAGGCTGCCCCTCTGAACATCGGACCGAGGCAGTTCCAGTGACACTAAACGCCAGACTGCCCCTTGAAAACGCCGGACTGACCTTCCTTATTGCCGGATTGGAGGCAGTTCCAGTGACACTAAACGTCGGACTGCCCCTAAAAAAAGCTAGACTGCCCTTCCAAACTGCCGGACTTCCCTCGGAACACCGGACTGCGCAGTTCCAGTGACATTGAATGCCGAATTGCCTTTTCCAAACGCCGGACTGTTGTATCTAATTATTGGATTGCCCCTCAGAACGCCGGACCGGGGCAATGACAGTGACCTTAAACGTCGGACTGCCCCTTTAAAATATCGGACCGCCCTCCAAAATCTCTGGACTACCCCCCAAAATTACCAGACTGCCCCCCAAAATCATTGGACTTTCCCCAAAATCACCGGACCGCCCCCAAAATCACCTGATTGACCCCCAAAATCGTCGGACCACCCCCCAAAATCGCCGATCTACCCCCCAAAACCACCGGACCGCCCCAAAACTATGTTTCCTAGTTAATGGAACATGTTTCATGTTTCATATTTTAGTTAATAAAGCACAACATGTACTTGATGTTTGCAAACTGGTATCAACATTGTATCGGACATCAATCTAAGTATACATAGCCACAACTGCAACATCATCATCAAGAATATTATTTCATGTCAAAATAAAAAGAAAAATAAAAAATCACATGTTCACATGAATGTAATCCACATCTATTCCTAAAGTCTCAAGGTGCCCCTTGAACAGTATCATTCAGGAGAAATAGAAAAAATTCCAAGAAAAAAAGTAACCTTGGGAAAGTGTCTCAGCTACCTAATTGGTATTCAACAATTCCAACAGTAAAAAGAAGACAAGCTACTTCAAAGTTCAAAAATCTATTAGAATGAAACATTTCATTAGTTGGTTGCTATGATAAAGTAGCTTCAATTGTACAAAAAGAATGGATATTTCACTCTTAGAAACTAAAAAATACATATCAATTAAAAAATAAAACTCAAAATAAGGTTCATAGCCTTTGTAACTTGCATTAGTCACTTTTCAAATTACATATTCGAGTGTCATCTAAAAAAAAACGTGTCAATCACTTTCTTTGCTTCAGCCAATTTTTTGGCCGGCTTGCAATACCCTTTCCCTTTACATCGGGTTCCTCCCTAGTCCTTTCCGCCTGGACATCTTCCTCTCCTCGTGATCGCAAATTCCACCTTGATTCTTCATGCCATGCCGGCACAACTTGAATCTGGTTGCTTTTGTTCTTGTTATTTTTGCTCTTCGTTCTCCTCTCATTTTCGTCATCGGTCTCGCTCTCTCTTTCTTCATCTCCACCATCTCCTTCCTCAGTCTCACTTTCGTCATCTCTACTATCTGCATCCTCGCTCTCGCTTTCGTCATCACCACTATCTCTCTCCTTGCTCTCACTTTTGTCATCTCCATCATCTATCTCCTCGCTCTCGCTTCCACCATCTCCCTCCACCATCTCCTCGACATTTGTCTCCATATGAGTGTTTTGCAATCGCATATTATGGGTCGCATGTACATAATGTCTTGATTCCCTTGCTAATACTTTACCCCTAAGTGCAGCTTGTAGCATCCCTATACAGGTTAATCGCTGTAAGTAGACAATGAAAAACAAAATAGAAAATTAATTTCAATGCATATTAAGTCAATAAAAACAAACTCAATTCCAGCCAGTAGAGAATAAATTTACAGTAAAAAGAAAAATAAAAAATCACATGTTCACATATCCAAAAATCAAATGAAAATTACTTTGAACGCGTAATTTTATTTTTTAATGAACTAAACTTAACAAGAATAATGTGATGGATTATTCATATCCAAAATTGACAACAAAACAAACTCAATTCCAGCCAGTAGAGAATAAATTTACAATAGGGAATACATGTTTTGATCTTTTCATTTTCTCTATCGTTTTGTAAAAAGGGCAACTCTATAATCCCGACCTTCTCTCTGTAATAGGCTCTCTCTTCTAGTCAATTTTTTGTACAGCTAACCTCACAATGAGTCCCGTCTTTTCTAACATGCTACATTCAAGCCCTAAAGATACCACATTCAATTTGTTATACAAAAGTAAATAGTTTCAAAAAAAAAAATTACAACTACCAATAACATTTAAGCCCAAAATATACCACATTCAAAACAATATCTATTCTTTTAGATAATTTTAACAAAGTGGATAATCAAGATTGAGAAACAGATACACGTGGATTCAATTTATTCTCTCCGATTTAAATCTTCAATACATGCACGAAGAATCTATCTAGCCACGAAAGGAATGTCACATAATAGAAATCATCAACAATTTACCTAAATAAAATCCACAAAAGTTAAATTACATGTGGGATCAAAGATAAAACCATCTAGAAACCACTAACCCGATTTATTTTTTATTTTTACAAGGAGGATAATAATTTATTTTTTATATTTACAATAGTAAACTCTCTTTCGTACCTGTGGGCTAATTTAGGGCTAAAATCGAGCACAGTTGCTTCAACCTAGTTTGAGGGGTAAATTGTGAAGAGAGAGAGAGAGAGAGCACCACAACCTGATTTTTACCACCTATGATGAGTAAATCGTGAGACAAAGTGCCAATGAAGAATGGGTAAATCATGAGAGAGAGCGCCAGTGAAGAATGGGTAAATCATGAGAGAGAGCGTTGGGTAAATCATGAGAGAGAGCACCGGTGAAGACAGTGAAAAGAGCGGTGAAGACAATGAAGAGAGTGGTGAATACGGTGAAGAGAGTGAAGAGAATGAGAGAGAAAACGAGAATGAAAGGTAAACAAGGTAGGGTAAGGGAGGGGTAGTATGGTCCTTAATTTTGTACTTTTTTTAGGTGGGGGAAAGGGCGGGGGGGAAGGGGGGAGGGGTATTTGTTAGGAAAGATGGGTTTTAAAAAAAGATAGTGAGGAAAGTATAGGTGGGGGGTAAGTTGATAGAATAGCTGTTTCTGGGGGTATGTAATTTTCCCTTTATCTTTCATCAAGACTCTCTCTCTAACGAGTGGATATAGTCCATCAAGCATGAGAACATGAATATAAGTTCAATTTTAGGGCATAAATAAATTTACAGGGTTTTCATCTTCACTGTGTCATGTAGAGTTTAGAAATTGAAGTTAGAAAGAGAAGAACGAGCGGGAAGGTCGTGTGCGTAACTGGTGCTTTAGGCTAGATTGCCTCATGGCTCGTCAAGCTCCTTTTACAGAGAGGTTACAATGTTCTCGATATTAAGTCTGAGAGAGACGAAATTTAAAGAGTACTTTACTAAACAAAGAAGAGTACAAGAAGCTGAGAGTAACAGATAGGTAAGTGATCCCATTTTCCTGAAAGTAGTATGTTTTTAATAAAATAGTGATATTTCAGTCCATCATCTTTATTTCATAAGTTTTATGCGTAAGTGACCTCATTGTCTTGAAAAATAAGCCTTTTAATAAAATTGTGATATTTTCGTCTGTTGAAAGGAATTTTAAATATGATAAGTTATCAAAAATAAATTTATTGTTCATATTTGTTGTTAAGAATTTTAGACACTGTAAGTTTTATGTATAAATGATTTCATTATTCTGTGAAACAGTTATGTGAAAGTTTGTATTTCCACTATTGGTAAAATTGTGATATTTATGTGTTTAACTTCAGATTTCCTTAAAAGCTCTTATATTGATAATGAATTGTTTATCATGTTATATTTCAGGAATGTCCTTCAAAACTGCTACCTTTCAGAAATTATTGCCAAAATGTTTGAGTAGTTACTTACATATATTTCAATGAAAGTGATTGTTTAAATTGCTACAAGAGAATTCATGTTAATGATTTCAATGACACTTTGCATATATGATGTCGATGCTTTATGATGTTAAAAGAGTTTCAAAAATAATTTAAGTATAAGTGGACCCATCCAAGACGCTGGTGGGGTATTTGGACTCATTCGGTATGCCGATGAGGTATAATTGGACCTGCAGGGATTATTTGGACCCATTCAAGACGCTGGTGGGGTATTTGGACTCATCCGGGATGCCGGTTAGGTATAATCGAACTCGTAAAAATTGTTTGGACCTATCTTGTTATGCCGGTAGGGATTATTTGGACTCATCCGGTATGCCGGTGAGGTATGATTGGACCTGTATGGATTGTTTGGACCCATCCAAGACGTTGGTGGGTATATACGTGACCTACTTGGGACGTCAGTAGGGTATTTTGTGATATCTTTTGAATGATGCATTTCTGTTAAAATGTTGATATGCATTTCAATCATTTGGATTATGTTAAACTATGCATTTTTGAAAGTCAAATTGTTATCCATAAATGTTTTTGCTCGTAATTCTTCCTTAGGTTGTTTTTAATATACATTCTTTAGAAAATGCTTATATCTTTCAACCATGATTATTTTTGAGGACCATGATGATCACTTATAGAGTAACCAAATTCATCAAACAATGGTAAATATTTTTCAGGGTAATTGCAGTTTCATAAGTTCAAATGCAGCAGGACCATCTTTGAAGAAATTTGTAGTCATAATTGACTTTCCCTCGTAACTTTTGATTGAATGTACCATTGTAATTTTTGTTTGATCAAGAGATGTATATATCTAGCCTTCATATTAATACCAATTGTGAGCAAACTTTGTATAATTTTTTAATTAATGAAAAAATTTGTTTTGGTACAATATATATAAGTAAGAATTTGAATTTTTCCTAGTATAAGAATAGTTTGTCGCACTTCAGGAATGCTAGTAAACTTGGGGTGTGACATTATTGCTAAAAGGTCATAACTAGTGGCATAAACCCGTTCAAGCAGCATTTGGCAGGGGTTAGAGGGAGGTCGCTCTGTGCAGCTATGCACCTATTAACATCATGAAAACAGATGGCAGTTCTCTTCAAAGCTTATATGGGTAAGAAGATAGCTAGAGAGAAGATAAATGTGGAGATTGCAAGCCTATATCTGCCATTAGGTGGGGTGAATCCAGACCAGCAATCCGATCACGATATGAAGATTGCAATGAGAGCCAGCTTAGAAGAAGTAGACTAGCAGGAAAGTGGGAAGAGTATATGTAGAGCCCCCGGTCCGAGCATGTATGGAAGGCCCGCCCCAATCATATATGGAGGACCTTGCTAGAACTAGGGCTCGGCCTGAGCATATGTGGTGGGGCTGCCCCGAGCATGTATGGAGGGCCTAGCAGAAGGGCATCTGGTGCCAGTTCAACAACAGAGGGATCATCTTGGGCAACATCATCCTACCATGTAGAGGACATTACTACTGGTCTATCTAGCATAAGAGGAGCACACAATAGATTAAGGCGGCCAATGAGGCTAATGGTTGAGGGTGATTCATTCGCCTCGAGGCATGGATCTCAACAAATGACCTTAAAAGGCATGATTAAATATGCACATGATTTAATAACAAGGGGCATATGAAAACGGTGGTATGATAGTGTTATCCCCTTCAATGCATCCAATAGCCCATTTTACCCCTCTATGGTCGCTGAAATTCAGAAAGCAGGGCCTAGGGTGAAGCCTCCTACAACATATGAACTTAGTGGGGAAATCTTGGATGCATAGGTAGAAGATACTAAGAAATGGATTGCAGATCTTAAGGATAGTTGGCCAAGAACGGGCATCACCATCATGAGTGGCGGTTGGTGGGATAAAGTCAATCAGAAAGACTACATAAACTTTCTGGTTTGTTGCTCATATAGTGCGAACTTCTTGTTCAGTAGTGATGTCTTTGGGGTGACGAAGGAAGCAAAGTTCATTGCACAACGATTGGACCAGATATTTGAGGATGTGCGAGAGAAACATGCGGTCCAGGTTGTTACAAATAACGTCATGGTTTATGATTTAGCAGGGTCAAAATTGAAGAAAAAAAAGAAACATTTGTTATGGACCCCGTGTGTGGCCAATGCATTGATAACATATTGGAGGAGATTGGTAGGCTCAACAATGTGAGGGAGACTCTCACATCGGTAAGGTCAATCACAAAATATATCTACAACCGCTATAGGATCTTTTATTGGATGAGATAGTATACTGGCATGTAGTTAATCAAGACCACTATTGCCCACTTTGTGATGGACTACCTGACCATGAACTTTATTGTACAATCGCAAGCCGCATTGAAGATGATGTTCTCCAATGAGAAGTGGACAAAGGACAAACTTGCAATGTCCCATTAGGGATGAAATGTTGAGGCCCCGATAAGATATTATGAACCAGGTGTTCCCACATCGATTTCGTAAGTACTCATTTAGTAACACTATTAAGAATGGTGGATGGTGATAAGAAATCCACCATAAGGATCCTCTATAAAGGGATAGAGAAGGAGAATATATTTATTAAGGATAAGTGCAGTTTTGGTTGTGCAGTGGTAGATATCATAGAAAGAATGTGAAAAATCAACTAGGTCACCCGATCCACTATGCAAGTGAAACGTCTACTTATATGCTTAGAAATTTTAGATTAAAATTTTTCATCGATGTCAATTTAAATGGTTTCTCCATC
This sequence comes from Amborella trichopoda, assembly GCF_054954075.1. Classification (NCBI taxonomy): domain Eukaryota; kingdom Viridiplantae; phylum Streptophyta; class Magnoliopsida; order Amborellales; family Amborellaceae; genus Amborella; species Amborella trichopoda. The sequence continues at coordinate 11,569,084 of NC_142341.1, read as the reverse complement.
TTTATATTGTATAGGTTTCTACTTCAACCCCAACTGTTTCTATGTAATGCCTATTATTTATGATGATGAGATGGTGAAATATATTATTGAGAGATTGGAGAGGAACCATCGATCCCAATTAGTGGCACTGAGTGATGTAACATTTAACAGTTGTTGTAGCCTATAAAAATTCCATTAAGTTGATGCACCTGATGCATAATTAAGGCATTAAAGTATAATGTCTTTTGCAGATGTCTATGTATAGGGATGGAAAAGGCTCGTTTACAAGAAGACTTGCCATGGCTTCTTAAAGTATGATATATCCAAGTAATCTAGTATGCAAATATTTTTTTTTTAACACCATTATCTTTATGAAATATTTCACCTCTATCTTACAACGTATTTTACATATTATTTCAGATGAATGGTGGGAGTGTCATGGTGGAGACACACCTCACTTAAAGAGGATAGCAATCAAGGTGCTCTCCTAAACATGTTCAACTACTAGATGTGAGCGGAATTGGGGTACATTCCAATAGATACACACCTCAAGAAGAAATCAGCTGACCTCCAATAGGCTTAATAAGCTCGTCTTTGTTCATTACACTTCAAAGCTCTGACAACAACATATACAAAGAAGATTGAAAATTACATCTCAATCGACTTGGATGCAATATTTATCGCAGATACAGTCGAACTGTGGTTGGTGGAGGAAGAGCCTCGAGTGCTAGGCAAGAGAACATTTCTCGATGCAATCGGTGAGGACTGTGAACAATAAAATGTTGATGAGTAGAGAGGAGGAGGGGGAGTAGAAGCAAGTTCCCCACGGATATTTGACCAATTTGTTGGAGAAGTAGGAGGTCCTACGCATGTTGAAAGGGAGAGGGAAGGGGGTATAAAGGAAACGAGAGAGATTATGATTTTGAGACAACCCTACCTCAACCAGGACATACGCAACCCTAGATCCACTAGCACATGGTGGTGGTGAGCAAGAGAGTCCGGGCTATCATGAGGGTTGAACAAACTTTGGGGACTTTGGGCAAGGACAACAACAGTTCTCCAATCGTGAGGGATAAGTGTGTAGTTATATCAGCACCGAGGATTATGAGGTATACATGAATCGACTCAACAAATGGTTGAGAGAATTCAATCAAATGCATCAGCACGATGGCAACGAAGAAGAAAACCACTTTTTGTTTGTATTTTGGTTGTTGTATGCTTCATTTTGGACTTTGTATTTATATCCTTATTAATTATAGGCTCTTTTTTTCGATGCTATGAATGAATTGTTAACATACATCTAGACATGAAAATAACGTCTTAGTATTCACCTATTTTTACAAAGTAATGAAATTACATAATGCGTCACTCCTAATTTCTTTTAGAAACTAAAAGAACGCTATTTTTAGAGATTTATAGCGATTTTTTGAAAAATATTTGGGACAAAATTTGCCGATTTGGCCAGTTCTCCAATTTGACATGCCGATCCACCGATCCGACATAGGTTTTGGGGAGACCAATCCGGATCACCGATCCTTTTTTTTAAACCTTGCAAAGAACGTTCAGTAATTGTTTGCCCTCATTCTAAACCCTCCTTTCCCTAAGACTAGAATTCACCTTTGGCGTATTTTGATTGCTGCCATGCTTTGGTCCCTTTGGAAAGAGAGGAACTCTAGAGTCTTTGAGGGGATCTCATGAGAATCCTCAGATATCTCTCGAGGGGTTTGAGGTTAGTGGGCCCATACTTTCTTAATCTTGAAGAATTACCCTAAAGAATTTTTGTCCACTAATTTTCTCGATCTTCTTAACGTTCTGTTGAAGAAAGTTGTTAAATCAGTGGAGTAGATGGTTTAAGGTGAATTTTGATGGAAGTGTTCGCTTAGAAACTCAAAGAGCAAGCTTTGGTGGCCTTCGTAGGGATGCTCAAAAGAATGTTATCTTCACCTACCATAGCCAGCTTAATTTATCTGATATTAATAAGGTAGAACTAAAGGTAGTTAAGGAAGGATCATGTCCGCATTATCGAGGGTGACTCAGCTAATGTTGTCAACTGGTACAACCATATATAACAAAAGTTTACATAAAACTTATTATTCTATTTTTCTTAGATTGAGTTCTTTAGATTAACACGTTTTGTTTTGATCATCAGTTCTATCTTTTTGCTGAATATCTTCATCAAAATTTAATCAATTGACTTGGTGCAAAAAATAAAAAAAGAAATTATTGAAGTCATTAATTTTCATAACTCTTTGCCCTTCAAGGAGGCCAAATGATGTAACACTAAGCTAATCATTGAACTTAGTGGAATATAATCTTTTTCTTCTTGCTTAGTACTTAAGTATGCCTCGTTTAAGGTTTTGGGTCACTGGCATCTCATATTTCTTTTCAGTTTCCCCAAAACAAAACACTCAATCCAAAAGTGCTTTTGGAGTTAAATCATTAGGATCTCGATAGAAAAGCATGCACATAATCAAACGAAAAAATTTATATGAGGTTGCAACTTTAAAATGTAGAATTAAAGATGCACTTCATAAATCCATCGGAAAATGTTGTTTTAATGTTGAAAAACCTTCTAATTGATCATCTCGACATCGAGATGTATGAATATGAAAAGAAAAAAGATTTTGAGTCTGAGAATTTTCAAGATTTCATATATTTATAAATCTACTTGATTTTAAACATTTTTGAAGTTTACAATTTTATAATTAGATATAAAAATATATTTTCAAATAATCCTAAAAATATTTTACACCAAAAACACATGTTATGATAAAATTTAAAGGTGCGCCTTAATTGGATTGTTTAAAGTTGCAACCTTATAGAAACCACACCCTAATCAAATGGCGTTTAACACTTCAAAAAGGTTGCAACTACCACCACCTCCTCATCAACCTAAAAGTGCATCCTTCTATAATAGATGGATTTGCTTGGAACTTTATACAGAGAGATCATCAAAGGGTGCGGTTGGTATAGAGCCAAGGCTTTAAACAAACGCACATTCAAATAGTGTCAAGAAATGTAGTTTCAATACTGAAAATATTTTTACATTGTCAAAAAAAAAAAAAATACTAGAAATCTTTTTGATAACCTTAAAATATATTTTCATCTCTACTTATAAATTTTAAAGCTTAAAAAATAATGTAGATCAAGAGGATTTATAAAAACTTCAAAATCATGATAATGGATGGTCCAAAAATGAAATACAAGATGTACTATTTTTAAAACTTGAAATCCATTTTTCTCACATCTTGAGATCCAAATGATCAATTTGAAGATATTTAGATATCAAAACAACCTCTTCCAGTGAAATGTTTGAGATGCACCCTAATTTGATCGTTTAGAGCCTTCTATATAAACTTTTTCCATCATGGTAATCTCTTGAAACCCTACAGAGAGCAGTGTTTTAAAACCCAACGGTCATCAAAATCTACTGATTGTATGGGTCCATAACTCATCGAGTCAATAAAGTGATTTACATACGGACTTTAAAGTTTTTTTTAAAATATAAAATACTCTATTTATAAATTAAAAATACAATGAAGGCTGGTCAACCAATTTTTTTTCAAAATTACCTCACTCCAAAACCGAATTTTAAATTATTTTTTATTTTTTTTCGCTAGTAAAGCATTACCCTAAATCTTAAAGCACTACCCTACTAACGAAAAAATTAAAAAATAAAATTCAAATCAAAGATTCCATCATCAGACCGAAAGGTTATTTTGAAAAATAAAAGCAAATTGACATTTGTTATTTCAAGAAATATTTTAAGGTCAGTTTATAAAATTACTCATTTTATAATTTTTTGAATTTTTTTCTTCTTAAATTCTTTTAATTTCTTTTGGTATTAGGCGTTAAGGATCCGTGTTTTTAAACATTGATTTAGAGATATTAAATAGAGATAAAGAGGTGGAGAGAGCTCTTAGGGGGCCAAGTGGAATATTTATAGTTAAGATATTTCTTTCTTACAAGATCAAGCACAATATCTTAATCCAACATCACTACAACCTAAGGACATCTCCATCACCACCAAAACCACATATACATACACACGCAACCCCATATCCCTCCCTTTCCTCTGAGTAAAAGGCATAACCCCTGATTGCCCTGTACACAAACCCCCATCCCACCGTACACGTCTCCTGCTCACCATACACAGCACCCCACTGTACACCACCACCCTCATCTAAAAGCCACACTTTTTCTTTTTCTTTATGCCTTTTTAAGAGGAAAAAGGTTAACCTTTTCCTCATCACCGACTCACCCAAAAGGAACCCTGTTCCTTATCATTGCTTTACAAACCAAGGGCCTTTTCATCTCCATTGAGAGCTTCAACCTCTCTCTTAAATCAATAAGACCTTTCTCTCTCTTGTTTGAAGTAACATGAGGAAGCCACTGATAATGGTGCAACAATCGAGCGAGCCAAAGGTGGCAAGTGGCCAGGCCCATGCTCTTACCTGGACACACGCGTCTACCTGACCCGAAAGGCGCTAGTCGTAGATCCGAGCCCATGATAGAGATGGGCTCACGGTCGAACCTTTCTGGATCAAAGACCAATGGGTCGGGCCATATGTTAGGGTCGTGGGCTATAGCCCACATGTTGACCATGGCCGTGGTGCCTTTTGGGATGTAGGATTTGGACACATGTACGTCCTGGATGGAGAGGCGGGCCCAGGAAAGGAGAGGGCCCGGTGGGTGGAGCCTTAGGGTTTCTTTTAGGATGGAGAGCAGGTAGGGGAGATTAGGGAGGTCAGCGTCGGCGACGTGGCGAGTCAGGCCCACTACACGGTCCAGCTCAGCTTGGGCCCGGGCTTGAATGGCAGGGTGGAGGACCAAGCGGGCCATGGCCCACTCCATAAGAATGGCCACGGTGTCGGTGCCTCGAAATATTAGCTCCTGCAATGGGAGAGAGAGAGTTAGTGATTTAAATTTAAAAAACAAAACAAATTTTAAATTTTTTTATATATTATATTACTGCAAAACAATTTATTTATTTATTTATTAAAAAACTCTTAGATTTGTATAAAATATATTACACTGTTTATAATATCACTATAATTTATATATATATATATATAACTTGACATTACAAACTTCTTCCAAACTCCTCCTGCTATCTGGTAGGTGGGAGAAGGGCAGTTTCTGGGATGAGAGAGAAGGGGGGAGTGTGTGTGGGGGGAGTGTGTGTGTTCGTTAATGGGTTTAGATTGGAGGTCGATTGAGTTGATGTTTCGAAACAGGGAAACCATGAGTTTCAACCACTCAGACAGTTCTCTCTTTCTATTTAAACTGCTCTTGGATGGGGAACTAGAACCTGTAGAAATTAATTAAATATTTTTCCCTCGTTCTCTCAAAGACTAATAAAATCCATCAGAAACTAAAATCAATGACATGCATAGAAATGAATCATCTCTCTCTCTTAGTGGTTGCAGCAATTAAAATTCAAAGTGAAATCAACTGAAAATCATTCCAAAGTAAAAACACTCATACTGATTTCGCTCATCTCTGACCCTAAATAATTTTTAAAAAAAAGCTTTGATTGTGATGATTAAACGGTTTGAAAAAAAAGCTCGGATGATGATGATAATTTCAGGCTCTTTAATTCAGGTGGAGGAAAAAGCCACGATAGTTATCTAGTTTTCAATTTTTAATAAGTGGGCATATCACTACAATTTTAATGGCTTAGAGAGAGAATTGGTAAAAGTTGAGAGCAGTGGAGTGATTCGGGAAGTTTCACTGAACCTGTAAGGAAGAGAGAGAAAGTTCAAGGGTCGTTTTTAAGGACAAGCATGCAGAGAGCTAAAGATAGAGAGAGAAAAAGAGCATAGGCATGTTCTTTTGCGGGGTGTTATTGTCTTTTTCGAAATTATCCAGCGTTTGCGAATCTCTGTCGGCTCTATACCATCTGACCCAATCACTGCTTAAAGCCCTCGTAGTTTTCTAAAGTCACCTTGAACCACAAAAATGTATCAGAATTACCCCTATAACATATAAAATAAGATCAAAATTTTGTACGGACCATAAATTTTGTTTTAAAATACGAAATGCTTTATAAATTGGAAATTATAACGGGGCTAGTCAATTTTTTTTTTTTCAAATTATCTCTCGGTACAAATATATCCTCAAACAGATTTTTTAATTTATTTTTAGTTTTTTGATACTAGCCTAAAGCTCGAGGCATTGTCCTATTAATGAAAAAACCAAAAAGTATAATAAAATTTGAATCAAAGATTCTATTTTTAAACTGAAGGGTATTTTTAATTAAAAAAATTGGTTGATCCATTTTTTTTTTGTAATTTATACCTATAAATAAAATGTTTTATATTTACAAAAAAAATTAAATGCGTAAATCACTCTATAAAGTCCCCCTCATCATAACTGGCACGTCAACTCAATTCATCAAGGACACCAATTACAACCTTTTCTTCAGCCAACACTTGTATGTTTTCATACAAGTCATATTTTACACGCCCACTTGTGACGTGGGTACAGCCATGGACAAGCAAACCGATGAAACAAGATCTATAATGCAGATCTTGAATAGTTAGAATACGACTAAGATGAAACAAGATCTATAGTGTAGATTTTAAATAGTTTGAATAAGATTATATGACGATGATAATGATGATAATTATTTATGCTCATTATATTTTTTCGATTTAACCGGGTCACCAATTTTATAATGTCCCAAGACACGAGTGTTTGGTGGTTTTTTTTGCAGTAGTAGATACCTTAATTCATTTTTAATTCAATTGGATGATAATGAATGTGATCATATGTAGATTAGTATTTCTAAAATTAATATATTTTATATTATTTTATTAGTTATATGAAGAATATTTTATATTACTATGATGTAATTATGAATTACCAATATCCATAAGTTTGATATTTTAAAAATTTAAGCACTTTTTGGCTTTTTCATTGTTTTTGGCCTTTTTTTTTTTTTTTTTTTTAATTCAATGAGAATAAGGAGTCGTTAGATAAGAAATGAAGCTCCGACCTTGGAAGTGCAACTATCACGACCCAGCCCCATTCTCGTTTCCTCATTATGAAGTTGCTCAATAAAATCATTCGTCCCATATCTTTGTGATAGGGGACAGTTTCGTAATTAATACGTGGACTAACGGCGTTCAACGAAGCGACAAACCACGATTGGCGTAACGGACCCAATTAATTGAGACGATTGGTGTAACGGACCCAATTAATTGAGACGATTCGTGTAGCGGATCCAATTAATTGAAAAAAAAAAAAAAAAAATTATGACGAGATGAACCCGAAAAAAATACTGAAAATAAATAAAATGTAAAACAGAAAAGGTGCTAGGTAAAATAACAACTATACAAAACTTGAAAAGCGAAAAAGAGAAAACCAAAAGTAGGGTTTAGTAGGGGTTAAGAATACTGACCCAAAGCAGTGCTACCATGTCTGAATCCGCAATCCTCTCCTCCTCAGCCATCCCCAACATCAAACTCAAAAAATCATCCCTCCCTTGAAAACCCTCCTTCCTCCTCTCCTCCACCAAACCCCCAACAAAAGCCCTAACTTTTCCAGCCAAAACCTCACTTCTCTTCCCAATCCCCCAAAAATCCGGCCACCAACCGGCCGGAAAATAGTCCCCCCAATCAAACCCTCCCAAAATCTCATACCCCTCTCTCACCATGACCCCAAGCTCCTCTTTATCTCTGCTATTCAATTCTCCGAACACCGATCCTGCAATACTATTGCGCGCGGCCTTCTGCAACGCGCCCCGGAATTGGACGGCGCCCGCACGGCACATCTCAACTTCTCTGAGCACGTCTGAGATGCAGGCCTGCCGGCAGGCCTCTTGCGCGGCAAGTCTCCTTGGGGCAAACAAACACATGGCAGCGGCACGGCGCAAGGAGCGCCAGTACTCCCCGTGAGGCGAGAACCCGATGGCGCGCTCGAACATGAGCAGCCTTGCGGCTCTTTTGACAGGCCTGTCGACAAAAGCCGGGCTCGACAGGATTTCACGAGCGGTGTCAGGGTGCGAGGCTATGATCACAGGAGTGAAGCCAAGAGACAGAGCCATGAGTTTCAAGGACCGGAAGCGACTGGAAATGCGAGCAAGGTTGCGGTGAGCGAGAGAACCCATGAGCGGGAGGCTACCGACGACGGGATAGCCGGCAGGGCCAGGGATACGGGACGGGTTTCGGTGACCACACCAGGCATGGCCGCCAGGCACAAGCCAGGTGCTCAGAAACCATGTCAGGAGGATAAAACTGAGGAGTAAGAGGAGTTGGAGGTTCAGGCATTGCTGGGATGTTATTATAGCCAGGAAAAAGAGGAGACCTGTTGTTTGAATTGCCATTAAAATACCTTTACTAGAAATACAAAGTAAAGGAGGAAGGTTAAGAGATCAAATTACACACTTTTTGTATTCTTGTTAGAAGAAAAAAACTGCCATATATCACCACCAAGTTGTTCTTGGCCTAAAATATCACTATGGTCGAGAACCAGAGCTTAGCCTCAAGAACAACAAGAAGTGCAAGCAAGACTGGCGTAAAATATGAACAAGGATTGAAATTAGAGCTTGATATTTTGCTAGTAAAGTGCTAAAGAAACAAGAGAGAGAGAGAGAGAGGGGATAATTGCTTGATATTTTGCAAGTAAAGGGCTAAAAAACCAAAAGAGAGAGAGAGAGTAAGAAGACGACAGGCTCTACTATAATTCTTACAAAAGAAGCCACCTACTAGAAATGAGAAACTAAGCAGTGGACAGGTAAAAACCAGAGGAAACCAACTATGTGCTTTGCCTCTAGAGAGAGAAAGAAGCAACCATAAAAGACAGAACCTCTGTGTAATACATGGCCATTAAAGAGCTTAAAAGACTAAGCAACTAGAGAGATGACAAAAGAGGCCAAGAAATTTAGAGGGCTCATCTAATTGAACCTGAAAAAGCTAGAGTGAGAGAGCAAAAAAAAAAAAAAAAGTAGAGAGAGAAAGCTAGAGAGAGAGCCCAAAGCAAGTAAGAAAAAGAGAGCAAGTGTCGAATGGTGGCATGGCCGGATCGGGACGATATATATAAACCTTGGGTGCGAGGTTAATAACCGAGAGTTAAGGGTCTCACACTAACCGTGGTTCATTGACGCACGTGCCACGATTAGGGATCTCACGTGTGAGGGGCCGCCCCCATTAACGAATCGGGTGATATACTGTCGGTTAGTTGTAACGGAACGGAGGTAGCCTTGGTCTTACAGGTGGGCCCCCGCCATACGGTCAGAGACAGCAGGTAGGCGGCTTACACGTGTTGATGTGACGTGGCCCCGACGCGACCTGTCCTCGTTGGGGGATGCGCACGTGTCAGTTGTCTTGAGGCTGGGGCCCGCTCTTGGATTCGGCCTAGTGGTGCGCCTCCGAACAGCAGGTGACTGCTGGTCCGTACATTCCCAGGTGGAATCGGGCGTGGTGGTGGCCCATGCAGCGTCCCACGTGGCGAGGCGTATCAGTAGTTTTACCCCTTTCTTTTTTATATTTCCATCCATATCGTGGTTTGAACTGTGCACCAAGGTTCAAGAACAAAGTCAGGTGACCTGGATCGCCTTTCAAGAAATCTGTATGGATGTCCGTTCTAGAAAACTAGCAAATAAAAATATTTAAAAATAAAGTATGACTGATTTCAATATATCATAGAATAGGCTAAAACCAACCTATTCTCAAAGAGAACCAGCTAGTTCTCAATATTTAGACAGAACTCGACCAGTCCTGACAGTACCAATCAATTCCAGTCCAGTCCAGATCACCAATTTTTAAAACCTTGGTTTGAACTATAAAAAAAAAAAAAAAAAAACTATAGATTTAAGTATGGTACAACTTTGTAGTGGTATTAGTAGAAGAGGCGGCTAAGCAATTCCCCTCCCAAACATGGGTGCAAAATCAATTATTACATGCAATTCCATCCCTTTTGGGTGGAACCATGAGCTTTCATGAATCATTGTTAGCGAATGACTAGTCATGATGAATAGGTGAGAGCAGGGTTAAGAAGTTACTGATTTGGATTGGAAGCGGATGATCTCGATCGGAAATCGTCCCACTTGAACCGATTCTCACAACATATCGGGAACTGATCATCCCCCCTTCTCCCCTTCTCAGAATCGGCGATTCCACTATTCAGGAACCAAAAATGCATTGAGTCGCGAGTTTTCAAGCTTTCGATCCACTTTCATCACCTTTTTCAGAGAATTATTGCTCTGAAATGATTGAAAATTGCTTGCAAAACCAATATTCAATTGAATACACATTTGGAACTTTTTTGTCCCTGAGTTATGACGAGTGTCATTGAAAATTGCTTGTAAAACCAGTTTTCAAGCTTTCGATTCATTTGGATGAGTAGAGAGAACTGATAAACCCAAATTAAGTTACGACGCGCACCAAATTGGGTAAGCACAGTATTAGTGTGGGTAATGGTTTGAATGGCATTTTGGTTTTAGTGATTAGTATACTTGTTCAAGAAAATGTTACATGGATACCTGACCTCACATCGATCGAGAGAGAGCATCGTCATCTTTTATTTAGTATTAGATTGTATTTCATTTGTTGCATGCTCCATTTTGAACGATGCATTCATATCTATTGTGATTGTAAGCTCTTTGTTTTTCAATGATGTAAATATAATGGTCAATAGACATACAGTTAGGGGAGCAACACTTCAATAGTCATGTATTTTTGTAAGATAATGAAAGATATATAATGCATCACCCCCTTTTTTTATTTTTTAGAAACTAAAAAAATACAATTTTTAGGGATTTTTAGTAATTTGTTTGAAAATTGTTTTAGGCAAAAAACCAGTCAATGTAGTTGATTTTCCGATCCAGATTACCGATCCAACCTGATTTTTAGGCGGTTGATTTGGGCCACCTATCTAATTTTTTAGATCTTGGGTGAGAGCTCTTAATGAATTCGGACAAGGGGGTAGAATCAACGAGGACATAGGGATCGAATTGACGAGTTTGTTCAGCTGACCCATCCAAATTAAAAAGAAAAACAGATGAAAAAAGATGTAAATAGGGAACCAAGCCATTTTAAGAAAAATCGAGAATCAAATCAAGCAAATTGAATCAAAATAAATTGGACAGTTGAGATGGATCCAATCACAATTCATGCCTTTACACTGCTTTATTTTAAATTTTTTACAAAAATTTTGACACCAAATTTTGGTCATTTTATTTTTTTAAAATATTTGTTAAATTTTTTTTAGGTGCATCCTATTGAGATGATGACACATATTGAATTTTATATATTTGTATATATTGAGATGATGACACATATTGAATTTTATATATTTTATATATTTGTAAAAAACAAATTAAAAATAAAATATTCTGAGGTATCGGATCTAGATCGAATAGTCAATGATTCACTTGATCTAAATTGAATGGCTGGATGGAGAGCAGTATATAACTTATACACAGTAGAAAAAATATAAAAAGCTTTCCTTAAACATAAATGACAAAAATTGGGTAGAATTTTATATATTACTTTTGAGGGGGATATGAGCATAAATTTATGCACCTTTTATAAAAGTGCTTTGAAGAACAAACGAAGAGCAAATTAAAATTTGGAGAGTGACTGATGAAACATTCAGCCGTAACTAGATTGGTCATAGTATTATTATTGTAGCTCTACACCCAAGTTTGAATTTAATGAAAAAGAGGTTTGAATTCCATCACTGAGTGAGAGGAACAAGTTTGAATTCTTTCACGAAGAAAGAGAGAGAGAAGTTTGAATCGATCACTGAGAGAGATATCTTATATCCGAACTATGAATCTGACCGTTGACATATAGAGAGAGAGAGAGTTATATCTAAAGTTTGAATATGGAGCAGTGACAGTGGGACTCTACATCCCAAATATGAATCCAATCATTGAGAGAGACATGAACGGGACATGCTCTAATAAGCCAAGAATGGTAGTACAAGTAAGAGAAAATGACTTTTAAATTATTTCATATAGGGGTTAAAATATTATTTTTGATACAAGAAGGTCGTAATCTCTCTTAACCATCAATATGATATGGGGCAATTTGGGCTGGGCTGTATCATAAAGTTTAAAAAGCTTTCTTTATAATTTTGAGTTTAGGCAAGAACATATAACTAGTTCTCCAATTTCACTTCCAACAGCTAAAAATGATTATAAGTCCTTCCACCAAATGTAAATACTCTTATTGCATTCCTTTTTAAAAAAGCTCTATCTTGTAGCTCCCCAATTTCACTTCCAACAATAAAGAGTGATTATGACTCCTTGCATCAAATATAAATACTTTTGTTCTATTCCTTTTTTAAAAATCCTTTCAAGAGTATTCTGAATAATGATATATAATGGCTTTATTTCATTTCTTTAAAAAACAAATTCTTTTAAGATACTTCTGAAAAATATATACTTTAAAATGTTTCTGGGAAAGCATTTCTAGTGAAGGGCGTTTTAAATAAAGAATTTCTAATCGGCGAATTAGAAATGCACGATACCCTTTTTCAACTAAAGCCAAAAATGTAATTCTTAACTGAGTTTTTTTTTTTTTTCTTTTTTTTTTGCTGTTCTCGCCTAAGAAGCTTTGTGACAAGACTTCATTTGAGATATGATCAAGGATACAAATTTTCTTTCAACTCTAATTTGGAATATCTGCTCTTATTTGGAAAACAAAAGGTTTGTAGCGGATAAGTAAGATATCTCATATATGTCCTTCCTACCAATCCACCATTTTCTCCCTCTACCTCTCTGTCTCAATCAACTCTATTTTACTCTCATTTCAAACAATTCCCAACACCTATACCCCTTTTCTTTGTCAACAATATCGACTCTCCACCACCGCAACCCTCACTACTTCTCCCAAATCAACTCACAACACCCTGGTAGTATTTTTGGTTTAAAAGATACTTGCGTGTATTTCAAAACAACAATATAGTTTTGTAGTTTTTTCTAAACTGTTTTTTGTAAAAAGAGAAAGCTGTGGTTTTTTATCCCAGGTTGAAGAAGAGAGAGTTAATTGAATATTAGTTAAGAGTAAGCATTCTCATACCTTATAGTTTTAGTACAAAGTTGAGAGAGATAATACATGTGCGGAGCATGCAAAACGCCCGTGCATGCGTGTGTGCGAGGGCGTGGGGGCAAGAGCGCTGGACGGTGCATTTTGTATTGTAGCTTGTAGCAGTTTGGAGGTGCATGTAACCGCCACTACGCTAAATGAGTAAGTGCATGTAACTTGTGATGTTGGTGATGTATGTAACCACCACTACACTAAATGGCTTGTAGCGGTTTCGTGGTGCATGTAATTGCCACTACACTAAATGAGCAAGTGCATGTAACTTGTGATGTTGGTGATGTATGTAACCACCGCTACATTAAATGACAGCCTCTTGGTGCTTTATATAAGGCACCCTTGTTCCCATACGAGAAAATAACCTCTACAAATACTTGCAATACCTTTCTATGTGAAATTCTAGGGAGCATATTTGTGAACTCAACTCTGTATCTCTCTCTCTCTCTAAAACATCACGACTCTAGTAACTACACTAAATGGGCAGCATCTTGGTGCTCTATATAAGGGGCCCTTGTTCCCATAAGATAAAATATATTTGAGCCCCTCTACAAACACTTGCACACCTTTCTCTGTGAAATTCCGGGGAGTATATTTGTGAACTCAAGTGTGTGGGTTCCAAGTTCGGGTGCATAGAGCTTTGGAATATAAAAAGAGAGCTCTTTGTTTTCAGGTATCTTAAGGACGAATTACCATTCTTATGCATGCCAAAACAATATGGAAGGGGACAAATATCGTCTTGAAATAGCGCTCTTGTGTGCCCAAAAACAAAAGGGATCAATCTTCAAATTTATGAAATTGTACTTCTTTTTGTCTTTATTTTCACCTACCAATTTTCCAATAATTCAAGAAGAAATTTTATGAGTGAAAACAAGAAAACTGTCATGACTTCTTTGAAAGTCATGAACCACGATTTCACAAGACTCGAGCACTTCAACGGGTTGAATCTCAAGAGATAACCAACATGATATCTTTTTCTTGCTTACTACACTCAAAGTGGCTTACACAGTCACTGAATCTATATCTGCACCACTACCACCATCTGATGATTCGACCGATGAGCAAACTCAAGCATACAAAAGATGAATGGAGGATGACTACATTTGTAGAGGTCATATCCTCAACGCTTTGGCTGACTCAATCTATGACGTGTATGCATCGGTGGCCACGGTAAGAGAACTATTGAAGCTTCTTGAAACAAAATACCTCACTGAAAAATCTAGTAACAAAAGGTTTCTCATTTCTAATTTTTTAGACTTTAAATTCAATGAAAACAAGCATATTTTTTCTCACTTATATAAGTTGCAGGCTGTAATCAATGAATTTAAAGATTGTAGAATTTCATTAGATAAATTTTTTCTAGTGGGCTCTATTATTCACAAGCTACCCCTATCTTGAAAATAGTAAGAAAGTGGACATTGATTTGGTTCAACTTCAAAGATCTCTTCAAATTGAAAAAAAGAATAAACTTCAAGACAAGAAAGATGAACCAACGAATTTTCATACTAAGGCAAACTTTGTTGAGCAAAAATCAAGTGCCCATTATAACAAGAAGTTTTTCTTTCCTAGGTCCATAATGAAAATTATATGCCTTTCTTTCTAGTATATAACCCATATATATAATGAGTAATGATCCTATGAGACCCTCCCACACCCATATGTGTAGGACCTCAAAGGATAGCCATTAAATTTGGCACAGATCTCTAAAAACGTTGTCACATGGGTGTGGAACTTGACTTTTTTAGAGATCTGTGCCAAATTTAATGGTGATCCTTTGCAGTCCTACGCACATGGGTGTAGGAGGGTCTCACAAGGTCATTTCCCATATATAACATATGGGTGCTGTTTGTATAGAGCCTAGGCTCTAAACAATCAAATTAGAGCCTACTTTCAAATAGTGTCGAGAAATGTGGTTTCAATATTGGAAATCTTTGTGATAGCCTTAAAATATATTTTCATATTTATTTATAAAGTTTAAAGCTTAAAAAATAATGTAGAACGACATATCTATGAAAACTTGAAAATCTTAAAAATTGACGATAAAAAAATACGTTACAAAATACACTATTTTCAAAACTTGCAATCCATTTTTTTCTCATGTCCATGCATCTTAATGTCGAGATGATCAATTTGAAGATATTTGGGCATCAAAACGACCTCTTCAATTGAAATTTTTTAGATAGGGTTTGATTGTTTAGAGCCTTGGCTTTATATTTAAACTTTTTCATATATATATATATATATATATATATATAGAATAGCCTGCCATCGGGCAAATATTTGTTTAGAAATCAAATTTTTAACATCTTTTTGCAGAATATCTTTGGCTGCTTTGCAGTCTGTTCGTATAAGAAAAGGTTGGTTTAAAACATCGCTTTGAAATTTTGTGACACAATGAACAATGGCTAATAATTCTTTTTTGACCATTGAGTAATTCAATTGGGTGGAATTCCAAGCCTTGGATGTATAACGTAATAATTGTTCTTTGGAATCTAGTTGTTGTTTTAATATTCCACCAAGTCCTTTATCCGATGCATCACATTCAATTATTTTGAAAGCAGTGGGATGAGGAAGAGAAAGGCATTCAAGGGTTTTGACCTTACTCTTTATTACCTTTATTGCTTGAGTATGGATGTCAGACCAAAGAGGAGGATTCTTCTTGAGTCTATCATATAATGGTTTGGAATCCAAAGCAAGGTTAGGATAGAAATCACTTACGTAATTGAGACATCCTAAAAACCTTTGTAATTCAGTTTTATCAGAATCTTATCAGGAAATTTATCAGCAAAAGCTATAGATCTATCTATGGGGATAATAGTACCATGGTGTATCATATGTCCTAAAAACCTAATATTGGTTTTGAAAAGTGTAATCTTTTTGGCAGAAACCACTAAACCTGCTTGGCTTACAGCATGGATAAATGAATTGATATGTTTTATGTGTTGATCAATAGATTCAGAAAATATTAATACATCATCAATATAGACTATCATGAAATGGTAATAAGAGTTGAATACGTCATTCATTATTTTTTGAAATTCTGATGGTGCATTTTTTAAACCGAAAGGCATTACATTCCATTCGTATTGTCCAAAAGGAACATTAAATGCGGTCTTGTATTTATCTAGTTCCTGGATCTGAATTTGCCAGTATCCTGATTTCATATCAAATTACCTACTGCCATCTGCTGTATTTAATATTTGAGTAGTTTTATCAAAATATTTTGAAGGTACAAGTCCTTCGTTTATGCAATTGAGATCAGCTCCTGAATCTATAAGGGCTGATGTTTCAAAACTATAATTTCTAGCAACAATGATTTTGACTTGGACAAACCATTTTTGTACAACTATCTTATTTATCAAATTAACTGAAGGATTTGGTATTGTTGGTATTTCACTAGTCTCTATTGGACCAGTGGTTTCTATTGGGTTATCTGTTATCAAGTCATTGAATTCTATTTCATCTGTCTCAGAATCTTGTTGAGACATTTGTTGTAATTCTAATATTCGAATTCTTCCTTTCAATTGTACTATTTCGGATTTTATTTCTTTAATCTTTTTTTGAGATCAGAGATTGTAGGTTCTTTTTGAGAAGTGTGTTGATCACTTACTCGTTTAATGATCGCAGAGGAATTATATTCATCTGGATTTTTGATAATAGGTGATTTTGATTTATTTTTGGTAATATTGATAAATTGGGTAATGATAGCTCTTTTCTCCTGGGGATCATTTATTTTATCTATAATGTCCAGTATAAAATTATCTTCCTGAGTGAGTGTATGAACATTATGTTGAGGTAATGGACAACTACAGTCTTCTGATGATTCTGTAGTAGTCTCAGTATAAGAACTATCTGAACCTATAAGATCAATATCATTACTGTCTATTTCTTCAGTATAAGAATCACTTGAAGAAGAGGGAGAAGAATCATATGATATTATATTTTTTAATTTTGCTTTGGTTGAGTCATCTAAATTTAATGAATCTATTTTCTTTTTTAATTTACATTGGTGTTTATAATGTCCTATTTTACCACACTTATAGCATACTGGGAGTTTTTTCTTTTTCTTTGTATTTGGAGAAAATTTATTGATTAATTTTCTTTTTGACTTTTTATAATATTCTTTATCCTTATTCTTCTTTTTGGCTGTACTATATTTTTCTTTTTTGTATTTTTTCTTTTTCTTTTTGACGTAGTCAGGCATATTTAATAGCCAAATTGCTCACAGAAGTCTCCAAGTTCTTTTGTCTTGGTGAGCTTTTGTTTATCTATTTGCCTTTTTAATTTCATATCCGTACAGAGGGCTAAGCCTTCTGCACAAATTTCTGCGGAGAGTTCTCCGAGGGTATATGATAAATATACTATTATTCCATTATGTTTTTTGTGAAGTCTTTCCTTGACTTTTTCTGCAAATAGATATGGAAGACCGGCTATGAATTTTTCTTTCCAATGGTCTAGCTGGCAATCTTCACGAATTAAAAGCCTTGAAAAGAATACATCTTTATACCATTTATAATGAGAAAGAGTAGGACAGCGTAAATTAGATAGCAAGTCTTCTGATCTTGCTGCTAGTAATGAAGTACTGCCTACAAAATGTAAGGTGATTGTGTATATCAAGGTATTAACAACATCACTTTCTGTATATATCACTTCTTGATTTTGTTCATTTCTTCCAGTCCATTGTCTAGTATTGTTTAAAATTCTTTGTTTGGTATCATCATCCACATAAAAATCCCACCACCCTCTTAACCATCCTGTGAATCCATTTACTATTGCTTTGGCAACTTCTTGATCATGGTTGCCTGCCATTTTATTTACAGAGGCATACATGGTCATATGTCTCATGACATCTAATATTTTTAATTCAGATAAACCATCTATTTGCCAATTGACTATAGATCTTCCTGAATAAGATACTGCCTGTTGTATTGAATCTTCTTCCATCTGAATGTCAACAGGAGTAGGTCTCTTATGATAGGGTAAGGCTGTTATGGGTTTCCAATATTTCCCATAAGCTATTTTATTGATGGTATCCATTAGAGGTGTAGTATCCATAAATGCTTTTTCCTGATTTTGGATTGTATCCTCTATTATGGGTTCTTCCTCTGTGAGCATCAATGTTTCATGCTCAGGTATGACAGCTTTTCCTTTGTCAGATGACTCAGGTATAGTAGGTGGAGGAATATTGATTTGAGGTGAAGGTACTCCTTTCAGATCTAGTTGGGATAGTTTGGAAATTAATTGATCCATAAGGGATTTATTATTTTCTCCAATATGGAATTTATTCTTATTTAACTCAGGAGGGGGTTTAAATAATACTGATTTAGGAATGGGAGATACAGTAGGTATTTCCTTGGATACTATTCTTCCTATTCTTTCAATTTGCTTTCCAAGGGATTGTAGATATAGGTTTGTATAATTATTTTGTTCTACAATATGAGGTATGTACTCTTGTTTTTTATTGATCTCCTTAGGTATGGCTTTATATGGTGTAGCCACTATATCATAGAAGGATGAGGAGTGTACAGGCTCCTTTTTCTTTGGAATGCCTGCTTTAAGTATAATGCTTTTCTCCGGTGGATGGATACTAGCAGTTGTAGTACCATCAGTACTTATATATGTTTTTTCTTCTATTGTTTGAATTTTTTGAATTTTATCAAACGAGGGAATAGTAATATTCTTCTCTAAGCATAGGTCTCTTAGCCAATGAAAAAATCCTATATTTAATCTTTCTTTGTGTAAGAACTTATTATATTTTTTATGTAGTAATTCCATTAATCTAGGTGGTTGAAACCTTTGTAAATACCATTCTCGAATATTTTTATTTTCTTCTGATAAATAATCTTTTTTAATAAAAGCTTTATTTATTTTTCTTTGTTTCCTTTCTAGCTTGGCGGCTAGATAGGCTGCTATATAATCTTCTGAATATTGAGTAGGATCATCTTCTTCAAGTTGTAATGTACAAACTTGAAAGTCATGTAATTCTTCTATACTGGGTTCAGTATTAGAAGTTGTAGGATGAGATGATGTATATGTTGGGATTACAATATTATCTCTGGTTCTATGTGTTCCTTGAAATTGTATATCTGAATTAGATGAACTTATTTGATTATTGGATGAAGATGGATGACTAGGAGGAGGTAATATAATAACATTTGGGTTATGAGAAATTGATTTTCTACTTGGTATATTTTGTTTATTGTTTCTCTTCCTGTTTATATCAATATCATCCTGTATTCGTGAATTTATATTCTGAAATTGTATTTCTACATTTCCATCTGTATGTTCTATTATATGATTGGGAATATGATGTTGAGGAATTTCTCGTGGTTGATTGACATTTTGTAATGCCCATGATTGAGGTAGAATTATATATGACCATTTTATAGTTTTTAGAACTATCATATTAGATTTTTCTATATTTGTTTGGAACAAAATTGTCTGATCTTTTTGATCAAGTTTCAAGGTATTGGGACTTAATGTATTCATAACCTTATAGTATATTCTATAGACTATAGCAAGATTTTGTGACCCATGGACCATATTGAATCCATGTGTTTTAAGATTTATCGTCAATATATCTAAGATATTGGGATCGTTTAACGAAACAGAAAAATTAGGAAAACAGTTAAAATAAATTGGACCGCTACAGAGGCTGGATTCCACCATGCCTAGTAGAGAGTCTGTGAATATATTGTGTCTTGTATCTCTTAGGCATACAAGCACAGAAGTGTTCAACCCTGGTTGGGTCAAAGGTTTTACGGCTATTTGAATGAGGCCAATGTGTAAATATTTGTAATTATTTTCTCTATGTTTTTCTATTACTTTTTTAGAGAGTAGGTGAAAGTCTTCTTGATTTTGCGTGACTGATAGACTTTCTTCTACAGTCTTGATGGCATAACCCATCTTAAGTTTGAATGATCCTTTATTATAAACATCATGTATTGGTACCTTGGGGATATTCCAATTTTGTATATTTTCCTCAATATCATTTATGATTATCTGTTCTTTATTTTTAACTTTAAGTTTGGAAGATGAAGGTACAGTTTTACTAGTAAGATTTCTTATGAGATTTGCCATCCGTAGGTTGCGGATAATGACAATCTGGACATTCAGTGGCCTTAGCTTTTTTCCCTAAGCGGCTCTCCTGGCCTTGGCGGTACTTTTCGCATCGGCGTTCACTTGTCTCTTGTCTTAACTCTCGGACCAACTTTCTTGGTGGTCAATCTCACTTAATTTCTTATAGTAAAATGTATCTTTATCTTTACTTATGAAGTAGAAAGAACAATTGTAAAAATTCTACAGTTATAACTGTTTGCACAGTTCCACTGTGGAATAGTTCTTACTGTTGTAATTTGTCAGACAGTGTATCACTGTATGGCTCTGATACCACTTTGCGCCAGGATCTACAGCACTGTCTATTAATTAGTTTTTATCTTTATTTTTTGATTGATTGCTTTTCAGGTTTAAGACTATTGCGGATAACAATGATCAGGATAATCAGTGTTATAACAAACAATTTTTTTATACAAATTATTTTTTTTATATTTTTATTAGGTGCGTCTCACTAAGATGTGCACACGCTCTAAATTTTACATCATTCTGATTTGTATAAAACAAACGAAAAATAAAACACTATCAGACAATCGTGACCATGCTACGAACTTTGGACAACGATGAGGGTAGGCAAAATCACTGTTCATTTTCGTGGTTCAGGCCGAAGATTTACGTGGTTCAGGACGAAGCTTTACGTCCACGAATCCAAAGCCCAAAAGCTACATCTTCACTATTTGGATAAAGATTACACAAATATGTGCATATATATATATATATATATATATATATATATATATATATATATATATATATATATATATATATATATATATATATATATATATATATAACAATCACAATGAATCTTGGAGATAAAAGTAAATCGTAAGAGGCTTTATCACCAATAACAAACTTGATAACCAAACAATTTGGCTTGTCTTTTCTTATTTTTAAGACGCCCAATTGCTTAGTCTATTCTTATCTTTAAGAATAAGTGACAATTCTCATATATGGAATCTGAGACACCAAGCTCTCAAATTGGTCTCTTCTTATCTTTAAGACTCCCAATTGCTTGGTCTATTCTTACCTTTAAGAATCAATGACAATTCTCATATCTGGAATCTGAGGCACCAAGCTCTTTAAGAGCAAGGATTTCTTGGAGCCCATCATCGCCTCTTGTCATTTTTGGTGAGAGAGAAGTTTGGCAATGAGAGAGAGGCGGGGTGGAGAGAGAGGGAGTTTGAGTAGAGAGAGAAAGAGAATGTGGGTAGAGAGAGAGGTTCGAAAACCCTTTGAGAGAAATGTGAAAGGAAACAAAAGTTTTGAGGGTGTCACTTTAGAGTTTTTTTGGATAAAAAATTCATGTTGAAAAGGGTCCAGGGGGTTATAAGATGGAAAACATGGAGACCTTTGGCTTCCAAGTAATATCTATTAGAATTCGTGGGAGCATAGAATGGAGAATGAAGAGAAGAAGAGAGAACACAACATTTACGTGGTTCAGGCCGAAGCCTTACGTCCACGGATCCAAAGCTCAACTGGCTACATCTTCACTATTTTGGATAAATGTTTATATCAATGGGTACTTCTATATATAGAGGACAATCACACAATTAGAAGAGATAAATGTAGTATGATAATTTGATGACCAAGTAACTTGGTCTCTATCTTCTAGATACCTAACCTTATCAAGGGATATATACATATACATCCATAATTATATATATCAATATGAACCCACAATATCCACATCCCAACACTCCCCCTTAAACTCAAGATGCTCCCCCTTAAACTCAAGATGTTTTGACACAAAACAGCTCGAGCTGGAGCAATACTGAGTTGCCAAAAAAAAAAATCACAACACTCCCCCTTAAATTCAAGATGTTTTGACACAAAGCAGCTCGAGCTGGAACAATACTGAGTTGCCAAAAAAAAAATCACATGTTACCATGGTCAACCGTTCTTGGGCTCTCTACTTTCTTCTAGAGACTTTCTCTCTCTAGGGTCTTCTAAGAAACAACCTTTTTTGGGTTCTCTACTTTCTTATCTGAAGATCTACTTCCTTCAGAGGCTTCTCTGAAGATCTCTCTCTTCAGAGGCTTCTTTTCTTTCTAGAGACTTTCTCTCTCTAAAAGAAAAATATTTTTCTTTCTCTCTCTTCGGAACATCCGAGATCAAGTAACAAAAAACTCGACGATCATCATACAGGATGGAGCAATGAAAAACTCCATCATCAAACATGATCAAGTAACGAAAAACTTAATCATCAACCAGGATCGAGAAATTCAATCATCAAACTGAAACTGGAATTGAAGTCTTGAAACCAAAAAGTTGCCAAAGAAACTTGCGCTGCTCTCACTGAAATGCTTGAATAGTCTGCAAGATTGAAAAGATGTAATCCGGGACATGTGAACACCAAACTTGGTCTAAAGACCATTAAAAGTGCTACAAAGGCACAATAAAGATGGCTCTGTGACAAATAAAGTGGCAACGAACACTAAAGATTCGTGAAAACTTATCATTGAAAAATCCGCTATCATGAATGTATATACTCCCCCTGACAATGTCACTACAACAATAGTGTGACGAAGTTTTTGCTACATGGTGAGGCACTAGGAGCAAATAACGTGTGAGACAACTGAAAAATACGCGTATACTGGAATTGATGTTCTTGTCCACATAGCGAGTACATTAGAGATTTTGACTTCATCTCTACTCATCTCATCTCCATATGTCCTATACTCTCCCCCTCAAGTGGGGTGTGGATGCGAAGAAACACCCACCTTGCAAAATACATTTTTTTTTTTGAGTACAATGATATAAAAGAAAATGGCAATGAAATTGGGCTTTTAGACAATAACCCACATCTTAAAAAAAATACTACCCATTTTTTTTTTTCTTCTCTACTTCTTCAAAATTTTTTTTTTGCAAGATCACCACCAATCAGTGTCATGCTTAGGCATATTCTCTTGACGGCGTATTTGTTAATGTCGAACTTTGTGACGGCGGAGACACCTTGGAACTTAATGGCTGCGATATCGGAGGCCTCAGCTGCGTCCTCTTGCATACCGAGATAGAGGTTTTTGTTACCGACAACTCTATCAATGCGAGCTTGCCATCATCCGTGTTGATGATGCCTTGTCACTCTACGGTACACAGATGCCCCTCTAGAAAAGCCGCTGCTTTTCCTCCTTAAGTTGGCCACGAACTCCTGCCTCACCATGTTCTTCATCTCCTCCAACTCCTTTTCGTAAGTGCTGCCAAATCATAAGCCTTAGCGGCCTTTTCTTCCTTGTCATATCCACCAAGATACACTTGTCTACCCTTCCTAGTATGGCCTTCCTTTCTACAGCTATTGTCCCATAGATGAGATTCGTATCTCCTGATCCAACGATGCCTAGTAACCCCACGATAGTCCAACAATGCCTGGTAACCCTACGATACTGTGAAGTCCTTTGACCAAAGGTCTCAATGAATTTCCCTGGAACCGGAGTTCTTAGAGAGGGAGAGATGGATCAGAAGCTACAGATCAAGAAACTAGTCTTGAAATTTCACGCCCTCAAATCTGGGGTTGACAAGCTCAGATCTGAGCCGAGAAGTCTAGTGCTCTGATATCATGTTAGAATTTATGGGAGTGTAGAATGGAGAGAAGAAGAGAGAACACTACGGATCCAAAGCCCAACTGGCTACATCTTTACGATTTTGGATGGATGTTTACATTAATGAGTACCTCTCTATATATAGAGGACAATCACACAATTAGATGAGATAAATATAGTATGATAACTTAATGACCAAGTAACTTGATCTCTATCTTCTAGATACCTAACCTTATCAAGAGATATATACATATACATCCATAATTATAGATATTAATATGAACCTAAGATATCAATATCTCATCAATATCTTCAATCATTGGGTCTCAAGAGATACAAAAGAATAAGGGATAAAGAGGTATTTTCCCTTTAAAAAATTTCGAAGTTGTTAAGAAGGCAACAATCATGGGAAGTTTTTGTGCTTTTCTACTTTGCGATTTTGAGAAAAAAAAAAAATTAAATAGCGCCTTTCCAACTGAGTTTCTTTGGGCTCCACTCTATCTTGAGCTTTGATTACGTACACGAGAGGATGATATGTTGATATCCCAAAACACTAGCAACAAAATCCCTTGGTAAATGGGTTTGATAAGGATAAGATTTCCTATGTCGGTTAGGGAATCCCTTGAACTTAGATGGAAGACATCATGTGCATCCTCTTGAGTTAAAATCTCTTTAGGTGCACGCTTGGTTTACATGGAATAGTTTTTATTGGGAAATTATAAAAACCTCCTAAAAGCAGACGTTTTAGACCAGCTCCGCCAAACAAGTTGTTTTTAGCAATTTTTATTATAAATTTAACTTTCTTAGCAAATACCCTCAAGTCAAAAAGTCATAATTTTTTTGACGAAAATGCTCATACCCGTACAACCATATATTGATATGAAAAGCATGCGGTCCGGAACAAAATAAAGGCAGTCCGACACTTTGGGCTATTGAAAAGAGTGGGTCTGGCACAAAATAGCAACGGTCCAGCACTTTAGGCTTTTGGAAAGTATGCGGTCTGGTACAAAATATGGGGGTCCGATACTTTGGGCTTTTGGAGAGCATGCAGTCTAACACAAAATAGGGGTCGTCCGGTACTTTGGGCTTCTTGAAGGCATGTGGTCCGGCAGTTGTTGCATAGGGTATGGGCATTTTCATCAAAAAAATATGACTTTTCGACTTAAGGGTATTTACTAGGAAAATTAAATTTGGGCTAAAAGTCGCTAAAAAAAAACTTGGTTGGCGGAAAATTGTAAAGTCTGATTTTGGGGGATTTTCGTAATTCACCTTAGTTTTTTTGTAGTAAATTAATTTCCTAAGAAATAGATTTTTTAGATTTAGATTTCATTTTTTTTGGTCATGATTGATAATGCTCTCTTGATTTCCTACAAAATTGTTTTCTTTCGTTTGGCAAGCTCCACCTCATGAATAACAGAGTAGGGTGAAGCCTACGACTTGAAGAAAGCTAGAAAGAGAGAGGGGGGTGGGGGGAGAGGGTAAAAGAAAGAAGGTAGGAAGAGTGAGAGGGGGGACAAGATAGGGCAGGAAGAGTGAGAGGGGGGACAAGATAGGGCAGGAAGAGAGAGACTGTCGGAAGGAGCCTAGGGCTTGGAGAGAGAGGGAGGGGAGAGGGCGAGAAGGAAGGAAGAGGGCGAGTGAGAGAGAGAGAGAGGACAAGAAGAGAGCATGAGAGGCGAATGACTTGCACCTAGGATTGCCAATGGATTGTTCCTGTTACAGGCTTCAGGGCAGGGCCGGGCACAAGAAAGACGCTATTTGCCATGCTCGCCTAAACTGCCATGGAAAGCCTGAAAACTTGCTATTGGGCAGGGCTGGCCCGGAAATATTTTGGCCCAGCCCGGTAAGGCATGGCCCAAATAAAAGCCAGGCCTGGCCTGGCCCATTTAGAAGCCTTTTTTTTTTAACCTTCACTCTTCAAACGTTTTTGGTTTGTATAAGCCAAAAACTAAAAATAAATAGATGCTAAAATAGTTTTTAGAAAGTTTAAAACTCATTATCTTTCTTTAGAAACCCAATCCCTCTTTTTCTCTCTAAAAATCATTCTCTCTCTAAAAACCCAATATCTCTTTCTCTCTCTAAAATCCCATTCTCTCTCTAGAAACACGATCTCTCTTTCTCTATATGGGAATCCAATATCTCTTTCTCTCTTTAAAAACCTATTCTTTTTTAGAAACCTAATATCTCTTCCTCTATCTAAAAATTCATTCTCTCTCTAAAAACTCAATCTATCTGTCTAAAACCCAATCCTCTTTCTCTCTATAAGCCTAAGATCTATTTCTCTCTCTAAAAACCCATTATCTATCTAAAAACTCAATCTCTCTTTCTCTCTCAAAAGCCCAATCTGTCTCTCTCTTCAAATCCAAGCTCTTTTTCTCTCTAGAAATCTAATCTACGTTCTCTCTATAAACCTATTCTCTCTCTAGAAACCCAATATCTCTCACTAAAAACATATTATCTCTCTACAAACTTATCTCTCTTTCTCTATCTAAAAACCCAATCTCTCGTTTCCTTTAGAAACCTAATATTTTTAAAAATATTTTAGTATATATTTTTTCCTTTGGCTTACTACAAACAAGAAAAATTCGAAAGGTGAGATAAAAAAAGGAGAGGGGGGGAGGGTTCTTAACGGGCCGGGCCACAGCCGAAGCCCAATAGATTATTTCCGGATTGGGCCAAGCCGTGCTAGGCTTTTCGGCTGTAATTTTCGAGCTGGTCCTTACTGAGGCAGACCAAAGTACTTTCGGGCTTTGCCGTTCCCAGGCTGGTCCGGCCTAGTGACCACCATACTTACACCCTCACTCCCAATTGTTTTTAAAGAAATTGGAATCATACCTGTGTGGTTATAATTTCAATTTCTTTGATAAACTTGTTATGAACCAAACGTAAGAAATTAGTTGTTTTACTAAGAAAATAAATTTTAAGAAATCATTTTCATGTGAACCGAATGTGCCCTAGAAGTTTTAAGTTTAGAGAGTGTGAGATATGGAGGAGTCTATTCTGTACAAAATTCCTAATGCATATAATGAATAAAAGAGAGAGAATTTGCATGTGCCCTAGTTGGCTAATGGGAAAAGTGGGCTGCCCCTAGAGAGATAGGTAGGGGGCTTCTACATTGAGGCCTCCGAAAAAGAAGTGAACTTCCTAGATAGAGAAATGGTGTAACAGTGCGTGCGATTCATGAATAGTGGTTTAGTCGTAGAAAATAAATGGGTTATGAAATGTTGGTTGAAGGAGTGAATTGTACACTGTGAGGTCATTTCGTTGTTGAACAATGGTTTAAGTTGTGGAAAAGAGATATGTTGTTAATGAGCGAGATTGGTCAGATGAGCAAGTTTAAAAGGTTTGCTCAATGTGGTGTTCATCGAGGGTGAGAAAGGTAACTTCGTATCCTGATATCTATCATATGACTATCATCTATATATCGGATTTCAATTTCTTATGCCATTGGGTGTGGCCCCATTGAGGTGAACCACGTAAGTTTCTATGTTCTTATTTCTCATACTTATGTTATGGCTTGTACTCGTCTATTTTGTTTCTAGACACTTAAGTGCACAATCTTGATGGAATCCCATTACTAGGAATTCCTTTGTTCATGTAAGGGTATTGTCCTAGTCTGGGTATGTGAGATAATATCTAAAAGAAAGAAAATTGTTTGGGTTAATCCCTGTGAGTGTTGGATTAGAATGCCCTATCATTGGTTTAATAGCCTAAAATCTTGATGCTATATAACTCTTTAACTGCAAATGGAGTATTATTTCTCAATTCTTGGGAAAGAAAAATGGACCTGAGGTCCAAATCTCTCTCTGCAATCCCCTGCACAAACTCAGAGAAAGAGATGTTCAATTCTGAATGTGAGGTTTCCTATAATTCCTCTATGCACACTGTGAGAGAGAGAGAGAGAGAGAGAGAGAGAGAGACTGGTTCAGTGTGTTTTGGGGAAAGTTTTGAGAGAGAGCCCCAGTTGAAGGTGGTTTGCGTGAGAGAGAGGCATGGTTTCGTTTTGGAGTAGAGAGAGTGTGTGCGTGAGGTAGCGCATGAGAGAGAAAAAACAATTTTGGGATGAAAGGTAGAGGCTTTTAAAGGAAAGTTACTTCTGTTCTGGTTTTTTAAATTGTTATAACGAGTCATAATTACTCGGAAGGACGGCATCCTTGAAGCTTTTTAGTTTTTTTAAATTTGCCTCCGATCTGATTTTAAGATATTGGACTTCTTGATAACATCAATTGCCTATGTCCTTTGGTCCCCAATCCTTCAAAGTGATCTCATATTTCAATCATCACAGTGCTAGAATGTTCTTTTTTTATTTTATTTTTTAAGGTTTTTATGCTTTTTTTTATTGTGCGCTTATCGGATATTTTGGACCCACTCATTCTCTCATCGTACCCTCTCTATCTTTTTCTCTCTACTCTCTTTTTGTCATCTCTCTCTCTCCTCTTAATTCACTTTCACTCTCACTCTCACTCTCACTCTCGCTCGCCTCTCCTATCTCTTTAAACCTTGCCTTTTTTTATTTGCCTCCAATTTTTAGTTTTCCACTGGGGTTTTGTTTTCTGACGTAGCAAAGATATTAAAGTTGGGCAAAATAATTTATAAGGTATACAAAATCAATTTAAATTTGAGAAAATGTCTTACAGACTCCTGATTTCACATCGTATTTCATGGTAGACCTTCTTTCTATTTTTCTTTCAAGCGGTATAAAAAAAAACCCTCAAGTATTTCACCGTACCCTGTCATCTCTTCTCTCCCATGTTTATTCACTTTTGACCACAAAAACTAGTCTCAACAAATTGTTTTATTCCATCTCAATCCAAAACTTTTTTGAAAAAGTGCAAAATAGCGTTAAAAGGGTTTTTGATTGAAATGAAATAAAACAATTTATTGGGGCTAGTTTTTGTGGCCAAAAGTTAATAAATGTAGGAGAGAACGTATGAGGGGATACGGTAAAATACTCGAGGGTTTTTTTATATCGCTTGAAAGAAAAATAGAATGAGGGTCAACCGTGAAATAAGATGGAGAATTAGAGGTCTGTACGATATTTTCCCTTTAAATTTCATGTGTCAATTTCTATAAGTTTGGAAAAACCAGAGCTCTAAGGGTTTCCTATTTGTGTTTACTAAATCTTTTTATTCAATTTGGAATTTCTACATTTATTACTAGTGGAGTGCATTATATATAAGTAACTACAATTTCCTATTGTTCATGCTAATCCTTGTATCTGGATGCATATTTTATCTTTTATCAAATCGATTGAATCAATGTCGCTATGTTTCATGTGCATTATGAAAATTGGGTGATGCCACAATTTTCTATATTCAAGTTGCCTTTTGGTATTTATATGCAATTTTTATGTTTTTTTGAAGTAATTGAATCAATGTTGAGTTGTTTTTAAGGCTTAATGGCAATTGGGTACTCTATGGATGGATTTGTTACAATTTGTAATAATGATTCGTGGCATAACCCATATCACTACATTCTAAAGAGAGATATGGGTTATATGTTGGTGGTCTTTGTCAATATATATTTTTAGACATTGTTCTTTCATGTTATCATTTCAATCATGATAAGATTGATCCAAATGAATGTGATGTTGGTTAGGTAACCTTAATATATGTGCAATAAGGTATTGGTGCAATTGATTCAGTTTTTTCAGCCCCATCATTTTACACCTTATCGTGTATTCCATGTCTCGTGAATTGGGTGACATTCCTTTCATGCAATTGATCTTAATGAATAATAATTATGCTTTTAGGATGTGGGTAATGTTTACATCTGAACAACAATTGTAACTGCAATTAATTTTTAGGTTATACTTGTTTTTGGCTTTAGGGGGTCTCTTTGACTAGGGCTATCTCGCATCAACTCTAATGGCTGTCGTTTGAAGCCATCATAATGGCCACATGTGGAGTGAGCCTCTTATGTCATTACGGTAGTTCCTTTGAAAGAAGTCTAAAAATTAATTTTTAGGTTATACTTGTTTTTGGCTTTAGGGGGTCTCTTTGACTAGGGCTATCTCGCATCAATTCTAATGGCTGTCGTTTGAAGCCATCATAATGGCCACATGTGGAGTGAGCCTCTTATGTCATTACGGTAGTTCCTTTGAAAGAAGTCTAAATGATAGACGAATGTAGTACAAAGTCAAGAATATGAAAGCTACATTGTATAATGGAAGTCACTCATTAGATCTATTAAAGGCATGTATGGGATCTATTGCATGTTGTAACCCAAGCAATATGAAAATTACATATCTAAAAAATGATATTTTAGTAGAACTAAACGAATATGCAGATGTGGCATGTATGCTATTGGGTGGCTTCCAATGATAATGTACGTTGTTGCAAACCAACCATCTAAAAAAATGCATAGGAAACATCAACTAGATGTAATGGACGTAGGTCCATCACGTGGTCCATCAATGATGACCAGGTAATACTTCTAATCTGCATGTTTATAATTGTGTTTCATTTTTTGTAGTTAATACTTATTGAATCCTTTGGAAGTACCCTTTTTCGATGCCCCAATGAACCAGTGCCCATCCCCAACATCCAAATTGTAGTAGATGCATGCGAGGCAGGCTCCAGTAGTGCGATAAACATTTGACCTAATCCCGATGATATCTATTTATCATAATCTCCATTTAGTTAAGCCCGCTTGCAAGTTTATCTGTACATGGGATAGGAATTCGAGAATTTCAAGCTACTACATGTATTGAAGAGGGGTGCACATGGAAAGTGTGTTGCTCTAGAGTTTCTTCCACGAAGTATTTTAAGCTGAGGGAGTTGGTAAATAACCACAATTGTATGGATCCGGTGGGAAGAGCTCAGTAGCCGTTAGCACTTAGCTGGTGGGTAGCCATGAAAATTTAACCCAATTTGACCGACCAGATAAATTTGACACTCAAAGATATTATGAGTGGTGTTCAATGCAAATACGATGTGACATTGTCATACACGCAAGCAATGAGGGGGAAAGAGGCTGCAATGAAAATGATTCAGAGTTCACATAAGTAGTCATATATAGAACTGCCTCTATACTTGGAAAAGCTATGAGTCACCAACCCAAATTGTAGGCTACATGCTTACAGATTCTCACTATAGATTCTAGCGTATGTTCTTGTGATTTGATTATTGCCTGAACGTATTTTTGTATGGTTGTAAGCCTCTCATGGGCTTGGATGGGAGTTTCTAAAGGAAACATACATGGTTATATTGTGCAGTATTGGCATCGATTCTGACGGTGGTATGTTCCCAATAGCATTCATTGTGGTAGAGAATGAGGCCAAAAATATATGGGTATGATTTCTTAACTGCCTGCAGGAGTTATTTAATGTACGGTCAGACCTGCTTCGCTTGATAATTATTTCAAACGGACAGAAAGAGCTACTAGAAGAACTACAATGCATCTTCCCGGACTGTTATCCATAGCTTTGCATGCGTCATTTGGCAAAGAACTTATAGAGGTGATTTAAGAACATCGTTTTAGCGGGGATCTTCTAGATGGTAGCTCGTGCACTAAGGGTAGATGAGTTTGAGAAAGAGATGCCAAGAATACGAGAAGTTGATCCGGAGGCATACAAATGGATACTGACACAACCTTGTCAATGCAGGGCAAACACCTTTTTCCCTAGGGCCAGATACAGTCACCTCATGTCCAATATTGTTGAATGTTTCAATAATTGGATATTACCAGTTCATGACGAGCCAATTATTGCATTATGTGAGGTCATTAGGTTGAAGGTGATAAAGATATTTACAAAGAGATTACAGATGATAGAAACTTGGAGTGGCATTCTAGTATCATTAGCACAAAAAGAGATAGACATGCGAATAAGGCAATCACGATTTGCACAACTTTATTTGGGTGTCAAGATGGAGCTATGAGGTAGTTGAGGACCAGAGGTATGTTATAGATCTCAATCAGCGGACTTGTACATGCTTGGTGTGAAAGATTAGTGGGCTACCTTGCAGTCATGCAATTGCCGCTACAGACCACTACCGCCTTCCAGTAATTGCTTTTTGCATGTCCTAATTCTCTATACGAGCTTATAAGATAGCTTATTCAATTGAGTTTCATCTTTCAGTTGCTGCAATGATTAGGCCGCTTTCCGTAAGCTTAGATCTACAAGGGGCAATAACCCTGCTCTTGCAATAAGGTCCCTTTGTGCCAATGTCAGCAACCTAGACCATCTCTGAACATAATGTTGTCTCTCATAGAGATATATACCTTCCCTCTCTTATCAAGATTTACAAAAGTGCTTTATTAATCACTCATCAAGATTCTGTTAAATCAAGCAGGTACGTACTTGAAAGTTCTTGTAGATTTATTTATCACTCTTTCCTAAATATCGTTAGAGATGTATTGACCCTACAAGTACAGGAGTTCGAGCTCAGCTTGTTTGCTTGATGCTAGGTGGGCAATAATATGTGTTTCACACAGTAGCAAACTTTTTTTTTAGTAAGCATATTTCAAGAAGGAAATTTTATTCTACTTGGATAATGTAGAGAATGACATTAATATACGCATTTCTGACAATTGAGCAATTTATGACGAAAGTACAAATTGGTAAGCTCCTCTACTTCCCTCGCATGTTTGGAAGTTTCATGAGAACTAGCAACTCTTCAACCATCAAATGCAAAAAAATAACAGCTATCAAGTTGCTTTCAGATTGTTTGATACCCCAATCTTAGCCTCGTATGATTTTTCCAATATTTAACACTCATTGTCTGCCCTCAAGCTATCAATATAGTATAATAATCTTCCCTGGGAACATTATGTAATAAAAATACCAAGAAATGTCCCCTAAAATTCAAATATAAGCATAGCACTAAAACTAAAAAAAACTATAGTAAATTCTCAATTCATTTCAAAGTAATGTTAGATAAGCAGTAGAACCAAGAAGAACAGTCAGGATTTCTTCATTGTCATATGGAAAAACAACTGAACAAGTGTTAAAATATAAAGGAAATAATTCCTTCTTCTACTCCACAATCCTAGTTTTGCTTATAAGTTGAACGCCAATACAGCTATGTCATTCCATTTTCAAATTCAGCCTGAGTTTCAAAATATTATTTTTCTATACTCTTCCAAGACATGACAACATATTAGGTAGTCCTTTGTACGGCTGAGAATGGGTCGGATTGGGTCTAGATCCACCAGGATCTAGCTTTAGATCTGGATCTGAAAACTATATATGGGATTTGAAAAGTATTTATCATGTGTACCCATGTCAGATGTATACATGCTTCAAATTTTGCTATTAAATTATCTATAGAATAAAAATAAAAAAAACACTTTGAGCCATCAGATCAAGATCTAATACTTCAGAACTAACTTGTTAAGCCATCCCAACCATTTCCCCAGGTTCCAACTAGAGCAAAAATTACAGGAAGTGGAGACTATGTTATTTTCCAAAACTATCAAAATCCCTTAAACTTGGAATCTATCATAATATATAATATAAAATTTAGTCTGATTTTGAATCGGGCCAGTTGTCGAGCTCCGAATCCTTACTTTCTCCAATTGATGTTTGATCCTAGAGCATTTCTAATTTGAGATTTTTGGGCTCTACTAGATACCTTAACGAGATGCTTAGTCTGTGGGACCAAAGAAACAACATGGTCCCACATGATCAGACAATCCCCTTTTTATATATATTTAAATTCATATACCAACTAAACTTAGCTATAAATCAAACGTAGTATAAATCATTAAATTTTTGGCTCCCCCAATTTTGAGATTTTGGTTGTAGAATGAGGAGCAAGATTGGGCCACTTTCTAATTTTTTATTATGCTCCCCATGTTTTTCTTTCTGGCACCCAAACTCCGGTGGTAATACAATTTCTTGACATGATGTAGCCACCCATAACGCTAGGTGAAACATTCAGGAAAATGATTGGCTTATCCGCCTCCTTCCGATTTAGATATTGATACATTACCTATCATCACCTAGAAATTGGATAATGATCCGACGGTTGTGGAGGTTTGAGTAGCCCTAGAAGCACCTCGCCAACATATAGCAAGAGTGCAGTTCATAAGGTTGCAATCTTAAACAATCAAAGTAAGGTGCACCTCCAAATTTTGTCATGAGACATAATTTTGGTGTAAAAAATTCTTAGGATGGTGCAAGAATTAAATGTTAAACTTCAAAAACGGTTCAAATCAAGCAAATCTATCAACGCATGAAAAATCTTGAAAAAGTACAGTCTAAACAATGTGTTGCAAGATGATTTCTTTTTCTCTCCATATCGATGCATCTCGATGTCAAAATAATCAATTAGATGTTTTTCCAATATCAAACTAACCTTTTTCTAAAGATCTTAAAAGTGTACCGTAATTCTACATTTTATGGTGCCTGATCTTATATAAACTTTTTCCTATAACAAATGCAGTAGAAATGTTGCCAAGACAAGCTTTAATTTTAATTTTTAAAACCATGAAGGCTAACTTCTCCTACATTTCTTATGTTCCCTTCTCGATGTTAAAATTATTAAAGAGTATTTTCTAGAAATCATATTAGCTTTTATTTATTTTATTTTGAGTGATATAGTGAGGTTGTACTTGTAATTTTGTATAATAAGAAGTTATGGAACTACTAGATAGTTAGTAGTTATTGTTTTAAGTTATTAGTTATTGTTGTAAGTGGGTAGTTATGCTAGTAAGTATGGTTATAAGAACATCTATTTAAAGAGATGTGTGTGGTCAGAAAATTGGGTCATATGTATCAAAGTTAATCTTGTGTGTCAAGATTGCAATACATTTGTGTACCCCAAATTACTCTTTAAAGAATGTTTTTTTTCCACCTCATCTTAATTGTTCGTCTTCTTTCTATTTGATTGTGAGTCTTGGACTAATATGACATTGTGACACTAATTGAGAAGCGGATTGTTCTGATATTGTGGCATCTGTCTTTTTCCACACTCGAAACTATTGGGTGAAATTTAAATGGGCACTTCCAAATAAGCAACAGCGTAGATTTAAAAGGAACCATATTTGTATTTGGGGGAACCATATTAATTAATTTGATCCAAGTATGAGAAGGCTCTTAATGACAAAGTAACCTCCTTAGGGATTGGATAGACACTATGCCAAGTAAGTAGAAACACCGTTTCCATGCGAATTCAAAAGTTATTGGACTTTGCCGCGATAAGATCCCACAATTCTTCTTCTTCCAAATTTATTAAATAAAACATATGTACTATAGAACGTGTGAGCTCTTAGTTTATTCATCCATATATGTTTTTTTAGACAAATTTACATAGAGCATGTGGTCCGTATTTTGGGCCACGTTACCATTTTGAGATGTTTTATTATTCATATTTTATCTTCACTTCAAAGGTCTTGTTTCAAATGAACAATGATTTCGTCTACCCTCATTATTGTCTACAGTTCATCATACGGTCACGACTATCTAGTAGTATTACATTTTTCATTTTTTTTTTTTATAAATTGGAATGATCTGAAATTTGAAATATGTGTACATATTAGTAAGGTGCACCTAATAAAAATATAAAAACAATAATTTGTAAAAAATAAATTGGTCAAAATACCCCTGAAATATTTCGGATGTATTTTGGTTAAGTTTTTCATATAAAATAATTTTTTTGATATTTTTCGTAGGTTTGCCTATTTTTTATGAACACAATTTCCAAATATCAAGCCATTCTGATTTATATAAAAAAAAAATGAAAAATAAAACACTATCGGATGACCTTGAGATGAACTTTGGACGGTGATGAGGGTAGGTGAAATCATTGTTCATTTTTGCCTATAAGCGTCTTGTAGTATCTTTATATATATATATATATATATATATATATCTGGGAAATGACCTTGTGATACCCTCCCACACCCATGTGATAATACACACCTGTGTGTGGGAGGGTCTCATAGGATCATTACTTACATATATATATATATATATATATATATATATATATATATATATATATATATATATAGCCCTCTGAAGTGTTACAAACTTTACAAAATACAAAAAAAGAAAAAGAAAAAAAATGTGCTTTTAGGCAATTCAAATATTGAACCAATTAGAACGCCAAAAAAAAAGTAGTAACCTTCCAAGATCATTGTCTTTTTCATTATCTAGGAAGTCATCTGATAAGTGATAGGCCAAGGGGATTGCCATGACCAATTGTTCATCTCCCTCATTGTTTCCACCACCTACCATTTCCATAGGCTCTACTGCTTCCAAAGGTTTTTGAAAGACATTTCCATCCCTACGCAAGTTCTCACTCTTATCAAACATCAGGGGTTCGGCCTTTTCCTCCAGGTTGTAATCAATCAAGGGGTAATGGCTAGGCTCCGGTGTATTAGTTTTCTTTGGGAATTTCAAAGGTTTTTAAACCACTCTTTTCATTAGAATCCTCTCCTCTTATGTCATGGCCACAGAGATTTTTTCTTTGCCTTTTGCTGATGAAAGGGATAGTTGGGGGTGGTTAAGGAGGGCACCAGAAAACACACTAGATTTGGGATTTGAGATTTTATTGTATGCACTGTTGTTTCCAATACTGGGTGGTGTCCTTCCACACACATGTCCCCAACACAGCTACATAGATCTTTGAGTACAACAAATTTATTTTGGATAGAGATGGGAGCTGACTTTTCATTTGAATTTTGAGATATAACATTCAAGTTTTTATTGGCATCATATTTTACTATCCACCGTTGAACAATGCGCTTCCCGATAAAAGCGGCTCTTGATTGCCATGAACGGCCAAGATTGCTTCGAGATGCATTTAATTCTTGAGGTTTTCGTGTTGTCGTACTAGGTCGGCCATTGATGCTCACAGAGATCCCCATTCTTTGTGCTTCATTGGACTTAGGGACATTCGAATCAACAGAAGTACTGGCATCATTGTGTTGGTTGATATTGTCTTCTGTGGGGTTGATTTCTTTAAAGGTCAAGAAAAAATCAAATAAACCAACTTTCATAATACATGAGGTAGGATTCTTTACTACTTTTTTCTCTACTTAAAATATCAGCGAGTGATACAATGTCTTTGTCCAATCAATCTTAATCAGTGTCCCAGATAAGCTGATAATTTCTTTAAAAACTGCCATCAACCATGCTATAACCGGTATACCACTCACTAAAACATATGCAAATCTGGGATTAATAAGAGATTTTTCCATGGCTGGGACCCATTTTTCATATATCAACTCCACATCTCGAAATCTCCAAAATTTTTGTTTTATCACTTTGGCTACTTCATTGCTTGATCTAAAAAAACATATAGCTTTATTTCCAGGGATACTTTTACATAAGCTAGGGGTCGAAGTCCAGGATTTATCCACCCCTCTCTGAAAAACCACAATGTATGTACCTTTAGAAAG
This sequence comes from Amborella trichopoda, assembly GCF_054954075.1. NCBI lineage: Eukaryota > Viridiplantae > Streptophyta > Magnoliopsida > Amborellales > Amborellaceae > Amborella > Amborella trichopoda. The sequence continues at coordinate 11,532,054 of NC_142341.1, read as the reverse complement.
AAGAGATACGACAACACTAGGTTGGATACGTTGGAGTCTATCTTTGGCAACATTATCACCTACCACAATCACTGGATCAACACGATGATCAAACCTAGTAGAACAACGAAGAATTTTAGCATACGAAGGATGCTTTAGTCCATCCTTAACTTCTTCCTCCTCCATCACTCCCCTTTCCCCCGTAGGTGTTGAAAATTCACTCAAGCTTCGATAGAAAGGAGTTCTCTCATAGGTGAACTCTCAAACAATTTGTGACTTTTTACTTACCTTTTACCCATAGTAACCACCCAAGAGCAACCATTACCTCAACCTTTTATCAAACACTTGGAATACCCCATACTCAAGACCAAAACTCTTTTCCTTTTAGACCCAAGCCAAGATCTTCCAATTCTTCTTCTCTCTCTAGTGTCTCTAGACCTTCTCAAACCTTATATTTCTTCTTCTTCTTCTCCTTCTAGGAAACAAACAATACAATTTGAATCTTTTCTCTCTAAAACCGCAAAAGCCTCTCTCTTTTCTCCTCCATGTTTTGCTCTGTCACGAGTAGGAGAAGTGCTTCGCAGCTAGAGCCTTTCAATCGTTTAATTAGACTTACACAGACTTTGAATTTCTATAGACCAAAGCTTTTACTGATTTCGATAGCTAGGAACTATTTCTCCAGCTCCAAACCTTGCTGAGACCTTGAATCTCATCTTCCAACCTTAGATCATCTCACGCCATTGACTCACATTAAGCATTATGCAAGTCAATCATTTCCGTCTCTAGAACCTCCTATATATTTATGCCCAATTCTTCCTCTTTCTCTCTCTAGAACTCTGTATAAAATCCAACCTGCACCTTCATTTTCTCAAAGCTCCCAAAGAAGCATGTCTCGAGTGTCCAACTTGCACTTTCATTTTCTCAAAATGCACTCTCTCTGTCTGGTCTTCTAGTCCTCTTTGCAACTGATTCCCTTTATTTAAATCTCACCTTTTAGAGAGAGAGACGAACTCCCATTGCTTCAAGAATTCATCATTGATAGGTTTCATTGCCCTCTCTTATTGTGTTTGATGATGTAATCTCATTCGCCTAACTTATCAATAAAAGTATATGATATTTGTCAACAGAAAAAGTTTGAGCTTGGTCGATGGAATAAATGTAGCTACCCAATTTCACATCTAATGGCTAAGATTAATTGTAACCACCTTGTATCAAAGGAAAGTGATTTTTTTTATACTTTTCCATTAATATTCGATAATCTTAAAGATGGGACGACCCAGATAATATACTAAAAGATGAGCTATCTTAAAATTTGAGATCATTTCTTTTCCATATCCATACACTATAAGTTGAAATGAACAATTTGAGGGTTTTCTAGTGACCAAAAAAACTTTTTTCAACAAGTTTTTGAGGTTTATCTTACTCTTATATAGTGTAAAGTTGACACTTTATATAAACTTTATCACTCCCAAAAGCAAGAATATCTGCGGCATGCACCAAACATCTATATTGAGCCGGTCTGTAAAGGCTCCAGTCCATGACTTATATGCCATCCAAACATGAGTATAGTTGAGTATCCTTATCAAGATTATGTCCTCTTTGTAGGAATTTCATGTAGTCTATTGTCTCTGTGCCAAGGGACGTTAGGATTTTAATTATTGTAACCACCTCTAGAAAAGTAGTTATGCTTAGCTGCATAAGAGAATCTAAGAGAGGTTAAATAAATTAGACGTACCTATAGATCCTTTCATAATCAGCTATCATTGATTTATTGATTTGCTAAGGGTCCTTTTTTCATGGAAACTTTTTAACAAGAAACCAAAATATTTTGTAATTCTTGGATGAAGAGCATAATAAAATCGGTCTACGTTTTACTTCTTTCTTCTTAAAACATATACCAAGTAGAAGATGTTATTAAGGTTAAAACACTACAAGCCATTTAAGTTAATCGAATCTTAGAGAAACAAAAACATGTTGTAGACTAAGAAAATATTAAGCAAATATGTGTGTGTGTGAGAGAGAGAGAGAGGGATTTGGTCTATCATGTATCGATATTTTGGACCAGTAGTGATCATTTTATACCACAAAATCATGGAATGCTTTTGAATATTTTGTAAGAGCTCCATAATCTTGAGCATTTACTAAACAATTTCTCAAAAACCCTTCAAAACCTGGGAGAGTTAAACTTCATGAAGTGCCAAAATTTGAAGTTTAACCCTATAAAGTTTCTGCAAGTCCTAACTACTTAGCCAAATTAGTAAAAGTCGAGCACTGACTTAAGACTCGCCGAACTAGTATTGGAGTAAGGCCTGAGCAGCCCAACTGTGGAAGAATCATACACCATACATGTGCAGTACAGATCGCAAAAAGTAGCCGTCTATCATCCATCATTACTAATTGATAGTGCAGATGAGCTAGGGTTAGGAACTTAAAATCGAATATTAACCTCACTGTTTTTAGGATGTTCGATATGTGCCTCACTTGGGATTCGTAAAGATCATACACACTTGTAATTTATGCTCATATTGAATGATCGGCAGAAAAATCATCCATGGATCAATTCCTCTTTCATTTGGAAGCAATGAAAGGACTCGTAATCTAAGAGCTTTATGATATTCCTAAGAGATTTGTCATTGGAGCAGACTAAATGCATTTCAATAGGTTTGAATATGATATAACCTATGTAACATTGCATATGTGTGGAGGAGACGCTTAGGATACGACACTCACGTCTGATTCTTGAAAAAGTTAATGCACTATATCCTCCTCCTTTGAATATTATAAGAAAGCGTAATGTCTAAATGACCATGACTCACATTTAGACACTTATATCTCTCTTTGATGCTGATATACATAACTCTACTCATGATATGATATGATAATTTTAAATTATAAGCCTAACTTATGATATGGTAATTTCTCATTCCAAACCTCCACTGCAATTGTAATTTTTATCACATTACATTCCAGGTTATCAAATTATTTGAGGGTTAATTGTTTCATGCGGGAAATGCCAGCGTAGAAACCGCGTCCTTAAAACGATTCTTGATGCCACGGCGAATATGTTTCGAATACCACATTGGAGTATGTAACCTAGATTATCAAAAGCATTTCCAATATGAAATACTCCATTCGATATATTTGTATGCCAAAATTGATCGATCATGCACAGATGTGCTTTCTTATCTCTTTGCTTCATGAGCGCAGCGCTCCTCTCTTCAAAATATCTCTCTCAACACTTTGAGGTAGAGAGAGAGAGAGATTTTCTTGCTAAGCTCTTTCTTCTTTCGGGATACGCATTGTAGAATAACGTTATTCAATTTGGATGGGGTCTTTCTATGTAGAGGCACACTTTCATAATAAAAGAGTGGTTTACATATGGACCTTAAAATGTTTTCTCAAATACAAAATGCTTTGTTTATAGGCAGAAATTACAACGAAGGTCAGCCAACTACTTTTTTTTATTTTTTCAAAATTACCCCCTGTTTAAGGATGGAATCCTCGGTCAGGGTGTTATTTTATTTTTTCTAGTTTTTTCACTTGTAGGACAGTGCCCCAAGCTTTAGGGCAATGCCCTACTAACAAAAAAAATAAAAAATAAAAAATAAATTACTGTTCAATGATACCTTCAGATTGAGGAGAAAAAAAAAAAAGCAAGCAGGTTGACCTATTTTCTTTGTAATTTCTACCTATAAATAGAGAATTTCGTATTTTAAGAAAAATTTTAGGGTATGAATGTAAATTATTCATAATAAAATGGAAAATGGAACACAAATGAAGAATCAGTTGACCCCCTTGGATTAAGGTCGCCAAATATGTGAGAGTGAACAAAATATGAGTAGAACAGTCTCAGAATATGTTCGAGAATCTCACATGTTGGGCTTGATTGAAAATATCAATGCAACATGTATCGCATGCTCCCCCAGGACACCGGACACTACTTCCACGGGTAAAAGATGAGTATTTCTTTTTTTTGTTTAAAGTTTCAAAATAAAACTTCTTATAAGATTTATCCCTATGAGCATTTTAAGGGTTACTTTTTCTTTCTCATTTCATTTAGGTATCTTCTAAAAAAATTTAAAATTTTTTAAATTACCCTTATTTTATATTAGAAATAATAAGTATTTCAATAATTTGACCCCCAAAGCCCCATTGAACAATAAAAATGCCCTTGGTTGTTCCTCTTTACAAATGAGTATGCACCTGCAGGAGCATAAGATCTTTTTAAGCAGGCTGGAGGAAACAAAAATATATAAGTGGAAGAGAGCAAGAGATAAAGGGCAGAAAAGGCAATCCAAAGAAAGTGGGCGCATTGGTCCCAAAGTACTTGGATGACTAGGTGCTCACTAGAGAGAATAGCCTACTTAAAAGTGTAATTTGAAGCTCTTGAATGACCACGTCTTTCCCTACAATTTATTTATTATTTTTGTTCATATCTTCTCAAATATTATTTCTCCAAAGACCATGACCCACATGTAAACCACGCCCCCATTAACCAACCAATCATTATTTTTGTGATAAATATATTTTTCTTACTCTCAATTGTTTATACTTTTTTAAAGTTATTATCAATTGTTTATTTCCTTCATGATTCGATATTAATCAGTTGTACTCCCAAATGAAAAGGCTTTTGATTTGTGATGTTTTTTGTATAGTTTTTTCTTGGGAAATCAAGTGGGAGATATCTCTTCCATGGGGGCCTGACCAACTCCAATCTCTCCTTTTTGGATTATGAAATGCATTTTAAGGGTAGTGCCACTGATCCTTGCCATTACAAGGATAAGCATGAAAGTGGGAAGTCCATCAGGGTCCACGTAATGTTTGCTTTCTCTGTCCAAAACAGTGAGTAAATGGATTTCACATCAATCCATTAGTGGGAAGGGTAGTCCCACATTTGTACGATTTTTAGGCTTTTCTTTAGGTGTCCACCATTAGAAGAAAGCCAACCCATCAAAATGTTCCCAAATCTTTCATTCAAATGCCTACTCTCTCTTCCCAAATCTCTTGACAAAGAGTGAGACTTACAAAATGTACATCTCTCTCTTAAGAAAGCCAACGGGCCAGGTCCACCATTAGAAGAAAGCCAACCCATCAAAATGTTCCCAAATCTTTCATTCAAATGCCTACTCTCTCTTCCCAAATCTCTTGACAAAGAGTGAGACTTACAAAATGTACATCTCTCTCTTAAGAAAGCCAACGGGCCAGGACCAGGGTGGGCCAGCATTGGCCCTTGCCCGACCTTTATCCCCATAGGGGTCGCAGGGTTGCGCAAGACTAAAATAAATAAAGAAAAAACAAGGCAACAAAAGAGGATCGAGCCGCACCGAACAACACATCAACAACCCTAGCCTAGCCCTACAGTTCGTCGCTCAGGCTCTACTCTCTCATTCTCTCAAAAGATGGTCTAGTGATGGCTGGTGATTTTCCATTAGAGGTAAGAATACCCCACAAGCTAGTGGGAAACCTAGGTATCTATTGAATTTTAATTTATTTGAAGGTTCTAGTGTAATAAAGGGTAAAACCCTTGTTTGTTTTTAGGCAATTTAGTGGGGAACACAAGTTCTTATCCGTTTTTTCATGTAAATTACAAAGTTTTTTTGTTTTTTTTTATTTTTATTTATTTATTTTTATTTTTTTTTAAAATGCGTCAGAGTGGGTGGCATCACCATAATGGGAAACCTACCTCGCCAATTAGACATAAGAGGGCTGGCCTTGGCGTGGCCAATAGTGGAAAGTGTGGTCCAACTAAATAAATAAATGGAACATGCATACCAACCCATCACAGCAAAAGGAATGCACGGGGACCAAAGCAAATCTCACTCATATACAAATGATTTAGGCCGCCTTTCCATTTTCTTTTTGGAACTTCCTTTCTCTCATTTTCATAACACTGAGCGCGCACACACTCTCTCTCTCTCTCTCTCTCAAGGAAGTTCTTTCTCTCTCTTCGACAATAATAAGATCAATGGTTTAAAAAGCGGATCGGTGATCCGGATTGGGCATCTCAAAAACCGATTCGGATCGGTGAATCGGCGTTCCAATTCGCTGATTCGAATCGGAAATCCGCTTAATCGGTCTGATTAAAGCTTCAAAAAAATCCGAAAAAATGATTAAAATTCATTATAAATGTTGTTTTTTAGGAATCCAATAAGAAATGAAGGTACTACATCATTAACTTTCATTTTTCTCATCAATTTGTATATATTGAGATGCTCTTTCCCTGTATAAACTTAAATATTAAATTTGCATCATACAAAAAAAAAATCATAGAATTGTCATGGATAAAATATATAATTATACACGGACTATTATAAAGTGTAGACTAATCAATGAAAGAATGGCCATTAAAATCTCGTTTTGGCAAAAAAACCCAAATTATTACAGCCTAACTATCTATAATCCAAAATTATTACAACCTAACTAATTATAATATTATATACTGAAATTATAATTATTAGTTTATATTTTATAATTATTTTATTAGACAAATAATAACAAATTAAAAATATTTTAGAATATTATCTAATTGAAAAGTGATTAAAAAATTATTAGAAGAGGCTTCCATATCATATGACTAAAATTAAAAATAAAACCACCAATAAATTCTAATGTAATTATATTAAAAAATTCAAAATAACTTTACCCAAAAAAATGAAAAATAAAGATGCCAAAATTTTAAAAAAAATCATATCGGCAATATGCACAATAGCTACAAAAAAATAAAAATAAAAATAAAATATTGTAATAAAACCCATCGAAAAAACGATTTTAATAATAAACATCAAAAAAATTTATATGACTATTTTTTAATTTGACACACTAAATTAATGAGTGCTATTAATTTATTTTTAAATTTTATATACCCGTTTATTAGTGCTATTAATTTGACATGCTAAATTAAAACGCTACACATATGGACAATGGCTTGCACTAGTTAATGGCCGTTTATTAGGTAATGGCTTGTGTGACGATGGCTTGCACGCTGTTGAAGGCAAGTGGGAATTGTCCCACATCGGAAATATCAAGCGACTTCCAAGTTTATAAAAGATGTGAGGATGAGCTCTTCAACAGCGTGTGAGCGATTGGTACATGGGGTAACACCTGATTGTATGTGAATGTGGTGCTGCACTCCAACATGTCGAAAATTATTTTTATTTTTAAGACAAATATCCTAATTACCCTTGGAAATGTCATGCATGTCGAGACGTGACGTCACCATCCGATTCTATACAGTGATTCGACAGGAATCGCCGATTCTCTTCTAGAAGCGGGCGATGTGTAAAAATATTGGGGCAACCTTGCACGTGCATACGTGTGAGTGTGCACGGACGAACGAGAGCACGTGTGTGAACCGAATGGGAACCGAATGAGAACTGACGGTTCTACTCTAGAACCGGGCAGTTCCCGGTTTTATGATGGAACCGGCACGGCCTGTGCCGGTTCTCGAGTCGAACCGGGCGAGTCCGGTTCGACTCGCCGATTTTTAAACAATGAATAAGATATTTCTCTATCAGACCAACCAAATGACTGGGCCTCATGTTGTTATGGAATTCCCCTCCTCATAACTTTCATCTTTCTCATGGAATTTCAATGCTTTGCATCCGTGGGGCAAATTGTGCACATGGTCTTGAGACTAAGGCTCATGATACTTTTCCTGATATAAAACACTGGATCCACCTAAAGTTTTAAAAAATGCCGATGCATATTGGAAGCAGCCGATTCCGATTGAGAATCGTCGAGAGCGAATGTGTTTTTGCTTAATATCGGGAACCGGCCACTTCCCCCATGAGCCAGTCAGTTGTGCTCAGTTCTCTAACAAAACCGTCCAATTCTGACAGAGAACTAATCTCACTTTTTTTCTTCAATTTTTAAAATTTTGCAATGATTGGTTTAGTCGACTGGATCGCTAACCCCCGAACTGAATTGTATATCCGAATAGGCGATCCAGGTCACCAAACCTTTTTTTAAAACCTTGGATCCACCTATTTTCTTATCTGTTCATGTTTGTAGCTAGGTTGAGCAGATTATAAAACTTACAATGTCAAAATTTGGGGTTCTAAAAGTACTCCTACCTATAAATTTTGCTTGAAGGTTTACTTGTTTGGGCAATATAATTGTATTCCCTTATAAGCTCACTTTTAGACATTACCTATGCCTCTATTGAAGCAAATTGTATATTTACTCTCTTTATGAAAGCGATAATTGAGGGAGACTTTTTTATATGAAATTTTAGAATCTAACTAAAAATCATTATATGATTGTGTTCAAAGAAAAATTAGATTTTGAGTTTGTCAATGCTTAGATCTCATCCTTCAAAGAATTGAACATTATACTAAATATTTGTAAGTTACTTGTTTCGTGCATGTATGGTGTGCCATGTGACTTTTTTCCTTGAGGCTGTTAGCTGGGTTAAAGAGGTTACATATCCAATTTCCTATTGGATTTGACCCCAGATGGTAAATATGTTCCACATGAGCGTAGAATCTTTTCAGTTACCTTCAGTGTAAGATTTTCCTTATTTTTTTTTATACTTCTCTTAGAAAACGTTGAGGATGCTAGCAGCCACTATGGTACCCCATGCTTCCAAAGCAATAAATAAATAAACAAATGCATAATATTAATAATAATAATAATAACAACAACAATAATAAACAACAACCATGACAACAACAACAATAACAATATAAAAAAAAATTAAAGATTTATACCGTGTATGTTTTTTTTATCTGACTAATGAAAATGACATGATGGCAAATGGGATAGAAACTGAAGCCAAGAACCCTATTTAAAGTAACGAATGTGATAATCATTTTTTGTGTGGGTGGGTGGGGCATGGTTCAATTCGTGAAGTTTCCTCGGTAGTTATCCTTATCCATGCAAACAGTTTTCTTCTATATAGTAAAGAAAATGGTCCAATGTGGAGAGAGACAATCCACAAGTATTAACATTCAAAATAAAAAAGAAGATCACTACAAAACTATTAACCCTCCATGCTTGCCCATAGATCTCTCTCTTTCTAGGGGACCTCCAACGAAAATCAAGTGCTGGGAGTTTGTTTTCCAATTACTAGACCTCAATTGTAAATAAGTGACAGTTCGTTTTGCCCTCATTCACCAAATATAAAGAGGAACAACTTTTATTCCATTTTTAGAATGCAAAACTTTGATAAATGCTCTAATACAAGTATTGCCAGTAGATGTTTTTTTTGGTGAGTCAGTGGGGGGAGAGGGGAGGAGGAATTAAGCTTAAGACATAGCGTTACAAGTCGTCAAGATATAGAAATGGATTCAAATGACAATTAAAGTACCCTCATCTTAGAGATGGATAAGATTTGAACAATTGTTGATATTTTCTGCAAATGTTTTGTAGGCAATTCTCCATAAGATTACTCCCCATGAAGTTTACGAGGAATTGTCATCCAAATTTTGGTTGTTATTCATTAAGAACATAAAAATCTCATTTTTATTGGCTTGGTCTAAGAAGAGTGAGGACTTTAAATTTTCCTTTATCCCGTCTCAAGCCCGGGTAAAATGTGTGGGATGTGATAGGTTACCAGCCAATGTCAAACTTCGCCAAAACTTCTCATGAATGCGAAATATATGATTGAACCAGGATTCATGTAGCCGACCCCAATTTGGGAAAAGAGCTTTGATGATGATAATTTTAACTGGCTTCGGGGTCCATCTTTAACTCAATTTTGTAGAAAATTTTAGAGAGAGAGGAACTCTTTGCGAAAATAATTATACCCCATATTTTTCTTCTAGTGGTTCTTTCATGGTATATATAATAGTAATACAATAATATAATGTAAACTTTCTTATATTGTTACATGCAATACACACTTTCTTATCTTGTTACATTCTCCTCTCAAAAGGAAAGAGCAATATTTATATTGTAGCCTTTTCAAAAACTAAAATTCTTTAATTTCATTTCTATTGCTCCCCTTCAAACTCAGTTGGGGTGGCATTTGAAGCTCGAGTTTGAAGCAAAGATCTCGAAAAACATCTTGTGGCAAAGGCTTGGTGAAGATATGAGCTACTTAATTGCGAGAGGAAAGCAAAATGATTGATAAGTAATCCAAGAGTAACATTTTCATGCACAAGATGATTATCTAACTCAATGTGTTTTGACTGTGCATGAAAAACATGATTAACTGTATGTAGATATCACTAATATTGTCAAAAAAAAGTGTTGGTGGCTGAAGAAGATGCTACCTAACATCTCAAAAAATAAAATAAAGTCATGCCAATTCTTCAATAGTGGATGCCATAGCTTCTACTTCAACACTGGAACGAGCCACAATCGACTATTTCTTACACTCCAAGATATGCTGCTGGAACCAAGATAGGTGCCAAAACCAATAGTTGAACGACGAGTGGTTAGACACCCAGTCTAGTCTGCATTAGAGAAGGTATATAACTCAAAGAAAACTAGCAGATAAGATTCTTATACCACATGATTGTGTACCAAGGAGATAATGAAGAGTCCCCTTAACTACCTAAAAATATGCAATTGTAAAAACATGCATAAATTGACACATTGTATTAATACTATAGGAAAGGTTAGTCCATATTATGTTGTAGTATTGGAGTGCACCAACAATGCTCCGCAAAAAAAATGGATAAGGAAATGGATCAAAATTCTCATGAATATTACTCTTCATTGCCATTGGTGTTGAAATAGGTTTGGCACCAATCATCCGAGCACGATCAAGAAGATCCCAAGCATAAAAGTGGAAACGAGGTCCAAGATCTTCCATTACAAATTCCCTTCCAAGTTAAGAAATGAGTCATTCTAGGACATACAAATTATCACCAGTAACAATAATATCATCAATGTAAAGGAGAATGATCATAGTGCCTTGAGTAATGAGAGAAAAAAATAGAGATGAATCAACTATACCGCAATAAAAATCCAATGGTAATAAATAGGCATTGAATAGATTAAACCAGGCCCGAAGTGCTTGCTTTAGACCATGTAAAGCTCTTTTTAATTTGTTGTAAAGCTCTTTTTAATTTGCAGACATGATTTTGATATTTTTTGCTCACAAATCTATAAAATTGTTCTATAAATACAATTCTTTAATAAAGCCTTGCAGGAAAGCATTTTTCATATCAAACTGTTTGATAGGCCAGTAGTGCACAATAGCTATGGTGAGAACCAGTGTTTTAAAAAACGGCGAGTCGAACCGGACTCGCCCGGTTTGACTCAAAAACACGCGTGCCGGTCCCGGTTCCAACCGAAAATCGGGAACAGCCCGGTTCCAGAGTGGAACCGTCGGTTCCCATCCGGAACCGCCTGGTTCTAGAGTGGAACCACCGGTTCCATCCGGTTCAGCCCGGTTCTATAGTGGAACCGCCGGTTCCCAACCGGTTCAGCCCGATTCACACACTTTACACATGACACGCACGTGCAAGCGTGCCCCACGCACACTCACACGCGCACACGTGTGTCCGAGAGCGCACGTACGAGCGTGCCCCCTCGCACACTCACACGCACACATGTGTGTCCGAGCGCACGTGCGAGCGTGCCGCACGCACACTCACACGTACACACGTGTGTCCAAACGCACATGCGAGGTTGCCCTAATATTTTTATACATATTTTATAATTCATATTGCATAAGTATTTATATACCAAATTTGAATACCCATCTTTCGATGTGGGATAATTCCTAAACATCATTAAATGAAAACGAAATGTAAATATAGTCTATTAATCAGCAATTTATAATTATATGTAGTTAGATGGCTTGATCGTTATGACTTTGAATTTTTTACTTGAGGTCCCAAAGTCGAATCCCCTTGGGCACCCCTTTGGACATGTGTTGCATTTGAATCCCCTTGGGCATGTGTTGCATTTTTGTTGTGTAGATAGTGGTTGGTATAAATATTTTTGTTGTTTTCGAATCCCCTTGGGCATGTGTTGCATTTTTGTTGTATATAAAGTGGTTCGTATAAATATAAATATTTTTGTTGTGTATATAGTGGTTGGTATAAATATAAATATTTTTGTAAATAATATAAAAGACATAAAAAAATGAAAAATAAAAAAATTAATTTTTTATATAACCGTTAATTTTTGTTGTATATAGTGGTATAATTATTTTTGTAAATAATATGAAAGGTATAAAAAAAATAAAAAAAAAAAGTTTATTCTATTTGAAATCTCCATCTTTCTACTAACAATTTCTTTTACTAAATTTATTATAGAAACCTAAAAAAATAAATTTTTGAAAAATTGAAGTGTTATTTCCAAAATTTGTACGCATTTTATTAATTTTTACATTGATAACCAAATCTTTTATTTATTTATGAATTTTTACATTATAAATCATGCAATGTACTATTTCTCTTACAGTTGTCAATATTACATTTTAAATTAGATAATATTATAAAATATTTTTAATTTGTTATTATTTGTCTAATAAAATAATTATAAAATGTAAACTAATAATTATAATTTCAGTATATAATATTATAATTAGTGAGGTTGTAATAATTTTGGATTATAGTTAGTTAGGCTGTAATAGTTTGGGTTTTTTTAGCGGGTTAGGATTTTTCACCAAAACGAGATTTTAATGGCCATTCTTTAATTGATTAGTCTACTCTTTATAATAGTCCATATATAATTATATATTTTATCCATGATAATTCTATGATTTTTCTTTTATATGATGCAAATTTAATAATTAAAATAAATTTATACATAGAAAGAACATCTCAATATTCACAAATTGATAAAAAAAATGAAAGTTAATAATGTAGTACCCTCATTTTTTATTGGATTCTTAAAAAACAATATTTATAATTAATTTTAATAATTTTTTCGGATTTTTTTGAAACTTTAATCCGACCGATTCAGCCGATTTCCGATCCGGATCGCCGATTCGCCGATCCGGATCGGTTTTTGAGGTGCCCGATCAGGGTCACCGATCCGTTTTTTAAACCATTGGTGAGAACAATTCAAACACTAGCAGGCTTAATAATAAGACTGAATGTTTCATAGAAATCAATTATAACAACCTGGTTTTATCTTTTAGCAATTAGTCAAGCATTGAGTCTCTCTAGACTGCCATCAGACTTTAATTTAGTTTTATAGACCCAACAACAACTAAACATTCATACCTAAAAGATGTGGAACTAGCTCCAAAGTTAAATTAACATACAGGGTTTCAATTTCCTCTTCCATCGTATGATGCCAACCCAAATGACTTAAGAAAGACTTAATGGTCTTATGTTTAGAATAGATAGCTTCAAAAGTATGAGCACTTGAGATTGCTATTACGGATGGGAGAATACAAGGTCTTCGAGTACCATCTTGAAATCTTATGACTATGTGATGACGAGGATGCTCAAAGGCTGGTAAAAAAAATAGATTGGTTGGTTTCTTAAGTGGTAATATTTTCATCACCATGATTGTCTGTTGCATCATCTTTGACATCTTATATTAGTGGTGCAGTTGTGACATTTTCCTCTATAAGAGAAGTTGAAGAGCGATCATTGGTGATGGGCAAAGGACTTGAAAAACCAGATAAATCAAGGGCATCTCAATATGGGCGGTTTATGTGGAGCTGATGAATCAAAAGAAGGAGTCTGTATGTCAGGTTCATAACCCTCTGATCATTCTGCATAGGTGAACAACTCCCCCAAAACCTAAGTACTATCAAAAAAAGAATTGGGATTGATATAAGGATAGATGTTTCCATCCAGTACAATATGTCTAGATATATAGACCTGCCATGTGGATGGATGTACACATCTATAGCACTTATGTTGGATACTATAGCCCAAGAATACATATAGAAGAGAACAATGACTAAATTTGTTTGTAGCATAGTCTCAAATATATGGAAAACACCGACAACCAAATATTCGAAGTGAAGAGTAGTCTAATAAGCATCCAAACAATAATGAGTATGGTGAATCAATTTTAAAATTGATAGAGGGAATTCAATTGATAGCAAATACTGCAATATAAAAGGCTTCAACCCAAAAACATTTTGGACTTCATACATGAAACATCATGGTAAGGCCAAATCTACAATATTTCGATGTTTCCTTTCAACTGTTCTATTTTGCTTAGGGCTCCTGGATATGATAATTGTTGCATGATTCTATTGCCATTAAGATAATCAATAAATTCTTTTTTAGTAAATTCACCACCTCCATCATGTTGAAAAACTTGAATTCTTTTATCAAAGATCCTTTCAACCATCATCATCATCATTTTAGCCTTTTCCCAATTAATTGGGGTCGGCTAATCAAAGCACCTTTCAACAATATAATGAAATTTCATAAATGCAGTGAAAAATTCAGATTTTGGTTTCATATGATAAATCCAAGTAAAATAAGTATAATCATCAAAAAACACCATATAAAATCAATTACTCTGATTCGATAAAACTGGAGCAAGGGCTCGAAAGACTGAATGAATCTTAAAGAAAGGTTCAGAAAAGGTTTTATCAAGACCACTACAAAGAAGCTTAAAATTTTTTCCCATCTGACAAATAGCACAAACATAATAAGATTCATTCCATGCATCAACATTAATCAACTGTTTAGATTTTAAGTAGTGAACTACTTTATTTTGAGGATGTCCAAGATGTGTATACCACACATCTTCTTATATTCTTTTATTTCGATTAGAGAACAGATTATTTCACTTATTCAATAGCACAATCATCCCTTTCTACTCCCGCTGACCAGAGTTCTCTATGTGCTCATTTCCTTAATCAGAAAATCATTTTATGAGAGCCTAAAAATATAAGAAAAATCTGTTGTAAATTGGCTAACAGATAAACATGCTCTTTTCCATTTTAGGCACCAAAAAAACATTAGAAACATTGAATTTTTCATACCCAATAGCAATATTTGCATCATCAACATGTGAAATATTTAATTGTTCATCATTCCCAACAATGACTCTATCAATGCCTATATAGGGACGAAAATTTTGCAACTTACTTAGATCTCTTGTCCTATGAGTGGAGGCACCTATGTCCAGGAACCATTTTGAGTCTTGTGAATCAACTATAGCCGTAGTAGCAAGGGCCTAAGGAATATTTTCTGCTTCGTACAAGTTGTTAAATCGATGCCAATACTTTAATGCAGTATGTCCAAGTTTCCCATTAATTTGACACTTTTTCTCGAGCTATCTAAGTTGACTGTTGTATATTGGAATCTAGTTGGAAATCTTGATCCATGTGTCACATCGAAAGTATACCACCACTTTTTTTATTTTTCTAGGGCACCCCATGAGCCACATTACTGATTTGGCTAGTTTGAACAAACCCACGTCCTCGAGGGTTGAAGAAATGGTGACCACCAAAGTTGTTCCTCCCTCTACCTCTGTAATTCTGGTTACATCTGTTGGGTCCAAAAAAAATTTGCTGTTCAACAAATGCCACATTTCGTATTGGATCTTAGTGTTCCTCAAAGAAATGGTGCTAATTTCTAATTTCATGGCTTTGAAGAATAGATATACTTTCAAAATATGAATGAATCAGAATCTTATGCATGGGGGTAGCAAAACTCTCGTATTTTGTACCAAGTCCATTAAGAAGCCAAAAATATTATTTTCATTTGGTAGAGGTTTTCCAATAGCCACCAAATCATCACAAATACTCTTGAATTTACATATATAATCCGATATGGTTGAATTCCATTTCTTGCAAAGTTGAAGTTGCTGGGTAAGTCGGAATTCCCTACCTTTTGAATTACTTGCATAAGCATTCTTTAGGCATTTCCAAACTTCTGCAGCGATCTTGAGGTCAACAACAGGGCCAAGACACTCTTCTGATAATGTGCATGTGATCCAGGCTTTAAGAAGCCGGTCAGACTTTAGCCATGATTTGTATTATGGGTTTTCGATTTCACTCTTACCATTATGAAAAAAAAAAAATTGACGGTATGTAGGACAATCACCATTAATGAATCCAAGAAGTTAGACTCTCAATGAGAGAATATTTGAGTTTTCCACAACATATAGTTTTGTGTCAACTAAATTGGCACAAAATTTCTTATATTGCGAGATGAGAGATTCGGATACTTGGACATAGAGGATGTAGCATTCATTGGAGCAAAGAGATATTTAGGAAGAAATTGATGAGTTAAGATAGGTGCATTGGAGCTTGGATTCGTCAAGATTGAAAACGGCCCAACAGCCTTATAGGCTCAAAAGCAAAAGGTAGATTTTAAGGGATGCAAGACAAAATTCGCAAAGGGACGAAATTTGGAAGAGAAACTTGGACGAGATGCAAATTTTGCTGTGCTAGAATCAATGAGATGGGTAATGATTCATGCAAATTTGGAAGACAAACTTGCGAAGAGGATTTTGCTACACATCATGCAAGCTTTGCTGTGTGGGACGGAGATACAAATTTGGAAGAGAAACTTGGACGGGATCAATGAGAAGGGAATTTGCAAAGGGGATTTTGCAAAGAAAGTTGACAAATATGAAATGAGAAAACAGGACATGTAATGGAAGGGAGAGTTTAGTGTTTCCAGAGAGAGAGAATATGCTCCAGACAGATATGTTCTCATCAGAGAGAGAGAGAGAGAGAGAGAGAGCGAGATGGCCATGTTCCTGTACTCCAATTGGGAGCATATTATTAGAACTCCGGCTGTTTACAAGAGCCATGCGGCTCAATTTCAATGGATTAAGTTTGGGATGATGGCTGCTTCACTAATTAAAAAAGGAACTGGCCTGGTCCATCCACCTTGATGATGGATTTTAGTAACAACTTAACTTCGCGAAAAAAGGAAAAAATTATGCCTATTGGAGGCCACGTACAAAGCTTAATCACAATAAACCAAAGCTTAAAATAACCACTAATTCAGAAATGAGGCTCAAATGAAAGCTTTTTTGCAAGGGTCCAAAATTATTTTGACCAAATCTGGATAATTTGATAATAGTCGAAGGAGATTCACTTGATACCATTAAATGGGGCAAGATGGTACCATGGAATTTAAGCTATATTTGGTTAATTGGCTCTAAGTCATGGAGATTTATAGCAACTGTATCTTTTAAGATCGTTTTCAGGGAAACCAACGAGGCGGCAGATAAGTTGTCCAAGGAGGGTGTGCTTTTGATGCACTCTAATCAATAGGTTTTCCAACACCATTTAAGTTTCTATTTCAAAAAGAATAAGCAATCTTAGGAAAGTAACACAATATCCAATATCCAATGCTGATCAACACTTTTAAGCCTTTCCAACGTATAGAATCTCTCTACTTTTATGATCTGAATGGGTAATAGAAGTTCAACCAAAGAAACTTCCACCCTTAAAAAAGGAGAGACACCCCCAAAATAAAACAGAATCCCCGAATGAACAATTTACATAATCTCATATTTCGACCTATCTGCTCTAAATGAACATCTGGGTATCATATCAGCGACAAAACAACACTAGTAAAACTCTCTCTCTCTCTCTCTCTCTCTCTCTCTCTCTCTCTCTCTGAAACCATGAAAGTCACGCCACAGTATTTGGAAATGCTCTCTCTCAAGGAGGCTCTGTTAAACCATGAAATTTATGTAACAGTATTAGGTAGAACGAATGCTCTTATCTTGGAGGTGCAGGAGGGGGGTAACTGGGTCTCGTCAGTGACATGACAGCCACAACCAGCACACCCAGCACCACCCACCCAGCTGCAGTGTATATCCATTCATCATTGGCTTCCTTTTTCTTTGCACGCTGCATAAGAAAATTCAACAGTTCCATGAGAAAATTACAATAACAAAGATCAAAAGCAACTCTTGAAATTTTCAGGGTACATATTGTAGAGAGAGAGAGAGAGACTACTGCATCTCTGGTTATAAATTCCACAAATATAGGGAGGATTGGACATGCATTTCAGCAACACATACATACAAAAGGCAACAGGAAATAGAGAAAGTAGATGGATAAACAAATTTCGGTAACAAAATGCAAGCTCACTCACCCCTACATATATCGCTCACTAGAATCATGGAGAAAGTAGAATAAATCCTTTATATATCAAATAGCGTAAGATTGTAGGATGTGTGCACTATTTACCAACACTATAGGCTTAAATCTTAAAATGCAGAAAACCAAAGCGGAATGAGTTGTGAATAAATGGAAACCTTAGGTGAAATTGATAGCACTTTTTAATACGTGGCAGAATTTTTTTTGGGCACGACCATCTCGCCCATGTTTTTTTCTTTTCTTTTTTTTTTTCAAACTGTTGACCTTGTATTAAGTGTGAGAATATACAGTATACCAAACTGCCCAAACCAGAGCTCAAAAAAACGACCGAGAAGAGTGGCAAACCAAAAAGCTATAAAAGCAATACAAGATCACATAAAACAGAGAGTTTTAAGCCTGTATACAAAAACATAGCCTAGGACATAGCCATGGAAGCGTCTTGCTTAGCTAGTGCATCAGCCACTTAGTAGGCCACCCTCCAAGTATGTATCCAAGAGACCTGCATATGCCTGTAAATTTAAAAAATCTAGTAAAAGGTAGCCGTGAGTCTCCAGGGTGGAATAGTCTCTCGTGAAGCCCAGGAGATGACATTCCTTGAGTGTCCCTCGACAACCAGACCAGTGCTCCAAGAGGAGTTGAAAAGTTTGAGGCCTTCCAAGAGGGCACGAGGTTCTGAGGTGGAGTCCGCGATACCAATAGGAAAGGCGAAGAAGATGAGCTTCCTGAATAAGCCCCCAATACCAGCGGGACCTAGGTTGCCCACAGAGCACCCGTCGAAGTTGAGTTTGGTGTACCCAAGTCCGGGAGTCTTGGGACACACGCCTGGGCCCGTGGTGAAGGATGGTGGTCTAGTTGAGGTGAAACTCCAAGACGGAGTGAAATTGAAATGGGTGTGGTTGGTGGCCCAGAAGATCACCATGGATTTGATGGACTCCTTAACTATATGGCGGTGAGAATGCTGCCCCCGAAAAATTCTGTTGATGAGTTCTTTCCAAATGGATCAAAGGGTAGCCGCTACTGCTGCCTTCCAAAGCATAGAACCAGATTTGGACCACAGGAGGAACACCATTTGCTGGAATAGCTGGGGAACTGATTCCGATGTTACCCACGACCAACCAAAAAGTTGAAGCAAGTCCTCCCAGATTCGGCTCACAAAGTTGCAGTGGATGAACAAGTGAGTTAGTTTCCTCCTCCGATAGGCATGTAACACATCTGTTGGGGATTTGAAGGCCTCTTCTTTGGAGTTGAGGACTCTTTCCCACAAGGCAATCCAATTGAAGACCTGTATAAGGGATCCAGGCTTTGGCGATGGTGGAAAGTTGCAAGGGTTGAGCGACAGGAGGGCAGATGAGTTGGTGAAAGGAGGAGACTGAGAAAATCCCTAAAGAAGCCGGGGTCCAAATGATTTTGTTCTCCCCATTAGGTGAAAAAGAAAAGGAGCGGAAAATAGATGAGAGTTCGAGAAAGGCCAAGAGCTATTCATCATCGTTACGAAGAGGTCTGCAGAAATTAGGATTCCAGGATCTAGAGCTTCCGACTAACCCAAAGAGCTCTGCTATTTGAAGCGGTGGGGGAAGTGAAGAGAAAGAGGGAGGTGTCCTAACCAGAGGTCAAACCATAACCCAACTCTTGTCCCCCCCCCCCCCTTGGGTGAAAGCGAATTGAGGATTTGAAGATGTGAAGACTATCAAGTAGGGATTTCCAAATCCCGAAGCTGAGTGGAAATCCCAGTCAAGGAAGAACCATGGAGAGGAGCGAAGGCGGTATTTGCGGCAAAAGATCTGATGCCACAGCTGGCCCCCTGATTAGCGAATCTCCACCACCACTTTCCCAACAAAGCCAAATTATTCTTTTGTAGGTTCCAGATCCCCAAGCCCCCGCATGCGTTGGGCTGGCATACGGAGTTCCAAGCTATGAGGTGGTAATTTTTGGATGCCCCATCTCCCGACAAAAGGAAGTTGCGCCTCAGAAGTTCAAGGCGATGAGCCACCGAGGCGGGTATGTAGAAGAGGGACATCTAGAAGATGGGGACGTTAGAGAGAGTGGCTTTGATGAGGGTAGAACCCGCCAGGGAGAGATATATGCCCTTCCAGATGCCCAATTTACACTCAAATTTATCCATAATGTGGCTCCATTTTGTCTTCTTAGGTTTCCCATGGCAAATAGGATAGCCCAGATAGGTGGAGAAGGTAATCAATGCCACACCCCATCTCTCGGGAAAAGTTTGGGTTGTGTGGGGGTCCAAGGCTATCCCAATCATCTTGGACTTAGCCAAATTCACCTTGAAGACTGTGGCAAAGCAAAGGCAATTAAGGAACAGGAGCAAGGTGTCGACCTGATTGGTGGAGGCATCGCAAAAAGGTCGCGCATCATCCGCGTATTGGAGGTGGTAGATGGTGGCGCCATCAGCGCCAAACGTAAAACCTTCCATCAGGCCGGCTGGGTACATTCTAGAGATGGATCAACTAAAAACTTCAGCTGCTATGGCGAAGAGGAAGGGGGAGAGGGGGTCACCTTGTCTAAGGCCTCTAGTCGAGGAAAAGAAGCCCCAGGAAGAGTCATTAATGAGAACGGAGAAATGGGGGTGATGGGGTCACCCCCATATCCACTTTCTCCAACAAGTACCAAAGCCCATTCTCCTTTTGGCCTCGTCTAGGACTACCCAATCAACGAGATCATAAGCCTTTTTGTGGTCCAATTTAATGACTAAGCATGGGGTTTTGGAGGTGGTTCTGGAATGGATGCAGTCATGCACCACTAAAGCTCCGTCCAAAATCTGCCGGTCTTGGACAAAAGGGCACTTTGGTTGGGGGAGATTACAGAGCTCAACACGGCTTTGAGCCTGGTAGCGAGGACCTTGACCAGTATTTTGTAAGAGCTATTTATCAGGCTCACGGGTCTAAAACTTTTGAGTTCCAGCGTACCTTCCACCTTGGGAATGAGCACAATGAAGGTGGCGTTCATGCCCTTGTGGATGATCCCTCTTCCGTGGAACTCAGCGAAGCAGAGAAGGTCTGGGCGCAGGAGTTCCCAAAAGCATTTCAAGATGGCCACAGGGAAGCCATCAAGGCTGAAGTGCGGTCCTGGCCAAGTTCATTAATAGCTGAGAGGATTTTCAATTCGCTAAAGGGCCTTTTGAGCCAGGAGGTTTGATCTGGGGTAAGGAAGAGAAAAGAAATGTCGGACATTTTGGGGGTTGGACAAGATGGAGCCTCGAAGAGGTTCTGGAAATAATCAATGATGGTTCTTACAATGAGAGAGGGTTGATCAATGGTAACCCCATGGGATTGGATTTGGGAAATGCAGTTGTCCCTCCTACAATTGGCAATTTTATGAAAAAAGGTTGTTATAAGATCACTGCTTTTGAGCCATTTTATCATGGAGTGCTGCGCCCAAAAAAATATCTTCCTTAGTCACTTTTATACTGGAGGCAAAGGAGAGATTCATTTTCCATGTAAGGGCGGAGATCTTCAATGAGATCTAAGTCATGGATGGAGGAGAGGAGAGATAGTTTATGTGCTTGGAAGTTATTGGTAGAAGCCTACTCCAAGACTTGAGGGCATTTTTCGAGAGGATGAGTTTCTTTTGGAGTCTGTATCCTGCCCAACCTTGTGCAAAAGGGGAGTAAGACGACCAACAGGCAGGCAAGAGGAATGAGAGGCTTGATACTTCAAGCCACACCATTTCAAACCGGAAAGGTTTAGGTCCTCCAGAGGAACGTGTAGTGTCAAGCAAAAGGGGTTGGTGGTCGGAAGTAATATTACGAAGAGTAAGAGAGTGTGTGCCGGGGAAAGAGGAGTCCCACTCTTAACTACAAAGAAATTGATCGAGTTTAGAGAAAGCAGAGGACTGGTTTGATCACGTGAATATTGCCCCTTGAAGGGGAACATCAAGGAGTTTGTGTTGGGATGAAATCAGCAAAATCGAGCATGGCCAAGGTAATTCGTGGAGTGGTGCTTCTCTAGTAGAACCATCTAGTTACAATGAAGACACCATCCGCTAGAGCCTGGGCTATAGCCACATCTAGTTATTGCCAAAGGAGGCTCTTGGCAGCATCAGAATTGGGACCATATACTGCTGAAAATTTCCACGGCAGCCCATCGAAGATACTAGAGAGAGATGTATACTGATTACTAAATGAGAAGCGATTAAAGAGGAAGTGAGGACATGAGAAGAAGGGTCCCAAATAACCAAGATACCTCCAGAGACTCCCTTCGCTTTTAGAGCAACCCACACAGGGTCTTCGGCCTCAGACTAGTCTAATCTGGTTAAGAGTGGGGGTCGGTAGTTTAGTTTCAATCAAGGCCAGAAGGGAGGGGGAGTATTTGGAGCAAAAAGCGTGAACAGAGTCGGTTTCTTTGAGCGGAGCAAGGCATTGAATATTCCAAAGCAGAATTTTCATGGTCTAGGAAGGGAGGGGGGCATCTAGGCGACTGTCAAGGAGTGTCTTGAGGGGGAAAAGCCACAGGAGAGGAAGGAGAATTGAAGGATGCAGGAGGTCCATCATCATAGTTTATTCTAAAAGCCAGGTTTGAAAATTCTCTGGATCCTCTGGAACTTACTTTGAGTCTAGTTTGTGCATTGGAGCGAAAGAATGCCTCCACATCTTCCGTCAAGCCACCAAATTTGAACCTACCAATGCTGAGAACCTAGTTCACATCGCCTTGCACCTTGTCCATTGCTAAGACGAAGTTGGATCCCACGGATGGAGGAGAGGATGACCAGGATGAAGAGGGCGCCTCCTGAGTGTGGGATGGTGCTGGATAGGTGCTGGGTGGGTGAGTCAAGATTGACCCAGGGATGGTCGAGGGGGCGCCAGTTGTAGGGAGTGAAGTCCCCTAAATGCTTTAGGGTGTAGGGTTGGCAGGTGAAGGGGTGGCCAAGGTGAAGGAGAGAGCAGGGAGTGGACTTGGGAGGGGGGTGGGGGTGGGGGTGGGAATAGGCGCCAACGGTGGTGGATTGAAGAAGTTGGGGTGAGGAAGAGGTGGAGCGAGGATGAGAGTGATCGTCTAGATGGGTTGGGGAAAGGGGCAATAAGTGGAGGAGAAGAAGCGCTAGGGGAGAAGGGGTGCGGGATAGAGTGAGGGGTAAAAAGGAGGAATGGGGATAGGGTGAAAGAAGAAAGGGTGGTTGGGAGGGGCAAGCGAAGGTAAGAAAGGAGCCATGGGATAAGGCCACGATAAGGGAGGAATGGAAGGGCTGGGGAGGAGGTTATCAGTTTGGAGAGGAATGGGGTTGGAAGAGAGTAACAGGGGAAGCGAGGATCTGCGACGGTGAGCTAATGTGGCATGTCTATGGCAGTTGCGTCATGCCATGGAGGAAGGAGGTTGAAATCTGCTGCGGGAGTTGAAGGTAGAGCGTCCGAATGGTGGGTGAGGTTGTCGCTTGTTCCTGCCCCGACCAAACAAAGGGGAAAATCCAAAAGAAGGGGAACCAGTTGGGAGAGGGAGTAAGCAACCAGGGAGGCTCGAGGATCCCATCTGAAGCTGGTGGAGGTGCTGGGAAGTCAAGGAGTGCCTCGGGGGAAGAGGGCAATATTGAGGCAACATGGAGGGAGAGAGGTGGCGGTGTACTTGAGGTGATAGGGGAGGAGGCTAGGGAGGACAATGGGAAGGGTGAAGGGATAGGGGTAGGTAGAGGAGCAGGTGTGATATGACGGATGCGGGATGGGATCACAGAGTTAGGAGGGGGGAGATAAGCTGGCGGTACGTCGATGGGGGAAGGAGGTATGGAATGATGAGAGGAAGGGGTGTCTTAGGGAGAGGGTAGAGAAGGGGCATCGAAGACATGTGAGAGGGATGGATTAGACGCCACATGGATGAGGTGAAAGGCTGGGGGAGGCTCAAGGGTGCAAGGGTCGAGGACTAGGTCGGGGTTTGGTGGAAAGGGGCATGTGGGGAGTGCGGGAGGGGAACGGATGGGTGTTGACTGAGTGAGGGGATGGAGGACACAAGTGTATCAAGGTGGGGCTAGTAGGTGGCATCAGGTAAGAGTCGGCTGCATCTACTTGAGTGTTGTCCTCGAGACCCGTGGGGGGGGGACCTCAGTAGGAGCACGGGTCATCGAATGGGTCGAAGGACCAGGGGAGGATGGAGTACAGAACGGGTGTTCCTGAGGAGCACAGGGACTACAATTGATCCAACAGAGGTCCTTGCAGCGTACCGTAGTCCATTTATCGTGGTCTGCAGCTGAAACAAGGGCTCCTGCTGTTTGGGCTTGGCAAACAGCAACTACGGAGGTGGGGGACCAGGACGTTGCTAAATGGAAAAAAGCTTTGGCAATACTTACCCAGAGGACAGGTGGAACAGACCGGGGATCCAGGGCCTCCACTAGAAGTAAGATGGAACCTAGCAGAAGCAATTAACAGGATTTCCAGCGAATGGCTACGAGGTGCCCACACTTCTCGCCAATGGATTTGAAGGAGAGGTGCCCAGCATGTAAAGGGGTATCATCCAAGCATGTAGAGGGCTATAACAAACACTAAGCCAGATTCTCTGGGGTTTACAGGCATCTAGGAGAGGATACCATTCTACCATCGAGAGAGCCACACCATTGAAGGAAGGAGGCTGGGAGTCGAGGGCTGATTTGCCAAGGTAGTAGACGAAAAGATGAAAAGGATACGGCCATCTTTGAAGTGGCAACAGGCGAGGTCAATCTCCTTTCAGTAACTTTAGCCCCCTTTTTCAATCCCCGAATATCGTCTCTTTTGGGATGGAAACAGCCGATGAGCGAGGAGCATAGCTTAAGAGCCAATCCAAGGGGTGAACCACCTCTCGCAAAGGGATGAAACAACTATGGTTAATACCCAGAGGAGGGGAGAAATGAGGGGGTTCAGGGAGAGGGTGGCAGGAGGGAACTCCAGACGAAGAGGGGGTAGAAAGTGGGGGGAGAGCCAGAGGATTAGTGGAGAGGAAACCAGGAGGTGAAAAGGAGAAGTGGCGAGAGGAGGAAGGCTTAAGGAGATGCGCATAATTGTGATACAGTGGAGGGAGAGCAACAGAGGGTAGGGGGCAGTTGGAGGTGACGTGCCAGAACAGAAGGTAGGGGGCAGTTGGAGGTGGTAGGAGGTGGAGTGTGGTTCATCATGGAGCTTGATATGTCAGATGTTCTACCCAGTATCACGAATGTTCCATCAGCTGAAACCCTGCAAGTAGTATACCATTCCTAACCAAAAAGATGGTCGGTAATACTAGCGCCACAGAATTTTGGATTCCCATCAGTGTTTTGTTGAGAATAGCAGCCACTACTCATTTATTTATTACTTATAATTAACCACATTGCATTAAACTTATCAATTGTAATCTTTTCCCTTTCTCAGAAAATAGCATATGTTTACCTATTGGACTTCATTTAAGCCTAAGCCAAGCCCAAGCCAAAGCCCAAGTCCAAGCCCAAGCCCAAGCCCAAGCCCAAGCCCAAGCCCAGAAGCATGCACAAGGATCCGAGCCCACCACCCTGTATTAGCACCCTGTATAAGCATAGATCACATACAGTAAATGACTGCTACCATTTAAATAGTTAACAGACATATTGAACTCCAAGGGCTGGCTTAACAAGGCCAGAGCTTACATAAATTTGTTAAATCTTGTCCAAAGGAAAGAACGTATTTAGACCCAAGAAAGAAACACAATGGGCGTCGAATTCATAAAGCGGACGTGGTGTATAAGGCTTTGGTTGTTAAATTGATATGGAAGTCAAGTAGGCTGGAAGAAATGTTCGGATAAGTACCTTATTAAGAAATGTGTAGACCTGCAGGATGGCAATAAGACGAGGTGTAGGTGGTGGCACAGAGAGAAAATTCATGTAGTTTTTCAGGACAAGGGCTATCACAAGAGACATGCAGAGCAAGTGAGGAATTCCTATTTTGATTCAAAATCGTAAAAAAATGTCCAGTTTCACTTTTATTGGTAAAGAAGATATCACAGCTGGAGTGGGGATTGAACTCCAGGCATGAATGGATAGGGTGCTGATGCTAACACACCTCATCTCAGGTTCGAATCCCACGGCCAACCTACCCCACCAAAAGAAATTTGCAGTTGGATACCAAACCTTAGAAGGAATCTACATAAGGAAGAGACAAAAGAACACGATAAGCTAGAATAAGTTCAGAAGTTTGTATTAGGAAAGAAGGGAGAAGCAACAGAGAGTTGTGGGAACTGGAAGCATTGGGAAGCTCTACTTTATCAAATAGATGAAAGAAGAACGTTGATTGAGGTCATCGAGGGTATGGTATCACTAGGGCTTTGCAAAGACCAAGAATGGCCACTTTCATGTATCAAACAATTCAAACCTCTAGAAACTGTAGATCTTTGGTCATTGTCCACATGACATAGTATATTCAGAATAACGATAGTGAATTTTAAGTGTTTTGTGGAAAGCCTTGGCCTTAAATTCCATTCATACTGAAGTACAGGAGGCCTTGGCATAGGGTTTAAGGGTGACTCCCATTAGTATGGAGGTCCAGGCCATGATATGTGGCTTTAAGGATTGGAAATCATTCAGGATGAGCTTGGAAGAAACTTGTGAGGATTTATTGTGAAAACTTCAAATCATGGACTTCAACCATATTGCAGGAAAGGCGAACACTACTGATAGGTCACCTAATTCAAATATAAGGAGGATACCATAAGTATAGGATAATTCACCACCTTAACTTCATGCCCCATGGACTCACTAGCTCTAAGTTTGTTTTCTCAAATGCACCACTTATGGACGACATAACATATAATAACGACTAGATGGCAAAGGACCTGCCACCATTTTCCTTTTATGATGAACCCAGGTCCCACATTTTTGGCTCCAATGCCATTTACATTTGTTAAATGTGAGTGAGTATGACACTGGTAGCATGTCAAGTTGAACATAAAATGGATGACAATTCCTAATATACAAGATCCAACACATATTGATGAATAAATTGCCCCTTCCAAACAGTATGGATGCACCAAGATTGTAGACACAAGAATAAGAAAATACCTTTACAAGCTTTTAGAAAATCAATAATGCCCAAAAAAAGCTCAAACAGTTCGCATAAATAGTACATCTCACCAAAAAGAAACAGAGTACACATATATTTAGACCACTAGCCCACAACCTGCAGAATGCACAACCACAACCAATCAAATTATAAATAAATTTTCATATTTAAAACAGATACAAATTATTTTTAAAATAATATTCAATTTTTGAAATGAAAAAGATGGTATTATATCCCTTTATTTAATTGAAAAAAAAGAAAACTAATGGAGTTGAGAAAACTTTGGAAATTTATTAAACCCCATTTATTACTATTGTATTTTGTAAGGTAACATCATTTTTCATATCCCTTATTTTTGGCAAATACTTTTAAATTAATAATTTTTCTTAATTAAAAATTTAAACATTAAGAGAATACATATTTTCTAAATTATTTGAAAAAAATTCAATTAAATGGTCAAACCACATTACAAAATCATTAAGGTGGTCAAATCATTCCAAGTAACATTAGGATGGTTACTTCTGAAGTTTCACTACAGTCAGGTATCTCCTTAAAAAAATGTTCAACAATGACCAAATTACCCCTGTTCAAGATAGGGAGCCCTAAATAAGCAGGGAATCTTAAAAAGTTAAGGGCATTTTCGTAATTTAGCCTCCTTAAGTGCCCAAGCCAAATGACACGGATACGCCTGATTGCTCACAACAAGGAAAACAGGACAAGGGTTTACAATGAACAAAAATGAGTTTTGAGTAGCCAACCATGAACAAAAAGTAACCATTTCAATGTTAAATAGAATGTTTTGGCAGCGTTAACGATTTTGTAAAGTGGTTTAATCATTTGAGTGATAGTCCCATACTATTTTAAAGAAAACAAAAATTAGAAAGTAAAAGTTTATCTGAATCCAATACATCTTGGGTAACCGTATTTACTAGGACTCCCTTATATTTTAGGACACTCCTATTTTACAAGAGAATATATAGCACAAATCCCGATCCCTTCTAGATCAGGATTCTCAAATCTAAATATATTTGTACTAGGACTCTCATCCAAGAGGAAAAGATGTGACTCTTTTTTTCGATGGTTATGGTCAAATCAATAAAGAGGCAGGCTGTGATTGCATGACGATGATGGAGAAATAGACATCACAATAAATTCAGTATATAGATTAACACATGGAAGACATCTCATTGTCTACTGTAGAAAGGATTCAAAAGATGTTAACAGGATCGCACAGCCAATGCCACCAATCCGCTATGCAACTCAGGATGGCAATCGTGATACCCAAAACGTCCTGCACCTTTGGTTCCCAAACTTTCACATAATCTCTATCACCTAAAAGTCCTTCAGAAGATATGCAAGGTTACCTTCAAACAATCAGCTTCCCACATGCTCCTCACTGTTTCATTTCTTATATGTAGGTGTCATTAAACAAGAAGTGAAGTTTTTCTAATTAGCACAAAGAAAAGCTCTCTTTCTAGTTCATCATGTTTTAGGTAATGCTTTTGTGCTTACCACTGTGACACTGTCGATGACCACTCTTTCACTAAGTTTCATTTTAGTGTAGGAATTCAAAGAGCATACAAAGACCTAAAATCCACCCTGGTTGTACACAAGGCATGCCATCTATTTCAAAAAACAAGGTATCCCACATTTGAAAAAAAAAATGGAATTCCTCTTTCTTTCCACACTTGGGATTCTTACTAGACACCTAAATTGACATATCGAAGGTATCTGGGCTAGTTGTGTCCAAAAGCTTAGATCCATGTGAAGCTGAGTCTAAGTCCATGCAAGAGTGACTTAAACTTCCCCATGTATTATAGGGTCTATAGATCTAATTCAGTTTTCTCAGTTTGATCAGACTGTCTTCTTCATATGTCAAATGTTCTATAGGAAAAATCTAGAAAGAGGGATGCTGAATGGATAAGAAATATTAGCAAATTATATAAAGTGAAATCATACCATGCTGATCCAATCATCCGAGAACGTTTGTCTCTCACAGCATGAGCCAGCATATGCAAACCAGTCATCACATTTAATGCACAACACTCGGCCAACCCAACATAAATAATTAAAGAACACAGATGCGATCATAATGAGCTCACTTATTCCAGATGAGGGGCTTTCCAGCTAACATAGTACAAAATATAAATTGAAAAGATGCTTGATCTATTTGTACCGATTAATAAAAAGAAATTGATTATTTTCTTGGTCAAAACAAAATCTCAGCATCACAATAATGGGTCTACTATATCCATCACAATAATGGGTCTACTATATCCCTCACCTACTCAATATTGATATACATTTGGGTAAATATACCAAGTTAAACCATCTTGCATGTCATTGTTATCTACATTTATAATTCTCACATAGCAAATAAGAAACACTTGCAGTAATAATAGATAGTCATTTAATAAAAGCAAGATGCTCTTATTGCAGAAAGTACACGTAAATCAAAGATATCATCACTTATAACACCATGACATGAAGCATAAGAGACCATAATATATTTTTAAGCAGACCTTCACATTTGAAGTTGTTGAAGAACCTGAACCACTAGCTGGTTGCGTAAACATTTGCTTATGGACTTCCAAATGCAATTCCGGAGCCTACAAGATTTACATTCATCACATACTCAAGCAGCAAAAGAAAAAGAAGAAATAAGATGTTAAGATCATAAGAGGACAATGGTTCATTGGTAACTCCTGAACTGAACATATAGGAATGCATATAGCTATTTGAATACATATGATTTAGTAACTTGGAAAGAGGATCAGATAAGTAGTACCTCCGAAATAATGGTTGTAACCCAGACAATAACATAAAACTACCACGTTGGATAAGTAAATAGAGTAAAAATAGCGTAAAATAATTATTATTACTTCTACTATTGTTATTATTATTTATTACTACTATTAAAACCACCCCCAACAACAATGACGACGACGGTGGACAACAACAAAAACAACAGCAGCAGCCGCAATAGTAACATAATAAAAACATAATTTATTTAAGCTATTTATAACTTAGAGAACTTACTCTAGGGTAAGGCAAACATGAAAAGATGAATGCATGATACCATAGGGTTTCAAATAAACAAATTGTAAATTTTAAAGAAAATTTTGTTTGAGCTAAAATCACTTGTGAAGAAAAGGCCAATGAATCAAAAACCTTCATGAGGGCATAAGTGTGAGTATGCCCAGGTTCAAAAGAACATCAAAATATCGGATACATAACCTAATATGAAAGTGCGGACACCATCCAACATGGCCACATGATATATATGCATATTGTCAATATATCCTATAAAAGTCAAGATCATAGTTACCCAAATCTCTCACGAAAGGTTGCGACGGATTCAGCGATTCCGACTAGGAATCTTCACGGACGTTTCCTTGACGTCTAGAATCTCAATTCCTGATTTTGCAATCAAGATTTTTGTGAAGTCTAGAATCTCGATTCATTATTTTAGGAACCTTGATTCTAACACTCATAAAATCTCATTTCCCATATTTACTGATTCTCGATTCCGCAATTAATCAATCTCGATTCTACACTTGTTGATACTCGTTCAGAATTCTACAACTTCCCCCTTTTTTTCTTTTTGCTTTTTTTTAGAAGTGATGTTTAGAAGTTTTCAAGGCATCAAACTACTCAAGCTAGACAATCAATCTCAAGCTACAAGATGTGACTTTTTTGGCATGAAATGACCAGTAGAAACCAAAGTAGCGGTCCACGTTATCTACTTAATTCTTACACATGCATTTTATTGATCCAATGGAAAGATTGCAACTTCAAGATGTTAGAAATTATGTAAACGTGCATGTATGCCATGTCGGTCAATGAATGGCATTGAGACACTCCCCTCTCAATTCCAAAGATGTCAAAAACTTGATTCCAGAAATGAAGGAATCATGATTCTATATTTGATCGATTCCAACTCGGTTGAAAATTCTATTCCAAAGAGCTAGGAATCTAGATTCCATGTATGCAAGGATCTCGATTCTGCTTTGATTCGAATCTCGATTCCCAAAAAGAGGAATCTCATCCCCCAAGATTCCTCTTGCACGGACATAGATTCTGAAAAATATGAATCTTCCAGCCAGCGGCGATTCCTAAATCGATTCAATTTCCAAATCGCTTTGGATAATTGTGGTCAAGATCACCCAATACGACAAACTAAATTTGAGCTTAATTTCGGCTGCTATTTATAGCATAAGAGCCAATATAGTGTTTTCCATGTTTTTGAGAAATATCAGCAATATAAACCATTATTTCTTGTGAATACTAATAAATAAAAATTAGCACTCCAATTATATTTATTATAACATTTGCTATATCCGATATTTTCCGAATATCACCCATTACAATGTTACTTTGAAAAACAATTTTTGCTTTGTTTTCTTTATCTTAGAGCCTTTTTTTTTGTTTGAGCCACCAATACGTTACATATTGGTGAAAGACATGAAAGTGTAGAATTCAAGGCTAAAATCAATTTTTTTCCCTCTTTTATTAATCAATCTGAATTCCACTTATAAGTGTCACAATACAGTGTTGTAAATAAGAAACAAAACCCTAAATACAACTTAGGACCTTTGCTTTTATTATCAAATTGAATAGACAATCCAAGAATGAAAAAAAACAAACTCCCACTAACAATTTAAGTACAAATACTATTCCTCAAAATTCAGAATAAATAAGCAAGTATGACTTAAAAATAAAATAAACAACAGGGAAAACTTACTAGCAAGTAGCCTTAGGCTACTCTATA
Organism: Amborella trichopoda; assembly: GCF_054954075.1. Taxonomy (NCBI): domain Eukaryota; kingdom Viridiplantae; phylum Streptophyta; class Magnoliopsida; order Amborellales; family Amborellaceae; genus Amborella; species Amborella trichopoda. The sequence continues at coordinate 11,500,380 of NC_142341.1, read as the reverse complement.
ATACTTAGCACACCCCACATCTGATTTCATGACCGATTGTGCTCTCTGATCCTATTAGCTTTGCTGAATTTTCTAAGCCAAGAAGCTTCCTTAGGCAATACCTCACTTAACTATGCTTTTAGAGAGCATAAACACAATTAGAGTTTATTGGACCCCCTTTAGAACAATTAAGGCATACCTCAAGGCACCTCCCTTTTGCTAGGGCTGGGCGTGCCTCCATCTTAAACCCCAACCAGGATTGGTGTGTGCCACCCCTAAAGCCTTATGGGGTGGTGTGTCACTTAGAGAGAGAAGAGAGAGAGAATTAGAGAGACACGAGAGAGGAGTGGGGCATGGAGGAGAGAGAGTCAAGAGAGACAAAGAGACTAGGAAATAATGTGTAGGATTTTAGGAAATCTGTAAAGTGATAAATAAATCTGAGCCATCCATCCCATAAATCAGCCATCATGATTTGGGAAAGAATATTAGAAACCTTATCCCCTGAATCTCTGACCCATATCCACTTCTAGTCAAACTAGGATAAGATCAATTTTAAAAGAACCTTCTAGAACTTCCTTTATCTCTTTTAAAATTGTAAGAAGTCAAAAACAAAACATTTTGGTCAAAGTTATTATAAAAAACTAAGTCCCATAAAGAAGGCCATAATCTTGATTTAAAAGATTACCTTAACTAACCCAAAAAACACTTTTAATTGAAGCATAACTTAAAAAGAATAAAGAGAGGAGGGGGCATGCCACCCCATGTGGGAGGTGTGAGCCCCCATGGGCTCCACGCCCCACCCATGTGGTGTGGTACAAAAATAGTTGTCAGAACCTTGTAGGCAAGCTCATGGACCCAGTCCAGAACCTCGATTTCATGATTCCAGTCAAGGATCTTGGATGGAACACTGATCCCTATATTGTGATCCTCATTTCTAAGAGGTTTGGACCATGGTTCTCAAGTGTAAGATGCAGATTTCTCTACTCAACACCGACTCAAATGCCCTTATTCAAGTTTGTGCCCAATGGTAATCTGAACCTACACAAAATTTGCGGATCCCTTATAACTCAATCTTGTGATTCCTATATCATTGGAATCGAGATTATCTATGACAAGGATCGAGCTCCCTTGATATATGATTGTACAGACGACAATCCTAACCACAAGGATCTTCCACCAATCCACAATTCAGCAAACCTGAACAAGTTTCTGTTCTTGGGGACATCTACGGGAACACGAGGGGCTGGATCCAAGGCCCCCACATGTGCCCCACCACACAAACACAATTTCGAAAATACCCTTTTCATGATTGGCTCCTCAAAGTTGGTCAATAGATAGTAGAATCATAGTCCCGAAATGTGGATTACAAATTCCTCCCTTAAGGGCAAGTCACATGCACATATCGTTATAATGCAAGGGGGGTCTCGCTATGCACATGCACCTGTATCCCTTTACAGGGTTGTTTCCCAATAATACAGTTGTCATGTGTAGGTGTTGTGTGGAAGTTTGTTGAGGATTTAGCCCTTGCTCTTACATGCATACATCCACACATAGGAGACCACACAGCTCTCCTGGCTTATTAAACACCCTTGGACATATCTCCGACCTCAACAAGAGATGACCTCTGTGAACCGTTTTCGTTAGTGCCATATGCCCAAGGGTAAAGGTTTTGGACATGATCAGGGCCATGAACCGTTTAACCCTACGCCAGTAAACCAACATACAGACTCCCAATGAAGTGTATAAAAGATTTTTACATGCTCTCACAGCGTTTAAAGGCTACAAACCCCAGCATATCCTACTTGACCATGAAGGTCGTACAACCATTCCCTTTGTCTCTCTCAAAACCATCCCATGTACATGCTTGGCAAATACATTTGCTACCAATCCTTTTAATTAAAAGATCTATTGACATAACCTCTGTTAGAAGATAAGAAACCTCGATCTCTCCTGCTCAGATCTCGTAGCAAATGTGGTAGTTGTCCGCCTTAATGTGCCTTAATTTATTGTTAAAACGTGACCCTTTGGCACACAAATTGCTGCTTGGTTGTCACAGAGGATACTTACACGCTGGCACTTCATTTGATCAAATCTGAGTTGATTCAGGAACTTCTTCTCTTATTCTAAGAGACAACAAACCACATACTTTGACTCCATTGTCGAGGGTGCAGGGCTCTTTTAATAGCCTTCCACTGCTTCATGTCTGGCCTTGGATTATTCTAGAACCTACTAATCACATGCCTAGCAAATGATAAGTCCGGTCTTATCCTTGACATGGCAACATCAGTGACCCAACTGCACTTTTGTACGAAATTATTTGCATGGCCTCTATTTCTTCGAAGTTTAGGGGAACACATGGCTAGGCTTAACTTGGTCTTCGTATCAATGGGGGTTAATATGGTTCGACAATTTTCCATTTCAAATATTTCTAGTATTTTCTTGCAATATGTCTCTTGAGATAACCGAATAGTTCTCTCTCTTCTATTTTTGGTGTTCTTGATTCTCAAAACATATGAAGCCTACCCAAGATCTTTCATATCAACGTATAGTGACAAGAAAGCTTTGTTTTTAATACAAGTCATTGAACTACTGGCAATTAACATGTCATCCACATATAGGGAGATGAATACAAAATCTCGCCCACTGACATTGACATGTCTACAATAACCCTCGTGATTAGGTACAAAACCATATTTCAACAAGGTCTTTTGAAACTTAATATACCACTACCTCAATGCTTGTTTAAGGCCATAAAGGAATTTATTAAGTCTACACACTAGGTTTTCGGTTCGCTTTTTTATGAAGCTCTCTGGCTGTTTCATGTGGATTTCTTCTTCTAGCTCCCCATTTAGAAACGCAGCCTTAACATCCATCTAACGTAGTTTGAAGTCAAAATGAGTTGTTAGCTATTAGGATCTTAATGTAGGGGAACTTAGCTACTAGGAAGAAGGTTTCATCATAATCTATTCCCACTTTCTGGGTAAACCCCTTAAACTAGACAAGCCTTGTATTTTTCTAATTTCCCTTCCGAGTTCAATTTCTTCTTATAGAGCCACTTGCAGCCTATGGGTTTTCTATCAAGAGGTAGGTTTACTAAGTCCTAAACATGGTTTTGTTTGAATAAGTCTATCAATCATTTCTTCTTCCCACTATGCCTTTTCATGAATGGGAACAAGGATCATGTCAAGATTCTTCTTCAATCCTCTCAGAATATTATCCTAGGTAGGTGAAGAATTCAGGTCTTCTCCTAATTCAATTACTTCTCCTAGAACAAGGTGGTTTGCAATCCTAAGTCTGACTCATGTCATTCACTATCTGATAAAAATCAGCTTGTTTATGAGTGGCACAACCTCAAGGAATTTATCCTCAAGGAAATGAGCATCCTTGTTGTAAAACCATTATCCCTTCCTTACTGAGTATGAGCATGTGATGGGTATCCTATGAAGATGCACTTAACAGTCTTGGGTTCTAATATTGTCCTATTTTGATAGGGTATTAGAATATGGGCAGAGCATCCCCAAACTTTTACGTGCTCAAGGGACGAAATATGACTGGTGATAATCTCATGAGTTAGTGAGATAACCTTATACGAGGCTTGTTGAGAATATAACCAGTTTTCAAACTGCTTCCCCCTAGAAATCGATTAAAAATATAACCGGCTGTCAAATTGCTTCCCCTTATAAATCTAGGGAAAGCTTAACATGCCCCATCATGCTTCACACCATTTCTACCAAGGTCCTATTTCGTCTCTCGGCTAAGCCATTTTGCTGAGAAGTGTACTGCATATTATATTGATGAATGATACCATGCTCAGTACAAAATCTTTCAATAATCATAAGGAATACTCTCCACCTCTATTGGTTCTAAGTACTTTAATTTCCAGGTTTGTTTGGGTTTCTACTCGGCTTTGTATTCTTTAAAACGGTCTAAGGCATCTAACTTTTATCATAATAGGTATACATGGCCGAAACAGGAGTGATCATCAACAAAAGTTATAAAGTACCTCTTGCGGCCCTTAGTAGCTACATTCATAGGTCCACAAATATCACTATGGACAACTTCTAAAATGCCAGTGGCTCTCTGAGCTTTCGCAAAGGATTTCTTAATCAGCTCTACTTGAAAACATGATTCACAAACTCTAGTTAAGTCTCCATTAAGAATTTCCAATAATCTCTATCTAATCTCTCATTCTCTTATGACTTATGTGTCCCAACTTCATATGCCATATGAATGCATCATCATCATCATTATAATACAAGACATAAGAAATGGAATTTCTTATTGCAACTAAAAAGAAACTGTCTACAAGACGACCATTCGTAACCAATTCATCCCCAAATTTCACCTCCACCTTATTTTTTGTAAAAATGGAGTATCCAGCCTTAGCCAATCTAGCGGGTAAAATCAAACCCCTCATATCACGAGCATAAAGAGTTTGCTTTAAGATGGCGCTCTTCCCATTTCCCAACTGTAGGACATAATCTCCAATCCCCAAAATCTCAGTTTTCTGGTTCCCACCCCATAAAGATATGTTGATCCCCAAGGGCAACATGCTTGGAAGTTCTAAAGTCGTCCTTGGTGTTAGACACATGGGTAGTGGACCCAGAGTCGAAACACCATGACCCTTCCTTAGGGTCAACTAGCATAGTCTCAATGACTATGCAAGCATGCTCCATATCGCCCTAAGGATTTGCATTATTGGGTGATTTGCAGTATTTTGCTATGCGTCCAAATTTCTCGCAACTATACCAATGGGTATTCTTTTAGTCCTTTTTCTTAGGCCCCTTCTCCCCTTTTTCATTCTCATTATTCTTATTCTTGCCCTTGCCATTATTCTTCTTGAATGAACCAGAGTAGGGTTTTAGATTTACCATATTCACAGATTCATTCCCAGCTGGAGTATCACTAGCCCTTCTTCCTCATTCTTCAGCTTTGAGCTTAGTGGTGATCTCGCCCAGCTTCAGCATGCTTTTTCGTCCAATGAGGGATGAGATGAAGGCTTCCCAGGAGCATGGCATGCAATTCAACAGATGGCAAACTTGCATATTTTAATCAGGCTTTATTTGAGGAACCTCTAGTTCTTGGATTAGGACTTTGAGAGTTTGTATATGTTCGGTTAGTCATCCTCCATCTTCATATTAAGGTCTGTGTACTTTTTCATCACCATGGTTCTTCTAGTAAGGGAAGGAGTTGCAAAATTTGCCTTGAGCTTCCCAAGAATTTCTTTTTGCAGTCTTTAGTGGAAGTATCATCCATGGCCATAAGGAGGAGATGCTTAGCAAGGGTACTTTATGCTCCCACTAAGCATAAGCATCGCCATATGGATCGTCTTTCACAGACATTTCCTTTTGGCACAGGTGGGGGTTCTCAGTAAGCATCTGGCTGAGTCCTTCGAAGAGGATATGGAAAATTTGCCTTTTCTAACTAACATAGTTCTTGTTGAATTTTTCATACTTAATAAGTTCAGCCATAAAACTTTTAGCAGCCATCTTTCTTGCACTAAAATAAAAGAAAACCTCATAAATTATGGCAGTAGAATATGAATATTCTTGTACTAATGAAAGACGTTGCTATGTGGAATTCAAGGCAATAAAATCAAAACATTTCTCTTTTCTTATTATTAATTAATCTGAATTCTGCTTACAAATACCACAATTCACTGCTACAAATATGAAATAAAACTCTAAATACAACCTAGGACCCTTGCTTTTACTACCAAATTAAAGAGACAATTAGATACAATCCAAGAACAAAAAAACAAGCTTCCACTAACAACGTAAATATAAATAGCGTTCCTGAAAATTCAGAATAAGCAAATATGACTGAAAATAAAATAAATAGCCGGTGAGACTTACTCGAGAATGCCTAGGGTCACCCCCATAGTACAAGGCACATCCCACACCCAATTTTCTAACCTATGGCGCACTCTGATCCCATTGGCCTTGCTGAAGTCTTTGAGTCGGGAAGCCTTAAGCACTACCTCACAGAACTAGGGTTTTTAGAGAGCATAAACACAATTAGGGTTTATTGAACCCCCCCTTGGAACAATTATGCCATGCCTCAAGGCACCTCCCTTTTTGTACGCCTGAGAGCACTTCCCTCTTAAACCCTAATTAGGGTTGGTGCATGCCACCCCTTAAGCCTTATGGGGCGGCGCATCACCTAGAGAGAGCAGAGAGGCAGAATAGAGAGACATAGAGAAAAGAGTGGGGCGAGGAGAGGAGAGAGAAAGAGAGAGAGAGAGTAGGAAATAATGTGTAGGTGGTGCCCCTCCTTATATAGGCCTCAAGGCCCTCTTAGGTATGCTTATCCAATTATGACTCACCATGACCAATAGGATTTAAGGAAATCAGTGAGATAAGAGAAATAAATCTGAGTCATCCATCCCATAAATCAACTTATCTCAGAAATATTAGGAACCTTATCCCTGAATCTATGATCAATATCCACTTCTTGTAAATCTAGGATAAGAACAATCTTTGAAGAACCTTCCAGAACTTATTTTATCTATTTTAAAATCGTAGGAAGTCATAAACAAATATTATCAAAAACTAACTCCCACAAGAAAGGACAATCTCTTCTTTTTTTTTTTGAGTAAAGTTAACGTTGTATTACTGGAAGAGTATCAGGGAACAAGAATGGGACCCGAAAGCACCCACAGACAGAGTCTCTTGGACAAAAAATAGGTCAGTACACTGACCCTATACAAAACATTGGGGCTTATAGACTCGCCCCATTACAAGCAAAGTACTAAACAAATCAAAATACAATGCACCCATGGTGGTCCAAAGCAAAAAGGAGATGGATCAGGGAGTAAAGTTTGAACACTACAGCAATCCAAGAAGTCGCGATTAGGCGAGTGCATCTGCATGGACCCTAACTCCATCTTTAGCCAAAAGATCTGCGAACTCGTTCGACGTACCCCATATATGCTTCCATGAGACAGCTATATCCCTACAGGTGTAAGCAATTTCGTCAAATATTGAGGATAGGTACCACGGCGGTGGTGAATTCCCAGCGGCCCAAGAAATGATGTTTTGGGCATACCCCTCCACAAACAACTGAGATCCCCAAGAAAAGTCGAATCTTTTAAGCCCCAAGTGTAGCGCCATGGACTCAGCGAGCTGAGAATCTTCATGGCCTAAATGCTCGGAATAGGTGGCCAGAACATTGTCGCGATGGTCTCGGTAAACACCTCTGGCTCCAGCTGGGCCAGGGTTCCCCAGAGAGCAACCGTCAAAGTTGAGCTTGATGGTGCCTTCTGGTGGAGGCAGCCAATTGTTGGGTCTTGATACCCTGGGTGGTTGGAGCTTAAGGATGTTTTCCCATTGACTGAGGAAAGTGTTAGTCGATATCCCATTACAGGCCCTGTGATTTGAGGCCCAAAAGATTACTAAGGAAGTCTTCTTAAGGCCATGGAAAATCCTGGAGTTCCTTTCTAGCCAAATAACCCAGATAGTGGCTGCGATAGCTGCCTTCCACAGGATTCTTAGCCAAATAAAGTTACTTTTGTAAAGTTATATTTAATTAAAAGTGTTTTTGAAGTTACGTGGGGTGGCTTGCCCTCCCCCTACGACAGCTGTTGGTGGGAGGTGTGAGCCCGCATGGGCTCCATGCCCTACCCATGTGTTGTGGCACACAGGTGGGGCTAGATAGGGCCCTGCATGGTCCCCTCCACACAAACAGAGTTTCAAAAATACAATTTTTAATGGTTTCCAGTACTAAAATTTATTCTAAAAATTCTGAAAATTTCCTAAAAATGCAAAAACATTTTTAATATTGAAAATAAAATATCTAGAAGTGGAAAATAAAATATCTAGAAGCGGACTAGTACAATATGTCAAGGTAAGCGACAATCAGGGCACTCCACCCAACTTAGTAATTATTTTTTTTTGGAGTAAAGTTAACTTTTGTATTGCTAAGAAAAGTTAGATTATAAATGTGTGGCAATTCGAGAGAACCCTCTAGGCAAGTCTCTCAATAAATAATAGGTCAGCAAACCCTATACAAAAAATGGACTTACAAAGGATTTACAGTAGGTTCACAAAAAATTGGGCTTATAGAATTGCCCAATTACAATGAGATGTTTTCCATTGTGTGCCCTATGTGGTCCAGAGCAAAAAAGGAGATGGGCCAGGTATGGTCTTCTTCTTGGGTCCTAGCCCCGTCTTTCGCCAGAAGATCGGCGAACTCGATGGACGTCCTCCAGATATGCTTCCATGAGACGACCATATCCCTGCAAATGTAAGCAATTTCATCAAAAATAGAAACTAGGTACCATGGAGGTGGTGTCATCCCGGTTGCCTAGGAGATAATATTGTGTGCGTCTCCTTCCACTAACAGGTGTGGTCCCCAAGAATGGTTGAAGCTTTTGAGACCTAACAACAAGGTCATGGCTTCCGCACATTTGAGAATCTTTATGGCCTAGATGCTCAGAATAGGTAAAGAGAATATTGCGATGATGGTCTCTAAAGACACCTCCAGCTCCTACAGAACCTGGGTTCCCCAGAGAGCAACCATCAAAATTGAGCTTGATTGTGCCCTCTAGCGGTGGCAGCCAGTTGTTTGGTCTTTGCACCTTTCGTGGTTGGTGGTAGAGTATGTTTTCCCATTGGTTGAGAAAGGTTTTTGCTGAATTGCCTAAGAAAACCATGTGGTTGGACGCCTAGAATGTTACTAGAGAAATAACCTTGTGGAAAAGTGCTAGTACTTGGAGTTTGTGACCTTGGAATATTCTAGTATTTCTTTCTACCCAGATCACCCATATGGAAGCGGCAATGGCGGCCTTTCATAAGGTTCTTCCGGCCTTCGATCAATGTGATGCATGTTTCAAGGAAATTAGGGCCTTGACTGTTGGTGGAGTAACCCATTGGAAACCAAACAGCTGCAATAATTGACTCCAAATGTTGGGAGCTAGCTTGCAGTAGATGAAGAGGTGTGGATTCGATTCCCTCTCGCTCAAACACATGGCACATTTGTTGGGGATTGGAACCCCTCTCTTTTGAAGCAGGTTCACTGTGAGTGCCCGTTGAGAACAAGCAATCCAATTGAAAGTCTAAACTTTGGGAGGGGCAATTGTGGACCAAACCTTAGAAAGGACAGAGGTAGGATTAAGAGGAAAGGTTGGGGCTTGGATGAGTCTTTTGTCAAACGAGGCCACCGAGAAAGTACTAGAGGGGGCTAGAGTCCATACCATGGAGTCCCTCCCATGTGTAGAGATGAAGATGCAATGTAAAGCTGCTGAGAGTGACAGGAAGTGGCTGGTTTCATTGTCTGAGAGATTTCAACAAGGGGTTCCAAACTTTTCAGCCTCCTGACAATACCATTTCCTCTGTGATGGTAGAGTCTTTGTTTGAGGCAAGAGAGTAAAGGGAGAGAAAAATGTCCCTTAGGGGAGTGTGTCCTAGCCAAAGATCTGACCAGAAGCACACTCTTGTTCCTTCTCTTGGATGGAATCTGATGAATTTTTCGAACTGTGAGAGGTAGGAAGGCAAACGACTTCCACGCTCTTGAAGCTCTACTATGCTGCCTCCTCGCAGGCACCCAAACTCCTTCCGAAATCCTATATTTGTTGCGTACGACCTGAGCCCAGAGGGAGTCTGTATGAGTGGCTAGGCGCCACCACCATTTCCTTAGAAGGGCCAGGTTATGTTATCTAAGGGTCCTAATCCCTAGACCTCCCTGGTGTTTGGGTAAGCAGATCTTGTCCCATGGTATTCGGTGGTATTTGGTTCCCTTGGCCTGTCCTAACCAGAAGAAATTCCTTATAAGCAGGTCAAGGCGGTTGGCCACTGAGGTTGGCATGTGAAAAAGAGACATGAGGTAGACCAGAGCATTTGCCAAGGTTATTTTATCAAGGTGGTACGACCAGCCATAGAGAGGTGTCTCCCTTTCCACCCTACCAGACGCCTGTCAACCTTGTCTATCAGATGGGACCACTGTCTCTTTTTTGGTTTCCCCAATTCCAAGGGTAGACCAAGGTATGTTGTGGGAAGTTCCTCCACTTTCCATTCCCAATTTGGAATAAGCGCTCTGATTTCAGCATTCGTGATTGCCACTCCCATCATCTTTGATTTTTCCATGTTAACTTTGAACCCTATAACCACTTGGAAGCATTTAAGATAAAGCCTCAAATTATCAATTTCTTCTGGCGAGGTATCAAGGAACACCAAAATGTCATATGCATATTGCAGATGAGACACTATTGGGCCTTGGGGACTGCTCTTGAATCCAATGAGGAGACCTTCAAACGGGAGATTGAACGACTAAAGACTTCTGCCGTAATGGCGAACAGGAAAGGGGAGAGTAGATCCCCATGGCGTAGCCCCTTCGAGGATGGGAAGAAACCGTTTGGGGTTCCATTGTCGAGAATCGAGAAGTGAGGATGAGAGTAGCAACCTCTCATCCACTTTCTCCAAAGGTCCCGAAATCCCACTCTAGCCATTGACTCGTCCAGAATCGACCAGTCAACATGATCGTACGCCTTCTCCCAATCCATCTTGAAGATAAGACTAGGCTTCTTGGACATGTGCCTTGAGTGAAGGCACTCGTGTGCTACTAAAGCTCCGTCTAGGATTTGCCTATCTATCATGAAGGCGATCTGTAATGGGGAGATGATTAAAGGGAGGACTTGTTGTAGCCTTGAGGCCAGAACCTTGGCTAGAATTTTGTAAGAGGAATTGAGCAAGCTGATTGGACGAAAGTCCTTTAGTTCCTCCGCCCCTTCGACCATAGGGACTAAGGCTATGACAGTGGCGTTGATGGCTTTGTGGAGGATTCCCCGATGGAAGAATTCCTCAAAAAACCTTAAGAAGTCTGGACAAAAGGTTTACCAAAAGATTTTAAAGGGTGTTATGGCCAGACGGGGGGCTTTGTCTTTGGCTAAGTCATCAATAGCCTTTAAGATTTCTTCTTCCAAGAAAGGTCGCTCTAGCCAGAGTGCCCGATCTTCAGGAAGGTTTAAGAAATCAAGAGTCGTTATCCTCGGTCTTGGGCCCAAGGGGGCTGCTATAGGGTCTGGAAGAAATCAAAGATGGCCACTCAATTTTCTCAGGTTGTAGCAAATAGCGATTGTCCAATTTGATTATCGAAATAGTATTGTCACTTCTGTGACAATTAGAGAAGTATTCCAATTTTGTTTTGGTTCTGAGGTTTGATTCTGTCTGTCAGAGGCCTGGACTCCTCAGTACAATCTAGGTCTTGGATGGAATTTAGTAGAGAGGACTTGGATTGGGAGTAGTTACCGGGATGGACTTACTCCAGGTTTTCAAGGAAGCTTTGAGGAGTTGGATTTTGGTTTGGAGCCTATAACATGCTCTTCCCAAAACCTAGCCGGAAAAGGAGTTCCACCAATTGGAATCAGGGTGGGAAGAGACTCCCCTTGAAGCCAGGCTAATTCGAATCTAAAAGGCTTCGGCCCTCTCCTAACTGTTAGGGTATCCAAGAGGATGGGGCAGTGGTCAGAGGTGGGTTCAGGTAAGGCCATGACATGAGAGCCCGGAAAGTGTTCCACCCAAATCAAAGAGAGAAGAAATATGTCTAGTTTAGAGAGGGATGGTTGGGGTGAGTGATTAGACTAAGTAAAACGGCTTCCTTGAAGCGGGATGTCTAGGAGTTCATTATGGAAAATGAAGTCTACGAAGTCCCTCATTCCCTAAGAGATTGTGGGATTGGAGTTCCTCTCATGTGACCATCTTGTGATGTTGAAGTCCCCTCCCATATACCAAGCAGAATGGGGTAGGGAAACGATGTGGTCCAATTCTGTTCAGAGTCGTGGTCTGAGAGAGGCTGGGTTAGGGCCGTAAATGGCCGAGAATTTCATGGGAGACCGTCTGATATGCGATAGAGAAGTACGGTGACAGCGAACTCCCCTAGGTGGGAAGAGAGGATGATGTGTTCTGATGGGTTCCAGATCACCCATATACCCCCTGATGCCCCGTCCCTAGGTAGAGAGACCCACTGGCAGGGCCTTCTACCCCAGACCTGGCAAATGAGTTGGAGGGTGGGCTCTGGTTGTTTAATTTCTGTTATGGCAAGTATCGCAGGGAGGTGTTTTAAGGTCAAGTCCTTAACTACCTCCCTTTTGGACGACTGTCCCAAACATCTTACGTTCATGTAAGAAGGAGGAGGCTAGTCTAGCAGGCCTCCTCGGATATGGAGAGGTGGTTGGGGTCCGGAGGCCGTCTGAAGGTTGTCCCGCGTAGGAGATTGAGGAGAAAAGGTTGAGAAGTTCCCTTTGTCCTGTGAATCTCACCTTCAGGCGGCTGTGCACATCTACGAGTAGAAATTTGTGAGCCAGTCCTTCAGGGCCACCAATTTGGAAGCCCATGATCCGGTAAATTTCCTTCATCCTGTCCAAATAATTGTTTTTCCCATCCATGGCGACCTCCTCGACGTTGTCATTTGCCGAAGAGGGAAAGATGGGAGGGGTTGGTGCCTCAATCAACTCAAAATTAGGCACAGAGGAAGAGAAGGGTCGATGGGGTAGAGGTCTGAACGTAAGATTGGAAGTGGATCAAAGTTAGAGGGCGAGGAAGGGGCAAGGAGGTTAATAGAGCTGAGGGAAGCCGACAAGGAGGGGTGAGAAGGGAGATTATGCGTGTCATCTTGGGGTGACTCTGCTAAGGTAGGAGGACAAGAGGTCAACAAACCCTGAACCAAGGTCGAAGAGGATGAGGATGGGACACTGTGGAAAAAGGGGGTTGAAGGAGAAGGGTGAAGGAAGGGGCTAAAAGGGCTGAAAGTTCCAGTGTAAAACGACGGGGGTAGATAGGTGAGGAAGTGGTGGGATTGGGGGGATGCATAAGAGGTATAAGGCCAATGAAAGGGGGTGGATAGGAACAGTGCAGGCTTCGGACTCTGCAAATGTGGACTAGGTGAGGGGCATAGGAAACGTGAGGGGCTAGCAGAGAAGAGATTAAAGCTGGGTCAGGGGGAGAGGGGTCTGTAAAGCTGGTGTTTGTCCATTCCAATAGGATGAGAGGGGGGGGGGGGTCCAGAGGCTTGAGGGGCAGAGCAGGTTCTACCTCCTCTGCAAGGTGGAGAGGAAAGAACGTCAGAGAGAGAAGGGCAGGAGAGGATAGGGTACTAGGCGAGGGAAGTAGTGTCAGGGGCTGAGAAAGGCTAGGTAGTAATGGAGAAGTAGGGGGTGTGGGTCCGATAGAGTGGGCTCCTAGTCAGGGTTCGCAGGAAGGAAAGTGGTGGCAGGGTGGACTTCTAAGATCTGAGGGGTGGGGGAGGGTGTTAGAAAGAGGGGGAAGAAGAAGCGGCCGAAGGGACGTTAGAATAAACTAAGGGCGAAGAAAGAGGGGGATCGGACGAGGCCATTAATTGCTCAAGGTCATGAGGCAGGGGAGAAGGCCAAGTGTCGTCGCCGGAAAGAGAGGGGAAGAGCGGTGGCTCTCCGATTGACGGCGAGGGAAAGGAGGTAGGTAAAGAGGGCGGCTGGAGAGAGGACAGGGGTAGTGATGAAAAGAAAGGAGTGGGCGGGAGAGAAAACGTGGATGAGGGCGGGTTGGGCGATGGCGACAAGTGTGCTGAGATGGGTGACGTGAGGTGGTACGTGGCAAGCGGGTGGGACGAGAGACAGAAGGGAGTATGGGCGGTTGGCGTAGGTGTCAAGCAATCAGGCTGAAAATTAGGGATGTGTGCCTGACACATTGGGACCTCTGGCTGAAGAGAGTTTAACTTGGATGGGCCGGGTCTGTCAGGGTGGCACGACGATTGAGTCGAAGAAGAGGGTTCATAGTCCACTAAGACTTCTTTACCGGGTCGAGGAGGGGGCGTGGATGAAGGGACATGAGTGGAGATGGGACCGACTGGCACACCGCCTTCGGAGCCTGAGCCTATCAGATGGGGAGCACCTTTAGGCTGCATATGCAAGCTCAATGGCGTCACCCCTCTTTTCTAGCCGATCGAGGCGGTCGACACATGGTCGTCAGATGGCTGCCCGTTGTGATTTGGGAGGATAGCCTTGGTGGCGTACCCTGAGGGGCGCCGGACTAAGGGGAGGCTGAGAGAAGTCATCCTTTGGCTAAGTAGTCATCCTTCTGGGGTGGCAGACTTTTCTCCACACAATGATCCAGTATTGAGCGGAGTCATCCTTTAGCTGAGTAGGTTCCAAAGGGTTGAGAAGAAGTGGGGAGAGGGGGGAGAGGCCGCCGACCACGAAAATGAGACCGGGAAGTAGAGGTTGTCTACTTCTAGCCAGATTCTTGTTGGAATGAGGTTGGTGTCCAAGACCCACCAGGAGGAGACGGATGAAACCGAGAGGGAGCATTTCTAAAGATTTCCAATGGATAGTAATCAAGGTACCACAGGCTTCTGCGATTCTCCTGAAAGTGGGATGGAGACCACGCGTGGAGAGGGACACGGTCCAAGGTGAGCCAAATTCTCTGTTTCCTACAGGACCCTTCTTTTGGAGACCAACCACAAAGGTAGCCCCTTTGAAGTTTGTGGAAATGGGCTCCTGAAGAATAAGTAGGGCATATTCTGGCAACAGGAAGCAAAAGAGGAAGTCGCCACTGAAAAGACGTCTGCAAGTAAAGTAGGCTCCCCCTAGAGGGGGTGGGCCCATCTTTCAATTCCTTTGACATCATCTCGTCTAGGTTGGAACGTTCCCACCAGGGATGCCAAAAGTTTGGGTTTGAGCTGCTCTGACTCCACGGGTGGGGTACAGATGCGGAAGAGGAGAAATGGAGAAGGGTCTATGGCGGGGAGGCACCCATCGAGGAGAGCTGGAGTGGCAGAGGGGATGGTGGTTGTTTTCGTGGTGGCAACCACCTGGGAGAAAGAGGCTTTTAGAGACTACTTAGCCTCTGGAATGGACATCTTGGATCTCTAAGAAAATGATCGGGGGAAGGGTGAGTGGGCAGGCTGAGTACTTGGTGGCGGTGGGTAGGTTTTGAGATATAGATCATAGATCTGATTCCAGCTGAGGGGTTGGGGTCGACGGCGACTCCTCCTCATATTGGGGGAAGAGGGGAAGAGGTCCACCCAACCTTGTAATTGTTATCCTCAATTATCTTCTCAAACCGACCTAACATGACCCATAACCCACAGTCTCATGTAAGGGCTCATGATTGGCTCGCCAAAGTTGACCGATCAATAGTGGAACCAGTGTTTCAAAAAGTGGGCCGCCCAACACCTAGGCGGTTCTCAAGGCTGGGCGCATCGCCTGGACCTAGGCACCCAAAAAAAACCAAAAAAAACAGATATCCCTGGGAGGCCGCCTAGGCGCCCGGGAACCCGCCTAAACCCGCCTAGGCGGCTACCCAAGGCCTGCGCCCCTCCCAGGGGCGGAAATGCCCCTCGTTGAGGGTATTTTTGGGTCATTTTTTTAATATTAAAGGTGCAAAATTGTGGGTTTTAGATTCATTTGAAACCTAAAATCTATTAGAGCCTATTTTAGAGAGAGAAAAACCTAAAAAAAAAATTTCTAGTGAGCCATCTAGGTTCTGAGCACCCGCCTAAGCCCTAGGCGGCCTGGACCCCCCCAACCGCCTAGGTGCCGTCTAGCGCTTTTTCAAACACTAAGTGGAACCACAATCCTGGAATGTGGATTACAGGTTCCCCCTTTAAGAGTAAGTCAAACACACATATTACTATACTGCAAGGGGGGGTTCTCTCTATATACATATACATGTATCCCTTTACAGAGTTGCTTCCCAGTACTGCGGCTATCATGTGTAGATATCATGCGGAGTTTGTTGAGGATTTAGCCCTTGCTCTTACATGTATACATAAGACCGCACAGCTATCCTGGCCTAAAACACATGCATGGGCATCTCTCCGACCTCAACAAAGGATGACCATCTGTATACCCTCTTTGATAATGCCATATGCCCAGGGGAAGGATATTGGACATGACCAGGGCTATAGACTGCCTAACCCTAGGTCAGTCAACCAACATTCACACTCCTATTGAAGTGCATAAATGATATTTACATGCTCTCATAGCCTTTAAAGGCCACAAACCCCAACAATTGGTAGACGACCCCAGCCAATCAGAACATCCCTCATGGTTCAACCTTAGTGCAGACAAGAGCACTTTTGCTTTTAATTCTATTGCAATCTCGTAACATGTATTACCTTCCATCTTAATTTCCAAGTTCCAAATTCCAATCCAACACAAGCATGTGCAAAAAAATCAGAGACAAAGAGAGATTGAAATGTTGAATTTCATCATTACTATGCACATGTCAAAACTGAAACTCCTCAGAAATGCAGAATACCTATCGGATGGCATACTCATTAATCCAAAATGTATCTCCGAGACTCTCTAACAGTCCCTATTTAATACTCTTACCTTCTTTGCCCATAATCTCACCCAATACTCCATAGGAACAACAAAACAACCAAGCATTTAAAGAGCTAACTGCACAACCAACTCTTTTGAAAAACAAAAAATATGCCGCTTTAAATGCTCAAAGCAGTGAATAGTTGTTTACCTCCTATGCATTCTTTCATTCTTGGTAGAATCCGTTTATTTGTTTTTTTCTGGTACACTTTTTCTTTTTTCTGAGAGAACTGACCGTATTATATTCAGTATAATTCATTATAAAATTGCTGACACCAAATTTAGATAGGGCCACATACACAAATAGTCAAACATATTACAAACATGGCAATCTATGGTTCAAAAGTTACAAAATTCCGTTCGAAGCTCCTTTTGCGAAAGCATCAATATTCTTCTATCCGCAAGTGGCCATAAGTAACTGTAAAAGCAAGTGGCCATAAGTAACTGTAAAAGACCTAACGATCTCCCAAATCTGCTGAAAAACTGGTTCCAACTTGCAAAGTACATGGGTAGGAGAGACTTTCAAGACCCATATTACATTTATGGAATCCCCCTCGGTGATGAGGGAATGGTCCCACCTTAGATCGAAAAGCTTGAAGCCTGCTAGCAAGGCCTGAGATTAGGCAATAGTGGAGTTTGCTGTCCCTATTGGACCTTTGTATGAAAGGAGTGAGTTGGAGCACGGCTCATGAAAGATGCCTCTGACCCTGCATCGGTCGAAATTAAGCTTGACGGAGACTTTCTCAGGAAACTCCAGACCTAACAATCAACATTGGTCTAGCTCGGATAATGTGCGCCATTGCAGTATAAAATCAGCAGAGGACCAACCTTCTAATTCAGGCCTACTCCTAGCCAAAAGATTATAGTAGCATGCATGCAGCCTTCGACATAATGCAGTTGAGACTGTTTCACCTAAAAATTTCATGCATTCCTTTCAAGCCAAATGTTCCAGCAAAGTGCTAGCACTGTGGCCATTCATAGGAATAGACCAGCAGCTCAGACTGGTGGATTGTAGTAGGCAATGAAGAGCTGCAGGATGGAATGGGAAGCCACCCAAGTCCAGCAAAGACGCAGGAGAATGGAGGCCCAAATGATATAGGTGAGCGCAGAATCTAAGAAGGTGGTCTACGGACTCCTCCATGCACAGGGAGCAACAGTTAAGCAGTTGGTTGCCTCGACGGTGCAATTGGTTGACGTCAGAACTCTTCTCAAGAGTAAGAACCAATTGAAGGCATGTACTTTGGGCAGGGCCAAGGCAACCAAGTTCTTGAAATTAGGGAAGTGAATAGCAGCTGTTGATTTAACTGGGATAGGGCTCAGTAGAAGGAAAAAACTGAAAATTTACCAGTGGGAGAGGAAGACCAGATCATCTGACACCTGATCATTACCAGATCTTGGGTATGCAGACTATCAAATTGTCGGAGAGACAACTACTCAGGGACCTCTGAGTTGAAAGAAACCTTCAGAAGCCTGGGGACTAAACCATAGAACCCCCCATCAATCATAGGCTGAGGCCGCAGTGATGTCCTGGTTGGCTGCTAAAGATCTTTCCAAAATCCAGTCTTGTGCCCAGATTTTACCATGAATCAAATATTGGGAGTAAACACCGCAAGGGATGGCACAACTCCTTTCCAAATTCCCAAGGCTGAGGCAGGAGTCATTTTTCTCGGTAGTCAGCCTAAATGATCTAAGTCACTCTTGTGTTGGTGAAAAAACGATGTATTGCCTGGGTGGCAAAGCACCAGCAGCCAAGGAGTGTTGTATTTCACTCCATTCGCTTCCTTTGCCCAGCCCCACATAGATCTTAGGCAACTGCATCCCATTTAACCAAGTGATACTTAACGGCAGCTTTCCACCCTGACCGCAAAAAGTTCTCATCAACCTTTCGAGGTGATTAACGACTGCCATTAGCATGCGGAAAAGTGACATTTGGAAGATGGAACATTGGCAAGGGTCCCTTTTATGAGGGTGATAAGACCACTAGAGAGAGGAACCATGCCATGCTGCAAGACGTGATTCGGTCGATGATGTTGTCCCAAAGGGCCCTTTCGAGTTTGCCAATACATAAAGGTCCGCACAAATCTTGTTGGGCATTGAGGCAGTGCCACAACCCAGTCTCCAAACCAGTGCCAACGTGGCCTACGGCTCTATATTATTTATTCTTTTTCCTGCTAGGTTTCCAGCTCTATTCTTATTCCAAACAGCTAACTTTTTCACCATATTGACATCAAGGCCCATGCAGATTTCAAAGCATCTCAGAAATAACCAAATTTGTCTACTCACTATGGATTGGCACCAAGGGAATACAAGAGTATCGTCGCTGTATCGAAGGGGAGAGTTTGTTGGTCAGCACAGGAAGAATTTGAAACCTTCCAATATTATAGTTGTAGAGGCCTGATATAGACTCGCCGAAAACCTCCACCATTTTATAAAAGGAGAGGGGAAAAATCCTTTTGGGAACCCATTGACTAGGATAGAGAATCACTTAATTAATAATTTCTTTACGTTTTGATAGATAAATAGCATAGTGCTTCTAATCTACTTGTTTTTCAATGGGTGATAAAGCATACATTTTAGGGAAATGCAGAATCATGGGGAGAAAAAAAGGAGCATCAATTGCCCAAGAAGAAAAACCAAGATTCCTTTCCATTAGCTCCAGGTCCTCATGACGTCCCAAACCCCAAGATCTTCAGGATCCATAAGCCCTCGCACAGCTCAAATAACCGAGCTAACAAGCCTTCGATCTCAAAACTACATCCCAGTACACTTCAAATGCCCCTTTTGCATATTTGAGGGAGAACTAAGCAATCATGAAGCTCATCTTTTCCCAAAACCCTTTATGATAGGTGGCAGTCCACTAGGATTACCTCGCTATCCACCTACCCATACAGGTGCTCAATAAACTTTATTTTCCTCTTGGTGTGCACCTTTTCCTCTTGGTGTGCACCTTTTCCCATTCTTGATTATCAGAATAATTTATCACTTAAACACTGTTTCGATACATAAAATTATGCTCTTGAGTACGTATCTACGAAATAATAAAGCATAACTTTAAGTATATCCCTATGAATGAAATTTCTTAACCATATTCCATTATTTCTTTCTATTTTCTTTCGTGTTTAGTTCTTCCAAATACGCCCTAAAAGGTTTCCCTTTCAATTTTTTTCATAATAAGCACATGCGCTTAACTTAAAATCACAAAATTGATACAAAATATTATCCTCACATTAGAACTACATCAAGGAAACACAGCTAGATTTGCATAATGCAACATAAATCAGTTATCAATTTACAACATCATCAAGGATGCAAAAGATAGGTTTACAGAAATTCGTAAATGTGGAATAAAACACAAAATTTGTAAAAAATGTAGAACCTCATAAAGGATGGAAATCTACCTTGGCTGACAGTTCTAAAGACTTCAGATAGAGGTCATTATTCGGTTCCTACAAAAACAGATTCGATTGCTGAGTTGTTACCCAAAAAAAATAGATCCTTACATATATGTGTGTGTGTGAGAGTGCATGCTTGCATGCGTATTTGCATGTGTGTGTGCTGGTGCGTGCGTGCATGTGTGTGTGCAAAGAGAGTAAAAGAATAGTACTTGCATTGCATAAACTAGCCATGAGAGCTACATGATATACTCTTCATGAAAGTGAACCATAATAAACAATTTGGTGTCAAAACCATTGCAACAAACCAAATGTGCAGAGACTTATATGAGATCAATTGGTATGCCAAGCACAAAAACTTGATTGTCAAGAACAATTATCGCAATTAATATGCTCATGATAAGAAAAAACAACTCTGAATTTCAAAACTGCACTCAAAAATTAAGACTTCAAGTCCGATACTTCTGATTAAGAATGGCCTGCATATATAGGACCCTCAGCTTATTGTTATCAAAACTGATTGATTATGGCATAAGATTCCTTTAACAACTGTAAATTTGGTATTTTCCAAATGAACTTTTAATAGACAATTTGTTACATGAAACAGTATAATATCTCGCTAGTTCCCTGTGAGATTTCATGCAGCACAAAAGGATTATCTAGATGGAGACATAACATGTCCTCAAGCATCTCCAACAATCAAGCACGCATATAATGCACCAAGTCAAGGCCATACCTGCAGTCATTCCATGTCAATACAAAAATTCAATTGCTTGCAATCATCTCCATTCTCCAGGAACTGGCCATGACGGAGACTAATAAAGATATAGATGTAAGGTGGCACTGGAGGCATGAGAGAAGATGATAGAGCAAGAATCTCAGGGAATATGATGGGCCCTTTCTTGGGTTTAGAATGACATAGAGGAGCAACAAATGCGTAAGTGGAGCCTTAGAAGGGATATTAAGTTAAACTATGAGACTGGAGCTAAGTTATGGAGGATTTGTAGCATGTTTGGGATCCAGAGAATACTCTATACTGGACCTAATGACCCAAATGAGGGAGCTATAGTGGGTAACATTTTAAAAGGATGGGTATAATGTGGTACACAGTACTCAGGGTAGTGAAGAATAAGATACTGAGAACCTAGAGAGACAGAGTAAATTATTAGGTGAAAGATGTGATAAATATATTGGGGTGTTGGAACTGTTGGACATGTTATTGTTTAGACCCTTCAAACGTTTTTTCCCATAATCATAAAATATGAAGGGAGAAATTACCCATCCACGTTGGTCAAGGAAGTTTCATCAGCAATGCTAAGGGATCAAATATCAATTATCATAGGCAAAAGAGAAATATAAAATAGTTTCTATGTCTCTGTTATTGTCAGGGAAAACGTACCCATCACAACCATCCAGGCTTTCCTTGAAACTGATCCCAGGTGGTAGAATAAACAATGTCATCCATGGCAAACACGTAAAGCAATATTAAGGACACTGGGCCAGACAGTAGCCTGGTTGACTAACCTTTGGATTTTAGGTGGGGACTTCAATGTCAAACCATATAATAGTTGAACAACAGCAAGTATGTCGGCATTCTCAGATATCATTTCACAGATCCACCTCATCAACATTCCTCTCAACAATTCAGCATTCATCTGATCTAACCACGCCACTTCACCAATCCTCACAAAGATTGAAAGGCTGTTAATTTCTCATAAACAGGAAGAGTTTTTCCTTGAACCCACTTCTGCATCCTATCCAAGACGACCTCTGACCATAAACACACTCCACTCACCCTTGCCAGATAGCCACAGGTCAAAGACCCTTACGCTTCAAACTCCTGGATTCGAAGAGCCCAGTTTAGAGACCCTTAATCCACAATGGACCTCCTTCAAAGTGTAAGATTGGGCTGGCTACCTCTTGACCAAAAAATACTGCTTCTAAAACATTCTCCCAAACTCTGGAGAGAAAACCTACTTGTCGATTCAATTCGTTAGAGGAGACAATAAGGAAGGACATTGGCAACAATACCTTAGAGGTGTCAAGCAATCTCTCCCAACAAGAAAGAGAGGAGACTGATGCCAAGTGGAGATATGTAGCCACACTAAAGCAAGTATAGGTCGTCTAGTCTTAAGGGTGTAAACGGTTAGGTTTAGGTCAGGTCGACCCCAACCCGGACCCGACCCGATAGGGTCCATAGTGGACCCAACCACAGTCAGTTTCAAGCCAAGTGGACCTTGACCGTTCGATCAAATCTGAGTCCAAAAATAGAAAAATACATATATCAAAAAAATATAATGTATTATCAAGTCAAATTGAGTCAGGTCGGTCTAGGACCAGACCTGACCCAATCAAGTCAAAGCTAGACTAAGACCAAGACCCAATTAGGTCCAGGTCAAGTGGCCCTAGTCACAACCCTCCAGGTCCACTGAGCAAATCCAAACCGGCCCCTAGATCAGGTTAACCCATAGTTGTAGGGATCAAGAGCAGAATTAGGATCGGGAACAGGGTACCATGAAATACTAGAAGATCCTTATGGTTGGTAGCATCATCCGTACATTGCATATGTTAGAGATCGTAATCCACAAATGTTATGGATTTTGATGCCAACCTCTTGGGGATCTCAATCCCAACCTTCTTGAGATCTTGATCCCAACCATTTTGGGATATCGCACCCAACCTTAAAGATATAGTCTAGGAGTATATAGACTCTAGCGATCTCTTTACTTATAACTAGCAAGCAATGAAACTATATTAAACGTATAGTTGCATGGCAAGCTGACTGTAGATACAAAAAATCATCAATTTGGTAATTATCTTGACCTTTGCGGTGGGGATCGAGATCCTAAAATTTGAAAATTGGTATCTCTCAAAGTGCCCTTTTCTGAAGTGCCAAAGCAAGATTCCAGAGTGGGATTGCCACCAAGGTTGGGAGATCCCAGCAACTTTGGGTGGACCTGCCAGCTCGGCAGGTCAATCTGACCTGCTTCCCACCCCTATCTTGTCCATGGGTTGAGAATCCAATGGTTGAAGGAGGGAGATAATAATACCCCCCTTTCACAAAGGCAAACACTAATCCTCATTAGAGTGGGCAATCGGATCTTTGAAGAACCCCAACATGTTAAAAAAGTCATTGTTAAGTTCTTCTACTTGGGCACAGCTAGCCCATGACCATGAATGGCTAATCTTTCGCTTCTTGGTCTGCCTCCAGCGAAAGCATCCTAGTTAGTAAGGCTTTTCTTCAAAATAAAAATAAAACGAGAAGTGACTGATTTGGGTCAACATAAAGCCTTGCACCAAACTCGGTCATCCTATTTAGTAAGTTTTGGGGCTCCCACAACCCAAAAATCCTAGCCTTCTTTCACCACAAAATGAAATCCACCTTCACTGCCATGATACCTGAGAGAGGAGTAGAAGAGCTTAAAACTTTCAACCAATTATCCTCCTGCATAGTACCTACAAGATCCAATGTTCAAAAATTCGGCAGCGTGGCCAACTAGGCGAGTCACCTAGGTGTCGTGTCCAGGTGCATGCCTAGGCAGCATCGCCGAGATAGGAAGGCCGAGGGCAGGAAAAGGTCCTCGACCGGGGACATTTTCAAGATTCCCTCCTCCTTAAAAAGGGGGGAAAGGGTTTGGGGGAGCACTCTAGTCCCCAAAAACCCCTCTTGTGCATCCTAGAGAGAGAAAACTCTCAAAAAATTTGGAATTTAAGATTTTTGCAATAACGAAATAATTTTAACTTTTCAATTTCTTGCGAAAACAAAAGAATTACATCGAGATATTTTTGGAGCTTCGACAAATAGCATAAAAAGGACGTTTGGTAACCAAAGACCACCGATTTGGGCCAATATCAATTTCATTTTGAAAAGGTTAGTGCATTACAATATTTGAATTAGAGTTTGGTATTTTTTTAGTATAATGTATTATGATTTGAATCATTAGATTGTTCTTTTACTTTTCTTATGATAATTTGTAGTTGAAATCTTGAAATGTTTGGTGAATATTTCCCAGTTTAGACCTTTATCGAATTCATTTTGAAAAGCTTAGTGCAATACAAAATTTGAATTTGGTGATATTTACCGGTTTGGGCTTATGTTTTGTGAATAGTTTGAAATAAATTGATATTTTGCAAATATTTAGGTTGCAAAAGCAAATCTTATGGAAACTATGTTATGTGGAAACTATGTGATTTTTTTTTTTTGAAACCAAATCTAATATCACATTTGAGTTGTATTGCAATTTGATGATGCCTATGTCTTTATATGGTATAACTTTTTTTGGCGCTTTTTAAAAGGGTAGGGAGGGGAGGGGGGGGGGGGGTTGGTTTACCTGTGTCCTTGTCCCTGGGCGCCCACCTAGGCAACTAGGTCCCTAAACCGCCTAGGCGGCTGCATCCGACTTTTTAAACATTGACAAGATCCTCCTAGCAAAGGTCCAGCCTCTCCCTTGTGGGAGGTCCTCAACCTCATCATTACTGACAGCCAGTCTGCTTTCACCCACCATAGACAAATCCTGGAAGGGGAACTAATTGCCCATGAAGGCTTCCACTCTAAGCATTTGGCCAAAACTCAAGTCTTGTAATCATATTAGACTTAGGGGAAAAACCTAGGTCCCATAATCAAATTAGAGCTGGCAAAAGCATACAACCATGTTGACTAGTCTATCCTCGATGAGGTACTTACGAAAATGGGATTCAGCACAAGGTGGCCATCATGGAAGAAAGGCTGCTGCGCTTCTTATCACCATTCTCATCCTCATCAACAGCTCGCTTGAGGGGCACCTCCTAGCCTCCATAAGGCAAAGACAGGGACGTGCCATCTCCCCTTTCCTCTTCACGATTGTGGAGGTGGCTTTGAGTTGTTGCATGTCGCAGGTTTTGAGCAAGATATACTGAGGGGATACAAACCATCCTGAGTTGCCCTAGAAATAACACACTTTTTGCATATGACAATTTAATCTTCTGCAATGCCACCCCAAAACGTGTTCTTTCTATTTCATTGTTCTTGCAGTGCTTTGAAATGCCCACAGACTTGGCCCAGACAATGCCAATGGATGTTGGGATTGATCAGCAGGAACTTCCGCAACATAGCACATAGAGTAGCCTGCAAGGTTAGCCCAATCCCTCTAAATACCGTTGTCTACCACTCTTCTTAGGCAAGCAGAAGACATAGTTGTAGGACCTCATTGTCAAAAATCCCAAAGACTAGCCGCTTGGAAAGACAAATATCAGTCCTTGGATGAATCCAAGGCACCATTTTTAATATTCTTATATTTAATATGTCCCTCACTCCTGCTTTCACATGCGGGTCTCTATTTCAATTGAAACATGAAGCGTGAAGGAATTCATTTGGACCGGAGAAGGAGGTCGCAACCAATTCCGTCTTATCTCATGGAACAACAAATCCTCGCCAAAAAAGCACAAAAGACTTGGAATTAGGAAGATCTGGGACAGCGACACAACACTCTTGGGGAAATAGTCGTGGCGATGCGTGACGCAAGGCAACAAACTGTGGCAGCTAGTAATCCCACAATTATGGAATGGACAACTCCCAATGGTTTCCTATGGTACCCTCACTGCCCGTACCTCAACGGCCTTAAAAAGTATCAAGGAAAGTTGGTCCAAGTTCATGAAGCAAGTGGGATTCAGAGGAAAATCTGATGCATTTTTGGAAGAATGGATGGATTGCAGACTCTATCTTGGTAGATCAATGGCCTCACCTCCTACAGATAGCTTCCAACCCCATTGCAACTCTCTCCCACTACTTCACAATTATCGAGAATAGTGCAGCGTGGGAACCAACTTTTAGAATGGCACTTAACAACAACAAAATGCATGAGCTTGCCAGTATGATGGACCTCCTCCATACCTTCCTCACCCGAGAAGTCCAAGATAATATCGTATGGGCCCTGGCAAACTCAGGCAAGTTGACAGTCACCTGTTTCTACAAAGCCCTCAAACCTTGCCAGCCCACCCATCCATTGCCAACATAGTGTGGTTCGTCCGTCCCCATAAAGTACAAGCACTAGCTGGTGCTTTGCAATAGAGCCCTCACAATTGATCAACTCCAAAGGAAAAAATTTCCCCTTACAAACTGATGCATTATGTGCAAAGAGGCAAATGAACCAAAGAACTACTTTGTTCATTGTATGATGGCGCACACCTGTTGGCAGGTCACTACAAAATTTTGCTTAGGAATGGCCTATACCAAGCACAATCCAGCAATTAGTCCAGAAGTTCCCCTCCTGCCTTACGTCGCGGTGGGACACTTTCTAGGGTGGGCCTCAGTGATGGCCACAATCTGGTCCATCCAACGGGAAACAAATGGTTGCAACTTCGAAGAAAAAGAATGGGGATTAAAGGCTATACGAGCCTGCATCAAGTAGCACCATCTCCTGAGGTGAAAATTATAAAGGACTCCATAATTTTTTCTGCAAACAATTCCCTTACCAATTGAATGAATATCCTATCCTTCAAGCTGCTACGCGTCCCAAGACAAAGATGTCGAGACCACCAGAATATAGCCCCAATAAGTTCAACATTGACAGGTACAACCAATGACCTGTTGATTTTGGAGATATCCTTAGAGAAGGGAGGGTTTAAAAAAGAGCAAATGGAAGGTATCTACCCCAAAAAAAAAAAAGACAACTCATTGTATCATTGGAGTTGTTTACCGAGGTCATCAAGCCACCAGCATGAAGCATGAAGATGAGCTTTGATGGCCACGAGAGGGGGAAGTCGGATGCTCTGCAAAGCAATGTGCAAACATGTAAAGGGCCCATGAAACGTCACACTACGATGAGCTTCCATGAAAAAGTGAACCTCAATTCATATAAACATATATACACCTATATATATGTGTGCACGTACGCATCTCTATGTGTGTATGTCTTAGCTCTTAGGCTTCGAGCCGATATTCGACCTATAGAGGCGAGTTCACATAAGTGTATTCCTCGTCTAGCAACAGTGGCACTAACATGTTCATCCTTTGTTATGAAACCACAAGTAGGATGTCCCTAATGAATACATCACCATCATCATAATCCAAGCCTCATCCCAATTATATGGCGTTGGCTACATGAATCTTGTCCTTCCATTCTTCTAGGTTCAGGATTCATAATAAGATGTGGCAAAGTATTACACTGACTACGGCAAAGTTTTACACTGACTGCCTAGCTAATGTTCCCCACCTCCTTTACCCGGGCTTGGGATGGGTTAAAGGAAAGCTTAAGGTCCTCACCCATATTAGACCATATATGGAGAAAATTTTAGTTGAATGCCACCCTTAAGAGAAGTGTTCATAATGAGAAGGACATGTTATTAGAGATACTCCACTCCATCAAAGAAAATATTATCAAACAAGAGAATACATAGATTTTATTCGTTACCCTGAACATAGGGAAGGATTTAAGAATTTCATCCTAGAGACAATTTCAAAAATAAAAAAAAAGAAAAAAAATTCAGCCTAGAGACTGGTTCGATTGACCAATATTGAGGGCATCCGTCAGATGAAACTTGCTAGACCAGACAAGTTAACTGGTCGAACCGGTCAAAAATACGAATGTAAGTTCAGATTAACAACAAAAGCAAGCAACATCCCACAGTAAGTATGGCCTTGACAGGACAAGACAAGGGGCGGGTTAACCGGTTTTCGATTCAAACCGATCTAGTCTAGTCTTAACATCATTGTCATTACTTGGCCTTCAAGGTAAAATGCTATCATAACATAAAAGGTATAGTGAGAGACGTGTTGTACCGGGATCCGGGTACAGTGAGAAATGAGCAAGGGTTAACTAGAGCATTCCCCAGAAGCAACACGCCGCAGCACCGCCTAGTTGCGGTGAAAAATAGGCAAGGGTTCCTGCGATATTTTGAAGGTGCGGGTAAAGAAGCTAGTCCAAGAGAATTGGATTCGCATAGCCACATGGAATGTAGGAACTCTTACAAGTAAGACTATAGAGTTAATGGATACAAAAGAGACGAAGGAGAGTAAACATAGCTTGCCTACAGGGAACTAAGTGGAAAGGGGGAAAAGCTAAGGAAATAGATAGGTATGAACTTTGGTATATAGAAAAGAATAATAATAGAAATGGCGTAGGCATAATAGTAGACAATGATTTAAAAGATAAAGTAGTTAATGTCAAGAGAGTGGGTGACAGGCTCCCTTTAATTGAACTTGTATTAGATTACATAATTAACGCAATTAGTGCTTATGCACTACTAGGACTAGAGGATAGAATTAAGAGACAATTTTGGGAGGACAATGATGGACTAGTCCAAGACATACCGAATGGAAACAAGACCTTTATAAAAGGGGACTTAAATGGACATGAAGGGAAGGATAGTAGAGGATATGAAGGGGTACATGGGGGACATAAGTTTGGTGATGGGTGAGGGTATTCTAGATTTTGATATAGCCTATGACCTAGAAATAGCAAACACTTACTTTAAAAATAGAGATGAACATTTAATAACCTATAAAAGTGGTTCACATAAAAGTTAGATAGACTTCTTCTTAGTTAAGAAGATAGATCGACCTTTATGTAAAGACTGTAAGGTTATGAACATCTGCATAAAAGCATGGAAGAGAAGGGGTGAAATTAATACGAGTCCAAGAACGATGTGGTGGAATTTAAAAAATGTGAAAATAAACTTATTTAAAGATAAATTAGTTAAAGAACGAAAGTGGAACTTTGAACATAAAGTCAATGATATATGAAATGAGATGGTTGATTGAATTAAGATAGTGGCAAAAGAAGTTTTAGGAGAAACTAGAGGGAAAAAAAATTCCGATAAGAAAAATTGGTGGTGGAATGATGAGGTTCAGAAGGCCATAAACAGGAAACGATCATGTTATAAAACTTGGCAACGTAATAGAAATGATCAAAACTTAAAAAAATATAAATATGTTAAGAAAAAAAGGCCAAATAAAAAGTAAGGTTAAACTTAAGGCATAAGATAATCTATACAGTTAACAAGGAATAAGAAAAGGTGAAAAAGATGTCTTCACATTAGCAAAAATAACAAAGAACAAGTGTAGGGAAATAGATCATATTAAATACATTAAGAGTGAGGATCAAAGGGTCTTGGCGAAGGATGAAAAGATCAACAAAAGGTGGAGAGTTTATTTTTCAAAATTATTAAATGACGAACACAGTGGGAACATAGCGATAGAAGGAACCGTTGGAATAAATGAGGTTGGAGGCCATAGATACATTTGTAGGATTAGCATATTAAAAGTGAAAGAAGCTTTGTAGAGCATGAAGATAGGAAGGCTTTAGGACCAGATGGTACCCTGATAGAAATTTGATAGTGAATGGGAAGATAGTCATTGACTGGCTGACCAAGTTGTTCAACAAAGTGTTGAGAATAAAGAAAATGTCAGATGAATGGAAAGAAAGTATATTGTAGAACCTATTTACATTGACAAAGGAGACATACAAAATGGTGCGAACTATCGATGGATCAAACCTATGAGCCACACTATGAAGCAATGGCATGAAACGAATGTATTAGAAAACCAATTCGGTTTTATGCCAAGGAAGTCCACAACTGAGGCTATTTTCCTACTTTATGCAAATGACTGAGAAATTTAGTGTGAAGGGAAAAGACCTCCATATGGTCTTTATTGTTCTAAAACAAGCTTATGATATAGAGTACCTCAAGATTTGATTTGGTGGATGTTCAAAAAGAAAGGAGTCTTCAGACACTACATCAACTTAGTGAGAGAAATATATGAAAGAGCGTTAACTAGTTTGCAAAAAACTAGTGGAGAGACAAGTGAGTTTTCAATGACAATATGTCTACATTAGGGGTCAGCACTAAGCCCTTACCCCTTTGTCTTAGTTATTGACGACTTAACTACGCACCAACAAGATGAGGTATCATGGTGTATGTTGTTCGCAGACGACATAATTTTGATCGATGAAATCCAAAACAACGTCAACACAAAGTTAGAACTTTGGAAGGATGCTCTAGAATCTTAAGGTTTTAAAATTAACCAGACTAAAACAGAGTATATAGATTCTGAGTTTAGGAATAATAGGAATAGAGACGAAGTAGTAGTTAAGATTAACGGCCAAGAAATACCAAAAAGAGCGCACTTGCAATATCTTGGGTCGATAATCCAAGAAAATGGAGAGATTAAGGATCGCACATAGAATTATAGCTAGATGGGCGAAGTGGAGATGTGCAATCGGAGTTTTATGTGATCGCCACATACAAATAAAACTGAAGGGCAAGTTCTATAAGACAGTTGTGAGATCAGCTTTACTTTATGGAGCGGAGTGTTGAGCAGTCAAAAACAACGTAGCCATAGAAAGAGTATAGCAGAGATGAGGATGTTGAGATGGACGAGTGGCAAGACAAGAGGGGAATAGAATCGAAATGACTACCATCATAGTATGGAGAGGTTTCCTCCTAAATTGTTGGTGTTCAATTGATTGCCTTCAAATTATGATTTCAAATGTTAATCATCGGAAAATATCCAAAAAAAATGAAAAGAATTAATTATTTGCAACAGAATAGGTTTTGGAATTCTAACGTAAGTGTTCTAGGCAAGTAAGCTATAGAGGGGATGATAAGTTTTGAAATCCTAAATTAAGTGTTCTTTACAAGTAAGTTGTAAAAAAGAGGTTTGGAGATAATAAAGCCAAATTCCTACGACATTTTGAGCAATCAATTTCAGATGCGTAGAACTTTATGCTTAGATGCTTATTTTGGGAGATCCAAAGCACGATTTGAAGATCTCACCATGATGAATGAGTATAATTTCTATGGTGCATCCATAATTCTAAAGTCTCTCACCTTCAAATCCATAATTCCAACGCCTGGTGACATCAGTGACGAATTTAAGGTTCAACCATGATTCTTTTGGGATCTACCAATGTAGGTGGCGATCACCGCTTTAAAGAGTATGTGAAGTCCTAGAATATATACTTTTTAAGGTTGGGAGCAAGATCCCCAAAAGGTTAGGATCAGGATCCCAAAAGGCGGGATTAACATCCCTAACATTTGGGGATCTTGATCCCTAACATATGCATTATACGGTTGGCACTCCAAACCATAGGGGTCATCTAGACATTCACGATGCCCTGCCCCAATCCCACTCCAGATCCCGCCCCCAATCCCAACAATTATGGGTTCAACAAGATTTTTTTTGGATCTCATTTTCCCTTTTAGTTTGCATCCCAAATTTCATAAGGTTACCTTTTGGATGTTAGGTTTTTTTTCCCCAAAACACAATTCATTTTGCTAGGATTGTTGGCGATGCCATTTAAAGACTTGGAGCCCAAGTATAGTAGGATTAGAGGTTTCAAATAGGCCTCTATCCTACATAAGTTATTTAAAGAAATAAATTTTTGGCTTTTGAATTGGTGTTTTTGAGTTGACGGTGAGAAGCTATCTTGAGAGGAGTGATTCCTCCGTCTTTAAGGGAGAGACTCCTTTGATCTTCTTTCGTGGTGTGATGCCACCAAACCCTGAGCTTTAGTTGAAGAGATTCCATCCAAAACAAGGGTTCCCTATTTCCCGTTTTCTTAAATGCCCGACATTCTCCCTCATCCTTCAATCTTCCCCCCACATTCCTCCCATCCCTTCTTCCATCTAGCCACCCATGCCCCTTATAACCCTAATATTCTTCTTATCCATGCCAATCCTCCGTCTATAACAGCCAGTGTCGCACCTCATCCTATCTTATCCTATTCCTAAACCTACAATTCTCTCATCTATTTAAAAAACAAAAAAAAAGGGCAAAAACAAAACACTAGAGCCTCTATTCATTTATCCAGACCAGCCACCTTCTTCCTCTTCATCCTCCAACCCAGACAACCCACTTACACAGTAAATCCTAATTCTTAACATCCTCTGCTTCCAAGGCACCTTCCACTCTGCATAGCTCCATCCACTCTATCCTTTCCCAACCAAAATCAGTCCTTCATGCTACATGCCTAGTATCTTAAAAACGCTAACCTGCTAAACCCAGCAACCCCTATCTATACTAAACCCTAAATTAAATCACACCCCTGCTTTTCAATGTGCCTTCCAACCCACAACTCTAATGCTATCGTACTCTACACCCCTTCAAACAATCCAAGCCTCACCTATAGACCCTATCCATGTATCTTCCAAACCCTTGGATTGTTAATCATAAGTATAGTTGTGGGAACGTTGGGGTTAAGGCCACAGTCCCACCTTAGGAACTCGATCCCACGTTTCCTCCGAGGGATCTCAGAGGGAGCCAGGTTTAGAGAAATAGGGATCGCGCTCCCTATAAAATTGAATCTCAGTCTACATGTTTGTAGGATCCCTCCAAGGAAAGGAGATATACTATTAATGAACAACTTGTGTTCTCCTTGGTATTATAGATTTATTTTTTTGAAGACGCGGCATTATAGATTTATTTCTTTAGAATATGTTAAACTATGCTGCATATCATCACATTGTGATATACTAGAATTATGGTATTAAAAAACTATATGTTAATATCATAATAAGCCAATTTATGATATTATGGAACTTTATTATTGTAGTAAATTGGAGCATTATAACTACGTTATTTGTAATAAGCTAAAGTGTATGATAAGGGATTGAGCAAGTATTACCTCGATCCTATTTTTATTATATACTATTAATTGATCTCGTTTTATGACCCTCCAAGTCAAAACCTCGATCCCAATGACATGGGATCTCGCTCCCAGGTATCCTAGGATCTAGCTCCTTAATATGTTGAATGTATGGATGCCGATCCTAACCCTAGGGAGCTTCCACCCCCTAGGGATTCAACGTTCCCCGAACCAATCCTGCTCCTGAACCCACTCCTGCCTCCAACAACTATGATCATAAGCACACAACTTCCGCAACCAAGCTTTCCAATGACAACTTCCACAAATTCTAAGCTACCTAAACTCAATTTCCATCCTCAAACACAAACATCAACCTTCCGAAACTTCGACCCAGCCACTTAACATAGCCCATTACACCCTTACCTACTTATGTAGGAGCCAAGTTTCTTGGTCCTACCTCACATTTCCAAGGGAGTAAGAGTAAACAATTCATGCAAAGTTGGCACTACAGCCCTATCTTTAAAATTAAACAACTGCCAAATTGGATATATATGGAGGCATGTCAGAAATTTCAGAAAAGCTTGCATGCATTAGTTTCCCTAGAAAGACATGCTGTAGATTATAGTATCTTTAGAAGTCATTCCTTTTCATAGCACCACTTCCCACTGACTATTGATTTTAAATAAGAGAATAATTCTTCCACCTCCATGAGCCCTAGAAGATCGCTCTCATCAAGCCAACAGCTGATCAGATGGCCACCTGGCAGTCTGACAGATAAAAACCTTCAAAATAAAGATCTTCAAAAAAAAAAAAGTTCTTCCATCTCAACATTAATTTATTTTTCTGTACAAGACAAATCATTAAGAATAAAAAACAGAATGCATAACATAAAAAAAGATTCTGTTTTAATCAGAGTCACCTCGGAACTGCAGATCAGTGATATCCAGACAAGTAAACCCAAAACCAAAACTTAGGCCAGTCATCAGCAAAGGCAATCTCTTAACCAAAAAGAAAATTCTCGAACCCTTAGGCCATTGATGTCAAACAGAATGCTCCTACAGTTGCAGATGCACCCAAAAACTACGATGCAATAAAATTTAAGCTTCTTGCTCTTGTATAATCCTATGTTATACTTTTCATAGATCATAGTCTCACAAGATTATTGAACCAACTTTAGTAAGAAGTGATCCAACTATTCAGACATCCAAAGAATAAATACAGTCCAGCAACACATTTTATGAACAACAAATAAGAGCATAACAAGAATTAGCTGATGTGTACCTCTTCCACTGCCCTCTGGAAATACTGAGAAGCCTTTCTAAAGTAAGTTTTTGCTACTTCATGGTCAGGAGTAAGAAACGCATGTGATGTGTATGCATTTCCCAAGCACCAAAGAGTATCATGCTTTCTTGGGTTAACTTCCAATGCCTCTTCAAGTTTTGAAATAGAATCTGCAATTAAAATTAAAATATGAAATAGAAATCATTATTTAAATGCATGAGATGACTCAACCATAAGCCATGAAAACTGCACAGCAACACAGACTAAAGCAGGAAAATCTTTATACAAAAGTAGAGCGCCTGAAGTAGACATATCAAAGAATATCCAGGAAGGAAACATCTTAAAATCAACATATGCAAACCCAGAAAATATGACTAGGATTTCCTTTGAAATACATCAAAATGTCTCAGCACTAAACCATGAAAACTGTACACTAACATTCTAGCATACTCAAACTAAATCAAAACATCCGTTTAATATGCGGCATGTGATGTTTGTATAAGACATACACAAGGATGTCTATGCAAATCAGCACAAGCAAACTCTCTATTATCGAAGGTAACAGCTGGCAACTCATGAGTAGTGATCCCACGATAATAAAAGTGCAGAGAGGAGTGCTCATGCAGTCATACCTATAACAAGCAAGAAAATCAGACTAACAATAGGGTGTCTCATATTTGTGCCTATACAGACCTCATAACCAGCATCATCAAGGCTAAGGCAAGAAAATGTAACTTCTCTTTCTCAATACTCTGGACATATGAACAGGGCATCGAACTCCTTATTCCATAAACAACATTGCACACATGGCAATATAATCATAAAAACACAAAAAAGCCAATACAAACAAAATTAACTAGTATTCACAATTTCACATAATGATACATACCAGCTAAAACAATGGGTTAGAAGAGCTGAGAAAATAATAGTACATATTTATGCCTAAATTTCCATCAAAATTTCCAAATATAGAACGTTCTATGCCCAAAAATCAAACAAGGAAAAAGCCAATCACAATAGTATAATCAATGCTATTTTAAAAACCAAAGATATTCAAAAAAAGTCAATGTTGGGATGGGTGTCAAGACATCTCAACACCAATACAATGCCTAAACAGAAGAATCCAAGTATCGCACTCCTGTATCGATAAAAAGGGTAAGATTTAGCAAGCCAAATCCTTTTCGCAACATAGTAACAGAGCAGAAAAGATTGCTAGAGATAGAACACAAGAATCCAAAAAAATTATCATCATCACTATACTTAATTCCTTACTGCTTGAGGAAATAACTCTTCTAACCATGTTTGTCCTTTAAGTTTTAATTTAATAATGGAAAACCATGGACTCGTTAAAGCAGTATCGGAGAACTAGGGTGAGCCAATCTGGACCACTCAAGTCAGCCCAAAACATACACATGGGAACTGGCGGAGTTTGGCCGGTTCAGAGACTACGTCGAGTGTCTAACAGACTTGGCCGAGTCAGTCAAACATGATTTATACCCTTGACCCTTCTGAGTTCCAACTCAAGTTCATTTTTTCTAATACTTCTAAAGAAATTAGAACAAGGAAGAGTTAGCCACAGAATTCAAATAACTAGGGTTGCGCTGCTCTAGTATTAAAGCATTCTCAGCAATAGTTGTGACATTGCTTCCCGAAGATTAATCCAGTACAACAATATCAGAATAATATCAACACATGCATTATTTTCAAATGCAGCCACACAACACACTCCAAGGCGCATATGTGGAAAAATGTGATGCGCCTGCATATGTGGCACATCACCCACATATGCGGCCATATCACCTGCATCGCATCCTGAGAGATGCACCTGCATATGCCCTTTGTACTCCTGGGCGGAAAATAAGCCCATCAGTATGGGCAAATTTGTCTCCCCCCCAGGCGGCCTCCGCAACTATAAAAAACAAAAAATGGACCCAAAAAAACACATTAGAATAAGTTTACATGGTTCTAAGGTGATTCAAACCAAAAAATTTCTTGAATCCAAAGTTTTTTAAAAAATTAAGAGATTCTTTTGACCATCCTTTTAATTGCTTTGGGCATTATTCATAATGTATTTGGGCAAAGATTCACCAACAAATCGAGGGTTTTGAAGGGCCGAGTATAAATCGAAATTTCTTTGGATTGTTTGGTAACTTCTTCATTTCCTAATGCCTTTTTCTTGTGGGGGGAGAAATGTCTTCATCATCTACAAGTAACAAGATTCCAGCATGGAAAAAGTAAACTTAGAAACCGTAAGGATTAAAATTGCATTATATGTACTTTGTGTGGAGTTGTTTATATGGGCGTTATTTTTTGGTGAAACGAATACCTAGCTGGTATTATGACGAATGTTAAAGCATGACCACAAGCAACCAATGAAATTGGAAGAGAGATTATGGCATACATATATAGCCATGAAAAAGCAAAAGGAAAAAAAATGATACAAAAAAAAAAAATAGACAAAAGAAATTCAAGTATTTTATGACTAATCCGATTGAGACTTGAGACTTTTTTTTTTCTTTTATATGTCATAAACTTTTGGTCTTTGCCTCTTTGGACTTGAAACTTTAAACTTTAGAATTTTCAATATTTTATATGAGATGGAATGTATTGCTTCGTTTTACATGTTAATTGTATTGGACATTTAAACTACTAAATATTAGAAGTTAGAACAATGCATTCTATTACCCTTTATCAGGCTATGAAGGGACTCAGATTCTCAAACAGCTAATATTTTATAGATATTGAATGAATTAAAATACCTATTATTATAGATATTAAATAAATTAAAATGCATGCTATCATCTAAATCGTATTTATAATTTTTTCTATGCATCATTATATTTTAAAAATTTATTGAGATGAGCCCCTGCATCGAGACATCGTCCAGATGCATCACCGCAACAAATCTGCATTCCGCATTTTAAAACAATGAACGCATGAAGAAGGCGGCTCACTGCAATACAAGATATTACGTTGGCAGAGAGCAATTCTGTCAAAACTGACATATAGTCATTCTTAGATACTACCAGTGTTCAAAAACCCAAAAAACTCAACTGACTCAAGCTATACCAATACCAATTCGATTCACTACGTTAAACAGCTAGCTCACTAAAACTCAGGTGAGTTTCTCAAATTTCGTAAACAAAATTAAGAAATAACTATTTAGTAACCAAGTCATCATAGATGCCTACCACTTCACTTAAGACAATTTATATGCAAAAACAACATATATACACACATGCCAGCAGGTATATCTAAGTTTCTCAATTATAAAACTCAGCCATTGGCACAATCAAGTTAACTCAGTGAGTTTTCCTGCTTGAAACTGAGTTTCTAATCACTAAACTAGTACCAGAATTAGCTTTGAGATTGCAGACCTGCATTCAATGCTCAGTGCATGTCTTTTATGGCATACGATATGGGATCAAAACCATGGCTAATGGGACTAAGCATGAGGTCTAGTCTGCATGTTTATTCATGAAACATATAATAATCAATTTGCTTGTAAAGAGAACATATTGAATCCATTACGTACAATGCCATATTAAGTACAATCCATTGTGCATGTTTATAGCTCTTGTTTTATTGCATATTTGTTTCCTTGATGAATGACTAATCATCAATAAAAGCAAAATAAAATAACCTTATGTTTCTAATATCATACGAGAATGAAACATTGGTCCACATTGGCACTCTTTTGAAAAAGCCGCTAGGCTTCTAAAATGGAAGTGTACATGTAGAAGTGAGCCTAACCAAGTGCTTCTTTATAAAAGTAAGCCTACCATAATACTCACCTTTATATTGAGCAAGGCAAACAATTCAAGTCAATTGAAGATTGAACAAGCATGCTTCTGCACTACATCAAACATTAGATGGAACATTACATCATCTAATACCGTTACACCAATACATGACTAACCGTTGTGAATTTAGATGTAATACCTTCAACCATCTTGATGCAGTTAGGGCCCTGTTGAAACTGAGATAGTTCAAGCAGTGCTCCTCCCCATCTTGTAAGATTCTGAAGACCCAAGTTAAAATTGTTTAAAACTCAATGCCCAGTCGATGAATATATTTTCACATAAAATCAAACCGATACAGGTCCAATTTCACCCTCCATTATATTTTTTGCTGTGAAACAGCTTTGAACTAATTACAGAAGAGTACATATAAAACCCTAAAATACCCCCTACCACTGCCACAAAAAAAAACGAAAAAGAGAAAAGAGAAGGACCCCTAAAGAAAATATGGATGGCATGCAATAAACACCATTCACAACCATTAAGACAACATAAATGAAAATCCATTTCAAGCAACTATACAAAATACTCCACAAACCTCGAAAGGCACACCATAAAACCAGTTGTTTATCTCATAGCTTCGTTTGATGGATACATGATGAAACAGAGAACTAAGAAATCGAACTAAGTAACAAAAAAAGCCTACTCAGAGTAAAACCATGTGAAGAAATGGATAACAAGTATTATGTGATTACATCTGCATCGAGGGGGTTCTTTGCATAGGTAGCCTCTGCGGTCATTAGAGCGGCTTCAAAGAAGAACTGGCGATCAATGTCATTTGTAGGCATGCCGTCCATGGCTAAGGAAAATAACAACTGACTGAGAAAGAGAAACACAGAGATTGGGGGTAAATAGGTAGAACGAAATTCCTGGTTTTGAAACGGGGGTTTTGTACGTATATAAAGGGAGGCGGGGGTTTTGTTCCAGAGTCTCCTCTTAGAGAGACGGAGAGAGGGCTCTGAAGTCCTGAATTTGTACACCTCACTTTCGGGGCAAGTCTTGGACTTTCATATATAGAAGCGACGCTGCCGCGTCCAATAAATTAATACGAATCGAAATTGGGGGTTTAGTGACGCATAGTAGCACCAGGTCCCGAGCTCGATTCTACTGCTCTATTCTTTTAGAAAAATGAAAATTCTTTCATCCGGGCTGGACGATCTATTTCTGTATTTGCGGTCGGAAAGTGTGAAGCATTCATTTATTCATTTTAAAAATGGATGCAAGTAAGTATTTTATAATCTAGTAGGTGTTCCATCTAAAAATAATAGAAATTTATTCATTTTAAAGATGGATGCAAGTAGGTGTTCTATCATCTAGTAGGTGTTCCGTCCAAAAATAATGGAAGTTAACCTCTCAAATATTTAATTACTAAAATTATTATTTTAGTTTTCAAAAATTATTTATTTTTTCATATTCATAATCTCCATATAGAAATGTACTTAAAAATTAAGTATTAAAATCCATCTCAAAATTAGATTTATTACTAGGCCCGTATTTCTACGTATGTAGGCTTGGCCACATAGAAACTGGGTCCTTAAAAAAAAAAAAAAAACTTTTATAAGATTGCAACCCTAAAATGTATAATTAAAG
Source organism: Amborella trichopoda (assembly GCF_054954075.1). NCBI lineage: Eukaryota > Viridiplantae > Streptophyta > Magnoliopsida > Amborellales > Amborellaceae > Amborella > Amborella trichopoda. Next base: position 11,461,478 of record NC_142341.1, on the reverse strand, counting down.
TGCATCTCAAAAATATATCATAAAAAGTTGTTTTGATGTTAGAAAACCTTCTAATTGATCATCTTGACATCGAGATATCTGAAATGAGAAAAAAAAAAAAAAAAAAATGATTTTGAGTCATAAAAATAGTGCATCTTGCAATACATTATCTGGACCGTCCAATTTCAAGATTTTCAAGTGTTTATAGATCTACTTGATTTGACTATTCTTGGAGTTTAAAATTTTATAATTAGAAATGAAAATAGATTCCCATAACCTTATACAAATCACACCAAAAAAATATATCATTATTATCCTTATAGCCTTTTTTCAACTATTGGGGGCTATTATCCTAAAAATATATTATATGCAAATATGAGAAAAATCTTAAACAAATTTTATTATGAACAGGAATAATTCTGATGGAAAATTTTAGCAATTTTTTTTATTATAAATATAAGTTATGAAATATATCATAAATATAAATTATGAAAGATATAAAATGTGAGCATTATGCTACTTATGGTATACGGGTACTACATGTTTTTATATATGGTACTATGGTAATACATATGGTATGATAGTATGGGTATATCAGTAGAGAGAGAAAGAGGTTTCAAGTAGAGATAGAAAAGGATTTTATGAAACTATCACCTTCATAATATTAGCATCTTAAAAATAAATTATATAACTTATTACTAGAGGTTTGATTTCTATTACTAAGCTTTGAATTTTTATGTACAACCCAATTTTAAAAATGAGAAGAGAGGTACATATGCACAATCATAATTCCAATTCTACATTTGCAAATTCGTTAACACATCAAGATTGTACATTATGTTGAAATAGACGTAAAACATTGTATGTGCACAAAAATCAACTATTAGGCTAAATGAAGTTTGTGAAATGTAACATTCAAGAAAGAAATAAGTTTGTGAAATATATTTGTAATGTGTCATTTTTATGCAGAACTTGTAATAAATATATACCCATTAGACTTTATTAAAGCTAAAAATCATGTTCCCTTATTTCTTTGGTATCCATTGGAACATTTGATAAAATTAGTACCTCTGATTTTTATAATAACCAGCATTGGTATTGCACAACCACAAATTTTTCCATTATCTTTTGATCTCAATATTTCCTCGAATTCTTTTACATTCCTCAATATAAAGATTATGCATCTCATTACTTCATTAAAATATAAAAAGCTTTATACTACTAATTTGACCTCAAATTGTGGGGGCGATTATCTTCGCGTAATTTTACGTTTAATTCATTCTTCGGTTACCTATTTGATGTTTTCTAGGGATTACCAAACCTTTAGGCACTTTGCCTCTTGTTATATTTAGACGTCAAATGATAAACACCTATATCACTATCAGAGATGGACATATCTTAACATATTTTTTTGTTTTATAACTCCATAAATAACAAATGCTCCTTCAGTCAAGCCTGATGAAGTATAATTTTCTCCCTAGCATATTTTGGTTCTACACATTTGTTGCTATTTATATTTGACAAGCTTATTACTTTAACTTCTTGAATATAGCATGAGGTGTATTCTCAACCATGCAAAAGCTATACCTTTCACACCAGTCTTAGTGCTAGATAATCTACTTATAAATGCATTGTTATGCCTAAAATTAGGCTTGGAATGGATTAAACTCTTTGGTATTGCCTTAGGGGGATACATATCGTAATCGGCCAAGCTAAAAGCAAGGATGTCCAAGTTGAATATCATATGTGTTGTTGTCTTTCATTTTACCATGGAACCCTATCACAGTCTAACTGATTTTCTTTTTGAAAAATAAAGTTTTGAGATTTCTAATTTCTTCACGTCGTCGTCGTCGTCATCATCATCCAAGCCTTACCCCAATGATTTGGGGTCAGCTACATAAATATTGTTCCTCCATTATTCCCTATCAGTTGCCTACCTAATGCAACCTACCTCTTTGACCCGAGCTTGGGACGGGTGAAAGGAAAGTTTGAGGTCCTCACCCTTACCAGACCAATAGTGAGTGTTTCGATTTATTATTAAGAAAATTCAAGGTAACAAGCTTCTAAGTTTTTAACACCTTTCATTAAATTGCCTCGTTCAATGATTGTAGAGTTTTGCATATTTGTAGTAGCTTAGTTGCTTCATGTATATCACATACTTTGCATAAACAAGGGATCCAAATAATGTTGGTGGCATTGTCTAACTTAGTCACTCCCTTGAATCTATTATTGAAGCTACAACTCCAATGCTAGACGAAAAGATGAATCATCTAAAGCAAGTAGAAAGGTAAATACAAGAACTTCCTACACCCCTCAAGCTGAGGCATGCCCAAATTTTTTATGTTGACACTTAATGTGAAAACTAAATTTTGGTTTGGTTAATTGACTACTTATATTAATTTATAGGACTAATGTAGAGTAAGTGAACATTTTTAACCATCGAAGACTCCCCCTTTTTAATTCCTACAACTTGACTTTGCACGCTAATCTCTTACTACTTAAATGAATTTGTTTTTCATCATGAATATAAAATTTATATTAGTTAGGGTGCTAAAGTGACATAATTCTTTGACCCTTTTCCTATGATGATAATGGTTGTTTTTTAAATAGTGCAATTTGTATATATGTAAACCTTAAATAATCAAAGTAAGACCTCGCTCTAAATATCTCCAAAAGACATAATTTTAGTGCCAAAAATCCTTGTGTTAGCCTAAAATCTATCTTCATTGTAATTAACTTTTTAAAACTATAACAATGGCGTAGATCGAGCAGATTTATAAATACTTAGTCTTTGTTAGACAAAACAAAATTTGAATATCCAAAATTCGAATATTAAGACTAAGAATCAAAGGGTCTTAGTGAAGGTTGAAGAGATCCACGAAAGTTGGAGAGTTTATTTTCAAAAATTAGTAATGTTGAACATGAAGGCGAAGGTCATAGATATATTTGTAGGATTATGGTATAAGAAGTAAATAAGTTTTGAAGATGATGAAAATAGGAAAAGCTTTAGGACCAAATGGTATTTTAATATAGGTTTGGAAGTGCATGGAGGAGATTGAGAATGGCTAGACTGACCAAGTTGTTCGACAAGATATTAAAAACAAAAAAAAATGTTAGCTGAATGGAGGACAAATATTGTGGTTCATATTTACAAGAAAAGTAAAGATTTACAGAACTGCGTGAATTATCAATAAATCAAGCTTGTGAGTCACACTATGAAGTTGTGGGAGAGAGTGATTGAGTAGTGACTAAGGCATAAAACAAGTATTTTCAAAAAATCAATTCGGTTTTATACAAATGAGGCCAACAATCAATGCTCGTTTCCTACTTAGACAACTGATTAGGAAGTTTAAGGTGAAGGTAAAAGACCTCCACATGGTCTTTATTGATGTAGATAAAGCTTATGATAGAGTACCTAGAGATTTAGTTGGGTGAGTGCTGGAAAATAATGGAGTCTTAAGGCACTCATCGACTTGGTGAGAGATATGTATGAGGGGGCACTAACTAATGTACAAACAACTAGTGGGGAGACGAGTAGGTATTCAATGGCAATATGTCTACACCAGCGGTCAATATTGAGCCCATGCATCATTGTCTCAGTAATGGACCATTAACTAGGCACTTGCAAGATAAGGACCGTGGTACGTATTATTCGCAAATGACATAGTTTTGATCAATACAACCCGAAACGAAGTCAACGCAAAGTTAAAACTTTGGAGGGATGCTTTATAATCTAAAGGTTTTAAAATTAGCCAGACTAAGACATAGTATATGAAATTCAAGTTTAGTAATAATGAGAGTAGAGATGATGAACTAATTAAAATTGACGGCTAAAAAATACCAAAAAGACCGTGATTTTGATATCTTGGGTCGATAATCCATAAAAATAGAGAGATTGAGGAACATGTTGCACATAAAATTAGAGTTGAGTGGGCAAAGTGGAAATGTGCAACTAAATATTTATGTGAATGTCGCATACCAATGAAGCTGAAGGGCAAGTTCTATAGGACAACAATGATGCCAGTTTTATTTTATGGGGCAGAATGTTTGACAGTCAAAAAACAACATACCCATAGAGTGAGTGTAGATCAGATGAAACTATTGAGATGGATGAATGAATAGACAAGAAGGGATATAATTCAAAATGAATACATTCGAGACAATTTTGGTGTGATACTAATAGACAATAACATGATAAAAAGTTAACTTAGCTGGGTTGTCCGATCCCAAATAAATTAAGAAAGGCCGCGACGATGACTATGATAACGTTTTCAAAAAATTAAATAAAGCCATTGCCTATTTTTTTCATATCTATGAATTACAAATGATTTTAATACGTGTTTCTATGTGCATGTTTGACTGCTCACTTATATCTCATAATTTTGTTGGAGTACTATAAAGAGAGAAGTGTGAAACGGAAGTAGAGAGAGAAAGAGAGGAGTGATACTGCTAATTGTCAGTTTAATAATATAGAAACTGCAAAAAGACCCAACGGGTATAGCACAACAACCAATTGGTCTTTTTTTCTTTTTTTAAATATGCTATTTACTAGTTATTTATGTATGAATGAGGTATTGTCTAACTTCAATCCAAAGGTGATTTTGGATTGTAAATCATATCAAAGCCTAATTATGGCTTGGAAATCATATCAACCAATTATGGTTTACAAATCATATCAAAGCCTAATTATGGCTTGTAAATCATATCAAAGCCTAATTATGGCTTGTAAATCATATCAAAGCCTAATTATGGCTTGTAAATCATATCGAGACAATTTTGGTGTGATACAACCAATTATGGCTTGTAAATCATATCAAAGCCTAATTATGGATAAGAATACTCTTCAAAATAAAAAAATAAAGCATAATCAAGTAAAATGAAACTAAGATATCAACATGGAGAATAGGAATGAAATTTATGAACCAGTCTGGGCCTCGCAGCCTAACACCCGGAGTGGAGGCCTTAATCACAACTTATATTAATTGAATAAACTCCCTTTGATGAAGTGAATGACTGATTTTGATATTTGAATGAAGTGGGATGTATAGAGATATAGCATTTTAAAGGTGTAATGCCTTAGGTAATGAACAAATGAAGTTTTTTTTTCTCTAAAATAGATTGCCATGGCTGCTGAAAACCTAGGGTTTCTAAGGATCTGAGTCTAAGGTTTGGAGCTAGAGTTAGTGCTAAGTTAGACTAAGGAAATAGGGTTTCTTAAAAACACGCCGTCTCTTATTTTTTTCTCTCTCTATAAATGAGGGTTTTTATAAACAAAAGTGGCCTATAAATCCAGAAGGCAGTTGCTAGATCAATCAGCAGATTACAGTTGTTCGCATCATCAGTTTTGTCACATATCTGATGTACCGTGCCAAGTAACCAACTTAGTTTGGTATGGATTTATTTGGGATTGTTATTTTAATAGTTAAACCTTATTACCTCGAGTCACAATTTACACGGTTTGGTAGTGGGGAATACATTCTAATTGTTTGTCTGGAATAATGCATTATCGACATTTTGGCTAGAAGATACTGCGATAATTTAATGTATAATAACGTAGTTTTTTTTATGATAAAATATCAACCAAAACTACTTTGTTTTCTAATAAGTGAAGGTAATATCCACATTAATAAATTTATCCGTTTCTCCCTATAATAATTTCATTAATAGGTGAATGGCGTCACTATTTTTCAAAGAGAGAATATTGTCATCATCATCACTTACTAATATGTGAAAATAAATGGCGTCACCAATTTCCCACTTATGCCAATACCTGTTATGCAAAAAGTCTATGACATCCTAATAAAATGGTGCACTGCCTATAAACTATATCTACTTTATTTTTTATCACAAAATTCCATTGAAATTCGAAATAAAGGTCATCATCATACTATTCCAATAAGATTTAATATTGTCATCATCATCATTCTAGAGAGAGAGGGAGAGGGAGAGAGAAATAAATGTCTTAATCATCACCATTCAAAAGTTAGAGAGAGTGTGAAATAAAAATCTCAATCGTTACCATTATAAAGAGAGAGAATGAGAGTGTGAAATAATATTGTTATTATTCCAACAAAATATACTAACGTGATTATCATTTAGATTCCAATGACATAATACTATAAGCATTATTTCAACTAGATTTTATAATATGATGAGAATAAGTTCATATCATAGAGATAGAGAGACTGATAGAGAAGTTCATCATCATTTCAATAAGAGATAAAATGTGTGTGTAAGAGAGTATAGCAATTTGAGAACAAAAATTCCCGTCCAAAAACTATCTCGGTTAAAGAAAGAGATAGAGGGGAACCCAATTAAAAGAAATGTGGATCTCACTCCACTTTATATGGTATTGCCTTGTTGAAAACACTTAATGTCCATCTAAAATGCCCGGTCTTCTTTTATCATTTATAGGAATCCCTCACTAATATTCATGTTTGTAATGGTTTCGTTAAATGCTTGTATGAAGACGGATCGAACAAGACTGTGAACCTAATTAAGGGTTATATTGACATCTCATATATGTGGGTTTGTTGCAGGTCTCTGTGAGTTTACAATTGCATTTCTCATTTCATTCACGGCTATAACTATTGACTCTAGAGTATCAGGCATGATTTTTGTTTTCTTCTTCATTGGCATAATTGATGTTAATTTCTCAAAGAGATTGGTGCTCATTCTATTCGTCCTTGATTAAACCAATGTCTTTGGGATGTCCTCATCACCACATACTTCTTTAACACCATCATCATCATTTAAGCCTACATCCGTCTCTGCAACTTCCTCAACAACATCATTGATATCCATTTCTAGTTGTGTTGTCATCCTGTCATAGGCGCCTTCGGCAAAATCATTCCCGACAATTTGTTATGTTTCTTCTAGTATTCAAAGGACTTCCAATTGAAGTTCTTTATATTTGGATTAGATTGCGAGATTAGTATAATATGCATTAACCTAAATAAATATTGTATAATTTTTCAAATAATAGCCAATTAGATAGATGATAAATATACATATATAATTACATAGTCATCCCATAAAGATTCATCGATAATGACCATATGTGTTTCTTCATTCCATCTAAAGTCACTATGATTCTTCATTTGCTTAATAGTCTTGTAGTTCTCTGACCATGTTATAAGTTTATTCTTAAAAATATCCATTCTCAAATTCATTCCAGTTTTGTCCTTGAACTTCTACTCAATCGCAGTCTATTGCTCACTTTTAAAAGCTGATTTTGGATTTTTAATGAGCATGCACTGCTCAACAAGTAGCTGCTACTAAACTGTCTCCATTTTTTATGTCAATTTAATGTTCTTTCCCACCTTGGGATTTGACAGTCACTGGAATTTCGTTCTCCATATCTAAGAGTATGATTGATAGGCCCACAATATTATGATATTTAGAATATTAGAAGATATTGAACTTTCCTGATTTGATATGGTTAAAGAGGTATTTGATAGAACCCAAAATAGAATATATATAATTTCAATATCACCCCAAAAACAAAATCCCCCCAAAAACAAGTCTCACTTGAATTTTAGAAAATCTGGAAAAACGCTAACTTGTGAGTTAGCATTCATCTATCAATGTATTTGGCGCAGAATTGTTCTCCCAGTCTTCCATAAAAAATTTAGCCTCCCTCCATTGGTGTTCTCTCTTTATATATAGTAGAAGGTGGGATGCTTTGCACGGTGGAATGTAGGATGCCTCATGCTGGATGTGGGATGCCTCACATATTGAATAGATAGATGAAAGAAGAAAATGAATAATAAAGGTTTCCTAGTTTATGGCGGAATGTGAGAATGAATAGATAGATGAAAAAAGAAGAAGACTTTGGTTTTCTCTATAAGTATTTGATTTGTAGTATTATGGAGAGATCGATGCATTGCAGAGTGATATATTTGTTGAATTACAACTAAATTGGATAAGTTCTAATTTAATTTGTGATATATTTGTTGAATTTTCATGATCTGGTGTTGTATGGGCTGTATTACTGTCCTTTTATTGATTGTAGTTTACGATGAACTACTTGTTGTCTTTACTCATCTGTACAATTTGGGTGTTTTTTTATTTATTTACCTTTTCTTTGGTCAGATCTGAGTTATTAATATTTTGTTTTCTTTTTGTTTTCTCAAATGATTCAATTCATAAGCTTGAGGGAGAAGATTTTTGGTCCGTAGCACATCTAGAGGTGGTTTTTTTAAGATGATTTGTGCTCAATTTTTTGAGATATGTAAATACTTTTGCTTACTAATGGGACTCATATCTATGTTTCTTTTATGTAATTTATGGTATTTAAATTCGTATTCAATGTACAATATGCATTTGGAAGTCTTCATGATACGTTGCTCTAAATAATGCATTTGACTTCTGGAAAGCTTTGTTTATTGTTGATTCAACAGAATTTGAATTTAGAATGTATAGGTAAGGAGTGTGGTATACATGTTATTTTTTAGTGTCAGTCTAGAATTTGAAAAATTCTAGACTTCTGCAAATTTCAAAATTTTGGGATAGCAGTCTAGAATGTTTATAGATAGATGCATAAATTTGTACAAGTATATACTTACATGTACATGCTTAGTATCCATGTTCATTTCATTACAAGGTATAACGTGTTTTGTATGTTTTGTATGTTTTGTCTTAGTTCGTTTGAGCTTTATAGTCACATCGAACATTTCATGAGTATGGCAATGTTCAGCAATTATATATATATGGTCCTCATCGCTCTTTGGCATGGTAATGCTTAACATTGTCTAATGACCGAATGCTTCCATATGTTTTTCGATATAATGAAAATTATTTAGGGGTCAAACTATATCATTTAACAGTAACTTTAATATATCATTCATTATTCAACAATTAAAGAGTCGTAAGAACCAATTATTAAAATAACATAAGATGGTCAAGATACTCTGTGGACAAAGTGGCTTTAGGTGGAATGATGCATTGCAACTCGTGTTCACTTATAACAAGTTTAGGAGAATTATATCAAAGCAAATTTATTTTGTATAACTCTATTTATTCTCGATTGTTTTTTTCAGTTACCGAAGTTTTAGAATTTTTATAATGACCAACGAAGGCTATTGTGATATACAAGCAAAACAATATAGAAATAAGCTTTGTACACTGTACGATCACTCGAATGAGATATTCGAAGATAGATTATAATATGTGCTTCTATGTGACTTGTTATTATTTTTATTTTACTTTCAATGCTTACAGAAAGACGCTAACTTTTAATAAGTACTACTGCTCAAGGAAGAGTCACATTGTCAACTATCCAACTAGGGTAAAGAGAGCAAGCTAGAAATGAATCTGAGGCTGTAGACTCCTTCTGAATTCATGCCAACCTAATTTACATGATGATCCTGACATTAATAGAATGGAGGAGGAAGTTTCTCAAAGTAACTTGCAATAGGCTACCACTATATCTACTATCCCTCATAGTAAAAGGAAGAGCCACTTGGGCACTAACCATCATATTGCAAATGCCTTTGATAAGATAATAGAGCGAAATACTAATTGTGATAAGGAGAAGATGATACAAGTTACTAAAGAAGATTGTTCTTACGGCACTTGCTAAGAGGAATTGTAGGAGTTACAAGAATTTTCTGTAGTCGAAATGGTGGAACTAATATAAATTTCGAAGGAGAAAACAATAGAGTTGTATTTAAGAAACTAATAAGATTAATTTGTGAGTAGTTGAATGTGAAACAACATTGCAGGATATGTGGGCTAATTATTGTAACAAAAGATGCTAGTTTGTTAGTTGGTTGATGATATTATGATAGATCATATAAGTTCTATTTTTTTATATATGGGATTATATATCTTTTTTTGTTTGTAAATAACTTCTTCACTATTAACTTAGTTTGGGATCATATGTCTATATTGATTTTCTAATGGAGCAAATTTCTTATATGAAATGCCAATAATCTTTCAATTCATAACAAATGGTCTCCCTCTATCTCTCTTGTGTAATCTTAATATCTTACGGATAATAAAAGTTGGATGTCACCGCTGATCTCCTTTTCTTTGGTACTTGTGTAAATTATTGGTTTTTACGCATACTTTTTATGAGGAGTGTCTATCTTTAATAATGAGAGAAAATACAAATTTGTTACAAATCAAATATGTGCTTAATGAAAAAACTTTATTTTATTGTGATTTTGCCTTCCAAATAGTCAAATATCTTTAATCTTAATGCTAGTTTGGATGTACCCAAAATTGCAATATTTTGGGATTGCAATCCAAAAATCTTGTGAAATAGATTTGATTAGTTTGGACAACCATAATATTTTACTAGATTTTTAGATTGAAATAAAAAATTATGCAGGCAACAGTTACCATAAAAAAAAATTCACTCCAGACTTGATTTATTTATTTATTTATGAAAGTGCAGCTCTCACCCCCGTACAAACCTCACCTTGTGACCCAACAACCCACACCGTGAAACCTCATAAACCTCAAATCTACTCTCTTTCTCTCTCTACTTCATAAACCCCAAATTTACTATCTCTTTATCTACCTCATAAACTCCAAATCTACTCTCTCTACCTCAAAAACCTCAAATCTACTTTCTCTCACTCTTTCTCTCTCTCTCTCTCTCTCTCTCTCTCTCTCTTTACCTCATAAACCCCAAATCTACTATCTATTTATCTATTTCAAAAACCCAAATCTACTATCTCTTTCTCTCTCTCTCTAAACTACGTCAACCTTAAATCTTCAAAGTAAAATCAACTGCCATAAATAATTTATGAAGGAGACAACTACTCGAGTTTCTATTTGCTCACAGAAGTTCCACAGCAGGCTGGACTAAAGAATGTTTCTCTCTAAAAAATGACCAAGCTCCCCCACCCACTCACCCACCCTTTCTCTCTCTTTTTTTTTTCTAAAACCAGAGGCATATTCTTATCATACCTCCAAAACAAAGGTAAAAGATGAAGCTCAAATAAGGTAGAGAAGATGAGAGAATAAGAACAGCAATAACAGGAGTTTGGGTCTCTTGTTAAAAAAATAAAAAAAAAGAGGAAAACAAGGAGTTCTTTATTTCACCATTGCAGTTTACTAGCTTGAGTATCTGGTTAAAGGGGAGAAGAGAAGTGGGAAGCAAAGAAATCTTTAATTCACATTACGATTTGCTCCATTATTCTGCTTGTGGATTTGTGATTGCATCAAGGTTAGAGGGAGAAACACACAACAAGGTGATAGAGCGTTAATTGCGTAGTTATCCCCTTCTTGTTGAGGGATATAATCGTAGAGATAAAAATAGACTTTAACACCCAAACAACTTTGTAAGAAAATAAAAAAGGCTTGATATATTTTGCAATTGGTATTTGAAAAACTGTATTTTTATTGGATAACAATTTATTTTTATTTGACATCCAAACTGATAGTCAAACTTGCATAAAAAGATACATATTAAGATAATATAAAATTCAAATATATGATAAGCACGTAATGCCTTTATTTAGATTTTCAAAAATTTGAATATTCTATTTCTGTTTTGTCAAACAGACCCTAACATAAATTTTCAAATCACTAAGACATCAACTATTGAAATTTTTACATCAAATGCATTTATCAAATATATCAATGTAAAATACAATTGCAAAACGAAGTTATACATGAATGAGATAGAAATCTGCGTAGATTTAAAAGGATATGAAAGAAACATATAAGTGTGTCATAATGTCTAACAAAAAAACATAAAGCAAAGTGAGATTTTCATCCCATTAAAATTGTTCTCATGAATACATCTTAGTTACAAAAGTGAAAATTATGAGAATTATTACTTCAATTATGACAACTCCAATAATCTGCTCACATCCACATCATAAGTTCATCTTTGAACTCATACCATTCATCTCTTTCCCTTTGACTCCTCCCAATTACATCCAACTCTAGAACTTCCACTAATTATGGTTGGTTTCGTTCAGTTATTACATCTTTATAATCAAGAAGGTGGTGGTCTTCACTTATGATGAAATTGTGCAAAATGCAACATGCAACATTTTGACTTGTGCTTTGATTAAATAGGTAGTACCCACTTTCAAGATTGAGAAACATACCTTAAAAACTCTAAAAGCACGTTCAATGCATTTTTGAGAGAGGAACGTTGTTTATTAAATAACTTATTGTAGTTATGTGGTCCTTCTCTACCACAACCATAATAATTCAAATGGCTATAAGTCCTACGATAAGGGATGAGAAATTCTGGGATATTAGAGTACCCGACATCTACAAGATAGTATTTGACTACAAATTAAATATTTGACTGAGATTAAATCAATTGGTAGCTCTGCATATAGTTTTAAGTATACAAATATTGTATCAAAGTTGTAGTTGAAATACCATTGGGAACTATAAGATGATCATCACACGAGAGTGTTGATTGCAAAACATGACAATTAGCAGCAAAACCTATCATCCAACAATAATTTATTGGAATTGAAGATTAAATGAGTGAATGCCCCTTACATTTTGTGATGTAAAACCCTTTTTGTTATGATATTTCCCTTGGAGACTAGTTCGAATAATTGTCAGGATATGAGTTGCTATCAATAGCTCGAACATAATCCTTTTATTGTGAAACAATTAGAATATTGTTGGATACCACATTAATCTAGAAAAAAACAGTAAGTATGACTAATATGCATTACTTTAAAATAAGAAAAAAAAATTTCCCTTCTTATGAGCGATTTCTAGTGGTGTGTTCGACTCTAGTGATTTGAAGAATTATATGTACTCAGTTAAAGTGTCGATAGACAGTTTCTCGCAAGTGACCAAACTCATTACCAATTTTTCAGTTCTTTAGGTTGTGGTTTAGAATGTGCAAGAACATCATAAGTTATTCGTCAAATAAAACCCCCATTGTATCAATGATACTTCATCTCTCTAAAATAATATTCCTCAAGATAAAGTAAGCACTTTTACTCATTATGATATGGTTTCGCAGTTCACCTCTGTCACACCCCAAGAATTTACAATACCGATATTCCTGAGATGTGACAGTCAAAACATATGTACATCTCTTGATAGGACAAATTTACATTGACGAATTCTTACAAAGTAACAAAAAAAAGCTTAGACACAACTACAATATCTTCCAAAGTTGCCCTTGACGAGTACTCAAAATGAAGCCGCAGTTATTCTGAAAAATGTTTACCATAGTTTGATGAGTTTGGCTACTCAGTAAGTGATCATTATAATCTTAAAAATAATCATGATTGAAAGATATCAATATTTTCCAAAATGAGATATATTAATAGAAATGCATCGACAGTTTCACTTTCAATAAATGTATAATTAAGTATAATCCGAATAATTGAAATGCATATAACACTTTAACGGTAGTGCATAATTCAAAGGATTTCACAAAATACCCTACTGGCGTCCCAAGTAGGTCACCTATATACCCCATCAGCGTCCTGATGGATCCACTTAATCCCTATCGGCGTCCCTGATAGGTCCACTTAATCCCTGCAGGTCCACTTATACCTCACCGGCGTACCGGATGAGTCCACTTAATCCCTACCGGCGTCTCAGATAGGTCCACTTATACCTCACCGGCGAACCGGATGAGTCCACTTGCATACTTAAATTATTTCTAAATCTCTTTAAACATTCGAAAGCAACAATATCATGTACTCAACATATCACTGAAATCATTAATATGAATTTCACTTAAACCATTAATAACAGTCACTCTCTATAACATTTCAAAAATAACCAATCAAATATTTTGGGCTCAAATTTAGAAAGGTAGCAGTTTGTAAAGGCATTTTAGCATAATTGCCAATTTAATATGTATAGAAAAACTCTTATAAAAATTCAAGAATACAAAATTATCACAATTTATGGGATATCAACCCACAAATAAACATTTCACAACAATACTATAATCAATTACAAAAATGTCAATTTTTTTAAATAATAAGGCAGTCATTTGCACATGAATTTTACAATGTCTAAATATTCAAAACAGTAGAAAGAAATATCACAATTTTACTAAACGCAGAAATATCACATTTATTTATGACAATAAACAAGAAAAATAAATAAATTTATTTTTCTAATTTACAGCATTCAAAATTTCTAACATAGGTAAAATATCACAATTTTTTATTAAAAAGATTATTTTTCAAGATAATGAGGTTGTGTGTGCATAAAATTTATCGCGCCTAAAATTCATGATAATAAGCAGAAATAATTATTTCATTTCATTTTTAAAAATAGAGATCCTAGACGTGGCAAGGCAGGAGCAAACAAAAGAAACTTAACCAAAAGATTTTGAAAACAGTGATGGTCCCTAAGGACCATCGTGCTCATATAGACCATCACTTATTAAGAGTTTCTTTCCTTCTTTTTTTATTTTTATTTTTTTTATTTTATTTTTATTTTTTACTTTTATTTTATTTTATTTTAGAATTATTACAACCTCAGTGGAGATAACTATAATTTTATGGTATATTGTGCCAATTGAATTATGCTTTGTTGCAGATAATTTATGTACACAGGTCACTAGAAGAGTACTTACTATAGCTAGAGTACTGCTAACTGCAACAAGTGATGCGGTTATTTCATCTTTTCTTCATGCTCGAGATTATGATTGTTATTTACCATGGTAAAATATTAATCACTATATAATACCTAATTAAAATACCAATAGCAATTACAAAACATATACATATATACAAATTAGTCACATGAGTGCAAAGTTACAACCTCCCAAGTTAAAGTTTCCCAAACTAGCATTGGAATCTACAACTCAAACCTAGTATCTATTCAATTCTCAACCCCAGATGAGTGTGAGCATTAAATCAATCTCACATCCATTATAAAAAAACTGATGAGAGTTAGAATACACAGATGAAAGCACAATATCCATGAGTTCTCAATAAGACCATCTTTTATTTTATTTACTTAAATAAAAGAAACCAATAGAAGAGAAATATAAATGTATTAAAAAAAAATTACAATAGCAAGTTAAGTTAGCAAAACATAATTTACAGCAACAATTTATAATAGTAAGTTAAGTAGCAAAAACAATTTACAACGTCAAGTCAATACTCATCATGAATTTGAATAAGTTAGAAAAAATAAGAGAGAGAGAGAGTTAATGTTTCAAAGCCCCAAAAAATTATCAAACTAAACAACTACATAGGAAAATTATACAAAAAACTATCAATTTAAACCCAATATACATCACTAAATTCATGAGTTCTTAATAAGACTAACTTATATTAATTAACTTGAATAAAAGAAATCAATACTCATCAAGAAGAGAAATATAAATACATTATAAAACAATTTACAACAACAAGTTAAGTTAGCCGATAATATTTTACAGCAACAATTTACAACATCAATATAAGCTAGTAAAAACAAGTTACAACAAGAAATCATTACTCATCATGAATTAAAAAACGTTAGCAAAAACCCAAAGAGAGAAAGAGAGAGAGAGAGGTAGTTAATGTTTAAAACCCCCAAAGAACTATCAATCAAACTTTACATAAAACTTTACAGAAAATTATCAAGAAGAGAATATAAATACATTCTAAAACAATTTACAACAACAAGTTAAGTTAGCCATGAATATTTTACAGCAACAATTTACAACATCAATTTAAGCTAGTAAGAACAATTTACAATAAGAAGTCAATACTCATCATGAATTCAAAAACGTTATCAAAAACCCAGAGAGAGAGTTAATGTTTAAAACCCCTAAAGAACTATCAATCTAAATAGCTGCATAGGAAAGCTTTACAGAAAGCTATCGATCTAAACCCAATATACATCATAAAATCCATGAGTTCTCAATAAGATACAATTTATATTTAATTTACCTGAATAAAATAAATCAATACTCATCAAGAAGATAAATATAAATACATTCTAAAACAATTTACAACAGCAAGCCAGATTGGATGTACCCAAAATTGGAATATTTTTTGTCTGTAATGCAAAAATCTTGTGAAGTGGACTTTTAATCATTAAGACAACCACAAGATTTTGCTAGATTTTTAGGTTGAAATAAAAAAATAATCATATGTCAAGGCAAAAATTACCATCCAAAATAATGCAAGTTAGACTTGAATTTTTTTCGAATGAAAGTGCAATCATCTCTCTTTCTTCCTCTCTCTCTCTCTCAGAACATCGAAGAAGCCATGTGCTTCTCTCTCTCATACCATGGAAGGGGCTTTGTGCTTCTCTCTCATCTCTCTTCCACCAGTGCAGTAAGTTTGGTCCATCTCTCTCTCTCTCTCCCTCCTATCTTATCTGGTTGTTTTATCACTAAACTAAATGGGAGATGATCTATACGTTATAATTTCTCGCTAGATTCTCTAGTTTTTCTAGCATGGAAACTGCAGGATAATGCTCTACAATAGTGACCCCTGTAAATATTTATTTGTTACAATGCTGGAATCAAATTCTTTTACGACAAGACCCACCGGATTTTGGCCATCCCTGAGTCCTCAACATGCCATTCGTGACATAAAACAATGAGCAATCTCATCCTTAAATAAGCTTTCAGATCGAGAAACCTTTCAAATAGTAGCTTCAGGTCTAGACTCCATGCCACCAATGAATGCCCCACACTCTGTGCTTCCCAGAGTGGAAAGATGAGAATATGTTTCGATGAAGATGAATATGATACATAAAACGGTGACTTCTTGAATAAACATGGGAAGAAAATCCAATACTCTAAAAAATTCAACAATGGTAACTCCTTGAATAAACATGGTAATTCCTTGCTTAAAGCAGGCACACAGACCAACGAATATTTGTAAAAAATATTACAACCATCATCCAAACTAATTCTATGAGCAATCTAACATCTCTGTAGAAACCTCCAAATCACTCATTTGACAAAAATATATCATGCTCTTTGTCAACTAACGCATCGATCACTAGCAGTAACCCAAAATAACAAAAAATGACAAAACGAGGTTTAAGTGCTAAAAAAACAAATTTTTGGAGAGCTTACTAGTTTAGCGTTAAAGGAAGGATATATTTGGAGCCTTTGATCCACCCCAAGAAGATGCCCCATGCTCCTGCTTCTTTATCTCTTTTTTTGTTTAGCGGTGGGAGAGGAAATGTTGAGATGAGAGAGAGAGAGAGAGAGAGAGAGAGAGGGGGGGGGAGGTGTAGAGCTTACTATAAATGGTTGAGAGAGGGAGAACGATTGATGGTTTTGAGGCGAGTTTGACAAATCAAATTCCCCTCTCAAATGCTGGGTCTTGAAAACCTTGAAACAAAGAGAGGGATAAAGGTAGATGACTTGTTTTGTAATCTATTTCCATTTTTGTTACTACTAAAATGTACGCAAATAACCTCTCTTTTTTTTGGGTAAGTAAAGTGGTAAAGTCAGTGGGCATTTGGGCCCCTACCCTTTGGTGAGATTGTCACCATGATGCTCGACAATACTACCACCAAGGCCCCAGGTCATTCTCGATTCAAATAGCCTCTTAGGATGGAAGAAGATGTCAATCCCAAAAATGTGTTTTCCACAAATACATGGGTCAACGTATTATTTATTTGGGCACTTTTTGTACTAAAACATTAAATAATATTAAATATGTGCTTGGGGTCTAGAATTATGTAGTCGCGTGATTTTCCTGAATTGAGAAAAAAAACTCAGGCTTTTGCAACCGCAGCTTAAGTGTGGAAAAAAAACCTTATGTTTATTTGATTGTGATTGTGTTTGGTTTTTTTTTATTGCCGACTTTATTATTTTCTCAAGTTCTCTACATCAATTGTTCAACCCTCAATAGCCCTGGGTCGGTCCATTAAATTTGGATCGATGGGTAGGTCCTGACTTGAAATGTAGGCCTGATGGTCAGGGCAGACTTGCCCCAAAGGCCATGGCTTGGGCTATTCTGACCCCTACATAGTATTATATCTTTTGTTATTAAAAAAAAAAGAGAGTTCCATTTCTACACGGCCCTATTGGACCCATTAAGTAGGAAGGGTTGAGCCACCTAGTTCGAGAGCAGGGTTGAGCCTCTCCCCACTGGCTTGGTCTAAGCTATGCCACCAACCCTAAGAGTAAGGCGGGTCTGGTCCAAGAGTACAAGGACCCTTCTTGGTTTCCCATCAAACCCAATACAGGACATGTGATATCAATTTGAATTGGCAATTTTCAAAGCCCTAGAGTAAATGTTAGTTTTACATACCAATTTTTAGAAGGATCATTTTTTATGAGTCATCGCATCATGTTGTAGATCTGTGCTCCCCTCTTAAATCCAAATTTTAAGTGGTATTCTTGAATATATTAAAAAAGGGTGTGGTTTGTACAAGGCGGAACTTTAAACAATCAAAGTAGGGCATACCTTTAAATAATGTTGAAATATGTTGTTTTAATATTTGAAATCTTTATGATGGCCTGAAAATTTATTTTTATTTATAACAATAAAATTTAAAGTTCAAGACTTTAAATTTTTCAACAATTAAAAATCTTGAAAATTGACGTTCTAGATAATACATTACAAGATGCACTATTTTCAATAATTAATTAATTTTTTTTTCTCATGTCCTGTATCTTGAGGTTGGGATGATCAAATTGAGAGTCTTTCAGCATTAAAACAATAATTTTTAGTGAATTTTTCAGATGCATCTTAATAGATTGTTTAGAGCCTCTCATTTATATAATTTTTTTCTATGCAAAAAGTAAAATTTTAAATTTTTAAAATATTTTTAAATTGTTATAGCTCCCGACCGTCCGGCCCACAAAACACATTTCCCATAGAGAAATGGCACATTTCACCCCCCTCCATCCAAGTCATCAAATTTCATGAAATCAAAATTTCCCTCCATTCCATATACCCAGGCATCCTGGGACCCACGTTCACGTTGAAGTATTCAAAACTTTCAAATTCCAAATTTCCACAAATTTTATACTCACTTTCAAATTTCAAGCAAGATCCTCGTCATCACACTTCCCCCTTCTGACGGGGTGGTGTCAAATTCGTACTCCTTTGCTTTTATGTAGAGCATTCTATCGCCACCTATGTTTATACCATTTACACCCAAAACAAGGGTTTTTTACACTCCATATTGATCACTTCAATAACATTTTCATTGTTTTTGGGTGCGAATAGCTAAACGTAGGGTTCAATTAACAAATCACTTATTTTAAAAAGGCCAATATAAATACGGTGTTCCCTTTCCATCCGACAGTCTTACGCGACGCTCGCGTGACGCCTGACGCTTGCCCGTGACGCCTTTTTCTCTCTGCCCTTCTCTAATGGTGCCTTACTGGTATGATTTCACTGTATTCCTCTCATATTTTAAGGGTTTTTGACTATTTTGGACTGCAGTTTACTGCCGTTTTCCTCGATTTCATGGACTGTTATGAATTCTACTGTTTTTATCTGAATTTTAGGGTTTCTTGATTTGGTTTGGTTTGCATGACTTTGTATCTTCTGGAATTTAGGGTTTGTAGATTTGGTTTTCCGGAACTGAAGTAATCTATAGGATTCAGTTCAAAGGTCGTGTTCTAGTGTATTTTGTCTTCGTAGTGATTTGCACTAAGGGTGTGAGCTAGTTTCGAGTATTTATTGATATGATAGTTTTAAGCTTGCTTTCAGAATCGTTTTTTGTCTCTTTTTTGAAGGTGGAAGGTTTGCTAGTACCTTGAGCTTCGGTTTTGTGTGAGATTACCTGCAGATAGGTAGAAGGATTTTTCTAGGGTTTACTGTTGTTGTGCTAAGTTTCTAGCATTTATTGCTTCGATGGTTTAAGGAAGCTTTGAGCATCATTTTTTGCTTGTTTTTTTGAAGGTGCATGGTTTGGTAGTACATTGAGCTTTGGTTTAGTGTGGATTGTCTGTAGATTGGTACTTGAGAAGTATTTAGAAAAGGATACTTTGATTAGAAATGTGGTTTATTTATAGCTCCTATGGCAATGAGTGATGTAGCTCTGGTTAGAAACGTTGTGAACTTTGGGATACTTACGCTGCATGTTATCTGGAGTTCTCTAGGTGTAATTATATGATTGGTTGGTTAATATAAAAATTAATGAATTCTATTTCCAGTTAGTTTGGGGAAGCATTTTTCAATTTTAACTGTAGTTTTTATATTATCTGGATTCTTGAGAGGAGCCCTATCATTGTAGTTGTATGAGTAATTATTTTGTGGTTTTGGTTGATCATTGAATTTGTCAAGGTGTAATTCCGTTGGTTTGGGAAAATAATTTCAGGATCAACAGAAATTTTTACATATGTTGTATGTAGTTTGAGAATGTGCATGATTGTTGCAATTTTGGCAGCAATTGCTTTTCTTTTTTGCTGCTTCCATATATGCTGGGGTATTCATCATACCAAATGGGTATGGGATGTTGCCTAAATGTGGTATGGGATTTTTGTACTTTATCACAATGATGTACAAATGTAGCTGTTTGATGCCTGGAAAGAATATTTGGATTAGCAGGTAACTGCGTGTAGTATGTAGCCTTCCCCCCCCCCCCCCCCCCCGGCCCCTTTTTTTTGGGACCTTGGGTGTGCTGTGTGTACTCTCTTTCCTTTTTTTTGAACTTGGCTGTGTAGTTTGTTGTTTTGTACCTGCCATGCATATTGTGTACAATGCTTTTGTGTTCTCCATGGTAGTTCAACTCGGTTGAGAAGAGATAAAAATGCAATGGTTCAAATGCTCATGTTTCACTCAACCAACTTCACTGTGGGGGTGTTGTTAGCGGATGCTACTTACTATGTTCCCACATTTAACTTACTGAAATTGCTAGCACTCCAGGGTCCCCCCCTTGAGTGCCTCTTTTCTCAATTTTAGAGAGCATTTTCCCCATAATCAAACAAGGGATATGCCTTAAGTAGAAAGAGCAATCGAGGATTGCACTTTCTGCCCCACCCAAATGCCCCTTATATCTTTATTGAAATTTGGAGTGTAGGAAAGCACATGACCTGATACCGGTGTTTAAAAAATCGTTGATCCAGATCTGAATTGCTCGATCCAGATTGGAAATCCTAGGCGATCCGGTTCGCGTAATATATCGGGAACCGGCCGATCCCCTCCTAAAATGGGATGGTTTGAACTAGTCTGTACCAGTTCTCTAACAGAATTGACTGGTTCTCTTAGAGAACCGGTACGGATCGTCTATGAACCAGGTTAAAAAATTTGAATTTTTTTTCTAAATAGAATAGGGGGTGGGACCCACCCGCTTTTAAAATTTCAAATTTTTTATCATAGAGAAGTAGTCATGTGGGCCACGTATTTTTTTGTTATCCAAAAGCCCATACCCCCATTAATACAAGATGGCCCTCAACCTTTAAGACCACCCTTGCCTCTATGAGCCACCTCATCTTTACTAGGGTAGCTCATTCTTGACATGCTCTTTCCTACCCCGCTTTTAAAATCCCTTGACCCGTGAAGCTTTGGTGAGGCTCTGATGTGGGACAAAAAGAGGCGGTGAAAAGATAATAACAGAGAGAGAGAGGCTTTGGTGAGGCTTTGATGTGGGACTAGAGGGGGCATTGAAAAGATAATAACACAGAGAGAGAGAGAGAGAGAGAGAGAGAGAGAGAGAGAGAGAGAGAGAGAGAGAGAGAGAGAGAGAGAGAGAGAGATGGGGGAAATTTATATTGTAATAAGAGAGAAAGGAAGATATATGCGTAATGAGAGAGAGAGAGAGAAATGGGGAACGTGAGAGAGACAGGGGTATTGGTTAATTTATATTGCCTATAAAAAATTAATTGTTGGATAAAAAGAAAATAGGATGTAATGTTAAGATATGTAGTGTTTGTTATACCTTTTCCATGGTTCGGTTCGTATTTTTCCCTTGATGATCATCCTAATAACCCCAAATCAATACTATTATTTGTGATAAGATATCCTATTATCTTAATACAACAAACACTCAGACACAAGACAAGTTCTCAATATTTATATATTTTTGTAAAAATAAAAAAAAACCATAGCGCAATACCATTATTTTTTTGGAACTTAAAAAGACTAGATTTTAAAGAAATTTTAGTGATTTTTTTGAAATGCTTTTGAGGCCGAAACTAGCTGATAGGAACGATTATTCGATCCAGATCACCAATTCGCGATTCGACCCGGTTTTGGGGGTGGTCGATCAGGGTCAACAATCCGTTTTTTTGAAACCTTGCCCGACACTATCCATTTGGCTAAAGGTATTAGTATTTACAATTAGAAAGGAAGCTAGAATTTACTTTAGTTTTAAAAATTGGACTGGAATGGCTGTCCGACCGGTAGAACTCGCGAGCAGAACCTTCTCTGGTCTGATGGAAGCCTTAAGATTTACATAGAATCAGTCGAAACTGGCATTTGACTGTTTGAACAGGTTCGATCACAAGTTTTGTTGGTTCTAATGGGCTATCTGATTTTGGGAAAGTTGAATTTAGCCCATATTTTTAAAATTTATTGCAAAATATTTATGAGACCTTATACTTTCTTTCCTTGCTTTCATTTTGATTGCATTGGAACTTTTTATTGCCGAATACTGTTCTTAAAGATTGTGATAAAAAAGAAACCATACCTTGCTTTCCTTTTTGAAAAAATAGAAAGATCAAGTTTGTTAAAAGTCGTTCCTTTTTTTTTCATCATTTTGTTGTTGACAGCTCATTAAAATTTGAGTAGGATCTATTCCTTTTTGCATGATAATATTTTAAACCTCTACATTAGTTTGGGAAGAAAATTTATTTCAAACATAACATCTTTGTGTAATAGTTTTATTAAAATGGAGTAAAATGTATTTCTTTTTTATGTCAATTTTTTAAAAATTGGTTAAGATAACTAACTATAGAAAGCTAAACAAAACATTATTGCATTGGAGTTCATTTAAAATGAGCAAAATTATGATTGGTTTTACCTGTTCTATTCAACTAATTTTGGAAATGCCAATCACTTTTAACAACATTTCATTGGTTTTACCTTATGTATTTCTATGTTTTATTAAATTTTTCTAGTGATTTTCTAATATTTTATATTGAAAAAGAAAAGGTCCTACAGGTCTGAGTGTTGGTTGGATAGTTTTTGACTGGACCAGTCCCTTCGATGGTTTGAGCATTGATCCGATCCTGTTAACATTGGTATTTACTTGAAGGAGTTATTTATGATGAGTTTTGTAGTGGATTTTTGAAATTGCTTTTTGGTGCATACTCCAAGAGAAATATTGCTAGTTCCTTTACTTGATGTTAGCCACTGTGTTTCATGTGATGCATTGTTCAATGAGGGATCTTCTTTTTTGCTAGTTGCATGTGGAAATGTTCACACCATTGTGAGGGAGTTGAGATCCATTTTGGGTGTCAAGCAAGTTGGTGGTCTTTTGACTTCTCATTGCAATAGAGATGGAATCTCATCCACGCATGTTCTTTCCAATATAGAAGCCAATTTCCCCCACTTGCATTTTCATTGGATTTATTAGATGGAATTGCCTTTGTCAAGGCAAGGCCAACCATTTGTATCTTGCCTCTCACCTTGTTGAGAGGTGAGCTGTTATGGCTCTGCCATACAAGACTCTAATTTTTGTGCTGTTATTAACTTATTATTAACATTCACATATATGATAAGTGGTTACGTATCTGGTTGTATTGATTGTCGACAAACAACAATTTACAAGATAGAGAAATAAAAAGTTAGAAAATGAAATAATGCCAAAGAAAGAGGGGAAAGGGAAAGGAAACCCATTGTGGACTAACACAAGGAGAAAGTAATGCTAATGGAGGGAGGAAGGGTGATAAAAAGGTCCGGGTTAAAGAAGGGAGAGGAATTGGTTACAAGGGAAGGGTAAAACTATCCTTGCGGAAATTGGTAAATTCACATGTCAGAAATGAATTTCTCATCACTTCCATGTGGTTTGGGCCTCTGGGGCCCATGTCTTCGAGTTGGCCTCACTTATGCTCCAAAAGGAAATTGGTCTCATAGAGCCTGTGAAATAGGTACATCTGTTGTAATTGCGTGCATTGAATATACTAAAAAGATATTTTTTTTTTAGAAAAATGCACTATGCAAATGTTGTCCTCATTGTTGCATTTATGTGGGATTATAAATCTTGGATTCTTGAGATTGTCATTGGACCAATACGGTTATTTCTATGGGTTGCAATTCTGTCTTCTCCATATTTTTCCAGTCTGAAATCTCATATTCACCCAGGCATAGAGGTTGCATCACACATGGTCCCTAGAAGATCACTTTCAGTGCACTGTGCTGCGGTTTTGATGCTAGAGATAGACTAACAGATGAGCATGTCCATTACATTTGTGCAAAATTTGAAATCTCTTGCTTTGGAGCAATAATTGCTTCCAGATGAAAGAGTGTAGCAACTGTTTTTTGGTAGTCTCATAGATATATATATATATATATATATATATATATATATATATATATATATATATATATATATATATATATATATCTGTGAGTTTCTATACTTGAGATGATGTTTGCAATTGTGTCGGTAATGTTTGATGATCAAACGATGGTTCATATCATTTTTGTTCACCGGATTATTATGTACTTATAGACTTGTGCCAGGTGGATAATCTTCTTTTGTAGGTCACATGGTACTTGTGATATTTTGAAAAAGTTATTTGAACAAATGTATCACTAGTTGCTGAATGTCTTTGACAATAAAAAAGAAAATAGTATTGAGGTTTGCAAAGTGGGGTAAAAAAAGAAATACCTCCTGGATATTGTTGGAGTTTTTTTTTTTACGAACTTGTTTTATGTTCTATTTTTCCATCTTGTATTGATCCATATATTTCTAATTGTTGCGGTAGTTTTATTGAATTTATTATATGCAACAGCACACATTTTGACTTTCTTTTCACTTGACTTTTTTTTTATTTCTTAGATCTTGGGACCATAGTACTGAACTGATTCAGTGGAACAACAGGTTTGGTCACTTTTCAATTTCCAAGAGTGAGGATTGCTGAATAGAAGTCTTTCTCTTGGAGCAACTATGGGGCAATGTTTTTTTTCATGATGTGCAGCATTTGATGTATTGTACCTGAGTGTTGTATATCCTTGGCTAGCATTAACATGTTGTCTGTGTATAATTTAGTTTGCCTGTTTGTTGTGGAGTGATTCTTGTTTCAAGTATCTATCACGTGATGTGGCTCCCTCCTGCATCTTGATTTGAAGAATGCTTGGTTGAGTGCTCTTTACTCAGTGAGACAATGTTATCAATGTAAATAGATGAATTAAGTCGCTTTGCTGCTTATAATGAAAACCAAGAAAAAAGTAATGTCAAGGAAGGTTACTCGAGTGCCTGCCAGTCCCAAATTTTGCGGACATCGTAAAAAGGTGTATCAACATGTCCCTGTGAAGGAAAAGGAAGCAACCGATCTGATTACGTCTTCTGCTAAAAAACAGAGAATTGGTAAGCGGTTTAGTACAATTTTTTCTATAACATTAACACTTCGGCTGTTTTCTTGGATTTGCGATCTCCTATTTATAAATTATGGTAAGTTATCACATTAATAGACATATGCTCATAGATTATGTATGTCTTCACTATCAAGTTCCAAATGTGAGCATGTATCCATTACCGGTTTTTCTAACATTTGCTACCATTCTTTTCTTGGAGAAATTCTAATACTATCATTCTTTCCAGTGCGGTTTTCAAATCGTCTTTGTTGCAAGGAAACTGGCCACACTAGCTTCATAGAGGATGGAAATGCTGATCGTGTTTTGTCTGAAGAAAAGGATCATGATTTACGAGTGGCGTTTAGTACAGTTGCTGGGGAGTCTATTGACCATCAGGTGAGTCAGATCATGTTTGAATAAATATAGTCAACTTTATTGCATGTAAAATCCGGAACATCTTTTTTTGTTTTTGGAATTTTAACTTGGGATCTTGTGAAAATATAACTTTGGACATCACATTATAGCATCCGCTACCTTGACAACCTCTGCCTAAAGCCCGTTCTCGTGACCCTAGTGAGTATGAGCCTGGTCTTGGTTTTCAATCAATGATTCTTTACATTCTTTGGAAATGGTAGTGGTTTATTGTTACTTATTATCTTCGAGGAATAATTTAGTCTCTTGGATAACTTTGATCTTTATTTAGATTTACTTATCAAATTATAATATGTATGAAGTCCTTACAAGTTTATTGTGAAATTTGAGACAACTTGTGTTGGTCTTATGTTTCTGCATTTTATGTTCAAAACTTATTTTAATCAATTAGGGGTGGCAACGAGTCGGGTATTAGTCGGGTCCAACTGGACCCGGACTTGGACCCGAAATTGACTGTATGTACCCGGATCCGTACCCAACGGGTACAAATTGAACCTACCTATACCCGACGGATAATTTTGGACCTGGACCCGTACTCAGACCTGACCCTAGACCACCTCTCTCTCTCTTTCTCTTGGTGCAGCCATCTTCCTCTCTCTCTCTATCTTGTTTTAGCCATCTTCATCTATAACTTTGTTCAGCCACTTTCATCTCTTTCTCTCTCTCTCTCTCTCTCTCTCTCTCTTTGAACGTTTCACCAAAACCATCAAAACACTAAACAACACCAAAACCAGAACCATGATAGACCTTCATTATCAGAACATCCACCTCCTCCTTCATAACTTGCTTTACTAGAACCTTCCAGATCAGGGAAGGCTTCCACCTCCGGTCGTCAATTTCTGATCTACAAGACTTCCACCTCTCGGTCGTCAATTTCTGATCTACAAGACTTCCACCTCTTGGTCGTCAATTTCCAATCTGAAAGGCTCTGGTCCGTTGGATTGGCCATGACCAAGGCAGAACAGGCACTTGATTGGTTAAAGAGAGTTTGCCAGTGCTGCGGATGAAGGAAAAGTAGAGAGAGAGTGATTCACCAAAGCTGCCAGGGCTACCAAAGATAGTGCATAAGTATCTCTTCTTTGGCTCTATAGATTTATAGGGTTCCCCTGTTTCTTTCGTCTCTTTCCCTTTGTCTTTCAACGACCAACATAGCCACCACCACAGGTTCCCCTTCCCTCCATAACGAGAACCACAAGTGCAGAGGTCTGTAATAGCGATTCAGGATTTGGTTTGGGTTAAGGACTTAGAGATAGGCGAGGCCATGAGGGTTTCAGAGAGGGATGCCAAGTCACGAGAGTTGCAGAGAGGGAGGCAAAGCTGCAAGGGTTTGGGGTTTGGCTGAAAAGTGGGAATGATCAAAGTTAGGGTTACGGATTTGTGTTGGGACTTAGTATTTTTTTATTATTTAAAAGTTCGGGTCTAGGTACCCGCCGGGTCTGGTATAGCCGTACCCGTACCCGGACCTGGACCCGGGACTGTTCGAGTATATAGTTTTGGATCCGGACCCTACTCGTGGGTCCAAAACTTGGACCCATATCCGGACCCGAGTCAGGTATACCGGCTGGGTCCGGGTCGGGTACGGGTCCATTGCCACCCCTATAATCAATGCCTTCCTCATCTAACTGTTCACATAGTTTTTCAGTTTTTCTGTTTGATTTTATTACTTGTGAATTTATTCACGTTTTCTGATGCCAAACCTGTATTGCTCCCTTTTTCTGTCGTTAGATTTTGTTTGGTGTAATAGTTCGTGATATTGAATTTTTTGCAGGATTTTCCACAAAGAAATGTTCAATGTGTTTTGGAGACAATATTTTCTCCTGGCTTTCACATGTCTGCAGATAATGGATGTAGCATTCCTCATAGAGGTTGGATAAGTGGTCTCTCTCAGAGTATTATTGACTTGCAATGTTTTTGCTTATTTCCATGATCCAATTTGTGCTTTATATGAAGTTGACATTTTCTCATAATAGTATTCATTGAAAATAGCCCCATGGATGGTTGCATGAATTCCAGACTGTTGTTTTGAAGATTTTGACTTCTGTATGGGCCGTATTGTGGGAGTGAAATAGTTTTTCAGATTATATTTTGCATGGGTGATCAATTTTGCATTTTCTACTATTCGTCATCTCTGATTTCTTTATTGTTCAATTTGGTTTTCTGCAGTGTATTGAGTTCCTATATTTGTAATATTTGTGCTTCTTGATACATCTAGGTGGAAATTGTTTTTTTGCATTTTCATGTGTTCTTATTGTTGGTCTATTCCAAGCGAAGGGTGAATGTTATGTCCTTAATGACTTTCCTAGACTGGGGAAGCGACCAATAGTCCTCATGTCATTGAACATGGAAGGCATTTGCCTTAAGCCAAGGGGAGGATGGTCTTTGATATTTAGTGTTCGAAGCAGTCTGAAAGAGGCCTTGGTAAGCCTAGGTGAAAAGTTTGGGTGACTGAGACTTGAGATCCATAAGAAGCACTCTTGTTTTCCTTGTACGAAAAACACAATTTTCATTTGTTTTGGTTTCACGAGCAATCATCCACCCTGGTAAGCATTTCCAAAAGAGAAAATCTTGGTGAGTGACCAAGTGTTTCAGCTTACTTTTGTGGGAAGCTACTTCTGAGACAACATAATTTAGTGAGAACTTACTCCTCTAGGAGCCAACTTAAACCCATAAATAATAACCGGTATTCTTAACTTCCTCTAATGTATTTGAGTACCATGTCTTTTTAGTTCTTGTTAAAAGGAAAAGAACTCTGACCGAGGTGACTAGTCCAGTACTGTTTCCTTGGGAAAGGAAGTCAATGACTATTTTTTTTATTGAAGGTAAGTGATTATATGTGCAAATGTGTGGCATGCGTGTGTATGCATATATCATTTAGCATTTGGCAAGCATATGCCCCATCAAAAATTCCTTGCCTGTAAAAATCGAGGAAGGGAATTAATGTCCTTATATAAGAATTCATTTTCGGTGTCAAAATTTTAAATTTCATTTGGGAGGAGTTCTCTTATTTGTTCCAAACCCCACTCTCTCCTCCATCCTATACTTCTCTCTCTCTCTCTCTCTACCTCCCCTCCCCTTGCCTCGCTTTTCCTTTTTTCTTTCTGTTTTATTAACTAGACATAGTGGGTATTAACGAAATCAATGCACAAAGCCTTGTGTGATGACGTCCATTCTGGAAAAGTTGCTGTTCAAAGTGACCACAGTTTTGAAGGATTCTATCAAATGAATCTTGCACACCATTTGAACATTGACATTTGAAATACATGATCAACAGTGAATTCATTACAAAAGAATCAAAGTCGTATGCTTTGAAAACTTTCAGAAAAAAAAAAAAAACCATTTGTGGTTTTCCAACCCACCACAGTTTCATGAAAAAACCCCATTATGGAGGCTTCTCTCTGTGTGTGTGTTAAAACTTCTTGGCCCTAGTTTTCAATCTCACCAAAAATTTTAGAAACAAAAAGGAGCCAGCTAACCAACCTTACCATGGCAAAAAATTGTTCCTAACCATGGCTGCAATGCTAGGGTTCAATCTAGTATGGCTAGGGTTCAATCTAGCTATGGCAAGGATAGGGGAACTCGCCCCTCCATTGTCCTTGCACCTTTCCTTTGAATCATACAATAGTGGGGAGCATGGCTATGTGAAGATCTAGCTTGGTTCACTCAGACATTGTGGGGATGGGGAGCTTTCCTCTCTTTGTTAACTCAGGCATGGTGGGGATGGGGGAGCTTTTCCTCTATTCTGAAGAGAACAGTGTAAGTGCCAAGGCTTCCTTACCTCATTATGTATACATATATGGGGAGGGAGGGAGGGAGGGAGGGAGTTTCATGTGGGAAAAGGATATGGCAAACTGCATAAACAATTTGCGAACTCGCTCCCTCTTTCAGGTTTTGAAATTTTAGAGTGAAGAAACTTTCTGTTTGCCATTGACAAAATTACCATTAAAACATTTATTTGGGGTCTCTATTTCTAGTAAAACTACCTTTCACACCACTGTTTGAACGTCATCTATTGTTTTTTGAGGGACGAGAACCAAAGAATGTCTATGTATTGTTTTTTGAGGGATAAAAACAA
This sequence comes from Amborella trichopoda, assembly GCF_054954075.1. NCBI lineage: Eukaryota > Viridiplantae > Streptophyta > Magnoliopsida > Amborellales > Amborellaceae > Amborella > Amborella trichopoda. The sequence goes on along the minus strand of NC_142341.1, from coordinate 11,431,652 downwards.
TAGAATGTGTGTTTGTGTGTGCACACATGCGTGCGTGTTTGTGTATGTGTTTTAGTCTATCTGTTTCTGTGTCTGTATGTCTGTGAGTTTGTTGCCATCCATGGGTTAGGTGTTCTTAGTACAATGGCAAATTGCATAGCAAGGAATAGCAAAAAATTATAGGTTTAGGAGCTCTCTCTACGACAAAAACAGAGGGGACCTTGTCGAGGAATATGGTAAAAATCGTTAGTAGTATATGGACGAAAGGGGTTGGTGTTTATGTGCTCTTCAAGATGTTGTGCGATCACTCGAGGTTCACTCAGTCGAGGCTGAAGTTGTACTGCAAAGGTGGAAAATATGGTTGAAGATGTGTGATAATCTTCAAGGTTGGGGTGTGGATTGGGACGCCCAAGCGATGGTGTTCTTGGAATCCCCTTCAACAATTAGGTGACATCCCTAGGTTTGGTCGGATCTTTTTAGGCCTTCTATGATTGCCATGAGTTTTATCATGATTTAGTCAATGATGCCTGTGATTCCTGAGAAGGAGAGTATGGTGTTACTTTGCTTGACTCTGAAGATCCCTTCGAAGCTACCACTAAACTTGCATCCCAAGCAAGGGCATGAAGTGAATGTTAGGAAAAATAGCTTGGATGATAGTTCTGAGTTCCCAAAGGAGTTCAGTCTCTTTGTCACTTACGGAATCACCGTGTCCCTCGAATATTGTTTCAATAATCCCACATCAATGGGTTAACTCATGTAGGAAGATGGAAGGATCTGAATTGTCCCCTACTCGTAGGGGTCTAGCTATGTTATATCTCATTGTTGCTTCTATATGTTACTTCTGATTCTATTGCCCCATGTTTTTGTTCAGATTAGTTTATTTTTCCACTTGAAAAGTTCTCAAGTGATTTCCTCAAAATTTTCATGTCAAAGGGATTTTTTGTTTGTGGCCTCCAAATTCTTGATGTGAAATCTAATACACTTGTTTGAGGTTCCATATTTGAAATTAACTAACCAATAAAAAATAGAGTAAATAAATAAACAAATATTTACCCAATAAATAAATGAATAAAATCTACCTATGCTTTTTTCTCTTTAAAAAAAAAAAAAAATCTACCCATGTTTTGTTTGGGGTAGAAACCACTGGTCTACTTAACTAAGACAACTCCTCAAAAATCTTTTTAGGGATCCTTTCTGGTTGACAAAGAAACCAGTCGTGGTAAACAAGCTGGCCTATGGTTAAACTAACTCCTAAAGCAACTAACTGGCAATATATTGTTGGTAAATATGCTCAGATGCCTTCATCGATAAAACAAGAATTTGAAGATATTTTAGTTGGAGTAGCAAAATTCATGAGGAACCAAGTATCGTTTTGCCCTTTACCTAAACATCACCCATGTGGGGAAGAAATCATTAGAGATTCTCACTCAAAACTACAATCATCATTATCGTCATAGCCTTTTCCCAATTAACTGGGGTTGGCTACACGAATCTTAGTTCGTCATTCTTCTCTATTAAGTGCCACACCCTCAATGAGGCCATAAGTCCTCATATCTTTTTGGACTACTTTCAACCATGCCCCTTTGAGCCTATCCTTTGCTCTGTTCAAGGCTTCTACTTGAATTAACTTGTACCTCCTAACATGTGCTGTACTAGGTTTGTGCCAAACATGGCCAGCCCACTTAAGTCTACTGTTTCTCATCTTATCACATATTGGTGCCACACCTAAATTTTCCTGAATGGATTCATTTTGAATTCTAGCACTTCTTGTCTTGCCACTCATTCATCTCAACATCTCATCTTTGCTACACTCATTCTATGGGTATATTATTTTCTGTACACCTAACATTCCACCCCATAAAGCAAAGCTGGTCTGACAGTTATCCTATACAAGTTGCCCTTCAGCTTCATTGGTATGCGGCGATCACATAAAATTCTGATTGCATATCTCCAGTTCGTCTTCCCAACTTTAATTCTGTGTGCGACATCTTCCTCAATCTCTCCATTTTCTTGAATTATCGACCTAAGATATCAAAAGTGCGGTCTTTTTGATATTTCTTGGCCGTTAATCTTAACTACTTTCTCATCTCTACTCCTATTATTACTTAACTTGCATTCGATATATTTTGTCTTAGTCCAGCTACTTTTAAAAACCTTAAGATTCTAAAGCATCCTTCCAAAGTTCTAACTTTGTGTTGACGCCGTTTTAAGTTTCATTGGTCAAAACTATATCATCTCCGAGCAACATGCACCATGGTACCTCATCCTGTAGGTGCCTAATTAAGTCATCTATAATTAAGACAAAGAGCTACAGGCTCAAAGTTGACCCTTGATGTAGTTCTATTGTTATCGAAAACTCACTTGTTTCCCACTAGTTATTCATACACTAGTAAGCACTCCATCGTACATATCTCTCTCCAAGTTGATGTAGTGTTCGGAGACTCCTTTCTTTTCTAAGACCCACCAAATCACATCTTGAGGCACTCTATCATAAACTTTCTCTAGATCAATAAAGACCGTGTGGAGGTCTTTTCCATACGCCCTAAACTCCTCAATCAGTTGCCTAAGTAAGAAAATAGCCTCAGTTGTTGACCTGCATGGCATAAAATCAAATTGGTCCTCAGATGCACTTGTTTCGTGCCTTAGTCGTTGCTTAATCACTCTCTCCCAAAGCTTCATAGTACGACTCATAAGCTTGATTCCTCGATAGTTCGTGCAATTCTGTATGTCTTTTTTATTCTTGTACATAAGTACCACAATACGTTTTCTCTATTTGTCTGACATTTTCTTTGTTATCAACACCTTGTTGAACCGCTTCGTCATCCAATCAATGCCAATCTCCCCCATGCACTTTCAAGCCTCTATCAGGATCCATGTGGTCCTAAAGCCTTTCCTATCTTCATTCTTTTCAAAGCTTCTTTCACTTCCGATATCCTAATCCTATGTATGTATCTATGACCTCCGCCCTCTTTTATACCAATAGTTCTTTCTACTGTGCTCATCATTTAATAATTTTTGAAAATAAACTTTCCACCTTTCGTTTACCTCTTCATCCTTCACCAAGATCCTTTGAAACACTATCAACTGGGCCTGGACCCCACTTGCATTGCATGTTATGCTGAGGGTGTCTTTGTGTATCCATTGTAAAACAAGAGTGCTTTTCCCAAAGTCAGGAAATCCTTCTAGTTGTTTTGGCAAACCATTATATGTGCAAGATATCGTGTATCTGTTCTTTGCGACTTGGAAGATTCATTAGGTTGCTTCCTAAGATGGTGTTTTCTTGAGTCTTTCTTATTCTACAAAAAATTTATGGGACTTTCATGCAAGAATTATGCCTTATCCTCTCCAAATTATATACTATTATACTCTACGACATTAGATGCTAATAAAATTTTCTGAGCTCCGAGATCATTATAACTACACATTCTTTTTTGTTCTGTCTCATATAAGTGCATTTCTTACCTGTGTTGTGTAGTCAGGAAATCATTATAGTTTTATTCCTTAAGGTCTGATGACTTCTGCCTGATAAGATGCTCTTTTCCATTTTGCAGTGGATTTTATTAAGTATTTCAAGAGTGACAACCAAACAATGGACCATCCAAATGGTGTTAAAAAAGATGACACATCTAACAGTGTTGTTCCTTTGGATGGTTGTGATTCACTGGCAAAAGAGCAGCATATCCAATTTTCGAGAGATCTTAGTGTGGCAGGGAATACAATGTTTCCAGGTGATGTGGTGGACACTTCAAACACAGGACCTCTTGAAGAGTATGAGGGGCATGCTAATTGCACTCAGAGATGTCTTATGAATGATGCTGATGGAGTTTGTAGTTGTGAAGGTGAATTGGTCGAAAGGAACATTTCAGCTTCTGAAAGGCCATATCTATACCTTGCAATACAAAGTTCAAAATTGGAGTGCACTGATGAGCCAAGCCAAGTATCTGTGTCTCCGTATGTTGAAGACGACTGTGATGATGATGAAATTGACGACTTCGATCCATACTTATTCATAAAGAATTTACCTGAACTGTCAGTGGTGGTCCCCACTTTGCGGCCTATGCTGCTACCAAAACAAACACGGAGGTGTCCTCGTATCACTCTTGTTTTAGATTTGGATGGTGAGAAAATGTTTGTTCTCCTTGTATTAGTGTCTTTGAGTTTTTTCTTCAAAAGTATTTTTTTCTTGTACTTAATATCATGGTTAGAACTGGCACATATCATATTTTATGTCAATCTTTAATGGGATGGCTCTTTTGCTTCTTAGTTTTATCATTTTGTATATTGGGTTTCTATTTGCTACTATAGTCTTTGTAAAACTGTCATGTATATTCTGCCATTCTTGAGAGGTTATATATATATATATATATATATATATATATATATATATATATATATATATATATATTGAGGAATGATTTTATACAACGGTTGTATAGTAGTATAATGCAACCATCTTTAAAAACTATGTTAGAGACTTTTGTTTGACACAAATTTTTAAAGGTACACTCTTTTCATTTTGAAGAGCAATCACTAAAAAGAAAATTTTGAAAAAAATGCTATAGAAAGTTTTCATTCTAGCCCAATTAATATAAGCCGTCCATTTTATTTAGATGGTTAGATATAGGTCTCAGAAGGATTTTTTTATTCCTAAAATTTTTATATGGTGTTGTTGTCATTAGATTAATAATGCTAAAAAACAAAAAAGTGATTTTGAATTTGTTAAGTCCTAGATCTTGAAATTCACCAAATAGATGGTCGAGATTCATTGTTGGATGGTATTAATTTTGACCATATCTAGGGTTAGGGTGCAAATTGAATTTTTTTTTTTTTTCAGAGGATTGATTATGAGGATGAAGAGAATGTGTGTGCAAAATTTGGGGTCATATAAATGCCAAAAATATGGTTTTCTAGAGGTGTGGTTGCATTATACTACTATACAACTGTTGCGTTAGATCATTTCTATTTTTTTTTATATATATATATATATATATATATATATATATATATATATAGATATATATCTATATATAGTATATTTATTTACTGGGGTTTATTTTTGAACACTTTCCCCATGATGGTTCTCTTATTTCTTATTTTCAGTTTTTCCATCGACATTGCTAGTGATATGTATAAACCCATACCACTAGTTTGCTTTTCTTATCTGGAATTTCAATAAATTTTCAACCGTATTTACTGATTACTTTGTATCTAAGACCTTGTTTTTGAATATCATGGACATAATTGTTGGGACAAGCTATGAATTCAGGGTTCTCATTAGTTATATATGTTAAGTTTTTCTGTTTTCATCTTTCTCATGTTTTCGTCATTTGTAACGATCCCTTTGAAAGGTATTCATGATTCTAGTGCTTGCAACACGTACATTGGCATCTTTCAAGAGCCCAAACTGTAGTTGGTTGTCAATAGTCTCTACTCACGATAAATCAATGACATGCCTTTTGTAATCAAAAGAGATCCTACTAATTCCATCATTTTACCTGAATTTGGCAGAGACACTGGTGCACTCAACTTTGGAGTATTGTGAAGATGCTGATTTCACATTTCCTGTGAACTTCAATGACAGAGAGCACACCGTCTATGTTCGATGCAGGCCCCATCTTAGGGACTTTATGGATAGGATTGTGAGCATGTTTGAGATCATTGTCTTTACTGCCAGCCAAAGCATATACGCAGAGCAACTTCTGAATGTTCTTGACCCAAAAAGGAAGGTCTTTCGCCACCGTGTATATCGTGAGTCCTGTGTTGTGGTGGATGGTAACTACCTCAAAGATCTCACAGTTCTAGGGCGAGATTTGGCACAAGTTGCTATTATTGATAATTCTCCGCAGGTCAGCTGTTTTCTTGCTTTTGCTCCTTTCTCTTTGTTTTGTTCTTTCAAAAGTATGCCATTCTTCAGTGTTTTATGCACAACTCTAAAGTGGCATCTACCATATGGTCCTGCTGAGGGAAGTGGATACTAATTCCTCTGTCAGACTAGAGGAGGATGAATCCCATTTGGAGTCGGATATGATGTTTTATTATTTCTGGATTTTGTTTGTTTCACTTGGCATTAGTTTGGGCACTCCATTGGATAAGGAAAAATAGTGCTGAGTAAAGTTGATTTGCATGGAACGTGTTTTTTCGGGCCTGTATTTTTTTTTGGGCGATGAGGATGTTTGCCCCACAGCCTGCATCTTAGTGGATCTTTTTTCATGTGTATTTAGAAGGCATATGATCAAGAGAGTTACATAGTTGTGCTAAACACTATGGACAAGAAATTATTTTCTGGAAATTGAATTTTTTATTTTAAAATTTAAATTTTTATGGAATGACAGAGATTGAATGAGTAAGATTTTAAGTTTATGTTCTGTTATTGGTTCAGGCATTTGGGTTTCAAGTTGATAATGGCATTCCAATTGAAAGTTGGTTTGATGATCGATGTGATTCTGCTTTGCCTTCTTTGCTTCCTTTCTTGGAGAGCTTGGTTGGTGTGGAGGATGTGCGCCCCTTGATTGCACAGAAGTTCAATCTGAGGCAGAAGATAGCTGCTGCTGTTGATCCTTTAACTACCTTGGGTAAAGGAGACCCTTTTAGTAGGAACTGTTGAAATTTGTTTTGAATTATGCTGACTGTTATATGACTTTGTATGTTCTTGTTCTCTCTCTCTCTCTCTCACACACACACACGCACGCATGCGCACCTAGGCAAGGCATGCACATAAAGACAGCTTGATGCTTGGTCTCCTGCCCTCACCTACTCTATGAGGGCGTGTAAATGCTGAAGCTGCTTTATATGCTCAGTGTCTTTGAAAACCATGTATTGGCAACGGGGTCAGGTCTCCAAGTGGACCTGGACCTGGACCCGGACCCGACTGGACTTGAAGTCACCGGATTTGGACCATGACCAAAACATATAATGTGGGATCTGGACCCGACCGGAGCTGACCCAAACCAAAAATTAAAATATTGATATATTCAAATATATTTTATAAATTGGGACTTGAAAATATAATGCAGGATCTGGACCCAGACCCAGACCCAGACGTGACTTGTTGGGTCTAATTTTTTGACCCATACCTGGATGTGGTCGGGGCTATCCATTGGGTCCCAGGTTGGGTTTGGGTCCATTGCCATCCCCAAAAAACTTCTAGGCGAGGAGCTGTACAATGATCCACATGACCATCTAGAATCTACGGTCATGAGTAAACACCGTCCTACCACTGGGTCAATGGTGGTTGGAATAGGATCGACCAGAACATGTTTGTCCTCCCATTGATTGGTCATATAGATCATTTGCTACTGTCCCTCATGATAACATGCCCATCTTTTCTTGTGCTATGTGTAATCTCTTAATTTTGAGGATCATGGAATGCTTTAACATCTCAATTGTGGAGAATTTCATTTTTAATTGATTCAGTAACTGTTGGTCTCATTTTCTGTTAATGCTTTCTTCTAGATCAAATAACAGTACGTAGAAAATGTCCAACTTTATTTTCTATGATGTTTTTTTTGAGCTTTATTTGTTGTTCAGCTCTGGGAATGGAATTGGGAGGTAATGTTGCAATTTTCAATATGTTGAACAATGTTGAAGCCCACACCACTTAAAAGACATTTATCCACTGATGGTTGAGAACTATGTAATCGGGGCTAACGCGTTTATCCTTACTTTTTGGCCAGATTTGGATTGTATATCCGTATTCTTTGGCCTTAAAGATAGCTTAAACCAAAGAAGCGTCAGTTGAATTTCAAACGTTCAGTCGCTGCCCAGGGCTGGTGTGCTTGCTTGGTGCACGGTGATACGAGCTTGGTGTTTTCCATGATTTTGGAAAAGAATGGCATATTTTTAAGGAAGTCTATCAATTGAAACGTGTCTTTACAGAGGAATCATGTGTTTTGCTGAATTTTGTTGGATCTTGGGTTATGTAACATAGATGTAAGAGTTCTAAGACTTAGAAAGGGTTAGGGAGCTAGGTATGTACATCGCTAATTATTTTTAAGGATAAGAGATGGTTATTTTTTTTTTTTTTAGGGATTTGTTGCCTTTTAGGTTTATTACAAAATTTGGGATTAATTACTGGGGCTTTTCGTAACTGTTTTCTTTTCTTTTTTGGCTATTTTTGGTGTCATTTCCTGTGATTTTAAAGGGGGTATTTATGGGTTTTGAGTAGGGTTAGACTTGAAAGTAGTTAATTTAATCCAAGGGTCTAGATTTATTTTTAAAAAAAGTATATTTTAGATTTTATGGGATATTTCATTTTAAGTTGCTATAATATACTTATCAAAAAGCAATTAGGCAGAAAATGACCGACTCGAGGCCATCAGGTCTTGTGATTCATAGTGAGTTGTGTGGCTCGGCGCATCGAGACGTGCAACTTGTGCAAACACTCCATGTCGTGTACATAGGTATTTTGATCATTTTTTTTTTCTGTGGATTTCCTTGAGCCACCAATTTGTTAACGGTGGGTTCGATTTGAGTGATTTTTAGACTGTTACAAAGCTTTCGGGGATTACTACAACTTGGGGTAGGTTTTGGATAGTGTTAGGATAATTAATTTGGGTTTAAGTTGACTATAGTTCACTAGGGTTTGTGTGGTCATTAGGGTTCAAAATCAAAGTTCTTAAGAATTTTCTTAGTCAGAATTTTCGGGGGTATCTACAAATTAGGGTTGGGTTGGTGAAGTTGAGGTGTGCAATTGAGGCTTTATGTGATTACCGCATACTAATAAAGCCGAAGGGCAAGTTCTATAGGACGATTGTGAGACATTATTGCTTTATGCGTTGGAATATTGGGCGGTAAATAAACAACACATTTATAAAATAAGTGTAGTTAATATGATGATGTTGAGATGGATAAGTGGCAAGACCAGATGGGATAGAATTTGATATGGATACATTCAGGAGAATTGAGGTGTGGCATCAATAGACGATAAAATGAGGGAAAGTGTACTTAGGTGTACTGGCCATGTGTAGTGCAGACTTAGTACAATACCTGTTAAGAGGTGTGAGTTAGTTCAAGTGGAATGGTAAAAAAAGGCAAAAGGTAAGTTCCAAAAAGATATGGTTGAAAGTAGTGAGAAAAGATATGGGGATTTATGACGGAACGTAAGACTATATAATTGGGTTAAGTTAACGTTGATTAAAATTTTGAAAAAATAATGTATATATCCGTTATATTTATCATTATTATGAGATTATTTTGAAGTTTACGTTATTACACGTTTTTCACTATCTTAAATTTCTTTCTTTAAAAAGATGGAAATACCTATTTTCGATTTTTCAAAAATAGAAATGAAATTGAATATGGTTTTTCCTCTTCTGTTGAACTTGAAACCATGACAATTATTTATGTTGAACTTAAAACCAGGAAAATTATCTTTATGTGAAAAACAATCTCTCTCTCCTTCTTTTTGAAAAATGGATAAAAGTGCCCGTTGATTTTGAAAAGGATTGACCTTAACTCACTGAATATTCCTATATAATATTTGCATAGTTGATGACTTGTGTTACCAAATGAAATGGGAAGATAGAAATTCTCACAGAACTTTGATGCATATGCTACAGCCTGGATTCCTTGGTGGTGATTTCACATACATTTATAAGTATGTGTGCAGCATGTCGCTTGTGATTGCAAAAGGCAGAAGAGCTTGTATGAAGGGCAATTTAATTCCACATATCTCCTGTTTCTTCTTCTGCTTTGCCATATTTATTCTTAAGCATGTGCGCAGCAGGGTACATGAGACTGCAGAAGAAATGTTGATACAGCATGCTTGAATCATCTGGTTTAATGCTAAATCTCGGCAAAAATTCCTATGAAAACTCGCCGTTCATTATGTGCAAAAAAAAAAAAAATTAGAATCCTCTCCACTGCTAGCCCATTTTTCGAGCTCCATTTTTCACAGTTATTCCTTCTTAAGATTCAGTATTCCTAGAACCTTTTCCCTTTTTATCATGCAATGTGTTGCCATTTTTTGGGTACTTCTTCCTTTTAAGAAAATTTTTCGAAATTTGGTTGCTTGAGGCTATGTGATTCCATTGCATGGTTTCCTGTGCTATCTCCCCTCGCAAGGGGAAAATGAAGCTAGGGAAAACACTCTCTCACTCTCTATCACCTGTCTTTCTCTAACCCAACTGTTTCTCTCCCTCTATTGCCTCTTTTTTTCTCTCATGCTAATATTTTGAGCATTGCAGTTTTTGAAAAATCGAATTTAGTTTCATTTCAGTTTTTTAAAAACTAAAACTCAGTATTTTCATTTATTTTTTTAAAAAATTGTTAGGATGGCGAAAAAATAGGTATAGATGTAAATACAGGAACTTGGAGATAATTTTATAATAACAATAAATATAACGAATAACTTTAAAAATTTTCTTCCTTTTTCTTTATTTTATCACCCGGATCACTTACAAGTATCTTAATATAATTAATAAAAACACAAAGAATGCCAAAGACTCTCACTTGCTTAACATCAAAACAAAATCTCATTGATAACATGAATTTGAAAATTACATAATAATTGAAATAAAAATCAAGAAGACATGAAATAAAGCAATACTACATGCCTTGCCTTATTTTACCTCAAGAACTTCGGACAATCCACACCGGGTCTCTTCCACCAATGACGTACGGGATCTAGGTCCAATTTTGTCTTATAAATTGGGAAACCTAGATAAAACCATCACAGCATAGCGTGTGATAGGCCTAGATGCTCAATATATGAGCATAACTCAACACAAATGAGCTGGGGTGTGCCACGTCGTGTGGCTTGGGTGTCACACCCCTTAGGTTTCTTAACTTTTTTAAACCCTAAATTAGATAGAGAGAAATAGAGAGATATTAGAGAGAGGCGTGTTAGCCTGAAGTTCAAAGAGAGAGAGAGGCTAACTCAAGGTGTAAAGAAAATAATTCCCATAAAGAGTATTTATAACATAACGGTTAGGGTTTTTAGGGTTAGGGTTTTTCTATCATTATCAGATTCAATTTTGACTTTTGATCATGGAGTTATGTGATGTGAAGAGATCTCATCTATTCATTTCTTAACTCAGCCATTATGATTAAAAGGATTGATGTAGAACTATTATCTCTCAGTTTCCATAACTCTATTCCAGTACAAAATATTGTAGAGAAAAAACTATCTTTATGTAAATCAATTTCAAGTAATCTCTTCTATTTTCCTATTTAAAATCAATCAGATACTCAACAAAACACTTTTCATAAATTTCAAACAAAGTGCATGGCTTCTTTCATAGGGCACTAGAATAAGAAATAGAGGGGGAAGTGGTGCATCCCACTCATATGAGGCCCTTGTGGCCCCCATGCCCCACATGTGGTGGGCCCAAATTAATCCCAATGCCCCCCCCCCCCCCCCCCCCCTTCCCCCCCCCCCCCCATACCATAATTTATATTTTAGAATAGTAAAAGAAATTTTGTAAAAGCATTTAGTATTTTATATTCCTATCTGATTAAAATAAATACAAAAAATTAAGTTTTTTTATTTAAAAATTATTTTTTAATAAAATAAAATATCTAGAGAGGTCTAAAGATTCATTTTAATTATCTAAAAAATAATTAAATATATTTAAAAAGATTTGATGCGAACTGGATCCAAGAAATTATGAATATAATAAATTTATTGAGTATTTATCCTTTCTAGAAATCATATATCACTGTACCTTCTTAATTTGACTCAATGGTTCCTATGACCCACTGCAATTCACAATGGTTCATGTTTGGAGTATTAAAGTCAGTCAATAAATGAAGAGGACACGTCCTAATCCATGGATTACAAGTCCCTCCTTAAAGACAAATCCAACGGCCATTCCAGTGCTATGCTTCATAGGTCCTTCCAACACAGTCTAGTGTCGCATGGAGTAATCTCTTCGATATATGTACACAACATATATCTTTATCAACAGGTTCCCTAGCCAACCATCATGGCACAACTCCGATCTTATCAAATGATAACCTAACATCAAAACCCTTATTGGTTGTACTATATATTTTGAAAACCTCTTGCCAAAACCGTGTCCTAAAAAATTGGGGTTGGGGGTGGGGGAAGACATATACTCATTCTCTATAATTATAATCTCAAATAAATAATTATAATCTCAAATAAATCTTCAAGTCCATAGAAAACCGTCGGATTCCTTCTAAGATAGAAAAAAATGATGTTAACTCTTTCTTCACCTTGTTCTTTATTGTCCAAATTACAACATTTATCCCTTTTTTTTTCCTTTATACCCTTGACATGTATTCATGATGCATGATCGTGACAATCTCGAGATGAAGATCGATCAAATCCAAACCACAAATTTGTTTTTTTAAAAAATGATAGGGAGTGAGGATCAGTCAAATTCTAATATGAGGCTATATATGTTCAAAATGAGCAAATATGTTATCAGATCAGTGCAGAACCAGCTTTAGTCTAGAAAGCACGAAATACTAAAATAGATCAGATAAAAGTCTAAAATATAATAAAAGTCTGAAAATAAAAGAAATGGATAGTATGGAGAATACTTGGCTGGGCCAGGCCTTGGTTTGGTTGAATGATTTCCTTCCTCTAAAGGCTGTAGGTTTAATGACCTAAAGCTTGCTAAGGTTTTCTTAGATCTGGGGTTTGCTCATGGTCTTCTCGCAACTCTCAGAGTCTTAGGTTTTATTGGCATACAAGTTTTTTCGATTCTAACCCCAAAATGGGTCACAAAAATGAGTTTTAAAGGTGAAATCGACTGGAATGGATAACAACCCGTAACAAAGAGATTTTCCAGCCTGGACTGCTGTTTTGGTGGTCAAAGACTTGTGTGACACTACCAGTATCGCCCAAACCAAAATGATACAGGTTCAATGAACCTATCAAAAAATGATCCGCGAGATAAGCTGGGTTAAAAATACGCGATTCTAGATAGTTTTGGTTGGGTGACACTAGGTATGTCGCCTATATCAAATCTGCCCAAAATCGGCAAATTCCGATTCTGAAGTGTTCCAAAGGCTTTAGAGATATCATTTGCCAAAAATTTCGTGATTTGGACCAATCTGGGTTGGGTGACGGATCAAATCTGCCTAGAATCGACAAATTCATATTCCAAGGTGATACAAAGGCTTTTCATATATCCTCTGCTAAAAATCTAGTAATTTGGGCCAGTCTGGGCTGGGCAATACTAGGCCAAATCTGTTTAGAATTGGTAAATTATGATTCTGATGTGATCCAAAGGCTTTTGATATATCACATGTTAAAAATCTCATGATTTGGTTCAGTTTGGGTTGTGTCGCCCAAACCAAATCTACCTAGAATTTGTAAATTCCGATTCTAGGGTGATCTTAAGGCTTTTGATATATCACCTGCCAAAAATCTCGTGATTTGGGTCAGTCTGGGATAGAAAGAGGATAATAGTGCGATGAAAGGGAAGGAAGACGAATTGGATAGCAAGTCTGAAAAGGGGAACATCGATGGAGGGTTGTCGGAAGAGCATGAGGAGGGTGAGCAAGTACAGTAGAGCCCTAAGAGAAAGTATTATCATAGGCACAATGCAAAGCAAATTCAAGAGATGGACGCGTATGTCTACTCTCTTTACCATAACCATCTCTCCATTCATACTTGGTCTTGCCATTCAATTATATGCACTTTTTGTTATTTAGTTGATTCTCCCATCTTTCTCTCTCTCCCTCCTCTTCTCTCCTCTCATCTCCGTATTTTTCTGGGGCGGCCGTATTTATGTCTCCAGAACCATGGTTTTGCGGGTGCTTCTTATCCCCTATAAGTTTGTGAAATATCTATATCTTGGTTTTCAATATAATATCCGGTGTGATTTTCTTAATCCTTTTAGTTTTTCTTAATCTAAGTTTATTTTATAATTTATATCATGCTTTTGTTGAACCCATATAATTTTTTTTTTTTTTTTTACAAAATGAAAGCATGTGAAAATCTTAGATCATCAGTTTATTGTAGGTCAAAAGGAACAATACTATTTTAAAATTTATTTCAAGTTTCAAGGATTTTTGTTCTTGAGCTGACCTCATTTACCCTGATGTCATGCTTGACCAAGTTTATTTTATTATTTATATCATGCTTCAGAATCTCTTTGACACATGCTTACCTAGGTCTGCATTATTCTAGGTCAAAAGGAACAATTCTATTTTAAAAATAAGGGTGTGGTTTCTATAAGGTTGCAACCTTAAACAATCGAATTAAGGCGCACCTCCAAGTGTTATCATAACATATAATTTTGGTGTAAGAGTATTTTAGGATTATTTAAAAATTTATTTTCATATCTAATTATAAAATTTTAAACTCTAAAAATGGTTAAAATCAAGTAGATCTATAAACATAAGAAAATCTTGTCGTCCAGACCAAATCTACCCAATATCGGAATCTATGGGCTTATAAAATACTGCTGGCCAAAAATCAAGTAAAAATACGTGGTTTTGCTATTTTTTTCTTGATTTATTCAAAAAATAGTGAGTCTGCAGGATTCTGGCAGACATTATGGACTATGGTGGTATATGGTCCGATGGTTTATTGGGATTGTGTGGTCCTAAGGATGTCTAGGGTTTAGAAAATCATTGAATTTGCCAGTTTTGAAAATGGGTGTCTACAACATGCAAATAGTAGAAAAACAACCCCTCTTTTTTTTTTTTTTCGTCAACCCTGCCTCCGACCCCCTCTCTCTCTCAACCTCCGTTAAGCGCATCTCTCTCTTGTCTTGTAGGCCTCATAAGAAGGTTATAAACATCCAATATTTTATTTATATGATGGGGTTATCAGAAAAAAAAAAAAATGAAAATAGTATGATAATGGAAAAGGTAAAGACGCATTTTAACATCATTTTATTCTTTAATTTGGACAGATCAATGCCTTTTTATGGGTATTTAATTATTTATAATGGAGGCATACATCTTTTTAAAAAACAAAACAAGAAAAAGAGAAAAAAAAAAGGAAAAATTACAGAAAACCCCTAAAAGTAGACTTTCTAGGCAATATACCCTCAATATAACTTTTCTTAGCAAATTTTTCCCCAAAATCAAGTTTTGTAGCAATGCCCCCCTAAGGCAATTTTTTTTTTGTTTTGAAGAAAATACCTTTCCCGTACATAACAAATCATTTTGCCAGGTATTGACGGACCCCATTAATACTTATGCTGGACCGCGATTGTGAATTGCCAGACACAAATCATTCTATCGAACCGAAATTGTGAAATTTCGTACCTCTCAATCTAGAAACACGTTCCGGATCGCACTTGTTAACGACCTAACCGCTTATTCTAGACACTATTGTGCCGGACTGTAGCTTCTAAATGTCGGACCGCCCATAATTCCAGTAACATAAGTGCCATACCACCACTTTAAAATGCCGTACCGCCCCCACTCTAATAACAAAGACTATCAGACCGCAACCTATTAATGCTTGACTGCTTTGAGGAAATGTCGGACTGCAACTTTAAAATGCCGGACTGCCCCTTCTTCTAATAAGACATGTGCTGAATTGCAATAATCAAGTGCCAGACCGCCCATTTTTTCAATAAGACATCTGCTGGGTGCAATAGTGAAGTGCTGGACCGCCCCTTATTTCAGTAACACACGTACCGAACCGTAATATTGAAGTGCCGGACTGCGTTCTAGAAGTGCTGGATTGCCCTCTTTGATCGTCGGACCACCCTTTTTTGTTGGCTAATGAATTTTGAATTCAAAACCAAACTATGAGAGGTTTTGCAACCATGATATCTTGTTCTTATTAACACAATACTCGCCATAGATATTCTACAAGCAAATAAAGTAGGTGTATATCTATGGGTGGTGTTCAAATTCCGCTATTCTTTTCCCTTACAATCATCCAGTCCGTTCTCATCAAATCATTCTTGGGACAAGCTAGAGAAATTTACTTATTAGTAGCGTACCAACCAACTTCAGATTCCTAAATTCTGCTGTGGTGATTCTGGATAGTTCAAATTTTGTCTTTATATATTTACTATTCGATATTTTTCAATATTTAGCATTGGTTCCATAGACCAAATGAGATCAAACTCAACATCAAAATACATATCAATCATATCCTTTACTTAACATTAATTTCATACGCACATATCAAACTCAAAAATACATATCAACTTATGCTTTTGCAACTTGCATTATGCCTTTTCACATAAACATGATAAAGAAATAAGTTCATTCAGCTATGAAAATAGAAAATACATTTGATTCAACATCTGACTAAAAAATACATATCAAACTGAAAAATACATATTAGTCACTTTCTTCACCTTAGCCATTTTTTCGACCAGCTTGAAATACCCATCACTTTTACATCAGGTTCCTCCATAGTCCTTCACTCCTAGACATCTCCTATCTTTGCGATCACAAATTCTACATTGATTCCTGTTCTTCTCTGCTCTTTGTTCTCCTTTCATTGTCCTCTTCAGTCTCGCTTTCCTTATCTCCACCATCTCTCTCATTGTTCTCTCTTTCCTCATCTCCACCATTTCCCTCATCGCTCTCTCTTTCCACATCTCCATTATCTCCCTCATCTCTCTCACTTTTCTCATCACCACAATCTCTCTTCTTGCTCTCGCTTCCGCCATCTCCGTTCACCATCTCCTCGCAAATTATAGGTCGTCTGTACATGATGTCTGGATTCTCTTGCAAATACTTCATCACTAAGTGCAGCTTGTAACTTCCTTATACAAGTTAATCGTTATAAGTAGACAATACAAAAATAAAATAGACCATTAGTTTGAAAACATATTAAGTCATTAAAAATAAAATATATAAATTAGATTATATACCAATCTCCTGTCGTCATCATGACCTAAGGAGCATTGTAGCGACTGCAAGGGGGGGTACATAGGGGTATCTTTATATCTATGGGTGAACATACTGTACCAGGCCATATAATCTTTTGTAGGCATTCCATCATATTTATCCAAGGCTAGCTTGACAACAGTGTGTTCTCATTGTCGCCAATCGCTTATCTCGCTCCTCAACTCGTCAATCCAACTTGTGGGGTGTATACCGATTTTCTCCCTTCTATCTCACTTGGGAGGCCCAACAAGAATCCTTTGCACCTCCTAAATTGTCGTAGCACATTTGATCAAGCATATAGTACTATGAAATATGGAAACTTATTACTTTTGATCGGCACAACGCGTTTTCTTTAATAAGTGTATCTAATGGGTTGTACACATCATATGATTGGCAAGTCACCTACAACAATAGTATGACACATTAAACACTTATTTGTATTTGCTTTTAATAGATTACCTACAATTATATAAGCATACAAGCAAACCACTAACTATGTTTGTATTTTCCTTTGATAAATTATCTACAATTACATAATCACACATGCAAACCACTAACCATGTCAATTGAAATGTCATCAAATGTTGTTAATGAGTCTTTGCTATGTGGTTGTTTCTTTCACTTGCAAGCTCTAAGCATTCTTAGGGTGATAGCTGTAGGCTTGGTGCCTAGAATACGCTCCCCATGCATACTTCCCTACCTCATCAAGATCTCAAAACAATTGCAGGTAAATTGTAAGCATCGGTCATTGAGATGAGTTAGCAAATATAGTTATGTCGATTAAATAAAGAGATAAGCTCGAGTGTGTTGAAGCAATTTTAATTTGGTAGGATTTTTTGGTGGTTTCCCTAATCTCATCAGCAACCAAATATGTTTAAGACGACTCAGCTTATCACCTTAATGCAATCTCCCAAATACTCTTTGATGAAAGCTTTGTAGTCTTTAGGTCTGATGCATGTTATAGGTATGCCTGTCACATGTATCCTTAATATATGTCACACATCGTACAGGGTTGGAGTCATCTCACCAACGGTTAAACGTGCAGTATATGTCACCTTGCACCATTTTTCTATAAAGGCCCTTAGTAGTCTGCAATCGATATGGGAGACCCAAATGTTTTTCAACGACCTCAATTTGGTCTTTCAACCAAAGCTACCTGTCGTGGATCTAGCTCTCATTTTCTTAGGGTCTTAGTTGATTCATTAATATGAAAATTCTTTCTCTTGAAATGAAATTCAATAAGAAATGACAATAGTTATTAACAGTATGAGAATTACTTAATTAATGTAAATCATGAACTAAAATAAATAGACTATCATACCTTTTGCCTTTAATCGGACGAAGTGGATGAGCCCCTATTCCTCTTGGTTGTTCTAGGTCTTGCATCGCTAAATCTATATATATTATCAGAGTTTTACATGTACACAACACATCAATTAAGAGAATATGTACATATGCATTGGCAAAACTAACCATAAGTGGATGCTCCAACAAAAAAAAGAGAGGAAAAATGACCTATTAGAAAACAATTATGGTGCTTCGATAGAAAAGAAACAAACATAATTATATATGCCCCAAAAGTGTGAAATGAACATAAGTAGAACAAACACCATTAATATATGTACTAACAAAACTTTCACAAGTGGGTGCTCCAATTTAAAGATAGAATAAAGAAGAAAAGTACAAATATATGCCTTCATGTGGGTGCTTTACATGTTGCCCTATTGTGACAAGGTCTTTTGCACCGACTACAGTGAATAGGTTGTACTGATACTTCATGCGACTTGATGCATTTCTTTTTAGGTCGGTTAGGGGAGCGCATTGAGTGAGGTGAAAGTACAAATCGATTAAGGTAACTGATATGAAAGATTTGGAATATGTTTTACAGAATTTTGCAACTACAAAATAGTCTTCACAATAGTTAACGTGATCCCATTTCATTCCTTTAAGGGCTTTACAAGCATGCTTGCTTGCAAGGCAAACCCGTTATTTGCCAACCCCAGTATTCACATTCTCGTGCAATAATATTTACCTTATAATTCATGCAATCACCCTTTGCTTCATACACTATTCTATTTGATGCTACAGTGACCCTCACAAAAAGGGGTTGCTTTATGATCTTTCTTAGTTTGTTTTGAGCGTTTAGGGTAAGTATTGTAGTCTAGGTTTTAACTTTCAAGTTGTGGGTAGCCATTAGTTCCATGATTGTCTCCTAATCAAGTCAATGCACTGGAAAATTAGCATATCTTGTGCTTTTAGAATTCACTTTGTTATATGACTTAACCACATTGGTTGTTATTTGGTCATATCGCTTATTCTTGAACAGTGATGTGGCCCAACAATCTGGCGATGCTTTCATGAACCACTTGAAGGCATCCTTAGAAATTGATATTAATTTCACTCATCTTCTCAAAATACTCTTGCCACCTATATGCTCTATATGCTCTGATAACGGCACATACAACTGCTTTCTTAACATCATTAGGTATGTGTTCTTTCTTTCTTGAAATTCTCTGCTACATGACGCTAACAGAAGGCATGATGTGCATTCTATAAAACTTGACAGATAATATCAACTAGACTAGAGTGTCTATCTGATACAAAAATGATTTCATGATTAGTCCCAATAGCAATCTTTAGAGATTCCATAAACTATAACAAGTTATCAGTACTTTCGACATCCATAAAAGCAAATACAATGGGAAACATTTGTCCTTCCCTAGCGAGTGAGTTGGCAATAAGTAGAGTCCCAAGGTATTGTGTATTCAACAATGTTCCATTGAGAAATAGAACTAAGTAACTTTCACTTTTGAAGCCATGCATTGAGTAATAAAAGCTTAAGAACAATCGACGAAATCTACCACCTTGTCATACTTATCCTATCGCATAATTATCAAGATTCGTCTCCATCACACGGTTTACATATACGGGTAACTGGTTGTATACCTCATCTTGCGAACCATGTATGTTTTTGATGTCCGTTTTCTTTTTCACACTAAGTTTTGCAATAGTGTAATTCGAACCTATAATCTCAAGACAAATCACTCATAATTTTTTTTAGCCTTGTAATGTGCAATGTCATTTAATTTATCCTTGATTAAGGATGCAACAAATTTATGTGATGCTCTTCTTTATACATCATTGCTTGTCCCAATATTGCATGATTGTTCTCTTTTTTATGGTTTGATTCTAAAAACATTCATCCTACCAAGCTTTGCAACATATATCTCCTATTTGCATTCATCACCCTTACATTTTGTCCTTATGCTATACTCCTCATTTTTACCAATACGGTATGTAAAACAGTTTGATATAACAAACTTGCTAAGGGTTTCCCATAAGTCATCTAGAGATTCAAATTGCTGCTTTATCTTAGTAAGTGCATCATCCCATGTACTAAACAACCTTGGTGCTTTGCTTTGTTTGGAACTAGAGACCAAAACACTATAGGATTGTGGGGTCTGACCTCTTCGATTGTCCTAGTATTATGGGAAGTACTTTCACCATTACTTTTACTCTCATCAAATACATAAACGAACACTTGATTCTCGCTTTCATGGGCAATCAACATCCTAACAATATCATCATCAATAAATAGGTTCACAATAAATCTTCTATTTCTCAAGACAAAATACTTTAGTGATATCAAGTGCATTCCAAGTGAGAAACACTCTGTTACGTATTTTCACATGCCATCTAACCTAGTTCTACAATCAGTTAAAAAGGTACATGCATCACCACTAATATAATCTAAAGTCCTTTTGACACTTGATTGGAGTTCTATACCAAAAATACAATAAATTAATATGCTATCACTCATTTTCTTTTGTCCTGCACAACATTTGTAATAAGTATACGTCTTAATACTGGCCTTGAACTTGCCCAAGTTTGATAGGCTCAAGTTAGATTCGAAAAAAAACTACTAAATTTTAACAAGAGCTAGGAATATTGATTTTTGGGAAAGGTTTCTATGCTTCCCCTACAACATAGAAGTTCTATTCTCCCCCTACCATCGAGCCGTCCAATTTTGATCAAGAGAGCCACTCACCGTTTGATCTTAGATCCGATGTCTCAAAGTATTTTATTTTTAATTTTTTTTATAAAAATAGTATGATTATGAAATTTGATATGTTCCATCTTCTCATTGGGGCTCACCTATAAAAAATAATAAAAATAATTTTTTCGATAAATATAATGACCAAAATACCCCTTGAATCTTTCAAAGGTATTTTGATCATTTTATTTATTGAAAATATTTTTTTATTTTTTTCTCTAGTGTGAGTTTAATAGAGGAATTGACGTACAAAATTTGGTGTCAAAATAGTTTATAGAAAAAAAATTAAAAATAAAACAATGTAGAGACGTGACATTGTGTTTGGGGCAATCTTAACCCTCCATTCAGAATGGATGGTTGGATAAGGGGGAGAATAAAACTTCTATGCTGTAGGGAAAGCATAGAAAGCTTGCTCTTGTTTTTAATGATAAACTATATTTTAATAAGAGCTAGGCGAATTTTAAGAAAGATTTTTGTAAAAAAAGCTACTGCTAAATTTTAACTAAAGAAAGATGATGGATCATCAACTACAAGACCAACAGAAAACAAATAGAGTAAAAATAATCCAAAAATTACTACCACCATGAACATTTAAGCCTTAAAATGACAATAAAGAGAAAATGACAAACTCCATAACAAATTAATAACACAATTTCAATAAATCTTAAACCATGAGCAATCCATTCCTTCAATTGTCAATGACAATTTAAATACAACAAATTTCGACAAATAAAAACCCAACAACATATTTTAGGGATTTTCTTCAATAAATCTGATATATTTTTTTATAAAAATTAAATAAAATGGTCTTTCAACCATCCAAGGAAGCAACTACCAAAATCTACAGACAAGCAAACAACCATGAAAATATTGTTTCGGTTATAAAAGACATAACAGATGCGCATTTATCCTCAAGACAATAGAATACACAAGGATCACGAAGCTTTCATTCTATGCAAAGAAACATCATAAATTTAAAGACAATCAACAAGCTACTAATCCATATTGTTATCTACATTTTCACTTCAAATGATCAATAAAAGGATTTCACATGCCAAGCTTTACCACTAAAGTTGAAGTTGTAACAGAAATAATAGATACAAAATGTTTCTAAATATTAAATTGAAATACTCTTTCATACATGGGGCTCAAAAATCAAGCTCGGGCTTTGATGGGGCTCGTTTTGAGAGAGAGCAGTGCTCTGTGGGACCTTCGTAGAGACGGGGAGAGAGCTGTGGGACCTTAGTAGAGAGAACGAGAAAAAAACTTGGTGCTTTGTGGGACATTGGTAGAAAGAGAGGGAGAGAAAACATAGTTTTGGCCTCAACAGAAAGAGTGGGGCCTCGGTAGAGACAGATGGACAAAGAGATTGGTGATGGGGCTTTGTAGCGAGAGGGAGAGTAAAAAAAGTAGATCGTGAGGAAAAGAGAGGGAGGCCAGAGCTCGTGTTGTGCTCTGGTAGAGAGAGAGGGGAAAAATCGTTAGGGACAAGAGTGAGGGAAAAAAGTCACGAGGGAAAAGAGAATGGAAACATCGTGAATAGTTTAAGGGCAATAGTAAAGACGAGGGTAGTTTAGTCTTTACCAGATTCTTTTTTTTGATTGGGGAGTATTTGTTAGAAAAGTTTACTTTGGGGTAAAAGTTGCTAAAAAAAATTAGGGTAGAGGTAAATTGCCTAGAAAGACTCCTTTTGGGGTTTTTTTTTTGCAGTCTCCTCTTCCGTCCCCGCCGACAAGACAAATGCGTATTTATCCTCAAGATAATAGAATACACAAGGATCATAAAGCTTTCATTCCATGCAAAGAAACATCATAAATTTAAAGCAATCAACGAGCTACTAATCCACATTTTCACTTCAAATGATTAATAAAAGGTTTCACATGCCAAGCTTTACTACTAAAGTTGAAGTTGTAACAGAAATAATAGATATAAAATGTTTCTAAATATTATATTGAAATACTCTTTCGTACCCGGGGCTCAGAAATTAAGATCGGGCTTTGATGGGGCTTATTTTGAGAGATAGCAGTACTTTGTGGGACCTTCGTAGAGCGGGGGAGAGAGCTGTCGGACCTTCGTAGAGAGAGGGAGAGAAAAACTTGGTGTTTTATGGGTCCTTGGTAGAAAAGAGAGGGAGAGAAAAGCTCAGTTTTGGCCTCAGCAAAAAGAGTGGGGCCTTAGTAGAGAGAGAGGGACAAAGAGATCGGTGATGGGGCTTTGTAGAGAGAGGGAGAGTAAAAAAAGTAGATCATAAAGAAAAAAGAGGGAGACCAGAGCTCATGTTGTGCCCTGGTAGAAAGAGAGAGGAAAAATCGTGAGGAAAAAGAGCGAGGGACAAAATCACGAGGGAAAAGAGAATGGAGAAATCGTGAATAGGTTTAGGGCAAAAGTAAGGAGGAGGGTAGTTTAGTCTTTACTTGACTCTTTTTTTGATTGGGGGGTATTTGTTAGAAAATTTTACTTTGGGGTAAAATTTGCTAAAAAAAAATCAGGTTAGAGGTTTTTTTAGAAGCCCCCCCCCCCCTCTCCTCCCCTCCTCCCCCCAAAAAAAAAGCTCGATTTAGATCCCCTATTTTGCGAAAATTTGTCAAAAAATTCGTTTTCCAGCATTTTCCTCCTTAAATCAAAGAGTTTTCGTAAGTTTCGTAAAATTTAATTAACTAGAGTTGGAACAGTGTTCGCAAAACCCAGATCTAACTGCCCGGTTAGATCTGAACTGGCCAGCCATTGAACTTCAAAAGAGTTCAAAAAAATTACCTACCATCGGAATCAAACTAGAAACCTCTTATAAAGTACTTGGTTGACAAAAAGAAGGGTCTATATTATATATAATTTTTTTTTTTATTTTTATTTTTTTAAAAAGAGTTGGTCAAGTCGATTTTTTTAACATTGTTTTAATATTTTTTAGATTATGGTAAAGATTAAAAATTATTTTGTTCGTTAATATTCACATTTATATTTTTTCATCTTTTTCAAAAAAAGTTAAAAGTACTCTTAGGGACAAATGGACAAATTGATTAGTTAAAATCCATTTTTTTCATTAATTTTCAACTTTATTTGATTGTGTTTTGTTTTAATCATATTTTTTATATGCTTTTCATATTTTAATAGTTTTTTTTATATCTTTTTTTATTTTTTTCAACACTTTTTTTATTGTTCGGAACTTGTCCATTTAAAACAGTTAAATCGGCCGGTTTACTAGGTTAAATAACTTGCTGGCCTATGTCCGGTTAACCGTTTGATTTTGCAAGCACTGAGTGGGAACATGACCCGTTAAACTCAACCATGGTTACCCAACTAAACCGCGATCAATCCGCTTTAAATACCCGACCTTCCCTCCATTTTAACATGCGAATTTGCACTTTTCGTTTTAAGTTCCAGCTCCTATGAGTGGACTTTTAGTTGTCCCCCCCCATTTTGATTTCTCTGGTTCAAGCGAAAATGGTGAGAATTAAACCCTAATTTTCATTTTTTTGTTGATTTTGTTGAAGATTTCCTGGTAAAGATGACCTATAAACATTAACGGGCAGACCTACTGTAAAATCGCCATGGATTACTCTGTATAATCCATTTCCATTGTCCAGGTAGTTGCTCAAAAAGTCAAGGAAGCAGAAATTACAGAGCAAGATTCTCTTCTTCTGGTGATGCTCCTTAATCGTGTAATTTGTTTTGAATCTTCATAAGGATGTTGATTTTACAGAAGGACTGATCATTTTAGCTAGAGAGGGAAATGCAAATTACGTGTCATTTTACTGTTTTAGATTCACCATAAAGCAGTTGTCTGAGTGCTTGATGTAATATGGATTCCTGTTGTATTAGTGATCTTTCTGGTGAAATTATCATAAATCTTCCTTTGTATCTTGAATGAATTTCTCTGGAGCTCAAATATGAACTGAAGGAAGCAGAATTACAGATATCAAAGAGCAGGACAACTTGCTTGCGCTATTTCCGCTTGATTGTTCAATTTCTTTGAACTATAACATTTACAGATATCACTGATCACAACTCTCTCTCTCTCTCTCTCTCTCTCTCTCTCTCTCTCTCTCTCTCTCTCTCTCTCTCTCTCTCTCTCTCTGTCTCTGATCAGGTGCCATTACACAGCTACTGATCTCATCAGAGTTTTATTTTCTTTTTATTTATGTAAATTTCCATGGAATTATCTTTCATTAGTGTTTATTACTAGTGAAATTATCAGAAATCTGTTCTGGATTTGAATGTAACGTTTAAAACATAAATATTAGCATCTTACTTTATATTGAAGTCTTCTCAGATCAGATTATTTTGTACAGCTTCAGATTGTCTCAGAAGCTTCCTTTTCTGTTTCCTCGGAGGAAAACTTATTGGAATAGGTTTCCTGGTTTTCGTTTCTGATGAATAATTGAGAAATATATCTGTTAAGCTTTGGTTTCTGTTTACTTGAAGGGAAACATCTAAAAATAGGTTTTCCATTTTTTTTTTCCTTTGATAAATAGATGAGAAATCTTCTCTGTTACACTCTGTTTCCGTTTATATTAGAGGCAAAGCATATAGACTTATGTTTTTCTGGTTTCTATTTCTGATTGATTGATGAGATATCTTCTCTGTTCAAAACCATTCGCATTTTCTGAGTAATTGTATCAATTGAACTAGTTTTCTTTTCTTTTAAGTTTTAACTCTGTGAATATCTGTATATTTTGCTTTGTCTCTGTTTTCTGTTGACCAGACAAGAAATCTGCTTCGAATTGCCATATTCAACATCAGTTACATCAGAGGCCTTTTCCCTGAGAAATATTTCAATGACAAATCTGTTCCTGCTCTAGGTCAGTTCTCAACTACCAAATCCTTATGAATGAATGTTATTTGTGAGCAAATTCCCTGGTCTTCTAAGCTCAATTTACTTGAATTTGGATTACAAGAAGGGTTTATAGAATTCTAAGAATCAGCTGATCGGCAATTTCAAGCTTGATTCATTATTGTTTACAGTTCTCCCAAATTTAGGCTGAAAATGTCAGAATATAGGTAATCATGACTAGTACTATTTGTTAACTGGCATATGGTTTTGATATGCTAAGAACTCAGCGATTAACTCACATTACATAGATTTTAGTACCCAGTTATTAAACAGTGGGTTTACATTTTGAGTGAGTGTCATCTTTCAACAGAAATGAAGATTAAGAAGCTCATGCCTATGGATGCTGAGTCTAGAAGGCTCATTGACTGGATGGAAAAAGGTGAAAGTTAAAACTTAAAAGCATTGTAGCCTGTTTCTTTTTCCCGATTGGTGACTTTGGTTTTTGTTAAAGCATATTTAGGGATGGGAGTTTCTTTCATGGTGGTCCCAAAGGTTTTAAGGTGTTGTTTCTGTAAAAAAAAAAAAAAGTCTAATAAATCGGAGGTTTTCATGGTTAATTTTAGGTGTTTATGATGCGTTGCAAAAGAAATATCTTAAAACGCTCCTGTTCTGTATCTGTGAAGAGATAGATGGTCCCATGATCGAGGAGTATGCATGTAAGTCCAAAATTATACTCTGAAAGTATGAGAGAGCGAGAGAGAGAGAGAGAGTTTTCTGGGTATGATTCCATTTTCTGCTGATGTTTAGGCTTACGGTCCTTTTTCGAGTAACATTTTGCGGTATAAAAAACTGCTTGCAGTTTCCTTCAGTTATTCAGACTCTGATTCAGATGAAGTTTCCATGAACGTTAATCGTAGTGGAAACAAAAAGCAGGGAGCTACTTTCAAAGCTAATAACAACGAGATTACTCCAAATCAAATGAGGTCCCCTTTCCCTTCTCTTCCCTTCTTAATTGACGACCTTTTTGGTTTCGGATAGTACATTTGACACTAAAACGATGCTTATACTGAGGTGGTTGCTTTGACTCTTCGCTATATGGAAAGTATAGTATAATACCGTATATAGTATGGACGAGGACGATATCCACCGTCCGTCATCAATGTAGGTGGTGGAGATAATACATTTCACCTTCACGAATGGTTGAAACCTGCGATGCACAATTCTTTATTATGCTCTCATGGTGTACAGTTCACTTTCTTGAGTTTATTTACCAGTTTAAAATATGCCAAAAAATGTTCTACACCCACAGGAGTAGAATGTCTGTTTACTCCCTCGAGCAAAAGCCCACCTAAAAATAATTTTAGGGCCCTAAATTTTGAGGATGTAACTTCTTCCCATAGATTAATCTCAATATATATATATCCTAATTGCACCCTTCTACGCCCATAAAAAATAAAATTTTTTGAGATTAAATAGAGAACATCCAATTTTTAGATGGTGAAAATAAGTGTCGGAAAAGTCAAATTTCAATTTTTTTTAGAATAATCATTTAAAAAAAATCCTCCTTAGTCACCAAGAGAGTGAAAATAAACTATGCTTTTGAGAAAGCATAGCATAGGTGCTCTTAAAATATTTTCTTAAATATTGTTTGGTATACAGTGCAAGCAAAAATGACCAATGACGCCCTCACTAGGACGTTATGACCCCGTTAAATTTAAAGCAAAAGTAAAATTCACGGTTCCTTTCCAACTTTTTCTTGTGGGTCGAATCTTGGCGCACCAAGGACTTTAGCCTCCTATAACGTGTCTTGGAGAAGTATTTTGGATATAAAATTAGGTCTAAAGATCAATTTTGGATAAAAAATTAGGTTTGACATGTACACTACCATAATAATAAATGTAACGTGTCTTGGAGAAGTATTTTGGATATAAAATTAGGTCTCAAGATGAATTTTGGATAAAAAAATTAGGTTTGACATGTACACTACCATAATAATAAATGTAAAAAGAATAATTTTGAGATTAAAAAATAGTTTATTTTGTTCTTTTTTGTTTTTTGGGTAAGTTAGTAGGGTGAGGGCCTCTACCATGACAGGAATTGAGCCTAGGACATAGCTTTGCAAATCGTCAAACCATGATAGCCATGATAGGCATGATAGGAATTGAGCCTAGGACATAGCGTTACAAATCGTCTAACGCTAACCAATTAAGACCAGGCTCTTTTCTTGTAAATTGGTGGTAAGTCAACGGGGACTTTTTGTGCCCATGCCTTTTGTTTATAATGGAGTCATAGACCTCATCATGGAAAACTACCTCCAAGGCCCCAGCCCTTGCCCTTTGTTCTAGTTCTTGGACCATGCATTTTGAATTTATTCTTTCATCCGATGTTTAATATTTTTGGACCTTCACGAATCTAAGGTAGAAATAAGTTTACACTGATTTAAGATTTGTTTGAGTCCTTTCCTTCTAAAATCAGAGTGGACGCACAAGTGGGCCAACTCACAAATTTGTTTTCATCAAGCAAATTTTCTTTTTCTTTTGTAGCCCCTAATTTTTACTCTAGAGAAACATTGGTAAGTGCTACTAACAGATATCTCTGGATTGTACATGGAAAAAGGTTTAACCCAAGGTAATCATTTTTAATTGGGAAATTTATTAGATTAACTATACGAGATGAACAATTTAACACTATAATAATATTTTTTTTTGTTGTAATTCAAAAACACCTGTAAAAAGAACATGGTCTCAAGTTCGAATAGATGCAAATAGGTAAAATATTGAATAATTCATTTATGAGGATATTTTGATAAATTTTATTATTTAAATTTTAATGCATAAAGAGATAAAAGAATTAATGTTATGTTCCCTTTATAAACTTGGAATTTGGGCCTTTTTTTTTTTTTTTATAACATTATTGGAGTTTCGGCCCTTTTTAGAGTCTTGAGCACATGCTAATAGATTCGCTACGTCCAAGTTAATAAAATTCATAGAAGAGGTGGGGAGGGATTAAATACAATGAAAGCAACTCTACACCCTAGTCATCATTCCATTCCCATGATACCTTACCCCCCCTTCACCACCCAAAAAAAAAAAAAAAACAATCCCACACTCTAATCACCGCATTGTGGTTTTCATTCCCATGATACTTTACCCAAACAAAAAAAAAAAAGCATTGTGGTTTTCATTCCCATAATACTTTACCCAAACAAAAAAAAAAAAAAAAAGTTTTGGGCCTGACGATGATTGTGAAATTGCTCCCTTGAGACTCCCTGGAATGTGCGGCGTGTTGTTTGGTCGAGCAATTTTAATTTTATATGAACACTGAAGTCAAAAAATAACATTAGAAGATGTGTTTTTTTGGGGGCTTTCATGTTTTTAAGCTTTTTCCTATTTATTGATTTAAATTGTTTGCAGGAGCTCTGCTTGCAAGATGGTTCGAACTTTGGTTCAGTTGATGAGAACCCTTGACCGCATGCCAGCTGAGGTAAAGTCTCTCTCTCTCACACGCGCACATCAAAACCTAATACGGATTTTTAAAGAGATACCATTGAGAGATTGTCGATGGTTATTTTTCCAGCGAACTATTTTGATGAAGCTCCTGTATTACGACGATGTGACAGTACGTATTCTCTCTCTAAGTGGTAACCTCGTGTGTTTCCTCTAATGATGGCATTTGCTTACGGAGAGGAGAAACTTGCAGCCCATGGATTATGAGCCCCCATTTTTCCGAGGCTGCTTGGAGCAAGAAGCTAGGAATTCATGGACAAAGAATCCTCTTAAAATGGAGGTTGGGAACGTCAATAGCAAGCATTTCATGCTCGCATTAAAGGTACAAGACTCTCTCTCAAACACACACACCTCAAACCCAAATCGCACTCGGTCTATATAATTGAGGGATCTGTTTTGGATGAATTTTGGTGTTGCAGGTGAAGAGCATCCTTGATCCTTGTGAGGACGAGAACGAAGATGTTCAGGAGGACGATGCAGCCAGCTTGATGGCGGACTCCGATGAGGATAAGAGCGATGACTCTTCCTCTACTGATAGTGAGGTAAACTCTTCATCGGCCACACTGCAAAGGAAAACAGGGAATACCAGAAAGAGACTATAAGGAATTTTCCTTAGTGGAAATCCTGAGTGACTCAGACCCAATTTGATTACGATCGAGAAATCCAGGCGAAGGGAGAAGAAATATGTACCAGAAATTGACATAAATAAAGAAATGGCGAAAATCCATGGACCCATAGTTAATTTCTCCTTGATATAGATGTTCTAGTAGTATTAAGTAGCTCAGAATCCAAGTCGATTATAAACAGGATTAAAAAAGCGGGGTTGGGGCAAAAATTTTTACTTAACATTACATTAAGTAAAAACTCAAAGGCAAGGTTTGAGTGCTTAAGATTTAATAACTGTTAATATCGCCGTCTGTGGGAATCGAACCCACGACCACATGGTTAAAAGCCATGCGCTCTACCGGCTGAGCTAAGACGGCTATGCATCATGTTTTTGCATTTTAAATAGTACCTCATGCTGTCTAGTTTCCACCAATATAGATACACCGATGTTGGCCGATAGGGAAAGTGCAGTACGATCCGTATGACCATGTAAAATTACGGTCATGAGTGTCATCACCCTCTAATCAATGGATGGGCGGTGATGGAGTAAGAGTATGACGTACAACTGGGTCATTCTTTGTGTCTGTGTGCCTTGTGTTTCTCCATGGCTGTCCACCCACTTATTCCTGGATATAACAGTCATGGCCATAGATTTTTTATGATCTTATGGACCATCATATACTTTTTTTTGCATGTCATTTCTCTTGAAATGACCAATGGATTGGATGGTAACAAAACTTAAAAGAGTTTTTATGGTCATGTGGGTTTATATACTTTCCCATGCGTATTGTCTCTTTTTTGTTGTTTTGTTCTTTAATTATGATAAGCAATCGTCAACACGGGGAAAATAAGAATATTATATCTTTAAAAAAAACAGTACAATAATTT
Organism: Amborella trichopoda; assembly: GCF_054954075.1. Classification (NCBI taxonomy): domain Eukaryota; kingdom Viridiplantae; phylum Streptophyta; class Magnoliopsida; order Amborellales; family Amborellaceae; genus Amborella; species Amborella trichopoda. The sequence continues at coordinate 11,401,069 of NC_142341.1, read as the reverse complement.
AATATATTCTTCCTTGTGTGCCTTTCAGGTTGATCATTCACAACAAGACCAATTCATCGTTGCACCAATTCGTATGTTCCCTTCATTCAACTGCGACATGAATTAGTCTCCTGATAATGGAAACTGTGGTACATTGTATGAAAATATAGCATATAGAATCTATCCATTTCCAAACTTAATGGTTACAAATAGTATCGACTGACCAGACATGTATGCCACAGTATCTAAATTGATTTATTTTTGGGATGTATGGTTTAGTTGTTGCATAGCGTACCAATGTGCTGTATGTTTCAAGATATAGAATCCTCATAATTGTATTTTTACGAGCTAACATAGTCCAATTTCAAAAGGTGCTGAAATGCCGATCCAAAGACGTGATGAAGATGATCCTATGGTTCAAGAAGGTAAGCTCTTTTTATTTTACGTTTTTACTTTGTCTTTCTCCGCCATTATGAGAGAATGTGTTAGAGGAAAAAGATATCATAAATGTTCAGGGTTTTGCTTTCCACCATTTGTGCTAATATTACTTTGTTGAAATTTGCTCCAAACCCAACAGAAATCCATTAAAAAAAGCTTCTTTGTTCAAAATTTGTTAACTCTAGAAATTTGGACACTCTATGAAGGAGTATTTTCTTTCTCTGCTTGCTTTAGAGTCGTAGCTTTTAGGTACAGGCTGAACTAGCACACTGCTGTGGTGTTTGCAGATGATACTCAAGATGCTGCAGAGGAAGGAGAAAACACTTCTCGTGTAAGAGAGTGGATCCTCTCCAGACACACGGATACTGTTGATATGACCGATGTCCTATCAAATTTCCCTGAAATATCACTGGTAAGAGACTTCCTCTCTCTCACTCTCTCTCTCTCTCTCTCTCTCTCTGTGGTTTCTCCAAACTATTCTTCTGAAGTTTCATTCAGTAATGCTAATTGTCAATTATGTATATATGCAGGTTTTAACCGAAGGTAATAACTTTCTCTAATTGCCTCCCTTCTACAGAGGAACCAGTCCACTACACAACTGACTACACATTACTCTTTCGGGTTTTTGTCATGCTCTCTCTGTGTATGAGTGTGAACTATTTCCCAAGATTTTTGAACTTTATACTCAAGCTGTGAGCTCTTTCTTGGTGCAATGAAATGACAGAGATCATGGACAAGCTGTTAAAGGAAGGGCTTCTAACCAAAACTGGAAGAGATGCTTACACAATTAACAGGCAAAAGGTGAGAAAATCAGTGGTTAACTATCATTGCACACATTCTTCAGCTTATTTGCCTGACACAAAAGTTTACTGAAACTTCAGAGACCCGATTCCAATTTGTTCCTTGTTAAAGAAGAGAGGGACTTGCCTGGAAACCAGAGTGCTGCAAAAGGAAAAAATGAGCCTGAGGAAGATCACATGTATATGAAGGTTAGTCACCAAGCAATGCAAAAAGATCTTTTGAGATAAATCCTTTTTAGAGAGACGTTTTAATATGCTGATTTTTACTGAATGGAATTTGCTAACGAACATATTATAGTTCTTTACAGGCATCTTCAGTGTTTAGAAGTAAGATATCATTGTAATTTAGTGCAAATTACTTTTGCTTAAATTGTGGGTCTCATTTGCTTGGGCCATTTGCGAAAAGAACAACTTAGGATGGCCTTTGTTGAGCTTAAATGGGTTTATGCCCTTGATTAGCATCTTAAATGTGTGAATGCTTGCCCACCGAAACCTCCTGGCAAAGTGGGCACCTTAGCATTTTGCATCAATAAGGAGCTATTAATCGTCGTATCAAAACCCCATAGCAATGGTAATTATCATTATGATGTGTTATAGGACTTTATGAAAGGTCAGTCTATGTGAAAATATTAGTAAAGTCCATTAGAATGTTGGATTATGTTAGCAAAGAGAGTTCCTTAGTATTTTCCCTCAATAAAGAGCTATAAGCTGTCCTACCAAAACCCCATGGCAGTGGTAATTATCATTATGATATGTTAGAGGACTTTATCTAAGGTCAGTCTATGTGAAAATGTTAGTAAAATCCATTAGAATGTTGGATTATGTATGTTTAAGCTTATGGGAGTTAAAACTTTTGGCTAAGTTGTTGACTCTTTGGAATGAGACAATTACAGCCATATTATAGAAATTTGAAGAATTTTAAAAGTTCAGAAATGCCCGTTTAAGGACTGAGTATTCGGGTGGAAAACCTCTTATGAATATTTGGCACAGCACTTACTGACCCACAAAAAAGATAAAAGATATGTATCAAGCTTTAGTTTTTAAGAGAAACAGATGTTAATCTTTGGTTGCTGATTATACTATTGGTTTATTTTAGGCCTTGTATCATGCTCTACCCATGGACTATGTCACAGTAGCAAAGCTTCAGAGCAAGCTAGATGGCCAAGCAAACCAGACCACTGTTCGCAAGCTGATTGATAAAATGGCCCAGGATGGATTTATTGAAGGCAAGGCTTTAAGAAGGCTAGGTAATTTCATTGCTCCTTATAGTTTTAACTTTAGTCAGTGTGTATCTTGTTGCATGAAAATTTGCATATTTAATGCTATCGTGGGATCTTGATCATCTGTTCTAGATCCTAGAGCATCTAGAATGGGTAAATTGATCCCTCAATTATATGAAGTAATAGTTGAGGGATTTATTGAAGGCAGGGCTTTTAGAAGGCTAGGTAATTTGATTGCTCCTTATAGTTTTAACTTTAGTCAGTGTGTATCTTGTTGCATGAAAATTTGCATATTTAATGCTATCTTGGGATCTTGACCATCTGTTCTAGATCCTAGAGAATCTAGAATGGGTAAATTGATCCCTCAGTTATATGAAGTAATAGTCAGATATAAATTAATAATTAAATCCTTTCAAAAATTTAAAGTTGCATTTGTCATATGTATCTGCGAATTCAATTTAACCAATCTCAGTTATTGCAGGCAAGCGTGTTATCCACTCAGAGTCAACTGATAAGAAGCTTTTGGAAATCAAGAAAGCTCTCGACATTCAACCATCTGTAAGAAAATCTCTCTATTTCAACTGTGTTTCAGTCTTGTACTTTATAATCTCATGTCCAAAGACTCATACATACACAAGGATTATGCAAGTATATAGCATATATTGGTAAATACATACATATTTGTATAAAGCTTTTTCTTTTTTTTGGCAAATGTATATGAAACTCCTTGTTAACATTTTCCCTTATGGATATGGTTAGGGAGCGGTAAAAAATGGGCCAGCATCTGAATCCAATAATATGGAGGCCTTTGAAAAGGGTAAGAAGCCACTCTCTACTTCCTTTTGCTAATATTGTATTGTCAAATTTGCCTCTGTTATCATCCATAATTTTGTTACATAATCTATGACCTAATAATAACCCCAACTAAGCAGCCTAATGCTAGGCTCTTATGTATTAAATTATTAATTTGGGTTAACTTTTAAGTTTTTTATTGATAGGTGTAAACCATATCAGATTACCTGAAGCGTCAGTGTATGGTGGACTGCACTCAATTGGGTCAGATTTGACTCGGACTAGAGCGCACCAGAGCGAATCTACTCGGAGCGAGCAGACTTCATGTGTGGATGCAAAAGGGCATCCTCGAACACCTATGAGCATGGCCCAGGTTCTATTTGTTACCCTTTCTTTGAGTGTTTGTTTCTTACCCCTTTTGAAGATGCCTTTGCTTTCTTTCCATTTACCTTGTTTAATTTTATGTGTTTTCATTCACTAAAACGTTTTGTTTCAGTTTCTTGTTGTTTCATGATTTCATTGCCCCTGCGCGTCCCCCGCCCCTTCTCTCTCTCTCTCGCTCTTTTTTCGTTACAGTTGCAGAATCCTTTCTCCTTTATTTTTCCTTGTTTATCGTTAATATTTATTTAAAAAAATCCATGTTTCTTTGGAAATCTCTCACCTTTTCTTGTAATGCAGTCTTTTCTTTCTTTCAAATTAGGTTGCAGTATCTCTGCGTATCTAAGCAATGTTACAATCTTTCTCTCTCTCTCTCTCTCTGGGTCTATCATTTTAATGTTCTACTGTTTTCTTTCTAAATCTCTCTGGCTCTCACACAAATCAAACATCTTTAATTCCTATTGTCTTTTAATTCACACGACACATGTTCACTGAGGAGAGAGATTGGGGAAAATTACTTGGTTGTGAATGATGTTTCGGCATGTTTGTAAGTGGTATGATGAAAAAATAACATTTAGTTTGATGCATTTTGTTCTTCTGTTGCTATGTTTTCTGGATCGGTGGATTGAGAAGCAGCCGATTGCGTCTAGAGAGAGTATGATACCGGGGATTGCAGGAGAAGCATTGAATCACAGAGGCTACGGTGGTCCTGATGCCATCAGATGCACCCAGCAGTCCACACAAGACAAGCGCTCACGCAGGGCTAGCATGGTATCCTTTCTCCACACCTCACTTCTTTTCTTCTTGTTTATACGACAGAGAGAGAGAGAGTATTCTAATGACCATAAGAGTACTACAATCATAGAGAGATTCTACAATTCTAATGGCCATAAGAGTACTACAGTCATGATAGAGAGAGAGAGAGAGATTCTACCATAAGAGTACTACAGTCATGAGGATCATCACTTGGCTGAATGATGATGAACAGCCTAGATAGAGTGGCCCCTCATTTTGAGTCATGTTAAACCATTACCTGCATGGTGATGAGCATCATAGAGGTTGACTTCATGGTCACGAGGGTGAAAGAGATATACAATGAGACCATTTAGCTTTGGTACAAGGTGGTCACAATTTCTTATAACCATATGATGTGAGATTTGATAGTTTGGAGGTACTACAAAGTTCAAGAAAATTTCTTTAGAAGTTTGAACTTGGTCAATGGAATAATTGCAGCCGCCAAATTACACATCCAATGGTCATGATTAATGTGACCACCTTGTATCAAAAGTAAATAGTTTCATTCTATACTTTCCCTTAGATAAATACTCATTATCATTGATAATTCAACGCTTCAACAAAATCGCTCCTAACCATGCTTTGGATGAAGGCTAATCTTTAAATGTACGGTGACGAATTACAGGTAAAGGATCCCATTGAGCAATACGCCAAGCGCCCTAAGCCTCTAATTGCCTGACCATTCTCAGCATTAAAGCATTCCCTACCCTTCACTGCACCTATCGCTACCCCCTACCCACCATCCTCTCTCTAAAATGGCTCGCAAACTTTGTATATAACAGGTATAAGAGCCTCATTCTTTCTCTCTCTATGAAAGGATATCTGAAGATTTCCTTCCTCTGACTTCCAAGGGATTGCATGAACTGTTTTCCTTTGATATTTTTCTTGGATAGAAGCATAGGCCTATCTGCTCCTATATTTGCATAAATATTGGAAATGCTATGCTTATCCAAAGTATAATAGACTTGCCGCATTGAAAATGTAATTGAGAAGGGATTGTCTACAAAGAATTTATCTTTTGTATAGGGAGGTCACAATTACTTTTGTCCCTTGCATTTTAAAATAGTTGGTTGTAAAAATGTTATTGAATAGACACAGTTTCAAAAAAAAATTTCTCGAATTTTACGACTCATCCTAAACTATCCAATTTAATACTTAATAAATAAAAATAATTGTGATTTTTTTGTACAAAAGATAAATAATCTATAGACAATCACGAAAAGAAAACTACCCTATTTTTTCCAAAACTTCAACTATACCTTTTTTTTTATTTTATTACTGTTTAAAATTTTGTGACCAAATTACCCTTCGTAAGAGTAAGAGCGAGAGAACTGTGATGGTCTCTACAAGTAATTTTGATAGGTTCATAATGTGAACCAGTACGGTTCTAAAGAACGGTGATGGCTTTTTAGCAAGTAAACCGTCACGGCGGTCACATCCATGACAGTATAGGAAGCTTAGAGACCATCACAGTGGTCTTATAACTGTGACTGTCCAAGCCATTACGGTTGTATTACAACTCTGATGGTTTGCGAAGCTAGAGACCATCGTGGTGATGAGGTTCTGAGACCATCACAGTTATAACACCACCGTTATAGTCTCTAAATCTTTTTACGCTGTTCTCTTATGGAGTAAGAAGGGATCACTTGTGGCACCACATTCAATAGCTAGTTTGAGTTATATTAAACCATGCGAAGTTGGGTACTATCAAAATGAGATGATTTCATTGAGTTCTTGATGCATGCAACGGGTCAAACATCATGTGTAATGATGTCTTGGTTTAACATGGTGTGCCTCATGTATGTCATTCATTTCAGTGGGACCATCACAGTTATTAGACCACCGTGATGGTGTTTATACGACTGTCGAGATGGTTTACTCGCTAAAGAACCATCACAGTTTATACGACTGTCGAGATGGTTTACTCGCTAAAGAACCATCACAGTTTTAAAAGAACCGTGAAAGTGCACTTAATCATATCCATAAAAAACAAAAAGCACTTATAGAGACCATCACGGTTCTTTCACTAAATTGCAAACAGTAACAAAAAAAAGGGTATGTTTGAGGTTTTGGAATAAATAAGGTATTATTTGAAATTTAGAAAAAAAAAAAAGAATAGAAAAGATCACCCTTATTGTTATATTGTCATCGGTGATTTTATAGGGATATTGTTGGCTAGTTTTTTTTGTTTGGTATTTATTGGATTTCTATTGGAAATCAATAATATTATTTCTTGTGGAATAGGTATCTTTTTCTATTCAAACTTAGATTATATTCAAGCTCTTTTTTAGGTATTGATTTCTTATTTTTAAAACGATTCTATATTATAATCTCATTCACTTTTATTACGAGGAGATCATTATTACTTTTAAACATTGGGGCAGACCCCAAGAAAGAGACAGAAAGAGAAAGAGAGAGGGGTTGGGGCACGCTACCCCAATAAGAGAGAGAAAAAATGTAGTAGAGGCCCGCAAAAAACTTGCAGTATAATGGTATATAAATCTATCGATCTTTACAATAAATCATTGATTAGTGTACAAATAAGATTATTAATGCACAAATCGTTCGATTAGTGTTGATTTGTGCCGATTAGTGCAATAAATCGGCTGATTAATACAGTGTATGAAAATTATCCAATGCATAACCTATGAAATCGAACAAATTCGAGTTCAGCCAGTGACTAACTTTGAGTTAGTCGGCCGATTTTTGAAAATCGACCGACTTTTTACACAGTGGTTTTACCATTCAAACATTCACATGATGTAGACCATCCTTAGAACTTTTATTTATTTTTATCTTACTCCTATTTTATCCCCAAACGAGATAAAATATAAAAAGAGATTTATAAGGAGAGATGGACATGAAATTATGGCAATCTATAATTGGACTTAGCTAACAAATCAAAGAGATTTTAAAGAGATCTTCGAATGAGGGTTTACAGTAGTGTTTAAAAACGTAGCATGGGAACCCGAACTAGACACCTGCCGTGCCCTAGTCAAGGCAGCCACCTCGGTTGTAGGTTCAGTCGACAAAAGAAGACAAAAATAGAAAAAAAGGTCGAACAAGTCAAAAGATACAGAAAAAAATATAAATCAACTATTCAAAATCAAGTAATTGCTTTGTTGGAGATATAACTAGAACATTAAAAGCCAACAATTGAAATAAAAATGACACTTCGGAAAGAAAATGACATAAAAAAGAAAACAAAAGCCAATCTATGAAATTTTGGATTTTGATTCAAAACAATTTGTAAGAGTTCTTGTGATCTACGTGATAGAAACATTTTACAACAAATTTGAATGAATTTGGTGAAACAATGAGAGAGTATTTGATTTTGTGCTACAAAAACTCCTGAAATTTGGACTCTCCATTTCTTTCATTTGGATTTTTATTCCAGCAAATTTTTATAGAGTTTTGTTAGAGTGATAAACGACAAGCAAATTGATACATATTTTAAAGCATGAGTCAATAATTGCTAGTGAAAATGCAAGATTGGCAAAAAAATAAAAGAAATGAGATTGTGTCCCAAAAAAACTCCCGAAATTAAAATCAAACAAATAATGCTTTGATTCGAGCTAGGAGAGATTGATTAGCTTCATATAAATAATGGGATTCCTATGAAGTGACCATTTACTTTTGGGATTGTATACAATGAGATCATTTACTTTGATACAAGGTGGTCACAATTATTTACAATCATTCAATATAAAATTTGATAGCTTGGATGTGTCATAAAGTTCGAAAAAATTTCTTTTGAAGTTTGAGTTTGGTCAATGGAATAATTGCAGCCACCCAATTTCACATCCAATAGTCAAGATTAATGTGACAACCTTATACCGAAGGTAAATGGTTTTATTCTATATTTTCTCTTTACTTTTTGTACAGGAGGTCACAATTATTCTTGTCTTTTAAATTTCAAAATGGGTAGTTGTAAGAGCATTATCGGATAAACACAAAAATTTTTTAAAAAAAATTTCCCGGCCTTGTGACTTACCCCAAGCCATTCAATTTAACATCTAATGAGTGATAGGGACCTCCTTGTAAAATAAATAGTCTATTTGTAAATAATCCCATAAATAATTGAGAAAAAAAAATTTCAATATATTAGCTAGAATCCTGATTCATTGACCTTTCATACGTGAAGTGTGACCGGACAAGAAATTTAAAGGATAAGGTTTCTATAAGGCCTAGGCTTTATGAAAACAAAACAAAGCCTCACCCCAAATCCTCATCCGAAAAATACTTTCGGCAACAGAAATCTACATAGTAGCTCTAAAATCAATTTCCAATACTAATAACGAAATTCAAAATACAAAAAATAATTTAAATCTTACGGAACTATGAACACTTAATTTTTAGGGCAAAATGGACGGTCTAGATAATTTGTTAGAACATCACTATTTTCCATAGCTTAAAATCCTATTTATTTTTTCACAACCATAATGTTCAAGCCAAAATAATGGTAAAATTTTTTTAATGCTTGAATTACAATTTTCGATAAATTATAAAGTAATACTTACTTATTTTGGTAAGGCGCCAGCCCTATCAAATCAAAACCAGTTACCAAATTTAGAAAGGCCCAGTACTACAGTACTCGGATTTCTGGTGGCCCCCTTCTACTTTTTATCCTCGGTTTAGAAGCGTGAAGATTGCGACCTCATTACTCTCTCGCACGGCAAAGGTGTGAAACCATCACATTTTTTGGACCTTCCTGGCGAAGGAAGACCTAGTGGCCACCAGTTTGGGAGAGACTTCATGGTTAAGGTGTGAAGGTACACATTTTTTCCTTTTGTTTGGATAAAAGACCCAAAATACTTAGTAGTTAAGGTTTCATCCTCATATAGCATACCCCACTCGCCAAAGACACAGAAAGAGACACCCCTTACGATCCAGGAATGTTTTATCAACATTTTACAGGAAAGTTTACTGTTGCGGCCAAAGTTAGAGAGATAGAGATACATCAATATTTCGAATTTCCATCTTTTTTTAATAAATTGGTGAGTGAAAGAGATACTTCATTATTTTCAATTTCGATCATTTTCTTAAGAAATTAGAGAGAATTCCTCGTCTACTCTACGAAAAGATTATTATGGGAAGTAAAAATGTCCCTCTTCGTCGTATCTTTGCAGAAAAATATTTTTATAGGGCGGCAGTTTTATTAAAATAAGTAAACCCTCATCGAAAATTATAGTGTTGATTTTTTCAAATCGATTATATTGACCTTGATCATTATGGTTATAAAAAAATAGAAAATATAAGACTTCAAATGCTACAAATATTATATATTGTAAAACATTATCTAGGATATCTATTTTTTAAAAAAATAACTATTCACATAAAAACAAGATTTGTATTATTTTTTGAGTTATATAACCATGATGGAAATTGATTTTAGAGATATCATGTAAATTTCTCACGCACAAAATATTTTTTAGGACAAAATTCAAAGGCGAGGCTTTAAATATTCTCATGAGACTCGGGCCTTAGTAAATATTTTCACGAGACTTAGGCCTTAAGAGTAAGTGCTTCCACCCGTATAAAACGTAGAATGAAACCTACTTACCTACCCATAATAAAGGACACGGTTTTTACGAGGGATACGGTTTCTATGCGGCCAGCGTGTATGTCGTAGAAATGCGAGCTTGACAATAAATATAATTTTTAAATATAAGTTAATCTTAGTTTTTAAAAAATATATGATCTTTAACATGAGATCATGAATATGAATATGAATATGAATAACAAAATTTTGAAAACCAGAAATCGTAATTATATATTAAAAAAACATTTAAACCTCTAGTTACAATTGTTTTTAGATGGACCACCTATTTTTATCCATCTTTAGAGACCGCAAATTTAGAAATGCAGAACTGGCCGCATGAAACAATTTTCCTAATAAAAAACATTTACTTAGAAGAGTCAAACTTCCATTGTCACTCGATAAAGGCAGTGGTGCGCAGTCGTTTCTCTCTTTAGAGTGTTTTGTAGGAGATATTGAAACAAGGAAAAAATTTATATAAAGCTGCAAATTTTTTTTTTTTTAACGGTAACGTACGATTTATCATTGATTTAAATATAAAATACAAGATGTTCAAGCAAAGACACAATATTATAGAAATGAAGTAACTAGTGTATGGACTCTTCCTTTGACAAGAACGTCAACATCTTCATTCGCTTCTCTATAAGAATGTTGGACCATTGCCATAAAAGTTGATAAAATATCTTAAATTTGATGAAAAATAGTATTTAATCTCCAAAGAATATGGATATTTCTCTTATTGTACGCAATGACATTTGCCGAGTCTCTTTCGATAATCATACCCCCTTCCAAAGTACATAAAAATTTCAAACATTTTAGTAAACCTTGTGATTTTGTCTCATTTGCTGTTGTGATACCACAAAGACTGGAGTAAGAAAATATAATGTGCCCCAAATTATTTATGATGAGACCACTATAGCCAGCTGGCTCTGGATTACCAAGTAAACTTTCACTAAAATTAAGTTTGAAAGAATTCACTAGTGGTGATATCCAAACAATCTCACTACGAGTATTGGTGGTAACACCTATAGTCGCCACTGCCAAGGGATTGTTAAAGACTTTTAGGAATAAAACTACGATCCTTATGTGTAAGGAACCAATCAGCTACAACTGCTAAAATATTCGATTTTATAGACATATATGTACTTATTATCAAAGATTTTTCTATTTCTTTCCTTCCACACACTCCAAAAAAAAGGCTAACCCAAATAGATTTCTAAAGAATAGTTCCTATATTTGAAATATCAGATGTGATCCATTGTTTAATAAAAATTCTGATATTTTGGGGCAAAGGTAATGACAAATTGAAGCACTGCAGAGCCTAATCCCAAAGATATATAACAAAAGGGCATAAGAGAAAAATATGCTGTGAAGTTTCATCACTGTCTTTATATAGCATACATACATCGGTGATTATAAACTCCATATGTTTCAAGTTGTCAATCGTTGCTAATTCTATATTTTAAGGTTGCAACCTTATTATAAATAATAAGGTTGCAACCTTAAAATGTAGAATTACATATGTACGTCAAAAATCTATCGAAAATGTTGTTATAATGTTAAAAAACGTTTAATTGATCTTTTCGTCGTTAATATGTATGAATATATATCTATAAAAGTTTGAGTCTCATAATTAATGCATCTTGCAACACATTATTTAGACTGTCCATTTTCAAAATTTTCATACGTTTATAGGTTGACTTTATTTTATTTATTTTTGGAGTTTAACATTTTTTAATTAGATATAAAAATAAATTTTAGGATAATCTTAAAAAAATTTTATAATAATATTATATATTATGATAAAATTTGGAACTGCGCGTTGTTTAAGGTTGCAACCTTCTAAAACAAGAAGCCAAAATTACTCACAAAAAAAAACCAAAATTATGATAAATTTACTATTATCTCTCTCCTCATCAAACTGTCCAACAAACATACCAGAAGCTTCTGCAGCCTCCCCAATCTGGTGATCGGTAATTTCCACGTCCTTCTCCAAGTGGTGCCACACCTACGCTCTCTCTTAATCACCACCGGTTGGATCTAGTGATCAACGGTTTGTATAAGCCCCAAGACCCCTGCTTCGTCGTTTTCTTTCTATTTAAGTGGCCAATGTACGTCACAGTAATCATTCGTGTTGCGGTGCTTTGGTACCCTAAGGTCGCTTTGAAAACCCTAGTTTTCACAGAAGGCCTAGTTCCATTTAAAACCCTAATTTAGATCGAGGAAAACCTCAATTTTCCTGGAAACCCTAATCTCGTTCAAACAAGCCATACTTTCTCTGTGAATATTCCAGTCATGGAGGCCAAAACAGTAAATTGTCTTCAAATTTCGGTTGGATTTATATTTTTTTGATCTTTTTCTCCGTTTTTTATTGTATGATCATTTTTGTGGTTTTTGTTTCTTTGCACCATTACAGGAACCTCAAGATCTGGAACTGAAATACCTCGGATTCATAAAGATCGCAGCCATCAAGGCGATCATATGCATTTTGAGCTTGTATGAATACGCAAAGGGGAACTCTGGTTCTATACGTTCTCATATAGACAAGGTCGAGGGCCATGTAAAGACTGTCGTCGGCCCTGTGTACGAGAAGGTCAATGGAGTTCCATTGAACATCCTCAAGTTTATCGACGGAAAGGTAGGGTTGGAGTATTTGTTTACAATACGATTGAGTTATGTCTCTTAGTCATCGTTACATGCTTTTGCTTTTGTATTTAGGCCATGTTTTTGCGGTATTCTAGCTTTTTTTGTACGTGGATTACTGCAACCTTACTTCTGTGAGCAAGGTTGCAACCTTTTATAAAAAATTTCCATACTTACATGCACACAAACGCGTGAATAATATGATTTTTCAGTACATTAAGGACGTCGTGTCAATTTTCTGTGTTTAAGGATTTTTTTTTTTTATAATTAGTTAGCAATTTGTCCGAAACGACTTGTGGAATATTTGTCTGCAAAAACAAGATGGGATATTCAATACGTTTTTGGGGGGGGGGGGGGGGGAAGCTAAAATTGGTGACTATTTGGAAAGAGGTGGTTTACTGGGAGTTGAGAAGTTAGAGTAATCTGCGAATTGCATGAGAGGTGTTGGTTCTTAGCAATCGTGACCAGTAGAAACAGATTTATGATTTTTTGCCGTGTAAATAAACGGAACTTCCTTTAAAATTCGGGCCCTTTTGGTTTGGTGGGGGGTTGGACGGGTATGTATGTTTTGCTCTGTTGTGACAAATTTGAGAATTTGGTGCTTTTTAGGTATAGCTAGGTGGATGATTTGTTATACTTCCTAGCTCTTGTCTGTCTGTTTGGGGGTTTGATCTTCTCGTTCTTTTGTTGTGAATACATATTGCTCCCATGTACCGAGTTATTAAGCTTTTGGTACTTTTTAGTTGGGAATGTTCACCTTCTTCGGTAAAATTTTGGAATGGAGAACCTGCTTTGAGATTTCGTTTCCAAATGAATTAGCAATTTCTGGTTGCTGTGACTCATGTTTCTATCTCTATTATATTCCCTTACTTTTTCTCATAGAGCTACTAAACTTTTATTTATTTAAATTTTTTTTTGGGAGAATCGGAAACTTTTTACCTAGATTTATTTGAGGCTCTGTTTCTCTTTTCGATGCTCTTGCCTTCTATTCTTTTGTTCTCTGAGTGGTTTATTTTGGTTTCGATGTCCTCCCCCTTCAAAGGATTAGAGTGGTAGTTCTTCACTATGATGATGCTTAATGAGTTCTTGATGAGATCTCTCTCAATTGTTAGAGAGTCTTAATGACAGTCACTCAACCCTCTAAGAAGTTCTGAGTGAGAACCCCACTCCATCTCAGCATTTCTACTTTTTATTGTTAGAGAGAGAGAGAGAGAGAGAGAGAGAGAGAGAGTTTTTAAGTGACGAGGAAAGAAACGTCTGCCAATCCATGGACATTTTGTGATCGTTTGCCTATATCCTTAAAGGTTCGAATAGTTGTTTACAAACATGATATCTCTTATTTTTAGTTGTTGATACTGATAGTTTTGATTTTTCATGCTAACCACTTTCTATTTTCTTATCAGTGGGTTTTCCTTTTTTGATTGATATACATGAGATTTTTTTTTCTTTAAAAAGTTGTTTTACAATTTTTTAGAATATTTATATTCATAATTTTGGAATAGAGGCCTGCTTTTAAATTTCCTCTTCCAATGAACTGCGCATTTCCAATGTTTCTCTTTTTATTAACAGTCAATTTTAGTCTGAGAATTAATGAAGGTCTACTAATACACTCTGAAACTTGGTAAATTCTTTGCTCAAAAAATTATCTGAAACCATTTCACAAAATTCTTGAACATTTATATACAGTGTCTGCCTAAATTCTCGAGGATTCCTATTGTGCTGTGAATGCTTTCGTTCGTGAGTGATCTGATCTTATGTGAGACAACTTTGTCTCTGTTTCAGTTTTTGATGAACTGAGTTTTTACCATGTCTTTCATGGTTCTTCAGTTATTAAAAGATAGACTTTGAATTTTGGATGTTTTGATGAGAGATCTGAAGCACTTGACACATTTGCTGAATGGTGAAATTCAGCTCAAAACTCTGTCCGATTTTCTAGTATGTACCTGAAATCTTGTCAATCTGTCTGCACTCTGCACTTTGTGCAATTAGATGTAGAAATGTTAATCCTCCAAAAAAAACAACTGCGATTTTGCTTCCAAAACACCATATTACCCACAGTGTTACTGCTGTAATGCCGATTCTGTTCCCTAGCTCTTCATTTATCACTGGATTCACTGGTTCTTTGGCCATCTTCTCCCCTGGCTCTTCATTTATTGGTGGGTTCTCCCTGGTGTTTCTTCTCTTTTCAGGTCGATGAGAACTTAGGCAATATTCAACAGTACGCTCCTGAATTTGTAAAAGGATTCTATTCCAAGGCTTCCTCCGTTGCCCGAAAGGCACCTGAGCTCTATGAGAAGGTAGCTACTGATATCAAAGAGCGTGGAGCAGCTAAGGTGGGCAAGGAGGCTTGTGCAAAATACAAGCCCATAGTTGAGGACTATGCCATTAAGGCATGCTTTCAACTCCAAAGGCTTCCTTTCTTGGCCCAGGTGGCTCAGGTTGCCGGCCCAACTGCTGGTTTCTTGTGTTTTAAATACAACCACTTAGTCTCAAAGGGCTATGCTCCCTTCTGCTATCTTCCCCGTTTTCCTTTGGAGGAGATTATCAAGGCTATTAACGGGGTAGTGGTGGAGAAATTTGGAAGTTCAGTGAGTGAAGGCGGAGAAGGAGAGATCACTGAGGCCTTGTCTCATTGATGACCCTCTCTCTCTTCGTGTTAATAGTTTCAAAAAAGTATCTATGGGTGTTACAACAGGGGTTTAAAAAATAGTGCAAATTTGATGGTGTCTTTCAATTTGTATTGAGATGTAAATTTTGTTGTGAGTGAATAATCGACGTTTATCGTTGCAAAAATTATCTGAGTTAGAACAGGGTGTCAAAAAATATGAAACTATAATAATTTTAAACTAGAAAAATTGAGTAAAAAGGTCCATAACGTTGTCCAATGTTCAATATACCGAACAACATTCTATTCCAAAATGCCTTATGGTTGTCCGGTATTTGGACCACTGGACAACGTTATGCAAAGAAGCCTATTGGATTCTATATTGTTGTCCGGTAGCCGAACACTGGACAAGCACAAGGCATTTTGGAACAGAGCCTATTGGATTCTATATTGTTGTCCGGTAGGCCGAACACTGGACAAGCACAAGGCATTTTGGAACAGAACGCTATCCGGTAGACCAAATATCAGACAGCCACAAGGCATTTTGGAGAACAGAACACTGTCCGGTAGACCAAATAAGGGACAACCACAAGGCGTTTTGGAACAAAATGCTGTCCGGTAGACCAAATATTAGACAACCACAAAGCATTTCGAGCAACAGAACACTGTCCGATAGACCACATATTGGACAGGCACAAGGCATTTTGGGCAACAAAACGCTGTCCGGTACACCAAATACCAGACAGTCACAAGGCATTTTGGGCAATAGAACACTGTACGGTAGACCAAATACCGTACAGCCATAAGGCATTTTGGAGCAAAACGTTGTCCGGTAGACCACATACTGGACAACCACAAGGTATTTTGGGCAATAGAACACTGATCGACCAAATACCAAATTTCCACAAGGCATTTTGGAACATAACACTGCCCGGTAGACCAAATACCAAACAACCACACTAGCATTTTTTTTACATTTCATTTTGTTCTAGTTTCAAAATATTTGGAACCCCTGTTCTAACCCTTCACTCATAGATAAGTTTTTGAAACCATTAACATGGATTATTCACTCACAACAAAATTATCATCCAAACAGGTACCTTCTCGATTATTCACACACAACAAAATTATCATCCAAACAGTTACATTCTGGATCAATGTGGATTATTCATTCACTAACTTGCAAACATTTACATCTATCCCATTCACATCAAAAGTATAGATTGCAAATAAAAAATAAAATTTCCATTCAAAGCCAAGTTTACAACAAAATTTGTAACTCAGGAGAGTTTTCAAATTTACATTAACCTTATCAAAAGTATTCCACATTACATCGAAAGTTTAAAATATAAAATCAACATCCTCTTCTGGGGCAAGTACTTTCTTCCTCTTCCCAATAGTTGGTGAACTGGGACCCAGTCGCTCATCAGTGTTGGGTCTTGAGGCCATGTGGATCGTCTCCTTGGAGTTCTTATGCGGTTGCTCTGCATTTGTGGCTTAGCAGTCAATACACACTCTTGTCCAAAATCATCATTGGACTCTTGTTTCTTCCTCAAATAACCCGAATTTAGACAATATCAACTCTCGCCTGATCTGTCTAAAGCATCGATCTTTCATCCCGGGGTCTTGAGCTGCCACCGCCAGCCCATCCTCAACAATTCCAAGCAAATGGTCTACTTTGGACAACTGAAACACCACAAATAAAGAAATATGAATTTACAATCAATTACAATTAACTATTGTAAGAAATATGAAACACCACAACTGAAACACCACAAACAGTTACAATCAAGATACTATCACAAACAAAGAAATATGAATTTATAAAATTAAATTTAACCTAAATACAAACTTACAAGGTCATCACCATAGCCTCGAGGTGCATAGGCATCCGTCCGAGGGTTCTCTGGGTTATGAATTCTAGGCATAGAAACCTGCACATGCCACTCTTCATACTCTTTCGATGTTTGATAGTACTGAAGCCGTTTGTGCCAGTATCTGATTTGAGAGGCGAGTTTCTGCTCCTAGTTTTCATCATTTTTATCCTACCTCTCAAATTTATCCCATCTACCGGGATTTGCTGGGATGGGCTGTCTCATTCCAAATTGTCCTAGTACCCGGTCTGGGAGGTACTGCTCTGCTATGTTATCGAATATCACATATGTCCTACAAAGAGCGGTCTCCAATGCCTCCCAATCTAGAGCCCTTTGATGGACCTGCTCAGCACCACAATCTTTCTCTTTTGTATATGGGTTCCATAGTACCTGTTGGAATGGATAACAACATATATATAAACAAATATACATGATTAATTATGAGTAACTATAAGGCGCAAGAGTATATGAACTAATAAGCATTACAATTATACCCTTTCAAGTTCAAGGAGATCTAATTCATGTCGATAGTATGCTAGATTACTATTTGGGTTTTCCCATTTGCCTGGGTGTATCGATCTTGTAGCCCTTGGTGTACCAGCATCAACTTGTTGACTACTTTCCTCAGATCGTAATGTTTTGAAATGCTCAAATACCCATGACTGGACAACATGCATACAATAATTACTTATACATAAATAGCTGAAAAAAAATGCATGAAACCTACAAATCAATGACTTTGACACATGCAAAAAAATAATAATTAGCGAAACAAACTGAGTTTACCTGAAGTAATGTCGCACACCCAGTGAGGTGAGAACTGGGTACCCTCTAACCATCACGCCCCCTCTTAGTTTTAATAGTTACAAACTTCGTGAGGCTCCTAAAAAGATATGTGGCCCCCCATGTGTACTGACCCGCATTATCAAAATCCTCAAAGTCAAATGCCTAATAGAGACTTCATTAGCCTTGGATTGGAAAAATGATGCTACCTATTAAATATATCAAAAATGCCCTAGTGTGTTGTTCTATTTATAATTGTGTGGGATTTTCTGGCAGATTCTTATAATTTTCTCTCAACCAAGTGAAGTTCAATATATGGCGAATTTTAAATTCATTTGGCGGGTAGTCTCCCAACCATCGTAACAGCTATGCGTTATGCCGGCTCACGTGGGACTCCGATCCGTAAAGTACGCCACACATCATTTAAGATTGGCATCATCTCACCAACACGTTGTGGATAGTGCAGTGAATTCGTCTCTGGGAGCCATCTCTCTGTCACTGCCTCCATAAGAGGATGGTCAATCTATCGCGGTGCCCCCTCCATGGTAGTGTACTGAACAAGAGGCCATAGCCCCATTCTTCAAATCAAATCCTACTGCTCAACTGTATGGGGCCAATGTCTAATGATACTAAAACCCTCATCAATATGAATCTTCGTCCTATCCGTGCCATCCTCATCAATATGAATCTTCGTCCTATCCGTGCCATCAGCAGCTAATGTGCAAACATGATCATTTTTCATGTACAACTCCTCTTCATGTGCTATGGCTCTGAAAGGCATGTCATGATGTGTTGGTAACATGCATACTAAAGTAAATGACATACACACTTATGTGCACCAATTTCACCTTAACTCAAAATCATCACAATATATAAAAAGAATGCCTCAATGAAAAACATCTAGCATGCAACCCAACAAACATGGAAATTTGTAGAGATAAAAAGAATGAGAAGTGGATATCAAGAATGAGAAGTTGTGGATATCTAAATTCAGCATGTGCATCACTTTATGAAAACACCAGCAGCTTACCATCCAAAATTCAGTAATCTAAAGGTTTTTTTTTTTTTTTTTGAAGAATGTCAACTTTCATTTTGATATACAAGAGTTCACACACACAATATGTACATAAACAATCACAAGAAGGCTTCACAACTCTTCATTTTGAAATTCGAGAGATAAAAATGACTATGACCTCCGTGTACAAAACAAAATAAAGAAAATTTTTTATTAAGGTTACAACCTTAAAATGTAGAATTAAAGGTGCACCTAAAAAATCCATCATAAAAGGTTGTTTGGATGTTGGAAAACCCTTTAATTGATCATCTCAATATCGAGATGCATGAATATGAAAAGAAAAAAAGATTTTGAGTATGTGAAATCGTGTCTTGAAATATATTATTTGGACTATCTATTTTTAACTTTTTTATATGCTTATGGATCTACTCAGTGGTTTAAAAAGCGGATCGGTAACCCGGATCGGGCATCTCAAAAACCCATTCGGATCGGTGAATCGGCGATTTGGGTCGGGAATCGGCTGAATCAGTTGGATTAAGCCTTAAAAAAAATCCGAAAAATTATTAAAATTCATTATAAATGTTGTTTTGTAGGAATTCAATAAGAAATGAGGGTACTCCATTAAGAAATTTCATTTCTTTGCATGAATATGCGAATATTGATATATTCTTTCCCTACATGAACTACTATTTACCATTTAATTTACATCACATAAAAGGATAAACATAGAATTATCATGGATTAAGTATATCATCATACATGGACTACAATAAAGCATACAATTTGTAACATACGATCTAAAAATAAAATGACAGACGACGTCGTTCTTCATCTTGGTCACGCTGGTGCCATTGATTGAATTCGCGTAACAATTCATTGACTCGTTCTAAAAACGAATCATCCACCCAAATCCCTAAGTGTTAGTGTTTGTTGTGGTCCTAATCCAAAATCCCTAAAGCTTGTCCATCCTTCATGCTCGCCTACACTATCGTGCTTATCCCTACCGTCTTGTTGTTAGGACTCGATATGTGAATAATTTGGCTGGGATTGGGTGGCCTCATAATCATCATCTCTCTCATTTTCCCTTAGACCCCCTTCCCACTCTTCCTCATTAGGTGCAATATCAACGACATCTCCGACGAATTGCGGATATGTTGGCGGGCTGCTTCTTCTTTCATGCTGCTCATCACCTTCTTTAATATCTTCCTCAACGATAGCCTCAAGAAACACTCTCTTGTGCAACACTGGCTCCTCTTCTTCTATTACCCATTGTTCTGTTGTGTCTGTGACAAATATTGCCCATACTCGTCAAGCTTCCTTCTTATTTGTCGCTCTTGGAGGTTTAAGTTGTAATGAACGTAGACTATTTTATGATGCTTCTCCGAAGCGAGTCGATTCCTCCTAGTAGTGTGCAACCATTAGAACGTACTCCAGTTTCGATCACAGCCAGTAGCAGAATATGTCTGGAAGAGTACCTTGATTGCTATCCTCTTTTGGGTTGAAGTGGTAACCTAGAAAATATATATTTACCTGCATAACGAATAGGAAGTCCAAATTTGGTGTTCCACCTTCTTTTTATAATCTCGATCACTTTACTAGCAAAACTATATTTCTCCCCAATAGTTGATTTGACCCTCTCGATACCTTCATAAAGGATGCCCATGGTAGCTTTCTTGTTAGCATCCACCATTCTTAACACCGTGACTAAAGGGGCAGTGGCCTCTACAATACTGAAACATTGAGACAACAACGAGTTATGGCGGGCCTGATTATCTCTTTTTTCTTAGATTGTTCTCTGAACAAAAATAAAATTTTAGAATAGTTATATATAAATCTTGACACCACCTCGCTTCCTGTAGAGCTTCCTTCATAATTTTAATCTCACTAATCTCCTCTAACATAAGATCAATGCTGTGTACAACACAAGGGGTCCATACTAGATGCTTCCTCTTATCCATCAACTTGCTGCCCGTAGAAACACATGCACGCACATTGTCCGTAATAAACTGGACTACATGCTTATCTCCCACCTCCTCCACTATCTGATCACATAGTCGTACGTAGAAGTTTATATCTTTCTTCGTCTCTGATATGTCTTTGCTAGACAAAAAAGCTGTACCTTTTGGGGAATAGGCCAAGAAGTTTACAAACTCCTTTTTGCTAACTTTATTCAACCAACCATAACTCATGAGAGTAATGCCTGTTCTTGGCCAACTCTGTTTATATTCTTCAATCCACTTTCTAACTGAGCTCATATGTCGTCGGGGGTTTTAGCCCGGGCCCAGCTCTCTGGATTGCATTGACCATAGGTGGAAAATATGGGCTATTGGCTGCATCAAGAGGGATCCCTTTTTCGTAGAACCATTTACCAACATATCTCCCCAACATCTTTCTCGTACCTTTCACCATGCATTTGAGGGTCATCTGTTCTGACTTAGGCTTTGAGATAAATAGGTCTATACGACCATGATCTGCAATACTAGCACTCCTAGATAAGCTAGAAACAATTTCTTCAACGTCTGATTCCTCTTGATACATATTGCCACCAACCCCTCAATATATATTTGAGCTGGGCCCGCCATACATGCTCGAGCTGGGCCCGTTATGTATGTCTGAGCTAGGCCCACCATGCATGCCCATATCATAACAACCAGGCAATCTAAACCCGCGTTCTCTCTAGTATGTTTTTTGTAAACTTATTCTTGTGGCCATATTCAAGTCATTATTATATTGCTCTTCTGAATCATTCCCTCTTGATGGCGTATATAAATTAGCTATCTTCTCATCCATCATCTGCTTTACAATTATTTTACCTTTGGTAGCCTTGAGAAATGCCGCCATTTGCTTTCTTACATTATTAGGGACATTATTGCACGCAGAAATATCTCCCTTAACCCCTACCAAGTGTTGCTTAAACCTATGTACCCCACTACTTATCACTTTTTGGCAGTAATTGCAAATAATTTTGTCTTTTTTGTTGGGATCAAGTCTGACCCCATGTTACCATGCAGGGTCTTCCGTAGATATTGCCATGGTTCAACTTTTATATGTAAAAGGTTAAAAAATAACCTGATAGTTCAACATGAAAAATAATCACCATGTGTAGTGATAATATGTAGGGGTAGTTCATGAAATTATATTTGTTGTTAATGCAAAATACTTCTATTGACAAAAATATTTTAGTTCCTATTGGGAAAAATAATTTATTTATGCAACATTATAGATAAAATAGCTTATATCAGCTACTACATATAGAATAAAAAATTTACATTGATATAATATCAATGAAAAATATATTTACAATGGTATAGTAATTCACAATGCCAATACATATGGACTTGTCCCAAATCTTCATTTCGACAAACACGAATTAGTTCTTACTGAAAAAAAAAATATATTTATGCAACATTATAGATAAAAAAAAGTCTGTATAAGTCACACTTAGAATCAAGAAAAAAAAATACATTAATATAATCATTTATAATGCCACTACACGTATATTTGACACAAAAAACATTTACAGTGATATAGTCATTTACAATGCCACAAATAAAATTTATAATGATATAGTAGGCACAATCCCAACTTGATTGAAATGATCACAAATAGTCGTACATCTCAATTACAAATATGCAAGATAATATAATAAAAAATGCAAGCTCCAAACATGGCTACAACTCAATTATCAAGAACATACATTTTTTGCATTAAAAATTTAATAATAAAATTGAAAAATGCAAAATAATATAATTATCATACATGCCACGATTTTTTTACAATGATATTCACTTTAATTCCTCATGATAATACAGTTTAACAACATGTATTTTTTGTATTAAAAATTTAAAAAATTAAAAATGCATTTTTAATACAAAATTGCATTAAAAATATAATACAGTTTAACATCATGTATTTGTTAATATATTTTTTTGCATTAACAATAAATTAAAAAATACAGTTTTGCATTAAAAATATAATAACATGTATTTTTTTGCATAAATAATCTATCAACATGCAATTTTTTGAACTAAAAATTTAACAATAAAAATTAAAAATATTGTTTAATTCCTCATGATAATCAAAACCTGGTCATGATTTTCACAATTTTTTGGAAAATCATGATTTTTCAAAAAAAATTGATCATGAATTAAAAAAAAGGCAGTTCTTCATATACCCACCTAACATTAATCATTCCAACTCAAAAATCCACTTCAAATTGAATAAATTACACCAAATTAAATGCATGTTTTGATAAACAACATTATAAGGAATCAAAGCCCTATAATATTAACACATTATTATTAAAAAATTAAATAAAATCGATTGAATTGAGGGAAAAAAAAAAACGCAGTTCTTCACAGACATCAGTCATTCAATCTAAAAAATCAAGCTCAAATTGAATACATCAGATCAAATTGAATACATGCGATGATAAACAAGACTACAAGGATTCAAAACCCTATAAATTTAACACATTCTTTACAAAAATATTGAGTAAAATTGATAAAATGGAGGGAAAAAAAAAAAAACAGCTGTCCATTTTTTTTTTACAGACATCATTCTTTTTTTTTCTCAAAAATCAAGCTCGAATTGAATAAATAAAATCAAATTGAATACATGTGATGACAAACACAATTCTTACCTGTTTTTTCGTGCACCTGTGTCTTCAAATTCAAAATTGATATATATTCCTGTAAAATAATTATAAATTATGAACAAAAACTTCTGAACAACACTCTTACGATCAATCACCCTGAAATTTTACAAAAAATGATGCCCTCTTTCACTTGAAATTAGTGAAATGGCGGAAACCCTAAAACTCACTCTTCGATCTAAATTTTTTTTGATCAAAATCGGTGATTTTTACTACCTTTTATTGACTGAAATATTTGAATTAAAGCCTGCAAGATTCGATTATAAGGCTGAAAAAGATAAAAAAATGATAAGAAAATGATAAAAAAAGATGAAATCCGTGAAGAACACTGTCCAGCACGTGTTCTTGGGCGAGTCAATTGTGAGACTCGGCGATTCACTATTGGGAATCGCCCGGTTCTATCTAGACACGGGCGATTCCCGGTATTGAAGTGGAACCGGCACGGGGTATGCCGATTCCCGAGTCGATCAGGTCGCCGAGTTTTCAAACACTGGATGTACTTGATTTGAAACATTTTTTAAGTACATTTTTTATAATTAAAGATAAAAATAGATTTTCAAATCATATTAAAAAATTTTAATATCAAAATTACATTTATGATCAAACTTAGAGGTGGCCCTTAATTGGATCATTTATTATTGCAACCTTATGCAAACCACAGCCAAAAGATTAGTGGTCTTTTCGTAGACGATCGACTTTTTTTTTTTTTTTTTTAAAGATGTCTTTTAAAAGGGATTTGTTCACTCAGGATTTAGAACGCGAGAACGGTCAAAACTTTTTTAGATCCTTCGCACCTTGTTGCCTGGGTGGTCGTGCGCCACCATCCTCCCTTGGTTACGATGATTCGAGAATTGAGGGGGACAAAAATAAACATATTCCCATCAGTTTTGGCCGAGGATCAACAGTATGGTCTACCGGGGTCACGAAATCTTCTCCAGAATAATTCTAGCAGAATGAAGCCCCATAAATACAGCACACAATGCGGGCAACATTTGAGCTACGGCCGACGCCATGGCCTCTGGCCTTCGGAACCGCTCTCCTTCTCTCTCCACATTCTCTTCACCACCCCTCAAGCGCCTCTCTCTCTCTTCTTCCCCCTCGCGCCCTCTTCCCTTCAAAACCCACTTTCTCTCTCCTCTCTGTACCCGTCCTTTCCCATTAAAAACCGACTTTCTCTCTCCTTTCTCTCCGCTCCCTTCTCCCGTCAACCGCCACTCTCTCTCCTCGATGCGCACTGTGGCCACGGTGAAGCGTAGTCCGAAGCGCCTCAAATATTCAGCTCCACGTTTTACAAAGGTGGGCTTGAAGTACAAACTGTAGACGACTATCTCATTTAGTGTTCTTTTTCTCCACGAATTCTCTGGAATTAAAGGAGTTTTAACAGTTTGTGATTCCTTTGTTTGTTTCTTGAATATATATTTTTCCATTTTAGTTGTTGTTATATATGAAATTGGCTAAATTGTAAAAACTTAGCATGTTGGTCACCTAAATACAGGCTTTTATGTAGATTTGGCTTGCAAATTTGCTTGTAGTCACCCATCAAATTACTTGTAACTTATGTCTTAAATCGAAAAATTCGCATTTCCGTGTTTTCGTTTTGATATGATTGATTGATGTTAGTATTTGAACATAGAAAAATGTTCATATTCTGTTCCAGTTCTGTTATGGTGCTTACATGAATTCCTTTCATCCTCCTTTGTGAAGATGGGTCTGTGCTTGGCTCTCTGTATTGTACTTTCCTCTATCGAAGGTTCATGAGCAGGCATTGTTTATTCATATCGATTAGTTTATAGAGTGAACTACTATGTTGTGTTAAGTTAATTCACCCTCTTGCTTCCTCATAATTCTCCTTGAGTTTGATGTTCTTTGGCCGGCTTTGGAAAACCTTGATTTTAATTTCTGAGAGCTTAATGTTCGTCTCAAATAGTCACTGCCTTGATACCTGACACCATCTTTCATTTCTCCATGGGTTGATGTTGTGGAAATAACAGAACTCACTTTCTCTACAATCTATTCTTCATCTTAAACTATGACCTTGAAATGTATCGGGTCATGAACAGCTTCTTTTTGTTGAGTCCATCCAATCATTAACTTTGTGTTTTACATTAAAAAACCAGTATCTTGAGAAAATTTCTCCGAGGTCAATGTCTTTCTAATATATTTTCCTAAGTACTTTGCAAAGGGGTTATGAACCAATGTTTAGAGTAAGATTACCTTTAGCTTGTTACATAAATGAATAACTGCAATAGACGCTATACCATGATCTTCACAAATTGTTCGACTAATTGCATGTAAAACTAATTTCTAATCGCAAGTTGAGTTCTGCTGTACCAATTAAAGATGCTTCCACCAAGTCAACATACTACCAAAAAAAATAAAATTCTGCTTCCGCCATTGGCTATAAAATTTGTATAAAAATATAGTTATGCAAGTAATGCCGTAGTGGAAAACTCAGTTATTACTTTATGTAAAGCACTTCAAGACCCAAATACGCCTGCTATGCTAACACCTATGCAACCTATGCCCTACGTTAATTGCCTGTCCTTAAACCAGTGCCAAGATCTCATCCACATAACTAGTCTAGAAATGTGATTGGCTTTCCAATGAAAGTGATAGGATTTCCCATAAAGTAAAATCACTTGTCCCTCGAATTTGATAGTTCTTGAGATGTGCCAGTCCAGTAAGAGGCTGGCATGCCTGAAAAGGTGTTTTACATGTTTGTTTCATTATATTTATTAAGTTATAATATGAGTATGATACTCAATTTATGTCGACACACCATTCTCAAAAAAATAAATAAATTATATCAACACATCAAATCTGGATTTATGCCACAGAAGGGGCATATATGTTCTTTATGATTGGGCTACTTTAGGATGCTATTATATTAATCAACATTTTCTCTTCATGTTCTGAGATTTATGGACTTCTTAAGTGCTTGTTAAAAATATTGAAGTGTCATGATCATAAGTTCATTTTCATAGGGGGAGGGCTTCTTATATGTTAATGTCGATCCTCAAGGTGCAGACACATGGAAATTAGATCCAGTGGTTCGGCTTCTACAAGATGGAGCAGTTGGGGTTATTACCACTGATACTGTGTATGTTACTAATTTTGTGTTGCTTGCTTGTTTATTGCTAGTTTCCTTGCTCATTGACCACTATTGGAAGGATTATTTTCTGGCTTTATGAGGAGGTATAAATTGCATGTCTCAAATCACCTATTGTTGATTAAACAAAAAAAATGCAAAATCCAGAACTGAATCAAACATCGGCGACTCTGTTGGAGCTTTCTCTTTCAAAATCTTAATACCATCTATTTGTTTGCTGATGGTGACAGATACGCTATTGTCTGTGATCTGAAAAGCCATTCTTCCATTGAGCGCCTTCGCAGGTAACGATGGTTTTCATTTATCTGGTCAATACTTGCGAGTATGCGACTTTTTAAACGGCAGTTGCAATTAGTATAGAAATTGTTTCTTGCATTAGGCTCCAAGATAAGCTTTTTGAGAATTCTATGAAATTTAATGTCGTTTGTTTAACATGGCCTGCATTTTTTGTTTCAATTTGTTTGCAGAATTAAGGATATAGACAGTTTGAAGGCAAGAAAGTTTAGCGCATAACTGGCCATATCCCTTCAATATACAGCAGACAAAGCTTCAATATATCATTTTGCTTGGATAATTAACACTTTTGCAGTGCAAAAGTAACAGATGAGTAGTTGTTAGTTTGACTTCTTTTTTATTGCCAAACTATGTTTGCTCCATATGGATGCTCATTGTTTATGCAGCCCCTCAGTATATTGTGCCACTCTCTAAAGGACATTGATACTTACACTTTGGGCTTTCCTTGTGGTAACGGTCAAGGCCAAACTAATATATTTCGAGCTGTCAAACATTGCTTGCCTGGTCCTGTAAGCATAATTGGAAAGCTTTAACATTCTTGGATTAGTGACTTGCTGAGTTCATTATAATATACAGAGACTTGTTATTTTCAGTATACATTCATTTTGCCTGCAAGCAAAGAGCTGCCAAAGCAGTGTTTGAGATATGGCACTAGTACAGCCAAGTACGCTTCAAGAAAAAGTGTTGGGGTTCGGATCCCGGATGATATTGTTTGTCAAGCGATATTGGAGAAAATGGGTAGACCATTGATATGCACAAGGTTGTATAGAACTTAATTAACCAACAAAAAGTAATACTTGTTTCAGATGAACTACTAGTTATTACCTGTCAAAACTGGTTGGACCTACTTTGATTATTTGTTTTTCCTTGACTTTTTATATGACTGTGTTTTTCATTGCTAATGTTACATTACATATCTGCAGTGTAAAGTGGCCAAAGGAAGATGAATGGATTGTGGACCCTGCTATCATAGCTGATGTCTATGCTCCTGAGGTACTTTAATTGTTACATTAGTTGCAATAAGCCCCAACACCTTAAATTATTCCTTAGTGTTAAGATTGAGAGAGAAGAAAGAGATAGAGAGTAATATTCAAGCATAAGATAAAGTAAATACATATGTTCTTCTACGCTCCACAAATCGTGGGGCAATGTGCCTTACATATACACAGATTCCTATGGAGGTTGCAGCATGGATAGGTCAACCTGCAAAAGAATTATAACCATTATAACAGGAGTTACAATAACTGTCACAGCAGGTTCTAATAGGCATGAGGTCCTTATAGGAGTTAGCATGTTTTAATGGGCGTGAGCCCATTACACCATAACAACCACTACATGAAGCCCATTATGCATAATAGTTACAGCTATTATATAGGTTTTAATGGGCATGAGCCCATAACAGTTGCTACACTCCCATCAAGCTAGAGCATATATATCATAGAGGCTCAGCTTGTCCAAAGTATCCTTTAGTCGAACTGTATTAGAGACCTTGGTAAGTATGTCTGCCAATTGATTCTCGGAGCGAATAAATGGGGTACATATTGTTTTTGAAGCAATCTTTTCTTGGATAAAGTGGTAGTCGACCTCAGTATGCTTGGTTCTTTTATGAAATACAAGATTCTAGGCAATATATTGCCTGCTTGATTATCACAGTGTAGAGGAATAGGAGTTGATACATTAACACCACCCATCACTTGAAGAAGAGAACATAATCAAATTATTTCACATGTAGCACTTGCAATTGCTCAATATTTAGCTTTTGCTGATGTTCGAACTACAACACTTTGCTTCTTACTCTTTCAATTGACTAAATTACCACCCACTGTCATAAAGTAGCCACTGGTAGATCGTCGATCAGAGAACACCTGGTCCAATGTACATTGTAGATGACCATGAATGTTATAAAGTAGCCCTCTCCCCAGAGCTAAACAGTCTCCAAGTGATGGGAGCATGGTGCATGCATAAACTAACTTACTAGGCTTACAACAGTTTGAATGTCGAGTTGTGTGACGGTCAAATAAATAAGTCAAACTAGTCATCTTTGATATATGCGATGGTTACTTAGAGTTTGTGATAAATAAAGGTTGATCATACAGTTTGTGATTAGCCTCTGTAGGAGATTCTGCTGGTTTGGCTCCAAGCATTCATGTATCATTAAGGAGATCAGAGTATGATTCCTTTGAGACAAAAAAATTCCTTGTTTAGACGTAGCCACCTCTACTTTGAGGAAGTATTTCAATTGACCAAGATCATTGATGTAAAAAAATACCGTACAAGAACTTTCACTTTTTGAATTTCGTGATCATTATTTCCTGTGAGCACAAAATCATCCACATATACTATCACTTTTGTGGTAGAACAAGATTCCTTTTTAACTGATATAGAATGATCATAAATACTCCTTTGAAATTTGAAATTGACATATTACCATATTGAATTTTTCAAACCAATCCTGAGGTGCTTGTTTCAATCCATATATAGCTTTCCTCAACTTGCAGACGTCCCTTGCTCCCCTTGAGGATAAATAGGTGATATTTCCATATATACTTCCTCTTGCAAATCTCCATGGAGAAAAGCATGCTTTACGTCTTCTCGGTGTTGTGGCCATTTCGTATTTGCTGCAATGCATAAAACAACCCGTACTGATTTCAACTTTGCTATAGGTGCAAAAGTCGCCCATATAACTGTGTAAAACTCTTAGCCACCAGACGGGCTTTGTATCTCTCAGTTGAGCCATCTGATTTGTTCTTCAGGGTGTACACCCACTTGCATCCTACCACATGTTGTCCTTTTGGCCGATCCATTCATCCCAAGTTCGCTACTTCTCTAAGTCAATCATTTCCTCAACCATGGCTGCTTTCCATTGTGGATGAGCCAATGCATTTGCAACTATGGTGGAAATAGAAATAGAGGAAGCAGAGCAAAGGTATGCACAAAAAGAAGGTGAAAAAAAGTATAAAAAACTCATTGAATGGGAAGCATAAGCCCTTTTTTCTTTTCTTATGGTAATTGGTAAATTGAATTCAGAAGATATAGGGGTATAAGGAGAAGAAGTGCCTGACGAGTCAACGAATTGGGGTTTGATCATTTACATTAGACTTTCCCTTGTTCCCTTTTTAGGTGTACGCTTTCAATTGTTTCTTAGTAAATTCAACATGTTCCTTGGTTGGATTATTGGAACTATCTGTGATCATTGGAAGAGGAATAGGATTGTTGGGTGGTATAGTGGATATCGAATCTCTTTGGAAAGAAAAATAGGGTCTATTCCCAAAGAATGTAACATCTTTTGAGACGTATTTCCTTTTAGTTTCTGGATAGTAACACTTGTATCCTTTCTAAAAGTTTGAGTATCTTAGGAACACACATCTGGTAGATTGAGGTCCTAATTTATTCCTAGCTGGACCCATTGTATGTACAAAGCAAACATAACCCAAAAATTTCAATGGAAGGGAAAAGAGTAAGTGTATGGTGGAGAAGTTTGAAAGAATAAGCACCGTCAAGAACATGTGTTGGCATTCTATTGATCATAGAGGCAACAGTAAGAACTGCTTCATCCCAATATTTCTTAGGGACCTTCATTCCTATAAAGATAGGATCGTAGGAACATGATGTTTGAGTCACTTTTAACAAGTGTCTATTTTTCACCACGTCTAACAAGTGTGTATTTTTCTGTTCTGCCACACATTCTATTGTGGTGTACAAGAACATGATGTTTGAGTTTTTATACTATGTTCAAGAAAATAATTCTTTAATCCATGATTTAGATGCTCTCGTGCATTATTAGAATGATTCGGATCTCAATTTGGGTCTGAACCATTTTATGAATTATTTTTACTATTGGAGGTTCTTCATCTCAATCTGGCTAGAAAGAAATTTGAGAATTTTTCGTGGTCTCAAAAGCGACCTCCCAGTTTTGTTCCATAGGGTAACCTCCAGGGTTATCTTTTGGGCTACCAACCACAAACTGTTTACTGGGACTTCGGCGGCCGCGTTTCTTCGAAATTGGGTGAACCTCGTTCAACTTACCCCTCGCCGCAACCCAAGAGTATTGCACTGGTACCCTCCACTGGTTTGTGAGATTAAGTTCAACTTCGATGGATGCTCCTTGGGAAATCCAGGCCCAGCAGACGCGGGAGGGGTATTCAGTGACCATAATGGTGTGGTCATTCGATCATTCTCAGAACACCTTGGCCACAAAGACTCACAGTCTGCAGAGGCCACGGCCTTATTGATGGGAACCAAGAAATTTAACCGCTCCTGGAGCCTACGCATGCACATAGAGGGAGATGCCAAAAACGTAATATTATGGGCCCCTCCTCCTTGGTACCAAGCACACATTTTTTATGAAATTGAGCACACTTACAGGGGTATAAACGTCTGATGGATGCATATTTGGAGGACGTCCAACAACTTCACTGATCGTCTCACCAAGGAAGCTGCTAGGAACCAGCCTTCTGCATCTGTATAGATGTGCACAATACGGAGATATAATCACTAACTTGGCGGGGAGGCTGCCTCCTTCTTGACTCTTGTCTTCTACCTTGTAACGGGCAGTTCTTATAAGCCCCTTTCTCTTGGCTCACTGGTTTGTTAGAACAAGTATTCTAGATTAGGTCACTCCCAAGTGACCAAGTTTTTGGTTGAGAGTCCCAGTCTATGGGTTACCTCAACCCTTGCTGTTGTACAAACCCTTACTACTATAATATTAATTGTCAACTTTTTTTTTTAAAAAAAAGGTTCTTCATCTCTACTTTTCGTAAGATAGATCCAAGTATAACGAGAGTATTCATCAATGAATGAGACAAAACAGTTATATCCAAACATAGAAATAACATAAGCATGCCCCCAAACATCAGAATGAACATGATGGAATGATTTTGAACTTTTTATTTTCACTAGAAGAAAAAGTGGTTATACAATATTTAAACAATTGATTTATCTAACATTGTAACTGAGGGATATCCAAAGAAACAAGCTTATCTAGAAAAGTAACTTTAAAGATTTTAGAGATATATGACCTAAGAGGGTGTGCCACAAGAGGGCATGCTCATGACTTCTAGACTCAAAGTTGAGAGCAGTAGAAATACATCCAAGTGTTTTAAAATGCGTGATGTGACTGTATGCATTGGGTGGGGGGGGGGGCCGATGCGGAGATGCGGTCCGGATGCAGGTGCATCGCCGTGATGCAGTCAATGAATATAAAAATTTCTTAAAAAATCGAAAAAAATAAGTTAATGCATAGAAAAAAAAATGGACGTAATATATGTGATAGTAGGTATTCAATTAATCATTAACTCCAAAAGTATTAGCTGTCGGAGATTCTGTATCCATTATCCCCTGATAGAAACTAGAAACTTGAAAATAGCTTCATAAAATAGTCAACAATCAACAACCATAGGTACAAATTTGCAACCACAAACTTTAAAGTTACAAAATACTACAAAAAAGGTCTATGAAGATTAAAGAGTTCAAAAGTCAAGCTCAAGAAGAGTCAATACAACACTTTCGATTTGTTGTCACAAGTTTGCCTAAACTTCCTCAAACCAACACCCAAAAGATACAAATCAACAACCAAGCATCAACCAATACATAAATCAAAGAACTTCACAAAATTAAATTTTGGCCAAAACGTTTTTTTTTTTATTCATTCGATAAAAAAAAAGCCATGGATGTGGCTGAAAAATGATGTTTGGGGGTTTAATACCCCCCCAAACCCTTTCTCCCCTTTTTCGAGGGTCTTCATTTTTCATAAAATTGGCGGACCACTTGTGCAGGATTATGCACCTTATGCGGGATGCAGCCGTATATGCATAAGATGGGCACATCTCTCTAGAGCGCATATGTGGGCATTTGCGATGCGCTGCCCAACGCATAATACCTGATGTGGCTACATATGCATTTAAAAGATTGGTACAACCTGTGTTGAACAAGTACAACCCGTTGTTTCACGTCCAGCACCAATCGTCTTCCTCATTTTCAGTTCCTAAAAAGCTCAATGTGTGGGAAGGAATGTGACATTGTCGTTTAGGTGTTTTGTCAAGCTACTAACAGAGAGAAGATTGGAAGGAAAGGAAGGCACATATATACAGAGGGTAAGGACAAGGATGATGAACGTTTATATCTTCAACATCCAATGGCATTGGTCATGGATCCATAAGCAAGTTTAACTTCATTAGGAGTCGGAGAAAAAGACAAGTAACCAACTTTCTTACCGGTCATATGATCAATAGCCCCTAAATCAATGATCTAGGGTGTAGAAGAGGTGGAGTTGGAAGCATGATTTACAATTGCATATGTACCTGGCTGTTCCACTAGTGTTTTAGAGCTGAGTGAAACCTTGAGAGCAGTCAACTGGTGCTGCAAATCTTTGATGGCCTGATCTATTGAATTGGATAGATTGGGGTGTGTGTCTGAGGTTTTCGTCCCCTCACACGATACAATTGATCTATTGGACTGGATAGATTGGGGTGTGTGATTGAGGTTTCTGCACCCTCACGCGATACAATATGGGCACTCGCATTCCTTGGTTTCGGTCCCTAGTGTGGATCATGGGATGCAAGTCCTAACAATGCCCTTGGGTCTATCTCCTCATATCCCACAATGAGAGCATTTGAGTTTCCCATTTTTGACAGGAGATAGTGGATCCTTTCATACGCACGTTTCCTTGCTTAAAGCTTGTTGTAAAGGCTGATCATTCATGATGGATGCCTAAGTTTTGTCCTTCTGTAGTAGCTTTTATACAAGCTTCCCCCTTGTAGACAGTTTCAAGAGAGGGCAATTTGTCCTTTCCTAGAACCTGTACTCTCCGAAGTTCAAAGTCAGGATGTAGGCCTGCTAAGAACTTAAAGATCATTCGTTGCTCAAGCTGTTTTTTAATGTCATCAATAGTGGGATTAATAAGCTAATAGTGGTTTAGTTCTTCCCACTGTTGCCGTTGTATCCCAAGCTACTCTTCCATAATCATTTCTCCTTATTGCACGCTATTTTGCGATGGAATTGGTAAATCTTAGCCATATCATCTCATTGGGAGCATGTCTTGACTGTTGCCGCCCATATATCCTTTGCAGTCTTAAGGAAGAACTGTCCTCAGTTGATGCTCATCTGCATAGAATGAAGAAGTCATGTCATTGCTGTCAAGTTCTCACTTCCCATTCATCCTGGGATGGATCGTTTGTGGGAGGCTTTTTCTCTTTTCCTGTGATATAACTCATTTTTCTTCGGCTTCTTATAAACATTTTGGCTGATTGGGCTTATTCTAAGTAGTTTGTCCCATCCAACTTAATTTTAGTGATCATCAATCCGGTGGTCAAATTTACTGCTTCCTAAGCAAATATTGTGCTTGATTTCTATCATTTCCTTCTTTCTTGAACTCGAAACCCTATGCTTTGGGCAAGAAAGTTATGGAATAGGTTTGGAATGTACTTGTGTAATTTTTGTGTGGAATAAGTCAAAGACCAGTTTTTTTTTTTCTTGGCTAGAAATGGAAAGAGTTTAGTATAAAAGTTACTTTTGACAAAGGAAAGTGAGATAATCTTATTTGGAATATGAGATTGCTGATACACCACAACTTCTAGCGAAAGAAGGAAGAAAAGTCATGATTTCTAGGACTAATGTAAGTAATGGATATCCTAAGATTTCAAGCTCTGCTCTAATATCATGTTAAGATTGAGAGAGAAGGGAGAGATAATGAGTAATATTATAGCACAAGATAAAGAGAATATGTATATTTTTCACTCTCTACAAATTGTAGGGCAATATGCCCTATAGATACATAGATTCCTATGGGGGTTACAGTATGGGTAGGTCAACATGCAAAAGCATTACAACCATTACAGCAGGAGTTATAATAACTAGTACAACAGGTTCTAATGGGCATGAGGTCCATTATTCATAGGAGTTGCATGTTTTAATGGGCATGTGCCCATAATATCATAATGGCCACTACATGAGGTCCATTATGCTTTGGAGTTACAGCTGTTACACAGGGTTTAATGGGCATGAGCCCATAACAGTTGCTACACTTATTAATCACTCATTGTCCTTTATGTTGACTTTTGGATCATCATCATCATCATCCAAGCCTTATCTTAACTATTTGGGGTTGGCTACACGAATCCTATTCTACTCTTTCAAGGGCCATACCCTTAATACGATTATAAGTCACCATATCTTTTTTTCACTACTTCCATCCATGTTCGTTTGGGCATTCCCCTTACCCTTTTATAAAGTGGATTGACAGGAATGAAACTCTCATCCCCACAAGGTCAAATGGTCGCACTACCACCTTAACCCTTAGGCACATGTCCTTTGTGTTGACTTTTGGACAGTGATACCATTTTGTTAAAAAATGTTATGATGACACCTATTTTGAAGCCATATAGTGTTCAATTACTCTCTTCCATGTTAACAAGATAGCTCTCCAACTATGTGTAAAATCTAGTTTTTGGTCCCATCTGGGAGTTTATTCATGAATTATAGTCTTCATCATCATTTAACTTTTGTCCAAGGCACTGACACCTTCCTTGAGGGAGAATCTTCGTCTCCCCTCAGTGTTACTGTGATACTTCAGCCCTGGGCTGGGGTCGCATTTCAACACTTGAAAATGTGTTATTATAATCAAATGTTATGAAGTGGTTCATGGTGGGTTGAATTCTAGCGTTTTGGCTTAGAGCCCTCCACTGTGCCACCTCACCATCCACATCTCATGGGTTATAGAAAGGAAAATTATATAATATGTACAAAGTTATTCACAAATAATAGTCATACTGATGTAAAATGAAACACGAAAGAAAACAAATGATTTGATATACTGATTGAAAGAGAATGGGAAGCTTACAAACCAAGCTTCAATGGTTGCTTCTGACTAATAAGATATAACAAAACCAAAAAATTTAATATTGAATTCCTCCTTACATCATAAGAAATTTATAGGCCAAACCCCAACCTAAAGGTAATCTACACCATCTATTACGATTCTGAAATCTTGACTGCAATTAGAAAGAAAGAAATCCTAAAGACAATTTTGTCCTTGACGCAAAAAAGACAAACTACTCATAAACTTGCATGGAAAACTTTGGAAGCCAATTTGAGGCTTTTAGATGCCTTCTTTTGGCAAACGTCGGCAGGCCAAATCTCTCTACTGAAGCCCTGCTGTTCCCTTGAAACAAGTGGCCATAATAGCAAATTGGAGTTTCTTGCAAAATGTTAATGTTCTTTGGAATGTGCAGTGCTCAAAATCGCCTACATCACATACTGACATGTCCAGCAGTCTCATCCTTAGGCTGAAGTACTGGACATTTTTGTTACTTGTAAACATCGACACTCATGTTGGTGTCCTTATAACACTGCCTCCCATATGATCTGCTGCATAACCTGGTATTCTTTGTCAATTGTTTTATCTAAAATAATGTCCTATTGACCATTTGATGTTCTTCAGAGCCTTCATGTCCCTTTTAATTCTTTGTAGTGCTTTTGTAATGAATCATGACATCCTTGGAATATTGCAAATAGAGTAACATCTTCCAAATCTTCCATGCGAGCAACATGGTTGTGTGTGTATAACTTGTTAAGGTAATCATCAAAAAGACAGGCCATAGGTGAGATCTCCTTATAGAAAACCTAGGCTGGAAATGGAACTCTCAATGGCTACCATTATGTTATCTGTGGAATTGAGCAAATAGAAACTCGAAATAATGAAGACTGAGCAAGTTGCCCCTGTAGTCATTAATGTAGTACCAAGAGACAAGAGCAAGAGCTTCACCTACCTCCTTTTTTTTGAGAGAAGGTTAACTTGTATTAAAGAAGTAAGTAATTACAAGAACACAGTTCCGCAGTCACCCACAAGCGGGGACTCGGTAAAAAATAGAGATGTCAAGTTTATACAAGGATAATACAACAATTCTCGGTAAATTAGTAAAGCAGTGAGATCACCGAGCTCCTTTATCTCTTCATCACTAAAACTCCTAACGACTATTGTCTCTATCAGAACATTGAAGTCCTCCTGTAGGTCCAAAACCACCACCACGGTCACAATCTCCTTGGTCCTCCTCTGAAATCCTGGTTTCTCTAGCTTACCTTTAGCTTTCTATTGAGCCAAATATTGGCTTTGTTTTTTCCACGCAAGGTATAATGTCCTAATGTCAAGAACCTTGTGGATCGCCTTGGTAGCCTGCTTAGGCGACTGGCCCCCCACTCTGCAGCCTCTACTTCAATAGACTATTGATACTTATACTGATTAGAGACATTAAAAATAAGAGAGATGATGGAGTCCTCTGGAAGATCAATCTTGTAAGCATTGTTGTCTATCGTTTAGCCCAAGGAGTACCAAATGGAGAGATGACTTTTTTAGGAGGGACTTAATTGTTCATGTAGGAAAAGATAGTAAGAGCATATGATAGGGTACATGGAGGATACAATCTTGGGGAAAGAAATGAGATGTGTGACACTATTATGGATTTTGCTATGGGCGACCTAGCAATAGCAAACACCTACTTTAAAAAGCGAGATGAACATTTAATACTTATAAAAGAAGATCATATAAAAGCCAGATAGACTTCTTTCTAGTTTACGAAGGAAGATTGACATCATGTAAAGAGTATAGGCTTATCCCAGGATAGACTTCGACCATGCAATGTAGGCTTATGGTGATGGATGCCTGCATATAGAGATGGAAGATGAGTTGATTAATAGGTGTCTAAGAACAAGGTGGTGGAATTTAAAAAGGAGAAACTAGACTTATTTAGGAATAAATTGTCAAAAGAAGGAAAATGGTATTCTGAGTACGAAGTTATTGTTATGTGGACTAAAATGGTTGATTGTATTAAGAAAGATGCAAAAGAAGTTTTAGGAGAATCTAGAGGGAAAAGAAATTTCAATAAGGAAACTTAGTGGTGGAGTGATGATGTTGAAAAGGACATTAGTGAAAAACGATCATGTTAGAAAGGTTGGCAATGTGATAAAAATAATCAAAACTTAGAAGAATATAAAAATGCTAAGAAAAACACTAAGCTAATAGTAAGGCTAAACTTAAGGTATATGATGATCTATGCAATAATGCAATATACTGGGGATAAAAAAAGGTAAAAAAGATGTCTTTAGACTAGCAAAAATGTGACAGAGGAAGTGTAGGGATCTAGATCATATTAAATGCATTAAGGGTGAGGATCAGAGGGTGTTGGTGAAGGATGACGAAGTTAACCGAAGATGACAAATTTATTTTAAAAAATTGTTAAATGACGAATACTTTAAGTGCACAACATTAAGAGAAACCTTGGACATAAATGAGGTTGGAGGTCATAGATATTTTCGCAGGATTAGGATAGATGAAGTGAAAGAAGCTTTGAGAAGGATGAAGGTAGGATAGGCTTTAGGATAAAAAAATATGCCAGTGGAGGTTTGGAAATGCTTTGGAGAGAGTGGCATATTTTGGCTAACCAAGATGTTCAACAAGATGTTTAGAACAAAGAAAATGCCAACAATTGGAGAAAAGGTATTGTGTTTCCTATTTACAAGAACAAATAAGACATATATAATTGTATGAACTATCGAGCGATCAAACTTATGAGTCACACTATGAAGCTATGGGAGAGAGTGATTAAGCAACGACTAAGACATGAAACGAGTATATTAGAAAATCAGTTCAGCTTTATGCAAGGGAGGTGAACAATTGAAGCTATTTTCCTACTTAGGTAATTGACTGAGAAGTTTAGAGAGAAGGAAGAGACCTCCACATGGTTTTTATTGATTTAGAGAAAGCATACAATAAGATACAAAGGGATTTAATTTGGTAGGTGTTGGAAAAATAAGGAATCTCTAGAGGATATATTGACGTGATGAAAGGCATGTATGATGGAGTACTAACCGGTGTGAGGATAACTAGTGCAGAGACAAGTGAGTTTTTAGCGACAGTAGGCCTACATCAAGAATCAACGTTGAACTCATATCTCTTTGTTTTGGTTATGGACGAGTTGACTAGGTATCTACAGGTTGAGGTATTGTGGTGTAGGTTATTCGTGGATGACATAGATTTGATTGATGAGACTAGAGGCAACATCAACGTAAAGTTAGAACTTTGGATGGATGCTCTAGAATCTAAAGGTTTGAAAATTAGTCGGACTAAGACAAAATATATAAAATGTACGTTTAGTAATAATAGGAGTAAAAACGAAGAAGAAGTTAAGATTGATGATCAAGAAGTACCTAAAAGAGATTGTTTTCTATATATTAGGTTGATAATCCAAGAGAATTGAGAGATTAAGGAAGATCTCGCGCATAGAATTAGAGCTAGGTAGGTGAAGTGGAGATGTGCATTAAGAGTTTTATGTGATCGATGTTTACCAATAAAACGAAAGCGGAACTTTTATAGGACGGTTGTAAGACCAGGCATGCTTTATGGAATGGAAGGTTAGGTAGTCAAGAGACAACATCCATAGGATGGGTGTCGTTAAGATGATGATGTTGAGTGGTAAAGCAAGAAATGTTAGAATTCAGTATGAACACATACAAAGGAGATAGGGGTGACTCCAATAGGCGATAAGATGGGGAAAAATAGACTTAGGTGGGTTGGCCTTGTGCAGTGTAGACCTAATACACCTGTTAGGAGAGGTTATTTTGTTCAAGTGGAACTCTAAAAGGGCAAGGGGAAGGCCGAAAAGGACATGGAAGTAGTGAGAAGAGATATAGTGACTTATGGTCTGACTGAGGGTATGACCCTTGATAGAGTAGAATGGTAGAATAGGATTCGTATAGCGGACCCCAAATAGTTGGGTTAAGGCTCGGATGCTGAGGATCACGGGGACCAATCTTCTCACTCAACTTCATGATAGGTACTAATTGGGAAGCATTCTTGCTATCGGTACACCATCACCAAGTCACATTCCTTAAACTCCTTATCTCGTTGGTGCTGGTTGACATTTGCTTTATTCTTTTCATGGCTTCAATGCAAGTCACTTACTTTTCCTATGGACCTCTTGGATATGCTCATCTAGTGCCTGTACGTCATCGCTAGCTTGCTCAGTTTCCTTAAGAGGAACCAAAATCAGCACCTTGTCTGGTGGCTGTCCATACATGATCTGGAGGACTTCCCAGTTGGTTGTTTGATGGTGTTATTGTAAGCAAACTCGGCTTGCGGCAGAATCTGATCTGACTAACTTTTGTCAATGGCAAGGCTCCTTAGCGGGTTTCACAAACTTCTATTTACATTGTTTGTATGCCATCAGTTTGGGGATGGTTGGCACTATTGTACTAGAGCACGGTGCCTAATTTCTTCTAGAAGATGTGCCGGAAGTGGCTGACAAATCACTTGTCGGTCAGAAGTGATGGTCTTGGAAACCCTGTCTTGCATAGAGTGTTCTTGCAAGGATTAACATGCATCGTCTTTGAGAAAAGATCGACCACGAGGAATACAGAATCCCAACCTCCGTCAGTGCGAGGGAGCCTCACCATAAATTCCATACTGATAGCATTCCTAGGATCGGTAGGAATGGGCAGAGTGTGTAAGCCAATGTTCTGAAACTGACCCTTGGTGAATTGGTAGATCTTACACCTTTCTAGGAACCAGCTGGCATCTTGCTTAAGTTGGGGCTTGTAATACTTCTCTTACACCAATTCAATTGTATTATCTAGCCTGAAATGTCCACTAAGGCCTCTGCTATGCAACTCGGCAATGATCTTGATGCGAAGAGACCCTGCAGAACTGCACAATCGACTCCCTTCAAAAGGTAGCCATCCTGCAACACTAAGGCAGAAGAAGAAACTCATTTTCTTTGCATAAATTAATCAAATGATTTTATAAAAAGAAGAGTTAGTAGCATATAATTCTGATTGATCTCGAATCCAACCATCAAAGTTGCAAGAGTTCCAGGTAGGATTTCCTACTCAGAGCATGAACCACTTTATTTTATCTTCCTAACTTGTGTCCAATACAAAAGAGAATTCCTGCAAGTAAGAAACTACTCGGCATTACACCGATTGAACTTCTTTTGGGCATTCAAGAATTTCAATGCCCCATCGTTTGAGAACAAAATAATCTCTCTGTAGGAGATGATGCACAATAGCATATAATTCCAAATCATAGGTGGAATACTTAGCCTTGAATTAATTAAACTTCTCGCTAAATTAAACTTCTCAGAAGGCTTTAGACTTGCCTTCTATTAAGGCCGGTCCGAATACCCACGTGTGAAACATCATAGCATACATGGAAGATCTGCTTGAAATCTAAGAGCATAAAGACAAAGGCATCGATCGACTTCTCTTTCACAAGTTTAAAGCTCTCTTCATCTGCTTCAATCCATTCAAATACCCCCTTTCTTCATAGAATTGGTTATTGGTTGGTGCAAAATACTAAAGTTTCTTATAAATTGTCTATGAAAAGCGTATAAACTTATGAGCTCCTCTGTAGTTTTCAGTGTAGGTTAGCTTATAGTTGCTTGCACCTTGGCTTGATCAGCCTTAACTCCCTCAATCAAAATCGCAAATCCCAAAAACACCAAGTTGTATGTCATAGAAGAACATTTATTTAAGTTCATTAACACCTTCACTTGTTGAAGTCTTTCCAACACTTGCGTCAGGTGTAAGTGCTCAACGCCAGGCAATCTATAAATAAGAATATCGTCAACATTCACAACTATAAATTTAGCAATAAAAGGGACAAGGACCTTATTTATCATTCTCATGAAAGTTCTTGGGGCATTAGACAAGCCGAATGTCATAACAAGCCATTAATGTAATCCTCTTGAGATTTAGAGGTTGTCTTCTGCTCATGTTTAGGGTGGATTTGAATTTGATGGTACCAACTTCTCAGTTAATGTTGAAAAATATTTTAGAGCCGCTAACATGCCTAGCATATCAGCAAGATGAGAAATGGGAAGCGATACTCTATTTTAATCTTATTAATTTGTTTGCTTTCCACACACATCCTCTAAGACCTTCCTTTTTAGGTGTCAATAAGGCACGGATAGCACAAGGAGGTATACTCTTCCCAATAAATCGCTTTTCAACAACTTAGTGAATTATGTATGTGATTCCTCATGTTCTTTCAGACTCATGGGATAGTGAGGCATGTTTGCATTGAGAACCAAGTCAATACAATGCTGATTATCTTTCATAGGGTGCAAACCATAGTTACCGGGAGCCGGAGCGGGAATGGCTTTGAGGTCGGGAACGGGAGTGTCGAATCGATGGCTAGCTGAAGCTTCCTCAGGGAGCACGTTCCGGTGAGGGTATCAATAATAAAACCAGCTCGCGGACAGAAGAGGACCTCGTTCCCAATGCATTGGGATCTAAATCCCATAAATAATGGGAATGCACCCCATATATAAAGGGATTGTGTTCCCTTCTGGAATAGGATCGCGCTTCCATATGGAATAGAATTGCGATCCCATCTAAAATAGGATCGCGCTTCCATCTAGAAAGGATCGCACTCCTATCCGGAAAGGATTGTGTTCCCTTCTAGATTGGTTTGCTCTCCCTCTATAGTAAAGTTCTACCCTCCACTTGTATCAAGATTCCAACCCCATTACGCATGGATTCGTGTTCCCACATTGCAGCCCGTTTCCACTCAAACAAGATCTCGATCCGGTTTATCCTAGACCTCATTGTCCTAGGTGGAAGCACTTACTATAGCAATGGTCGTTAGAGCTAGATCTTTGCACAGTCAACCCTAGATATCGATGGATTAATTAAATACCAATAATTTTTTATGGAATCAATTCTTTATATAATTTTATTCTTGAAATGGTTCATTCTAGTAGTGTCCAAAATCTCATACATGGTATGTATGTGGACGTTATGTTGGGATAAATAAGAAATGAACTCCATCATGGACTTTATGATGTGATGAAGAAGAAATAAATATCGTTAGATGAGCCAAAGAGAGAGAGAGAGAGAGAGAGAGAGAGAGAGAGAGAGAGAGAGAGAGAGAGAGAGAGAGAGAGAAGCATCATTAATCATTTTTATGTACATAGTGATTTATGGGTTACATAGTCTTAAGATGTAGAGAGAGAGAGAGTTGCATGAAACACAACTAAAAATTCATCTTGTTGGAGGCCCTCCGGATGGTTCGCAACCTCTGCACAACACTCGTTGAAGACGAAGGTTGATCTTGAGTGGGAGGGGGCATAATTGACGATAACACTAGAGTGCAGGGTTGCGCCCCTTGGCTAGGATAGATGTTCGAGGGATTATTTATATCTTTTGTAGTTGGATGGGGAATTGCCTGTCTAGAGAGTGGTGGGGGAGCAAGCAAATCGTCATCAGCATTGAAATGCTCATCCATTGCTACTAAGGCATCAATGTCATCAACAAGGTGGTCATCTTTGGGGTGAGCATCCCAGTTCTTATATTTGGTTTCGTAATCTGATCTACTTAATAGGCTATTATTGTAATGAACATATACCAAAGACTCAGATCGATACGCATTCAGTCAATTATGCTTCATACTGTGGATGTAACTATAAGTACTCCAA
Organism: Amborella trichopoda; assembly: GCF_054954075.1. Taxonomy (NCBI): domain Eukaryota; kingdom Viridiplantae; phylum Streptophyta; class Magnoliopsida; order Amborellales; family Amborellaceae; genus Amborella; species Amborella trichopoda. Next base: position 11,357,688 of record NC_142341.1, on the reverse strand, counting down.
AGTTGACATCTCTTAGTGCATGAAGAGTTGACTCTTTGGGACAACACCCTTACTACAATGGAATACAACTTTGGGGTCCCACCACCTTATAAGTCCCACCACGAAACTATCAACATTGTACCCCTATTAGTTATGGATGCCGGTAGTGAGAAACTCCTCTGATACCAACAAAATCGCTTATTTGTTTCCTTTACCCTGGTTCGCTCGTCCTTGTCTATTACTAGTATATTATTCTAATGGGGCTTCACCCTCCTCCCCTCCAGGTGAGGTATAGATAACCATTCTTGAGAATAATATTTAGGGCTAAGAAGAAAAGCAAAACAGTGTAGCGGAAGGTTAGCTTGGTTCCATCTGGCCACAACTGAGTCCTTGACGTTCTGAAATAACATAGGATAATCATACTGAGCTACTTAAATTACTCCTAACATAGTATCCATATGCTCATATGCATCTTCGATTACAGCCTTATCATTAGTTGTAAGCTTTATCATCTTCTAGATTAGCCTTGTAAATCCAAGATTTTTTTGTTTGTGGCCCAAAACTATCATCCATTACTATTTTTCGAACTTCACTATGCTTTGTGTCTCCTCGGCCACGTTTAAGTCCCTCCCACTAATCGCCCAAGACAAGAGACGTCAAGTTGAGCCTCACTTCTTTTAGTCACCTTAACATGATGTAGTGATAACGAAATCTAGTTTTCTTGGCTGTTAGAAACTCGAGATTCAAAATAGTCCTAAATATGTACAAACACCTAGCATGGCTCCATATATATGACGTTACCTTTTTGCCTTCTTACAATGATCTCTAACAAAAGCAAAGGCCGTATATTCTTTTTATCGACAATATTCTTCATGAGCTGGCTCATTGTGTGAGCTAAGCAACTTGACCAAAAATACAGGGATGATAGCATTGAATTATTGAACCAGCCCCCCTGCAATTCTAGGCATTGTCAATCATTACATGAACCCCATTATAAGATGAGCAATGTTTCAAGAGGGAAAAAATGATTTTGAGTTCGTAAAGGCTTAGATCTTGAAATTCACCAAATGGATGCTCTGAATTCATTGTTAGAGGGGTGGGTCATTTTGACCTTTTCTAGGGTACAAATTGAATTTTATCTTTTTAGGGTTGACTATTGGGATTAAGAAAGCGTATGTGCTATTTTTGGGGTCATACAAATGCCACAAACATGGTTTGTCTAAAAGTGTAGTCTCATTATATTATAATAACATGGGGACATGAAATCACTCCCCTTCCTATATATGCATATATATACACATATTATATATATGAGCAATGATCCAATGCAACGGTTGTATCATAGTAATAATGCGACACTTCTAGAAAATCATGTTTGTGGTATTTGTATGACCCCAAAGTTTGTACACAATCTCTCTTCATCTCAATAATCAATCCCCCCAAAAAAAAAAGTTCAATTTGAACTCTAGATATGGTCAAAATGAGTCATCTCCAAAAACGAATCTAGACCATTCATTTTGTGAATTTCAAGATCTTAGCCTTTATAAACTCAAAATCATTTTTTTCTTTTTTAACATTGTTAATCTAATGATAATAAAGCCATCCAAAAAAATTGGAAATGAAAACATCATTTTAATGCCTAGATCTAAGCATCTCACCAAAATAAACGGCCTATGTTAATTGAGCTAAAAAAATACTTTTTAGATTGTGTTTTCCATTTTTTCTCTTTTTGTGATTGTTCATTAGAATGAAAAGAGTGTATATTCAAAATTTGGATCAAACAAATGGCCATAAGATGGTTTTTTAAGGTTGTTGTATCATATTACTATACAACGGTTGCATGAAATCATTGCCTTATATATATAGGCAACTATTTTCGAGTTATTTTAGGCAACTATCTTATGCAATCTTGTTAGTACACAAACTTGACGAGTAGATAAGCAGTTAAACAGACAAGAAATAACAATAGTGATATATCAATAACAAACCAATTTATGTAAGTAGTATTCCTAAACTTTAAACAAAATATCAATTTAACTTGCATAAAGAAAAACTATTATTTATTATAAGAGAAAGACTTACATTAAACACTTGCAAAAAGACTTACATTAAACACTTGCAGTAACTAGAGAATATTTTCCACTCCTCTAGATAGTAGCTTGATAGAGTATTTAAGTTACAATCACACATATACAAAACCTTACAACTACTCAGGAAAAACTCGGTGTGATTAGATACACCACCCGATATACAGTAAGGAGAAAATAAAAATAACAGAGAGTAGAGAGAAGATAAGAAGGGAATAGTAATAGGAAGCAGTCTATAGTGATAGCACAGAGAGCAGAGATTTAGTAGGGGGTGAATAACAGGGAGTAGAGAGTATTTGAAGACGGAATATTTGAGAATATTTTTTGAGAATATTTGAGTATACCTGAGAATGCTGGAGATGAAGGGCAGAGAAATGGTTTGCAGAGGATATTTCAACCGAGAAATAATAGAATTGTTTGAGGGTTGATAGAGTAGAGGAACAGAGAACTTCTATTAGAGAGAAGAGAAGAAATAATTTTATCAGAAGGCTGCAGAGAGTAAACGAGAGAATATAGAGAGCTTAGAGCGTGTAGTGAGCTTTTAGGAGAGAAGAGAGAGTTTTAAAGAGAATACCAAGCGCTTCAGAGATTTTTAGGAGAGGAGAAGAGAGAGTAGAGCTTCAGAGCTTTTTAGGAGAGGAGAAGAGAGAGCAGAGCTTCAGAGCTTTTTAGGAGAGGAGAAGAGAGAGCAGAAGGCACTGGGGGAGAGCACTCGGATGCCCCTCTTCAATGAGTTGATCCTCCATTTATAGGCCATGAGTTTCAGGGTTTAATAATTGCAGGGCCAGCTCAAAAGTAGAACACAGTGGTTGGAGATGACAAAAAGGCGGCACACTGTCGGTGGCACAGTATCTTGATAACATAAAGGTGGCACAATGTCGGTAGCACAGTGAAAAGGTGTCGGTAGAGTTGACAGGTGGCATCTAGCAATAGTGACAGATGTCGGTGGATCTGACAGGTGGCATCTAGCAATAGTGATAGATGTCGGCGGATCTGACAGGTGGCATCTAGCAATAGTGATAGATGTCGGTGGATCTAACAGGTGGTATCTAGCAATAGCGACAAATGTCGGTGAGTCTTTATTCGCTGTCAGCAGGCTTTTGGCAATATTTTGGAATATGTAGTTTATTCGGTCCTTTTCAGAAAAAGTCGGGCCGTGGCTGTGAGAGTCCACAATCTTCATTTTCTTGGGCGTAAGCTTCATCATTTTGTGTTGGTGTAGACATTGCTTCTTCTTTTTCATCGAATAGTTGGAGCAGCTTTTCTTTAACTCTTCCTTAGTAGCCATGGGATTCTGTTGCCTCGTCTTATTTATATAATCACTCATATTTTTGACTTTTGTTTCTGGTGTTTGGATTGCGACTCTTCTTAATTTTATTTTTTCTGGTTCAATCTCTTTATTTTCATAGACGTCCCACCACTTTATATATACTTGTTTTCCCAGTTTGGGGATATATTCCCAATCATTAGTAGAATTATCAGATATATTGTAGGACCATTTCATGATCCAAGGTATTTGGTAAAAGGCCATAAAATACATATGCAAGTCTATTTGGGCATTATTATTATTGTATTCCACAAATTTTCTTTGAAAGGCCTGTATTTTTTGTGGTAATATTTCAATTCCAGATCCCCATATTTGAAACCAATTCCTAAACCAATTAGGAAATCCTTCAATCACTGGTATTTTTATTTGCAAAACCAAGTATGAGAATTATTGCTATTTTGAAAAGAGAAGACTTTATGCCATGCATCAATATATTCGGCATATCTATAGTTTTTATTACTGAATCCTTCTGCCTGTAATCTCTTAGCCTTTACAGGATCCATACCCCAATCCTTATATGATATTATTTTTCGGATTTGAAATTTGGAGTATGCAGTTGTATTTGTATTCTTTTTGAAAACATGGACCAATGATATTGATCCAGTCTCGAAGTGGATGGCTTCATACCATTCTCGTGTCTTATTACTATTAGAAGGATGTAAATGATTATTTAAATAAATATTTGCTATTTCTTCTGGATTTCTATCCAGATGGATATCATTTATAATTATTTCGGCTATAAAAGTAGTCTCAGTAAATATGGATTTTTCTTCTCCTGTGGTATTTATTGATATTGGTTCAGGAGAGGATATTATTTCCTGGGCTTGTCTTTTTATTACTTGATTTGGAGTTATAGGGGAAGATACTATAGATCTCTCTGATTTTTCAGATGCTATAACTATTTCCATTTTTTCTTTTCCTTTATTACTCCCTTTATTTGGTATTGGTATTACCTTCCTGTCCCCCATGCAAAAATTCACGGGTTAAAAAGTCAGCAAGATAGTATTGCCTTTGATATGTTCTATGTCAAATTCAAAGGAGGATAGTATTGCTTGCCATCGTGCAAAAATTTGTTTTAAAACAAGATTTTTGACATCTTTATTGAGAATATCTTTGGCTGCTTTACAATCAGTTCGTATAAGAAACTTTTGGTTTAAAAGATCACTTTGGAATTTAGTAACGCAATAAAGTATAGCCAAAATTTCTTTTTTAACCGTTGAATAGTTTTGCTGAGTTTGGTTCCAAGCTTTTGAAGTGAAACGAACCAATTGTTCTTTTTCTGAAATTTTTTGTTTTAGGATTCCCCCCAATCCTATTTCGGAGGCGTCACATTCAATTATTTTAAATGCATTAGGATTTGAAAGCGTAAAGCAAGTTAATTCCTTAGCCTTAGCTTTTATTTTCTTTATAGCCAAGGTATGCTCATTTGTCCATTTTGGCGGATTCTTTTTTAACCTTTGAAACAAAGGTTTAGCATCAATGGCTAAATTTTTATAAAAATCGACAATATAATCAAGACTTCCTAAAAACCTTTGGAGTTCAATTTTATCTAGGATAATATCTGAAAATTTATCAGCAAATTCTATTGCTCTATCAATTGGTACTATACTTCCTTGGAAGATAGACTTCCTAAAAACCTTTGGAGTTCAATTTTATCTAGGATAATATCTGAAAATTTATCAGCAAATTCTATTGCTCTATCAATTGGTACTATACTTCCTTGGAAGATATTATGACCAAGAAACCTTATTTTTGTTTGGTAGAGGCTGATTTTCTGGCTGATACAACTAATCCTGCTGCCTTTATTGCTTTAATGAAAACATTTGTGTGTTTGAAATGTTGTTCAATATTTTCAGAGAAAATAAGAATATCATCAATATATACAATCATGAATTTCATATAAGGATTAAATATGTCATTCATAATATTTTGGAATTCAGAAGGAGCATTTTTAAGTCCAAAAGGCATTACGTTCCATTCATATTGTCCAAAGGGAACATTGAAGGCAGTTTTATATCTATCTTGTTCAGAAATCTGAATCTGCCAATATCTTGATTTTAAATCGAATTTAGAAAAAATGCAAGCATTAACTAATCTATCAAGTAAATCTTTTTTATTAGGAATAGGATACCTTATCCATTTAAAGACTTTATTGAGAGGTTTATAATTTATTACCAACCGCGGAGCTCCTTGCTCCTTTTCAGAGGCTTTCTTGACGTAGAATGCTGAGCAGCTCCATGGAGATGAACTTTTTCTGATGAGCCTTTTCTTTAATAAGTTATCAATCTTTTTTTTGCATATTTCTAAAAGTCTAGGGTTCATTTGTATTGGCCTTGCTTTTGTTGGTATCTTATTTTCATGGAAGTCTATTTCATATGGTAGATTTACAATGCGCTTCTTTCTATTCCAGAAGGCGCTTGGTAATTCTGCACAAATTTCACTTTTTATTTTTCTTTTAATTTCTTTAATAAACTTTATATTCTCAGGCAAAGAAAGCTTTTCTTCAATTGTCTTATATTTTATTTCTTCTTTTAAATAGCAGAGAAATTTTTCTTTATTAAATATAACTTGTTTAACATTATTAACTTCCCGAATTTTCGGTTGATCTATAAATTCAAATTTTACATTGTGGCCTTTTATGTTGGCTTCAATCCCTGAGCTATCTATTTTTAATGGATGTAACAAATTCAAGAATGGAGTTTCAAAGATTACAGCCTGACTTAATCCTTTTACCATAATAAATGGCATTTCAATGCAATTCCCATTATTACAGACTACAGTATTGGATAATTTATAATTTTTAATCAATCTACTACCATCTGTTGTATTGAGTATTTGGGTTGTTTTATTAAAGTATTTAGTTGGCACTAATCTTTCATTAATGCAATTTAAATCTGCTCCTGAGTCAATTAATGCCAAAGATTGAAAACTATATTCTTTATGTACTATTATTCTTATTAGGGTAAACCATTTTTGAGTGATTACTTTAGCAATTAGGTTTACATAGTTATCTGTTTGTATGGTACTGGAGGTTTCTGGATCTTCTTTAATGGGGGATATAGGTCTTTTATAATTATTTATAATGTTATCAAATTATAATTCTTCATCCGTATTTTCAATAGTATTTTGAAGATTAGATGCTAGCTCCAAAATTTGTATTCTATTTTTTAGAATTATTAATTCAGTTCGTGCCTCATTTATTTCATGTTTTAATTCAGTTACAGATGGTTCCTTATAATCATTAGTTTTATTATCGTTTCTTTTAAGAATTTTTGCAAAGCTATAATCTTCCTGAGTTCTGATAAGAGCAGGAGGTTTTTCATTTGTTTTGGCAAGTTGTATATATTGAACTAAGGCTTCTCTTTTTGCTTCTGGTTCTGGTATTTTGTCAATTATTTCTTGTAATGCCCCACTTTTCTATAGTTATAGCAGACAGGGATTTTTCTCTTCCCTCTTGATTTTTTAAAGATATTTTTGGGAGAGAATTTTTTGATAAATTTTTCTTTAGTGCTCCTGCTATGGCTAGATTTGTATTTTTTATTCTTCTTTTTATCAGTTCTATTCGTCAAAGGCAGTGTATTATATCCAAACTGATCACAGAAATCACCTACTCCTTCTTGCCTATCATTCTTTGTTTTTCTGACTGTCTTTTTAGTTTCAGATCAGTGCATAAAGCAAGTCCTTCTGAGCATATTTCGGCAGATAGTTCTCCTAATGTATAAAGAGAATACGGAATTATTCCTCAATGTTTATTCTTCAATCTCGTTTTTATTTTTTCGGCAAAAAGATTAGGTAATCCAGAATATAAATTTTTCTTTCCAATGATCAGATTTACTATCTTCTCTTGAAAGAAGCCAAGAGAAGAACACATCTTTATACTATTTATAATGGGACACAGTAGACACCTTAGGTTTAAAAGGAGATCTTCTGATCTAGCATCAAGCAAGGCAGTACTTCCTACAAAATGTAGAGTTATAATATATATTAGGGTATTTACTGCATCACTTTCACTATTAGGCACATCTTGACCAAATTCATTTTTTATTGTCCATTGTCTTGTAGCTCCTAATATTTCTCTTTTAGTGGTTTTTTCTATATGAAAGTCCCACCATCCTCTTAACCATCCAGTAAAGCCACATACAATAGCCTTAGCTATTTCTTGGTCATGATTTCTACTTATTTTGCACGCTGTTGCTTACATAGTCATATGTTTCATTGTATCCAGTATTTGATGATCTGACATAACATCTGCATTCCAATTTACTATTGTCCTACCTGAGTATGATACAGTATTTGAGATTAAGTCTTCTTCAAACTAGATATCTACTGGGGTAGGTCTAGGATGATACATTCTAGTCTGAGAAGTTACTCTAAATTTTTTACCATAGTCTATTCTATTTACATCAAGACTCTTTTTTGAAGGCTTCTTCCATTTCATGTATGTCATTATTCGTTATTTCTTCCTCTTGCATAACCATTGCCTGTGGTTCTATGGCCACTCCTTTTCCTTTTATACTCAGTTTAGCTAATTTATTTACTAGTTCATCAATCAACTCTTTATTCTCTTCTTTCTTCTTTATTCCATCCAGGCTAAACTGTTCTTTGTTAAGTTCTGATAGCGGTTTAAATAGCACAGCCTTCCTTTCATCAACTTTTCTCTCTTTACTCTAGGTTCTATACTATATTTTCTATTCTGGTGGTCTGTTTTTCAATATTCTGTAGACAAAGATTTGTATAGTTATTTTGTTCAATTATGTGTGGTATAACATTTATTTTATTAGTATGAGGATCATTTTCTTTTGGAATTATTTTATAAGGAGAGGCTCTAGTTTCTGGCTTTTCTTCTGATGATCCTTTCAGCTGGATACTTTTTTCAGGAGGGTGTATACTATATATTTCTTCTCCTTCAATAGTATGAAAAGCCTGATATTGATTTTCTATGGCATTAAGACCAAAATTCGTGATTGGTACTTAGCAGTTATAGGAACTCTTGGTTGTTATGGTATCAGAGCCACTTTTAAGTTTTACAGTGGTGAACTGTAGTTGAAGATATTGTTCTAAAAGCTAAAAGCTTTATAAAATTTATCATTCAAGATAAGTCCGAGAGTTGAAACTTATGAGTCGTCGTGACCCGTACTATCGAAAAAAGGCCAGGAAGTGCCGCTGAAAAAGGCACAGGGACTATTTCCGACTAACTCAAGTGTTCATCCGTTATCTTGAAATGGAAAATTTTATAAGGACGTTATCCAATAGAACAACATCTTCATCAAACAATACATTACCTGTAAAAAATAAGGAAGGAATAATCATAGATAATATTGAAAAACAAATACACAATTGGAACATACCAAGAGTTCCTATAACTGATCTATATAATAGCTATGCTATAAAAACAGTAGAACAAAATATATCCATTACTAATGAACAGGAAAGTTTCCAACTTTTATCTGAGAAAATGATTCAGAATCATAAAGATAAATAATATAAATATCTTCATATAGGACTTATACAAATAGCAATAAAACCGTTAACCCGGCTAGATTTGAATAACTCTGTCTTATCTTGCCTAAGAGATAGTCGTCATAATAAATTTTCAGATTCACTATTAGGAATAATTGAATCCAGCCTTTGTAACGGACCCATCTATTTTAATTGTTTCCCAAATGTCTCTGTTTCCTTAGCCGACCCTAATCTTCTAAAAGTTCTTACTCTAAATATAAAAACTCAAGGTTTGATATGAACCCTGGATCTCAGAATATCGCATTAGTATACAGAGTTTGTTATAAAGTTATGAATACCTTATGTCCTAATGCTCTGCAAATGGACACAAAAGAACAAACATTGTTCTTTCAAACAAATATGGAAAAATCTAATACAGTTATACCTAAATCAATAAGTTGGCCCCAGATAATTCTCCCTGAAAATTGGTCTTTACAAAATGAAAACCAGCAATATAAAACTCCAATTAACAGAGACCCAGACCAAATTATTGAATATCCGGATGGAGATATAGAAATACAATTTAATTCTAATAGACGTACTAGGATAAACCTTTCGGAAGAAGGATCTGCTTACACCTCATCCAGAACTATTGTACTTTCTAGACATTCTACCTCATCCATACCTAAAAAACCTATAATAGATAGTCTAATAAGAACTAATATTAATATCCATAAACCAGTCTATAAAGTATATGAATCCAGTTCTTCTTATAATAATGAACCTACATTCTCAGATTTGGATTTTAATATCTTAACCCTTCAGAAGGAAGAAAGATTTAAAATAGATATAGAAGCACTCAAGAATGATTATCTATTTGAAAATAAAGAAATTCGTGATTGGTACTTAGCAGAATTTCCTCAAGAACTGTTAGATGCCCTTCACAAAAGATTTAATAAGTTTATAAAGAAAAATAAACAGAATATAGGATTTTTGACTGGTTAAGACCTACTCTAAAAGAAAAGGACATTTTAATTCCGAATTTTGGCCTTAATGCCATAGAAAATCAATATCAGGCTTTTCATACTATTGAAGGAGAAGAAATATATAGTATACACCCTTCAGAAAAAAGTATCCAGCTGAAAGGATCGTTAGAAGAAAAGTGAGAAACTAAAGCCTCTCCTTATAAAATAATTCCAAAAGAAAATGATCATCATACTAATTAAAGAAATGTTATACCACACATAATTGAACAAAATAACTATACCAATCTTTGTCTACAGACTATTGGAAAACAGACCACCAGAATAGAAAATATAGTTAATAGGACCCAGAGTAAAGAGAGAAAAGTTGATGAAAGGAAGGCTGTGCTATTTAAACCGCTATCAGAACTTAACAAAGAACAGTTTAGCCTGGATGGAAGAAAGAAGAGAATAAAGAGTTGATTGATGAATTAGTAAATAAATTAGCTAAACTGAGTATAAAAGGAAAAGGAGTGGCCATAGAACCACAGGCAATGGTTCTGCAAGAGGAAGAAATAACCAATAATGATATACATGAAATGGAAGAAGCTTTCAAAAAAGAGAGTCTTGATGTAAATAGAATAGACTATGGTAAAAAATTTAGAGTAACTTCTCAGACCAGAATGTATCATCCTAGACCTACCCCAGTAGATATCCAGTTTGAAGAAGACTTAATCTCAAATACTGTATCATACTCAGGTACGACAATAGTAAATTGGAATATAGATGGTATGTCAGATCATCAAATACTGGATACAATGAAACATATGACTATGTACGCAACAACGTGCAAAATAAGTGGAAATCATGACCAAGAAATAGCTAAGGCTATTGTATGTGGCTTTACTGGATGGTTAAGAGGATGGTGAGACTTTCACATAGACGAAACCACCAAAAGAGAAATATTAGGAGCTACAAGACAATGGACAATAAAAAATGAATTTGGTCAAGATGTTCCTAATAGTGAAAGTGATGCAGTAAATACCCTAATATATACTATAACTCTACATTTTATAGGAAGTACTGCCTTGCTTGATGCTAGATCAGAAGATCTCCTTCTAAACCTAAGGTGTCCTACTTTGTCCCATTATAAATGGTATAAATATGTGTTCTTCTTTCGGCTTCTTTCAAGAGAAGATAGTAAATCTGATCATTGGAAAGAAAAATTTATAGCTGGATTACCTCATCTTTTTGTCGAAAAAGTAAAAACGAGATTGAAGGATAAACATGGAGGAATAATTCCGTACTCTCTTTATACATTAGGAGAATTATCTGCTGAAATATGCTCAAAAGGACTTGCTTTATGCACTGATCTGAAACTAAAAAGACAGTTAGATAAACAAAGAATGACAGGCAAGGAGTTAGGTGATTTCTATGAGCAGTTTGGATATAATACACTGCCTTTGACTAATAGAACTGATAAAAAGAAGAATAAAAAATACAAATCTAGCCATAGCAGGAGCACTAAACAAAAATTTATCAAAAAATTCTCTCCCAAATATACCTTTAAAAAATCAAGAGGGAAGAGAAAAATCCCGGTCTGCTATAACTGTGGAAAAGTGGGGCATTACAAGAATAAATGCCGAATAAAGAAAAGGATTAATACCTTACAATTAAAAGAAAATATCAAGAATCAGATATTACAATTAGACGAAGAATCTGATATAGATTCTACTAGTTCTGATACAGACCCACTGATTGGAGAAATAGAGGATGAAACATTAATATTTAGTAGTTCTGATGCAGAGGAACTACTAAATGATTGCTTTTGTAATACACTTTCAAAAGAAGAAAATTTGATCATAGAAATAATTGACAAAATAACAAAACCAGAAGCAAAAAGAGAAGCCTTAGTTCAATATATACAACTTGTCAAAACAAATAAAAAACCTCCTCCTTTTATCATAACTCAAGAAGATTATAGCTTTGCAAAAATTCTTAAAAGAATCGATAATAAAACTAATGATTATAAGGAACCATTTGTAACCGAATTAAAACATAATAAATGAGGCACGAAATGAATTAATAATTCTAAAAAATAGAATACAAATTTTGGAGCTAGCATCTAATCTTCAACATACTCTTGAAAATACGGATGAAGAATTAGAATTTGATAACATTATAAATAATTATAAAAGACCTATATCCCCCATTAAAGAAGATCCAGAATCCTTCAGTACCATACAAACAGATAACTATGTAAACCTAATTGCTAAAGTAATCACTCAAAAATGGTTTACCCTAATAAGAATAATAGTACATAAAGAATACAGTTTTCAATCTTTGGCATTAATTGACTCAGGAGCAGATTTAAATTACATTAATGAAGGATTAGTGCCAACTAAATACTTTAATAAAACAACCCAAATACTAAATACAGCAGATGGTAGTAGATTGATTATAAATTATAAACTATCCAATACTGTAGTCTGTAATAATGGGAATTGCATTGAAATGCCATTTATTATGGTAAAAGGATTAAGTCAGACTGTGATCTTTGGAACTCCATTCTTGAATTTGTTATATCCATTAAAAATAGATAGCGCAGGGATTGAAGCCATCATAGAAGGCCACAATGTAAAATTTGAATTTATAGATAAACCAAAAATTCGGGAAGTTTAAATTCGGGAAGTTAATAATGTTAAGCAAGTTATATTTAATAAAGAAAAATTTTCTCTGCTATTTAAAAGAAGAAATAAAATATAAGACAATTGAAGAAAAGCTTTCTTTGCCTGAGAATGTAAAGTTTATTGAAGACATTAAAAGAAAAATAGAAAGTGAAATTTGTGCAGAATTACCAAGTTCCTTCTGGAATAGAAAGAAGCACATTGTAAATCTACCATATGAAATAGACTTCCATGAAAATAAGATACCTACAAAAGCAAAGGCCAATACAAATGAACTCTAGAATTTTAGAAATATGCAAAAAAGAGATTGATGACTTATTACAGAAAAGGCTCATCAGAAAAAGTTCATCTCCATGGAGCTGCTCAGCATTCTACGTCGAGGAAGCCTCTGAAAAGGAACGAGGAGCTCCGCGGTTGGTAATAAATTGTAAACCTCTCAATAAAGTCCTTAAATGGATAAGGTATCCTATTCCTAATAAAAAAGATTTACTTGATAGATTAGTTAATGCTTGCTTTTTTTTTAAATTCGATTTAAAATCAGGATATTGGCAGATTTAGATTTCTGAACAAGATAAATATAAAATTGCCTTCAATGTTCCCTTTGGACAATATGAATGGAACGTAATGCCTTTTGGACTTAAAAATGCTCCTTCTGAATTCCAAAATATTATGAATGACATATTTAATCCTTATATGAAATTCATGATTGTATATATTGATGATGTTCTTATTTTCTCTGAAAATATTGAACAACATTTCAAACACAAATGTTTTAATTAAAGCAATAAAGGCAGCAGGATTAGTTGTATCAGCCAGAAAAATCAACCTCTGCCCAACAAAAATAAGGTTTCTTGGTCATAATATCTTCCAAGGAAGTATAGTACCAATTGATAGAGCAATATAATTTGCTGATAAATTTCTTGATATTATCCTAGATAAAACTGAACTCCAAAGGTTTTTAGGATGTCTTAATTATATTGCCGATTTTTATAAAAATTTAGCCATTGATGCTAAACCTTTGTTTCAAAGGTTAAAAAAGAATCCTCCAAAATGGACAGATGAGCATACCTTGGCTGTAAAGAAAATAAAAGCTAAGGCTAAGGAATTACCTTGCCTTACACTTTCAAATCCTAATGCATTTAAAATAAGTGAATGTGACGCCTCCGAAATAGGATTGGGAGGAATCCTAAAGCAAAAAATTTCAGAAAAAGAACAATTGGTTCGTTTCACTTCAAAAGCTTGGAACCAAACTCAGCAAAACTATTCAATGGTTAAAAAGGAAATTTTGGCTATACTTCATTGCGTTACTAAATTCCAAAGTGATCTTTTAAACCAAAAGTTTCATATACGAACTGATTGTAAAGCAGCCAAAGATATTCTCAATCAAGATGTCAAAAATCTTGTTTCAAAACAAATTTTCGCACGATGGCAAGCAATACTATCCTCTTTTGAATTTGACATAGAACATATCAAAGGCAATACTAACTATCTTCCTGACTTTTTAACCCGTGAATTTTTGTAGGGGGGACAGGAGGCTAATACCAATACCAAATAAAGGGAGTAATAAAGGTAAAGAAACAATGGAAATAGTTATAGCATCTGAAAAATCAGAGAGATCTATAGTATCTTTCCCTATAACTCCAAATCAAGTAATAAAAAGACAAGTCGAGGAAATAATACCCTCTTGAACCAATATCAATAAATACCACAGGAGAAGAAAAATCCAGATTTACTGAGACTACTTTTATAGCCGAAATAATTATAGGTGATATCCATCTGGATAGAAATCCAGAAGAAATAGCAAATATTTATTTAAATAATCATTTACATCCTTCTAATAGTAATAAGACACGAGAATGGTATGAAGCCATCCTCTTGGAGACTGGATCAATATCATTGGTCCATTTTTTCAAAAAGAATACAAATAACAATTGCATACTCCAAATTTCAAATTCAAAAAATAATATCATATAAGGAGTGGGGTATGGATCTTGTAAAGACCAGGAGATTACATGCAGAAGGATTCAGTAATAAAAACTATAGATATACCGAATATATTGATGCATGGTATAAAGTCTTCTCTTTTCAAAATAGCAATAATTCTCATACTTGGTTTTTGCAAATACAAATACCAGTGATTGAAGGATTTCCTAATTGGTTTAGGAATTGGTTTCAAATATGGGGATCTGGAATTGAAATATTACCACAAAAAATACAGGCCTCTCAAAGAAAATTTGTGGAATACAATAATAGTAATAGCCAAATAGCCTTGCATATGTATTTTATGGCCTTTTACCAAATACCTTGGATCATGAAATGGTCCTACAATATATCTGATAATTATACTAATGATTGGGAATATGTCCCCAAACTGGGAAAACAAGTATATATAAAGTGGTGGGACGTCTATGAAAATAAAGAGATTGAACCAGAAAAAATAAAATTAAGAAGAGTCCCAATCCAAACACCAGAAACAGAAGTCAAAAATATGAGTGATTATATAAATAAGACGAGGCAACAGAATCCCATGGCTACTAAGGAAGAGTTAAAGAAAAGCTGCTCTAACTATTCGATGAAAAAGAAGAAGCAATGTCTACACCAACACAAAATGATGAAGATTACGCCCAAGAAAATGAAGATTGTGGACTCTCACAGCCACGGCCTGACTTTTCTTGAAAAGGCCTGAATAAACTACACATTCCAAAATATTGCCAAAAGCCTGCTGACAGCAAATAAAGACTCACCGACATCTGTCACTATTGCTAGATACCACCTGTCAGATCCGTCGACATCTATCACTATTGCTAGATGCCACCTGTCAAATCTGTCGACATCTGTCACTATTGCTAGATGCCACCTGTTAGATCGGTCGACATCTGTCACTATTGCTAGATGCCACCTGTCAGATCCGCCGACATCTGTCACTATTGCTAGATGCCACCTGTCAGATCCACCGACATCTGTCACTATTGCTAGATGCCACCTGTCAACTCTATCGACACCTTTTCACTGTGCTACCGACATTGTGCCACCTTTATGTTATCATGATATTATGCCACCGACATCGTGCCGCCTTTTTGTCATCTCCAACCACTGTGTTCTACTTTTGAGCTGGCGCTGCAATTATTAAGCCTTGAAGCTCACGGCCTATAAATGGAGGATGAACTAATTGAAGAGGGGCATCCGAGTACTCTCCCACAGTGCCTTCTGCTCTCTCTTCTCCTCTACTAAAAAGCTCTGAAGCTCTGCTCTCTCTTCTCCTCTCTTAAAAAGCTCTGAAGCTCTGCTCTCTCTTCTCCTCTCCTAAAAATCTCTGAAGCTCTTGGTATTCTCTTTAAAACTCTCTCTTCTCTCCTAAAAGCTCGCTACACTCTCTGAGCTCTCTATATTCTCTCGTTTACTCTCTGCAGCCTTCTGATAAAAGTATTTCTTCTCCTCTCTAATAGAAGTTCTTTGTTCCTCTACTCTATCAACCCTCAAACAATTCTATTATGTCTTGGTTGATATATCCTCTGCAATCCATTTCTCTGCCCTTCATCTTCGGCGTTCTCAGTTTACTCAAATATTCTCTGTCTTCAAATACTCTCTACTCCCTGTTATTCACCCCCTACTAAATCTCTGCTCTCTGTGCTATCACTATAGACTGCTTCCTGTTACTATTCCGTTCTTATCTTCTCTCTACTCAATTATTTTTCTTTTCTCCTTACTGTATTTCGAGTGGTGTATCAAATCACATCGAGTTTTTCTTGAGTAATTGTGAGGTTTTGTATATGTGTGAGTGTAACTTAAATACTCTACCAAGCTACTGTCTAGAGGAGTGGAAAATATTCTCTAGTTACTGCAAGTGTTTAATGTAAGTCTTTCTCTTATAATAAATAATAGTTTTTCTTTATGCAAGTTAAATTAATATTTTGTTTATATATATATATATATATATATATATATATATATATATATATATATATATATATATATATATATATATATATATATATATGGAAAAGTCTTCCCAACGCCTATAGGCGAAAATGAACAGTGATTTCGCCTACCCTCATCACCGTCCAAAGTTCACCGCACGGTCACGATTGTCTGGTAGTATTTCATTTTTCATTTTTTTTTACAAATCGGAATGAACTGAAATTTGGATCGTGTGTGCATCTTAGTGAGGCGCACCTAATAAAAATATAAAAAAAATAATTCATGAAAATAAAATTGACCAAAATACCCCCGAAACTTTTCAGGGGCGTTTGGTCAATTGTTTTCATGTAAAATAATGTTTTGATATTTTTTGTAGATTCGCCTATTTTTTATGAACACATGTTCCAAATTTCAGATCATTCCGATTTGTAGAAAAAAAATGAAAAATAAAATACTACCGGATAATCGTGATCACGTGATGTACTTTGGTTGGTGATGAGGGTAGGTGAAATCACTGTTCATTTCGCCTATAGGCGTTTGTAGTTTCTTCCCATATATATATATATATATATATATGGAAAGCACTTCAAAACGCTTATAGGTGAAGTTCTACCGTACTTCACCTACAGCTTTATCACCGTTTAAAGTTCATCATACGGCCATAGATGTTTGATAGAATTTGAATTTTAATATATTTTTTTACAAATCATAATGATTTGAAATTTGGTAAGTGTGTGTGGCTTAATGAGGCGTACTGGAATAAAATATAAAACAAATAATTTGGATGATAAAAATGACCTAAAATACCCCTATGAAGTTTCAAGGGCAATTTTATCATTGTATTTTATGACTATTATTTTTTAAATATTTTATTTTGGTGTGACTTGGTCATATGTACACGCCCCAAATTTTAGATAAAACTGATTTGTAAAATTATTATTAAAATTCAAATAGTACCGGACAGCAGTGACCATGTGATGAACTTTTGATGGTGATGAGGTGTTATAGGTGAAGTACTGTAGAACTTCACCTATAGGTGTTTTGAAGTGTTTTCCTATATATATATATATATATATATATATATATATATATATATATATATATATATATATATATATATATAGGATAAAGCTACTAAAAGGTAGCACCTATAATGATTAGTAATATAGGTGGAATCCCAGCCGTCCGATCTTTATCGGGTGGTTCAAAATACATGTAACTATATGAATTTTAATCATTTATTTAGAAATCAGATTGAAATGAAATTTTGGGTGTATATACTTAACACCCTTGTGCATCATATAAAAATATAAAAAAATACTTTTCAGAATTAAAAATTACCAAATTACCCCCATCATTTGTCAGGGATATATATTTTGGAAGATATTATTCTATATTATTTCTTGTATTACCTATTTTTAGTACACATGCTCAAAATTTCATCACGATCAGATTTCTAAAAAAAAGATTAAAGTTCTGATAGTGATATGTATTTTGGACCACCTGATGAAGATCAGACTGCTGGGATTCCACCTATATTATTATTCATATAGGTGTCAAGTTATTGGTAGTTTTTTCCATGGCCCACTAGCCTACAGCTACATATGAGGCCAACGGCCCAGATTGAATCTAGGCCGATCCAATGATCATGATTGTATTTCGTATTCGAATTTTAATTTTTTTTCTATAAATCCAAATCATTTGAAATTTTGGGGGTGTGTTATTTAAAAAATAGGCGAATCCAATAAAAATATCAAACAAATATTTCGTGAAAAATAAATTGATCAAAATACCCCCGAAACGTTTTAGACGTATTTTGGTCAATTTATATTTTTTGAAATATTTTTTTAATATTTTTATTAAGTGCGCCTTGAGAAGAATAGATACCTGAAATGTCACATGATTTGGATTTGTAGAAAAAAATAAAATTAAAATACAAAAAGAGGTTATATCTGTCGGATCGGTCGAGATTGAATCTAGACCGTTGAGCTCATATGCTGTAGGCTAGTGGGCCTACCCCATCATTTCCTTATATATATATATATATATACACACACTTGTTCTCGTTCTTGCTGTGTCTTTTTATCTCTTAACTTCTTTTTCTTTAAATGTTCGAAAAGTAAGCAATAGGCATAGATAGATCTAAGGAAAGCAAAAGGATGAATTGATTGTGGAGGTGGGGCCAGTGTTTGTCATTGGAGGCAAACTTTAGTGCAGAGCATGGTTGTGTGTGTGTATACATAGAGAGTGAGAATGCCTATCATATCTAATGAGCAAATGATGAACTTCTCTTGAAATTTCGAAAGACTAGAGGGAGGACCATCTTAATACTTATAAGGAAATCATTACTTGCTACTCTCCTTGTGAGTTACCATCCAAAGGAGGTATTGGTACTCAATTTACGATTTAAAATAATATAATGGTATTGAATTTTTTAAACTACAATGGGTATAGAGGGCTCCACTTCAGGCCCTTAAAATGCATATTTAACTTTTTGGTAGTTTATATAGACATTAAAGCGGTGAAGGAGGGGGAGGAGGGGGGAGGAGAGAAGTGTTCCAGAGTGAGGGGCAAATTGATTATTTTTGCCAAGTCAATCTGAGGATCTCTCTCTTTCTAAATTAAATTTATTAAACTTATCCGAAGCAAAAAATCTGAAGCTAGAAATATGTTTTACAATGTTTTCTTGAACCTGATGTCATTCTGGTCCTACAAAAAATGGGCAAACATTTAACTATGTAGGTTCGGGTGTCATTATTTTATGGAGTAGATACGTGATGCATGTCCAATTTTATCTCACTTAAATTTCATCCGAGTCCTACAAAATAGGATCAGAGACTCTAATTTCATTTACTGCGATGCAGCATACAGGCTGTATAGTATATAAAAAAGGAAAGGCATTTTGAGGATGGGCATTACATAAGCTGTTCTTCCCGCTGTAGAACAACATTTTTACATTCCAGTGTCCCACTACATGGTGATATGTTCTTTTAGATGGATGAGCCACACTTCTAAATAAAGTATTGTGTTTTCAGGGTCTTGATTTTATTGTTGATGCTGGGATTAGAGTAGCTGATCCATCAACCGTGGTAGATTTGACTGGTACTTTACCAACAATCATTCGACAAGGAAAGGTATGTATTGTTTTTGTATTTTTTATGTAATGCTCTGCTATGTCATTTGTCACTTTCAAAATATATGGATCTGGGGATTTAAGCTTCTTGCATGCATACTTGGTCAATCCAACTTGGGACGGCATTACCTAACGTGAATCAACCAGCAAATTTTCAAAAATTAATAAATTGGTCAAGTGAAATGCTAAACAAGGTAAACCAGGTATTTGTTCTAACTGGTGAGATGCCTAGTTTTTGGAAGAGACATTTGGGTTCAAACCTTGATGACCAACCTGAAAAATATATGATACAAGGTAAAACATTTCAACTTCCCCAAAGTCAGAGATTAGGATTTTCAGTTTTTTTTCGGTGAAGTTCAGAATATCAAAAAAAGACTCACTTGGACCTTGGCCGATGCGAGTAACTTGCCCGAGTCCATCCCAAGTTAAAAAAACAAAAATAAAGACAAAAAAAATATGGATATATTGTATGCCTTCCCTTTCTAACAGTAAACATCAATTGGCACGTTGGTTCTGGGATGCGTCTTTTTCTTAGGTCTTGGGTTTGATCCCCCGGACGGCTCACTTTTTGAACTCCACTCCTTAAAAAATGCTATGTTTCCTCGGTTTAAAATAATATAAGCAGTGCTTGTGGGGAGATTCGAGTCCTCGCCAGAATATTAAGTAGGACGGTGTGCTACCCAGAAGACCACTTGAATGTTTAGAATTGAATGTATAACACACTTGGGAGAAACTCACCTGGAGGCCGAGTCCGGGTGGACTCGGCTGAGTCCTAGTACATTGGTTAAGTTTAATAGGAAATCTCGATGAAACTGTTCTGAAGGGACAATTGGGACACGGCGGTAGCATGCCTGGTGCTAACTGCCGCCCTCAATCCCTCGATGAATTGAGAGAGAGAGAGTGCAGGAAACGTATTCAAGTGGAAGAGAAGTGCAGAGTTGATTCACAGATGAAATAACTATCAGAGTTAGTGAAAAGGATTGTCGCTGCAAGGGCTCACACAAATGACAAGTTGGAAAATTTGCTCAAAAAATATTCCGAGTTTATCATTTGTTTTCCTTTTCATTGCTTCATTCTACTGATATTTCTTTCCTGCTTCTTAGTATCCTCAAGATCTCAATTTTTTATCGTGAACTTGGGACTTGGTTAGATTGGAACTTCGACAGTATGTTTTGCCACCTCCACCCTGACTACCTTTGCCTTGAGCCCTTCCCTCTTTTAATATGATATTGGAAAAGTTTGATACTATCAGATATTTTGCATGTAGGGGCCCAAGCATGACTGGATGCATTTGAGAGAAGATGGAAGCTCCACTTCAACTTAAATTAGACTTTCTCCCTTGTACAGCTCAAGCCGTAATCATTGAGCTCTAGGAGCTTGAATTTTTGGTTTTTTTTTTTTTTTTCCCTATATTTCTTGTACATAATAATACAGTAGTGCTATAAACTTATATTGACCCATAAATGCTTAAGAAAAATGATGGCTTTTGAAAGTAAGATACCTCAAACTGCGCTTATATTTGGCATTTGGCAGGATAGGCACATGGCAAGCCTTATGTCTGTCCTATGCAGGTGTCCTATGCAGGTCGTCTACAGCTGTTGAAATTAGTCCTCAGGAAGTTTTTACCCCACATGTGTGGAGAGAGAAGTGTTTGCTTACACGCTTCACTTTCAGTCAGAAATTTTTGAGAGATATCTATTCCATGAGTGTGTGAGAGAGAGAGATGCAAGGTAGCATGCAATTCCTATTCAGGAATGTGGAACCCCACCACAAAAATATGCATAGCCTGCTATTATCAATCTTTTTGGGAGGAGGTTTTATATCATTAGCAAAGTGGTGGTCCAAAATACTGGGAGCATGCGAATGTGTTTATTTGATGAATTTATTGCCTCTCGAGGGTCGATGTCAGCAAAGCAATGGTCCAAACGTCTCTTGCTTTATTTGTTCTAATGTTAGTTTCGAATTTGTTGTTGGCAACAAAGATGTAATGAATTAGGCAATTTGGGTGAAGTGTTGACTATTGTTTGGAGCAGTCGATTTTTTAAAAATTGGCCAACTTAACTCGGGATCAGTCACTAGCTGATCCCGATATCTGGCCCAATTTCAACGGTCATGTATGCAAGAATTTTTTTTCAGTGCACTAATCGGTCGATTAATGGGATTATTCGGCATTAATTAGTCAATTAGTTCACTAATTAGCGATTTGTTTTAAAAATCGGCTGATAAGGGCATTGTCAGTGTAAAGTCTACAAAGCTGTCTTTATAATAATTTTTATGTATTTCTCTTTTTTGCCTTTTTCTCTATTTTTTTATTTCTCTACTTAGAACTTTATATATTATTACAAATTTTTTGACACGGTTTCTATGCGGCCAGCTTGCGTATTGTAGAAATGTGGGCTTGGCAATAGACATATTTTTTAAAAATATAATTTAATTCTAATTTTTAGAGAATATATAATCTTTAACATGGAGATCATGAATATAGAAAAATAAAAATAATTGAAAACTAGAAATAATAATTATATTAAGAAAACATTTAGACCGTTAGTTACAATTGTTTTTAGATGGAACACTTATTTGCATCTATATGTAAGATGGATGCGTTATACCTCGGGACCGTATATTGTAGAAATGTTGTCTACCCCATATGAAACAGTTTTTTCAAGTTTTTTATTTTCAAACTGCAGGATTTGCCACTTTGGGTGATTAGACTCAGATGCACTAGAGTTGGTCAGACGTGACAGGGTGCCAAGCCCATAAGTCCCTCAACTCGGTAGGATATATAATTTATTCGTTGCTCATCGGATGTGATCTGCAATCTAATGCCTACACCACCAACCCCTGAGAGGCACATAGACATAGATATGAGAGATGGAAATTTATCAAAATTGTCACAAAGAGACGAACAATTTTATATTTTACCTATATTTTTAATTGAATTCCAAAATACTCAAAAAACAAACATTATTATATATTATATATTTATGTTGAAATATTATAATAGTATATCATATCATATTATATATTATATATTTATGTTTATTTTATTAATGTAATTTATATTATATATAGTATATATTGATTACATATTATAATAATATATAATATTAATATATATTTATTATATATTGATCACTCAAAAAGTATTGTTTCATGTGCCTAATCATTTTCTTCGAAACCCAATTATGCGTATAATATTTTTTTTTTCTTTTTTATGTAACAATATAAAAAAATGCATGTAAATTTTAAAATATTTTACAAATTTTTGGAGATTTTTTTACCAAAATTGCATTTTTCAGAAAAAATCGTGGCACTAATCGGCCGATCTAGTCGGAATCGGTCAGACTAAAAGGATCGCGTCAAGACCGATTAATCGGCTCTATCCATTGTTTTGAACACTGGTTTGAAGTTGGAAAAACCTTTTTTTTTTTTTTGGGGTAATTAGTAGGGAAGAAGGTCCTCTACCCGTTTTTTATTAATAAAGATAAAAAAAAACAACTCATAATTTTACAATTGAGCATCTGTGCCAAATCAAGAAGTAAAAAGAAGGGAAATAAAATCCGGCAGTCGAACACATCAATCCGTAGCATTAGAGAAGGACACCTTGTTTTTGACAAGTGAATCCACTACCATGTTGATCTTGCGATAGATATGAAAAATGGACCACACCATTTGTAAAATTGTCTCCAATTAACTGCCACCGTGTACGTGTGGAGTGCCCATGGGGCATTATGAATGACATTGACGAGCGACTCGGAAAAACTTGCCCCGGACCACTGGACGATGTGTTCGACGGGCGAATTTTGTAAATAATAGGCTGGAGATGAATTCATGTTTCATTTGACAAATACATAATGCTTCCAACGCGGTAGCACCATGGCATGCTTTGTCAGCTCTGTTTGATTTTGAGAATTCTTCACACCAGGATTTCAAAAGAAATCGCCAAGTTTTTTCGAGTTATAGATCAACAAGTTTTCACACCAAGTAGCTGTACTCGCTCATAGGGATCGGATTTTGCAATAGGGTGCAGTTTGTATAGAGCCTAGGCTCTAAATAATCAAATTAGAGCCTATCTTCAAATAATGTCAAGAAATATAGTTTTATCATTGAAAATCTTTGTGATAGCCTTAAAATACATTTTCATATTTATTTATAAAGTTCAAAGCTTTAAAAATAGTGTAGATCGGAAGATCTATAAAAACTTGAAAATCTTGAAAATTGACGGTCCAAAAATGTGTTACAAAATACACTATTTTCAAAACTTGAAATCTATTTTTTTCTCATGTCCATGCATCTTGATGTCGAGATGATCAATTTGAAGATATTTGGGCATCAAAACAACCTCTTTTAGTGAACTTTTTGAGGTAGGCCCAAATTTGATTGTTTAGAGCCTCGGCTCTATATAAACTTTTCCCTTTGCGATATTGGGAGTGCTAGTTAAAAGACTAATGGTCTTGCGGTAGCATATATCCAACCTACACTCCCTCTAACTTACAGCATTTGTAGGACTTCAAATTTGGGATGTAATCTCCTCGACTCAGCCACCAATAATAGAAATAAATCAAGAAAATAGAAACTTATGAAGAAGTACAAAAAATAACTGCACTCTTTTATGTGCTTGACTAAAGTAATGTATTATGATAAAAAACGAGGCAATCCAAATTTTGGACAGTTAGATCAAAATGCTTAGGAAATCGAAGTCCATGTTTTCTTCATACTCTTTTTTGTTAAATTATTCTTTTGGCAGTCTGAGAGGATCACAAACTTCATGTTGAAAAAGATCTCCCTCTTTTGCCTAAGGGAGTAAGTGTACAGTTTACTCATTTGGCAGTCTAAGAGGATCACAAACTTCATGTTGAAAAAGATTTCCCTCTTTTGTCTAAGGGAGTAAGTGTACAGTTTGCTCGTGCGGAAACATGTTACACTTGGTACATCTTATCATAACACATGGTTCGACCATCAGCAATGGGATTGATTATTTGCCCATCATTGCCTACGGAGACTTGGAAGTTGGAAGGCGGCCTCAATTTTGAGCAATAACATACTACAATGGTAAGAGGAGATGGTATTTCCTTAATACAAAGGGACAAAAAACAAATTAATACTCAGTTATGCTCAAAGCCATGCCCAAATTAATTTGTATATTATGAGTGTTTTTCAGTTGGCTGGAAAAAAACAAGGAGTAAGCCCAAAAGAATACGATTGGAAGTAGTGAGAAAATATATGGAGATTTATGGCATCACTGACGATATGACCCCTTAATAGAGCAAAATCGGCGGACTAAAATTTATGTAGCCGACCCTAATTAATTGAAAAAAGTATAATGATGATGATATACGTTTTCCAACTCTTGGTTGGTGGTTAAGGTGTAGAAGTCTTTTTCCCAGGCTATGCATGTCTATACAAATTGCTATTCCTATATTGGTGTGAACCTTCAATCTTTTAACATGTTGGTATATAAATGAAACTCATTTTTTCTTTGCCTGATTGAAGAACACCTACAAAAGTGACTCTAAAACCCCATATACCATTACATACCAGTTTTACAAGAATCCGGCTTGAACTTGATTGATTCGTTGCTGACGTTTGCAACGTTACATTTCAAGTTTGATTCTGATCTCCAAGTAACCCAAATCGAGAAAAGGTCCAAATTTTTTAATGGTAAACAAAAAGATAAAATGGCGCGAGCCGCGCGAGTGGTCATAATATACATTTTGAATTGGATAATGAAATTATTGCATCTTTTGTAAAATGACCCACTGACCCACATCTAGAGGTCCACCACTTAATGCGGATAAACTTGTTGATCCCTAAGACCTAAAAACACACACATCTCTCTCTCTCTCTCGTGCAAGTGGATCATTGGTAGTCAACAAATGTGGGTGACGTGGGTGGGTGGGAGACCAAATATGGGGCTTCAATTTCTTGCATCGGCTTGAAGCATATGTGTGACCCATGGTCTTTGCTTCATTTTCTTGAAACCAAGGTTTGGGATGTGAAGAATGTAGCTTTCACTCACACCCAATTGATTCCCCACTCTCACTCCTCTTTTTCTCTTTTATACTCTCTCTCCATTGGTAAGAAGACCCACTTTTTGGTGGAATGCTTATCTTTTGGTGTTACAAAAATCAATTGGTTTTGAGTTGTCTCGCAAATGGCAAGGCAAGTTGGCTTTGACTTCAACATTGGGTAAATGTGATGCTCATTCTTCTGTTGGGGGCTACCCCACGTTGTCTTACTCTTTCTTTACATTACCTTCGCCTTAGCAAACTCATTTCTTTTCTTCTCACTTCTCACACTAACTACTTGGAATTTGGAATTCAATATTATATAGCCCCCAAATTTGAACAAAAAAAAAAGTGATAACACTTCAACAAAGTGTCATAATCAGAAAAAACAAGTGGGCAAACAGTATTTGAGGGGAATTTGCTGTCAAAATAGAATGGCAAAGATTAAATTATGGCCTAGTCTTATGGAAAAATGTAAATCCTCACCTCAAAACTTATTGAAAATATTAATTTTGGCGTCTGAAAACTTTCATATCAATCATCTCGATTTTGACTAATATGGTTATGAAAAAAACAGATTTTGAACTCTAAAAACGTGCACATTGTAACACATTATAAGGGTCATCAACATCATCAATTCATTTTTCAACTAATAGGGGTCGGCTATACGAATCCTAGCCCACCATGATGTTCTATTAAGGGCCATATAGTCAGTGAGGCCATAAGTTATCATATATTTACTTACTATTTCCAACTATGTCTTTTTGGGCCTACTTCTTGCCCTTTTTTAGCCTTCCACTTGAACTAACTCGCACCTCATAAAAGGTGTTGAATTGTGTTTGCACCATACATGACTAGCCTACTTAAGCCTACTTTCTCTTATCTTATTGCCTATTGATGCCAACCTAAATTATCGTGAATGTATTCATTTAGAATTTTATCCCTTCTTGCATTGCCACTCATTGATCTCAACATCCTCATCTCAACTACTCTCATTATATAGGCATGTTGTTTGTTGACCGCTCAACATTCTGCCCTATAAAGCTGGTTTCACAACTGTCTTATAGAACTTGCCCTTGAGGTTTATTGGTATGTAGCGACCACATAAAACTATTGTTTCTCATCTCCACTTTACCCACCCAACTCTAATTCTATGTACAATAACTTTCTCAATCTCTTCATTTTCCTAGATTATCGATGCGAGATATAGAAAGTGTACTCTTTTTTGTATTTCTTGGCCGTCAATCTTGACTATTTTCTCATCTGCGCTCATATTATTACTAAATTTACATTCCATATGCTCAGTCTTTTTTTGGTTAATATTAAAAATTTTAGATTCTATATTATCTTTCCAAAGTTCTAACTTTGTTGACATCATTTCGGGTCTCATCGATCAAAACTATGTTATCCCCGAACAACATGCACCATGGTATCTCATCTTGTAAGTGCCTAGTTAAGTCGTCCATAACTAAGACAAAGAGGTATGAGTTCAATAGTAATCCCTAATGTAGATCTATTGGCATCGACAAACTCGTTCGTCTCGCCACTACTTGTTTGTACATTAGTTAGCTCACTCATCTATTCTCACCAAGTAGATGTAGTGTTTAGTAAGACACTCTAAGAGTAAATGAGGTGGGCTATATTAGGTTGACAGCTGGAATAAAACTTTGCCACATCTTATCATATCTTATCATGAGTTCTAAACATATAATATAACACATTATCTAGCCTTTTATTTTCAAGTGTTTACAAGTCCACAAGATTTGTACCCCTTTTTGAGCTACCAATTTTATAATAGGTAGTGGAAATAGATTTTAGAGCCATCATAGTAACTTCCTGGCCTGACGTGTTTTCTAGACGAGATTTTGACACAAAGATTTACTTTTTTCCATAAGGCCTAGGCCTTATAGAAACTGATTTATATAGAAAAAAAGACAAGAAAAATCTAGTAAGGACAAGGGTGAAGGATCAGGGGTTGTATATTGGGCCCCAACCGGAGCAAATTATGCACTTGCTCCCCAGAGCTAAATACCTTACTCTTTTTTTTTTACGAAAATTCTATAAATTTTATTCAATTATAAAGTAGTACAACATATTAGGAAAGGAGAACATCAGAAACCACCAAATTAGCAAGAGAAGAATCTTGTTTAGCAAGGGAATCCGCCATGCCATTTACCTCCCTAAAGACATAAACAAAAGAAAAAGATAAAAGCCTAGAGAGATCCAACGTTTCCAGTAAGAAAAATCTGAGTTCCCATGGGACTTTCTTCTCCCTATTGCACCAGATGATAACGTTCAAAGAGTCCCCTTCTACAAACACCTCGTCCCAAATTCTTATCCCTGAAGAGACGAAGACCCTGAACAAGAGCATAACATTCAACAAAGTTCGATGTCTTTACCCTTAAAGGCCCTGCATAAGAAAACAAGATCTGACCCTCCCAATCCCTAGCAATACCTCCATAACCCACAACCCCTAGATTTCCTTATGAACTCCCATCAAAATTCAATTTAAACACCCCTTTGATTGGCGGAGACCATCTTCCAATAGGTCTCACCTTGCAGCATCCTAACTGAAAAAGAGTAGATAAATTGAACCTTACATCAACCTCAACAATGTATTTCCCCACCTTATGATCCGATAAGTACATCCAGACAGAATGAAGGATCTTCTCCAACATACTATTCCAAGGTAATGAGGCCCCCTCAAATACTCTTCGGTTTCGTTCCTTCTAAATTTCCCAAAGAATCACCCCTCGGCCTATTTGCCAAATAATAACACTAGTTTGAGGCAAAGAAGGGTCCAAAAGAGTGTGCAAGATTGCTATAACATCCGTAGGTAAGACCAAAGGGGAACCTAACTGTCGAAAAAACCAGCACAAAAAATCATGAGAGTAAGGCAATGCAAAAAAATATGGGGGCCAGTTTCCGCATCACTCTTACAAAGAAGACATATATTAGGCAAGATATTGCCTCTTTTGATAAGATTGTCGGTAGTAAGGACCTTATCTTGCATAACCAGCCAAAGGAAAGCTTGCACCTTTAGAAGAACTGGCAACTTCCAAATGCGAGCTAATTCCAGCATTGTCCAATGCCACCTATCGGAGATCATATATTAATTTAATCGAAAACTAGTCATCTTTAACAAGATCCCAAATCACCACATCCTTTGCATCGTCATCACAAGGGATATATACCTCTCTTAACAATAACCGTCACTTGGAAAATTGGGATAGTGTAGCTTTTGAAACCCTATTGTATATGAAGTTAATCTCACAATCCCTTTTTCCACCCTTGCAATCAATAAATCATGTATAGAGGCATTTTTATTCTCCATACAGTGGAAAACTAATGGGAACATTAATTCAATGGAGCATCACCAAGTCACTTATGGTGCCAGAAAGAAAGGTTCCGACCATTACCAGGACTCCACTGGATATCCTTATGAATCAGAGCTTTACAATAGCTGATGGCTTTCCAACAAGGAGAAATGCCTCTATTATTACTCCGCTCTCCAACCCACATTTGGAATCTGTCTACCCCATTTTTTGCCACAATCACTTGATACCAAAGTTGATCTTTAAATCTTAGACTCCTCCACCACCACTTGCATAATAGCGCCTGATTGACTAGTTTAATCTTTCTTAGACCCAAGCCGCCTTCTTTCTGAAGGGTATATACCTTGTCCCACTGCAACAAGTGGAATTTTTTTGAGTCACCCATAGAGGCCCATAGAAAGTTACGCATAAGCCTCTATATTTTCTTGGAAACTGCTACTGAAATCTGTAGAATTGACATTTGATAAATAGGTAAATTCGACAGGCATGCTTTTATCAGTATAATTCTACCCTCCAAAGATAAACATTTGAATTTCCACAGATCCAGTTTAGTTTGAATCCTTTGGATGACTCTATCCCATATTGCAATAGGCAGATGCCCATATGAGATAGGCATCTCGAGGTATATCATAGGAAAATGATCTACCTTAGCAGCAAGGATATCCGCCAAAACCTTCAAGGTACCCTTATCAGAATTAATGCCAAACACTCATATTTTTTTAAAATTTACCTCCACTTCACAGCATTTCAGAAATACAGCAACATTATAGACATTGTCCTCTCTCGCTTCACCAAATAATAGCGTGTCATCAGCATATTGAAGGTGGGTGGCACAAGGCCCATTGTTGGGCAATTGAAATCCTTCAAAATGGTCATTAGTCATGACATTATTGATGTGTAAATTAAAGCATTCGGCATAAATTGTGAAAAGAAAAGGCAAGAGATGGTCACCTTGTCGAATACCCCGTGAGGCTCTAAAGATGTCAGCTGGATAGCCACTATGTAAAATCGAGAAATTGGCAGACGAGAGACAACAAAAAATCCAACTCCTCCACTTTTCCCCAAAGCCCATATTCTTCATGATTTCCAGAAGCACACTCCATTCCACCCTACCATAGGCCTTTTCCATGTTCAGTTTGATAACTAAACCAGGACGACCCTCTAATACTCAAGAGTGTATGCATTCTTGAGCCACCAAGACACTATCAGTAAAAAGTCTATCTTGAATAAATGCTGACTAAGGGTCTGAAATAATGGAAGGTAACACCATTTTAAGATACTCAGCTAGCACCTTAGCTATAATTTTATACAAACTTGATAGCAAACTAATAAGTCTAGTATCCCTAATGAACTTCTTAAGAATAAGAGCTATAAAAGTTGAATTGATACTTCTAAAGAGCTCCCCACTCCTAAAAAGCCTCTCACCATCTCAATAAATTCACTACATACCAGATTCCAATAAGTATGAAAAAACACCCAAGGAAACCCATCTAGCCTAGGGGCCTTATTCCTAGGTAGTGAGAACATCGTTTTTTTGAGTTCCTTCATAGTAACATTCTTTTTCAAGAAAGAGACCAAATTTGAGGGGAGGACTTTAATACTCACCCTCTCTAGTCGAGAAGTAATACTGATCTCCAAAGAGAAAGCCTTCTGAAAATGACTAATAATAGCCTTAGTCATCTCCTCACCGTTATCAGGGTCAATACCTTGAATTATAAGACCAGAGATGTCATTTTTACGCGTCCGAGCATTGATCATAGCATGGAAGAATTTTGTGTTTGAATCACATTCTTTAAGCCGTTTGACCCGCAATCGTTGTTTCCAATAAACTTCTTCCACTCTTTTAAGTTCCTCTAACTCCATGGTGCAAAGAGTTTGTTGAAGCATCAAATCTTCAGAAACAACACCTGAGCTTTCTCTCTTCCCATCAACCTCCTGAATTTTATAAAGAACCTCATCAATCCTACCCTTGACAGAAGCTCGATTATTTTTCTTCCAATCAATCAACTTATGCCTCTCATTTAGCAGTTTCTTATGTAGTTGGAAATCCATAGACCCTATTGAGATAGTATTTTCCCAAGTGCTTTTTGTGAGGTCAGTAACCTCTTTATCTTGTAGCCACCCAATCTCCAACCTAAAAGATACAGGACCCTTAGAGACCCACTTGGGATGATGTGTTTGCTCCTAAAATATTGTGAATCACTATGTGAGTAATTTCATAAAAGAATTTGACTTTGAGTTTTCAAACATTACATCTAGATATGATTGTTCAAAAAATGATTGTTTTTATTCGACATTAGGAGGTGAATATTTAAGAATCATTAGGATGTATGTCGAACGTTTCTCTTTATTTTAGGAGGTTGGCTACGTAACATAGTTTACGTCCCCAAATTGCGGTTTATATCACGAAATTCTATTCTAGGGCTCAAAAACAAGAGATCTTATTATTGTGAAAAATGAAAAGAGTTGCTACTTGGGTGGGAGCATACGTAACATGGATTTAGGAGTATCTTTTGTGCTAACATGTGAAATATTTCTAGGAATCCAAGTCGGAAAAAGACTTCATGGAAAATTACGTAAATATCTGTTATATGTTCTGTAATTATGAAAATACCTGAAACTTTCTGTTATTACACAGATGTCCGTTTTTTGAACTTCATAATACTTTTTTGAAAAACGGATTTTATTTATTTATTATTTATTTATTTTTAATTTTTTTTGGTATTTGAAACTCTCTCTACCCTTCCATATATTTAAAAAAAAATATTTGAATCTTGAAAAAAAGTATATCTTGTAACTTATTTTTTGATAATGCATTTAATTCTTCAAAGGTCATCAAATCAAATCTACATTATTCAAAGGTCCAAAATCAGGGTCCGTTTCCATCTCATCTCTCAGATCAGGGGTCGAGGCACTGAAGGGGTGCAGCTAAAGGAATAGTGTATTAGATATTTAGAACTTCACATATGGCCTTGGCATACATGATTAAGCTCTTTCCATTCATCTTTGCTTTTTAATTTGATTGCCAGATCGTTACCCTGCCTCTCCTGATCTCTGTCCTTGCTAACATGAAAATTATTGCTCAGTGATTTTTATTTGTTAAGCAATAGTTTTGGGGGAAAGAATGCATTGAAGGGTAGAGAGAGTTTAAATGTTTTTGCTAAGAGCAGAAGTTTAGTGACCCAAAGGTTTGTAGAGAGCAAGAGTTTGGAGACCGAAAGATTGCAAGCAATGTTAAACGGACATGTTCATTTTCAATTTTTCATGAACTAAATCAGACCCATTTTGGTTTTTGAAAAATAAAAAATGGATAGTTTCATCTTTGTTTAACAAAACTATTATAAATTTAAAAAATGACATATGTATAATAACGAAAAGTTTTAAATATTTTTGTAATAACGAAAACTAAAATGGATATATACGTAATTTTCCTAATACTTTATTTTAGGGGAATTAGTTCATAACCCATTAGTATAGGGAATTCATGTTTTTGGTTTAGGGCAATTAGAAATCCTACTTTGTTGGGAAAAGAAAATCATGTTGTTTTAGTTAAAAAAAAAAAAAAAAGTAAGTCGGCGTGGATTTGGGTTTCAACTCTTTAAATGAGAATTGAGTCGGAGATATGGAGCTCGGCCCTTAAGTTTTAATAAAAAAACTTAAAATATATTTTAAAAATGGGCTCAACGATAGATGCTTTCATTTACAAACACCAGATGTTTTGAGTTTCATTTTCATTACAAAAATCTTCCGCTAAAAAACTTCAAAAAAAAGATTGTCCAAAATGTGAAGTAGTATTAATTTCAAAATAGCCCTCCTTAGAATATCCGGCCCACGATGGAGAAAACTAAAACAAGCAAGAACGAAAACGTAAACCGAAATCTTCAAAAACATTTCGTACGATTATAAACCTTCGCTAAAGTTTCAAAAATGACGAAAACACCCTCTAATTTCTGAAAGCGATCAAACAAAAGCGAAACACGTCCCATCCGACGAGCGACAACCGAAACGCCTGCTCCCACGTAAAGCAATAGCGGAGCAAAACGATTTCCAGGAAGGGGCAATTTCGTCATTCCATCAATCAGTGGGGACACAATAGTAATTATGATGATGCCAATGTACACGTAATCTTTCAGAAATATACACGTACGGCGTCAAATGCCAAAGTTTGACCCCCCTCCAGTACATTCACGTACGGTTCCCGACTTTATACGACTCGTATAAAGTTACGCTAAAGTCACACGTACGAATATTTAGCACGTGCGCGTCAGATACGAGTATCCCCATGGTCCAAGATGCTGCCACGGGACATGCAGAGAACTTTTTTCGTACGTGTGCGTCGTTTCATATTTCGGTCTCTCAATCGAAATATCGGGAGACTTTCATTACAACGAAATTGATAACATTTCAGCTGAATTCTTGTCATAGTTGTATTGTAAATAGGATACGGTTTTTATGAGGCCAGGGACGCATATATAGAAATGGGTCCTCCTTTTAAAATTCCATTTTTAAGATTGATTTTTGGACCTAATTTTTAAGGAACGTTTAAATCTCTAACATGGAGATCATGAATGCATAAGACAAATAAAATTTTTAAAATAAAAATCAAAATTTTACAAAAAAATGTATTTGGACTATTGTTTTTTAAATTTGTTTTTAGAGAGAGCACCCATTTGCATCCATCTTTCATATCGAGGCATAATTGTTATATTTTTAGAGAAGGTTGTGGTTTGTATAATGCCGAGATTATCGAATTGATGGTTTTTCATAATCGAAGCATCCTCTTTTAATAAATTTATGAGGTGCGCCTTAATTTGATTGTTTAGGGCCTCACTCTTATAAAACTATTTCCTTTAGAGAGACCACCCATTTGCATGAGATCGTTGCTTTCCGCATCCGGGAATGGAAATGTAGGAATGCGTTCCCCCAACTCATACAACCATTTTCCTTGCAAATATCCGGTTTGCAATTTTTTGGGAAAGAAGACAAGGGAGGAGGTGATTTGGATTTTTCAAGATTTTCCAAGCGTCTTCTTTCAATTATGCATTATATTATGGGTTAGTTGGGCTTGTTTCTGTCCATTTCTACTACAATTTTTTTCTTTTTAAATTACGATATTTCTTGCAGTTTTTTTCTTTGACAAGTAACCATTTCCATAAGATTTATTATGCTTTTTTATTAGCTGGCCTCTTAAAAGTTTCTTGCACTTTTTACCAACCCACAGTTTGCTATCATTTTTTCTAAAGATTTTTTGTGCTTTTCACCCACTGGCCTTTGTTATTGTTTCTAAGAAAAGCTTTGGAATGCTCAGTGGAGAAAAGACATTGTTTCTAGGATAAGTTTTGGAGGTTCTAGGATATTGTTTCTAGGATAAGTTCTCGCCAACTAATTCTTTGAAAGCAAAATATTAGAGCGAGGATGAGTGTTCTAAAGGGATACGTCAATCAATGAAGCTCGTGATCGCAGAGTTCGAATTTTTATTAGAAATAGATAAATGAAGAAGGACGATGGGCTCAACGTTCCATTTCTCACGGGTCTTGAGAAATAGACTTCTCATTAATCTAAGAGATGCTTATCTACATCTCACATTAATGTTGAAAAACTTTCGGAAAATAATTACTTATTTATATATTACATTTAAAAAAGGGTTTTGTTAGCTGCACCACTTGGTGGCGTAGACCTTTAAAATGTTCAGTATTTTTTGACAAAATACCCTTGAATTATAATACAAAATTTTTCAAGTAGGGGTATTTTTTATCATTTTGAATAATGAAATGGATATTTTTATAAAAAATAATGGCATTCTATTAATAGTTAAAAAATGGATCTTGTGGATGATGCCACTATCCATTATTGTTAACAAATGCTTTTGTTTTTATGAAGAATTTCTTGTTTATTTTTGTCTAATTACTTAAATACCCCTAAACAAAAAGTTATTATACTATAGGATAAGGGTATCTAAATGTCTAAAAATGTTGATCACTTTAAATGTCTGGATCTACACCACAAGTAGTGTAGCCTAACAAACCCTTTTAAAAAAACCCTTGGCAAAGGATAAGTATTAAAATAAATATACATATGATTCTTTCTATAAAAAAAATACGAGGCCGATAAAAAAAATAGGTGAGGCAATATGTCCTGGCCAAACGTGCCAATTTTGTTATTAATTGATAAAAATAAGTGAGGCAACATGTCATGGCCAAACGTGCCAACTTTGTTATTAATTGATTTCTATGTTTTGTAAATGTTATTGAGTGGTTACTATTATTTAAGATAAAATTTCAAGTTCTCAAAGGGAAAAAAGTGTGCATATATTTTTTATTTATTTAAGGGTTTAGACTTTGGAACATTAAGTAAAGAGAGAAAAGGGTAATTTCAAGAATGCTCTGGTACAGATTGGTGGAGCAATCTCGCCGTTACGTTGATTTAGGTGGCGTGGGATCTGTCTCGTCTCTTCAACTGCAAATTATTTTGGGGATTCCTTTTGCTTGGCGTGGGTTTCATGTCTCCTTAATTGAGAGTTTACCTTAATTGCATGTTTTTAAAGCTTGATTTTTTACTTGAGGTGGGTTATATTGTTGGATGCAATTTTTATTAGGGTTAGGCTTAATGAAAACAAAGTAACGCCCCAACTCGAATCCTCGTCTTGAAAACACTTTGTGCATCAGAAATTTTTATAATGGCTCTAAAATCAAGTTTTAACACCGATTATAAAACTTGAAGCTCAAAAATACACAGACATTACCGATTTGTAAACACTCAAATGGACAGTCTAAATAAGGTGTTATAGTATAAACTATTTGCAGGTTTGAAATCCTAATTTTTTTCACAATCATAATATTCAAGACCGAGATGATTGATTTAAAGGTATTCTAGTGCCGAAAACTTTAATCTTTCATGAGCTTTAAGGTGAGGCTTTACTTATTATATTATTTTGTGGCCCTATTGTTGTGTTTTCCCTAAATGCCACATTTACTCTCATGTGCCATTGCCATGGACATTATTGCTATTTAAAGACAATTTTAAGTCAACAATAAAGAAGCCCCATATTTGAGTTTCGATCTCTTTTTAATTGTGACTTTTGCATTATTTGAAGTTTACTTTTCAAAAGAGTGAAGATTCCTTTTTACAAACGTCAGATGGCTTCTTATTACTTACTTTTATGTCGGGTTGTGGTTTGTGTAATGAGACTGCAAAACAATAAATAAATAAATAAAAAGAAAGGCTAATGACTATAAAAGAAACTCTGCATGTGCCGAGGATTCTTTGAGTTTGGGTAATTTTCACTTTTTGGCATGCAATAAAAAGTTTGATACATTCATAGCTATTTACATTAAACACCCCCACCTGCCCACCCCTAAATTGATCTTTAAAATTGCTCTTCGTTTCACGATTTTTCCTGATTTGCATTTCCTTTTTTAAAACTTAGAATGATATTTAAATTTTTAATATAGGGTGTGGTTTTTATAGAGCCTAGGCTCTAAAGAATCAAATTAGAGCCTACTTTCAAATAGTGTCAAGAAATGTGCTGTCATAATTAGAAATATTTGTGATAGCTTTAACATATATTCTCATCTTTATTTATAAAGTTTAAAGCTTCAAAAATAATGTAGATCGACATATCTATGAAAATCTTGAAAATTGACAACCCAAAAATGCGTTCCAAAATACACTATTTTCAAAACTTGAAATCCATTTTTTTTCTCATGTCCATGCATCTTGATGTCGAGATAATCAATTTGTGGATATTTCGGCATCAAAAGAACTTCTTCTAGTGAAAATTTTGATGTATGCTCTAATTTGATTGTTTAGAGCCTCAGCTCTATAGAAACTTTTCCCTTTAATATAGCGTTTGAAAATTTGCAGCGCCAATTCCTACAAAGGGTAGCGGCTATCTCCCCACTGACTCACCCAAAAAAACTATCCACGAGGTGGTAAGCGTTAAGGGGACAATGTCTAGCCCAAATCCAACTAAACAAAGCAACTAACTAAAATTAGTGTATTCTCTAAAGCCCGGATGAGAAAGGAAGGTTGTATTAGGTTGGCAATTACGGGTGGCAATGGACCTAGACCCGACCTGGAGCCCGCCGGGTATACCTGACACGGGTCCAGGTATGGGTCCAACATTTGGACCTCGTGGGTCGGGTCCAGGTCCAATACCTAGGCCTGAACACTTTTTGGGTCCAGGTCCAGTTTGACCCAACCCGTACCAGTAAACTATTTGAGATAAAATATTTCAAGCCCTATTTGTTTGGGTGTATTAAAGATCATATACAATGAAAGCTTGTAGTCATCTTTAGCTATTAAACGACAAATCAGACTGCTTGAAATCTAATGGCGGGTTATTGTTTTCTTGTTGCCAATAACATGGGCATATATGATGGTTAAAAAAATAGGGGAAAAAAAGAAAGCTCATAGTAAGGGTGGCAATAGACCCGACCAGACTCGGGAATCAATGGGATAGACCCGGGACCCGACTGGGTACATGTATGGATCAAACTTTTAGACTCAACAGGTACAGGTATGAGTTTAACTTTTGGACCCGACGGGTAAGGTCTGGGTCCAAAGCCAGGACCTAAATACAATTCGAGTCCAAGTCTGGGTCCAGCGGGAACCAACCCGTTGCCACCCCTATTGGTAGCCAGTAGACAACTTTTGCCACATCTCTATTACTAATCTTTATCCAACGTTATATGCTCGTGCTAGGGCATGAGGTTATGACCCATGATCGAGTGGAATGGTTTAATAGGATTTGTGTAGCCCATCCCAAACAATTAGAATAACGCTCGGTTGACGACCATAATAAATTAACAAAAGGGAAAGGTTTCTATACTTCCCCTACTATATAGAAGATATATACTTCCCCTCCATCAAACCGTCCAATTTTGATCAAGTGAGCCATTGACCATTTCATCCAAATCTGATGCTTCAGAGTATTACATTTTGGAATTTTTTTTACAAATTATATGAATATGAAATTTGATAGGTGCCATCATCTCAATGGGGTGCACCTAAAAGAAATATTAAGAAAATATTTTCAGTAAAATAAAATAACCAAAATTCCTTTAAAACTTTTAGAGGTATTTTTGTTATTTATTTTATCTTTATTTTATTTTATTGAGAATTTTTTTATATATTTTTTATAGGTACAATTTTAAGAGAGGAGTGGACGCTCAAAATTTGGTGTCAAAATATTTTACAAAAAAAAAGAAAAAGAGATGTGACATTGTGATTGGAACCATCTGAGCTATCCATTCAAAATGTACGATTGGATAGGGGAAGCCTGTAAGTTTTAAACCTTTAAGGGAAGTAAAGAGAGCTTGCCTTCAAATAAACTAGTCAATTCTCTTTAAATATACATTCTCTTTAAAGAAATCGCACGGCTCATACAACCCCACATTCTCCTCTAGTTTTTAACATTAACCCCACATTCCCCTAAGGCATTTCAAGGGTATTCATTACCTAAACCTAAAAAAAAATATTATATACACGAGCTCCAAAACTCGCATACATCCATAAAACACACGTAAAAGAGACTCTTGTTACCTTCTCAAACTCTTTCTTTTCCCGTTTTACTGTAATCCCCTACTTTTGGTTTATTGTAATAATATTTTTTATTAAGGGGGTTTGGCTTAACGCACACGCACTCGAACCACTGTGCACCCACATGTGCGCGGTGGTGCGCCTCGGGCTCGGCTAGCCAAATGCGTCAAGCAACATCCTCCTCCCCCTCGGAACACTAATTGCGATACTAACCGACCCATTTAAATAATATTAAATAATGATTATTAATAATATTAATGTAATGTTGCTTGTTTAGTAAATAAGTTAGGAATGGAATGAGCATGAAGAATAACGAGGAATAAGGAATGAGGGGGGTGGGAAGCGTGTTTCTTAAGGGAAACATGCCATGTAATCTCACTCATTTTGCAAGATTCATTCCCTAATATTGTCTTTTAATGGGAGAGAATGAGACCCGCGGGAACATCATACAAGCATTTGCGTTCTCTTTTCATAACCGTTCATCTATGAATTTGTAGGTGATCTCACAAAAGATAAACTTTTAGTTTTAGGTTGTCAACATAGGTAGCGCATTGTTTTGTTCGAGTGTGGAAAAACTCGAGCCAGCCAACTCGGACAGCAGTTGAGTGGTCTGACTTGAAGATCTTGAAAAAATATATAAAAAAAAAAATGTAAAGAATAAGAAATTTATTTTCAATATATATTTCTATGTTTTTTTATCAATGTAGCAAAGATTTGAAAGTGTTTTTGTCATGAATATATATTTGTAAATTTTTTTCTTTTTGGATTATTTCTAAAATATCCCCCTATCACATATTGATTTTTCATCATCCATTTTTTTACTACTTTTTTAACCTCATTTAGACGTGTTTTGGTTAATTTTACTTTAAACATATCCTTTATACGTTTTGGGATTTTTTTGTATTTTTTATTTTTTTAACTTTTTAGCTTGGCAGGACACAATCCAAGTTACTCGATTCGGTCCTGGCCCAAGTTACTGGGCTCGGTAGTTCCATCCTTAGTTGCGGTTATGTGCTTTCAATGTAGTGCAACCTTCAAAACAATGGGATATCCATAGTCCCGAGGGCCATCCCCATCCATTTCATAGTTATACGGCCGTGGAGTGCTGGAGAAGGCCCACCCCTTGACACCGGCTCCATCTTTCTCCAACCTTGTGATCGGACGGCAATGACCCATGTCACTAATGGACGATGATAAAAATCGAGAAATTGGACACCAAAAACAAGGTATAGGTTTCACTTCTCCGCCAAACATTTATCACTGGAACGATGATCTTTTTTGTAATCACATCTTTTCAAAGAACATGAGAATGATAGTACTTTTTTTACTTTAGTTATTTTGATGGGAAAGTATATAATGAGGTCATTTATCATTGGTACAAGGTGGTCCAATTAATAATGACCATTAGATGTGAAATTGGGTGATTGCATTTATTTTATTGACCAAGTTCAAAGTTAAAAACTTTTTTTTTGAATTTTGTGATACACAAAAACTATCAGATTTCACATCGGATGGCTATAAATAGATGTGACCTCTCTATACCAAAAATAAAAAGTCTCATTGTATACAATCCCTATTTTTATTGGTCCACAAGGACTACAGTAACGTGAAAATTTACCTAAGGTTGTGAACTTACATATAAAAACAAGGTGCACCCTAAAAAATCAGGAAAAAAGAGTATTATGAAATTAAAAAACATAGTAAATCATCTCAATTTCGAGATGCATGGATAGAATGGAAAAAAGGAATTCTAAATCTTATATATGGTGCATCTTGTAACAAAGTCATATGAGTTTTCTATTTTCAAGATGTCGCATATTTAGTGTTGAGTTTACATTACTTTTGAGATTTTAATTTCATAATTAGTGTTGAACATAAATATTAAAGCAATCATAAGTTTCTTGACGTTGACAAAATTTAGAGATGCCTCTTATTTTACCTGATTAATGTAAGGTATAAAGCCTATCTTTTTTTTTAATCGAGTAATTAAGTGGAGAAGGCATACCTCTACCCATTTTTTTAATAGTTTCAATGGATTAAATAGTTTCTTTTTTTTCAATTGTTTCAATAAATTAGGGAAGGTACACAGCCTATTTTTTTTTTTTTTTTTTTTTTTTTTCAAAAAAATTTGAAGGTGTTAATTGGGTGTAACAACTACAACAAGGTGCGGGGATGCTACCACCATAACCAGAGCACCTTTCCTTACGCAGCCTATCTTAGCCATCATATTATACCACTTAATATTCAATTCAATACTCGTTAATATTTAATTAGGAAATGTGAGGAGAATGAATTAGTGAAGAATAAACGAATGAGAGAGAAATGGGAGAGGATCGCGGCGCGCCGGGTTCGGGCAGGCGCCGCTCCCTTTGCGTAGAGAGGGGGTTTTAGAGCGAGAGAGAATAGGATTTTGAGAGAGAGAAAGAGAAAGGGAGTTCACGGACATGGTGACTTAGCGTGCAGTCAAAAGTGTTGACCAAGTTTGCAGAGAAAGACAAAGGGAGAGAGTGAAGTGCATGCATACCACGTGGCAACGTAGAGAGAGATAGTTGTCGGCATGTCTACCGGGCTCCGACAGGTCGTTGAGCGGCCGCCTCTCCGTGGGACCCACCTGATAACCAATTATCCCCTCTCTGCAATTAACCCTGCCAGCTCTTTCTTTCATCATTCGCTCGGTTCTACAAACGAATGGCCGGTTCCGGTTCGGACTAACCGATACGTTGGTCGGTTCGACGGTCTTAATCGGGTAAATCTTGGTGGATGAAAAAAAGTGTTAAAACAAAAAACAAAATACAAAAAATTTAAAAAATGTTTGGAAAAGTATATTTAAAGTATGATTAAACAAATCACAGAGTTAAAAATTAGTGGAAGATGGATTTTAAAAAATTAATTTATATTTATGGATATTTTTGAAATTTATTAAAAGATGGGAAATTATGTGATTTGTATTTGCAAGCTTAAACGATCAAATGAAGGTGCATCTCTAAATTTTACATAAAAGTAGTGTTGGTGTAAAAAATTCTTAGGATGACTTAAGATTCTATTTTTATTTCTAATTATAAAATTTTACACTCTAAAAATGGTTCAAATCAATTAGATCTATAAACACACGAAAATCTTGAGAATGAATGGTTCAGATAGTGTGTTGTAAGATACATTATTTTTGAGACTCATAATCCTTTTTAAATTTTATATTTATGCATCTTGATGTCGAGATGATCAATTAGAAAGATATCCGACCTCAAAACAACTTGTTAAGTTGGATTTATGATGTGCACCTTAATTCTACATTTTAAAGTTGCACCTATGATTTTTTTCCAAATACAAAAATAAGTATTCATAGTCAAAACACTTTCCAATCTTTATAAACATATTAAAAAAAAGTTACAAACAAAGCTTTTATTTTTTAAAATTTTATATAATTTTTTTAAAAATACCCGACCAGATCATGTTTGTCAAATTAACCGTGTGAGTGCTCTCTCAAACTACCCGTGAGAAGCGGCCTCTCATAAGCTACCCGTGAGATGCCACTATTCGATGAGATATGCACTCTCAACCTTTTTCTTTACCCGTGATTTATCCCTCCCTCACCTCTAAACTCTCGATGAAATTTGCATGTTCGATTTGTTCTCTCTCTTCAAATTCACCCTTCATATTAGTCTTAGGTTCTAAATTGTACCTAATAAAACTATTGACCCTGTTTTTTAGGTAGAGTTAATTAAGTAGGGGCCCTATGTAAATTGGTAAAATATAATATGCTCTCTTTATATATAAATATTATGTCTAAGGTTGGTTAACACAATCTTTTTTTTTTTTTTTTAATGAAAGTGTCTCTCGATCCGAAAAAACCATCTTCGGATAGTATTTTTTTATTATTATTAATTTTTTTAGTAGGGGCCATCCGAGGTTAGAATTCTCGGAGCGATCCGAGATCCCCATCATCAGATTGCTTCTTATTTATTGACAAAAAAAATAGCGTTCCGAAGTTAGGATCCTCGAACCGAAAACACTATTGCCTCCGCACAGTGGTGCAAAAGGGCTTAGATCGCTCACCGATGCTGGTGAGCCAAAGAAAACCCACTGAAAGTTGTTAGAGAGAGAAACGGTGGGTGGAGACAGGAGTGGTGCTTCTCAATCTCTTAAGAACTAATAATAGGGTTACTGTAGATGATTAGGGCTCATGCCCGTTGTCTTGATTCGTCCGTGGTGCGGTCCGAGGTTCTCATTCTCGGACCACAATTGTGTTTCAAAAAATGAAGAGCGATCGGAGGATGGGCTTCGGATCACACTTTTTCTAATAAAAAGAAATGTTTGGTCCGAGGATTCTAACTTCGAACAGCCGTTTTTCTAAAAAACATGAATGTTCGGTCCGAGGATTCTAACCTCGGATCGCTATTTTTTTTCAAAAAGAAGGAGTAGTCCGAGGATGGGGACCTAGGACTGCTGTGTTTTTTAAAAAATAGAGAATGATCGGTCTGAGGATTCTGTCTTGAGACCGCCCCAACTAAATAAAAAACAAAAAAAAGTTAAAATACAGTTCGATGATAGAATCTTCAAGACCGATGACTAATTTCATCAAAAATATAAAAGGTCGTGTTGACTGACTTTGAATATAACATTTCCATATAAAAAGAGTGTACCGTATTTTTTTCTACTTATATAGAGTCCGTACGTAATGAACTCCATTAGGTAATTCAGCTATCTGTTTTTTCGAACATTAGGAGTTAGCTTTTTTAAAATATATTGGTAGTTAGCGTTTTTGAAGATATAAACAGTATGGTATTAATGATAAAAATAAAAACAACATCATGACTAAAGGTGTGGGGTGCCACCACAACCCCAACCCATTTGCTTTTGATATATATGCACCCTCTATAAGTGCACTCATCATCCGACTGAAACAAAATGTACATCTTAAAAAATCACAGGAGTGTTGTTACGATGCTGAATAATCCTCTAATCGATCGTCTCGATCTTGTGGTACATGCAAACCAAAAAAAAAAAAAAACTTCACA
Source organism: Amborella trichopoda (assembly GCF_054954075.1). Lineage (NCBI taxonomy): Eukaryota > Viridiplantae > Streptophyta > Magnoliopsida > Amborellales > Amborellaceae > Amborella > Amborella trichopoda. The sequence continues at coordinate 11,314,258 of NC_142341.1, read as the reverse complement.
AGTAAAAAATTATTATAATACATTATTTGAGCCATTTATTTGTATTATTTTCTAAGTGTTTACATGTCTATTGTACATTATTTTTAAATCTTATAAATCATGATGAAATAGATTTTCAAGTCATGATTTTCAACATCAGAACTGCATTTTCTCAAGGGCAAGCTTTCTATGCTCCCCCTGCAGCATAGAAGTTTTATCCTCCCCCTACCATCCAGCCGTCCAAATTTGATCAAGAGAGCCACTCACCGTTTGATCGTAGATCCAATGTCTCAAAATATTTTATTTTTAGTTTTTTTTATACAAATTGTATGAAGATGAAATTTGGTACGTGCCATCTTTTTCATTGGGGCGCACCTAAAAAAAATATTAAATTTTTTTTTTCGATAAAATATAATGACCAAAATACCCTTTGAAGCTTTCAAGGGTATTTAGGTCATTTTATTTTATTGAAAATATTTTTTTTATATTTTCGTTAATGAGAGTTTAATAGAGAAATGGATGTCCAAAATTTGGTGTCAAAATAATTTATAAAAAAAAATTAAAAATAAAATAATGTAGAGACGTGACATTGTGATTGAGACAATCTTAACCGTCCATTTAAAATAGAGATTGGATAAAAAAGAGAATAGAATTTCTATGCCGTAGGAAAGTCTTTTTCCCATTTACTCAAAGGCCTTACCTTCTCGAAAGAAAGCCTTAACTTTGTTTGGGAAGGATGCTCTCTATATACGTTGGATGCTCTCCCCTCCAACCATCCGTGAGAAGTGATCTCTCAATCGTCAATCCACGTCCTTTTCTCTTTTGTTCCCTCCAAGGGACTCAAACTCTTTCCTTTCTTACATGAATGCTCTCTCTCTACATCTCTCTTAATGTCGTTGTCTCTCTTCATCAATGGAGACCCTCACTATCATTCTTTAGATTAATCGGGACATTTACTGGTTTCAAACTCTTGTCCCTAACTTCCTTCCTCTCTCTCTCTCAATTCAATGGAGTCATGATCAATTTGCTAATCTCTCTCTTTTTCTTGATTTCCGCCTTCTTTCGATCTACACATGCCTATCATTCTGTTTTTTACCATTTCCTTCAACATGTTCCGCACAATCTTTTGTGCCGCTCTCTCCACCGGTTTCTCTTCCCATTTTTCTATCTCTAGTTCCCATATCCCTTTCAACTCTTTCCATATAAGTGTTAAAAAACACGATATGGGAGCGGAAACCGACCATAGGTTTAGATGGTTGTGAATAAACCAATTCGCCGGGTCAACGTCACTCGGCCCTTCTTACTCCACCTTACAACACTGAAAAGAATGAACAGACCCGGCTGATTCATAAAGTAAAGCCCAGCTGAAAAACGTGATAGACGTGCGATATGGCTTTTTCGGGGTTTGGGTGACTCAGAATTGGTCTAGGTAATTCAGCCCTAGCAGTTGGTTCTTGGGGGGCTAAAAAAAGTAAAAAAAAAATATTAAATAAATCTCAAAATATCTCCAAAAATACCAAAAGTATGTTTAAAGTATACTTTTAAAAAATACATCCAATTGAGTTTAAAAAAATAGTGATAAAATGAATTTTTAAAAATCAATTTGTGCCCAATGATATTTTAAAAATAATCCAAAAAAAAGTAATTCTAGTAAAAAAAAAAATCTTAATCTTTTTCAAAATTATAGAAAACATTAAAAAATCTATTACAAACAAAGTTTATATTTTTAAATTTTTTAACTTTTTAAAATATTTCTAAATTCCTGGCTTGACCACCTTAACCTGCCAAAACTAGCCGTATCAGGTGACCAGTTCCAAACAACCCGGCCCGGTGAGCGTTGAGCCGGGTTGTTTATCACACCTCTTGTTTGCATCATCTCTCTACACTTGATTTCTACTCTCTCATCCCTCTTGGAACCCATTTTGTGGTTAAATATATCTTAATCATTCTTTCCACTTTATCTCGTTTATTTATCTTAATGTGTCGAGTATCATTCTATCTTTGCTGTGGAGCTCTTTTTCTCTCTCCGCTCCTCCCACCTCACGTTCTCCACCCCTCCAACCGACTTTTCTCTCTCTCTCTCTACTTTCTCTCTGTTCCGAGATGGGTGTCGCATCGCATGTGCATAGGCCCGCCACCTGCCTGCGTTCCATGCATGATCTTAAGAGGACGGGTGTTGAGGAGCATGACAAAATGCCTTTTTCTTTTAGAAGAAACAAACAAACACCTTGACTCCCCTTTTAATAGAAACAAAATCCAAGGGAAAGGAATTTCAATTTTTGGAAAGGCTATAGCAGAAATATTGCTCTTTTTTTTTAAAAGAGAATGCAAGAGGCTAAAAAGAAGTATATCTTACACGTAACGAGATAGGAAATTTTATATATATATATATATATATGATCAAAATCCAAAACTTTATTAAATGGTTGCTCTTTCCTACACCACCTGATAACATTCAAAGAATCTCTCTCGATCACACATATAATGCTCAGTTTACGTTATGTAAAAATCTGTAACCTTCTAAATAAGGCTGTCATTTTCGTAAAATTCGCTTTTGCCAAACCAATCGAGCCTGCATAGGATAATACTGTGTCTCCAAAACAATCATTAATAACACCCCCAATCCCTCCACCAAAAAAAGTATAAGGCATAATTATTTTTTCTAAAAATTCATCTCTCTAAACTTTCTTTACGGTATCAGAGCGATCATCGATTCCAATATCAACTTCCATGTTAGTTGTTCCTCAATTGAATGTAAGTCCCTCTCTCAAAACCACTATATTGTCCTTTCTATTACATATCCGTTTTCTCACTTCATATTTCCCAAACAACTTTTTCGATTTGTTTGCAAAATTCGTCCATTGCAATTTTTGTATCTTTTTAGAAAATTTCGTCCCTTGCAAATCTCAATTGGTTTGCAAATTTTTCATCGTGCGAAAAAAAAACAAACGCTTGGCCTTTCAATTGGGTTGCAAATCTCCTCCCTTTGTATACCAAAGTCCGTACCTTTGCTAAAAAAATTTGGCCTTTCAATTGGTTTGCAAAATCGTCCCTTTGCGAACCAAATTTCAGCAAATAAAGTTATGTCACTTCCAATGGTTTAAAAACCGGATCGGTGACCCGGATCGGGCTTTTCAAAAATCGATCCGGATCGGCGAATCGGCGATCCGGATCGGAATCGGGTGAATCGGTCAGAATAAAGCTTCAAAAAAATCCGAAAAAATTATTAAAATTCATTATAAATATTGGTTTTTAGGAATTCAATAAAAAATGAGGGTACTCCATTAAGAATTTTCATGTTTTTGAATGAATATGCGAATATTGATATGTTCTTTCCTTGCATGAACCGCCATTCAGCATTTAATTTACAGTATTTCGTGCTCATCCCTACACTGTTGCTGTTGGGACTCGATATGTGAATAATATGGCTGGGATAGGGTGGCTTCAGAATCATCATCTCTCTCGTTTTCTCTTTGAATAATATGGATTAAAAAAAAAAAAAAAAAAATTTTCAAAAAAATCGATCATGGATTAAAAAAAAAATCACAAATTTTCAAAAAATTCTATCATGGATTACAAAAAAAAATTCGATCATGGATTAAACAAAAAAAATCACAAATTTTCAAAAAATTCAATCATGGATTACATAAAATTCGATCATGGATTACATAAAATTCGATCATGGATTACAAAAAAAAACAAACAAAAAAAACAAAAAATTCAATCGTGGATTACAAAAAAAGAAAAAAATAGTTCGTTCATGGATTACAAAAAATTCAATCATGGATTACAAAAAACTCTATCATGGGTTACAAAAAAAGCAAAAAACAAAAAATTCAATCATGGATTAAAAAAAAACAAACAAACATTTCGATCATGGATTACAAAAAAAAAACAAACATTTCGATCATATATTACAAAACATTCGATCATGGATTACAAAAAATTCTATCATGGGTTACAAAAAAAAAAAAAAAAAAAAAAAAAATCGATCATGGATTACAAGAAAAGAAAACAAACATTTCGATCATGGATTACAAAAAATTCTATTATGGGTTACAAAAAACCAAAAAATTCGATCATGGATTACAAAAAAATCTATCATGGATTACAAAAAAAAAAAAAAAAAAAAAAAAAAAAAAAAAAAAAAAAAAAAAAAAAAAAAAAAAAAAAAAAAAAATCCATACGGAATCGCCGATCCGTACAGTGAATCGGCGATTCACTGTACAGAATCGTCCGGTTCTCTCTAGAACCGGACGATTTCCGATTTTTGGGCGATCCGGTTCCTTTTTCACTATTTCCGCGTCGAACCGGGCGAGTCCGGTTCGACTCGGCGTTTTTTAAAACGCTGGTCACTTCACAAATTTCAGCCCTTTACAAACAAAATTTAGTCTCTTTGTACGATATCCTCAATGTCCAAGTATAATTATCTTTCTACTCTTAATATATATCCTCAATGTCCAGGTATAATTATCTTTCTACTCTTAATATATGAAACTTTGTGTCGATTAAGTTGACACATAACATCTATCTATTATGGAAAACTCAATTGCTCTCTCTCATTGAGAGTTAGGAACTTTTTGGAGTTATTATTAGTGATTGCCTTACATCAAGTCAAAAGATTTCCTCTCCTGATGGTAAGAGTGAAATAGAAAACCCATAGTACAAATCATGCCTGAATTCCGACCGGCTTCTTAAAGCTTAGATCACATAGACATTATCAAAAAGAGTGTATTAGCCTTGTTGTTGGCTTCAAGACTTCTGCAGAAGTTTGGAAATGCCAGAAGAATACACATGCATGTAATTCTCAAACTATGGAGTTCCAACTTACCCAGCAACTCCAACTCTGTAAGAAAGGGAATTCAACCCTATTAGAATACATATGCAAATTCAAGAGTATATGTGATGATTTGGCGTGCTATTGGAAACCTGTACAAGATGAAAATAAGGTTTTCTGGCTTCTCAATGGACTTAGTAAAAAATATGAAAGTTTTGCTATCACTATGATTCAGCCTCCGATTCTTTCATATTCTGAAATGATACCTCCTTTTCAAAGCCATGAGATTAGAAATCAGCCCCATGTTTTTGAAGAATATTCAAATCCAAATCGAAATATGGTCTTTGTTAGACAACAAATTTTTTTTGCACCCAATAGAGGTAACCAAAATTATAGAGGTAGAGGGAGGAACAACTTTGGTGGTCAACGTTTCTTCAACTCTCGAGGATGCGGGTTTGTTCAAACTAGCCTGATCAATTATGTGGGTCATGGGATGCCCCAGAAAAATAAAAAACGAGGTGGTACATTTTCTATGCGACACATGGATCAAGGTTTCCAACAAGATTGATACAACAATCAGCTCAGACACTTCAGAAAAAATGTCAAATTTGTGGGAAACTTGGACATATTGCATTGAAGTATTGGCATCAATTCAACCACACGCACCAAGTAGAAGATATTTCTCAGGCCCTTGCTGCAATGACTATAGCTTATCCATAAGACTCAAAATGAATCTCAGATACAGGTGCCTCTACTCATATGACAAGAGATCCAGGAAAATTACTAAATGTTCATCCCTATAGAGGCACATATAGAGTCGTGGTTGGGAATGGTGAACAATTAAATATTTCACATATTGGTGATGCAAATATTATTGTAGGGTCTGGAAAATTCAATGTTTCTAATGTTTTTTGGTGCCTAAAATGAAAAAGTGCATGTTATCTATTAGTCAATTTACAATAGATTGCCATTGTACTTTTGAGTTCTCATCAAATGATTTTCTAATTAAGGAAACAAACTCGTGGATAGCTCTAGCTAGTGGGAGTAAAAGGGATGACTTTATGCACTTGAAGTAGTGAAACAAGTTTTAGTCTCTAATCGAAATAAAAGAACATTAGAAAATGTGTGGCATCAATGTCTTTAGCATCATCAATATAAAGTTGTTCGTTCTTTAGCATCCTCTAAACAGTTGATTAATGATGATGCATGTAATAAATCTCATTCTGTATGTGCTATTGAACCTCTCTGTAAGATTCATTCAGACATATGGGGACCTGTTCCAATTTTATTTAATCAGAGTTATCGATTTTATATGGTGTTTGTTGATGATTATACCCATTTTACTTGGATTTATCTTTTGAAATGAATATCTAAATTTTTTGATGCATTTATGAAATTTCATCATATGGTTGAAAGGAAGTTTGATAAAAGAATTCGGGTTTTTCCATGTGATGGAGGTAGTGAATTTGCTAAAAAAGAATTTATTGATCATGTTACTGACAATGGAATCATGCAATAATTATCTTGTCCGAGAACCCGTGAGCAAAATAGAATAGCGGAAATGAAACATAGAAACATTGTAGAATTGGGCCTTACAATGATGTTTCATGCAGAAATTCCTAAAAGATTTTGAGTTGAAGCCTTTCATACTACAGTATTTGTGATCAACAGTATTCCCTCTATAAGTTTAAAAATGGATTCATCATACTCATTATTGTTTGGATGGTTACCAGACTACTCCTCATTTCGAGCATTTGGTTGTTGGTGTTTTCCATATCTTCGAGGCTATGATACATATAAATTTAGTTCCCGCTCTCTTCCATGTATATTCTTGGGCTATAGTGTCCAGCGTAAGGGCTACAGATGTCAATCCACCCACAACACGAGTCTATATCTATAGACATGTTGTATATGATGAAAAGATATTTCCTTATGCTAACCCCAATTCTTTGTTTGATAGTGCTCAGATTAAGGGGGAGCTATCCATCTATGCAGAATGGTTAGAGTATTATGAGCTTGACAGATATGGTCATTCCTCTTCTGATTCATCAGTTCCTCATGAACCACCTATACTGGACACCTTTGATGTATCCTGTCCCTCAGGTCATTCTTTGCCCATAAGCAATTATAGCTCTCAAACTTCTCTTATAGAGGGAGATGTCACCACTGCAGCACCAATCCAAGATATATATGATGATGCAACACATAACCATGGTGATAAACTTGTTGCCATTCAAGAAACCAATCAATCTAATTTTTTATCAGCCTTTGAGTATTATCGGCATCACATCGTCACTAGATCTCAAGATGGCACTCGAAGACCCCGGATTCTCCCATCCAAGGCAGCAATCTTAGAGCTCTTACTTTCAGAGCTATTCCTTCTGAACCTAAAACCATTAAGTTTGCCTTGGGTCATCCGGGCTGGCATCGTGCGATGGAAGAGGAAATTAAAGCCATACATATTAACTCAACTTGGGAGTTAGTTCCACGTCTTCCAGGTATGAATGTTGTTGGTTGTCGTTGGGTCTATAAGACCAAATTGAAGTCTAATGACAGTCTAGAAAGACTTAAAACCAGACTTGTTGCTAAAGGATACAACCAGGTTGCTGGAATTGATTTCTCTGAAATATTCTGCCCAGTTATTAAGCTTGCTAGTATTCAGATTATTCTCACCATAGCTATTGTGTACCATTGGCCTATCATGTGAAAAATGCTTTCCTGCATGATTTTCTTAAGGAACCTGCATTTATGGAATAAACTTTTGGATTTGTGAGCTCAAAATTTTCAAATCATATTTGCAAATTGAAAATAACTTTATATGGTCTCAAGCAAGCACCTCGGGCTTGGTTTTATCGATTTAGTGCCTATTTATTATCATTAGGGTTTTATTGCAGCATAACTGATTCTTCTCTATTTGTTTATCGCACTACTCAAGGTATTATTATCCTTCGCCTTTATATCGATGATATTATTATACTGGTGATAATTCAAATATTCTAGAATGGTTCTTGTCCCAACATAGAAGGGAATTTGCAATGAAAGAACTTGGACCTCTTTATTAATTTCTTGGCATCGAAGTATCTTATTTTTCAGGTAGGATTTTTCTCTCACAAAGCAAATATGCCCCTGATCTTCTTGATCATACTCAGATGCTCGGTGCCAAACATATTTCAACACTAATGGCAATGAAAAATAATATTCATGGGAATTCTGATCTATTTCCTGATCCATCTCTTTATCGGAGCATTACTGGTGCACTTCAATACATTACCATAACATGCCTAGACTTTTCCTATAGTGTTAATACCGTGTGTCAATTTATGTACGCCCCTACAATTGCCCATTTTCAGCAGTTAAGCAAATTCTTCGTTATCTCAATGGTATACAATTATGCAGTTTAAAAATCTATCTACTAGTTCCATTGAGTTATATGTCATCTCTAATGCAGACTTAGTTGGGTGTCCAACCACACATCTGTCAACTACTGGTTTTTGTAACTATCTTGGTTCCAACTGCATATCTTGGAGTGCTAAGAAATAGTCTGTTGTGACTCGTTCCAGTGCTGAAGCAGAATACCGATCTATGACATCCACTACTGCAGAATTCACATGGCTTTCTTTTATTCTTCGGCATATTGGTGTCTATTCCTCAGCCACCAACACTTTTTTTATGACAATATTAGTGCTCTCTACATGATAATTAATCATGTTTTTCATGCAAGGACAAAGCACTTTGAGTTAGACTATCATTTTGTGCGTGCGAAGCACTTTTCGCAAAATCGCCCAATCTAACCGCTAACCGTCCGGTTAGATCAGCAGTTTGAGTCCTCAACAAGTAATTTTTTTAAAAAAAAAACAAAAAAATGTATAATTATAGAAATGCCACAGTAGAAAATTCCAATATTTGGAAAGGCCACAGTAGAAATATTGCTCTTTCCTTGAGAGGAGAATGTAACAAGATCGGAAAGTATATCTTGCATGTAACAAGATAGGAAAGTGATATTACACAATTGTATTACCAATATATACAATGAAAGAACTACCACAAGAAAAAGTGTGAGGCATAATTATTTTTTCCAAGTGTTCATCTCTTTAAACTTTATTTATCTTTCACCATAACCTCCTTCCTAGCTACTTCAAAATTTAAAAAAATAAATAAATAATAAATAATTTTTTTTGTTAAAAAATAAAAATAAAAATAATAAACTAAACCCATTAAAAAGTAATTATGTATGAAATTCAGTTATTATTATTTTATAAGAAATTAAATAGATAACTTATCCACAAGCTTGGAAAATGAGAAATTTGAGATTTTCAAGCATTGTGCGCTCCAACATGTGAAATTTGGAAAAGAATATTTAACAATGGATAAACTTTAATAAATAGTGAAGCCCACAAAAATAGACAAAGCTACATGAGACCTCATAGCCACACGTGCCAACATTAAATAATTTAAAACGGAAGTATAAGGACCATCTATCTTTTGTAAAGAAATTACAACTACTAATTATAAAATCAAGCAATTATGTTTGTGTCATTGACCATACTCAAAGTTCAGAAAAAAAAAGAAAACAAAGAAAGAAAGACAGAGAGATTCAATTATGTATGTATACAAAAAAATGTAGGCAAAATACAAAAAGAGTTGAATTGACTAAAAATTACAAAGAAAGTCCGTTCCTTTAAATTTTTTTAAATTTTTTTCAAAATGCTCCTTGATCCGAGGATACAATCCCCAGAACAATTTTAATTTTTTGTTTTTTTTAGTTTTCTTCATTGTGTGAAGTCCGAGGGTGAACAGTCTGAGGTCCCCATCCTCGGACCGCCTTGATTATAGTGTTACAACACATTACAGGTAGTCTGAGGTCATCATTCTCGGACAGCCCAGATTGTAGTGTTACATCACATTACAAGCAATCCAAAGTCTCCATCCTCAAACTGCATATAATATGATCGAACACTACAATATGGGCAGTTTGGGGATAGGGACCTTGGATTGCTAACTGGATTGAGCCTAAGTGAATGGTTTGAGATCTGCATCCTCATACTACCTATAATGTGGTATAACACCACAATCTAGGCAGTCTGAAAATGAGGATAGCTGACTGGTCGCCAACTACCTCAAGATATATGATACAATGAAGAAAACTAAAAAAACAAGAAAAATTAAAATTGGTCTGAGGATGGTATCCTTGGATCCAAGGGGCATTTTGGAAAATTAAAAAGTACAGTAACATACCTTCCTTATAATTTTTAAGTCAATCTGACTCTTTTTGTATTTTGCCAATATGTTTTGTATATATACTTAATTAGATAAGAAAAACAAAGATTTAGAACAAGGGAAAAGCTTATATATGGTTGCAATCTTAAAATGTAAAATCACAGATGCACCTCATAAATCTATCGGAAATGTTGTTTTAATGTTGAAAAAACCTTCTAATTGATCATCTCGACATCGAGATATATAAATATTAAAAACAAACGTTTTTTAGTCCAAAAAATAATGCATCTTACAACACATTATCTAAACCGTCCATTTTCCAGATTTTCATATGTTTATGGATGTACTTGATTTAAACTATTCTTGAAGTTTAAAATTTTCTAATTAAATATGAAAATAGTTTTTAAGATAAGAGTAATGATCACATGAGACCTCTCCCCATCCATTTATGCCCTAAAAAACATTTACAACAAAATTACATGTTATGATAAAATTTGAAGGCGCTCTTTAATTGGATTTGTAAGGTTGCATCCATATGGAAACCGTACCCTTAAGATAATGATATATGATAATTTAAATTGATTGTGACATCTTCATGCCATAACAGTCTTATAATATCCAATCCCATGACTGAATAAACAAAAATCTTGAAGCTTTAAAGTTGAAATACTCGCAAGAAGAATCTGAAGAGTCCATATAGGTCACATTAAAAAAAATATAAAAAAAATAAAATAATAATAACAACAACAACAACGACGAGGAGTCAAAAAATTCCACATAGGAAACCAGCTCTAATCAGAGCCGTCCAAGCCCAAAAGCTTATGGACCCACCGACCCTAATCCCCTCCATTGCATTTGACACGTGGTGATTGAATGATGGGTCTCGGGTTTATCGCGCAGGCCTTGTAGATTTATTCCTTGTGGGGAGGTGTGGGACCCACCTACCAGCCACGAGTGGCTTCCCTCCTCTCTCTAGACTCCCACCTCATCTGCAACTTATCCACTTCCTTTCCCTAATTGACCTCCTCAAGTTCACTTATTTCATTTCTACCCTCACCTAGATCACCCAATATAGTACACAATTATCACCTAATATTTTCAACCTACCTTTCCTCAGTATCAACCCATGTTTTTTGAATGATAATCCCATGCTCCCAACTCAATAACCCTTAACGGGAAAGCGAACGTTTTGGGTCATTAGTTTATTTAATCAAAGCTTAGTATTAAGATAAGATTATATTAGTGTAAGCAAACACTAACGTAAGTTTTTTGAGAATGAGGTCATGCCTTGACATGACAGGCGGGGGGACAAAAACCACACATGACACCATGATTTTATCCTTTTTTATTTTATTATTAATTATTTAAATGTGGCCTTCTTTTTACCCACTCTTCATGTATTCTTTTTGTTATTTGATGTTTTTTTAAGCAGACTTGGGTCTTCCTCTAGCTTGGTGTAGGCCCACGCAATCATACGTTCTCACCCAATTTGAAAAGCCAAAAAACAGGAAAATTTAAAGATTTTGGGAAGTACGTCATGCATTAGGGGTGGATGACTGAGGCCGACAATGGGCCGGGTCGATCTGCATAGACCATAGCACCCCTATCTTTTGAGGGCCTATCTGGCCGAAGAGGCCTTGGTTTAGGGCTGCTTTAGCTCACGTCAGGCTTGATAGAACCAAATACACTAGAAAGAAAAAAAATAAAATAAAATTAAAAAAACTAAATAAAAGGCCAGACATGGCTAGGCCAACGTGGTCATGTTGCCATGTCGTGGCTTCCGCTAGGCCCGTCTTTCAAGTTACAACTTATGGCTCAAATCCTAGTTTTACATGTTGTGTTAGGCCATCTAGCCCATCGCTACCCGGATGATTACATAGCTTTCAAAATTTTGACAAAGCTTCCACAAAAATCATGTCAAAATTCAATAAAATTCGGCTAATCTAAACCGGCTTCTGTTTGGCAAGTTGGTGGTCTTCTAACCTCGTTTTTATACTACATTTGGTAGATTTTGGCCCGGTTTTGCGCTTGATAGAAAGCTACGAAATGAAAAGATGCCTTTGGTCGGCTTCGACGAATATTCTTGTATCACATTTCGACTTTTCCTTATTTCCATAGAGTTGGGGAGAGCGATTTAAAACATCGGGCGAAACGAAAAGATGAAATATCGGGCCGAAAAAATATAGGCATGGTGAGCGACAGCTGCTACGTGTTTGTCTAATGGAGAGTATGAGTAGCATGTGTCAGCCTTAGCTTTTGTGGACCACCAGATGATTTATCACGGTGCGTTTGCCCTTTGTTCAAGAATTCAAAAACTAAAAAGTGTGGTTTGTATAAGGTTCCAACCTTAACCAATTCAATAACATTTAATTTTCGTGAAATGTTTTTTCAAAGATTATCTGAACATCTATTTTTATATTTAATTATAAAATTTTAAATTTTAAAAATAGTTAAAATAAAGTAGATCTATAAATTTATAAAAATCTTAAAAATTGACGGTCTAGATAATGTGTTGTAAGATGTACTATTTTTGGGACTTAAATTTTTTTTTTATACATTTATTCATACATCTCGATATCGAGATGATCAATTAAAGGGTTTTTAACATTCAAACAACAACTAAGTACCTTATTTTCAAATTCCACTCATGATGCACCCATAAATAAACCAGTGTCTCCCCATAAATTGGTATTTGAAACCACTTCTCAGGCCGAGTACTCGGCCTATGCCTGATCCGAATACTCGAATGTGTCCAAGCAACTCGCTACGAGTACTGTAGTAGCAAAAAAATATTAATTTTTTTTTAAAAAATACAAAAGATCAAAAAAATAGAAAATATATGTTTAAAGTAAGACCAAGCAAAAAGTATCTAAATGAGGTTAAAAATTAGTAAAAAATACATTTTAAAAATCAATTTGTTCCCAAGGGTATTTTCAAAATAATTTAAAACAGATGGAAAAATGTAAAAATAAGTATTCATTGCCAAAACACTTTCCAATCATTATCAAAATTATAAAAAATATAAAAATATATCACACATAAAGTTTTATTTTATTTTTAATTTTTTATTTTTTTTATTTTAATATTGCCAAATAAGAAACTCGAACTCGTACCGAGTTGTCAAACATTGCTGTAACTCTCTCGTCCACACTGTGCACACATACGTAAACTTAGTCGCTTCTATTGCTTCACTTTTGAGAGCATAAAAATATAGTTTAGATGTATATCTCTTTCAGTAGGAAAAAAGTTTATATAAGGTTACAACTACAAGTACATATGCACCTAAAAAATTCATTGAAAAATGTTGTTTTAATGCTGAAAAACCCTCTAATTGATTATCTCGACATCGATATGTATGAATATATATAAAGAAAAGAATAGATTTTGAGTCCTAGAAATAGTGCATCTTGAAATATATTATCTAGACCGTCCATTTTCAATATTTTCATATGTTTATAGATCTACTTGGCCTTAACCATTTTTAGAGTTTAAAATTTTATAATTAGATATGAAAATAGATTTTCAGATAATCCTAAGAATTTTTTACACCAAAAACGTATACGTTACGATAAAATTTGGAGGTGCGCCTTAATTGGGTTGTTTAGGTTGCAACCTTATAGAAACCATACCCTTTTTTATATATATCAAATTTACCTCAAAACAAGTCTATCCGTATTCTGACTATCACACACTTATAAAAAATATTACAAAATATTTTTAAAATAATAAATAACTAAAATATCATGTATAGCATTCAGCACTATTTTGATAATTTTATTTATTCTTATTTTCTTAATTCGTATTATATGTATTTTATGGTGAGAAGTATAAAAATATCGAATTTGAGCTTGATTTGACATATAAAAGCAATAAAATTAAAATGATGATACCATGAGTATAAAATATGAAATATATAGAATTATATTTCAATTGTAAAAATAGCACATAATTGTATGTAAATTTCTCTTATGTGTGTGTGTAACCTATTTCTCATATATGTGTGCACAAAGTTCAAGATTTGTTTTTTTTGAACTTTGAGTATGGTCTATGACTCACTCACAACCACATGATTTGAAATCTGACTGACCAGTGATTGTGACCTTCTTGTATTAACAGTAAATGGTATCTTTATATACTTTTTCTATATTTATTGGGTGGAAATGTATGCTGAAAGACTATTTACTTTGAGAAAAGTTTGTCACCTAAAAAACCCACTAGAGAATGTTCTTCATATGCTGAAAAATCCTCAAATCGATCATCTCAACCTCGAGATTCTTAAACATGAAGAAAAAGGGATATCTAGTCCGAGAAATAGTTCATCTTCTACACATTATCTAGACCATTCATTTTCAAGATTTTCACGTGTGTATAGATCTACGTGATCATCACCATTTTTGAAATTTTAAATTTCATAATTATGAGCAACAATAGATTTTCATATCACTACAAGGAAACTGCATTATCAGCATAATTTTGAATTTTAAATTTTATAATTGTGGTATTTTTGACCCCCATGTAACAAGGGTAAATAATCTCATAGTTTACATTGTAAACTTTACAATCACTTCAGCCTTTGAATTTTAGAGCAGAAAGAGGGGATTTTGAACCTTAAAGGGAGGGTTAGGGGAAAGAGACGTCACTGTTTAATATTTGTGGAAGAGAATCTTTTCACCCATGTAAAGACCATACCATTTTAATCAATATCGACCGCATTTTAGTCTCTTCCATAATAATAACAACCTCTTTTCGTCTTTTCATATTGTAGTTTATTTTGAGCCCCTACGCAAAATTTGAAGTTCGTGATTTTTCTCAATCTATATCATGGTAAAAAAAAATCGTTATAATCGCTTGATATTAGGCGGGTATCTAGGCCCATCCTTTTGGCATGATATTGGACACGGTTTCTATGTGGCCAGCTCGCATATTGTAGAAATGCGGGACTTGACAATAAATATATTTTTTAAAATATATTATGCTATGGTAACAAAGATGGCTATGACTCTCCCTAAGCTTCCAATCTTTGGTCTTTCTTCCTTCCTCCATCCTCCATCATCTCTTCTCGATTATTTCCTCTCAATTTGACCTTGCTTCCTCCCATTCTTGGCTTCTCTCTCTCTACTTTCTCTCTTGCTCATATGGGAAAGTTTGGTTGGCATTCCCTCTCTACTCGCAATAGGTATTCTTTTTCATCTAATTCTTTTAATGGCACTGAAGAAGTCTGTCATGGGTCCTAAGCGCAGCATAAGGTTATTGGCCTTAATGGTTCTTGGAGCTCCCGTTCCTCAAAGAGTTTACAAGGCCCTTAAAGGAGGTCTCACTATCTTTAGAAGCGCTCGTGGCCACCCTGATGGCTCCAGCTCCTCCTCTACTTCTACTGACTAGAAAAATGTTTGTTTTGGCTCGGATCTTCCCCTTCCTACCCAACTTGTTGAGCAGTCTCTGGGAGGTGTGATGGTCGTTGATGTTAAAGCTGGTGCTACAAAAAAATGGGAATCTCAACTCCTCAAGGCCCTCGTCTCATCCTTTAGTTCATGTATGGATGGTCTCAGTATGCTCTACGACTAGGCCATGCGCACGTGGGGTTATTCCCATACTAGTAGGGATATCCCTAACCATAGAGCACTCATTATTTTTGACAAGCCTGAGGACATGGCCAGGGTCCTCAAGCAGCATTTCTAGAGATTCAAGGGTGTTCTTATGATTGTGGAGCATAGGTCCGTTGAAGCCAACCTATCCCTGATCTGACCATGCTTGGACTAAGGAAGTTTTTTGCCTTGTCGCTCAGGCTTGCGGCAAGTTGTTGGAAATTTACTGGTTCACTTCAGCATGCCCAGTTTGGGGACCCTTCGTGTGAAGCTCCAGACTATCCCTAGTCGTAGGCTGCAGGAAAGCCTTTTGCTTAAAGTGGATGACGATTTTTTCAGCATCTCTA
Source organism: Amborella trichopoda (assembly GCF_054954075.1). Taxonomy (NCBI): domain Eukaryota; kingdom Viridiplantae; phylum Streptophyta; class Magnoliopsida; order Amborellales; family Amborellaceae; genus Amborella; species Amborella trichopoda. The sequence goes on along the minus strand of NC_142341.1, from coordinate 11,298,353 downwards.
TCCAAATTGAACAGGGGACTACCCGTGTACCTGTTCCTAGTTCGTTCTTTGTCTCCTTGTCTTCTTCTAGCAAGGATGGACGAAACTCTGGTTTGCCCATGGTTTCCAGCTCCCAGAAGCTAATGTAGAAGATGGGGACCAACAGTGGACGTTGGTTACTATAAAAATGAGGGTTTCTCCTAAATGTGATCTTCCTCCCCTAAATACTTACCGAAAAAAGTGGAGGCAAAAAATGGTTGGTCTAGGACATGTCAAGTCGGCTGGCACGAAAGGACATGTGCATTCAATACGTAATTCAAATTCAAGTTTTCGTCGACCGGTAAAAGTTCATAATCCGCTTTGGTCTACGCATGAAAAACCATTGTTCCCATGTTTTTCTTTTGCAGTTGGTGAATCAACGAAAAGGAAAGTCTTGGAGACCTTAAAAATCCAACCATCGCCAACGATATCTCATGCGTCATCTATAACTGTGCCCTTGGGAACCGTTTCTAAAAAGGTGCCGCCCTTTGGAGAAGAACCAACTGTTGTGGTTAATCATCCAACGGTTTCCTGTGCTATTAGCAAGATCCAACGGTCAGTTGGAATGGAAAGTGGGGCTTCAGTCTCTTCGCCTGCAGGGACGAGTACGGAGAGCCATCATAATGAGGAGATGGCTTGGAAGATAGACTTGAATCCAAATCCCATCGGACGACATGAGACTGCTTATATCCTGCAAAGATTGCCATCTGTTGAGGATCTGAGGGCAGTGGGATTGCCTGATGAAAATGTGCCCAGTCTCAGAAAGCTACCTTCTATTCCTTCCTCTCTAGATTTAAGCAAGAACCTGCAACTCGTTCCTTATCTTCATCCCTCATCATCTTTCCTCTTCCCTGCCCTTTGGCCCTTATTGCTTCTGTAGGCTCTTTTTTCTCACACTTTTCTTTATTAGAAGAAGCATATCCTTTACCTCGGCTATTTTTATAGCCTCCTGGGTTCCTATTATGGATATTATCCAAGAGAGAGACATCATCTTCTCTGGCCCTACCAATGCCCCAGATAATGCTCTAGCCATGACCTTATCAAACTGGGAATAGGGCAGGGCGTGGGGGAGATTGACCTTTAAGGAACCTTCTATGAGGCCCACCCATAAACACATGAAGAAAGGCTTGATCATGGATACGATCCCTGATGTTCTTAGGGTTCCCTCTCTCCTGGTCAAGGAGTCTTCTGACTCTTCTGAAGAGGATTTGCCTGTGGATGCTAGCAACTGGTCCATTAAGGTGTACAAGAGAGGTATTGCTAGGCATGATGTAGCTAAGCTTTTGGAGGGGATAAAGGTCACGTTCAAAGGAGAGCTATGGCTTGTGGAGGAGATCATTGCACCAGAGGACATTCCTGCCCCGTGCCCTAGACGGTGGAGGAGTCGTCTTCAAAAAGAAGTTGCGGAATTGCCTGCTGATCTGAGATTCAACCCTCTCACTTCTGGTGCCACCGGTGCCACAAGGAGGGGGAAGGGTTTCCGTCCTCATTGATCATCATATCCTAGAACGTGTGTGGGCTTGAAAGTGCTACAAGAAGGAGGGCACTACGTCGACTTGTTTGTAGATGTAGTTGTAGATTTAGGCCTAACATTTTGGTTTTGCAAGAAACCAATCTCACTTCCTTTAACTTGTCTCTTCTTAGATCTTTCTAGGGCTCTGGCCTCTTATACGGCTTCTGCTTCTTGTGGCCTTTCTGGAGGCCATTTGACTATCTAGGACCCCTCTGTTTTAACAGGGCTTGTGCTTCATTTATCTTTTTGTCATATTACGATATCTTTGTTTTTATTTTGATGGTTTTGGATGGTGCTTGTCTAATGTTTATGGGCCAAATGTAATTGGGGAAAAGGAGTTTTTAAACTCATTATCGAGTATTATCACTTCGTGTAGGACCCCCCTAGTGTGGAGCCAGTGATTTCAACGTGGTTAGAGGTCCACCTAAAGTTTCTACTCGTTCTGTTATCAACCCTTAAATGCTCATGTATGATGTGTCATGACTTCTCATGGTCTCTTTGACTATGAGATAGTGAGCACCAAGTTTACTTTGTCTAATAATTCTACCTCTAATCCAAAGTTATCCAAGTTAGACCGGTTCCTGGTCTCGGAAGGTTGGGACAACCATTTCCCCAAATCCTTGAGGTTGATTCCCACCTTGCTTCGGATCACGTCCCTATCCTCTTGGAGACTCTGGTGTAGTATTTGGACCGTCCCTGTTTTGTTTTGAATTAATGTGGTTGGCGGATAACTCCTCGAAGTGGTGAAGAACACTTAGGAGTCTATCCGGGTCTCAGGGTGGCCTGGATTTGTGCTCTCTATCAAGCTGAAGGGTCTTAAACTTAAGCTTAAGGAGTGGGGGAAAATTGACTTCGATAATATTGCTGATAAGATCGACATACTTGAAAAGGAAGAAAGACAAAAAAAGTAAGAGAGAAAGAAAAAAGCTGATTTGGATAACCTTCTCAGTATGGAAGAGATCTTCTAGTTACAAAGATCTAGATCCAAATGGGTCAAACAAGGCGATATGAATACGAAGTACTTTCATGCCATTGCTAATTCCAGACATTGAACCAACCGCATCGATGGTTTGTCGATTCCGGCCACTATCATGGAAAACCCGAATGAAGTGGAGAATGTTATAGTTAGCCACTTTCGCTTAGCCGTCTCATCGGAGCATCAACTGCCTTTCGATATTCAAGATGTGCGTTTTCAAACCCTCTCCTTTAATTCTGCTGAAAACCTTTAACGCTGCTTTACTTTCGAAGAAGTAAAGAAAATTGTTTTTGATCTCCCGAAGGATAAAGCATTGGACCTTGATGGGTTCCCTTTGGCTTTTTTCAAGAATTTTGGGACATAGTAAAAATGGTCATTATGGCTTGGCTACAACAGTTCTACTGGGATGGCTTTGTCGACATTGTATAAAATCCTTCCTAACGTGTTAGAAAACAGATTGTGTTTGGTTCTAAATGAGGTTGTGGAAAGGTCCACAAACTGCCTTTATAAAAGACAAGTTTATCATGGACGGTATTCTGCTGGCCCAAGAAACCATCCAGTTCTACTCAGTCCATGCGCATGAAAGGCTTGCTCCTAAAACTTGATTTTGAAAAAGCCATGGGATTTTCTTGATAGAATCATGGAATTGATGGGCTTTGGGACTGTTTGGCACAAATGGATTTTTGGGTGCCTCTCAAATGCCCACATATATATCCTCGTCGATGGGAAAGTCAATTGTTATTTTCAAGCAATTAGAGGCTTACATCAAGGTGACCTTCTCTCCCCCTTTCTCTTCGCCCTTGTGACTGAAGGCTTTAGCAAAATGCTACAAAGCATAGTTGACTGCAGAATTATCCAGGGCTTACCTGCCTTGCCTGATGGAATTATTCTCAGCCATCTGCAGTATGCTGACAATACTTTGATGCTGCTCAAAGGTCTTAATGGCAACAATCATAACATTTGGTTGTTTTTAAAGCTTTACGAACTTATTTTCGGAGCTAGAATTAGTACGGACAAAGTAAAAAATCATTGGCATTAACTGCCAATCTTCTGAGTTATCTGCGTGGGCCTCGTGCCTGAGATGTGATGTTGAATCTTTCCCTACCAAATACCTGGGCATGCCTCTCATCAGTGGCACTTCCCCCAGATCTCTTTGGGACCCCCTCATTTAGAGAGCTCAAGTCAAGCTTGACAAGTGGAAAGCGAGATTCTTGTCATTTGCGTGCAGGTCAGTTCTCATCAAAGCTACTCCTTTTAACCAACATATTTATTATTTTTCTCTTCTTCAAGCTCCTTCCTCGACGATCCACAAGGTCGAATCTTTAATGAGGAATTTTCTTTGAAGTGGCTCACAACATAAAAAGAAATTCTACCTTGTCAAATGGACTTCTGTCTGCCTCCCTAAGAAAGATGGAGGTTTAGGTATTCGAAGATTGAGGGCAGTCAACGAGTCGTTGTTGACTAAGTGGTGGTTGAGGCTTTCGACCAATAGCGATCAGCTGCGGGCCAGAGTTATCTTTGACAAGTGTGGCATGGATCTCAATGGCTTCATTACTAAATAATGTACCAAACTGTCTCTTCTCTCTCCTATTTGGAAGGGGATTCAAGGAGCTAGGATGCTATTCCTTGTTTACTCAAGGTTTCTTTTGTGTGATGATTACCAAACTCGTTTTTGGCATGTCAATGGTTGGGTGACTATACCCTTAAGCTGTTGTACCTTGAAATGTATAGAAGATCCACTCAAAAGCAAGAAATTGTTGCCAATATGGTATCATTTTCAAGTGATCAACTGATCTGGAATGTTAACCTTAATATTAGAAGAGTTCACCTGATTGACACAGAACAATCACTAGGCTTTATGCCTTTTGCTTTCACCCTAGGAAGCCAGATAGGATTATTTGGAGTTTGGATGCTCGTGGAGTTTTCTCCATGCGGTAATTCTACCAAAAAGTCAGCAGGGACTGATATATTGAAGAGTGGCCTTCAATGGCCAAACTTTGGAATCGTGAAGTGCCACATAGAGTTAAGACATTTCTCTGGCTTCTAGGCTTGGGGAGATTCCTCAAGATAGACCGATGTCGAAGAAGGGGTATGATTCTCACCAGCATATGTCTTCTTTGCAAAAGTGAGGAAGGATCCACTGATCATCTCTTCATCCACTGTCCCTTCGTTGTAGCCTTGTGGGACTAGTTGGTGGTCACTGCTAACTTGATTACCCCCAGGCAAAATAATATTCATTCTTTACTACAATAGATATGGGCTCCTCCTTTCTCGTCCATGGGTACCAAATTATGCAGGATCTCTGTTGTAGCCTTGCTATGGAACCTATGGAGGGAACTGAACTTGAGAACCTTTAAGAGCCGAAGCCGTGATCCACCAACTTTCCTCTTGGAGGTTCATGGTCCATTATGGCTTGGGCTTATAGCTTCCTTCCCCTTAAATCTATATCTAATGAGTTCTTTTTTACGCACTTCAAAAATATGATGCTATTCAAACCTAGGCATTTATCCTTGTGATTTATATGGAAGCCACCCCCGGAAGGATGGGTCAAACTTAATTTTGACGACAGTGTGAAGGGACAGGTTGTTGGCTATGGGGGTATACTTCGAGATCACCGTGAGGCCACGATCTGGACCGTTTCGAGAAGACTTCATCCTTGTGAAGTAAATGAGGTGGAATTATGGGCCTTGAAGATGGGAGTTTTAAAATTAGATACTCCTTCCCTTGAGTTCTCATAGAAGGCGACTTTGCTAACGTGATTAGCTGGTGTCTGCTCCCAGATTCTACCCCATGGTGCCTCAGTAGTGTTATGGAAGAAATCTTGATCCACTTGAGGGATTTTGATGTTTCTTTCGAGCATGTCGTTCGAGGTTTCAATTTGGACGCCGACTTACTAGCTAACATAGCCACATCCTAAGTTTGTGCTCTGGTGTCTCTCTTGCCCCTCTCTCCCTCCCCACGGCCCCTTCAGGGGTTTTTTCATTTTTCTGTTTTACTTTTATTCATTATCTTAATGAAGCTCACACTTTCTCAAAAAAATATAATTTGATCTTAATTTTTAGAGAATATATAATCTTAATCATGGAGATCATGAATATGAAAAAATAAAATAAAAACTACAAATAATAATTATATTAAGATAACATTTGGACAATTAGTTACAATTTTTTTTAGATGAACGACCTATTTGCATCCATCTTTAAGATGGATGCTATATACCTCTTGGCCACATCTTGTAGAAATACGGTCCAATCCGCATGAAACAATTTTCCCATGATATTTATATGTGGGTGCAGTTTGAATAGAGCCGAGGCTCTCAACAATCAAAGTACAACGGTCATTTAAATAGTATTGAGAAATGTGTTTCAATACTTAAAATCTTTGTGACTGCCTTAAAATATATTTTCATCCTTAATTATAAAATTTAAAGCTTAAAAAATGGTCTAGATAGAGCAGATCTATGAAAACTTGGAAATCTTGAAAATTGAAGTCAAAAACTGCGTTACAAGATGCACTATACTTAAAATATTTGTACTAGCCTTAAAATATATTTTCATATTTAATTATAAATTTAAAGCTTAAAAAATAGTGTAGATAAAGCAGATCTATGAAAACTTGAAAATCTTCAAAATTGACAATCCAAAAATGCGTTACAAGAAGCACTATTTCCAAAACTTGAAATCCATTACTTTATTGTGTCCATGCATCTTGATATCGAGATGATCAATTTGAGGATATTTGGGCATCAAAACAACCTCGTTTAGTGAAATTTTTGAGGTTGGCTCTAATTTGATTGTTTAGAGCTTCGACTATATATAAACTTTTTTCTTTATATATTTGCCTAGTATTTTTTTATCTTTATGATTGTTGAATTGTTGCAGTTCTCTAAAGATCCCAATCTATGTGAATCTTAACTTTTTTGTTTTTTAAATTTTTTTATTTTAGAATTTAGACTCTAGAAACAACATATCCAACTAGATCACCCATGCTTTATGCTACGGAATGTTTAATAAATGATAGAATTTGGAATGTTCTAAGAGGATAAGGAGAAGACCCAAAAGTACATGGATAGAATTAGTGAGAAGAAGCGTGGTGACTTATATTCTTAGTTAGAGTATGACCCTTGATAAAGCAGAATGGTGGGGTATGATTCCTATGGCTGACCCAAAATAGTTGGGATAAGACTCGAATAATGATGATGAATATTTTAGATCCTAAAAATCATTAATCCAAATCGAGAATTGCAGATTTTAATTGGTATAGTGGAGGGCTAATCAAGCATTGGATCTTTAAGCCCTGATCAATTCTATGATATAATTAACAATACATGCTCTAGTGGGAGGTAAGCTGAAGGATTTTTTTCCATCTTTAATTTAGGGATCCTCTTCATAATAATTTAACAAGTACTTTTTTTTTTTTTGGCTGAATAAGAATTGGATGAGCATTTAAAAAGAAAAAAAAAAAATTAGACTATATATTCCTATGATCCGGCTATAAAAAATAGGATAGTCTCTAATCAACCTTAAGATGTTTCTTTGAGGAATATATAATCTTAAGATTTTATTATTGAAGGAATATATGTAATGCATGTTGATATTTTATTTTATTATTGGGTTGGTCTCTAGTTTGACTATTTGAAGCAATCATTTAAAAAACGCTGGGTCGGCCTGGAATCGTCCGGTCTAATCTAGGAATCGGTCACCCTATGCCAATTATGTCAAGAAATCGTTCAAGATAACCGACGATTTGCTACAGTACAATGGCGTTCTGCTATGGTAAAAACGTCGTTTTGTTAGTAAAAATGCTAATTCATCAATCTGGACTAGTTTTTCCGGGTTTACTGTTTTTGCAAATGTTTTTATACCGGTTCACTATTTTTTTTGTTAAGTAAAACGTCAATCCAGACTGCCGATTCACCAATCCATATCGGTTTTTGTGATGCTCGATCCTAGTGACCAATCCGTTTTTTATTTCACATATTTGAACAGGCAGCCTCCTAAAAAATAATCAGCCTTAAAAACACCAGTGAGTACTGTTTTAACATTGGATGGGGAATATGAATCCTTGGGAGCATATAATCCAATGGTATAATAGAAAGTTGGAGTTCTGGATGTTTCATTTTGCAAGCTGGCCTTGCTTTGCTTAGGATTTTTCTACTTCATGATTTATTCCCCTCGAGAAATGGCTATCTGCTCCCCATCTTGAAGGTTTATATCTTGGAGGAATCAACTTTTTGGCATTGCATTCAATGTGAATATGATACTCTCACCTTTCCGCTCTCTAACGTATCGAATTCACTTGGAACCTTCTTTGATGATAAGCATGATATTAAGGGCGGATTTATATATATAAGAACCGGCAAAGATTTATTAACCACTGTCAACCGCCCCACCACATCGAATGTTATCGAATAATCAAAGAACAAACACGGTTGCTCTCTCTCTCTCTCTCTCTCTATCTCTTGGGTATCTCTTCAGTTCATGCTTCGGGGAGGGGAAACCAGCTCTAGAAACTTGTAACTGAAAAAATGGTCGAGGTCCGGTAGAACTCTGAACAGCTAGAAATAAATGGTCTAGATAATTTGTTATAATATACACCATTTTTAAGTATTGAAATCCTAGTTTCTTCTCATAATCATAATGATTAAGGCCGAGATGATTGATTTGAAGATTTTCTGATGCCATATTTATAATTTTCAATTGGTATTGACTAGGACATTACTTTTTGGTGTTATTTCAACATTTTCTCTAAAGGAGATGGCTTTTTATGAGTCCATGTAGAAATGAGTCACCTCTTAAAAATCTATTTTTGAAATGGATTTTTTAACCTAATTTTTAAGGATATGCAATCTCTAACATTAGAGATCATGAATATGAAAAATAAAAATAATAATTATATTAAAAAAATATTTAGACTGTTAGTTTCAAATGTTTTTAGATGGACCACCTATTTGCATCCATTTTTAAGATGGATGATTTATACCTTGCGACCGCATATTGTAGAAATGTGGCCCAGCCCCGCATGAAACAATTTTCCTATTTATTAGTTGGATATGAGTACATGATTAAGTAGGCATTGGTAAATATTACATGTTATTTTTCCACACTTTCACAACGAAATGTCGCATAATTTTTGTCCTAACTTTTTTTTGCCATTAAACTCGTCGACGCCTCGGTTGGTTGTCATCTAAAGGACCATTCAATAAGCAATAAAATAGGGTACGGTTTGTATAGAGCCTAGGCTCTAAACAGTCAAATTAGAGCCTACCTTCAAATAGTGTTGAGAAATATAGTTTCAATATCGGAAATCTTTTTGATAGCCTTAAAGTATATTTTCATCTTTATTTATAAAGTTTATAGCTTCAAAAATAATCTAGATCGAGAGATCTATGAAAACTTGAAAATCTTGAAATTTGACGGTCCAAAAGTGCGTTACGAAATACACTATTTCCAAAACTTGAAATCCATTATTTTATCATGTCCATACATCTTGATATCGAGATGATGAATTTGAGGATATTTGGGCATCAAAACAATATCTTCTAGTGAAATTTTTGAGGTAGGCTCGACTTTAATTGTTTAGAGGCTCGGCTCTCTATAAACTTTTCCCAATAAAATAACTCTAATTTTAAAAACAACATTGAATGAAAAATTTCAGCCCTTTTCTAATTATTTAGAAATAGGCCCTACTTTTGGGAAGAAACAATAAATGAAAAACTTTAGCTTTCAATGAAATGACAACCGACTAACAATAAAACTAATATTGGAAGAATGCAAAAATAAACTCTGGCCTTTTACCAAAATAAAACCGTAATTAATTATTTTAATTGAAAGATATGGGAGTGCCACCAAGCATGGGATTCATTTCTAAATAAAAACTAAGGATTTATTTGGATAGATTTCAAGGGATTTGATAAGGTACGCATGCTACATGGCCTGCAAATTACCATTTACTCATTGTATTAACCTCATTGCTAAATAATCCAAACCGTAAGGTTCGCAACGGGCTTGGGCGGGTCAGCCTTGACGTGGCCCGACCCTTGTCCCTATAGATGGAGGCTACTCTGGTAATTTTGATGAGAGGGCAAAATGGTATAATGATCATTACGAAATTAGTTTAGGGTAGTCACGATAACAGCCCAAAGAAGCAGGTCTCTTGGTGTGGGGTACCTGCAATTTAACACACGCCCTTGGTTAATGGGAAACCCAAAGTCTTTTCTTTTTTTCTTTTTTTTAATAAGTAATGGGAACCCCAAATTACCAAATTGTAACCCCAATTGCCAACATGATGTAATTTCTATAAGGTCTAGATTATATATATAAAAAAAAGAAAGTAAACCTTACTTAAAACCTTATCGGAGAAACCCTTCAGATATTGAAAAATATCTAGTATTGATCTTGTCGATATGTGAATACTCGAAAATTGAGGGCATAGATAATGTGTCTTGAAATCTTTTTTTATTTTCGCAACTATAGTCGAGATGATCAAATTTGAAACTGAAATTGAAATAATCTATAAGGTTTAGATAAAGTTTACTTTTTTCCGGATAAAGCCTATAACTTTTAAAATTTCTTTCCATCCTAAAGAAATTAACAAAAACACCGAAATCTAAAAAAGAAAAAAAAATTCAAATATATTTTTGGAAAGGAAAAAACAAAAAGAAAACAAAGTTAACCACAAAACGCAAATGCCGAACCCGAAGGCCATCATCGTTGACGGCATGCGGTTAGGTTAGGTTCGAAGACGGTGGCCGAGAATGGCTGTTTCCCGCTAACGATAACAGCAACTGAATTTAGTTTCTTAAACCAGAAATTTAACCACTTTCTAGATAGGAGAGAGAAACAACTGTAGAGAGAGAAAGAACAATTTTTTAAAATAGAAAGGTGTGAGAGAAAGAGACGTTAGAGAAATAGAAGGTTGGAGAGTCAGCCAAAGGGGGAACAAAAGAGAGCGAGTCAGGGGTAGAGAGAGAAACAGTACAGAGTTAGAGAGAGAAAGAGGAGAGATGTAAAGAGACAGACGTGCAGACAGGGAGAAGGATTTCTAGTATTAAACGCAACCGTGAGGGGGTGGAACGGATCTGGTCAATGCCGTTTGACCGGAGAGTTAGCGCTAAAATTAACCGATGAGAGATAGAGAAAGAGTAAAGAGGGTAAAGTTTTATCGGGGTTTGAAGAGAGAGAAAGAGAGGTTTAATTATTTTGCCTTTGCCTGCGGGCCTACTGTCAAGGACCTGCATCAATAAGCGAAGGGAGTCGTTATTTATTCGGCTTGAACGATGCATTGTATGTTGGGTGGTGGCGTTGTGCCCTACAACTCCTAATCTCCCTTTCTCTCTCTAAAGTATTGTACTGTTGTTTCTCTCTCTATCTTTCTCTTATATTTCACTGTGTAGCTATCTTTTACATCTTTCAGGACGAACCACTATCTTCTCTCTCTAAAACCTCTCTCAATCGTATTACAGGACAAACCACTATCTTCTCTCTCTAAAACCTCTCTTTCACTACTTGTTCTCTTTATCTATATCTGTTTTCCTGTTTCTCTCTCTCTCTTATCCTGGGTTGGGTTTACAGGGATCTCTTTCTCTCTCTACTAAACCTCTCTCTATACCTCTATTTCTCTCTAAGTGGGTTTTGCTAACAGAGCATCCGCTTCTCTCTATTTGCCTTCTCTCTCTATTCTGTTCTCTTAATACTTCTCTACCTCTTTCTGACTGGTTGGAGAAACATGAGAACCAGGAGAGGATTGTGTTACCCTCGAGTTCATGTAAAAGCAGAGACGCAAAAAGCGGAGAAGAGGGGAAGGCCGGCAAGTGCAAGTGTTGAGAAAAATTGCGGGAAAAAGGTCAAGATATCGACCGACTCAGGTGTAAAAGTGGATTTTTTCAAAAGGTTTCCTGATGATTTAGTGATCTGTATCCTTAGAAAGAAATCGGAGAAGAGGAGAAGGGCGGAAAGTGATGAAGATAGTGGCCGGAAAAAGGCCAGGGTTTTACCGGAATCCGGTGGAAAAGTCGATTTTTTTGATGTGTTACCTGATGATCTCTTAATTTCCATTCTCTGCAAGCTTAGTTCTCAGGCTCGTTCCCCTGCTGATTTCATGGGCGTCTTGTTAACGTATGTCTGCTTCTCCTTTTGGATCTAGATTAAGAGATCTGTATTCGTATTTTGTTTCTCTCTCATCATCTGCATTCCCATATTTTGATGATTCTATTGCGTTTTCGAAGGCCTTGGGCATATGGGTTTTGTTTCTTTTTTTTTAGTAGTTTTCTGGTTTTTAATGTTTCACTTTCATGTGAAAATCTCTTTTATTGGTTTTTTTTTTTTTGGGTCTATTAGGTCTCCATTATTTTACCTCAAAGCATGTTTGATTGAATTTCATCAAGTGATATTTAAACAACTCATAATTTCTGGTTTATTTTGTTCTTTAGGCTTGGTTCTTCCTATAAAAGATGAACTAAAGTGCTCATAATCGTTTGGTGGGTTTTTGCTTGCAGTTGCAGAAGACTAAATAGCTTGGCGATGCATTCTCTGGTGTTGTCAAAAGCGGCTCCTGGAGCCTTCTCTGTGAAATCTTCGAAGTGGTGTGAATCCGCCAATCGTTTCATGAAACGGTGTGCAGACTCCGGCAACGTCGAGGCTTGCTTCACTCTTGGCATGGTATGCAACCCCAATTTACTTAGAGAGAAAGAGGAAATTTACACAGGAAAGGGGATGAAGAGAAGGGAAGTTCAAAACATGGAGTTAGAGAGAGAAAGTGTGTGGGGGAGAGTGCAATTTATTTTTAATTTTTAGGCATATATTTGGTTTAGAGTCCCAAGGAAAGTTAGAGAGAGATAAGGGAGAGTTAGAGAGAGGGAGCACAATTTAAGGCATTTCCCTATTTTTTACGCGGGTTTTTAGAGAGAGAAAATTGGGATAACTGAGTTGTAGAGAGAGAGAATTTGGTGATAGCTTTGGACTTTCATTTTTTTCGACACTTTTTGCTATTTTTGCAGATTTGTAAAATTTGATCGTTAAAGATGGGGGAGAGCATTTGATTTAGGTTTAGGCATGTGGGCAAAATTGTTTAAAAATTTAGTGAGAGAGAGAGAGAGAGAGAATCGGTGTTTACGAATCTTTTTATTATTTTTATGATTTACAAATTTATATTAAGGAGGTCGAGAACGCATTCATTAGAGAGACAGCATCTAGTTGGGTTTTGGCATGTCTGCCAAATTTTCAGGAAAATGGGAATCCGAGAGAGAGAGAGCGCCATTCCAGGAGAGAGGGAGATCTAGAGAGAGAAGAGTCTCGTGGGTTATGGTATTTTGGCTTTTTTTTTTTTATATATATATATATAGGGAGATGTGAATTTTTTGGAATTTTGGCTTATTTTTTTCGTGGTTATGCTAGAGGGTAGAGAGAGAAAGCAGACCACACTCTAACCAGCACTCGTTTTTCCACAGATTCGCTTCTACTGCCTCCAAAACCGCGGCAGCGGCGCCTCCCTCATGGCGAAAGCGGCCATGGTGTCCCACGCCCCTGCGCTCTACTCCCTGGCCGTCATCCAATTCAATGGGAGCGGGGGCTCCAAGTCTGACAAGGACCTCCGTGCTGGGGTTGCACTGTGTGCTCGTGCGGCCTCCCTCGGCCATGTTGACGCCCTCCGTGAGCTGGGCCACTGCCTGCAGGATGGCTATGGTGTCCCCAAAAACATCCCGGAGGGACGACGGTTCCTTGTCCAAGCCAATGCTAGAGAATTAGCGTCTGTGTTGTCCATGGACCCTCACTCGGTGGATCCACGCATCCGTGGGAGGGCTCATCCGTGGCTGGCGCAACTGTTGGAGCACAGAGTGGCGGGTTGCCCATTGTTGAGCGATTTCGGGTGCAATGTGCCTTTGCCGGAGGCGAGCTTGGCGTCAAAGTTTCTGGGGGAGTGGTTCAGGGAGAGGGGGCTGGAGGGGGGTTTGAGAATGTGCTCGCACGCCAGTTGCGGTAGGGCGGAGACTAGGCGCCATGAGTTTAGGAGGTGCTCTGTGTGCGGGGCGGTGAATTATTGCTCCAGGGCGTGCCAGGCATTGGATTGGAAAGTGAGGCACAAACGGGAGTGCAAGCCGGTGGAGGCGAGGTGGTTGGATGAGCTCGCCGAGGAGGAGGAGGAGGAGGAAGAGGCGGAGGCGGAGGAGGAGGAGCAAGGGGATGAGTCATTGGAAGAGTAGGATTCATGGGCTTCTTGGACTGTACAGTTCCTCTCTCCTCCCTCTTTGTCTCTCTGCTTCCTACTCCAGTCACTTTCCCTCTCCTTATTCTCTCTCTTCTTTCTCTCTCCTACCTCCACTCTCTTTCTCTCTCCTATGCTATGCTTTGCTTTGATTTTGTTTAAATGTAGGAATTTTGATGTTTGAGGGGCTTCTCAGGAATGAGAAGCGAGGAGGGATGTTTTTGAGGAAATTAAAAGAGTTATCGAATTTTTTTCGCTTATTGTCAATATGTGTGTTATTTCTGTGTGAGTTGTGACTGACGTTCCACTTTGCTTGTTCGCGCTTCCAAACGCCTCTTTCTCTCTCTCTGTCGTGTTTGTCTCCCATGACTTGTTATGATTTTGGGTCTTTTCCTGCGTTTATTTGGAATTTCCTTACCCCCATTAGTGTTCTCTCTCTCTCTCTCTCTCTCTAGAAATGTTGAAGAAGCCCGTTGTTTCTCCCAAATTGGATGCTGGCCTTTGAAAATAGGGTGGCGTTTGTATAGAGCCTAGGCGGTAAACAATTAGAGTCTACCTTCGAATAGTGTCGAGAATTATGGTTAAATCTTTGTTATAGCCTTAGAATATATTTTTATTTTTAAAGCTTCAAAAATAATGTAGATGGGCATATCCATGAGAATTTGGAAATTTTGAAAATTAAAGGTCCAAAAAAGTATTGCAAAATACATTTTTTTCAAAAGTTGAAATCTATCTTTTTTTATGCCATGCATCTTGATGTTGAAATGATCAATTTGAGGATATTTGGAAATCAAAACAATATCTTCTAGTGAAATTTTTGAGATACGTTTTAATTTGATTGTTTAGAGCCTCGGTTCTATATAAACTTTTTCTTTAAACATTTTTCAATTTTTGTGAAGGTGATAAAAAACATAAAAGAAAAATTACAAATAAATTTTTAATCTTTTGAATTTTTATTTTTTTAAATTTTTTTTTAAAATGCAAATTTGAGTAACTCGAGTAATTCTGGGTTGGTTCGCGTGAACACTAGTCGAGGCCTCTCCCATGTCGGGTCCGCATGGGCCACTCTCTCTATATCTCTTTCAGTCCTAGGACTTTCAATACCAGATCCCTCGTCTTCCCTGCATTTTGGTTAGCTGGATTTTTCTTTTCTTTTCTTTGTGTATTGTTTGATGTAGCTTTGCGTTGGGGTTAAGTTCATTGGAAGGAAAGATTCTATTAGATGCCGGACCTTGTATTGATTATTGACTCATTATGTTCAGAGGGGGGTTAGGGTTTTGCAGAGAGAGAGAGAGAGGAATCCGAGGTTTTACTTGACCCATTCCTTGGTCAAAAAGGTAAGTCATGTGAGTATGGTGAATAGGACCTGTCCTCCAACGAAGAGAGAGAAAGAGAGGAGAGAGAGAGAGAGAGGGGAATGCCCTACCCACCTGTCTCAACAAAGAAGCAATAATGAGTCCATAACTCACAAAGCCGAAGCGGACGGCTGAGATGCGTTCCTTCAACTTAGCTGAAAACCTGACCGTCTGTTCGATTGGCTAAACCCTCATCCTTTGTATTTATAAAGCATGAGCTTTGGGGATGCATATTTGCTTGCTTGCGTTTCCTTTCATAAACATGGAGTGGTATTTTGGTCATTCCGTACATAAGATATTATTTTATGGAAGTATGGCATGCATCAATGTGGTGTGTTTGCTACACTAAACGAGGAGCGTATGCTCTCCATCCATTCTCAAAACCGACGGTGGCTATGGACCAATACATGATGTGGGTGATGGGGATATTCTTTAACAAGCCACGGTGAATATTAACCATACGTTCTTAATGATGGGCTATAGAGATTAATCTTTTTTTTTACTAAAGTGAACAACTATTTTTTTTTTTACATTGGGAATTTAATGGCGGACAAGCTTTTTATTTTTTCCCTACAACATAAAACTTATATATTTCTCTTTATCCAACCCTCCATTTTCAATGGAGGGTTAAGATTGCCCCAATCATAATGTCACGTCTCTACACTATTTTATTTTTAATTTTTTTTCTATAAACTATTTTCATGTCAAATTTTGTACGTCCAATCCTCTATTAAACTCACACTAGTGAAAATATAAAAATATTTTCAAAAAAATAAAATGACCAAAATACCTCTAAAAGTTTCAATGGGTATTTTGATCATTATATTTTATCGAAAACTTATTTTTAATATTTTTATAGGTACGCCCCAATGAGAGGAAGACACGTACCAAATTTCATATTCATACAATTTGTATATAAAAAAAAACTAAAAATAAATTACTTTGAGATGTCGGATCTAAGATCAAACAGCGAGTGACTCTCTCGAACATAATTGGACGGCTGGATGGTAAGGGAAGCATAGATCTTCTATGTTGTAGGTAAAGTATAGAAAGGGAAGCATAGATCTTCTATGTTGTAGATAAAGTATAGAAACATTTCCCTTTAATGGGCAGATGAACTTTGTCAATCAATCCAGAGAGAGAATCACTTATCTAGATTGAGAATTGGTGGGAACCAACCCAGTTCTTAGTTCCGTGGTGGTTCCCACAAAATTGTCATGCTCATTTAGGGAACTGGTCAATTCTATAAGGGAGTTGGGCGATCTTGATTGTCCAGTTCACACAATTTATAATTTTATTATTTTTCTTATTTTAAAATTTTCGTTTATTTTCATTAATTGATTCTAGATCACTGATCTGTAACTATTTCCAAAATGGATCAATGATTTGGAACCATTTCTCAAAGGGAAAAGTTTACACATAGTCGATGATCTAAACAATCAAATTAGAGTCTACCTCGAAATTTTCACTAGAAGAAGTTATTTTGATGCCCAAATATCTTCAAATTGATCATCTCAACATCAAGATGCAAGGACATGAAAAAAAAATAGACTTCAAGTTTTGAAAATAGTGCATCTTGTAACACATTTTTGGACCATCAATTGTCAAGATTTTCAAGTTTTCATAGATCTGCTCGACCTATACTATTTTTTAAGCTTTAAATTTTATTATTAAATATAAAAATACATTTTAAGGCTATCACAAAGATTTCCAGCATTGAAACCACATTTCTCGACACTATTTGTAGGTACATTTTACTTGGATTGTTTAGAGCCTCCGCTCTGTACAAACCGCACCCTTATTTTTATCAACGACTATTTTTCAGAACCTATGCCAAAGCCTTCAGTCTTTACTAACTCAAAAAACTTGACAAATTTCAACTCAAGTAATTTGTTTTTCAATACGTCACGTAGCATATAACGTATTAGCATTTTTCTTGTATAAAAAACAATGAGTAGGTTGATCTGTAGCGTACATCAACCATTTCAAGTCTTAACTAATGCAATTAATAAACCATAGTTATCTTAAGAAAGACAAATATACTAATTAATTATCTCTGTCTAATAGTAATTTGATGTATTAGTGGACGCATGTGCTTGCAACATGTCGCTACCTAAAAGAAGGTGGGAGAGCGTCCTTTGATGTTGGACCGGTGGCACGCAACGATGAAAGACAAAAGGGATATGTCCAAAAGATATGAGTGAGAGACGGAGAGTAAAATGTCCAAAAGATATGAGTGAGACACAGTGCGGCGTGTCGTGGGAAACAAAGCCACAATGGTAGTATCGGTCGGGTCCGGCTGGACGTAGACCCGAATGTATTCGGATTCAAGTTTTGGACTTGGACCTGATCTGATTTGTTGGGTTTAAAAATTAGACTCATACCCGTACCTATCGAGTTGACACTAGACCTAGTCCGCCCTTCATGCCATAGTTTGTTGCCCAAGCCTTACTTTTCTAAGATCGAGCAAACCTGCCTTGCCCATTGCCTACTTCGAAAGACACCAAAACCAAGCATACTGAAGATTGCAAGAGCACGCATGCGTGTAGAGGGAGAATGGGTAATTTAGTGAAAAAAGACAGGCACTATCCGTTTTTCAATTAGATTGGGAGTTAGCTTTTTTAAAGTGTTAGTGGGTTGGTGTTAGTGATAGGATTGGAAACTACAATGTGATGACTAGGGTGTGCCGGGTACTACCACCGTAACCCTAGCCCCTTTTCTTGTGGATTAAGATATGTACTTTTTTTCTATTATTATTTAATGAAAAATGGGTAGAAGCCATCTCCCCCCATTAACTTACCCCCCACCCCAAAAAAATAAAAAAAGAGATAGGAAGTTTTTTTTTTTTTTAATGTCTATGAGAGAGATTAATAGAACCTCCCTACGCATAAAATTGGGTCACTCATGCTAGAGAAAGCATAATACAACTAAGTCTTGATTTATGAAAATGAAAAAAAAGAAAACAAAGACATTCTGTAAGATAACTACCAGGAGAGGCATGAATATCTTAGAGAGTTACCCAAGTTATTTAAGAGATGCCCAAGGAAATTTGGACTAGGGGATTTCAGAGGATGGGAGTTCAATTGAATATTCCGCGGAAAGTTGATGTTTTTCTCAAGTATATAGGTCTTTGCCCTATTATCCAAAGTATGTAAGATTACTAGTATATCTTTCCGTATTGCAATACTGTGGGAAATATGGAAAGAGACGAATAGAAGAGTCTTTGATAGGAAAGAAGATCATTTAAGGAAAGTAAATATGACCTACTCATGGGGCATTGATACAGAAAATGAGGCAGAGTTGCGAGCAGTAGTGTGTGGTTCAAAAATTGAAAAAAAAAGAATTTCTAGTGTGATCGAAACTGATAGGGACTCTCTGAATGTGATTGGTGTAACGCAGGACAACAGTTGCCATGGAATTTAAAACCTTTATGGTTTCAAGAGAGATTTTTGTGAGACTTACTATCTCTTTCAGACGTGTACAGCTCAATGGCGAGGCAGCTATGAAAGCGAAGCAAGGGGCGGAGCTACAGGAGATGGTGTTACATCTCAGTTAGTTTTGTTGCTGTTTTTTGTTCCTTTGGTTTTCCTTATGCACTGCTTTAGTTGAAGGAAAAATTTTATATGGGGGCAGCCGGCACGGTAACTCCCGATCACCACTATCCAACTTGTTGGAGGTTGTTGTTGGACGGTGGGATGGGGAGTTACCGTGCAGACTGCCCGCATGCTAACTGCTTCTTTTGTTGAATTATGAATTACAAATTTGACACTTCTAAAAAAAATAAATAAAATAATAACAATAATAATAATAACAATAATATTTACGATGATGTTAGAGAGAATACAACTAGAAGTCTAAAACCTTGCTATTAGTATGCTACATATAAAACACGGCCACTCATGCTTTAATCCTGCCGATTTGCATGGGATTTTGAGGTCTTAAGTCTAACGTCTATGGAAAGTGTTTGGAGTTGAAAACGTTGGGTTAATGGTAGAAGTCTAGAATGTATTTCTTTTATGGTGGTCAAAATCTCAATTTTAGTGGATGAATTGGGGACATGAGTTTTCCTTAGCACCTCATTCTGGGGCCAAGAAAATTTTGGAAAAATTAGATGCCCACAAATTAGACTTTCTAAGCATCTCCCATATCCTAATATTTTTGACACCGCATTATTAACCCAAGTCTGTTAATTTTTACATCTAACCCCCCACCCCCAAATAAAAAAGTTGGCTTTCTTTTGTACCAAAATATCCGCATTTTAACCTATGATTCCCACCTCTCTAAGCTGGTCCATTATCAAATGCGTTGGACGGGCACAACTTGAACATAAAAGCCAATATGGCACAAAAATGTAAAGGACTTGCACAATTTCAATATATGTCGGTCTGACATATTTTACTTCAAACCGGTAGAATTTGAAAATCAAAAGCCAATTTACCACATTTCGTGTTGGACCAGCACATTTCTTAGAAGTCGGTCTGACACATTTTTTTTTTTTTGTTGAACCAACACATGTTCAGTGTCAAATTTCAGAAGTGATTTTGGTCCAAAAAATTTAATTTTTTTTTGGTTCGAGGGGATGGCCGTAAAAAAAATAAATTGTGTATAGTTATGCAGCAAAAGTACTTAAGGCAAGGGAGAGGAGCACACCCACTTCTCTTATAAAGTGGTCACTCCACAAACCTGTAATGAGAGAGATCAGATCCCCCACTTGTGTACTAACCAAAAAAGCACCACTTGTCCAAAATGAGTGGTCTAAAATTCTGAAATAATGAAGAAGTTTTCCTTTTTCAAAAAAACTTTTTGCCTCTTGGAGATTCCAGCACTGGCCTAAGCGGTGACTCAAAGAAATGACATCATTACATACTCTCTCTCTCTCTCTCTCTCTCTCTGGAACTTGAAAGGATAAGATGAGGCTAAAAAGGGGTGTCCGTGCTTTCTTGGTTTTAAAAAAAGTGAAAAATAAAGGGACTTTTTTCTCCTCCTAACTCAATTGCAAGTGTGGAACTTAATTAACATTTAGACCTACCTTTAAAAATTATCAGCCCAAAAAGAGGAAAATGTCACTAAAATGTTCAAATGTTCAGTTGCTTTGGTGGTTTATTTATCTTTGTCCAGCAGCTGAAATCCTCAGGGCCAACAGTTAAAAGAATGAAAAGCTATTTTATTTAAGCATTAACATATTGCTTCTCGTTTCTAGAGCATCATCTCTAGAACATTGATTGGTTTAAGATGAATTTTTGCATCAGGCTGTTAGGATTTGGAAGAGGAACCGATTGAAGTTTATCTCAGGGTGGTACACACAAGCCATGGGGTGCTTTTTAAAATTTTTATTGAGACACATTATTTGTTTGATTTTTCATTAGAAGTTCAGAATTTGTCTTAAACTAACAATTGAGAGAACCTAATTATAGCAAGATTTGATGGGCCACAAGAAAATGAACACCAAGAAAGACTTAGGTCCATAAACAACACAAAAGGTCGATTGGAGCATGTATTTTGAGTCTCTTGACATTGGCTAATTATCAAGGATTGTATACAAAGAGACTATCTTCTGCACATGGAGGTCATAATCATTCCTACTTATTATATGTCAAATTGGATGGCTTGGGGTGAATCATGAAGTCTGAGAACTTTTCTTTTTTTTAAGTCTATTGAATGCCACTCTTACAACCACTCATTTTGAAATTTAAAAGACAATAATGATTGTAACATCCATATACAAAAGATAAAAGAAAAAGTTTATATAAGTCTACAACCTTATAATGTAGAGCTACTTATGCACATCAAAAATCCATCCCTTTGATTGATCATCTCGACATCAAGAAGTATGACCATTAAAATAAAAAGATTTTAAGTCTCAGAAATAGTGCATTTTACAACATATTATCTACGCCGTCCATTTTCAAGATTTTCATATATTTATAGATCTACTTGATTTTAACCATTTTTTAAATTTAAAATTTTATAATTAGATATAAAAATAGATTTTGAGATAATCCTAAGAATATTTTATATCAAAATTATATACCATGATAAAATTTGAAGGCGCACCTTACCTCTACAGCTAAGGATGCATCTGAATGCCAACTGCACCCAAAGATAAATGGTCTCTTTGTAGACAATCCCTTATGTTAAATACTAGGGCAGCAGTTGAGGTCCTATTCTCTTTACAATCAAGATAATAGGGCTGGGGTGCATGAATACACATGAGCTTATTAACAGTGATTGAAAACCCAAAATTACAAACTGATTTAAATACACTTGATTCTAAATTTCGACAAATAGTATAATGTTATTTTTCAAATGGTAGTAGACCATGTGGCAATTGGGTTTATCATTAGTTTCTATCAGGGGGTATTTGATATTTCCATTTGAATTGTAGCTTCTTATCATGTGGGTGGAGCAATTTCATGGGTCAAAATGCCTATACCAGCACCAAACACAAGTTTTGAGATAAAAAGGGTTGTAAACCATAAAATCTGTGCAATATAAGAAGTGTACCTTCCTATAGGAGGTGGTAGAATCATCGGATTCGACATGGGAAGGGTGACTGTGGTCGGATCTGTGCGTAAACTATGATAAATGTGAGCTTAACAATAAAAGGGAAGAGGGTGATGTAACTCAAAATTCATTAGTTGCTTGTAAGAGTGATCGCTGGCTGCTTAGCAGTTGAGGCTTTAAGTGCCCCCTTGGAAGGGCCAGAGCTCATTGTTTTAGTCACATAAGCTTGCACTATCTCTATGGCCATGAATACGGCAAGAGCTGGAGTGGAGGTTGTGCTCTCTACAGTGGTCTCAGGCGCAGGGTTTGCATGAACAATGAGTTAGTGTCAAGAAAAGGTGGAAGGGACTGAGGATTAATGAACTACTATATCCTCACAATTAGCAGGTAACATTGTTGTCATAACCTCATGAATAATAGATTCGCCTGACCTTTCTTCATAAGTGGGTACTGTGCTACGAGAAGGGGTTGAAGTGCCGGTGTCATCGGCCATATCATTATCATCTCTTCTCTTGTCATGTTCGTATCAACTGCAGGAGTTGGTAGTTCATCGCTTGCTGAAATACCAGGCTCCTCACTCTGTTGAACTTGAAATGGCGATGGTGGTATTTCTTTCTCCAGGACACTAATATCTCGGAGAGTGTCGATACTATCGATGGGTCTCAAATTCTGAATGATCTGATTCTTTTCCCAGGACTACAGGAAGCATCAAAGCTACCGATAGTATTGACACTCATCATAATTATCAAGGCTCTGTTAACCTGAGGGTAAAAATTTGCCAACGGTATGGGAATATAAGGTTAAGAAGTTAGTTGATAGGATTGGAAAGTTCAAAGGCATGTCAAATAACCCCAAGTGACATACAACTATTTTTGAAACATGTACAGCAAAATGTCTGGTTTACGATTCTCCAAGTGACATATAAGTATTTTTAAAACATATACAGCAAAATGTCTTGTTTAGGATTCAAGGAAGCTTACCAAGCCAAGTAACTCAAGACATAGCCCTTTCATCCTTTTGGGCTCGCTCTTTTAAACGACCTAATGATACATGGGGATTTTCTTGTAGATAATTATGTACCATTATTGATGAAAAAGGAGTCCGGGAAATTAGATCTGGCATTCTTTCGATCTTAAACAAGCAAAAATAAATAAATAAAATAAATAAACGTCTCGTATGCGATTTGCATCACCATTTGCATCTATCCTCCTCCAACCAAGACCTGTAGAGTAGGTGTTGCTTTAACACCTTCCTCCCCATTTCTGCAAAACTCATATGCTGACATGTTCCCTTTGAAGCTCGCCTGCATAAAGAGGTCCCCCCTTCATCTTATCAATGGGCCTGTAGGGAACAAATGTTGTGGCATCTTGAGTAAGCCCGAATTGCATTCAAACGTGTTCAAGGTGATAAGCTTGCTAAGAATATTCAAATATAAGATCGATTTGGGCACACCAATTCACACATGTGGTCTTCACTAGATCATCATCTTCCTCATCGGCATAAGGATACCAAATAAACTGAAAACAGAAAAAAAAATATATCCAAGTCAAAGAAACTAAGCGCATCATTCAAGATGAATGAATTAATAAATAAATAGAGAAACACAAGTCACACTACATTTACAGATAGGATGCAATTTGAAATCGCGCCTTGCTACACCCTGTGGCCTGTCATTAAGGCGCTATGTCAATCTGCGCCCTTCTGTCTTGTGCATGGGGTGCTGTTTCAAGTTGCGCCCTAATGTGACTTGCTCTCTGCAATCAAGGTGCTACTTGCTTTTAACCTGCGATTGAGTTGCTACTCAAAGTTGCACCCTGTGAGATGTGACTGAGGTGCTACTAAAAGTTGCGCCCTCTCTAAGATTGAGTTACTATTCTTAGTCGCACCCTCCGAGAATCGATTGCATCCATTTTCATGTGCTTCCATCATGTAACTGACCCTGAACCTTATGATGTTTATCCAACCAAAATGAGGATCTCCAGAGTTCTGGTCCAAGGCGTATTTGTCTCGATGCTGGTCTACCACTTTCGTATTTTCGGAAGTTTTTTGACATATATGATACCGAATACCTGTAGAGGTTGGCAGCCTAGTGTATTTACAATTTGTGGGTCGTCTTTGACCCGACACTAACATCCACCCTACTTTTCAAGACTTTTGGGGGTATGATGGGCCTGGATACCCTTCCTCCGATTTTAAATGGGCCATTCAGTATGGATATACTTTTATATGATCCAGTGACATTGTGATGTAAAAATACTTGTTAACACATAAAATATAAAGCTTTTGAAAAGGTTCAAGAAAACAACCTTGATAAGAAAATCGTAATTCTAATAAGTGTTAGAGGTTAAGAATATTTTTATAAAGTGGAAAACATTTCTGTAGGGCAAATTATTTTGAGGCAAATGTTCATTTTCTGTAGTGTAAGAGCCGAGTTTTAATTACTCGGCTAAGGCTCAACACTAGGGCACTGCCCGAGCTGAGTAACTCGAGTGGACTCATCTGAGTAGTGTATCAGCCCCAAAAAGGACTAAAACTAACAAAATAAAAAATTTGTTCAAAGCAAAAAAATGGTAAAAAGAAACAAAACGGTGTACAACATTAGAGCTCCAAATAAGCTAGAAAAACTTTATCAAAGATGGAGTTTGGAAAGACTTACTTTATAACTGGAAATAGTTCAGAAAGACTCAAAAAAAGGCAAAAATGAAAACATAGCACATGATAAGAAAGACACACGAATCATCATAAAAGCATCAAAGTTATATAATATTTATACATTGATTTAATGAAACAATATATTTTTTATATTTTTTTTTATAAAATTTCATATCATTAAGTTTGTAGCTAAGAACAAAGCTTAGAAAATAGCGAGTCCACATCAACTAGGCCGAGTTTTAGAACTTCGATTTGAGCTCTAGGTGAGCTAGCGCAGTAGGAATCATGGGATTAAACTCAGCTAATCGCTTTTGCCCCACCTACTCTGATACACCTATTGCAGTTGTCATTAATTGATGCAATTCGTCCATATAATTTGGGAAAGGAATCACTACGTTGATTCAGTGGAATAGGGACTTTCAGTTGGTTTTGGGGTATTGTGAGATCAGTGAGTATAGGTGGCCCAATGAGTTAACAATCAGGAGAGGTTATCAGGGCGTCGGAGTTGAAACAAAAGACTCGGGCCAGGATCTGCTGTACTTCCTATTGGACTTTAATGGCATTTTTCTTGCTCCTTCTCCCTTCTCTTCCCTATTGCTCCGGCCAGTCCTCCCCTTACTGGTGCCACATCTAAACTCTCTTGAATGTATTCATTTTGAATTCTATCCTTTATTGTCTTGCCACTCATCTATCTCAACATCTTCATCTCAATCTTATCCTATGGAGCATTCTACTTCATAAAGCAAAACTTATATTGTAGTTGTCCCGTAGAACTTGCCCTCCAGTTTCATCGGTATACAGTGATCATATCTTCATTTCACCCACCTAGCTTTACTTCCATGTGCGACATCCATTATTAGAAAAACAAGGCGATCTCACTGATAACTACCCGGTTAGATCGGAACCGGTCCGGTTTCGGTGATCAACCGACATTTAAAAATACTCCAAAAATATTTATAGATTCCCAAAAATAAGGAATTTGGTTTGTAATGTTCTTTACATTATGGAAAAGATTAAAAAAAATTTTCATCATTAATACTCACTTTAATTAAAAAATCGATTATTTAAAATCTATTTTTTTCATTAAATTTTAAACTTAATTTAAATGTGTTTTTTTTTAATCATTATTTATATGCTTTTCATATTTTAGTAGATTTCTTTTTGTATTTTTTATTTTATTTTTTAACACTGTTTTGACTGCTAAAGACTTGCTCAGTTAGAATAGTTGAATCGGCCGATTTACCAATTAGGCCAATTAAACTGCTTCTAGGGTCAAGTCCGGTTAACCATTCAAGTTCGATTTTACGAATACTGGCGACATCTTTCTCAATCTCTCAATTTTCCTATATTGACCCAAGATATCGAAAATGAGCTTTTTTAAAAAAAAAATTTTGGCCATCAAATTTAACTACATTTTCATTTTTATTATTACTAAATTTGTATTTCATATACTTTATCTTGATTATTACTTAATTTATATTCCATATTATATGTCTGACATAATATATAATATAATATATATATATATATATATATATTTGTAAAATACAACTATAGCCGTAGCCAGCCAAAACGCGGATCGCACGTGCCGCGATGCTGAGGTAAGTATCTGGAGCGTTTCCGAGCACTCGCAGAGCAATTTACAGAGGGATTGAATTTGTGTCATTGAGATTCTCTCGCTCTTGGGCTAGCTGAAAGCCGTTTTCCCCAACGAAGTGTAGAGATAGAAAGATAGAGCGAGGGAGAGGGGAGAGCAAAGCACAGAAATGGAGGAGGAATTGAAAGCCCTGTTGCAAGAGATCAAAGCCCTGGACCACCTGTCACAAGGTCCCAAGTGTCAGGATGCCATAGCCAATGTATTCCACTCTCTCTTTCTTACTTCTTATTCTTTAGAAATTTAGGTTTCGTATGCCTTGCTTTCATATCTCTGATCTTCATGTATCTTGTATTTCTTTTGTATTTCCTTTCTTTTCTTGTGAATATGCAGATCGTATGGCTCTTTGGGTTATTGACTTGAAATTGAGTAAATTAGTCGATATTTTTCTTTAAATGTTGAGTTTTTGTGATTTTAGGTCAAAGTTTAGAGCTTCATATGAGATCTTTTGCTTATGTTGAACTTAGGGGTTTTAGGTCAAAGTAGAGAACTGTCTATCGGTGCATGTGTTTGTTTATTTTCATGTCTGAGAAATTGTAAATTTTCATTTTCTTTTTTTTTATATTCAGGAGCAATTGTTCAGATGTAACAATGCTGTTGGTCTTCTTTTGGATATTGCAAATATGCTGTATGTTTAGAGAGAGTGAGAGAGAGAGGTTATGAATAGAAATACCAATTCCCATTTTAGAACCATGCCTACATCATCAATTACTTTTGAAAGCAACCAAGGATACATTAATGCTAAACTATGAGTAACTCTTGGGGAAATTGTGTATGACATATGCATCACAAAATCCGAATTAAAGGGAAATTAGGAGCTTTGTGGATAGGTTGATCATGATATGTATTATTTTAAGTAAAAGTATTGATTGATCAATCGTCATATAACATAAGCCATGTTGCAATAACATTTATATTCAGTAACTTATTGATACTTTGGGACATGATAATTTACAACTGATTCTGATCAGTAGCTTGGGGTGAAAGCTTTCACACTGTTATCAAAATTAGAACTGCTTTAAGCTCCATAAGCCTTGGAGTTTACTACTCCTTATATTTTAAGCAATTTGAATTGAGTCATCAGAAAAGTGGATAGATTTCTGATTTCATGTGTAATCCATTTCGCGATGATTTCACTCTAGACATGAACCTGGCCTCTTAAATTATTTTGTATTTTTTGACAAAACTTTGGATTGTGGATTGTTAGGTTTTTGAATTTGAGTCATTCTTTAGGTATCGCCTTTCACTGACCAATGGCTTTAGCTTTACCAACTTTTTTTTCTCCTCTTTGATGATTTGTGCAGCTTCAAAAGCGTGCAGAGTCTGTCGCTAGTTATATAAACTGTGCAAAGATGGGACGTTCAAATATCAAGGTTTTTATACCAGGACACTGAAATCTTCTAGTTCATGTCTAGTGTGCTTCTATTTTTCAGTTGTTTTGTGCTTCTCGCTGACACATGGACATGCACTCATAGTTTTGTTTTTTCTTTAGTTTCATATATGCGCTAACATATGCACTTATAGTTTTCTTTTTTTTTGGTTAATTTCATATGTGCATCAATTAAAAAGAGCAGGATATGAGTTCTGAGGTGGTAGATACCAACCCTTACAGCAGACTGATGGCGCTTCAAAGGATGGGTATTGTGGACAATTATCAACGCATAAGAGATTATTCAATTGCTATTGTTGTGTGTATTTATCTCTCTCTTATCTTTATTGATGCTCTCTTTTTTGACAATTGCAATTAACATCTTTAGTTATGTTATCTGAATTTTCTCTTTTATGGCAAGCTCTTTTGCTCCAATAAGATTGACCAGAATAAGATTCTTTGAAATGAAACTCATCATACGCAAATTCTTGTTGTCCACAGATTTTTTATTTTTATTTTTTTTAAGCATGGATCTTGCACTTTTGAAGGATTGGAATTGACTGTTGACATAGTTATTTGTCTGCATGGGCATGTGATTTTTTGAAGTATTGAATGCATTTTCCATTATTAACATGTAGAATAACTTCCGATAATGGTTTTTTTTAGCAATAATTTTTGTCTTCAGGAAACAATCTTTCTTGTGAGGATAAATACATTTTATGACATTTCATCTATCTTTTTAATAAACAAAAAAGATACGTAATTGAACTTTTCTAATTTAATGAATTAATCAAATAGTTCTTGATAAGTCATAACATGCCATATATTCTTAACTTGGTTGTGTCGGTAATGCTACAGGGAATTGGCGGCGTTGGTAGCGTTGCAGCAGAAATGCTGACAAGATGTGGCATAGGTCGATTGTTGTTGTATGACTATGACACTGTGGAGTTAGCTAATATGAACCGGCTGTTCTTTCGCCCAGAACAGGCACGCTACCTAGTTATTATCCATGGGATTGATTTTGGAATATTGATAATAATGCAAAATAATTTGCATGCTTGAGAACCTGTTAATTTTGACAGGATAATGCAACTGGTGATCTTTTGAGTTATGAAAAAAAAAGGAAAATGTGAAATTCACTGCTTTCTTTTCTTCTTGTTTTACCCCTTTTACTTTTTTCTTTTGTACTCCTTGACCACAAACTAAATTGGTGTCTTAAAGATTTCAAAACCTATATTGAGGAGTAACTTTCTTTCTTTCTTTTGTCTTAGTCAAGTAGATGGATACATTACTTCCCTGAACAAGTGAGATGGTTACAGTGCCATACTAGACGGTTTTATATGTATTTTCAATTCACTTGCATGTGTATTTATGTAATGCACTTATATGAGAAATACTTTATTTGTTAATAGAACGATAAATAAATGAGGATCCATAGTGACAAAGAATTCTATGGAGAAGCTCATGGATTAAGAAGAATTTTCATACTGTTAGTGAATGGGACGTGGCTGCTACCTGGTTACATCTAAATTAGTCAACCCTAGGTACTCTAGATAGGGAATGAGAGGATACCCAAAACAACGGAATGGCATGCATTTGTATCCGGGATACTAGGAAATATCAGTAATCATCATCATTTTAGCCTTTTCCCAATTAATTGGGGTCGGCTACATGAATCCTGGTTCTCCATTCCACTATATTAAAGGCCATATCCTCAGTGAGACCATAAGCACCCATATATTTTCGGACTACTTCCAACCACCTTTTTTGGGCCTACCCCTTGCGCTTTTCAGTCCTTCCACTTGAACTAACTCACACCTCCCAACAAGTATTGTACTTGGTCGGCACCACATATGGCCAGCCCACCTAAGTCTACTCTCTATCATTTTATCGCCTGTTGGTGCCATGTCTAAATTCTCCCGAATGGATTTTTTGTTAATTCTATCCCTTCTTATCTTGCTACTCATCCATCTCAACATCCTCATCTCTGCTACACTCATTCTATGGGTAATGTTGGTTTTTGTCCGCCCAATATTCGACCCCATAGAGCATAGTTGGTCTCACCGCTGTCCTATAGAACTTGCCTTTCAGCCTCATTGGCATCCGGCGATCACATAAAATTTAGTTGCACATCTCCACTTTGCCCGCCCGACTCTAATTCTGTGTGCGACATCGTCCTCGATTTCTCCATTTTCATAGATTATCGACCCAAGATATCGAAAGTGCGGTCTTTTTTGTACATACTATGAGCATTAAATCTAACATAATTATATAACTTTAACTGCAAATCACTATATTTTCCTTATCTATTGTGCACCATTTCTTTGTTTGAGCTTAGCTATTTGCAACTTCTTAGCAAGGCTATAATTTAACTTATTGGGCAGTGGTGATGACCTTAGTTATAAGTAATATTTATTCTATTGTCGTGATGGTTGTCTAACAGAGGAATGGAGTTTAGGCATCGAGGTTGTCGATTTTCTGAACACCTATAAGCCCTGTGGCAGTTTTTGAGCTATGGGATAGATTGTTTGTGGAGGAAAGTATTATTGGAGAAACACATGGCTCAATGCATGCGTCAGATGGGAGACGGAAAGGAAAGGACGGGATAGTAATACGTTAGGGAGCTTGGGGAGTAATTTGTAGGAATATTAGATCAGAGGAATGTCTGTTCTATCTGTGGATGTCTTTTTTTTTTTTGTCGATATATGGTTTGGGGGATCCATGAAATGGACTTTCCTACGGAATGTACAGTTTTTACTTTTTATATTTTTAGATTGTTGAGTATTACAATGTTGTTCATAATACCTTGTGGATGTGAGCTGTATGCCTCCCCTTAGAAGAGATCTAGTTGTGAGTGAATTTGAGGGACTGCATGATGTCCTTGTTGAGATATGTTCATACGATCTTTGTGTTACCTATCTTCTGCTATATATTATACTTGTTGTTGCCACTCAAAAAAAACAAGAAAAAAGAAAGAAAGAAAGAATATGCTTGTTGTTGCCACTTTAAATTAAAAAAAAAAAAAAAAAAAATGAAGAAGAAAAAAACTAAATGACAGTCATATGCTTTCCATTTTCTTGTACTTCATCTGTCCATTTGATTCTCATATCATGTGACATTCTCATCCATTTAAAGTTTTTATTTTCTTGCTTCTTTTTGGTCCTTCAAATGTTCTATGTGGGAGCCCAATTGAAAAAGGCATCTGCCTGTATCAAGGAAACTGAATTATTTTCATTCACTTCACAATTTCAGGTTGGCCTTACAAAAACAGATGCTGCTGTTCAGACTCTTTGGGATATTAACCCTGATGTTGTGCTTGAGGTAAACACCTAGGGCCTGTTTAGATCACAGT
Organism: Amborella trichopoda; assembly: GCF_054954075.1. Taxonomy (NCBI): domain Eukaryota; kingdom Viridiplantae; phylum Streptophyta; class Magnoliopsida; order Amborellales; family Amborellaceae; genus Amborella; species Amborella trichopoda. Next base: position 11,267,758 of record NC_142341.1, on the reverse strand, counting down.
TAATTTTATCATGAATAATTTTTTTATTTAAAACTTATATATTCTTCATAACATTACTTTGTTACTTCTTTACTGGGTACTCTATATTCTGTATGAATATTATTTATTACTTGTTTGGTACCCTGATCCAAAACTTCACAAATCAAAAATCAGCCTCACCCTAAGCTTCAAAAGTCCATTATCTCCATTCCAAATCCTACTCACTCTAGTTCTCTTTCTCACTTTAAAACGACATTATCTTCATTTTCTCTCTTGCCCCTTTTCCTCCTTTCTCTCTCTAAAACGCCAGTAAAGTACCACAAATTTCTCCCACAAACTTCTCGCCCCTCTCTCTCTCTCTCTCTCTCTCTCTCTCTCTCTCGCTTTCTCGAGACTTAAAACTTTTTCCTTTGGGGCATGGTGAAAATGTTTGCTTTGAAGAAATAAGAATTGCAGAGAGGGAAACAAAACTTTTTGAAGGTCAGCATAAAAATTTAATAGATCATGAAAAGTAGAAGTTATAAGAAATTAAAAACCCTATTGTAAACTAATTTCATGAAAGGCCCTACTCTATTGGAATCCTGTTCCATACTGAGCCCCTATTCCATTCTTTTAAATAAGCGATGCTCACTTTCCTGCGCTCTTCGTGAACACTAAAAAACAAATCTGAACTGAATCCAAAGCTTAAGCTTTTTGGAGCTGGCTTCCCATTTTCTCTATCTTAAATGCACAATGCAAGATTGCCTCCTCTTTCTCTCTAACAGCTACTCCTTTTCCTCACCCATATACCTTGTTATCTCTCATCCTTGTCCCTGAAAAACAATTTAGCTCGGGTCTTAACTCTCTTCTCCTGAGCTTTCCTTCTCATGCCATGTATGTATCTTGTTGATTACTCATTACAGTCATTCTTGACCTCAATGGTCCCATTTCTGGCGTCAATTGTTTCTACACTAATATAATTTATAGAAGAAAATGGAGGATTCCTATTGTGAGGTTTTCCTTGCATTTGAGGTATGGACACTGGTTTTTGGGGAGAGTTGGTTTGGGGATTTAATGGTGATATTTTGAGGTTCAGGAAAGCGTTTTTAAGACAGCTTGATAAATTATAAGGTGCCAAATGAACCTCCATTTGCAGAGGGTCTTTAGATGGACCAGAATTAGGGCTTTGAAGGGGAGTTGGCCAGCCCTTGATCTGGAGCTTCAGAGGTCTCCATTAGTGGGAAAAATGAACCTGGATTTGCCGAGGTTCCTCCTGTGGACAGGAATTAGGGCTTTGAAGGGGAGCTAAGGACGCTTCTACATAATGAATTAGGGTTTTGTGAAGTTTGAAACTGTGAATAATGGATCTTGATGCTGCAGACCCCTCTCTTTCCAGCTTGTAGATTTTTCTTCATGGATTTTGATGCCCAAGACCGGAAACCCAATTCATAAATAACCATTATCAAGGCCTCTGTAAGGGTCATTCTGTAATTGCAAAGATCATTTGTAGCCGTAATCTTTGGATTTTGGGAAATTGTAGGGTTGATTTATCTCCCATCTCTAAAATTTTGCAGCTCTTCATTTGGAGCAACACCTAATTCTATGGCGAAGTTTACTCGATGGATGCCTAAATTCCAGTTTGAGTCCATTAGTTCTGTAACTGCTTTTTGTCTGGAGAGGTTTTCCAGGGAGTTCTGGTGTTTTCTGGGGAGATTATGGCTCATGGTTGGGGGGATGGAAGGGAGCTCCTTTCCTTGCTCCCCACACAAAAGGATGATGATAAGATATATTACACTCTTTTCTAAAGCAATTAAGTTATATGAAAACAAGCCATGAGCTTCATCATCATCATATGCCTTATCCCAACTATTTGAGGTTGGCTGCACGAATTAATTAATTTCTTGTCAATTTATTCTGAAATCTGGTAACTATTGAACCTTTCAATTTTCTTTCTCTTGTAAAGTTTCTCATCCTTCTAATGCATCAAAAACCTATTTTTGCAATATTTATGTTACTTTAGTTTGAAGAATGCCTTGATATTTTCTTTATTATTACTGATAATAGTAGACAGATAAGCTTTTGCTGTGGGTCAAAGTTCAAATCCTTGAGGAGCTCTTGTTATATACAAGTGTTAGACGACGTTAAACTGAGCTCCCAAATAGCAACTCTTACTTTTACTTGTCATTGCTAAAGTTTCCCAATACAGTATTTATAGCAGAGGTATATGTTAACATACTTTTATGTTCTATAGATGTTGTAAAGCTCATTGTTCTCAACTTATTGCATGTGTTCTACTTTCCCTCACGCAATTCATTTTGGAAGGTGATTGGATGTTGCATGAAACATTTTCTGATGTGCACCCTTGGTTTCATTCAATCAAGTGCCTCATGGAATACTTCATCATCATCATCATCATTAGAGCCGTTTCCCAACTATTTGGGATTGGCTACATGAATCTTGGTCTGTCATTCTACTCTATAAAGGATCGTACCTTTAGTGAGGTCATAAGTCCCCATATCTTTTCTCACTGCTTTCAATTATGTCCTTCCAGGCCTACCCCTTACCCCTTTTGAGCCTTCTACTTGAACCAACTCGCACCTCGTAACAAGTGTTGTGTTGTGTCTACATTACACATGGCGCTCTAACTAAGTCTACTTTCTCTCATCTTATCACTTATTGGAACCACACCTAAGTTCTCCCGAATTTATTCATTTTAAATTTTATCCTTTCTTGTCTTGCCACTCGTCCATCTCAACATCCTCATCTCAGCTACGCATCCTATGGGCCTCATAGAATGCTTAACTTGTGTAAAATCTTTGATGTAGACTTCATTTAAACCATGCTTTATGAATAAAACTTTGGAATTGTACATTCTAGTAATCTTGTTAACTTGGAAATTGTTGCAAATAAAAATCTCTTTGTTAAGTTTATTCTCGATATAGTTCGATCCTCATCAACAGCAGGCAGTGGATCTTGCAGCTCCTTAACGTGATTAAAGTAAGGTTAAATATGCATACTTTTTTGTGTGAAAGAACTGAGTTTATTTTCCAACAAAGATAACGTACTTTCTACCATCTGATTAAAGAGACTAGGACAATCTTTAACGTGTCAAATCATAACTTGGTTACCGTCATATTTGACAAATAAGGTGCCTTCTTCTCTTTTCTGTCCAAAACTTGAAGTCGAAATTTGTGCATTCATTGCACCACTTTCTGGAAATCCAATAACACGTATGTGCTTCCATTTACTACCCCCCTGTAAGTCATGTGTTTTGAAATAGGCTTGCCTAGACTAGTACTCGTGGTTATTGATTTTCAACTAAACAATTACCATACTTTCATCTGGGTTTTGTAGGTAGAAACGAATGGCAATCAAAGCAAATAGGATGTGGAATCAAATTGACTTTTGACATTGTTGTTGTAACCTTAATTGCTTTGCTCATATCAAACCTACTTCCTCATTTAATGGTCTTTTTCTAATAATGTTAGGTTCCCTAGCCATATAATCATTCAATGGGGATTCTGATTCTTCATGTTGTTGGCATGTATAGGCAATTCATAAGTAGTTCGATATATTATATTATTTTTTATAGAAGTTTAATTTGTTCCTCATCAATATCTATTCTTTGTGGTTCATAGACAAATGAGCTTTGCGGATAACATAGTAAAGGGATTGTCTTAATCTATATCCTAAGGAGCTATGTTCATAATGCCCCAACTTGTTCGAATTATGGTTAACACTTTTGCAGATTCAACTTCTTGTTTTTTGAGAAGAGTTTTCTTTATGCACATTTAGCTCAAGTTCAATAAATGAAGCAAGGAATTTAATACTCTTGATTGGAAATTCTTGAATTCATTAGCCATCCTTATTGTTGCTCTTTTAAGTAGTTTCTTTGTCTCATTTACATGCTGTGAGAGGTTCTTATTCTTTATTGACTCAGAAAATTAAGAAGGAATTGATCCACACTCCCCCCCCCCCACACACACACACACACCCGTACCTGCCATGACATTGTGCCTTTTTTGATAAATTCATCCATCCTTACAGTTGCTTTTCTTGTATGCATAGAGCTATACATTGAATATCACAACTGTGAAAGGTTTTGAGACCTTCATGGAGAGCTTAACGAAGAAAGATTTTGGATTAAGCGATAATGGTAGTGGAGTTGACTTAGTGTTGAGCTGTGTGGATAATTATGAAGCTCGCATGGTCGTAAATCAGGTAACTTTTACTGTTCTATGAGAATATAAACTATTGAATTCCTTATCTTTTTCCATGAAAATTTTATGAAAATAAAATATTTAGTAGCGGCTACTAAACATGACCCATCAAGGCCCTCACAAGCATTTAATGCTGAGATTTAGAGGAATTTAATCTTATAATTGACTTTATTATGCCAATGCAGGCTTGCAACGAGCTCAATCAGATATGGATGGAGTCCGGTAAGAGACCCATGTCGCTTAATTATTTCAGTTTGTCATAAGATACATGTTATTCTTTATGTGTCAAGGTTGCTTGTCTCCATTTATGACTGTGAAAATTGGTTTTAAGCTTTTGTACCTTGTATCTGTATAAATTCAAATAATTACAGGAGTGAGTCACAGGTATGGAGGCACAAAGCCGCCATTTGTATTCATTATTTCCTATCTATTTCACTGAGTTCATTCCTAAGCAATATGCGTGAAATCCATAAATACCTTTGGTGTTGAGAGTTCCCATTCCTCCACCGTGTTACATCTAAAGAGTTTCCCCTCAAGAATCCCGAGCCCTTCAAAACTTGCTGAGGAAATCTGATCCACAAATAATTTGTGTGCTTCAACCCTTGGGAAATCTGGAATTCCCAGTGGACTCATGTAACACTCTTAAGAGTGTCGAATAGTAGTAGAGCACCATGTCTCAATTCTTGAACCTTAGGTTGTTCAAATCCTGTGATTATTACCATAATAATAATAATAAAAGAATCTATGACATAATTAGTGTATATTCCATGTTAATGATGCTAGGACCGCTGCACTTCACTTATTCTTTATCTTTTTATTCAATGGTTTGGAAAAATGATCTTTCAAACTGTATGTTTTTTGGCAGGTGTGTCTGAAGATGCTGTTTCAGGTCATATTCAATTATTGATTCCTGGTGAAACAGCTTGTTTTGCATGTGCTCCTCCTTTGGTAGGTCCATGATATCGTCTCACGAAAGCTGCCAGAGTCACAATTTCTTCTTTTTCCAGCCATTTAATTTCATATGCTTGGCTTGACATTGGTCTAACCATAACCATGTGGACATAGGGCTTTCTACACTGCTTAGTGTTTGATATCATTAAATTCCATTTCCTCTCTTTTACGCATCTTTACTTAGAATACCAAGTGCATGGATCTGGTCTTCTATGCGAAATGTGTTCTTAGTGAGCAAAAATGGTATCAGTGTGACTTACCCACTGGTTCCAATACAGTTATATGGAACGGAACTACATTTTTCGTATGGAAAGTTTAAAATCAAAGCACAAAACTTCAACATCTATGCCCTATGGCTTTTCCTAGTTACGCACTTCCCTATAGGATAGAAGAATGTAATCAATAGGTGGCTAGCCCAGCAGCTTCACTCTGCTGCGAGCCACCCACAAGGTTCATTCCCCTTTGTTATCTACTGTGTCAAGCTTAATTGTGTGCTAGTTTGATTGTTCTGTTTGCAGTCAATGCTCTGAGGGAACACTAGGAGACAAGCAATGAACCATAATATTTTTCAAAAACTGAGAAACTCGTTAGTCTTCCTAAATAGCATCCCTTGTATGGTGGTCTCTGTAGTTAAAGTCCTAGCTCCTAACTCCTAAACACAGTAAATTCACTGCACTGCAAGTTATGCAAGCAAATAGCACATATCCTGTTGTCGGGAAAACACCATCCCATGTCTATAACCAGCATATATCTGAATAATTCAGTAGAAATAACTATTGTATGGTGTTTACTGTGCTTTCTATATTTGAGGATATTAAAATATGTTATCTGCATTCAAGTATGGTAAATTTTCTTAGTTTCTGTTTCTTATCTTTAGAAAGGTGTCAAGGGCTGGATCGAATAGCCTACATGTTAGGAATTCACTCATTTTGGTTGAGACGGAGGAATTTTGTGCAGCTCACCATTTTTAAAATCTAGTATCTTTCTTTTCAATATTCAATATCTGCTGCTGGCTTAATGGAGATGTTTTGACAACAATGTTCAGGCTCATCACCTTGAGAAGTTCACTTTGAACAATTGGTTATTATTACTAGAGTGGAACAAATTTATGTGGATAAAATAAAATGACATTGTATGGAGCCAATCAAATGTGTGTTTTGGAAGTTAGTTAAGTAACTTCATAGGGCTTTCTCCTGTGATGTAATCTCTTGCCTCCTAATAATGCACAGCACTTGATCCAACTTCTTTTGATGGGGATCAGTCAATCATCCAGCCATTCTTCCAAGGGCTTTCCTATGCTTGCCCTTTTTAGCAATGGATACACATCTTAAAACTATTTTCCTTTTCTTTAACCACTGGTGTGATATATACATTCATGAATTGCATTTATCTCTTACTGTTCAGACAGCATCGACGATGCTGATAAAGCAATAAAAAAAATGCTGCACCATGTCCCAAGTTCAAATCCTACTTCTGAACTAACCCACAAAAAGATACACTGATGTGAACTGTAGAATTGACTTGTAGATTATGTGAGAGAACAATACTAGTATCTTATCAGTTTGGAACGATACTGTGGAAAATTTGATAACTCTTTCTATCCAGGTTGTTGCTTCAGGAGTGGATGAACGTACGCTGAAACGTGAAGGCGTTTGTGCTGCATCTTTACCAACCACCATGGTGAGGACTATATCTCATTTGTCACGATTCATTATTCTGCATAAATATCTTTGATGCCTCATTTTCACCATTTCATCCAAATGGGCCGTTAGTTTAGTTCCACATCAGCCTGATAAAATGTAATTTAGTTCGTGCATTATAAAATCCAATGTGGAAGAACTCTTCCTCAGGAAGATATTAATCAAGTTCATGCATTATACATTGCTTAGATGCGGGCTGTTAGATTTATAGACGTTAGTATTTTGCAGGTTTTCCACAAATAGCCATTACTTTCTGTGTATTTCTAAATCTCTCGTATATGACTGTGTTTCTATTGTAATATTTGACTTGCATAGCTCCTGATGAATGGTTTTTACTGCTTCAATTATTTTATGCATCAAATATCTTTTCAGACTGGTGTTTTGCCTCTCTTGTAGGGTATCGTGGCAGGACTTTTAGTTCAAAATGCGCTCAAATTCCTTCTTAATTTTGGACAAGCATCCAAGTACTTGGTAAATTGTTTGTCCTCCCATTTCTTTTTACCACCTTTTCAAATGTTTTCTGTTGCTATTGCAATAAAACTTCCAATATATTTATTTATTTTTTGAAGGGATGTGGAAGAGATGAAGCTTTCCAGTTCGATTGGCTGATAGTATCATTCGTTCATTCTTTATCTTCACTAGTTCCGTAGGAAAAATTATTTATAGCTTGTCTAGCCTGCATCAGATGTCCTTGACTGGCATCAGCCGTAAGGTTAAAGATCAAGTTATTAGAACTGACCTTATCTCTGGCATCAACTAGCTGGGTGAGCACATTGCTTTTTTGGAGGCTGAGCAGTACAAAGGGCCCCTCCTCTTGGTGCAGTCCGAGAACAAGCATTATTGCCTTTTGTAGTGTGTAGCCAGGAAACTTTGACTTGTTCATTCCATTCTTTTGTTGGATAGCTCTGACTACAGCTTTGGCTGCTATCCTTATAGTCAATACTTAGCTACCAGTCTGACAGCTAAGCTTTTGTCGTAATGCATGATAGTAAATTGTATTCAACTGAGCTTTTGTAAATGATTAGAATTTAGAATATTTTACTAATTGTTTCGTAGTATGCAACGTTACAAGGATACAGAGATGAAAATACATTTCTGACTCTGATTTAAAGAATCTTCATAGCAAAATTTTGGCAAGATCAGTAGAACACATCCCATACACACACGTGTGTGTGTGATTTTTTAATAATAAAGTGTAACATTGAAAAATTATGGCTGCCATTCAAAGGTACATGTGTAAATCATAAGGCACATGCGCCCCGCCCATGCATGTGTTACAAAATGGACATGTGTGTCTTGTTCATTGAATCCGTGGACTCATGTACCCACATACCAAGCACATGTCTGAAAATCCAAAAGAAGAATTTTCAAGACGTGCATGTCGATACAGATTTGCTGGTCTATATGTGCATCTTACGTATCGACATGTAGCAGATTCTCCTCAGTGCAAGCAATTGTTGCCGTTACTTAGGCAGGTTCATAAATTTTCCTCGATTATGTACCTGTTGTGTGGACTATAATGGTATTTCAACTACCAAAGCTTATCAGCTAAATTGTGATCCATGCCACTTGCTTTTCACTCTTTCTATTATTCACACTGAATCATGACCATGTTTGGAAATTTCGTCTAGCTCAAAAGTTTCTTTATTATGTTTCTTCTTGTGAACTGTAATAACATTTCAACTGGTAATATCTTATCAGCTATTTGCTGATCTATGCCACTTTTTGTATTCTTTATAGAACTGAATAATAACTTTGAATTATTCATAAAGATTGTGAAACATGTTATTCTCCTTAGTGACAGAAAAGAGAAAACATTTGTTATCCTGCTTTAGGGGCTGAACTTAACTTTTTTATTTTGGAGATATAGAACAACATATAAGTTATCATGCTTGCATGTCCTTCATTTGAGTCTCCAACAATTATTCCAATAATTACATATCCGATTTGACCCATGGACGAATATGCAAGCATACATTTCATGCTTGTTTGAGTAATAGCAACAGCTAGGATTTCTAGAAGAAGATGCCATTCGTTCGATGAGAAATAGAAAGGAATATCGAAAATTCGAGTGCCTAACGCTGAAGCAGCTACTTTCGAAGTAACAGAAAGAATAGCAACGACTGGAGTGGGAGAATAGCAACGACTGGAGTGGGAGAGTCAGAGTCGAAAAGAGAATTCCTCACTTCTTTCTCTCATTCAAAACCGTGCATGAAACTTTCATCTTTCATGGCTCCTAAGTGATAAAAGAAAGAAGATGAGAAACATGTTATTCTCCTCAATGAGCAGAAAAGAGAAAACCTTTGTTATCCTGCTTTAGGGGCTGAACTTAACTTTTTTATTTTATTTTTCCAAGTAACTTTTATGTTCAGTTCAGTTAATGAACGAGTCTGTGATAGAATACCTGATTGACAGGGATATAATGCTCTTAAGGACTACTTCCCAACCATGGATTTGCGCCCAAACCCACAATGCTCTAACTCAGTCTGCCTAGAGCGCCAGGTACATGCATCAGTTCTATTGATTTTCTTACCAAGATGTTAAATATTCTGCTTTGTACAGGTGTGCTTTAAATCTGATATATGATTTTGGAGCTGATTACCATTCTGCAGAAAGAGTATATCAAAATGAAACCAGTTAGAGATGTTGCAGCTAAAGCAAAGATGGAAGCTGAAGCTTCAAATAGTGAAGAAGCTTCACTTCATGCCGATAACGAATGGAGCATCAGGTATTTCAGTTTGGATAAGGTTCAAATGTTATATTATCTTGCAAAAAGGAGGTTTCCATCGTGGCGACTCCAAAATAAGGCACAGGGCTGATATGTCCATACATGTTTTTAGAACAAAAATATAAAAAAATAAAGGACGAAAAGCAAATGTTGAGAGGGAAAATATGAAGATTTGCAGCATTGCTAAAACTAAATGATTGTCTGATGTCCTTCTTCTTTTTTTGGTTTGTGTTGCAAAATGCCAAGAATCTTCTCATCTTGGTTTAAGATGAGTTCGATAAGAATCATGACATAGTTCTACCAAGATCACCGAGAAAACGTTGGTAACTTTTCCTGATGTAAGCAAAGGGATTTGAAATGGATTTAGCATATTACCTTACATCAACTAAAAATGTTAGAAAGGATGAGCCTTGTGGTGTGATGCCTAGATTGGACAGATTTTGACTTTGTCGCAATCATGCTGGCATTCTCTTGGTATAAACTTTGTGTTCTGGTCAATTGGGCAACTTTGGATAATAATGAACCTTGACCCTATGATGGGTTTGTCATCATGGATTTAAATAAGATAAACATGGTGCTGTGTTCTCTTCCAGCTGTTGGCAGAGGATGTCCCATAAAGGTTTAGGTGTTTATATTTTAGAACTAACTTTGTGGTGTTTTGTTTACAGTGTCATTGATGATTGCAATTTGGACAACACAATTACTGGAAGAGATTCAGGTCACCTTTCTTTCTTCTTTGATCACTTAGTTTTGATTATTAAGCTCTGTTTTATTGTCTCATAATGCTAAAGCATACCATAGGGGTCAATTGCTTCATATAGTAGGCTTAAACAGACTGTTAGCATGATTTCCTACTCTGGTTCCATATGTACATAGACATGCCTGAATGCATCTACATCTTTATATAATTTTATTTCCTAATCTTATTGCATATGTTGAAGCATCTTATTTTTATAGATTTGGTAGTTTCTCTGTTTAACCGTGACATCACAACACTGAGACTGCATCATCTGAATTCACTGCTTCTATGATTTTGGGCAAAATCTCTGAATCGAGTGACCAGCTTATATCCTAGAAAAATTGGTTACAGCCGCATATTGCGGCCAAACAGTAAAGCAAATCAACAACCCTTATTTTGAGGAATTGAATGGCAATTTGAACATTAGCCATCAAAGGCAGTTCATGAACATATTCCTTTAGCACATATTGCACTACCGTTTTCGTATAAATCTACACAAAGCTGTATGTAAGAGTAGCATTCTACTTAGTATCTAGAAGGGTGCCTTGTTGTCATATAAATCTACACAGCTGTATGTAAGAGTAGCATTCTACTTAATATCTAGAATGGTGCCTTGCTGTCATTATGGATGCTTCCTAAAAGAATCTGCATATATTTACTTGGAGTCCACTTTTGTCGATAGTACACAGGAACATTAGGGCCGTGTTTGGATGGTACTTGTTATCACCGATAATTCATTGTTTCAACCCTTGAGAACGAGTTATCTATTGTTTTGTTTTGTCCATCATAAAGTTATTTGAGATAAACTTATACATAGTCTTCTACATAAGTTTACCTATTTGAAAAGCTGTTTTTACTCTATTCAAATTTGCCGAACATCACATGTTTTTGGCTAGAAATAGCTAAAAATAGCTGGAAGTTATTGAAAAATTAAATATTTTAAATAAGGTTATACATAACACACGATATGTACTATCAGCTAACAAAATAACTTTATCCAAAGTTTATTAATTTTTTATAAGATAATATATTCCAGACATAGTTAAGGGAACCTTGTGGGTAAAGTGATGATCCCGCTCCGGAACCTCAATCCCATGGTTCTTGCAAGGGATCTTGTAGGGCCCCCGTTTGTTAAATTTTGGGATCTCGCTCCCAAAGAAAGGGTACCATGTTCCATCCATCAGTGGAATCCAATTTCATTTCGAAATAGATCCCCGCTCTCATCAACTATGGTCCAATGTTTTGGTATATTAAAATCTTTTGTTCCATGTTTGTGGGTTCTACTTTCATTGACGGATGATACTAGGTTAGAGATTGCCATTGTCCGAAGTTCCCATAATTTAGGAATCTCAAGTTCTATGATGTTAAAATCCAGCCCCTTTTTCGCATAGCACGAAGTTCGATTATTTTAGATTCTTAATTTAAACTAGGCATAGTCTAGAGTGACCCATTGTTTTATTAAATCCTATTGTGTAAGTCACCCCTCTTAGTTGTGAGAATATATAATTCATTTAAAATCTTATATTTATGATGTCCTATTGTTTTAGAGTCTTAAATCTGATTACAATTGTGAGATGAGAATATATGCTTTCATTTCAAGCTTACTTTTACATCAGTCAGAGAGAGAGAGTAGTAGTTCATGTTGTCCTCGTGCCCCTTCGAAGAGCCAGCCTTTGAGAGACAATGGAAGCAAAGGAGGCTACATTCGAAGAAGATGACTCTTGAGTGGTAGGATTATGGGTTGCCAACGACTCAGAGGGAAGTGCATACCAAACTTGTGTCATGGCTTGAAGATGTAGTGGTCCATGAAAAACTGACTCATAGAGCTACATAATTAATCTGTTGTTATTCACACAAAAATAAATAAATCCATTGTTAAGGACCAGGGGCACTTGATAAGGGATCCCTGGTAAATGGCACTTGCGGACCTTGGGACAATCAGTTGAGGACCTTGATTCCTATACTTTAAGATTCTCGATTTTAGAACAGGAGGAACCCTGTTATACGACATACTTAAAACTCGATTCCTTAACCAAGAGAACTCATACTGGCTCTATTTACAACGTCATTTTTTTGTATAGCAGAGCTTAGATTCCTGTGAGTCAAAACATTGAACCCATTGACATTGGATCCCTCTCCTTGTCTTGTTCATTGTACAGACAACGATCATAAGCCCTGGGAGCTTCCACTATAAGGCGGTTTGGCGAATCTCGAACCAATCCTGCTCCCACCTCCAACAACTATGATTCCAGATGAAATTAATTGTTATTCAAACAGGCACTACATATGTTCAAACATCTCCAAAGGGTCTTTTGTCCTTGTCCTCCTTGGAGCTTACACCTTAATCTAGATTTTCCTGGAGTGGTTACTCGGAATCTCTATAGAATGGCCTGCTTTTTGTGTATTCATGGCCTCATTGTTGTTTGTTTGGAAAGAGACAATATCTTGTTACCAAATCAAATGTGAAATAGAATATGTTGACCCGATTGCAGCAGATTATTTTGGTTTTTGAAAAGCAAATAGAGCTATTTTAGCATATAACTAATATTCCAGCTAAACCAGGAAAATCATCAACAGTTGGCGTTCAATTGTCATGTGATATAAAAAATCAGTCACTACAGCTTGCTGTAAATTTCATTAACACTTTAAACATCTTTAGGATCAAAATCTCGTGATGCATAAAAGAAGCAAGACCCAAAATCGATTTGATTGTTGTGAACATCATCCAAGAGTTCTAATCAACCTAAAGAAAATTTCCAGCAAGAATATTTAAATCAAAACTCCATGTAAATCGTTTCAAATGACTATGAATGATGTCAGGTGGGGTTCTTCTTGTGCATGCAACTTTTCCACAACTTTAAGTAGTATTTTGATTACAAAAGATGAGCAAAACCATAGAACATACTCACCATATTTGTAGAGTCTTGGAGGCCCTGTTATGTTGTTTTCCTAGAGCGAACTTATTGAGAAAGAGCTTGCCATCAGTAGAGTGCATGAGAGAGAAGAGAAGGTTGTGAAAACTGAAAACCAAAGTAGGAAATAATCTAGAGAGGTGAATCAAGGAACACAATGCTGTTATTTATCCCGTGACACTGTGGGGCTTTCATAGAGCTAAGGTATAAGTCCCTGTACCCAACACCTTGGGAAAAATAAAAGAGAGAGGTTTTAGAGAGAAAGAGATCTTGTGCAATGTGCCCTAACCACTCAAAAACCTTTCCAATCAATATGTATAACCACTTAGATAAGAGAAAGATGACACTTGCAGAGAAGAAAACAAACGAAAAAGAAAAACTCTTCTTATTTTACTTGTTTCCCTTTTAAAATATTTTCCAAGGGAAATGAAAAAAATAAAATCCCTCTTATTTTTCAAATATTTCAGAATCCATTTTATTTTCTTCAATCGAATATAGGTTGTGTCCATTATGGTGATGGTTTTTGGCTTCGACTGCCACCAAGAGTGGGATCTCCATCTTCTCTTGCTTTTCTCTATGGATATAGAGCTGACAATATTTAGAATGCTCATTGAGATTGATTTCCATGTCATTATTGAGAATTTTGGAAGACTGATCACTCTGCTACATATTTCTACACATGAACAATTCGCAGATGTGTTCACCAAATTGTTTTTTTTTTTTGGGGGGCAAACACTAAACTGATTATTCTGGTTTGGTATCTATTTTTTAGTCGATAAAGAAAATTTTTCCTTTTGAATTATCAAGAATTTAATGAGAAAAGAAAAACTTTCTTTTATCTTAGAACAACGAAGTATTTCTCAGTCTGCCACATGTACAGAAGTGAAAACATACCTACTTTGGAAGCGGGTATCTTCCTTGAACATTTCCACTGCTTGCATTAGCAGATAGATGGGAAATTCGCTTGATACCCATATCCCTCTGCAAGGGCCTTTCCTATGATCAACTTGGAATTAGCTTCTATTTCTAATCCGCGTTGTTCTTTACTGCAGAAAGTCTTCCAGAAGGTCTTGCACGGGAACTTCCAGATGCTGATGATTTACAAAGGCCACAAACAACTGAAGACACGGTAGCTTTCACAGGTGATCTCGAGGATCTTCAAAAGCAACTTGATGCTCTAAATGCAGCTTGACTCCAATACTGACCATTGCGATTTTGTTTGCTTTCCCACAATTTTGAAACTCAAATGAGATAATAGTGCTCAGAACAATATTCCTGAAAGAGAATACAAGAAAAACAAATATCATAATTATAATGGGGTTCACGATTAGTGTTGGGGACTTGAGGGCCATGATGAAATGTAAGGTTCATATCCTTGCTATCATTACTAAATGGAAGCATCTACAAAACTCTAATAGGTGCGTTCTACAGTACTTCACCATTATATTTCATCACCGTTCAAAGTTCATTTCACGGTATTGAATTTTTATAATTATTGTATTGTCAAAATAAAATATTAAAAAAATAATAGACAAAATAAAATGACAATTACATTTGAAACTTTAGAGGGGTATTTTGTATAATTTTTTCATTCAAATTATTTGTTTTATATTTTATTCATGTGCATCTCATTAAGGCACACACACCTACAAAATTTCAGATCATTATAATTTATAAAAATAAAAAAAAAAATTAAAATTCAAACACTATCAGCTATCTGTGACCTTGTGATAAACTTTGAACGATGATAAAGCTGTAAGTGAAGTAATGTAAAACTTCACATATAGGCATTTTGTAATGTTTTCCTTACTAAATGGATAGAAGCCATACCTATAGTAGCATTGGTAGTGAAAAGTAGCTCGCATGATCCCTATAGATTGAGCTTGATTTGGACCAATGTTTTAAAACTCTGTTGGGGGTGGATTGTTTACCTACAAATTCGTGTCGGATTCGTGGATTAGCGAATCGAAATGGGTATGGATAAGTTCGAATTAGTGATCTAAATTTATTTTTTTAATATGGATATAAAAATATTAAAATTTAAAAATTAAATAAAAATTAAAAATAAAGGTTTACATGAATTTAAAAAATAAATAAATGAGAACGTGGAGCATTTCAAGGGGGAATTTAGTTAAAACCCGTACCATCTTAGGATTGGTTCGGTCCGGACCAAGTATATCTGGATCAGCGATCTAGAACGAAAGTCACCGGGTTTTAAAATACTGATTTGGACATGGCGATAGCTATATTACCTCGGTAGTACTTAGAAAAAATTTCATCATCGGACAAACATATGTAACGTTATCTTTCTTTTTGCCCATTGCACAGCAGCAACCTCCTTTCTTTTTTCTTTCGTCTTTTTCCTCTCACTGTTTTTTTTAAAATTTTTTGCCATTTGCAAATTACTGCAGTTGGCAACATTTTTGTCGATAAGTGGGGTTTGAGTCCTGGAGTTGCACCTGGGAATAGTGGCATTGCAATTACACCTGAGCAATTAGGGCTACCAACAGGCCAGCCCAAAAAAAGCCTGAAACCTTTTCAGCTCAGAATGGCCAATCCCGCATTCGGCCAAAAAATATGTTTTCCAGCTGTACATGGGGCCAGCGCAGCCCAAATGTAACCTTTTTTGTTTTTTGTTTTTGGAGATCTCTCACTTCACAATTCTTTTATGGAAAAAGTTTCTACAAGGATGCAACACAATGTTGAAAAACCATTGATCATGTCACTATTGAGATGCATGACCATGAAAAATAAAAAGAATTTAAGTCTTAGAAATACTGTATTTTACAATATATTATCTACACCGTCCATTTTCAAGACTTTCATATGTTTATAAATCTATTTGATTTTAACCATTTTTTAAATTTAAAATTTTATAATTAGATATAAAAATAGATTTTGAGATAATCCTAAGAACATTTTATATCAAAATTATGTACCATGATAAAATTTGAAGGTGCACCTTAGAGCTACGAATGCATCTGTATGACAACTGCATCCTTCTTTTATATATATCCTTTTGTAAACCCCAAAATGATTAGTCTCCAAGGTCCCAAAAAAAAAAAAATTTCTTAGTCGAAAAAACAACTCCTAATGACATTCATCCATCTCAATACATAATAAATAAATAACATTCAAGTGAAAAAAAAATTCTCAATTTCACAAACCCACTTTCTCCTATATTTAGAAAGTGGGTTTATGAAATTTTACATCACGATTTCACAAAGTTTCTCAAGTATTTTGGTCAATTTATTTTTTTTATATTATTTTTTTATATTTTTATTAGATTCACCTATTTTAAAAGAATAGACACCTAACATTTCAAGTGATTTGGATTTGTAGAAAAAAACAATAAAAATTCAAATACAAAATGATGTCGTAACTATCAGATCAACCTAAATTCAATTTAAACCTTTGGTTGATATTGTTAAGTAAGCAGTCTGGTTGATTCTATCATTATATATATATATGGTGCGGTTTCTATAAGGATGTAACTTTAAACAATCCAATTAAGGTGCACCTTAAAAATTTATCATAACATGTAATTTGTTATAAAAAATTCTTAGTATTATCTTAAAATCTATTTTCATACCCTAATTAGAAAATTTTAAATTTCAAAAATAGTTAAAATCAAGTAGATCTATAAATATATGAAAATCTTGAAAATGGACGGTCTAGATAATGTGTTGCAAGATGTACTTTTTTTGGGACTCAAAAACTTTTTTTTTTCATATTCATACATCACAATGTCGAGATGATCGATTAGAAGGTTTTTTCAACATTAAAACAATATTTTTGATAGATTTTTCAGGTGCATCTATAATTCTACATTCAAGGTCTTTTATATATATATATATATATATAGAAAGTGATTATAGGGGCCGGTTCGCACATAAAAAAATTGGTGAGCCAAACGGCTCAGATGAGTAGTCGCAATTGATGCAGGGTTCTCTCTCTCTCATCTCAACTAGGCAACCTCTCTCTCTCATCTCAACGAGACAACCTCTCCCTCTCTTATCTCACCTTCTCTCCTTCACGCTCTGCTCTATATAAACCAAACCTGAGGCAACCCTCTCTCTCTACAGAGCAAGGGAGATTAGAACCCCTCTCTCTATTGAGAACGCTCTGTCTCTTCCTCAAAGCACAACGAGGCAACGTCACTCTCTCAAAAATCAGTGAAGCTTAAGAGGATAGATAACAAAGAACAATCAAACATGCACCATCCTTCTTGGGATTTCAACATTACAAAAGAAACAGTCCAGTGGGTCATGACTCACAGTTCATGCAGGGGATCATTAGTGGGTCACCAAAGTCTAGCCAATAGGTAAGGGGTCATAGTCTCAGTATAAGGATTTCAGGTCCACCCCTTGGAGGTGAAACCAAAATCATTCTGATCTGATGCAATCCATTGCTGCACATGGGTATCTCTCGCACATGCACAAGCTTCACCTTGAAAGATGGTTTGCTTTCTCGAAAACGACTATCAATGTGCATGACGTGGCCTCCATTATACACAAGGGTCACACAGTCCATCGGCTCACTCTTCTGAGCATACTCTGACCTCATTAAGGGATAATCCATCTAACCATCATCAGCTTGTTTCTCTATACCTAAGTAACATGGGTTTTTCCCAACTAGACTAACCTAGCACGTTAAATGCAATCCAATATTAGCAAACATCATTTGCTTAGTATGGTCCACACGAGACCACACTCCTACTGAGTTCATGTTCCACTATATACAAGCACTCATAAGGCCTTTACTGGCCACACACATCTAATATTTCTCACTTGGCCTTTAAAGGCCTTACATTCTCTCTTCCTTAATTTCTCTCATCCTTATCTCTCTCTCATGTCTCAAAAAATCATTAGGTGCATGCCCTTTTACAATAGAGTCCACTATCATTACATCTGTAGGTATATAGCTAATCTCGATCTCTCCCAATTGCATTCTCTCTCTCAAGCATTTTTCACTTATTCTCTCTCAATACATTAATCATGGTTTTTGACATCAATCTTTTTACAAAGGATTTATGGAAAGCAACGCATCTTTCCTTTTATTGCTCGGATCTCATCCCGAACATGGTCGTAGTCCATCCTTTATGTCACATTGCGAATCATGGACATATTGTCGCAGAATATTATCTACCATCATCGCATGGGGTCGTATCTTCATGGGCTCAAAGGAGTTCTTTAATCAAGCTACTCCCTTCTATAGCCATACAACCAACGAGACAAATCCGGGTTCCATGGGTGAATAACATTATAGGTTGCTATTTCAACTAGCCTATCAAACACTAGCAGGTGTTCCCATTGTAATCTTTAGTTTGTCTAGATCTTTCATAATAGAGTATCTGAATATCCAAGCAACTAAAAAGAATTGTTGGACTGTAGCAGCCCCCACTCAATTATTGCACATCTAATGTATATATTATTAGCATTCTTACACATATATCTTGCGGTAGTATAGCAAGTATTATGCAATAAGTAATTCAATGCCCGTTGGTTTCATAATATGTAAAACTTTCCCTAACAACAAAGGTTCAACCACATTAGTTTTCTTGGTAGTAAATCCATACAAACCAAGTTATCTAATCAATCACAACACGTGTTAAGGAAGCCTAGCAAGATGGCATTCCTACAACATTCTCTATGGTTCAAGCTCTTAGGTAATCGATGATTCTAAATAACTAAAAATAAGGACCAAGGCAAATGGGTATTTAAAAACCATTGCATGAATAAATGACAGTTTTCTCCCAAGTTTATAAATACCTTTAAGATACAATGTTTCTCTCTTTAATCAAAATGCTATTGACATGGTATATATATACATTCACAAGCAACAGTTAGGTAATAGTATGGTTGTGGTGCTTACATATTTAAATGAGTCGAACTCATCTCTCGTGTTTCATATTTAAGATCATAGTCATTGATCAAACCACATCTCGATGTGTATTACTAAGTAGTTCATATTCAAACACAATGAGGCATAAAACCACATGGTGTTCATAAACCAACTTTTTTAAATTTGTTAGCACATATCACCTAATGTCCATACGCTCTATATACATTAATAAAATAAATAGCCAAAATATAACCAAAAAATTATATGAAACATAAAATAAGAGGTTACTAAATCATCTTTCCCGATATAACTTTATTATGTAAGGTGGGATAGATTTCATCCCTCAAAATTATGTAGTGTGGTACCTAGGCTTTCTTGATTCTTTACTCTTTCTTGTAGACTAGTTTTTGAGATATTGGAAGAGCACGCAATTGATGGAGAATTTATTGGTTATCAGTTTTACCCGTTACGAAGTGTCCATCTCTTCGGCATTTAGATTCTCCTTTTCTCACGCCGTGAAGAAATATTCTTCCTCATCCCATTATTTCAAATATTATAAATTTGATTTTCTCACTGATGTTTAGCGTTTCTATACTACCACCAAGTCTCTCTATATATCCATTGATTTTGAAAAAACTAAGATGCTTTTATAGGTATTGTGTTTCTTCTTCTTTCTGTTATTCTCATATTGAACACTCTTTACATAGAGTGTCATATCTCGCCAACTCTGTATTACATCTCTTTAAAGTTTTACTATTATAAACCAACTCATGACACACAATAAAACTTTTAAATAAGCCTTAAAAAGGTCTCCATTATAAGGAATCTAAAGATGTGCATTAATATGTCATATCTTTTAATTTATTGCATAATAGAACATGAGCATCCCATAATAAAAATATAATAACTCTCAATTCATAAAGAGTTTATTTCTGAATCCTTTGAAGTATTGAAACAGGCTCAAAATACAAAATAGTGCTCAGTTCAATCCCTAAATCACACCATTTAGTGGGGCTACGATTTAGTGACATTCATATCACAATACAACTTTCTCAATAGAAAATCAAGTTGTGCACCTCTCAATAAAAAATTTGTTTCTCTCAATCATCAAATAATTTCATCCTGAAATCTTTTGCGTTGAAAACTAGACATAAAAACATAGTGTGAATCCTAAATAATAGTTTTCTTCAGATAAATAAATATGTGACTTTCACATCACAAAATAAATCATACTGCGGAATTTCTAAGATGAACACTATCTAGTAAAATTGTCTTTTCTCTCTACCCTCATAGAGTTTCCCTTTCAAACCAATTTTATTTGAAAGTAGATACAGAATGGTAATGCATGTTTCCACAAGCCTCATATCATTCTATTAAGTATGCTTACTCTGTTAAGTATGCTTGATAAATATAGTTATTCATATCTTAATGAAGAACTCACCAAATTGTAAAAAATTCCAGATGACCTCTCTTTAATCCAAAATTTTTATTCCTATTTTTCCATAGATATTTCTATTTAAAATAAATTTTATTAGAAATTAGATTCAAAATGAAAGTCTAAAAACTTAGTGTGGGATATAAAATATTATGTTAAAAATAGAAATAAAATCATGACTTCCAAATCTTTGAAACAGTTTTCGTTGCAAAAAATAACACTTGCGCACCTTTCAATAAAATGATGATATCTTTCAAACCACAAGGAGTTTCTTCATGAAACTATTTTTATTTAAAAGTAGACTTAATTTTATGAGTTACAGTCAAATTTTGCCTAAAAATAAAATCATATGCTTGGTGAAAAAATTTATGGAACTCAATGGCCAGTTCTTGGATTTTGTTAGGTCATAATTGATGAGTCTATATCTCTCAATTCCTCTAGGATTTTCTATTGAAATTTTGCAGGTAGATACTATTATAAAAAGGGAAAGGTTTCTATACTTTTCCTACAACATAGAAGTTCTATCCTCCCCCTATCATCCAGCCATCCAATTTTGATCAAGATAGCCACTCACTGTTTGATCTTAGATCTGATGTTTCAAAGTATTTTATTTTTAATTTTTTTTTATACAAATTGTATGAATATGAAATTTGGTACGTCCTATCTTTTCATTGGGGCGCACCTATAAAAAGTATCAAAAATAATTTTTCGATAAAATATAATGACCAAAATACCCTTTGAAATTTTCAGGGGTATTTTGGTCATTTTATTTTATTGAAAATATTGTTTTTATATTTTATCTAGTGTAAGTTTAATAGAAGAATGGACATACAAAATTTGGTGTCAAAATAGTTTATAGAAAAAATTAAAAATAAAATAGTGTAAAGACATGACATTGCGCTTGGGGCAATGTTAGCCCTTTATTCAGAATGGACGGTTGAATAAGGGGAAGTATATAAGTTTTATGTTGTAGGAGAAGCATAGAAAGCTTGCCTTTATAAAAAACATATAATATCATTGAAGTATGCAATAGAAAAATACATCATATTTTTTTCATATCACTGTTCCAAAATAGCACAAAATACCCATTCTGCAAAGTGCTTTTTTGATATTTGAATATACCAATAATTCTTAATCGAATGTGTATTACTTGACTACCAAAGTCATTAACTTTCTTATATCTCAATCTCAAGCTAGATCTAGATTCAATAAAGAGAAATTACTATTAATGGCAACAAGTATCAATAGCTCTGATACCAATGAAAGAAGAACTCGTGTGATCTAGCTAGAGTATATAATACTTTTTTTTCTTTCTTTTTAAATTCTTTTTCTTTTCTTCACGGCCTAGATCACTCGAAAGTAAGTCTTTTTACATTATAATAACTGCAAATAAAATAAAAATAATAATACAATAGGATCTCAAGGACTTGAAGCCATTTAAAAACTTTTCTTTCAATAACAAATAAAAAACAATACCTATGCGTAGGAATGAAAAAAGCAATAAACAAATAAACAAGAAACAAACGATGGTGACGGAAATTACCTCAACTAGGCTTCTTATACCCCACACTAAGTCACCACTTTTCGATAGTGCGGGATATAATGATCAACCTTCAATCTCAATTGAGAAAGAAAGTTTTGAACAAATCACACCAATGGAATATGAACTCCTTTGATCACAAATTCAATAGCTAGGTGAACCCCCTTGATAAACTAGTTTGAGATAAAAGCTTTTCTTTCTACCACACCCTATAGATTTAGCCCCATTGTGAGATGAGAGATGATGGGAGACAAGAGAGCAACCATGAGAGAGATAGAGTGGGGCGTGCCCCCCTTAAGGTTTTTTTTATAGGAGGGAGAGTTTCCAGGATGAGAGAGAAGTTTCATTCTCTATTTTTATAAATTCAATTTTGATAAATAAAATATCCAGATATTCAAAAAAATTCAAATAACAATTATAAAAATAATATATTATTAAAATAAACAAAATTAAATACTTTAATGGGAAAATGATCCATATAGTCTAGGAATAAATATCCACGGGGGTACTATATGTCCAACTGCAAACTAACTACACATACTTTCTCAAACCGACCAAGGGTTGCCCATGACCCACAGTCAATGCAGGGGATCATTAGTGGGTCACCAAAGTCTAGTCAATAGACAAAGGATCGCAATCCCAGTATATGAATTTTAGGTCTCATTTGAAGATGAAATCAAGATCATCCTTACCTGATGCAATCCATTACTCGATGGTGCACATGGGCTATCTCTTGCATATGTACACGTTTCATCCTGAAAGGTGATTCGCTTTCCTGAAAATGGCTATCAATATGCATATTGTGTGATGGTATAAAAGGCCTCCATCACACACAATGATCGTATAGTCTCGTGGCTCATTCTTCTGAGCATACTCCGAGCTCATCAAGGGATAACACATCTAACATTCATCGGTTTGTTTCTCTATGTCTAGCTAACATAACTAGACTGACCTAACACGTTAAATACAGTTCAGTATCAGCAAACATCGTTTGCTTAGTATGATCCACACAGGATCACACTCCTAATGAGTTTATGTTCTACTATATAAATCTTTTACAAGCACTCATAATGCCTTTAATGACCGCATACCCCCAACAAAATTGTATGGAGAGGTGAGAACCAGAAAATCAACACACAGTTTCACTTCTTCTTCATCGCCATAATGCAATATGAGAACTAGAAAATCATATCAAATAGGGGATTTGCCCAAAGCTATTGGGATTAAACCCTGATATGGATTTTCTCTTACATGTAAAATGAAACCCTAAGCGAGTTTTGTAGCGAACTAGTTAATGGGGTTTCCTTCTTTCTATTTTTGAGGGGAGAAGGGTAGCAACACTGCAAACCGGATAGTTGTCTATTTCAGGTATGATTAAAGAAACCCTAATTTAGGGATCAAGCAGCATGGATTAATAGCCAAAACCCTAAAATGGTAGTAGAGATAAACTCAATATTTGAGGATACAAATTTTTTTCTTTTCGGTAGGAAATGTATTTTTTTTAGAAAAATAATACTACAATTTTCATTGACCAAACACAAAGGTTAAAATTTTTATTTTCGAACTTTATCACACATGCTGTCAAATTTCACCTCCGATGGTTATAAACAATTGTGACCATATTGTACAATTGGTAAATGGTCTCATATATGCTCTCGTTAAAAATAAAAAATGGTATTCAATTTGTTAAAATCCTTTTAAAAATAGAAAAAGATATTTAATTTAAAAAAAATTTGTAATTTAGATGTAAGGAATGGAAAAGTTATTCTCACTCATTTTTATTAAAAAACTGAATATAACTCGTCTTAAATGTTTTCATCAAAATATAGTGTTTTCCCATTATTTTTTCTAAAAAAGTTGCATTAAACGTTTGACTAAAAAAGGCCAAATTTTGGAGCGCGAGAATGGGACCACCAAAGTGAATATAACTCGTTTTAAACGTTGAACATTATACTTGGCCGAACTAGCAGAGTCTCGTACA